>NC_138990.1:4999450-6395700 GCF_964341445.2 Mesoplodon mirus | reverse complement strand
ATTTAGTTATGTCTTGCTATTTTTTCTGGTCTGTTTTGACCATTTACTTAGAATGTATATACTATATTTAATATAATTATTGACATTCTTTTGTCTAAGCCTACCAACTGTTTTTGTTTTATTTTCTCTCTTTCCTTTTTCTTTTAATTAATTGAACATTGTTATGATCATTTGGTCTCCTCTTTAAAATTTTTCAGTGGTTTCTCTGCATTTACAAAATAAACTTCTAACTTATCACAGTCTATCTTGAATATTATTTCACTTCGTACATGGTCTAAGAAACACAATAAGTATCTTTCTATTTTTGCCATATTTAGTCCTATTGTTGTCATACATGTTACTTTTCCCTATATTATAAACTCCTTGATACATTATTACTTTTACTTTACATAGTCAGTTATATTTTACTATTTTACTAAATGATAGAAAAAAAATCGTCTATAATTACTCACATTTATACCACTTCTGGTGTTCTTCCTTCCTTTGTGGTGATCTGAGATTCCTTTGGCTAATATTTCCTTCTTTGTGAAAAAAATTAACATGCTTATAGTCAGAATTATTGGTGACACATTCTCTCTGATACAATTTTTAAATATATTATTCACCAAAGACTCAGTGTGAACTCTCTGCATACTTCTCTGTACCATCCTCTTCTCTAATGATCTGCCCTATGAAGTCTAGTTTCTTCAATCCCTCCAAACTTGGATCTTTTTCTCCTCAGTTCAACAAGATCATTATGCTCTACTGGGGTCACCTCTCCCTGCACAAAAATTGAGGAAGAGCCTCTAGGCAGAAATCCAGGGCTCATCTCTTTTTTTTTTTTTTTTTTTGCGGTATGTGGGCCTCTCACTGTTGTGGCCTCCCCCATTGCGGAGCACAGGCTCCGGACGCGCAGGCCCAGCGGCCATGGCTCACGGGCCCAGCCGCTCCGCGGCACATGGGATCCCCCCAGACCAGGGCACGAACCCGTATCCCCTGCATCGGCAGGCGGACTCTCAACCACTGCGCCACCAGGGAGGCCCAAGGGCTCATCTCTTTTTATTCACCTTCTCTAAGATATCAAGGTACTGAGTTGCCTGTCTGGCCAATATGTGTTTCATTTATTTGTCCAGTGTTTTAATTGTTTTCAATAGGTGAAAAAATTCTATACTAGTAATTCTACCTTAGCCAGAAATTGAAATTTCTGTAGATGACTCTCAACATTTATTTCCAAGTACCATCTTCCCTGTTTTTTTATGTTAATATTTAACTACATTTGTGAGGGAACTATTTTATTTTATTTTGTAGAAAAACAGCACTGTGAATAAGTATTTCTGAAAACTCAGTGAGAAGATATTTTTAACTCCAGGATATTCCTGAGATGAAGCATCTGTAAAGTCTTAGATAATGATGTTAAGTGATTACATGAGAAAGAGAAAAGTAAGTGAGATCAGAAGCTTCAATGATTTTACACGTAGAGCTACAAGATTCATATTCCTTATACAGTAGTTAATGTATTCTGTGTTTATTGATTTGCTTGACCAGTACTTACACAAGGGGCATAAAAATATACAACAGTCAAGGAAACAATACATCATTGTGTCATCTATTTATGCAAAGACACCCCCTCAGATGCAGAACTTGGAACAAAGTAGGCATACTAAAATAGTTATCTACTGTGTCAAGTATTTTATAGCTGTTGCTCCAGTGCATGCTGAGATTGTATACTCCTGTGTAAAGTGTAACTGTGTCGTATGATTTTGAACAAGTCTGCATGTTACATTTTTATTTAAAATATCCCACCCTGGAATTTCAAAACCAACAGCCTAAGTAAAAGTTGGGAGAAAATGAAGCTTGAAACAGATGTATATGCAACAATAGTTTAAGAATAGATTTCACAGCAAACTAAATATGGATTAATTGTGGTTGTGACCATCAAAAAAGCTAAAACAATCTATGACTGAATCTATAGATTCTAGAGTTTGTCATACAGAGTGAATTGGTCAGAAAGAGGAAAACAAATACCTTATGCTAACACATATAAATGGAATCTTAAAAAAAAAAGGTTCTGAAGTACCTAGGGGCAGCACAGGATTATGCAGACATAGAGAATGAACTTGAGAGTATGGGAAGGGGGAAGGGTAAGCTGGGACCAAGTAAGAGTGTTATGGACTTATATATACTACCAGATGAAAAATAGATAGCTAGTGGGAAGCAGCTGCATAGCACAGGGAGATAAGCTCGGCACTTTTTGACCACCTAGAGAGGTAGGATAGGGAGGGTGGGAGGGAGACACAATAGGGAGGAGATATGGGGATATATGTATATGTATAGCTGATTCACTTTGTTATAAAGCAGAAACTAACACACCATTGTAATGCAATTATACTCCAATAAAGATGTTAAAAAAATCTATGTATAAGTAGATTGAAAGTTAAAGGATGAAAAATATATCATGCAAATGTTAATAAAAGGAAAGGAGGTGTATCTACATTAATATCAGACAAAGTAGACATCAGAGCAAAGAAATTATATAATGATAAAAGGTGAATCCCCTAAGAAGGAAAAACAAACCTAAATTAATATGCACCAAACAATAGAGCTGCCTAATATGTGGAGCAGAAACCAATAGAACTGAAAAGAGTATAGAAAATTCACAGTAGTGGTTTAATATATTAACATCCCTCTCAGAACAACTGATAAAACAGCTAGATAGAAAATTAGAAAAGATAGAAAACTCAGTAACACCAGTAACAAACAAGATCTGATAGACATTTACAGAACACTCCACCCCACAACAAAAGATGATTATACATTATTTTCAAGTGATCCCAGAACATATACCAAAATAGACCATATTCTGAGTCATAAAATAAATTTTAATAAATATAAAATAGTAGAAATCATGCAGTCTGGTTTTCCATCCACAATGGAAGCAAACTTGAAATAATAAAAAGATAACAGGAAAATCTCCAAATACTTCAAAACTAAACAACACACTACTAAGCAATCCATAGATCAAGAGAAAGTCTCAAGGGAGATCTAAAAATTAAATTTAAATTAATGAAAATGAAAATAAAACAGAATATGTGTGCCAAAATGAAAGTTGTGTTGAGTAGAAAATTTACATCACTAAATGCACACATTTGAAAAGTGAAACAATCTCAAATGAATAATCTAGGATTCCACCTCAAAAACCTAGAAATAGAAAAGCAAAATGACCTCAAAAAGGCAGGCAGAAAGAATAAACAATAAAGAGGTGCAGAAATCAATGAAATTAAAAATAGAATCACCTCTCACTGTTTGCAAATCACAGAGGAGACTGAAGCTGGATGACATTACCTTGACCATGATGGGGCAGTGCTTCTATGTGAAACTTTGAGGCACCTGGACTGTGGTTTACAGATACTTAAGATGGACAAATCTGCATTTGATTTGGAAATTCAGATACAGCTGACAGTTGTGGAAGGGAAAAATCCTCACCTGACCATTTCACACCAACTTTGGTTTGACAATGAGTATAAGATCCAGGGTGTGCTCATCTGATAAGGAATACCCTGAAGTAATCTTCTCACAAAGTCTTCTCCTTGGTCACAATGTGTGTTTATCCTCCTGGCACAACCTGTACTATAAATTGTACATCATGGCAGAAGGCTGTGATTTCTAGCCCTCTGCCACAGTGTTTTAACAATATAATTGTGGAATGTGATTGAAAGTGTGTGTGCTATTTGTGCGTAAGTGCTTTATCCACCATCATTAAAATTTCCATCCTCTCTGGCAATATTTAGAAGAACGAATACATTAAATGGATAAACACTTTACAAAAAAAAAGAAAAGAAAAATAGAGAAAATCAGTGAAACAAAATGCTGGTTCTTTGAAAAGATCAATAACTGCAAAATCCTCTAGAAACACTGACAAAGTAAAATGAAAAGATAAAAATTATCAATATCAACCAAGAAATGGAATATTACTACAGATCTTGCAGACAGCAAATGCATAATAAGGGAACACTACAGGAAATGCCCTCCAGTACCAACCATGTTGTTGCAAATGGCAATAGATTACTCTTTTGTATGGCTAAGTAGTATTCAATTTTGTACATGTACCACTTCTTTATCCACTCATTTGTTGATGGACACTTAGGTTGCTTCCATATCTTGACTACTGTAAGTAATGCTGTAATGAATATCAGGGTGCATGTATCTTTTCAAATTCGTGTTTTCATTTTCTTTGGATATATATACACCCAGAAGTGGAATTGCTGTATCAAGTGGTCAGAGCAAAAAAAAAAAAAAAATATTGCTATGATTTAAGGGAATGAGTGTTCTACTTATGTTATCTTCTAGTAGTTTTATGGTTTCTGGTCTTACCTTTGGGTCTACAATCCTTTTTCAGTTTATTCTTATATATGGTGTGCAGAAATGTTCTAATTTAATTCTTTCTTTTCTGACTACTCTATCTAGGGCTTCCAATACTATGTTGAATAAAAGTGGCAATAATGGGCATCCATGTATTTTCCTTGATCTTAGAGAAAATGTTTTCAGATTTTCACCATTCAGTATGATGCTAGCTGTGTGTTTATAATATATATGACCTTTATTTGTTGAGGTATGTTACCTCTATACCCACTTTCTGGATGGTATAAATGCATATTGCATATTGAATTTTGCCAATAGCTTTTTCTGTATCTATTGAAATGATCATATATTTATTCTCCAACTTCTTAAGTGGTATATCACATTGATTGATGTGCGGATACTGTACCATCATTGCATCCTGAGATAAATCCCACTCAATCATGGTGTATGACCCTTTTAATGTATTGTTGAATTTGATATGCTAATGTTTTGTTAAGGATTTTTGCATCTATGTTTGCCAGTGATATTGGCCTATAATTTTATTTTTTGTGATATATTTGTCTGGTTTTGGAATCAGGGTGATGCTGGCCTCATAGAATGAGTTCAGAAGTGTTCTAACCACTGCAATCTTTTTGGAATAAATTGAGAAGGATAGGTGTTAACTCTTCTCTAAATATTTGGTATAATTCACCTGCAGTCCTGAACGTTTGTTCATTGGGATTTTTTTTTTTTTACTAATTCAATTTCATTACTGGTAACTGGTCTCTTCATGTTTTCTGTTTCTTCCTGGTTCAGTCCTTGGAGATTGTACATTATAGGAATTTGTTCATTTCTACTAGGTTGTCTATTTCATTGGTGTATAGTTGTTCATAGTAATCTCTCATGATTCTTTGTATTTCTGTGCTGTTAATTATAACTTTTCCCTTTTCACTTTTTGATTTTATTGATTTGACCCTGTCTCTTCTTTTTCTCGATGAGCCTCGCTAAATGTTTATCAAATTTGTTTCTCTTTCCAAAGAACTAGCTCTTAATTTCATTGATCTTTTATATTGCTTTGTTATTCTCTATTTTTATTTATTTCTGCTCTGAACATTAGGCTCTCTTTCCTTCTACTATCTTTGGGTTTTGTTTGTTCTTCTTTTTCTAGTTCCTTTAAGTGTAAGGATAGGTTATTTATTTGAGATTTTTCTTGTTTCCTGAGGTAGGCTTTTATCACTATGAACTTCCCTCTTAAACTGCTTTTTCTGTATCCTATAGATTTTGCATTGTTATGTTTTCACTGGTTTCCAGATTTTTTTTTATTTCTTCTTTGATTTCTTCAATGATCCATTGGTTGTTTAACAGCATATTGCTTAACCTCCATATGTTTGTGTTTTTGCAGTTTTTTTTTTCTTTCTTGTACTTTATTTCTAGTCTCATAATGTTGTGTTCAGAGAAGATGCTTGATAGGATTTCAGTTTTCTTAAATTTACTGAGATTTGTTTTGTGGCCTAGCTGCTGTCAAACCACTGTTTCACAGGGCTGAGGCCCAGGAGGTTCTAATGAGAGTGCTGGCTCACTGGTGGGCAGAGCGAGGTTCCCCTATTCATTTTATGAATCTAGTATATCCTTTATACCAAAACAGAAAAGACAGAAAAAAAAAACTAAAGAAAAATATCACTTATAAATATGAGGCAAATATTCCTAAAATATATTAGCCAATAAAATTCAGCAATATGTAAAAATAATTTTAATCCATGACCAAGTTGTATTTGTTTCATGGTGCAAGTCTGGCTAAATACTCAATAATCAATCTACTCAAACCACTATATTAATAAACTAAAGAATAAATATCATATGTTCATATCAATTGTTGCAGAAAAAGCATTTAACAGAATACAATACTTCCACATAATAAAAACTCTTGAAAACATAGAAATGGAAGGAATTCAACTTGACAAAGTTCATCTACAGTAAACCTAGAGGTAACATTATATTTAATTCTGGAAGACTGAATTCTTTCTCCTAGGATTGTGAACAAAACGATGATGTCTGCTCTCACTGGTCTTATTCAACATAGTGCTAAGAGTTTTAGTCAGTGGAATAAGCAAGAAATAAAAGATTTCCAGTTCAGAAGGAGAGAAATAAGCCTGTCCCCATATGCCAATAGCATGCATAATTCTTGGAATAAAAAACTCTCAAGCAATCCATAAAAATATTTCTAGAGCTAATAAGTGAGTTCAGCAAGGTTTCAGGATAAAAGTTAAACACAAAGCCATCAGTTGTATTTCTACATACTAGGAAAAAATCACATAGACAATGAAATTCAAAATATAATACCATTTATAATAGCTCCCAAAATGAAATTCTTTGGTGTAAATCTAAAAACAAACAAACAAAGAGAAAGCTTGTATAAGACTTGTATGCTGAAAACTATATAATGCTGATGAAGAAAATCAAAGAAAATGAAAATATATACGGAAATATACCATGTTCATGGATTGGGAATTTTAACGTATTAAACATGTCACTTCTCCCCAAATCAATATACTTCTTTGACACAATTCCTATCAAAATCCCAACAGTCTTTGGTAGATATATAGTAGATTATCCTAAAATTTATTTGGAAAGGCCACAAAACTAATATAGCTAAAACAATTTTTAAAAAAGAATAAAAAGGGAAGAATCAGTATACCCAATTTCAAGACTTATGAGACAGCTATAATAATCAAAAACAGGTGGAACTAGCAGAGAGACAGACACATGGATCAATAGAATAGAATAGAGAGCTCAGAAATAGACCTGTATAAATACATCCAACTGATGTTTGACAGAAGTGCAAAATAAATTTAGATACCATTTTAAACAAACGGTACTCGAGCAATTGGACCTATATAGGTATTTTCAAAACCCTAAAATTTGACCTAAATATATAACATTTAACTAAAAATATATCACAGACTTAAATAATATTTACAAACCACATAGCTAACAAAGTAGAAATATCAAGAACATATAAATCAAATCTCAATAGTAAAAAATGAAAAAGTCTGATAGAAAATTGGGCAAAAGATATGAAGATACATTCTACCCAACAGGATTTATGGATGGCAGCCAAGCACATAAGAATATGTTCAACATCATTAGCCACTAGGAAAATATAAATTAAAATCTCAATGAAATATCACTAAACATCTATCAGAATGGCTAAAATAAAAAAATAGTGATGGCACCAAATGCTAGCAATGATTCACAGAAACCAGATCACACATAATTTACTGAGCAGAATGTAAATTGTACAATCACTCTCAAAAACACCGTGGCAGTCTCTTAAAAACTAAATGTGTAACTACCATAGGACTCAGCAATTACACTCCTGGTAATTTATTCCAGGTAAATGAAAACCTATGTTCACACAAAAAGCTGTATACAATGTTTATAGGAGCTTTATTCCTAACAGCAACAACAACAAAAACAGCTCCTCAAAAGGTGAATGGGTAAATGAACAGTAATACATCCTTACCATGGAATACTATTCTGCAATAAAAATAAATGAAAGTATAGATACCCATAATAACCTGAATGAATCTCTGTAATATCACATTGTGTGAAACAAGCTAGTCCCCAAAGGTTATATATTGTATGATTCTATTTACAAAACATTCTTGAAATGACAAAATCATAGAAAAGACGATGGTTCTTGTCAGGGGTTTAAGGAGGGTCTTAGGGCTGAAGAGAAGAGGATTTGGCTACAAGAGGACAACATGACAAATCCTTGTATTAATGGAAATGTTTTTCATCTTGACTGTATCAATGCCAATATCCTGGTTGTGATAATAGTTTGCAAGATTTTACCGTGATGAGAAAGTTGTAAAGGGCACATGAGATCTTTGTATTATTTCATTCAATTACATGTGAATCTATAATTATCTCTGAATGAACAGTGTAATTAAAAAAAAAAGTGTATTGGGAGGCAGAATCCAGATTGCAGTGCGTTAGAGCTAAGGTGAGAGGAAACTGAAAATGGGGAAATATTATGTTGTCACCTAAGGAAAGCCTGATATTTATTGGTTAAATTTATATGCTGTTCTTTATCTCACACTACTTAAATGTAGTTATTCACCCTGATTCAGTGCTCAGGTCTGTGTTCTTCTCCAGATATTCTCCCTGAGTGAGCTCATACATTCTCATTATCTTAACTGCTTATATGCTAATGATTTCCAAATTGACATTGTCGGCCCTTTCTCCTCTAACTTCCAATTCATGCAATCCATTGAATATCAGACATACTCATGTGGACGTTCTGCAGACACCTTACTCACAGCAGAATTCCTCACTTTTCCTCTCTTGCAATCTCTTTTTCAGTTAGTGTAACCACCATCCAACTGTTCCACCTAATTTGTAACCTTGGAATTATTCCTGATTCCAATATAGCTTTCAGACCCCTTGCCATTCAAACATAAAATTTAGACACTTCATTTTCATGTTTGTTTTTGCCTTGTTCATGTTCTTTTTTGCGTTGTTCATGTTCTCATATTTCTCTCCTATAGGGTACTACTATTTTTCTGTAACTAGTTTCTCTGCCTTGAGATTTTCCCACCTCAAATTAATACTTTAGACATCTCCAAGAGTTTTCTAAATTGCAAATTACCTATGTCATCCCCCATAACTCACAGAACAACACTTAAGATCCTTGTCAAAGTATAAAGCCCTTTATGATCTGGTCCCTTCTACCATCCCAGTCCCATTCAGGTCTTCCTCTGCCTGTAACTTTATGCTCCAGTAACATTTAAATTGCAGGTAATCAGCCTATATTATATTTCTTATCTTTTGTTGTAATAAGCCTCTGCTAACAATGCTCTATATCTGTCTCTACCCAACTCTTCCACAGAAACTATTGTCCACTCCTCTTCATCTGTCTACTTACTCTTCAAGATTTTTCTTTTATAAATTTATTTATTTATTTTATTTTTGCCTGTATTGGGTCTTCGTTGCCGCACGTGGACTTTCTCCAGTTGCGGCAAGCATGGGGTTACTCTTCGTTGTGTTTCTTGGGTTTCTCATTGTGGTGGCTTCTCTTGTTGGGATCTAGGTGTGTGGGCTTCAGTAGTTGTGGCACATGGGCTCTGTAGTTGTGGCTCTCGGGCTCTAGAGTGCAGGCTCAGTAGTTGTGTCACACGGCCTTTGTTGCTCCACAGCTGTGGGATCTTCCTGGACCAGGGCTTCAACCCATGCCTCCTGCATTGGCAGGAAGATTCTTAACCACTGCGCCACCAGGGAAGTCCCTACTCTTCAATATTTAAAGATCACATTAGGTGTTATTTCCTTTTCTTGTCCCTAAAAGATTGCAGAGTTGTTCCTCCACCTTTCCACAGAACTCTATATACACGTTTATCATAACCTCTCATAGATACTATTTTGTATCTGGTTTTCCCAATAGACCAGGAGATTTTCAAGGGCAGGAAGTATGTCCACAACTCCAGGATAATGATGTGAAGTGAATGTAGAACTTTTAAAAACGATTCCAGCTTTTATTTCATAAAGGTAACATTTTATAAACTCCTAGAGCCCAAAGAATGAGGAAGATGAAAACTTGTCATTAATTCATTCAACCAATATGTACTGACTACCAACCACTGTGTCAGGGACCAGAATACAATGATGAAAAATCATGTTTTATGGCCTCAAGAGTGTTAAGTGTAATGTACTCTGAAAGATACCATGAAATGGAAAAGATATAATTCTAGAATAAGTTTCACAAGATCAAAACGATGAATGGGTAAGAAGGTATCAGTGATACTATGGAAAGCCAAAGACCCAAAAGTTAGAGTTAGGCCAAGAGTCAGATTCACCAAGAGAAACAGTAATCAGGTGAACAAATAAGTATCTGGAACGAGTGTGGTGGGAGGAATTGAAAGAGTTAAGTTGTAAGCAAAAGGATACAGTATGATGACTAAAGAAAAAAAGTTTTCTGACATACATAGCTTGATTTTTATGGATGGACTGAAATACAAGACTTAGGTTGTGCTAATTCTGAAGACGTAGGTGCTGACATTGTGACCTTAGAGGATCTTACCTGCACCCCACATCAGTGAGACTTGGCCCCCCTGAGTATAGAACATTTTAATCCCTATTGTTTGAAATATTTTTCTAATGGGGTGCAGTTTTCTCCCCAAAAGCAGATATCTCTCTATATACTGTCAATCTTGGCTCTATTTACATTGTTAAAATAACAAACAAACAAAACACTTGGTCATCTCATTCCAGTACTAAGCCACCAGCATGTTATATAGTTTCTTCTACAGAATAAGAATATCAAGAACTTCTTTTTTCCTAGGATGAGGTCCTATTGAGCCCCCTCGTTAAGACTGAATTCATTATACCAACAGGGTAGAGTGGAGGAATCTTGTCCAAAGTAACTGCATCTCTTCAAGAAATGTCCATATCCATCCTTTTAAGTTATTTTCTCTTTAAATGTAATTAGGAATTCTTACAGTGGCTCCTGTCTTACCCCAATTTCCAGGTAAACTCTACTTCTCCATAGAAGACTTTTTACATTTTCTTTGGAGAAGCTATTCTCTTCTAGAATTAGTAATGTTTCTCTGCTCCTGTTGTTGTTAGAAAGTTTGAGTTTCATGAGATGTATACTTACTATAACAGAATAAAAGTGGTAAGAAAAAAAATCAGAAAATAATAAAGAACCAGCCAATGAATGATGACCCCTGACCCTGCTCCCATATTCAGAGTCTGGGAACTCTGCAAGTGACAAAATTCACTTGATATTTTTTATTCATTAATTCATTCATTTTCATTCAAGAAGTATGTGTTAAGTACCTACTATATGGCAGACATTTTTAGGTTCTCGATTCCCACCTCTGTAGATCTTTCAGTCTAGTGGGCTCTGACCTTCTGGCAACAAACTACCTCCTAATTCTCAAGTCATTCACATTCATAAGGGCATACAAAGGGGACAGCAGAGCAACCTATCATTATCTAAGGAATGAGAGCACTTCTGGCTCTATTGCTTCTCACTCTCTTGCCTTGATGTCCCAGGTTTATGTTTTACCTATCAAGATCTTCAGCACCTCACTCATTTAATCCAAATGGTCATTCCTTGACCCCTGCATCCAGTGTACGAGGTAACCCAAGCTGACACAAAAGCAGGTAGCATTAGCAGTAACTAACAATAGACTATCAATTGTCCAATTAGGGTTGATAATCTCACTGCTTTGATTCCAGTATCAAATACACTTCAAAATGAACTAGAACATCACAATGTCCAAAAAGCCTTAGCTCTTCCCCAGTTCCTGCCTTATTGTTCTGACACATCCTCCCTTGGTTTCCTGCTTTATACTTCAGTTCACCCTTAAAAGCAAGAGTGCTTTCCTGAACCTCAGCCCTTTAGCCTGGGACCCTAATACCCTTCCAAGCTCTTGCTAACTTCATCCCCAGGAGGGCTACTGACTCTTCTTCACTTTCTCTCACTCACTTTCAAGACTCTCCTTTCAATAGACCAATCTCCTGAAACACCACTATTCTGCCCACCACCTGCTTCCACCCATCTGATTTCAGGTACTTCCATCATCTGTAGCCCTGCTGTTATGCCCATCCATGAGCTCTGCATTTTGCCGTGGCATACCTCCAACAACAATTATGATGCACAGACGGTTCAAAGATGGGTTGAGACATCCATGTTGTTTGTGATATTTCTTTCCATAAGAGAGCAAAAAAATCAAAATTAAGCAGTGGTATAATGAATTGAAATAATTTACAGATATTTTTAATGCTGGAGAAAAAATAATCATCCGATTAAATCTTCCCCTAAGAAATCATTATTCTATTGAGTTCATCCAAATAGCAGTGTGTGATTTTAATTATTATAATGGAACATAATTGTCACTAAACTGAAGAGTTAATTATTCTGAAAATAATTGTGCCATTCTTCTACAAATAAGGTTGTACAAAAATATATTTTGTGGCTCTGAGTGTTGAATAATACCAACACAGCCAATACATTTACTCATGTGAAAGCTAAGCAATAGTCACTTGTGATTCACCCAATTTTCTCCCAAGAGTTGATTTTGCAATTTTAAACTTGCAAATTAGATGGTGGCTACATTATTTCTCTAATGGGGGATACAAAATTCTTACAGAAGTGCTTCAGAATTGGCATTTGCCATCTCTCTTAAATTCCACCATCCGGTTGGAGCATTTTTATGGGTCTCATTGAAGCTGTCTAGTTGTTCGTCTTTTCTATTTCATAACTCTCGATCCATGGGATGATTTCCAGACAATACAGCAGAGACCCAAAGACATGAAATTATCAGACAACAAATTACTCTCAAATGAAGGCCAAAATTGTATCACTAGAGAAAAATTGTGAATAATTTCTAAGGTTAAGATTGAATAAATGACTCTCATCAAATAAATTAAAAGAGTCTTAGGGAAAAATAATGGAGTAAAAATATTCGGTAGCTTAACTCTACCTATTTCTCTGGGAATTACTTCAATTATTTAAAGCATCATTGCATACCTTGTTTCTAGGTTTCTTTGTGTTAGTGTGACTTACTTAGCCCCAATACCACCACACATACCACCCCTTGCACAGCCTATATTCTGGGGCCTTGGGCCTCTTTACTTCCAATATTAAGAGTTTAATAAGAGCCCTAGTCTCTCATGGAAACTGTTCTCTGAGTACTTGAATCCATTAGAGACATTAGAATGCCTTGTTATCATGAAAGCCTTTTAGCTTAAAATTATTCTTCAGTTGTCAGTTAAGTGTTATAAGGTGAAGATAAGGAGAAGGGAGCTACATAATCTGGAACTGGTCCCAACAAATATGTCAAGGGTCAGAGAAACAGATGAACTGAGTGAGATTCAAGATTTAGGGGAGGGAAGAGTCAGGCAAATAGTGAATATAAAATACCCTTTGGGCTCCACTGATATCAGCATTTGGTATTACTGAAAAAAGACTACAAATTCAGAATTTAAGCACAAGATGCAAAGGACTGCAAAGCAAGAAGAAATGAGGGGCCAGGGACTACTATATACCACTTCTTTAACACAGCAAAGTTACAGACTTTCTTTTATACCTGATTATATTCTAAGATTTGCCTAGTGGTTAGCATAAAATGTAAGCCTCATGACACTCAGGTGGTAAAGATGAGAAAATATAGCATGCAACAGGGCACTGTGAGTAGCAAGAGAGAAGACAAAATCCAGGAAGAGGTTTGTCATGGAAACTCAGGAAGTAGAGTATTTTAAGAAAGGAGAAGTCAACTATATCAAATGTTGTTCAGAATCAAGTGAACTGAGGAGAGAAAAATGCTTACTGAATTCAACAACCTATATGTCACTGGTGACTCTAACAAGGCTTGATTTAGTGGAAAGATGAGGATAGAAAGCAGATTAGAAGGGCTGAGGGGTAAGTGGCATGAAATGGAGATAACTAGCATAAACATGGGGGAGTAAAAAATATGGGGAAAAAGAAGAGTGGAATGTTGGTTTATTTCTGGTTTTCTATTGCTTGGAAGAGACCTAAGTGTGTTTAAAAATAACAATTCAGTTCAGACGAAGTAGTTGTATATATAAGAGAAAGAGAAAAGATTAAGCAATAAGGCATGGTTCCTCAACAGGCTAGCATTCAAGGGAGCAAAGCATAGGTATAAGGATTGGCCCTAGATTTGAGGAGGGGCAGTTCTTGGCTCTGTCATTAACTCTTCAGAAGAGCGCCAGAGGTCAGTAATTCCATTCTCTCAGCTGAGACCTGCTTCCCTCTTCCTGAAACACCAGGAACATATTCAAGGTTTATTCCTAGGAGCCTTTCCCCAATTTAAGATGGGGATTACATTATTTTTACGGTGATGAGAACCTGTAACTCCACCTGCTGCCAGATAGAAAGGCAAACTTGAGACAAGTCTGAAAGTGTGCAGCACATGCATAATGGTGTGTCCCTAACCACCAGTGACAGCTTGTGTTTATGTTGCTTATGCATCTTTATCTTGGAAGCAGGAGCCTGAGCTACTTACTAATGGAGAATGGAGAAAAACAAGGTCAAGATACAGACTAAGTGTCATTTCTGAGATTCATGGGAAAAAATAAAAGATTGGAATGAAATATTTTTCTTCTTTCTTTATGGCACACGTCACACCTTTGGCACAGTTAGTGGCCCTGGGTTAGTTACTCCTCAAGAATCAAGTAAACTAAAAGAAGAGCCTATCAGTGGCCTAGAACAGGGATCCAGAAATGAAACTAAACACAGAGGCAAATTTTCCACACTTCCTTATTTGTAAACAAAGTTTTATTGAAACACAGCCATGTCCATAATTTATGTATTCTCTATAGCTGCATTTGTGACACAATGGTATAGTTGAGTAGTTGTGACAGAGATCATATGATTCTCATAGACTAAAATGTTTATTCAGCCTTTTTCATAAAAAGCTGGGGAGTTCTCTGGCCGTGAGGAAGGGGAGAGCCATGCAATGCCCAAGATCATTGGCAGAGAAGAAGACAAGAGTTCCTACTTTGCTATGAGGAGACGCTTTCAGACAGGTGTCATGGTTAGAATCCACAGATTCAACCAAGAGGGCTGGGACATAGAGATAGGGCCCAAGTTCTATAAGTGTTCAAATAGGTTGTGCTCCTCTCTTCTATTAGAGGGCTCAGTTTTCTGAGAAGGATATGTGTTATGAGAACAAGACAAAATCCAAGAATTAATACTGGAATCCAAGGCTAAAGTTGCAGCACCATTGGGCTGGACCAAGGTCACTTTTAGAAAAGAGTCTGGTGGCACTGAACCTAAGGCAGAAGGGGTTGGGTAAAGTGAGATTGTCACTGTATCGTAATAGGCAGACATCCAAGATCCTTAGGATCTGTTAGTTCTCCATAAATGAAAATGATAAAACATGACCTTGACTTCCTCAATATCAGTGATAATAATTGCTAACATTTGTCGAAAGCCAGGAATATACACATGAGATATATATCTACAGATATATAGATAGATAAATTTTCTGTATCCATGTATCCATTGATGGACGCTTAGGTTGTTTGCATACCTTGGCTATCATGCTGCAATGAACATGGCAGTACAGATATCTCTTTGAGATTATGATTTCATTTCCTTTGGATGTATACCCAGAAGTGGGATTGCTGGATTATATAATGCTTCAATCTTTAATTTTTTGAGGAACTTCCATACTGTTTTCCATAATGGTTGTACCAGTTTATATTTCCACCAACAGTTGAAAAGGATTCCCTTTTCTCCATATCCTCCCAAGCACTTGTCATCTCCTGTTTTTTTTTTTTTAAAGGTGTGTGTATTTTTATTTTATTTATTTATTTATTTATGGTTGTGTTGGGTCTTCATTTCTGTGCGAGGGCTTTCTCTAGTTGCGGTGAGCGGGGGACACTCTTCATCGCGGTGCACAGGCCTCTCACTATCACGGCCTCTCTTGTTGTGGAGCACAGACTTCAGACGCGCAGGCTCAGTAATTGTGGCTCACGGGGCTAGCTGCTCTGCGGCATGTGGGATCTTCCCAGACCAGGGCTCGAACCCATGTCCCCTGCATTGGCAGGCAGATTCTCAACCACTGCACCACCAGGGAAGCCCCTCCTGTTTTTTGATAATAGACGTCTTAAGAGATGTGTGATCATATCTTGTTCTATTTTTATGGGTTTAGGACTTACATTCAAATCTTTAATCCATTTTGAATTGATTACTGTGACTATTTTAAGGTAGAAGTCCAGTATCATTCTTTTATATGTGAATATCCAGTTTTCCCAACACCATTTATTGAAAAGATTATATATTTGTTCTTGGCTCTTTTGTAAAAAGTTAATTGACTCCATTCTGTTCCATTGGTCTATGTGCCTTTTTTAAGCCAGTGCCATAATACTTTGATTACTACATATCTATGATATAGATTAAAATTAGGAAGTGTGATGTCTCCAGCTTTATTCTCCTTTCTCAAGATTACTTTGACAATTCAGTGTCTTTTGTGGTTCCAGATGAATTTTAGAATTGTCTGCTTCTATTTATGTGAAAAATGCCATTGGAATTTTTATGGGGATTGTATTTAATCTGAAGATCACTTTGGGTGATATGGACATTTTACCATTATTTGTTGCCAATCAATGAACATGGAATATCTACATTTATTTGTATCTTCTTCAGTTTATTTAGTCAGTGTTTTATAGTTCTCAGTGTACAGATATTTCATCTCTCTGGTTAAATATAGTCTTAAGCATTTTTCTCTTTTTAACCTCTTGTAATTGGGATTTATTTCTTAATTTTTCCTTTAAATACTTTGTTGATAGCATACAAAAATACAACTGATTTTGCATATTGCTTTTGTATCCTGCAATTATACTTGACTTCTTTATTAGTTTTAAAACTTTTTAGAGTAAGGTCTTTAGAGTTTTCTGTACATAAGATCATGCCATCTGTAAATGGAGATAATTTTACTTTCAATTTGTATTACTTTTATTTATATTTCTAGTCAAATTTCTCTGGCTAAGTACAATTTTGAATAAATGTGAAAAGAGTGAGCATACTTGCCTTGTTCCTGATCTTAGAGGGAAACCATTTATCTTTTCTTTTTAACATCATTGAGTAAGATATTAGCTGTGAGCTTATATATGTCCTTTATCATGTTGAGGTCTTTTCCTTCTACGTACAGTTTGAGAGTTTTTATAATGAAAAGATGTTGAATTTTGTCAAATGCTTTTTCTGCATCTACTGAGATGTTCATATGTAATTTTCTATCTTTCATTTTACCATTATTTTACATGGTGTATCACATTGATTTGTTCTGCGAATGTTATACCATCTTGCATCCCCGGAATGAATCTCACTTACTTATGGTGTATGATTATTTCAATGTACTGTTAAATTTGGTTTGCTAATACTATGTTGAGAATTTTTGCATTTATGTTCCTCAGGAATTTTGGCCTGTAATTTTCCTTTCTGATAAGTGTCCTTGTCTGATTTTGGTATCAGGGGAATATTAATGAGTTTGGAAGTGTTTCCTCCTCTTCTATTTTGTTGAAACACTTTAGAAGGATTGGTATTAATTCTTGTTTAGAAGTTTAGTAGAATTCTCCAGTAAAATCATATGGTCCTAGGATTTTCTGTATTGAGAGGTTTTTGATTGATTCAATCTCCATAGTAGTAATTGGTATGTTTCAATTTTCTATTTCTTCATGATTCAGTCTTGGTGAACTGGATGTTTCTAGGAATTTATCCACCTCTAGGTTTTCCAATTAACTGGTGTATAATTATTCATACAGTTTCTTATTAGCTGTAATATTACTGTGTTACCAGTTGTAATGTTTCCTTTCATTTCTGATTTTATTTATTAGAGTCATCTTTTTTTTCTTCCTTAGTTTAGCTAAAGGTTGATCAATTTTTTTTTCAAAAAACAAAGAAGCAAACAAACAAAAAAACACTTACTCTCTGTTTAGTCTCTATTTAATTTATTTCCACTCTGATTTTTGTTATTTTTTCTTTCTACTATTTTTGGGCTTCATTTGGTCTTTTTCTAGTTCTTAGAGGTGCAAATTTAGGGGTATGTATTTGCTTTTTTTCTTAATGTAGATGCTTAATTGTATTAAATTTTCATTTTCATTTGACTCAAGATATTCTTTGATTTTTTTTTTCTTTTGGCCTTTGATCCATTGGTTGTTCAAGAGCATGTTGGTTAGTCACAATATGTTTGTGAAATTTCCAGAATTCTTCTTGTAATTGATTTAAAGTTTTGTAGCATTGGAAGGAAAAAGATGCTCAATATGATGTCAAACATCTCAAATTTATTAAAGTTCATGCCCCAACCTACGCTAAGAGTCTAGGCAGGCCTACCCTGCCCTGGGGTGGGGCTCCACAAAAGAGAAGGGGTGGTGGAGGCAGGGGGAAGTGATCAGCTGTGAGGGACAAAGGAAACTTGCACCTGAGGCTGCATCTGAACAAAGCGAGAGAAAGAATTGAGGGTGTCTGCACAGCAGCACATTGGTGACAGCTCAGACATCTGTCTATGGCCGATAGGAGCCAAGAGCCTACACAGGCCACAGCTTTGCTTTGGCACTCCTCTTTGCCTCAGCAAAAGGGTCCCAGTGCAAGGAGAGGGTAAAATAACACTCTTAAGGGGAACAGAGCCATCTCAGACATGACCAACAAGATTTAAGATCCAACTTGGGATAAGACCCCAGCCCAGATAGGGCAGGAGGGTCACTGAGTAGAGGGGAAGTCCTGCATCACATCCAGCTCCAGCTCTAGACACTCCAACTCCAATTCCACACCCTGCCAAGGTGATAGCCCACCTTGAGGAATGACGTGGCTTACCTCCAAGTCAAATCCAGCTCTCCCCCCAAGGGCACTGAGCACACCAAGTCTGTATAGGGAAGTTCCCACATAAGAACACTCCTTTAAGACTGCAATAGGTATATGTTTCACAGAAATTCATAGAGTCAGAGAAAGCTAAACAAAAGGAAAGGAAGAAAAACTGCTTGCAACTGAAAGAACAAGAGAAAACCCCAGAAAAAAATAATGCAATGAAACAGAAATAAACAATTTATCAGAAAAAGGATTCAAAGCATTGAAAATAAAAATGTTAACTGAATTAAGGAAAAGAATGGATAAACACAGTGAAAATTTTAACAAGGATCTACAAAATATATATATATATATAAAAGACCCAATCAAGAGAAAAGTATTCAATAACTGAGATAAAAAACACACTAGAAGGAATAGATAGTAGAATAAGTGATAAAGAAGAACACATAGGCGATCTGGAAGATAGAATAATGGAAATCACAGAACCAGAACAGCAAAAAAAAAAAAAAAAAGAAAGCAGATTTAAAAAAATTTGAAACAGTTTAAGAGATCTCTGAGGTAACGTTAAGTGTACCAACGTTCACATTATAGAGCTTCCAGAATGAGAAGTGAGAAGGGGATGGAAAATGTACTTGATGAAATTATGGCTGAGGACTTCCCAAAACTGAAGAAGGAAATAAATATCCAGGTACAGAAAGCACAGTGGGTTTCAAACAAGATGAGTCCAAACAGACTCATACAAGATATATCATAATTACAATAACAAAAAGTTAAAGAGAGAATTATAAAGGCTGTAAGAGGAAAAAAAGATTAATCAATAAGAGAATCCCCATAAGGCTACTAGCTGATTTCTCTGCAGGAATTTTACAGGTCAGAAGGAAGTGGCATGCAATATATAAAGTTGTAAAAGGAAAAAAAACCCTGCAACCTAGGATACTCTAACCAGCAAGACTATTATTTAGAATCAAAGGAGAGAAAAAGAACTTATTAGACAAGCAAAAACTAAGATTTCATCAATATTAAACCTACCATAAAACATATGCTAAAGGGCTTTCTCTAAGTGGAAAAGAAGTGAGAATTTATAGAAAAGGGGAAGTCCCATTAGGAAAGGCAAATATAGTAAAGATTGAGGATCAACCACATAAATAAACCAGTAAAACAATTGAAAGACAAAAAATTGTAAAAGCAACTATAACCAAAATAAACAGTTAAGTGGTAAACATAAGGATGTAAAATATGACATAAAAATATAATTTATGAGGAGGAGAGTAAAATAAATGTAGATCTTTTAGAATATGTTGAAACTTAAATGACTACCAGTTTAAAGCAAGTATATACATTTATAGGTCAACATAAATGAACCACATGGTAACCACAAACCAAAAACCTACAATAGTTACACAG
Source organism: Mesoplodon mirus (assembly GCF_964341445.2). Lineage (NCBI taxonomy): Eukaryota > Metazoa > Chordata > Mammalia > Artiodactyla > Ziphiidae > Mesoplodon > Mesoplodon mirus. Next base: position 6,375,650 of record NC_138990.1, on the reverse strand, counting down.
AAATTAAAAAGAAATGGACACAAGCATACTACTAAAGAAAATCATCAAACTACAAGGGAAGAAACAAGAACAAGAAGAAATGAACAAAGAAGAATTAGAAAATCAACCAGAAAACAAGTAATAAAATGACAAAAATATATACCTATCAATAATTACTTTAAATGTCAGTGGACTAAATTCTCCAATCAAAACACATAAGGTGGCTGACTGGATAAAAAAAAAAAAGACCTTTCTATATGGCGCCTACAAGATACTCACTTCAGATCTAAAGACACACACATCCTGAATGTGAGGGGATGCAAAAAGTTATTTCATACACAATAAAACAAGAAGAAAGTGTGAGTAGCAATTCTCTCATCAAAACAATAAACTTTTTTTTTAAAAAGGCTATAAAAACACAAAGAAGGGCATTACATAATGATAAAGGGATAAATACAAGAAGAGGATATTACACCTGTTAACATACAAGCACCCAATACAGGAGAACTTAAAAGTATAAAGCAAATACTAACAAACATAAAGGGAGAAATTGAAAATAATATGATAGTAGTAGGAAATTTAAGACCCCACTTACATCAATGAACAGATCATACAGAAAGAAAGTCAATAAAGCAACAGTGGTTATAACTGACACATCAGACCAATTGAACTTAGTAGATATCTACAGGATATTCCATCTCAAAACAGCAGAATACATATTCTTTTCAAGTGTGCATGGAATGTTCTCCAGGATAGGTCATGTGCTAGGACACAAAACAATTCTCAACAAGTTTAAGAAGATAGAAATTATATCAAGTATTTTTTTCTTACCACACCAGTATCAACCTGGCAATCAATTACAGAAAGAAATAGTGGGAGAAGAACAAACACGTGCAGACTAATCAACATGCTACTAAAATAACAATGGGCCGATAAAATCAAAGAGGCAATCAGAAAATACCTCAAGACAAATGAAAATGAAACACAATGTTCCAAAATCAGTGGGATGCAGAAAAAGCAGTTCTAAAAGGGAATTCTATACCAATACAGACCTTCCTCAAGAAACAAGAAAAATCTCAAATAAACAACCTAACCTACTACCTATAGGAATTAGCAAAAAGAAGGACAAACAGAGCCCAGATTTTTCTTCCTAACAATGTGATTAGAACATTTTCTTACACCATATACAAAAATTAACTCAAAATGAATTAAGGGCCTAAATATAAGATCAGAAACCACAAAAATCCTAGAAGAACACATAGGCAGAACACTCACTGACATAAACCATAGCAATATTTTTTTAAAGATCTGTCTCCTAAGGCAAAATAAATAAAAGCAGAAATAAACAAATGGGATAATTAAACTTAAAAGGTTTTGCACAGCCAAGGAAGCCATTGACAAAACAAAAAGACTACTTATGGAATGGGAGAAAATATTTGCAAATGATATGACCAAAAAGGGGTTAATATCCAAAATATATAAACAACTCATACAACTCAATATCAAACCAAACAAACAAATAAACAACTCAATCAAAAAATGGGCAGAAGACCTGAATAGATATTTTTTCCAAAGAGGACATAGAGACAGCTAACAGGCACATGAAAAAGTGCTCAAAATATATAATTATTAAAGAAATGTAAATCAAAACCATAATGAGTTATCACCTCACACCTGTCAAAATTGATATCCTCAAAAAGACTTCAAATAAATTTTGAAGAGAATGTGGAGAAAATGGAACCCACCTCTACTGTTGATGGGAATGTAATTTGTTGTAGCCAATATTGAAAACAGAATGGAAGTTCCTCAAAAACTAAAAATGGAACTACCATATGATACAGCATTTCCACTCTTGGGTATATATATCCAGAAAAACAAAAACACTAATTCAGAAAAGATACATGTACCCCAATACTCACAGTTACATTTACAATAACCAAGAAATGGAAGCAACCCAGGTGTCCGTGAACACACAAATGGATAATGAATAAATGGTAGAATATGTATTCTGTTGCTGTTGGATAGAATGTTCTGTAAATGTCTGTTAAGTCTATTTATCTAATGTGTATTTTAAGTCCAATGTTTTCCTTACTCATTTTCCATCGAGTTGATTTATTCATTGTTGAAAGTCTGATATTGAACTCTCATACTATTATTGTATTGCTGTCTGTTTCTCTCTTTAGATCTGTTAATGATTTCTTAAAATATTTACATGCTCCAATGTTGAGTGTATAAATTTTACAATTGTTATATTCTTTTGTTGGCTTGACCCCTGTATTATTATATAATGACCTTCCTTGTCTATTGTTACAATGTTGGCTTAATGTCTATTTTACCTGTTTAGTTACCTCTGCTTTTTTTTAATTTCTATTTTTATAGTATATCTTTTTCCATTCCTCACTTTCAGTCTATGTGTGTTCTTAAAAGTGAAGTGAATTTCTTGTAGACAGCATGTAGCTAGGTCCTTTTTTTTTTTTTTCAATCTTTTCAGCCATTCTATATATATGTCCTTTGGTACTTGCGAATGCAAACCCTTTTGGAATCAAAGGCCATAGTCCACAAAATTTGTGGTGCCAGATGTATATACAAGCTCCTTCCAGAGAGATGCTGGCAACCTGGTTTTATCATTGGAGCAAGATGAAGGGAGAAGGCAAGGAAAATGTCCATCAACTCCCTCTGCCTCTGGAGAGGATTGCAGCCAGGCCATAGATACATGTTAAATTAACAGTCTGGCCCTCAGGCAGCAAATAAAAAAATATGCAGTCAAATCCCTTTAATTGAAAGACCTGGAGATTAACATTTTTGTCTGCTTCTTCTGTGCTAAGCCTTTGAGGGATAGTTACAGTAAGTGCTCACATGCACATGCCTTTTAAGTTTGCTATGGTCCTCTGGATCATATGGACGTGAGTTATTTTGGCTTTCAGAGTTACGTGTTTGTGGGTCTTACTCCCTTCATAGGGGCCTTAAAAGTTGAGACCCTATATATGTGGTCCAAATCCTTCATTCCTCAGGGAGAACCTGAAAGTTAGGAATTCCCTCCTGATAGTGTGGCGCTGTACCAGAGGTGGAGTTTATAAAGAGAGTATGTCTTAGCTTTTCCTACCCATTTTGAAATGGGTATTTTCTTAATCACCCAGTGTATAGGAGTCACTCAGCTAATTTCTTGATTTCTTTCAGAGAGATTGGCTACACGCATAGCTACAAATTTGGTGCATTTTTGAAAGGCAGGAAGTTCAGGAGCTTCCTCTATTGCCATCTCAGTTCCTTCCTTCTAGAGATAGTTTTTATACTTTACTTTTGAACAATCATCAATGCATTGGGTTCCAAGTACTCTCCTAAAAATATGAACATTTCTTCTGTCTTTCAATACCATATCTTAATAGATCTCGTTCACATCTTGATACTTACTTTTCTAAACCAGCAACTTTATATATGTTTTAACTTCTCATGATCCACGTATAAGTCTCTCCCTTTCTGTGTTTTCCAACATTCTGGTTTATCTCCCCTGGACAACTTCTCTTCACCTCCTTGAGTCCCACCATTGTTCTCACCATCCATTTGCCTTGTGATGCTCAATGATGATGTTGTTATTCTCTTTGGATTGAGAGAAAGATTTAAATCATTGAATATCAGCTAAACTAATGGTAAAGCCAATTGACAAATTAATAGTTCCAGGATTTGGGTATTTATCTGGAATTTCTACTATGTGTCAGCTATAAATCTGATTACATTATTTTATATTATTTTGACTTTTATTTAAATATTTACTGATCCATGACTGTTTACCAAATACTGTTCTTTGAGCATTCTGGTATGCAGCAGTGAATTAGATGGACAACGTTACTCTTGTTCTACCTATAAATATAAAAATGATGTGGATCACCATGTCAAGTGTCACTTCTCCCCCTGGAACTCAAGATTTATGATGTTCTCACATTTGAGAGGAATATTTAACAACTTCTTTTAAATCAATGGAGATTTGTCTTAAATTCCACGTTTTGGATTTAGAGGTTTTACAATGTTCTCATTGGCCTGGGTGCCATGGTAGAATCCCTGAAGTGCAGAAAACAGCATAACCCAACTTCTTGGACTTTGTCCAAGGGAAGTTATTAATAAACTTTAGGAAAAAGTTTTTCTCGGCCCTCTTATTACCATTTAATCCTTAAATGTCTTAATGACATTGCAAATCATAAATGATTCCCCAGGAGATTTGTATTCATTTCAGGCTGAGAAAGAGATTGTTGGAGTTGTGATAACTTTAAAGGCTCTTTAGAGGTTCTGTAACATGATAGAGAAGATGACATAATGTAAGAATCCTGAGCTTTGGCACCAGACCAAATTGTATTTGAGTGCTGGTCTTTAAGTCATTAGCCGTATGATTTTGAAAAACCACTTAATATTTTGGGTATACTTGTCTTCATCTGAGGAATAAGTATAAATAATAACTGTACTTCAGGTGTGCTGTTAAAATTACATGGAATGAAAGTGATTGCAATATATTGCTGCTTTGTATTTTGAAATCCCTCTCATTTGTGATCAGATGCTTCCAACTATGAAGAGAAGAAACAGAGGAAGAAACAATAAAATCATAGAAAGCATCATGTAAATAATGGCAATAATGTTAAGTGGTAGATAATTTAAGGTAAGGCCAGCTGTAACAGATAAATTCCCAGAAATCTTAGTGGTTCATCATAATAAAACTCAATTTCTTGCTCAACTAACAATCGAATGAACACGTTCAGTCTGTAGCTTTCCACATGGTGACTTAACGGCCTAATTTCTTTCCATCTCATGGTCCCACCATCTTTTAGAGCATCTGAGTCACTTACTTCTAGCCAGCAAGAAGAAAAGAATGAGGATGGTGTGGTAGGTCTTTTAGGCCAGGTCTGGAAGGGACACCCATCATTTCCACCACATTTCAATAGCCTCTGTCATATGATCACCCCAAACAGAATGATTGGGAAATACAATCAACCCCTATGCCCAGGAAGAAAGGGAAATAAGTGTGGTAAGCAGTTACTTTCTGCCAGAAATGGTAAATACTGATCACCAGGGGAATTTGGTTATGGGAGAGGCATTCCAACATTATGTACTTAAATTATTAAATTTAGGAAAAATTGTGCTGATTGTTGGGATCTTAAAAGAAAGAAAGACCTTCTGGAGACAGAAGAAAAACAAAATTGGATAAAAAATACACAGAACTTGAAATGGTGTGCATTCTTTTAACCGCAAGAGTAAAGGTAACCGAAAGTCCAGAAGAAATCTGGTTAAATAGAATTTAAGTTTTCATTCAAAGCTTTAACTTATAATATTGACATTCTAATAAAAATAAATCCATGCACACAAGTAAAAATTAACTAGTTGTAAGGCCTGATATTACTAAGTTAGTTTCACCTGGGAGAAATTCTGGATAGAAATTTAAGAATTGAGGGGTTTATTTCAAAATTTTTTTTGAAAAAAGGATTGTGTCATGTTGAGGAAAATTGAATCTTAAGGTTTAAAAGTTACTAAAAGTTAAATGATTATCAAATTATTCAGGCAATTTTGGGTACCACTCACTTTGAGCTTGGTAAATGTTCAATGATATGACATACAGCTGCATATCCACCTTATTTTTCCTGAGTCTACTCTGGGATAGCTCTGGGGAAGGAAATTCCCTATAACAGAAAACTTGACCTAGGAAATTTACACTCAGATTTCCTGTGGTTCAGAGCAGTCTAGACAGTCTGTTTCTTTGGTTGATTTTCCTACCTTATCAGTGTCCTGGAAGGTTGATAACAAGAGCAGCAAGTTCACAGAAATGAAAAGGAAGTTACATGTCAGGACTTCTTCCTCATCTTGATTTCTTTCTTCTTGCTCAGAAGGTTTTACTTTTCTCTTAACACTGGAAGTTCGGGAGACATTGTCTCTGTTGCTTATTTCTTTTTCACGTCTATGATTATTTTTATCTATAATGAATAAGAAAGTTGCCTTGTTTTAGGAAGAATCTGGGTCTGACCCAAGTCTCCCTGGATCCCGAAGAAAGAATTAGAGGAATATTTCATTTGGCAGAGGTAATCCCTTTCCTTGGTGTTCCAATTCTCTGGCCATAATGTCCTGAATGAAACATCTACTTTTCTTCAGCTTTTTTAGTCTCCAATCTCTCTCTCCTGACTATTTCAGTATTATATCAAAGATTACAACTTTGCCAAAGAAGTAAAAAAATCAGTGAGGAACTCAAGTAAGATAAAGACAAACATGGATGGATTCCTGAATGGGGAAAGCTTTGGAGCCCACAAATAAACAAGATGAGCAAAACTTATGGACTAAATCTAGCCTGCTTTGTGTTTTGTACAGCTAAGGATGCAGCCACACCTATCTATTTAGGCATTGTCATTGGCGGCTTTCTCACCACGACAGAGATGAATCATTTTGACAGAGACCATATGTGGTCCCCTAGATTAAATTTTTAGTCTTGAACTAAAATATTTACTATCTAGCCCTTTGGAGAAAAACATTGTTGATCCCTGAACTAGGTTGTCATAGATCAGGGATCTCCAACCCCGGGGCAACCGACCGCTGGCAGTTATTGGCGTATTACAAACCTGGCTGCACAGCAGGAGGTGAGCAGTGGGAGAGGGAGCAAAGCTTAATCTGCTGTTCCCCATCTCTCCCCATCACTCCCCATTGCTCGAATTACTACCTGAACCAACTCTCCACACACAACCCCCCACTTCATCCATGGAAAAAGTGTCTTCCACGAAACCGGTCCCTGGTGCCAAAAAGATTGGGGATGGCTGTCATAGATGGAATTGAAGAATAATCCAGGTATAAAATAATAGAAGCCTTATGGCAGAGAGGGAAATTTGATCATGCAGTCTATCTTTATAGTAAGTAAACAGCAAAAACTACATATATATATATATATATATATATATATATATATATACACATGTGTGTATATATACATGTATGCATATGTATATCTATATAGTTGTGCTTCCCTTTAGTTATTTCATTTATATATTATATGCATATATATGTATATTATGTATACATGTATATATAAAAGTATATTCAAATATAAATTCATATATATGAAATGAACATATGCTCTTTGAGAATAGTGACCTTATGTTTTATTTTTTTTTAATCCTTTCCAATACTTAAAGTAGGTCTAATGTACGAAGTAACAAAGTTTCTGGCTAACCAAACGCACTTAACTTCAAAAAACTTTATGACTACCCATATCTCTAACTCTAGGCATTTATCTTTGTTCTTAGTTTGGGCAAATATTGACTAGAGAACATTTGAATATTGAATAGAGGACATTCTCTATTTTTCTTAAGGGCCACTAAACTGGAACGTGTCTTGAGAATTAAATGGACTTTAATTAAAGCTTAAATATAGCAAGAATGTTTGCCACTTTTCATATTTTTCTTGTGGCCAGGCTTCAGTGATAATGAGACTAAGGTCATGGACCTGATCCCCATGTGGGCCACTTAACTCTGATCTATTCCAAGTTTAAAAACATTATGAAGCTTCTACAATGTGCCAGGCACTGTGCAATACATTAAGACTATAAAACTCAACAAGAAGGTTTCCCTGGTGGCACAGTGGTTGAGAGTCCGCCTGCCGATGCAGGGGACACAGGTTCGTGCCCCGGTCCGGGAAGATCCCACATGCTGCAGAGCAGCTGGGCCCGTGAGCCATGGCTGCTGAGCCTGCACATCCGGAGTCTGTGCTCCTCAACGGGAGAGGCCACAACAGTGAGAGGCCCACATACCATAAAAAAACAAAACAAAACAAAACAAACAAACAAAAAAAACTGAATAAGACACAGCTACTTTCTTCAAGGATCCTAGAGCCTGGTGGAAAAGATTGGATAAATCTGGTTCATTAAATGACTGAAGTTATAAGTAATGTTATAAGAGATATAGACAAATTGATGCAAATATTCAAGAAGGAAAGAGTAGGAAGAATTATGAAAAAAATTATGGAAGAGCCTGTATTTGCAGTGTGCCTCAAAGGCAGATACTATTTCATTTTTAGTTAGGAAGATGAGGCAGGGAGCTTTGTAAGTAGAAAGTAGCTGAAAAAAAAAAGTGATATATTTAGTAAACCACCAGATTCCAAGTTTCTCAGTGTATGGGCTATACATATGAGAGTAATGAGATTAAATGTTTATGAAAGCTTTGCGGAGATGTTTAGGGAACTATGGAGAATTCCACAATTTGCATGTTGGTTTTAAAGTGCAGTTAGAATCTACAACGAATTTATCTGGTAGGACTGTTATTGGAAGAGAGATAAAGGATGAACAGACAGACCTGAAAGTCTTCTACATAGAAGTTGTTTACACAGTTATTATTGTGACAGACCCAGTATCCAGAGAAGCATGCATAGAAAGAGAAGTGATGAGTTCTTACAGTAGAACCTTGGGTCATGAATATGTTTGAGAAAATGTGAAGTCATCTTTGTAAACAGATAGTGAAAGAGCCCAAGAAATAATGTGGATCTCCAGGATAGTTTCGTGTCCAGGGAGGAAGAACACATTTCAGGCAATCTTATCACAAATAGCAGTAAAGAAGCCTGGGAATATGTATAAAAGCTTCCATTGTAAAACATGCAGCCAAGATAACATAGTAAATGACAGTAAAATTAATAAAAATGTAAAAATGTCACTCTAAGGATTAACCAGAAGTCAGAGGCTTAAGAATTTTAGGAGCATCCAGAGCCAGCTAAGAGTTACTGGTTTTGTTTCAAGATAAAGAATTTGGGTCAATCATTCTAAACCAGTCATAGCAAATGGGAAAAACTAACCCAATCATGTACACTCTGTCAGGAAGAAAACAGTAAGCAGCATGAAGCCTTTAAAAAAGAGACCAGATGGCCAAATTAAACTTTAATTAAGTCCATTTATGTCTTAAGATCAGTTGGCTCGAATTTGTCAATGCATATAAATGTCCTGGACAGAGAGGGTTTTCAGAGGAGCTGGTATGTGTAGTCTCTCCTCCTTGTCAGGTTTATCCCACTTAGATGGCTCTGATTATCCTAGTTCTGTAATTTCTACAATTAAGAGCAAAGGGATAACTCCTCACGTTGGGTTTCATGGCCATCATGCAATATTTTGATGATAAATTGGCCCATTTGTTTAACTTGCAGAATAGAGGGTAAAATTTGCTGACTAGAATATTCCAGTTCACGTCACATAATATATTAGTAAATTGGCATTCTGATTTATACAAACTATTAATCTCTGGATATATTGTTGAATATGAGTGTCTGGATCTGCCTTCATGAGAACCAGACATGAAAAGTAACACACTACCCAACTGATTGCCATTGATTTCTTCCGAGCTAAGGATACTACTCTTGTCCTACTGCTGCTGAGTTAATAGCACTGTTTTTGTTATTCACGGCTGTTTAACAAACCATCCTAAACTTCAGTAGCTTAGAACAATTTATTACTTCTCAGAACTCTGCAGTCTGGGATGCATGCTTCTGGGCAGTTCTACTCCACATGGTACCTGATAGGGTTGGCAACGTAGGCTTATGTCTTTATTCACGTGTCTGGGATGGTTAGAACCAGGAGGGACCAGATGAGCATCTCTCTCTTCTTCATGTAGTCTCTCTACATGTCTGACTTGCACATTCTCAGAGTAGGTTGCGTCTTAGCTTAGCTGAACATCTTATGTAGAAGCCAGTTTCCAAAGGAGAGGAAGCAGACGTTGGCAGTTATTTTAAAAGCTAGGAGAAACTGGCACAACATCCCTTCTGCTACATGTTATTTGTGAAAGTAAGTCAGATTCAAGGGGAGGTGAAACAGACTCCAGCTTTAATGTGAGGAGTGACATGCACATATAGTAAAGAAGGAATTGATGGCTGTCGTCTCATATACACATGGTGACAGGCATGTAATAGACACTCAATAAATGTTGAATAAATATGAATAAATGAGTCAGTGGCTTGCAACAGAAGAACTCTTCTACTTAGAAGAAGGTCTAATATTCTTTTTTGGAATTTATATATGTCTCAAAGGAACCTTATTTTTGTATTAAATAGAGTTGAAATTTTAATTTTTCTGGATGACACTATATTATTTGGTTATTTGTAACAAAAATGAAAGAAAGAAAGAAAGAAAATCAAGAGAGACCTCCAGAATAACTCTGAAAGTAAAGCATTAATAATAATAGTAGTAGTGCTAGGAATTATTATAACTCTTTTATGTTTAATAATTATAAAAATCCTACTTTATGGATGAGGAAACCAAAGCACAGAATAGTGAAGTCAAAATCACTTTGCTGGTAAGTGACAGAGTCTACATTCAAACCTAGGTCTGAACCACTATGCTGTGTCATCTCTCCTACCTAAAGGAAATAATAGGTTTTACATTGGAATAAAGTATTTTCCTTTCCATTCATCCTCTTCATCTTTCTATCCTTGCCTCCTAGCTTCTCTGTCCTCAGTAAAAATAGAATTTTAATTATTGTATAATGGTGAGAATAGTGATAAATTGTCTTCACATGGTACTTTAAAATACATGAATACATGTTTACTAATTATACCTCTCTACATAACTGGGAGTATTTGACTGGGGAATAGAACCCAATTAGCTGATTAATGTATGCCAACTTTCAACACATCCACCTTAGAGAACAGTGGAGGAAGAATGGAATATATCAATGAGAAATTGTTAGGATTTAGGTAGTGAAATAAGTTTATAGGAAGATTGGTATTAATACATTTCATTTAGGACTTCTGATGCTCATTTCTTCAAATAACACACAGGAAATCTAAAGAGAATCAGACCCAGAAAACCCCTGGGAAGATTTTCATTTGTTGAAGATGTCTTCCTCAACTCTGAATTCAGATCATAATTATACAAGTAGTTACTTTAACTAACATGTCCAGTCATATCAAACAGTTATTTTACTAAGTGTCTTGTTTTTATATATAAGAAAATTTTGGAAAACAACCAAGTGCTTAGATTTGATTGATGAACATAGATTTTAACTTTATACCGTGGGTTTGAATTCTAAATCCTGCCTTCTCTCTAATTGGTTAAGTGTCTTTAAGAGTACTAGTTAATATCTCAAAGACTTTCTCCCTCTATAAAATAAACAAAACTGTACTTATCTCATTGTTCCTTAAAGAAAGTTAAGAAAGAGAACTCATTTAAATATCTATTTCTATGCCTGGCATATGTAGTGTGAGTACTTTATAAATGGTCATTTCCTTAATTTAATTTCAAATTATTACTTATAAAATTACTTGCTAATAACATATTTTGAAATATGAATATTTTGAAACCTTTTGTGTTAGACTTTTTTTAATTATGTAGTTGGTCATAATGATAGTAATACCATATTTTATGTAGGTTTTGCAGTTTAAAATATGATTTTATATTTCCTGGATATTTTGCAACATACTTTTAAAAAGCAATAATTGATATCCCTATTTTCAGATAACAAATATGGAGGCCATGAGATTTAGTTATTTGCCCAGAATTCAGGTCTTTCTCTAGGACTCAACCACGTATAAGGTAGATATAACCTTTAAGAGTGCTTTGAAAGGAAAACCTCTTATGATGAATGTGATATAGAGAAATTTTACCAAAGTGGCTTTTGAATCCCAGCTCAATCCTCCAGCTACTGTCTCATCTGTTTCCTTTCTCCAAATTATAAAATTCTTAAAAATTCTCTCTACTAGACTACCTCCACCTTCCCTCTTTACTTTTCGCTAATCTGTTCCTATTCCTATCACAGCAAAAAACATCTGATATAGAAATTTAATTTCCAATTATTCCATTCCAGCAGGACTTTCCTGAGTCTCAATCTTCCTTGATTTTTCTATTGCAATTAACACTAAAGATCACTTCCTCCCTGTGCTTGCTTGTTATCTGACTGCTCTTTCCCTTTCCACGGAAAAATATACAGGTAGTCTTGATGGCTTTTCCTTCTATTGTATTCTTTTCTTGATTGAATTCATCCATGCATTGCTTCTACTCTGATTCTTATATTGATGACAAAAAAATCTACACCTTTTGTCAAACCTTCTTATGTAGCTTCACTTCCATAGTTTTAAATGTTTCTTGCCCACTGCCACCAGGGTGGCCAACTGAAAGAGAGATTTAAAACCAACTCAGAAATTTTAGTGATTCTACAAGGGCAGTACTGAAGGCCTAAGGAGAGGTGAGCATATGTGATAGGCATGGAGATGACTCCAATTTTGACCAAAGAATAAAAGGCATGAAGGCAAGAAGTTGGAGATAAATTTACCAGGAAGTTGGAGTGCTATTATGATGCCACTCCAAAGATTTTGGACTTGCTACTGCAAGAAGCTGATGGAAAGAACCTCTCCTTTCCCCTTTCTTTCCTACTTTCTAACCTTGGATCTCTGCTTTTGAATCTACCAAACTATTTGAATAAACGGTAGCAGCACTTAATAAGAATGAACCTTAGCCCCTTAGTTCTGTTATTTAATTATGTTCCAAGTAATTTAGAATTATTCTGCATTGTACCATACTTACCTTTCAACTCCTGATCTCTTGTCTCTTTTCCTGCCTTTGACCTTGTCTCAGAAATACAATGCAAGCATTGGACTTGGGTTGGACGTGCTCAAGTGCATGCTTTTATTAGGACATTAGACCACCCTTTGTTGACCTCAGTATACATGGGAAGTAAATAATCACCTATGATTTTTTTAATTTTCTAATTCCCTGGGAGCAAATGCATTTTGATGTCATGTGAATCAGACAAAACAAAGTGCTTTGCTGAACTAAAAATGTTCTGTTTCCCACATATGTAAGCACAGTATCTCTTGACAATCACTTCTTGAGTAAGGACAAAGAACATTTCACCTGCAAATCTATCAGGTCTCTACTCAAAAATCTGTGTAATGCATATGGTGGAGTCAGATTCTGTGAGACTGAATTTGTCCAGACCTTAGTTTCATCTCATTCAGATGCAAACAAAAAGTCTGTAATGAGAGAACTCATTTGCAAGTAGCTTTGTGATCCAGAGGTGTCAGGGCAAGGGGAGAACTGGATGTTATTACTGATTCCAAACTCAGTCCTCTCTCCACCACAGTCCTTTGAATCCAGTACTAATTTCCAGCAAACTCGGGATTTGAAGCCTCATTATCTATTCAGGCAAACTTTTCACCTGGCTATCATCCATTTGAGGGCCTGACATGCCTTTATTGAATGAGATATTTTGCTTTGGGCAAATAAAAATGCCTGAAAGCTTTAAATAGAACATTAAATTAGTTTCAACTGCTTTCTTCAATGCCACCAGAGTCTTGGAGAAAACAGATTGAAACGACAGATCTAGTTCTGCCTTTTGCAAAATTCATCTGTGTATACAGACAATTCTGATTATCCTCCTGATGAATTAACCCTCTGGGTTACTAAGCTGCTTTGTCCTAAAGCTAAACAAGAGCCGTTCTTGGCTCTTGTTGCCCTCATAGCAACTCTTTCCATTAATAGGAAAAGTTACTATTTTAACAAGTATTTGTTGAACAACACATATCAAGAAATGGACCACAACTGAGTTTCTACCATACAGCTCTCACTCTGCCAGGGTTACGGAAAGATGCTCTGCTAAAAATGCTGCTTTCTAACTGTACAGAAATTAAACATATCATGGGGACATAATAATACATAGAAATCACCAGGTTAAATCCAAGGCCAAAAGAAGTTGGTGTTAAACAGAGGTGCAGCAGAGTGCTGTGGTAAGTACTTAGAAAGGAATAATCAGTTCTGTACAGTGGCTATGAAAAATCTTTAGAGACAAGGAACATTTGAGCTGGTTTATGAAGGCCATATGGAATCTTAAAGGTAGGCAGATGGGACAAGTGTTCCTGATTGGGGAAAGAAAAGTCCAGAAGCATGAAAAAACCTGCCACATGCAGGGATTCCCCCTCTGCGGCCAGAATATCCCTCAGTGAGGGAAGTAGTGTGGAATAAAGCTGCAAAGATGGATACCAGAGTGATCTGTTTCAGTGGATGGTGGATACTTGCAGATTAGAGACTTAAAAGTGAGGCAAACCAACTATGAAACTTTATCTCCAAGAATCCTCACAATGGCTGATGTCACTGTTGATGAGAGAAAACAAAAATATCGTTTCACTTGATATTCTATTCCCTATGGGAGAGTGTATTAACTGGGAAACAAAATATTGGCCAGAATTAAAGTCTATTTAGGGCATGTACATATTTTGCTGACCCTACTTCTGATTTGAAATCGAGAACAACTTAAATTATAATGGTTATTATTTGTGGTGCCCTCTCTCTCTACAGAGAGAGAAAATGTGTGTGTATATATGTATATATATATAGAGAAAGAGAGAGATAAAAGTTGTGTGTGTATATATATATGTGTGTGTGTATATATAGAAAGAGACAGAATGTGTGTGTATGTGTGTGTGTGTGTATCTTCCAAAGTGGTAGTAATAATACTAAGTATCATTTATTGAAGAGTCACTGTGGACCAGGTACTTTATATTGTTTTCATTTGAGTGCTAACAATTACTCTGCAAATTAAAATTATTATCCCAATTTTCAGGGGAGAAAATGGAGTAAATGTTTAGAAAGTTTAAGCATGTTGCTCAGGACACACAACTATTTTGTGATGGAGCTACAATCTAAACAAGAGAACCTCTGATAGACTGATAGAAGTCTTTCCATTACACATGCTGTTTGCAGAAATAAGTGGTGCTGAATAGCTTGGATGTTTCAAGTTGTTAAGTTATAAGCCTACAAATATCAAAACTTTCTAAATTTTTAATTTTTTCAAGGAAATTCTTTGAAGATGTGCTATCTTTTATTTTGCCTTCTATAGCAGAGTTTTGAACATAACAATCCTTTTCTTCATGAATTCTCAGGAACCTTTTAGTGAACAAATATATCAAACAATAGTTCCCTCCAATCTTCCTTATTGTTCTTCCTTATGATCCTCTACTAAGGACTCTTTCTTCTATTGCTCATTAAAGGACAATGTTCCTCAAATCATTATCTTCTCACTCTTCTCTTATTGGTCTACATACACTCCTTGTATAATATTATAGTCTCACAGTTTCAATTCTCCCCTGTGGTAGCCTGAACAGTGGCTTAATCTCCAGAACCTGTTAATACGTTACGTTATATAGCAAAAAGGACTTTTCTGATATGGATAAGTTAAAGATCTTGAAATAGGGAGCTCATCCTGGATAATCTTAGTGGCCAAATGTAATTACAAGGGACGCCTGGGAGGCAAGAGGTCAGAGAGAAAGAAGATGTAAGGACAGAATCATAGATAAGAAAGGAGAATAAATGCTATGCTGCTGGCTTTGAAGATGATAAAAGGGGCCACAAGCTATGGAATGTAGGCAGCCTCTCTAGAAGCTGGAAAAGGGAAATAAATGGATTCTCCTTTAGAGCCTCCAGAAGGAATGCAGGCCTGGCAACACCTTGATTTTAGCTCAGTAAAACTGACTGTGAACTTCTGACCTCCAGAATAGTAAGACAATAAATTCATGTGGTTTTAAAACACTAAGTCTGTGGTGATTTGTCACAGCAGTAATTGGAAACAAATGTAGTTCCCATACACTAAGAACTTTCAAATCTTTGAGTCTAGTTCACATCTCTCTCCTGAACTGCAGAATTTAATATAAAACTACTTGCTGATTATCTCAACCCAAACATCCCACAAATACATAGTCACACTGAATCCAGCCATCACTGCCACCCACCCACTGAATTAGCAAGAAACCTTAAGAATCCTCTTTGACTTCTTCTTTGCCAATACTCAGAGCCAAGCTTTGACTCAAAGATGGTCTTAACCTACCCTAACATAAACTAGTGAAAGATTAAGCCACAGCTTTGCTTCATAGAACAAATCATAATTTTAGCATGACATTCATTCAAAGCTTGCTTGCCATTTATCTACCAAAATGTTAAAATGTCTCAATAAAGCACGGATAGTCTCTAGCTATAAGACATGTAATTCATTGGTGAACTTTGAAATATGAGCTGGCTCCAATGGAAAAAACGACAACAACAACAACAACATAGAGATATAGATTAAATGTAGAGATAAAAACAGAGTGATAAATGTAATTTTCTAAAAGTCTTTCTGCATGGTGACTAAATGAACTTACATTCAAGAAATGTCAGTCAAATCCACACATCACACTTCAGCTCATACCTAGGGAATCATATCCAGTTCTTGATGACACAGTTTTTTGAGTGATACCAGAATAACTGAGTATTTAGAGGAGAATGACTAGAAAGGAGGAGAAGGAAATCATAAAATTTTGATATGAGGAATGAAAGAAAAATAAAAAAGATTCAATGGGTCTAGAATATTAAAGTGTTGACATGGCATGAACTCAGAGGTTCAAACTAAAACAAAAATCTGTAAGTGCATTTTGGCTTCCCAATAGTTGAGGATGGAAAGTTTACCAATAGTAGTTAAATATTCATTATCATCCATATGAAATGACTTAAATGGAAAAAGAGGAAGCCTGGCATTTTTATCAGCAATTAAGATTAAGCTGAATAACTATTTGGTACCAAAGCTATTGAGAGGAAATACTATGCAGTAGGAACAAATGGGCTATAAAGTGTAAAAAAAGAAAGCCTTGATTTGCATTCTGATTTTGCAAGTGCTTCATTGGCATGTGAACATATGGAAGTCATTTTACATCTCAGAGCCTCATTTTTCTTCTCTATAAATTGTAAATAATTTCTTTAAAATCAGTGAGTTTTTTGTAAGGATAAGTTAAATAATGCATGAAAACATTTAGTAAACTGCCTGTCACACAGATCAAATTTCAATAAATGGTGGTATTACTAGAAGTAGTAGTATTCAAACACTGGATAATACATTAGTCTAGATGACCTTTAAGATATTTCTAAAGACATGTTGCCAACAAAATAGATCACTAGAAAAAAGTTTTCTCTAGAAATAACTGTGAAATGCTGAAGAAATATAACTAATATACTTTAAAATGTAGATCTGAGGAAATAGGAGAACTAGGGAAATGTCCAAGGACCAGCACTCAAAGGAGAATGGAAACCAGAGTGGTTAGGCTAAAGCGTTGGCTACCCTAAGAATATATGCCCATCTCACTAACCATGAGGTTTAGTTTATATGGCCTCAAAATGACAGGAGATAAATATTAGGCTTGTGTGAAATGGGGAGATAGAAGTAGGGTTTTGTAAGTCAGAATCCTTGTTGCATTGAATGAGAAATAAATACTCCACATAAGATCTTAACTCAGACACTAATAAGGAAAAACAAAGTAAAGACATTCTCTCCAGAGAAGTTATAAACCCAGGTCTGACATCACTCAGGCAAATGCGTGATACAGGACCTACCTCACGGAGTTTTCACATAAAAGGAGACCTAAGCAACCTATGCAGAAACAAAGGCAAATCCATCAGGTCACATTTGATCTAGAACACTTAAGATTCTCCAAGGTATGTACAATCCAAAATGAGTTCAAATTACAAAATTAAAGATCCATAAACAAATCACCATAAATGTTTAGGCAGAGACCACACTGAGTAAAATTAAATTTGAGGAAAATAATCACTGATAATTAGATACAAAATATAAAATAATTATGTTTACAATGATTTAATAACTAAAATAAAGAAGTAAAATATGAGGGGAAAATCCGTTGTTAAATACATAGGCATACTTGAAAAATCACCTATTAGAACTTCTAGAAATAAAAACTAAGGTCTTTGACATTTTAAAATATCAATGAATTCTTTAAATATTGCATTAGCACAGCTGAAGATAGACTTAGTAAGCTGGATATTAAATTTAAAGAATGCACCCAGAATAAGCCACAGAAAGATAAAACAAGGAAAGTAAAAATTATATTAAGAAGTACAGAGAACACAAGGTTTAAAATATATAACTTTGAGAAAAAGGAATAAGAATAAGGAGAATATAGAAATATCATATTTGAAAAAGGCTGAGACGTTTTCCAAATTTATGGAAAATAAAAATATTCAAGTTCAAGAAGCACAAAATGCTCAAATAAAACAAATACTAGATCCACATTTAGGCATGTTGTAATGAAACTGCAGAACATTATTTTAAAAAAGATTTTTCAAAGGTGCAAGAAAGAAAAGGTGGTGTATTCATTTTTTTTAAATTGACATGTAACATGACCACAAACGTAGTGGCTTAAGACAACACACATTGTCTCAAGGTTTCTATGGTTAGGGGGGTCTGGGCAAAGCCTAACTATATCCTTTGGTTAGGCCTCGGAAGGATGCAATTAAGTTGTCAGCTAGGCAGTTTTCTCACCTGTATCTTGGGGTTCAATTTCATGCGCATTCATATTGTGTGTAGAATTCAGTTCTACACAGTTGTAACACTGAGGCCCTCAGCTCCAAGAGGACTGCCCTCACCATACACAGTTCACAAATGAATTTTTTGCTTTTTTGAGGCCAATGGAAGAGCATCTCTCTCTTCAGGAATGTCCCAGTATATCTTTTGTGGACTTTCACCTCATTAAATCAGTCTCACACAGGATTAATTTCACTTTTATTTACCTTAAAATCAACACACTTGTCACCTTAATCATGCTTGCAAAATCCCTTCAACTTTGCCAAGTAATGTAATCTAACCATCAGAGTGTTACACCATCTTAGTCACAGAACCTATAAAACCCAAGAGGAGGGGATTATATACTGTGTGTACATTAGGGGTGGGAATCTTGGAGGATTTTTCTGGAATGGAGTTACAAGTATACTAATAGTAGTTCAACAGCAACCACAGAAGCCATAAGACAATAAAATTCTATTTCAAAACATTGAGAGAAAATAACTTTTAATATAAATTTACCGGGGAAAAACTAAGTTTTCACCTAATCATCCTCACTAAAGGAACCCATAAAAATGTATATTCAGAAGGAAATGAAACACTGAAGGAGGAACTAAAAGACTAGAAACAAAGGTAAGCAACGAAATTATAAAATATATGGGTAAATCTAAAACACTTTTGACTAGACAATAACATGTAAGACAGGATGGAGATGATTAAGATAAAATCCAAATTTCTGAGTTCAGGGTGAAGAAGTGATATTGACTAAATTTAGTATTCTTAAAATGACATATACATGTTAAAACTGTAGACCTATTCACTAAAATAATAGAATTTTATTGCAATTGTTGTAAATAAGTAGAAGCAGAAAAATAAGGGAGAGGACATAAATAATCCTGAGGAAGGCATTCATCGAAGAAGTAGGAAAAGAGTCAGAAGAAACCACACACACAGAACCTACAACATCATATACATCACCTGGAACCAGCTTGCTGACTGATACACAGGAGCTCTGTAAAAACAAAAGTAAGTAGATGTAGATTCTTGGCCAGGTATAGGTCTAAATTTTTTGGTAAAAATCCATCTTTTAAGAATAGTCAACAGATGCTTAAGAGAAGTAAATTCTTAACAACTGTACCATATTTATATACCTCCCTTCAAGCTGCGGGCCCCAAGGCAAATTCCAGGAACAGAAGAGTCTTGGAAATTCACACCGTGTCCACACACAGCTCTCTCTGATCAGAAGAATTCAGATAGCAATTAACACCAATAGCAGCAGTAAGGAAGGAAGACATCCCAGACATTCTAGAAATGCTCCCACCTCATGTCACTCACTCCACTTTGCTAGAGAAACCCATGGAAGGAATGACAGATGCACCATTGATGATAAGAAGTGGGAGACCCTCATGGACCAAAAGTATGTCCTTAAGTCTTTGAACTTTCTCTAAGGATAGCTTTTTGGGTGGCCTTATACTCTAGAGATTAACATACTAATTGAAGGAAATCAGACAAAGAGAAATATCATATGATATCACTGATGTGTGGAATCTAAAAAAAAAAAGATACAAATGAACTTATTTATGAAACAGAAAAATACTCACAGACTTCAAAAACATACTTATGGTTACCAAAGGGGAAATGTGGTGGGGGAGGGATACATTAGGAGTTTAGGATTAACATATACAAACTACTGTATATAAAATAGATAATCAACAAGGAACTACCTTATAGCACAGGAAACTCTACTCAATACTCTATAATAACTTATACGGGAAAATAATCTGAGAAAGAATGGATATATATATAACTGAATCACTTCTGTACACCTGAAACTAACACAACATTTTAAATCAACTATACTTTAATATAAAATTAAAATTAAATTTAAAAACGCTTATCTAAAGATGCTTTCAGTTTCATTGTTTTAAAATTCACCTAAGACTATTTACTCTTAAAAGTCCCCAAATAAAATGCATGCCCTATACTCAGAATACAGATAAACCTCCCCAGTCCTCCACCTGAGGTTTTCTTTCTCTACTCTTTTCTAGATAAATCTATTTCTCTATTTATAGCCATATTCATATATAAGGATATAACCATATGTCTTTATATATATATATATATATATATATATATATATATACATAAACATATATATATATGTATATATATATATATATATATAGCTACATTCATATTTATATCTATTTATAAATTCTTTCTATCCTTATCTTCTCACTCAAACCAGAATCATTGATTTACTTACAGGGCCCATTTAACTAAATATTTTTTCTCTTCCCTGTTCCCAACCTTTTGTCCATTCCTTAAAGGCAGGACAGTCTCTGCCCAAGGCTTAAGCAGATAATTTTCTCTTTAGCCAAGGAAACTGGAGAGTCAGTTGCCTCACAATGCAATCAGCTATTAAAGGGTTAGGTGTCCCCTTTTCATCACAGGAGTTGGTATTTTGCTACCTGCCACCTCCAAGGGACCATTAGATAAAAGTTTCCCCAGTAATTGCTGTAGGGTCTACAGGATTTCACAGGAGATGAAATTATTTACCTGATGATAAATCAATACCCTTCTCAAAAGTGTTTCTTATACATTCAGCAAAGCAAAGGTGACTTTTTCTTTCATCTTTCTAATTTCCTTTCAAATCTTCTTGCTCACAGCTAGCTTGGTTTTTAAAAAGACATGGAGGCACGTGCATGAGATTTTATGTGTGTGTATGATATGTAAGAGCATGTGCATGTGTATGTGTGTGCATGTGTGTGTGTCTAACTGTGTGTGAGTGGAGAATACTATGTGTGTTGTGTGTTTCTGAATATTTGAGTGTATTTTCTGGACCAGAAATACATCCCAAATGTGCTGTTGCTCCCTTATACTCTACACTGCCAGGTGATGTTTTGTCAAATATTCTCAGCTATCAACCACCACAATGAACACGTGCAAAGAAAATCTTTGCTTTCCAAGGGACTGTTGGCAAAGGAAGGTCATGGGAGGATAGTGCTGCCTTGTACACTTTTCTGACATCACAATATAAGGTCATGCCATGAAGGATCATTGATCCTTAAACTATGTCTTAAATTATGTGTCTAAACTGGACTGCTGTCACATAACCTGAAGTTAGAGGACATTATATGATGATGCTTACCTGTCCTGGCTCTCCTTTTTTTTTGGCGGGGGGGAATAAAAAGGGGAAAAATAATCTATGTTATATTCCCTCCTCTTTGTGTAAGTTCTTTAATCTAACTCTTCCCTTTCAAAGATGTTCATATTTCCACCACCACCCAAATCTAGGCCCACTTATCTGCCTGACTGTTTGGTAGCCACCTTTTCCTCCAACTTCCCTCCAATCCATCATGTCTGTGTTGAACACATAATAAAATAATGTTCTAAAATAGCACTGAGTGCTCACAGAACAACATACATACTCCTTTGCCTAAAATTCAAGGGCGTCCTCAATCCAGCCCCAAGACCACTCATCTAGCTCTATCCATCAGTACATAAGTGACCCTCAGCTGTGGCTGCACATAAGAGCCACCCAGGGTCCCCAGCCTAGAGCAAGTATATCAGAATATCTGCAGAAGATAGGGAGACGAACCATCCTTCTCTTTCAAAGACTGAGGGTTTTTCTGGTACTCAGAATTTTCAGCACTAAAATCGAGAAAGTCTTGGACAAACTGATGAGTCTGGTGGACCTGAGCCTTTCCATCAGAATGTTTCCCTGTTGTTTACGAGGCTCATCAAAAGGATGTTTGCATGCTCCCTGTGTTCAACTAGCTTCTCCTCACCTTCATCAGTTGACTTTGTCCTAAACTGATCTTTTCTCTGAGTCTTCTGTATGTTGTTCATCTTCTCATGACAGTGTTCTCTCTCTACCTGGGTTAAATGCAAGGTTTCTCCACAGTTAGTAACAGAGTACAAAATCCCTATACTTCATATTTGATGCTTCTGCTTTGCTGTCAATTAGCCTCCACAGGAGAGATAAAAGCCCTGCTCTCCAACACTAACAAAGAACATCAAAAACCTCCATACATAGAGGTTCAACTTTCACTACTGAGAAGTCCTTTAAAAAATAATAGTTAACATTCCAGTTGAAAGCTTCATGCTTGGCATCAATCCCCTATGTAGAGTCTTCACTCTGAACAATGAATAAAATATTTATGCTATACTGAAGGACTAGACAGTTATTCTGGTGGCTATTTCAAAACAAAATGACATATTTCAAAGTAATTTGCTTTGTTTATCCATAGAAACTACTAGAAACATTTAAATTTAGTCCTTTTGAAAAGTCTATTTCTAAATACCTCACTACAAATACTTGTTGTATATGAAAATATATTTTTCTATTTATGTATCCATGTCTTGACATCTCTCTATCTGCATATAGTAGACATAATAGAGATCGTGTGAGTGTGTGTATTTTTGCATTCTCCTAATTTTTTCTTACTACTCCACATTTCCCTGTTTATTTTGTCAGTTTTCCAACTAAATATCTCCAGTAAGAAAGAACATAGAACAAAGCAAGAGAATAAAATACATTAATTTTTCACTCTCAAAATTTCAAATATATATTTGAACTCACAAAAGGAAGTTTTTGAAGTGCCCATACTTTTTTAAAGTTTTATTTTAATTGAATGAAGGAGTCTTTAAATTCTCTGTTGCTTTACAATTTTCAAAAGTTTCACACACATGATTTCATATAATCCCATAATAACCTTTTTATAACTCCTGCATCCCTATATTGCCCCTCCCCCTTCCCTCTGTCCACTGGTAACCATTAGCTTGTTCTCTATATCTGTGTCTCATCCTTTTTTGTTTTATTCACTAGTTTGTTGTATTTTTTAGATTCCACGTATAAGTGATATCATACATTACTGGTCTTTCTCTGTCTGACTTATTTCACTTAGCATAATGACCTCCAAGTCTATTCATGTTGCTGCAAGTGGCAAAATTGCATTCTTTTTATGGCTGAGTAGTATTCCATTTCATATATATACCATATATTTTTTATCCATTCATCTGTTGTTGGACTTTAGGTTTCTTCCATGTCTTGGCTATTGTAAACAATGCTGCTATGAACATTGGGGTTCATGTATCTTTTCAAGTTAGTGTTTTCAGTTTTTTTGGATATATGCCCAGGAGTGGAATTGCTGGGTCACATGGTAGATTTCTCAAAAAAAAAAAAAAACCTAAATATAGAAGTGTCCATACCTTTTGAATTTGAAGAGTTTAACACCTGAAGGAGCACTGAGTCCTTGCATCATGGGGTTGAGGCAAAAAGGCAATGAAATTTAAATAACTACTACTGATGTAATTTCATTCATATTCATAACATGATGAAATATTTAAGATCTACAAATACACATTATGGATAAGAGGGGGAATAAATAAAAGAAATATATATATACCAGACGAAATTTGCAAAGAGTGTTTATTTTTCTGTTTCTGAATAAAATCACAATGCCTTGAACATATTAAGTGTTTGATTAATATATGTCAATAATAAAAGCAAAACTGAGACCCATATAGAAAAATTCATCTCTGCTGTTTCTAGAATGTTGAGTTTAAAACTTACAACTTGACCTGTTTTAAATTATTAAAAATTATCTCCATGTGCTAAACATATTAACACTTGTACTTTGTTTAACTCTCACAACAATCCCATGAATTACTTATTATTTACATATCTTATACAGAGATAAACTCAAACCCATAGAGGTTATGTAATTTGCCAGGGGTCAAAGACTAAGAAAGTTGTAAAAATCAGTCACAGACTTACATTCTTGGGCTTAGAGAGTCAAGTTCTCTTCACAACACCACATGATCTCTTGCAACTCTTCTTGAACTCATATATTTCCAGCTGTGTCTTCTCTGGATCCCAGTAAGAGCAGAAGCCAATATCCCTGGTAATTTGTAAAATGGTTTGCTGGCTAGAAACAATGTTGTGGGGAATTCCATGACAGTGAACAGGGAACCTGGTACATCTACATGGAGAGTCATTACATAAAGCATGCAGGGAAGATAAATCCATATTCTTGCATAGTGCAAATTTTATTATTTATTCTAGTGAAAATACTTTCTCTTCCATGAAAAAGGAGGTTTCATTGACCTACCATGAGTTGCCCATTAAGTGCCTTGAGACAAGAGACTTTATTGTGATGTAACATTAATTTTTGCTGCTGGCAGATGAAGTACTCAGCAGTGGCACTTACCTGATTAGCCTAGTGAGAAATCCATGTTTTTGAAGCTATGCTTCACTTTCCTCACTATTACCAGAGTCACTTTTATTCACGAATCTATTGAGCAAATATGGAGTGCAGAGAATAGTGGCTGAATAATACTAACAGAGACAATTATCTTGTTCACATGATTACTGAAAGCCGTGATAATCATGGGAAGCATCTCCTTAAGGCACAAATATTGTTACATTCTGGACAATTTTAAGCAATGCATCCATGAATCTCTTACTAAAACTCCCTTGTCAATGATATTCCAACATTTTCTTTAATTTCAAGTCTCTGACCATCTTTGCAAATCATTATCTACCCCTACTACCCATGGAAGTGATATGTATCCATATCACAATGACCTCTTCTTTAAATAAAGGTGGTTATCATATTTAGCACTTATGTTAGTCCCAATAGGAGGATTACCATCTCTACTTTTGTACAAGGGTATATCTGAATGGGACTACAAGAGTGAAACAATCTATGTTTGGCTGATGCCAACACATTAAATTGAATCTACTGTAAATAAAGCTTTATGTTTTTCCCTCAGTTAATTGATAATATGAGAACTCTTTTTGCATCATAGTTTGGCTAGAAGTGACAGTACAGTCACAGAAGTGGAAATGTTGGGAGTGTTAGTCATCTGATAAAGCAACTTTTTTCAGCCTTTAGACACACTAGGACCCAATACTGTATATTTCATTTCCTATTGATAGTGATGTCCTCCTAAGCACATTCGAATTTTGTGGCATACACGTTCATGATAGCAACTCAGGTAGCATATATGGTGACTTGACCCACTGTATCAGCTGGAGTTCAACAAGAGAAACAGAACAAGTAAGAGATATATGTATATCCATGCATGCATACGTATGTGTATATATATATATATATATATATATATATATATATATATACATACATATACACACATACATGTGTATATATGTACATGCATATATAGAGAGAGGGCAGCAGAGAATAGAGTCTAGATTATATATTTGTATTTATTGTTTTTATATTATATTACATTTATGTATATAAAGGGAGAGATACACACACACATACACACACACAAACACACTCACGTATATAAAGAGTGAGAAATCTGTTACAAGGAATTGCTTTACATATGGTATGGACTGTCTACACAAAAGGAAAACCACAAGGCTGGAAATCCACTGTCTGCTTTGTGCATGGCTAGGAAGAGATTTATATAAAATATATAGGATATTATTTTCAGTCTCAATTTTTTCAGATATCCAGGCTGCCCTTCTTTCTAGGGCTTCTGAATACCCAAGAATAGGGTGAAGAGCCAATTGCATTTCAGTTGTTGTTGACTGAAATATGTCTACCATTTCTGAGAAGTAGATTTTTCATCATGATAATGTTCAAGTAGAACTTTAATGTATTGTCCAACTGATTCAGTCCTAGGGACATCGTGATCGGTAGTCACTGCCAAAGCTACTTGTTTGGCAAACCATTTTGATGATCACTCCAGCCTTGTTACTTATTGAGTAATTACTCCTAACTTGTTTCCTGGCTGCTTCCACTCCAGGACACAATCAGTCCCATTGCCATCAGAGAGCTGAGTTCAACAGCAACATCTTCCACCTATTCTCTTGTCTTATTGTGGAGTCTGTTCACTACAGAACTTTACAAACACACTGATGCATTCGTAACATGACATTTCTCAAAGTCATAATAAATGGATTTTTTATTACTGTCTTTATGGATATATTTAAACATAACTGAGTACTTGATAAGTTCATTCCATATTTTAAACCTCTATTAGCTTCTATATCTTTCCTTCTATAAAACTAAGGAATTTGGGGCATTTCAACTTAATTTAACATAAACCACTCTTACGTCTAGTTTTTAATAAACAAATTCCAAGCTTTTGTCAGTCTAAATGAGAAAACTTTTATTCTCTTGGGCTTGACTATCTGTTTCCTTTGGGTCAAACTGAGGTACATCTGTAGTTATATAGATGGCAGCATGGAACACAGAGAAAAATTGCTATTCCCTTGCAAAATAACTGATTACATGGTTTTCAGATGAAGTAGGAAGAGCCTCATCAGCTCAGGGGGAAAACATGGCTGCTAGTGCTCTCTAGTAACATTCTGTGAAATTTGGGGGTTCAGAATATTCTAAGTCAACTAAGTCATCTCAAATTCCCACATTAGAATTTTTTAGGTTTAACTTTTTTCCTGTCAATACCTATATTTTTACTCAAAACCTGGCAAAGATCTGAATTCCGCCTGCACTTTTTCATCAGTTTCACCACCAGTCTCTGGATTTGACTCTTAATTGTATATACCCAATACCTAAAAGAAATATAAGATATTTTTGAGGGTAGTTGTAGAAACTTCTTGGTTCTTTGACCAGGATTTGATAACTTGCCTCTATCATTGTCTTGCCTTATGCTTTCCAGTTCAGTTGGAAGCAATCCCACTGTCATTAACTCTTCACACCCTTCAACAATTCCATCTAAAATCATATCCTCTGCCTTCTATAGATATGTTATATCTTTCCCAGGAACAAAAGGTCATAATTTAATAACTCTTTTGCCATTAAGTGTTACAGACTACCAGTGTTCCAATCTCTACTGCCAACTAGACCACCCCAACTTTCAACCCAACCAGGTGAGATAAACAATCCCAAGTCCCATCGCCTTATCTGAAGCCATTGTGATATTGGTCATTGTACCTTTCAAGGTTCTTAGCAGCAAATGCCATAATCTCCTGCAGCTTTATTAAGCAGAAAGGGGTTTATTACAATTATCCTACAGATTTTCTAGTAGTCCAGATGTTAGATGATAGGGACAGGAAAAAAAGGCTTTTAGCAAAACAGGACTCAACAAAAACCCATAGTCACTTTTGTTCTATGATGACACCCATGCCACCTAATTGCCTCCAAAGAGTCAGTCTCCATGCTTGTGGCTGCCCCTTCATATTGCTGACTTCCCCTTTCCAAGTCTTATATAGTGCATTTTCTTAGTGGAATTTAGGCTACACACAAAATCCATGCTGAAAATTTTTAGCTTTCTAACCTCTACAGGGTAAGAAGATACATTAAAGGAGATTTAGAGTTGGCATTAAGCCAATAGGCACAATCTAGGTAAAGCGCTTTACAAGCAGAAATCTGTCAGTCAGTCACACTATATTAACATTAATAAACATTATTGAAATGAGTTAAACTCCTTTGAGAAGTCCTCCCAATACCATATGTGGTTAAATTTAATTTATCACTCTTCTATGTGCTTTTATTATTTTCCAACACTTCTATATGTGTAAGTCTGGCATTTTCCTTGGCCCCTTCAAATTAATGAAAACTATTTAAAGACTGTGAGATGGACTTCTTTTATGCCCCATGCCTGTCTCCTGGGCACATTCAGTAATGTGCTAGGAGGAGCATAGCTACGACCTCAGACATCTAAGTTGAAATCCTGACTCATTTATGTTAGTAAATGTGTTATCTTGAGTAAGTACTCACTTCTCTGATTTCAGATTGTGTTCCCTTACAAAATGGCAAATTTTCAATAAGACGATATTTTTAAAGTAATTAGTATAGTCATAAGAATTAAAAATATTGTATTATCAGGTCAGAGAATGGGCCGATAGAGAAAAAAATCGTTTGTTTTAGTTTTTTTAAAATTTCTTTTCCCTCCTCCTATGCTAGAGAAATGCCATATTTTTCATATCATAACCTAAGATATAATATTACTTGGAACTATTGAGAGGTGCCACCCTTAACTGGTAGGTTTTGTTTGAGTAAACCCTAAACTGTCCAATTGTTCATGGAGAGGACTGTACATACCCCTTGACTTGTGAAGATTTAAAGAAAATATACCATCTTTACCATCTTTCTGGGAGAGGTAGTCACCAGATGGAAAAGCAGAAGATAGTTTTCCAGGTGTGAAAGGAGTAGACACAAGCATGAGTCCTGATCCAGTACTTTGAGGCTGAGACTGGATATATGAACTTAAATAGTTGATTATCAAGAGCTGTCATCCTGGGAACCCAAATAAAAATGATCTTTACACTAGAGGATCCTTCTCATGTAAAAACTGCCTTTCTGGGACTTCCCTGGTGGTGCAGTTGTAAAGAATCCACTTGCCAATGCAGGGGACACAGATTTGAGCCCTGGTCCAGGAAGATCCCACATGCCACGGAGCAACTAAGCCCATGCCACAACTACTGAGCCTGCGCTCTACAGCCTGTGAGCCACAACTACTGAAGCCTGAGTGCCTGTAGACCGTGTTCTGCAACAAAAGAAGCCACCACAATGAGAAGCCCGTGCACCGCAATGAAGAGTAGCCCCTACTCGTCGCAACTAGATAAAGCCCACGTGCAACAGTGAAGACCCAACACAGCCAAAAATATAAATATATAAATAAATAAAAATTAAAAAAATAAAAACTGCCTTTCTGCCACAGAAATCTGAAGGAGTAGAAACACCATCAGAGCAGAGGGCTGGCATCATCCATCAGACTAAAACAACAGTCATCAACTGTTACTATAACAGCGAGAAACCAGCAACTGGACTTAATCATGCTAAAGCTCCTTTAGACTGAAAAATTTCTTAGAATTATCTGATAATTAAATAGAAATGGAAGGAGATACTGAAATTCTTGATATTAAACAGGTGGGAGACTGAAAAATTTATTTGAAAAAATTAGAAATGTGAGTGGGCTGATACCCTCAAGCCTGTGGAGCAATTCATACTATTCATTTACACTTAGTCTGCCTCTCTTTCTCTTCCACAATTTCTGTCTTATCGCCAATAAATAACTGCACTTCAGATGTGTCATCAAATATTGAAGGGTAATGCTAAGAAATATGCTATAATTTTACAATATTCTGAAAAGTTTTCTGCTTTTTCCTTTAGGTGGGGGGAAATAGGAGTAAATTCACTTATATTGGGAAAAGCCATTTATTTTGAAACTGTTCGTTAACATCTTCCTAGCTCAAACCTATGGTTATTTCTTTGTGTATTAGTTATTTGAAACATTTTAGAAATATCAACAAAATTTTAAAAAATGGACTTTCAAGGCCGACTATTTCACCTCATGTTGTGTTCAACATCTAGCACTTTTGCGTAACTGATGGGGTTGGGGTGATTTAACAAAAAGGCTATTGGCAGTTTTCAGAGTCCTTTAGCAAGCTGTTGAAGAAACCAAGAGAGATCATAAAACCTTCATGAATTTTATATACAAAATTAGGATATTGCCTCCTTCTCAGACTCAATGGATTGTCCAGTGGATTTGGATATATAGGTAAGTCATTTGTAAATATCCATCTATTCAGTGATCTCTCTCCCCCTGCTTGAAATCATAGAGCTTATTACTTGCACTGTTCATTAGGTGAAAAACATTCTAAGTGTCTTGAGACTCTGTGGTATAAAACCTTAATTGCTTCTCTCCTAATATAATAAATTATGTGAGGAAGGCCAGTACCTGAATCAGAAAAGTATATTTGGGGAAAACAAAATATAATATACTGCCCACTGCAGTAGTCTACCACAATGGGGATATAAAAAAGCAGTGTGAAAATTCTGTAGTAGTCAAACTAGAGATGTAATTATTGTCAACTGCTGTGTCCATCGATTCCTTTTTTCTTGTTCTTCTGTCTTGTGTGACTCATCTTCTGGCAAGGAAGAACTCTACCCCTTTCTTCTTGGGTTTATTACATGGCAGTTTCCTTCACTGCTATTTCATGGTTTCATACTGATTCTAAACCAAGGCTGTATGGTGATTTTATCATCTAGATACTCTTAATACTATTATTAGAGCAATTAGGGTTGATCCTGCTAGAATCATTCTCTGGCCTCTGAATTCAAAACATGTTTGTGACATCTGTTTGTATCATCTTTAATTTCTTTCATCAGGGTCTTATCATTTTCTGCATATGGATCTTTTGTCTCATTAGGTAGGTTTATTCCTAGGTATTTTATTCATTTTGTTGTGATGGTAAATGGGAATGTTTCCTTAATTTCTCTTCCATATTTTTCAACATCAGTGTATAGGAATGCAAGAGATTTCTATGCATTAATTTTGTATCCTGCTACTTTACCAAATTCATTGATTAGCTCTAGTAGTTTTCTGGTAGCATCTTTAGGATTCCCTATGTATAGTATCATGTCATCTGCAAACAGTGACAGTTTTACTTCTTTATTTCTTATTTGGATTCCTTTTATTTCTTTTTCTTCTCAGATTGCTGTGCCTAAAACTTCCAAAATTATGTTGAATAATAATGGTGAGAGTGGGCAACCTTATCTTGTCTCTGATCTTAGTGTATGGGTTCAGTTTTTCACCATTTGGAATGATGTTGGCTGTGGATTGTCATATATGGCCATTATTATGTTGAGGTAGATTCCCTCTATGCCTACTTTCAAGAGGTTTTTATCATAAATGAGTGTTTAATATTGTGAAAAGACTTTTCTGCATCTATTGAGATGATCATATGGTTTTTCTCCTTCAATTTGTTAATATGGTATATCACATTGATTGATTTGTGTATATTGAAGAATCATTGCATTCCTGGGATAAACCCCACATGATCATGGGGTATGATCCTTTTTATGTGCTGTTGGATTCTGTTTGCTAGTATTCTATTGAGGATTTTTGCATCTATGTTCATCAGAGATATTGGCCTGTAGTTTTCTTTTTTTCAGACATTTTTGTCTGGTTTTGCTATCAGGGTGATGGTGGCCTCATAAAATGTGTTTGGGAGTGTTCCTCCCTCTGCTATATTTTGGAAGAGTTTGAAAAGGACAGGTGTTAGCTCTTCTCAAAATGTTTGATAGAATTTGCCTATAAAGCCATCTGGTCTGGGGCTTTTGTTTTTTGGAGGATTTTTAATCACAGTCTCAATTTCAGTGCTTGTGATTAGTCTGTTTATATTTTCTATTTATTCCTCATTCAGTTTCAGAAGGTTGTACTTTTCTAAGAATTTCTCCATTACTTCCTGGTTGTCCATTTTATTGGTATATAGTTGCTTGTAGTAATTTCTCATGATCCTTTGTATTTCTAAAGTGTCAGATGTTACTTCTCCTTTTTCATTTCTAATTCTATTGATTTGAGTCTTCTTCCTTTCTTTCTTGATGAGTCTGGTTGATGGTTTATCAATTTTGTTTATCAGCTCAAAGAACCAGCTTTTAGTTTTATTGATCTTTGCTACTGTTTCCTTTATTTCTTTTTCATTTATTTCTGATCTGATCTTTATGATTTCTTTCCTCCTGCTCATTTTGGGCATTTTTTGTTCTTCTTTCTCTAATTGCTTTAGGTGTAGGTTAGATTCTTTATTTCAGATGTTTCTTGTTTCTTGAGGTAGGATTGTATTGCTATAAACTTCCCTCTTAGAACTGCTTTTGCTGTGTCTCATAGGTTTTGGGTCATCGTATTTTCATTGTCATTTGTTCCTAGGTATTTTTTGATTTCCTCTTTGATTTCTTCAGTGATCTCTTGGTTATTTGGTAGTGCATTATTTAGTCTCCATGTGTTTGTATGTTTCCAGATATTTTCCTGTAATTCATATACAGTCTTATAGCATTGTGGTCAGAAAAGATACTTGATATAATTTCAATTTTCTTAAATTTACCAAGGCTTGATTTGTGACCCAAGATATGATCTATCCTGGAGAATGTTCCATGAGCACTTGAGAAAAATGTGTATTCTGTTGTTTTTGGATGGAATGTCCTATAAATATCAATTAAGTCCATCTTGTTTTATGTATCATTTAAAGCTTGTGTTTCCTTATTTATTTTCATTTTGGATGATCTGTCCATTGGTGAAAGTGGGGTGTTAAAGTCCCCTACTATGAATGTGTTACTGTCGATTTCCTCTTTTATGGCTGTTAGCATTTGCCTTATGTATTGAGGTGCTCCTATGTTGGGTGCATAAATGTTTGCAATTGTTATATCTTCTTCTTGGATCGATCCCTTGGTCATTATGTAGTGTCCTTCTTTGTCTCTTCTAGTAGTCTTTATTTTAAAGTCTATTTTGTCTGATATAAGAATTGCTACTCCAGCTTTCTTTTGGTTTCCATTTGCATGGAATATCTTTTTCCATCTCCTTACTTTCAGTCTGTATGTGTCTCTAGGTCTGAAGTGGGTCTCTTGTAGACAGCATATATATGGGTCTTGTTTTTGTATCCATTCAGCCAACCTGTGTCTTTTGGTGGGAGCATTTAGTCCATTTACATTTAAGGTAATTATCGATATGTATGTTCCTTTTCCCATTTTCTTAATTGTTTTGGGTTCATTATTGTAGGTCTTTTCCTTCTGTTGTGTTTCTTGCCTAGAGAAGTTCCTTTAGCATTTGTTGTAAAGCTGATTTGGTGGTGCTGAACTCTCTCAGCTTTTGCTTGTCTGTAAAGGTTTTAATTTCTCCATCAAATCTGAATGAGATCCTTGCTGGGTAGAGTAATCTTGGTTGCAGGTTTTTCTTCTTCATCACTTTAAATATGTCCTGCCAGTCCCTTCTGTCTTGCAGAGTTTCTGCTGAAAGATCAGCTGTTAACCTTTTGGGGATTCCCTTGTGTGTTACTTGCTGTTTTTCCCTTGCTGCTTTTAATATGTTTTCTTTGTATTTAATTTTTGAGAGTTTGATTAATATGTGTCTTGGTGTATTTCTCCTTGGATTTATCCTGTATGGGACTCTCTGTGCCTCCCGGACTTGATTAACTATTTCCTTTCCCATATTAGGGAAGTTTCCAAATATAATCTCTTCAAATATTTTCTCAGTCCTTTTCTTTTTCTCTTCTTCTTCTGCAACCCCTATAATTCGAATGTTGGTACGTTTACTGTTGTCCCAGAGGTCTCTGAGACTGTCCTCTCTTCTTTTCACTCTTTTTTCTTTCTTCTGCTCTGCAGTAGTTATTTCCACTATTTTATCTTCCACATCACTTATCCATTCTTCTCTCTCGGTTATTCTGCTATTGATCCTATCTAGAGTATTTTTCATTTCATTTATTGTGTTTCTAATCATTGCTTGATTCATCTTTAGTTCTTCTAGTTCCTTGTTAACTGTTTCTTGCATTTTGTCTATTCTATTTCCAAGATTTTGGATCATCTTTACTATCATTATTCTGAATTCTTTTTCAGGTAGGCTGCCTATTTCCTCTTCATTTGTTAGGTCTGGTGGGTTTTTATCTTGCTCCTTCTCCTGCTGTGTGTTTTTCTGTCTTCTCATTTTGCTTATCTTACTGTGTTTGGGGTCCCCTTTTTGCAGGCTGCAGGTTCATAGTTCCCATTGTTTTTGGTGTCTGTCCCCAGTGGCTAAGGTTGGTTCAGTGGGTTGTGTAGGCTTCCTGGTGGAGGGGACTAGTGCCTGTGTTCTGGTGGATGAGGCTGGATCTTGTTTTTATAGTGGGCAGGTCCATGTCTGGTGGTGTGTTTTGGGGTGTCTGTGGACATTTTATGATTTTAGGCAGCCTCTCTGCTAATGGGTGGTGTTGTGTTCCTGTCTTGCTAGTTGTTTGGCATAGGGTGTCCAGCACTGTAGCTTGCTGGCCGTTGAGTGAAGCTGGGTGCTGGTGTTGAGATGGAGATCTCTGGAAGATTTTCGCCGTTTGATATTATGTGGAGCTGAGATGTCTCTTGTGGACCAGTGTCCTGAAGTTGGCTCTCCCATCTCAGAGGCACAGCACTGACTCCTGGCTGCAGCACCAAGAACCTTTCATCCACACAGCTCCTCAATTTGGGATGATTCATTGTCTATTCATGTATTCCACAGATGCAGGGTACATCAAGTTGATTGTGGAGCTTTAATCCACTGCTTCTGAGGCTGCTGGGAGAGATTTCCCTTTCTCTTCTTTGTTCTCACAGCTCCCGTGTCTCAGCTTTGGATTTGGCCCCGCCTCTGCATGTAGGTCACTGGAGGGCGTCTGCTCTTCTCTCAGACAGGACAGGGTGAAAGGAGCCGCTGATTCGGGGGCTCTGGCTCACTCAGACCAGGGGGAGGGAGGGGTACGGAGTGCAGGGCGAGCCTGTGGCAGCAGAGGCTGGCGTGACATTGCACCAGCCAGAGGCGTGCCATGCACTCTCCCGGGGAAGCTGTCCCTGGATCCCGGGACCCCGGCAGTGACAGGCTGCACAGGCTCCCTGGAAGGGGTGTGTGGACAGTGACCTGCTCTCACACACAGGCCTGTTGGTGGAAGCAGCAGCAGCCCCAGTGTCCCATGCCCGTCTCTGAGGTCCGCACTTTCAGCCGCGGCTCGCGCCCATCTCTGGAGCTCCTTTAAGCAGTGCTCTGAATCCCCTCTCCTCACGCACCAGGAAACAAAGAGGGAAGGAAAAGTCTCTTGCCTCTTCTGCAGGTCCAGACTTTTTCCCGGACTCCCTCCCGGCCAGCCATGGTGCACTAACCCCTTCAGGTTCTCTTCCCACTGCCAGCGCTCCGATAGAAGCCCAAGCCTCAGCTCCCAGCCCACAACCCTCCCAGCGGGTGAGCAGACAAGCCTCTCGGGCTGGTGAGTGCTGGTTGGCACCGATCCTCTGTGCAGGAATCTCTCCACTTTGCCCTCTGCACCGCTGTGGCTGTGCTCTCCTCCATGGCTCTGAAGCTTTCCCCCTCCACCACCCCCTGTCTCTGCCCACAAAGGGGCTCCTAGTGTGTGGAAACCTTTCCTACTTCACGGCTCCCTCCCACTGGTGCAGGTCCCGTCCCTATTCTTTTGTCTCTATATTTTTCTTTTTTCTTTTGCCCTACCCAGGTACATGTGGAGTGTCTTGCCTTTTGGGAGGTCTGAGGTCTTCTGCCAGCATTCAGTAGGTGTTCTGTCTTGTTGCTCTTTTATAGCCTTACATACTTCTCTTTCATCCTCACTGTCTGCTTAACCCTTGGTAACTACTAATCAGCTCTTCATTTCTGTAATTTTGGAATTTCAAGAATATTATATAAATGGTATCATACAGTATGTAACCTGTGGCATACAGTGACATCCAAAGGAGAAACTCCTCAGTGCTGCTCATTTGGATTGGGGATTCTGACTCCTCACTAGACTTCCACTCATATCTTCTTGGTTGAAAATGCTAGAATGTCTCTTGCTGCTCCCTTCATGGCCTCCATTGACCATGGTAGAAGGGGAGAGGTGTATGCCTGCATACCACTGGAAGTGATGAAAGTCCTGACTCTCCATTAGGTGGCTCTGATCCTCTAACATGAGCCCAGAGGAGTAGAAGGGATTGCCTTACTACTGACATTTGCAGGTAGAAACCCAGATTTACTATGTGGACTCCAATGACACTGCCAGGAGTGCCTTGTTCCTACCCAGTGGGGATGAAGATGCTGAGTCCCTTTTCAAACTTCTCTGCCAGCTCCTTAGTGGGGTATTGAGGTACCTCATTAGCCTCACAAAGATGGAAGGCTAAGCTTCCTACTTTGGCTTTTCTGGTATGGGTGTGAGTGGGCCTACAATCTGATCTGTTTGGTTGGAGTACAGTGTTTTGGTTTTTTTTTTTTAACATCTTTATTGGAGTATAATTGCTTTACAGTGGTGTGTTAGTTTCTGCTTTATAACAAAGTGAATCAGCTATACATACACATATATCCCCATATCTCTTTCCTCTTGCATCTCCCTCCCTTCCACCCTCCCTATCCCACCCTTCTAGGTGGTCACAAAACAGGGAGCTAATCTCCCTGTACTATGTGGCTGCTTCCCACTAGCTATCTATTTTACATTTGGTAGTGTATATATGTCCATGTCACTCTCTCACTTTGTCCCAGCTTACCCTTCACCCTCTCAATATCCTCAAGTCCATTCTCTAGTTGGTCTGCATCTTTATTCCCATCTTGCCCCTAGGTTCTTCATGGAGTAGAATGACTTTTGTGTAAAAGTTTCATACTTACTAGACTGCCATTTTCTTGGAGTAAGATTTTATCTGGGCTGTTTGTTTGTTTTTTGTCTATGCTCACTGGAATTTCAGGGTTTCCAACTTCTTCAGCTCCATTTTGGGATTTTAAAAGACCCAGGAACTCAACACCGTGTTGTTCTCTGGGTCCTGAGGTCCAAATATTTTCTTCTTCACTCAAACATATTCTGTAAATAATGCCTGGGGTTTTTAGTAGTCCCATCCAAGTTTTTTTTTGTTTGTTTTAATTAGTATGTGAAAATGTCACTCAGCCCAGAGTAAAGCATCAGTGAACATTAGTAAAGTTAATATTTGGATTCACATAAACTCTACAACTATATATCCTAATATTCTTCCAGACACAATTCAGTACCCACAATTGAATAATGATTTCCTCAAATACTCAAATCCCCTGATTTACCCCTCCTCGAACTCACAACACTTAATTCCTATTCTACTTGTTTAGTAAAACCTATATGTGTTCAGATATAACATTCCATAGTGGAAATAAACCACCATTCATTTACTAATTTTGATAAATTAGGCAAGTTTACTCAATCTTCCCAAGCGTCAAGTTCTTCATCTGTAAAATATTGATAATAACAACCAGCAAGTGACAGGAATGGGACTCTACCCCTGCCTAAGTCTAAAACACTACCATAAAATATCTTGAAGAATTGACAAATTGGATCCAAAGCTGGAGGTCAGAGTTTTCTCTATAACGCTAATTTATTAGACACATAGTTTTAGAATATACTTTTTATTATAGCTATTGATGTTGATTTTAAGCATTGCATATTACAGTAGGGTGGTTCCAAGGTTACCATTACCCTTAGAGGCAGTTTAAAATAGTGACTAATCCTAGGGGTTTTGGAGCTGTGGCCACTGGAAAGATGTCCACATTCTAATGTGTGGAACATGTGAATATATTACTTTACAGAAAGCAAAAGGAGCTTTGTTGATATACTTAAACTAAGGATCGTGAGATGGGGAGATTATTCTGGATTATTCAGTGGGCCCAATATAACCAATAGGGTCCTTATAAGTAAAACAGTGAGGAAGAAGAGTCAAAATTATAGAAATATTTTAAGATGCAGTGCTGCTGGTTTTGAAGATAGAAGAAGGAACCACAAGCCAAGGAATGTAAATGACCTCTAAAAGTTGGAAATGGCAAGAAAGTGAACTTTCCTTGAAAACATCTAAAAAGAATTTAGCCCTGCACACATTTTGATTTTAAGTCTGGAAGATCTATTTTGGATTTATGACCTCCAGAAGTGTAAGATAATAAATTTCTGTTGCTTTAAGACACTAAATTTGTGGTAATTTGTTATAGCCACTATAGAAATCTAATACAGGAGCCAAATGTTCACTCTATATTCTAGCTCTGCCATTTATAATATACCTAGCCTTGAACAAGGAACTTAATTTCTGTGCCTTAGCTGCTTCATTTTTAAAATGGGAGTATGCATAGTTCCTACCTCATAGAAAGACATTAACATATATAAAGCTACCAAAACAATATTAGGTAAATAGTAAGTGCTCGGTAAGTCAACTATTAGTAGTATAGTAGTAATAACTGTTCCTCTATACCAAGAATGTGATTAAAAAGACAATGAGCACTTTACAAAAATGATATCACCCACATACTTTCCTGCATCCTGTTTTGCTTGTACCAGTAGATGGATAGATAGATAGATAGATAGATAGATTGATGATAGATAGATGATAGATATCTACATACATACATTCATACATATACATATATGGATATATAATATCTCAAGAATCAAGGCAATAGTAAACAAAAAATAATGCAGGACAGTGCTTATATCCAAAGAGGAGGCTAGACGTTGAGATGGAGGAGGAATCTAAAGAAAGTCTCCAACAATAGAGAAATATTCTAGTTCTTAAGTTGGGTGTTAAGTTCATGGGTGTTTTCTTCATTTTTATGCTTAGTAACTTACATGCACAATTCATACATACTTCTTTTGTGTCAAATGCTAAAGAATACATCTTTTCCAAAGACTAGTAATAAAACTTGAAAAACTTCTCAGGTCTTTACTCATTTTAATTCAGTTAGGATAGCTCTATTATGCTGTGGTAATGAACAACTCCAAACATCTCAGTGGCTTAACAAAGCAGATGTTTATTTCTTATTCATACTACATTTTCAACATAGATCAGTGGGCAGCTCTGCTTGTGTAATTCCTCACACCCCCAAACTGACCAAGGCTTCATTTTGCCAAGTGATTTTGATTCATTGAAGCAGTGCAAAAGGGAAGAGAGGTAAATTGGGCACTTTCTTTTAGTGTTCACTCCCAGAAATGATACATGTCACTTCTGCACATATCTTATTGACCAAAATAAATCACATGGCCATGTCCACATTAAAAAAGAATACAGATGTATAATTTTTCCATGTGACTATAAAGTAAAAAAAAACACAAATGTTTTG
Source organism: Mesoplodon mirus (assembly GCF_964341445.2). Classification (NCBI taxonomy): domain Eukaryota; kingdom Metazoa; phylum Chordata; class Mammalia; order Artiodactyla; family Ziphiidae; genus Mesoplodon; species Mesoplodon mirus. The sequence continues at coordinate 6,336,831 of NC_138990.1, read as the reverse complement.
TTAAGAGCATTGATGGTTCTCATAGTCTATCCTTCCAGGCACCAAATATTTATCCCTTCCTTCATCAGTATGCAGATTTAAACACGGGCTCTATCGAATATATATGGTATGTGAATATTTTTTGCATACACAGGGCAACAAAAAGCAGTCTTGTGAAATTCAAATAGCAGTTCTATGAAATATACAAGAGATATTAAAATAATGACCCTGCCTTGAAAATTAAGATAGCTGGCATAGGGAAGGCATTGCTCCTGGTATCAGGGTTGAAGAAAAGGTAATAGGTTATCTTACAGGACCTGGAAAAGATTACCTATGAAAATTCTAGGGTGAAATACTAACTAGTAGTTAACTGTGTAATTTGGTATCAGTGTGAAAAAACTAGATTCGATTTTAAACATATAGGCGAGTGTGACAATATACTTCAATTCATGCCCAAGAGCCTATTTTAAATCATATTCATTAAATATACACATGGAAGTATAATTTAAGTCACTGTAGCACCATACTATAGGACAAATGCCCACATTTTAAAATGTTTTATAACTTAAAATGATTCAATATTTGCCCTTTCCAGTAGAAAGTCAAACACAATTTTAAAGGAAGAATATTTATAACAATATGAAATAGAATGCAGCTATCCTGAAACTTAGCCTGACAAATTTCTGTAGTGGTAGAGCCAACCTCAAAGATTCTATCCCTTATTACTTTATTCTCCTGCTGATGGCTCTCTGGACGTTCTGATAAATCACAATACAAAGTTGCTCTAAAAAGCTGGACAGGAGCCTTCTTCCTGGCCTTTCTCCCCAGTATAACAAATCATTCTTAGGTGGTTTGGGGAAGCTACATATTAATTTGCTCTGTGGAACAGAGAGGATGGTGGAAGCAGAGAGCTGGAAAAATTTGTTAACAATGTGTAAAGCTACATGAGTCAATGTTGAAGTCAGAAGAAAGGAGAGAGAAAAGGTCTTTAAAGGAGTTTGTGGTAGGCCTGCAACCCTTATACCCCCTTTCCAATCTCTGTCTCCAATATCTTGTTGTCAACATTCTTTGGTTAAGCTGCCATCTTAGGCTCCTGGGAAATGTCTATCCTTGAAGTGATTCCAAAAAATGTAGTACATCTCTCATCGAGGTTGCCTTGATTTCATGTTACTGCTTTTCTTTAAGACAATCTCTGATTGCTTTATTCATTATAATTCTTTTCATATTCACAGTATCTGTATTACAAAAACAATATAACATTAAAGAACATTTTGAAGAAAGAATTATCCATAATTCTATCACTATGAAACAGCTATTTTGATTTCCTGTATTCTCATGCATACTTTGTCCAAATGTATACCTGTTTTTTATAGTTGTAATTCTAGCACACAATTTTGCTTACTGTTTGTTCTTAAAGCTACATACTAAGCATATTTTTGCATTGCTCTACATTTGTTTCATGAATATTTTAATAGCTGCATAAAGTTCCCTAAAGTTGATATACCATAATTTATCTTTCCCTAGTTTGTGAATTTTGCTTGAAGTTTGTTTTTCCCTACTGTACATAACAGACAAAAATGAACATTTTGCGTGTTGCTAACTTTTCCTAAACATTTCTACATTCAGCCATTATCTTGTTTTTATAACATTACATGAACACAAGAGCTTGGTTGAGCACAGACATATATATTACACAAAGATCTTTATCAGTGAGCTTTCCTAGAGCTAGAATTTGCATTAGATACTATCAAGTCCTGTTTGGTAACTGAAGCCCAATGATGTTAACTGCTGTTATCTGGTATAACTAACCACATTTAAAAATATGGAAATAAAATGGAATAAAAATAAAAATATGGAGATAATAAAAATAAAAATGGAAAAAATAAAAATATGGAAATAAAGAATGGTTATTTTTATAAATTTATTTATTTATTCATTTTGTTTAATTTTTTTTGGGGGGGCTGCATTGTGTCTTTGCTAACATACGGGTTTTCTCTAGTTGCTGAGAGTGGGGACTACACTTTGTTGTGGTGTGCAGGCTTCTCATTGCAGTGGCTTCTCTTGTTGCATAGCACAGGCTGTAGGCCCATGGGTTTCAGTAGTTGGGGCTCGTGGACTCTAGAGTGCAGGCTCAGTAGTTGTGGCACATGGGCTTAGTTGTTCTGCAGCATGTGGGATCTAACCAGACCAGGGCTTGAACCTGTGTCCTCTGCATTGGCAGGCGGATTCTTAACAACTGCACCACCAGGGAAGCCAAACAATGGTCATTTGATACACAAAAGTTCCATCAACAAATTAGAAGAGAAGGTAATTCTACCCCACCCTTATACACCATATTGAGCCCTCTTGCCTCCTATTTCTGGGTCATTACTAACCAAACTATTGTCATAAAAGCTACAATTTGGAACTATTAATGGATACTCTTTGTATTGGGGAGTGTAGGCTGCTCAATAAATGTTATTACAGCTGAATAAATATACTTTCTGGATCCAAGAATCTTAGCAATTTTTTTTCAGATAATTTCCCCAAATATAATGGCATGGAACTATGATTGATTCATTTGATGTGTGAATTGAATTATTGATTTGCCAATACATCTTTTTTGAGGACCAACTAGGTATCTAATCATGTACAACAGAAACAGTACACCATACATGCAGCTGATCTCACACAAACCACACGCTCCTATGCATTGAAAGAAAAGGGTCCAGTGCATGCTAGAAGAGAAACCACATATTTCATCACAAGATACTGGACAGTCACATGCTTTCTAGGGACTTAACTATACATGTAGTCACCCCAGATAAAACTATACAAATAAAAGAAGATACAGAAGTAAGTAAGGGGGTCACAGACTGAATGTCTTCAGAGTATTGCAAGTAATAAAAAATTAGTGATGCTGGTGAATATAAGACAATATGGAGTAGTAGGATTTATCATGAACTGGACCATGCATACAACACCCAAGTCATTTAACTCTAAAATGTCATAAAATAAAGTTCAACCCAATCAAAACAAATTTGAGGACCAGATGAACCTAGCAGGCCATGGTATGCAACCATTGAAATGTATGTTAAATGATATAAAAGGACCGCTGGTATCACAAAAGGTAAAATGTGAACTGGGAATAGTCAAGTGAGATGTCTCAGGAGATGCAGGACATAAACTGGATTCTGCTGCAGTCCAGGTTCCCTTGAAAGCCAACTCTGAGATGGAGGTTAACATGCAGCAATTTTATTATGAATTGCTCTCAGAATTAATGCCTGAGGAATTGTAGTGGAAGAAGCAGGGCTGAACAGATGGAGAAATTGAGCTACAAAGAGCCTCCACTAACCTTAGGCTGCTATGCAGCTGGGATGATCCTTTACAGTTGTCATGATTTGGAGTGAAAGAGCTGTACTTTTTACCCCCATGTTAATCAGTCACTGGATGGGGACCATCCCAGGAAAAGGTGACATGGATCTCCTCAGCTGAGATAATTGTTGAGGAGGCTAACACCTGAGAGTTGTCTTTAGTGGAATTCTCACCTGCTAGGGTGCTAATGTCTTCATTTCTGAAGGGAGATCTTAGTGCACCACAACAGCTACCATATCCACTTTGGGAAAAAGTAAAATCATCCCAAGCTACTCATCTCTTCTTACACTGCAATTCCCTACTGTATTAGTCATGATACAGAAACAGAACCAATAGGAGATATAGATGATATAGATATGGATATAGTTATAGATTTATATTTTTATAGTTATAAAAGCATATCTCATTTTATTGTGCTTCACTTTATTGTGCTTTGTAGACACTGCATTTTTTACAAATTGAAGGTTTGTGGCAACTCTGCACCAAACAAGTCTATCGGTTCCAGTTTTCCAACCACATTTGTTCACTTTGTGTCTCAGGGTCACATTTTGGAAATTCTCACAATATTTCAAACTTTCTCATTATTATTATATTTGTTATGGTCATCTTTGATGTAAACTACTATGATTTACTGAAGGCTTAGATGATGGTTAGCATTTTTCATCAAGAAAGTATTTTTAATTAATCTATGTACATTTTTTAGACATAATGCTATTATATACTTAATAGACTACAATACAGTGTAAACATAAATTTTATATGCAGTGAAAAAGCCAACAAATTTTTGTGAATCTCTCTGTTGTGATATTTGCTTTATTGTGGTAGTCTGGAACCAAAAACCCCCAATATTTCCGAGGTAGGCCTCTGTGTGTGTGTGTGTGTGTATGTGTGTGTGTGTGTGTGTGTGTGTGTGGAATATTACTTAGCCATAAATAAGAATGAAATTTTTACATTTGCCATTTCCAACAACATGGATGGACCTAGAGGGTATTATGCTTAGTGAAATAAGTCAGACAGAGAAAGACAAATACTGCACATTATCACTTACATGTGGAATCTAAAAATATAAATGAATAAATGTAACAAAACAGACTCATAGATGTAGGGAACAAAATAGTGGTTATCAGTGGGGGAAGCAAAGGGGGAGGGGCAAATAGAGTTATGGTACTAAGACAAAAACTATCAATACTATGTATACATATGTATGTATAAAATAAGCTACAAGCTATTGTACAGACATGGAATATAGCCAATATTTATAATAACTGTAAATGGAATATAATCTATAAAAATATGGAATCACTATGTCCTATATCTGAAACAAACATGATTGTAAATCAACCATAATTTAATAAAAAATAAAATAAAAATTTCTGATAATTTGTCTCTGAGGTAATGCTAATGCTGTAGTCACTCAGCAAAGGTTTATTGAGCACATCCTTGATATGCTATGGGGGGGCATGAAGGAGAAGCAGAAGACTTGGTTACTACCCTCCAGGGAGGTCATGGTCTTGGGTAGATGAGGCTTTCTTCAACACTATGATGAAGAGCAGGTCACCTCTGATGAACAGGCTGAATCACATGTAGAGAAGGCTTGATGAGGCTAGCTAAGGGAGCACAGAGTAGATGGGATTGGAGCACAACCTTAAGAGACAGTTGCCATTTAGGAAGAGGCACAAAAGAGAAGAAACAAAAAAACGAGATGACAAGAAGGCAGACAATATCAAAATGTCTCCCTTCAGCACAGAAAAATCAGAAAAAAGCTGAGGAAGGGTTATAGGTGATTTCTGGTAACACAGGTCTGGGGAGTCCACCACTTCGTATGCCATGCCCTCTTTTCATGAAGAATTTCCATTGCTCTAGCCCCATGAGTTAAATGATTATACGTAAATAAGAAAATTTTAATTTAGAGAACATATGTTACCTTTGGTTAATTCTAGGATAGTTAGGACAAAAAACAATGTACCAGGTAATCTGAGCTAGTCCCAAAAGAAATTTTAATCTTGGGCAAGTCAACTAACATTTCTGATTGACCGTGCCTCATTTCTCCATTTCTTCCTTATGCTACTCTGAAATCTCTTCATGCTGAAGGACTCTACACATTTAGAACTGACTCATTAAAGGTTGCATCTTTGTTTATATCTTTTTCCAAATGAGTGCCAGCTGGCAGGGACTGAGATCTATTTAACTCAGCAAGATATGGGGTTACAGAAACATATCATGGATTAAATTTTACTGAGATTCCTTCTTTCTATGCAACCCTCCCTGACCACACAGCTGACCAGCACTCTAGCTGATAAAACAGTCTCTCTGTCCTCCATGTGCTCAGTTGTATTTTCTTCCTCCCCTCTAGGTCCTTAAAAATCACCCTTTCCCCACCTTCTCTGCTCTCTTTGTCTCTTGGAATTGACTTTAACCATTTAAATATACACGAACCGTAAAATGTCATTCTCCTTCCAAGGGTCTGCTCTCTTAATTTAGCTCAGGATAGAAACTCCCACCAGTTTCTGTATCTTTATTTCCAAGCACAGGACCAAGTCTTCTGCATTTTAGGAGATTAGCTAAAGCACACGTTTTCGTGTTAAATTTCTGCATTCAAATCCAAGCTCTGCTATTTACTACCTACAGAACCTTGAGCAAGTCACTGATATGAAACAAACAAAACCAGTTACTTCAAAGTGTAGATTTAAAAACTACTTACATAATGAATGTAGGATATTCGGCATATATTATGCACATCGTGGATACATAATAAATGAATATGCTGTTATAAAACACTCACAGTGTTCATATTATTCTGCAGGTTTTAAAGGGGTGAGATGAGTAGGCAAGAGCATATATGTTTTATTACCTAGGAGACTTGTATCTACGGGTTCACCGTCTGCCAAGCTCCTTGCTACCAACCCCAATAGGAGGTGGAAATGAAAGTGTTTTCAAAAGTTAAAAGCAATGCACAAATGTAGGTAGAAAGCTGGAACTATTCTCATCTCTACAAATATCTCCTTTCTGATCTATTGCCCAGCAGTTCCCTTCTCAGCTTCCTTCACCCCATCTATGCTGTAACTGTAATAAGTAAGATTTGCAAGCACAAATGTGAAGGAGCAAAGCTCCCAGTATGGTTGAATTTAATAATGCAGCAAGTCCTTTTTGAATAGGAAATAACTCTTAAAAGTTTCTTTTCATGTAATTCCAAGCTCAGTTCAGTGAGATCCTCTTGCAATCTCTCAAATTTGTGTCTTGCTTCTCCTTACAGGCTCGCTAGGCTTGTGGTATTTGGGCTTCTAGAGCATGGCTGGGAGATTGCAGTCCTCTATGTCCCCACAGAATATCTGACCAATAGATAGCCTGAAGAGAGGGGAGAATAAACTCACACAATACAGTCATCCCTCAGTATTTATGGGGAATTGGTTCCTGGCCCACTGCAGATACCAGAATCCTCAGATGCTCAAGTCCCTTATATAAAATGGTGTTGTACATTTGACTCTCCCTGTGTGAGGATGTGGAACCCGTGGATAGAGAGGGCTGACAGTAATTTAAAAAATGAAACTCCTCATTTATCTAGTGGATCTTTTCTAATAGCAAAGTTTATTCAGTATTTTGGACCAGATACTAATTGCATATATTATCCCATTTAATTCTATATCACCGTGAGAAAGCTACTCTTATTATCCTTGTTTTACAGATGAGGAAACTGAGTCTTACAGTGGTTTAAAAATTTGCTGTTTTTCTTACAGTTGCTAAATGGTGGAACCAGGATTGAATCAAAGCTAAAATTAAAAACATCCTTGTTATTTCCCTTGAGTGGGAGCAAAAAGACCTGACTACATAGGTGTTTGGCATAAGAAAATCTTATTTTTATTACATATTTTCAATCAAATAGGGGATTACTTACAGTTAGCTTTGAAAGGAACTGCACTGAGCTTCCACTAGACATATGAACATCTGAGTAAATAACAAACCAGATTCTATCCAGATGCCATGTTTAATTATGGGAAGAATAGGGGCCTTAAAAACCCATAGCCTATGTCTTTATGGATGGGGAAGGGGCCATTGCCTCAACGTATCACCTGGGAGTACAATTTGTTTCCCTGATAATGTTACCAGGATCAAATCCTAATGTTAAATATGATTGTGGACTATTGTAAGGCTAAGAAGCATTCATTTCTTCATATCCCTATAGTATTTTTGGCATACCCTGTTGAAACATATCAAGACATGTTTTACTGAACTAATAAATAAAGGATGAGCAAGATCTCTCCAGGTTATCTCTGGGAGAGGCCTACTGGCCCAGAGCCCAAGGAACCATAGCTTAATGGGTGAGTCCTGCATGGGAAAGGAAGCTAGATCAAATGAGTTCCATAGTCCTCTGTAATTAAGATAGTTTGTTCTTCTATAAATGACTCAGTCTAGAGATAAGCTGACCCTTAGACAGACGGTGTGCTCAGAGCAACTTGCTTGAATTTGTGTATAAATCTACATTCCTCTTGTCCTTTATGTATCTGGAATAATGCTACCTTTGCTTAACCTGTATAATCAGCATTTCTTATATTGTCAAAAATAGGAGTTAGCATCATGAAGTGGACAACTGCTTTGTGCTGGAGTTCTTTTCATATTCTAATCCTCACAATATACCTTCATTAACTGTATTATTCAAATAAAGAAAAAGGTACATAACCTATTGTGGAAATCATCTTGCAATATATATGTTTATCAAATCATCACATATACAGCTAAAACTGACACAATGTTACATGTCAATTACATCTCAATAAACTTGGGGGAAATTTTTAAAAATCACGTAAAGACATGAAAAAACTGAGACACAAGAATTTTTCAATGATTTTTTGCATAACATTGGCAGTGATTCTCAACGTTTGATGTGTGTGTGTGTGTGTGTGTGTGTGTGTGTGTGTATGTATCATATAGGAATATTTTTCCCTATGGGCCATTTTATGACTGGCAGTGGTTCTCAAACTTTGAGTATATATACAATAACTTAGAAATATTTTTAAAATATACATATATAGGCCCTCTGACCAACATATCTTGGGGTGAGGGAAGAGGAAGTGGGGAAGCATACATATTTTGAAAACAACAAAAAATGGCACATGTCCATACTGATCCGAGGCAGAGATGAGATTCCCTGTACTCTGACATGACACCTCTAACTAAACAGATGGGAAGAAAAAAACAATTGAGACTATATTGCAGGTAACTATAAAAAGTTGGCAATGAAATATGTGGTAAGGGTTTTAAAGTGGACTCTTTTTCCAAAGCTTCAAACACAAGCCAGATCACCAAACACCACATGGAGGGAGTGTGGATTGAATGGTTATATCAAGGTGGGAGGCTTCTCAGGCTACATTTAGCTTGAGGATTGTGTACAGTGGGAATGAATGAATAAAACTGGATCACTTGGAGGACCTGAGAATTTCTCCCATAACTCACTGACAGACCCTTAACCCTCAGTAGAGACTGAAGCAAATTTCTGGCCCTAGATGTTCAAACTTAAAATCTACCCTTTAAATCTTAATCAAATCGCAAGAGGAAGCTGGCAGAAGAGGGTGAACTGAACTACACTCTCTCATCCTTGTAGCAAAATAATCCTTTACAATGCCCAGTAGTCTTTATTCTATAGTTCATTGGTTAGTGAATCTCACAAATAATTTTATTTAAATGTTCACAATTCCCCATGTTTAAAGCAATTCATAAAATGTTCACTAATGCAAGTGTTTCCCTCAGCAAACTGTTTAGCTATCTTTCATTTAAATATTTTTAATTAGCGATATGGAGCTGGTGGAAAACCCATGAATCCTTGTCTAGATGTTTCCCCAAGGGCCAGGATTTCTGTGTCTGGGTGCCCCTCTCTTGCTATCTCTTTAAACCGACAGGAACAGGAAGGCAAGACTGACATATTCACAGGAATTAAGTCAGCATTGCCTGTGAGATCAGAGGTAGCTCTTTGTTGTTCTTGGAAGCTTACACCTAAAAGCTCTCCACACCTCTTCCCCAACAGCCCACCTCAGAATCCAGAGATCATTACTGAGAGCCTACTAAGCTAGGATTTCTCACAAGCATTATGCAATTTAATTTTTTATAACAATACTCTGAGGTACCCATTATAATTTTCATTTTGTTTCCTAACATCTTTAATGGAGTACAAATGATTTACATTGTTGTGTTGGTTTCTGCTGTATAGCAAACTGAATAAGCTATATGCATACATATATCCCCATATACCCTCCCTCTTGCATCTCCCTCCCATCCTCCCTATTCCAATCCTATAGATGGTCACAAAACACTGAGCTGGTCTACCTGTGTTATTCACCTGCTACCCACTAGCTATCTATTTTATGTTTGGTAGTGTATATATGTCAATGCCATTCTCTCACTTTATCCCAGCTTACCCTTCCCTCTCCCTATGTCCTCAAGTCCATTCTCTAGGTCAACAACTTTATTCCTGTACTGCCCTTAGGTTCTTGAGTACCCTCATTTTTTTTTTTAGATTATATATATATATATATATATATATATATATATATATATATATATATATGTTAGCATATGGTATTTGTTTTTATCTTTCTAACTTACTTCACTCTGTATGACAGACTCTAGGTCCATCCACCTCATTACAAATACCTCAATTCAGTTTCTTTTATGGCTGAGTAATATTCCATTGTATATATGTACCACATCTTTATAAATTCATCAGCTAATGAACACTTAGGTTGCTTCCATGTCCTGATTATTGTAAATAGTTCGGCAATGAACACTGTGGTACATGACTCATTTTGTATTAAGGTTTTCTCAGGGTATAAGCCCAGTAGTGGTATTGCTGGGTCATATGGTAGTTCTATTTTTGTTTTTTTAAGGAACCACAATACTGTTCTCCATAGTGGCTGTATCAATTTACATTCCTACCAACAGTGCAAGAAGGTTTCCTTTTCTCCACACCCTCTCCAGCATTTATTGTTTCTAGATTTTTTGAGGATGGCCATTCTGAGTGGTGTGAGGTGATACCTCATTGTAGTTTGGATTTGCATTTCTCTAATGATTAGTGATGTTGAATATCCTTTCATGTGTTTCTTAGTAATCTGTATATCTTCTTTGGAGAAATATCTGTTTAGGTCTTCTGCCCATTTTTGCATTGGGTATTTTGTTTTCTTTGATACTGAGCTGCAAGACCTACTTGTATATTTTGGAGATTAATCCTTTGTCCATTACTTTGTTTGCAAATATTTTCTCCCGTTCTGAGGGTTGTTTTTTTCTCTTGTTTATGTTTTCCTTTGCTGTGCAAAAACTTTTAAGTTTCAATAGTTCCTATTTGTTTATTTTTGTTTTTATTTACATTTCTCTAGGAGGTGGATCAAAAAGGATTTTGCTGTGATTTTTTGCCATGGAGTGTTCTGCCTATGTTTTCCTCTAAGAGTTTTAGAGTGTCTGGCCTTACATTTAGGTCTTTAATCCATTTTGAGTTTATTTTTGTGTATGGTGTTAGAGAGTGTTCTAATATCATTTTTTTTTACATGTAGCTGTCGAATTTTCCCAGCATCACTTATTGAGGAGGCTGTCTTTTCAGCATTGTATACTCTTGCCTCTTTTTTCAAAGATAAGGTGACCACATGTGCATTGGTTTATCTCTAGGCTTTCTATCCTGTTCCATTGTTCTATATTTCTGTTTTTGTGCCAGGACCATACTGTCTTGATTACTGTAGCTTTGTAGTATAGCCTAAAGTCAATGAACCTTATTCTTCCAGCTCCATTTTTCTCTCTTAAGATTGCTTTGGTTATTTGAGGTCTTTTTCTTACCATACAAATTGTGAAACTTTTTGTTCCAGTTCTGTGAAAAATGCCATTGGTAGTTTGATAGAGATTGCATTGAATCTGTAGATTATTGGGGTAGTACAGTCATTTTTACAATGTTGATACTTCCAATCCAAGATCATGTTATATCTCTACATCTGTTTGTATGATCTTTAATTTCTTGCATCAGTACCTTATGGTTTTCTGCATACAGGTCTTTTGTCTCCTTATGTAGGTTTATTCCTAAGTATTTAATTATTTTTGTTGCAGTGGTAAATAGGAGTGTTTCCTTAATTTCTCTTTCAGATTTTTCATCATTCATGTATCAAAATGCAGAGATTTCTGTGCATTAATTTTGTATCCTGCTACTTTACCAAATTCATTGATAAGCTCTAGTAGTTTTCTAGTAGCGTCTTTAGGATTCTCTATGTATAGTATCATGTCATCTGTACACAGTGATGGTTTTATTTCTTTTCCAATTTGGAGTCCTTTTATTTCTTTATCTTCTCTTTTAGTTGGAGCATTTAATCCATTTACATTTAAGATAGTTATTGATAGGTATGTTCCTATTATCATTTTCTTAATTGTTTTGGGATTGTTTTTGTAGGTCTTTTCCTTCTCTTGTGTTTCCTGCCTAGAGACGTTCCTTTAGCATTTGCTGTACACCTGGTTTTGTGGTGCTGAGTTCTCTTAACTTTTGCCTGACTGTTAGAAGTTTACTTTCTCCATTCAATCTGAATGAAATCATTGCTGAGTAGAGTAATCTCGGTTGTAGGTTTTTCCCTTTCATCACTTTAAAGATGTCCTGCTTCATCCTTCTGGCTTGCAGTTTCTGCTGAAAGATCAGCTGTTAACCTTATTGGGATTCCCTTGTATGTTATTTGTCACTTTTCCCTTGCTGCTTTTAATAGTTTTCTTTGTGTTTAATTTTTCAAAGTTTGATTAATATCTGTCTTGGTGTGTTTCTCTTTGGATTTATCTTATATGGGACTCTCTGTGCTTCCTGTACTTGATTGCCTATTTCCCTTCCTATACTAGGGAAATTGTCAACCATAAGTTCTTCAAATATTTCCTCAGTCTCTTTTTTTCTCTCTCTCTTTCTTCTTCTTCTGGACCCATATAATTCGTATGTTGTTGCGTTTAATGTTGTCCCAGATGTCTCAGAGACTGTCCTCAATTATTTTAATTCTTTTTTCTTTATTCTTCTCTGTAGTAGTTATTTCCATGCTTTTATCTTCCAGGTCACATATCCATTCTTCTGCCTCAATTATTCTGCTATTGATTCCTTCCAGAGAATTTTTAATTTCGTTTATTTTTTCGTTCATCATTTTTTGTGTTCTCTTTAGTTCTTCTAGGTGCTTGTTAAGCGTTTCTTGTATTTTCTCCATTCTATTTCCAAGATTTTGGATCCCCTTTACTATTATTACTCTGAATTATTTTTCAGATAGACTTCCTATTTCCTATTCATTTGTTTGGTCTGGAGGGTTTTTATCTTGCTCCTTCATCTGCTGTGTATTTCTCTATCTTCTCATTTTGCTTAACTTACTGTGTTTGTGGTCTTCTTTTGACAGGCTGCAGTTTCATAGTTCCCATTGGTTTTGGTTTCTGCCCCCAGTGGGTAATGTTCGTTCAGTAAATTCTGTTGGCTTCCTGGTGGAGGAGACTGGTGCCTTTGTTCTGGTGGATGAGGATGGATGTTGTCTTTCTAGTGGGCAGGACCACATCTGATAGTGTGTTTTGGGGTGTCTGTGACCTTATTATGATTTTAGGCAGCCTCTCTGCTAATGGGTGGTGTTGTTATGTTCCTGTCTTGCTAGTTGTTTCGCATGGGGTGTCCAGCACTGGAGCTTGCTGGCCACAGAGTGGAGCTAGATCTTAGCGTTGAGATGGAGATATCTGGGAGAACACTTCCCAATTGATATTATGTGGAGCCAGGAGGTCTCTGGTGGTCCAATGTCCTGAACTCAGCTCTCTCACCTCAGAGGCTCATGCCTGACACACGGCCAGAGCCCCAAGACCCTATCAGCGACACAGCTCAGAAGAAAAGGGAGAAAAAAAAGAAAGAAAGAAAGAAATAGAAAGAAAGAAGGAAAGAAAGAAGGAGAGAAAGAAAGAAGAAAGAAAGAAAGAAAGAAAATAAAGATATTAAAATAAAAGATTTTTTGAAGGCTATGGTAGAGGAACCAAGATGGCAGAGTAGAAGGACGTGCTCTCACTCCCTCTTGCAAGAACACCAGAATCACAACTAGCTGCTGGACCATCATTCACAGGAAGACACTGGAACTCACCAAAAAAGTTACCCCACATCCAAAGACAAAGGAGAAGCCACAATTAGAAGGTAGGAGGGGAAATGACAGTAAAATCAAATCCCATAACTGGTGGGTGGATGACTCACAGACTGGAGAACACTTATACGACAGAAGTCTCCCCACTGGAGTGAAGGTTCTGAGCCCGACGTCAGGATTCCCAACCAGGGGTTCTGGCAATGGGAGGAGGAATGCTTAAAGAATCAGACTTTGAAGCCTAGTGGGAATTGATTGCAGGACTTTGACAGGATGGGGAGAAACAGAGACTCCACTCTTGGAGGGCACACACAAAGTGGTGTGCACATAGGAACCCAGGGGAAGGAGCAGTGACCCCAGGGGAGACTGAACCAGACCTACCTGCTAGTGTTGGAGGGTTTCCTGCAGAGGCAGTGGGGGGGAGCTGTGGCTCAGCATGGGGACAAGGACACTGGCAGCAGAAGTTCTGGGAAGTACCCCTTGGCATGAGCCCTCCCAGAGTCTCCCATTAGCCCCACCAAAGAGCCCAGGTGGGCTCCAGTGTTGGTTGCCTCAGGCCAAACAACAAACAGGGAGGAAAACCAGCCCACCCATAAACACTCAAGTGGATTAAAGTTTTACTGAGCTCTTCCCACCAGAGCAACAGTCAGCTCTACCCACGACCAGTCCCTCCCATCAAACCTCTTAGATAGACTCATCCAAGAGATGGCAGATAGCAGAAGCAAGAAGAACTACAATCCTGCAGCCTGTGGAAAAAAAAAGAGCATTCACAGAAAGATAGACAAGATGAAAAGGCAGAGGACTATGTACCAGATGAAGGAACAAGATAAAACCCCAGAAAAACAGCTAAATGAAGTGGTCATAGGCAACCTTCCAGAAAATGAATTCAGAATAATGATAGTGAAGATGATCCAGGACCTCATAAAAACCATGGAGGCAAAGATCGAGAAGATGCAAGAAATGTTTAAAAAATACCTAGAAGAATTAAAGAACAAACAAACAGAGATGAACAATACAATAACTGAAATGAAAACTACACTAGAAGGAATCAATAGCAAAATAACTGAGGCAGAAGAACGGATAAGTGACCTGGAAGACAGAATGGTGGAATTCGTGCTGCAGGACAGAATAAAGAAAAAAGAATGAAAATAAATGAAGGCAGCCTAAGAGAACTCTGGGACAACATTAAATGCAACATCATTCACATTATAGTGGTCCCAGAAGGAGAAGAGAGAGAGCAAGGACCTGAGGAAATATTTAAAGATATTATAGTCAAAAACTTCCCTAACATATTAAAGGAAATAGCCACCCAAATCCAGAAAGTGCAGGGAGTCTCTCATACAGGATAAACCCAAGGAGAAACACACCAAGACACATAGTAATCAAATTGGCAAAAATTAAAGACAAAGAAAAATTATTGAAAGCAGCAAGGGAAAATGAAAAATAACATAAAAAGGAACTCTCATAAGGTTAAAAGATGATTTTTCAGCAGAAACTTTACAAGCCAGAAGGGAGTGGCATGATATACTTCAACTGATGAAAGGGAAGAACCTACAACCAAGATTATTCTACCTGGCAAGGATCTCATTCAGATTTCATGGAGAAATCAAAAGCTTTACACACAAGCAGAAGCTAAGAGAATTCAGCACCACCAAACCAGCTCTACAACAAATGCTAAAGGAACTTCTCTAAGTGGGAAACACAAAAGAAGAAAAGGACCTATAAAAACAAACCCAAATCAATTAAGAAAATGGTCACAGAAACATACATATTGAAAATTACCATAAATGTGAATGGATTACATGCTCAAACCAAAAGACACGGGTTTACTGAATGGAAACAAAAGCAAGAGCCATATATATGCTGTCTACAAGAGACCCACTTCAGACCTAGGGACACGTACAGACTGAACGTGAAGGGATGGAAAAAGATATCCCATGCAAATGGAAATCAAAAGAAAACTGGAGTAGCTATACTCATATCAGATAAAATAGACTTTAAAATAAAGAATGTTACAAGAGGCAAGGAAGGACACTACATAATGATCAAGAGATCAATCCAAGAAGAAGATATAACAATTATAAATATATATACACCCAACATAGGAATGCCTCAATACATGAGGCAACTACTAACAGCTATAAAAGAGGAAATTGACAGTAACACAATAATAGTGGGGAACTTTAACACTTCACATAGAGCAATGGACAAATCATCCAAAATGAAAATAAATAAGGAAACAGAAGCTTTAAATGACACAATACACCAGATATATTTAATTGATATTCATAGGGCATTCCATCCAAAAGCAGCAAATTACACTTTCTTCTCAAGTGTGCACGGAACATTTTCCAGCATAAATCACAACTTGGGTCACAAATCAAGCCTCAGTAAATTTAAGAAAATTGAAATCATATCAAGCATCTTTTCTGACCACAACTCTATGAGATTAGAAATGAATTATAGGGAAAGAAACGTAAAAAACACAAACACATGGAGGCCAAACCATACGTTACTAAATAACCAAGAGATCACTGAGGAAATCAAAGAGATATCAAAAAACACATAGAGACAAATTACAATGAAAACATGATGATCCAAAACCTATGGGATGCAGCTAAAGCAGTTCTAAGAGGAAAGTTTATAGCTACACAAGCCTATCTCAAGAAACAAGAAAATTTTCATATAAACAATCTAACCTTACACGTAAATAAACTAGAGGAAGAAGAACAAACAAAACCCAAAGTTAGCAGAAGGAAAGAAATCATAAAGACCAGAGCAGAAATAAATGAAATACAAACAAAGAAAACAATAGCAAAGATCAATAAAACTAAAAGCTGGTTCTTTGAGAAGATAAACAAAATTGATAAACCATTAGCCAGACTCATCTGGAAAAACAGGGAGAGGTCTCAAATCAATAAAATTAGAAATGAAAAAGAAGAAGTGACAAGAGACACTGCAGAAATACAAAGCATCCTAAGAGACTACTACAAGCAACTCTAGGCCAATAAAAAGGACAACCTGGAAGAAATGGAAAAATTCTTAGAAAGGTATAACCTTCCAATACTGAACCAGGAAGAAATAGAAAATATGAACAGACCAATCACAAGTAATGAAACTGAAACTGTGATTAAAAATCTTCCAACAAAAAAAAGTCCAGGACCAGATGGCTTCACAGGTGAATTCTATCAAACATCTAGAGATTAGCTAACACCCATCTTTCTCAAACCCTTCCAAAAAATTGCAGAGGAAGGAACAATCCCAAGTTCATTCTATGTGGCCACAATCACCCTAATACCAAAACCAGGCAAAGACACTACAAAAAAAGAAAATTAAAGACCATTATCTCTGATGAATATAGATACAAAAACCCACAATAAAATGCTAGCAGACAGAATCCAACAACACATTAAAAGGATCATATACCATGATCAGGTGGTATTTATCCAAGGGATGCAAGGATTCTTCAATATATGCAAGTCAATCAATGTGATACATGATATTAAAATATTGAAGAATAAAAACCATATGATCATCTCAATAGATGAAGAGAAAGCTTGTGACAAAATTCAACACAAATTTATGATAAAAATTCTCCAGAAAGTGGACATAGAGGGAAACTACCTAAACATAATAAAGGCCATATACTGTCACTGTTAGCAGATGACATTATACTATAGATAGGGAACCTAAAGATGCCACCAGAAATCTACTAGAGCTAATCAATGAATTTGGTAAAGTTGCAGGATACAAAATAATGTACAGAAATTTCTTGCATTCCTATACATTAATTATGAAAAATCTGAAAGAGAAATTATGGAAACACTCCCATTTTCCATTGCAACAAAAAGAATAAAATACCTAGGAGTAAACCTACCTAGGGAGATTAAAGACCAGTATGCAGAAAACTATGACACTGATGAAAGAAATTAGAGATGATACCAACAGATGGAGAGATATACCATGTTCTTGGATTGGAAAAAATTCAATATTGTGAAAATGACTAAACTACCCAAAGCAATCAACATATTCAATGTAATGCATATCAAATTACCAATGGCATTTTTTACAGAACTAGAAAAAAATCATCTTAAAATTTATATGGAGACAAAAAAGACCCTGAATAGCCAAAGCAGTCTTGAAGGAAAAAAAAACGGAGCTGGAGGAATCAGATTCCCTGAATTTAGACTATACTGCAAAGCTACAGTAATCAAGGCAATATGGTACTGGCACAAAAACAGAAACATAGGTCAATGGAGCAAGATAGAAAACCCAGAGATAAACCCACACACCTATGGTCAACTAATCTATGACAAAGGAGGCAAAGATATACAGTGGAGAAAAGACAGTCTCTTCAATAAGTGGTGCTGGGAAAACTGGACAGCTACATGTAAAAGAATGAAATTAGAACATTCCCTAACACCACACACAAAAATAAACTCAAAATGCATTTGAGGCCTAAATGTAAGACCAGACAGTATAAAACTCTTAGAGGAAAACATAGGAAGAACACTCTTTGACATAAATCACAGCAAGATCTTTTTTTGATCCACCTCCTACAGTAATGGAAATAAAAACAAAAATAAACAAATGGGACCTAATGAAACTTCAAAGATTTTGCCCAACAAAGGAAACCATAAACAAGAAGAAAAGACAACCCTCAGGGCTTCCCTGGTTGTGCAGTGCTTGAGAGTCTGCCTGCCGATGCAAGGGACACAGATTCATGCCCTGGTTTGGGAAGATCCCACATGCCACAGAGAGGCTAGGCCCGTGAGCCATGGCTTCTGAGCCTGCATGGCCAGAGCCTGTGCTCTACAATGGGAGAGACCACAACAGTGAGAGGTCCATGTACCGCAAAAAGAAAAAAACAAAAAACAAAAAAGACAACCCTCAGAATGGGAGAAAATATTTGCAAACAAATCAACTGACAAAGGATTAATGTATAAAATATATAAACAGCACATGCAGTTCAATATTAAAGAAACAAACAACCCAATCCAAAAATGGGTAGAAGACCTAAATAGTCATTTCTTCAGAGAAGACATACAGATGGCCAAGAATCACATGAAAAGCTGCTCAACATCACTAATATTAGAGAAATGCAAATCAAAACTACAATGAGGTATCACCTCACACCAGTTAGAATGTGCATCATCAGGAAATCTACAAACAACAAATGCTGGAGGGCATGTGGAGAAAAGGGAACCCTCTTGCACTGTTGGTGGGAATGTAAATTGATAGAGCCATTATGGAGAACAGTATGGAGGTTCCTTAAAAAACTAAAAATAGAATTACCATATGATCCAGCAATCCCACTACTGGGCATATACCCAGAGAAAACCATAATTCAAAAGGACACATGCACCCTAATGTTCATTGCAGAACTATTTACAATAGCCATGTCATGGAAGCAACCTAAATGCCCATCGACAGATGAATGGATTAAGAAGTTGTAACACATATATAAAACGGAATATTACTCAGCCATAAAAAGGAAGGAAATTGAATCATTTGATGAGGTGTGGATGGATCTAAAGACTGTCATACAGAGTGAAGTAAGTCAGAAAGAGAAAAACACATATCGTATATTAACGCATGTATGTGGAATTTAGAAAAAGGGTACAGATGAACTGGTTTGCAGGGCAGAAGTTGAGACACAGATGTAGAGAACAAACGTATTGACACCAAGGGGGGAAAACCTTGGTGGGGTGGGGATGATGGTGTGCTGAATTGGGCGATTGGGATTGACATGTATACACTGCTGTGTATCAAGTTGATGACTATTAAGAACCTGCAGTATAAAACAAACAAACAAACAAACAAACAAACCAACTAATACTAAACTTTCTTTGGGTTATGTGTATGGAAATACGTTAATATAAATGTTTCAGACATTACATGAAATTTCTAAAAATTTTATATGTTCTGGTATAATGTTAAAAATCATAATTCTAGTTATTACTTTAAAATGTATATCTCAGAAATAACTAAATTTCCTTGTCAATTGCATTATTATGAACTTTCATCAAATCATTAACCGTGGTCATTTTTAAGTCTGTGGTCATTTTTAAGTCTTTTGTCATTTACAGACAGTTCTGGGTGTACTCTGATGTTTTTGCAAAAATGTTCCTATAAAAGTGTTTCATCTTCAAGGAATTCATGGAAAAGACTCTGACAAGTACAGGTTTCTGGTAACTGACTATACTGCTGAACTGAATGAATAAGCATTTTCAGAACTCTAATGGAAAACTGATGAATTCACAGAAGTGCTAACAAAAGATCAAGATGAAAAAAAAAAAACTTAATTACATGGGACTGAGTGAACTGATGAGGATGATTATAATTTTTGTGACTTTCTGTTTGAATAAAAAAAAAAATCCCACAAGGACTCAGAGGGAAAAAATATACAAATCAATTTTCACTGCAAAGTAAAGGAGCTGTTATAGTGGAGGATTACTGGACTGAATGTCAATATTATGACATAGTATGAGTGTGTTTCGTGTTCGATAATTGCAATCATTTTTGTTTTTGTTGTGGTCATCCATTTACAATGCTTGGTGTCAGTTTATTTATCTCTTGTAAAAATAAAATACAGTGTGTGTGTGTGTGTGTGTGTGTGTGTGTGTGTGAAATAAAAATAAAATAAATAAAATAAAATAAACAAAAAAATAAAAGATTTTTAAAAATATTATTAAAATAAAAAAAATTAAAAAGTAATTTAAAAGAGAAGAGAGCAACCAAACCAATAAACAAATCCATCAATGATAACAAGCACTAAAAACTAAACTAAAGTAACTATAAAAATCAGAAATTACTCAGTTGTATACAGCAAACCACAAGTCTATAGTTGATCCCAAGTTCCACCACCACAGTTTTGGGATTATTTGTTTTCTATTCCAGTTTTCCACAGATGCAGGGTACATCAAGTTGATTGTCGACATTTAATCCACTTCTCCTGAGGCTGTACGGAGAAATTTCCCTTTATCTTCTTCGTTGGCACAGCTCATGGTGTTCAACTTTGCTTTTGGCCCCGCCTCTGCATGTAGGTTGCCCTCTGGCATCTGTTCTTCACTCAGACAAGAGGGGGTTAAAGGAGTAGCTGATTAGGGGGCTTTGGCTCACTCAGGCCTTGGGAAGGGACAGGTACAGAATGTGGGTTGAGCCTGTGGTGGTAGAGGCTGCTGTGATGTTGCAGCGGCCTGGGGCACACCACCGTATGTTCTCCTGGGGCATTTGTCCCTGGATCATGGGACCCTGACAGTGGCAGGCTGCATAGGCTCCTGAGAGGGGAGGTGTGGATTTTGACCTCTGCTTGCACACAGGATTCTTAGTGGCTTCAGCAGCAGCATTAGCATTTCATGCCCGTCTCTGGTGTCTGAGTTGATAGCCGCTGCTCACGTCCATCTCTGAAGCTCATTTAGGCAGTGTTCTGAATCTCCTCTCCTTGAGCTCCTCGAAACAATAGTCTCTTGCCTCTTAGGCAGGTACAGAGTTTTTCCCAGACTCCCTCCCATGTAGTTGTGGTCCAGTGACCCCCTTCAGGCTGTGTTCACGCAACCAACCCCAGTCCTCTCCCTGGAATCTGACCTCTGAAGCCCAAGCCTCAGCTCCCAGCCCCCGCCCAGGAGGGTGAGCAGACAAGCCTCTCAGGCTGGTGAGTGCTGGTCGGCACTGATCCTCTGTGCAGGAATCTCTCAGCTTTGCCTTCTGCACACCTGTTTCTGCACCCTCCTCTGTGTCTTTGAAGCTTCCCCCCCCTGCCCACCTCCCTGTCTTCGCCAGGACTTCTTAGTGTGTGGAAAGTTTTCCTCCTTCATAGCTCCCTCCCACAGGTGCCAGTCCTGTCCTTGTTCTTTTGTCTGTGTTTTATTTTGCCCTACCCAGGTATGTGGGGATTTTCTTACATTTGGGAAGTCTGAGGACTTCTGACAGCATTCAGTAGGTGTTCTGTAGGTGTTATTCCACATGTAGATGTATTTTTGATGTATTTTTTGGGAGGAAGGTGATCTCCACGTGTTATTCCTCCGCCATCTTGAAGGTCCTGTTCTCATTATTGTTTCTTTTTTATGAGAAAAGACATTGAAAGGTAAAAAGTCCCTTGTCCCAAATCAAAATGCTCATTTATGGCAGAAACAACAGTTGAATGTAGGCCATCAGTCACTGCTTTCCAGATTAAAAATAATTTTCCTGCTCCACCCTACCTGAATTTCCAACATTGAGGATTTATTTTCACAATAACACAACTACTGATTAAGTCCATTGAGAAATGTAGAGAGAGAGATCAACAACAGAAATAGGCATTTTGTCAAAATGGTTATGAAAAGATTTCCTCCCTGAGTTTTAGGGCACTCTAGGGAGAGTCTGGAGCTCTTTGAGGCCCGAAACTCCACAGGGTTAGTGCTCATCTTTTTGAGTCTTCCTTCTCATCCCCCATGACTGATGAGTAGAAGGAATACATAAAATCACTATATATGAATGGCTAGAAGGGAGTCAAACATAATCTAGAGAAGGAAATTGAAACACAGAGACATCTGTGTCATGCTTTCCAGGAGACAGGCTTAATGTAGACTAAGCAGGAGACACATCAGTGAACTTATTTTTCAGTCAAAAATCTATGATCTCAGCTTTTTTGGGCATCTTTTGTTTCTTCTTTCTTCATAAGTAAGGTAGCTGGAGAAATGGAGAGTGAAGCTTTCTCTATTATGATTTCCAGGAATTGAAATTTTATCATAGACAAAAAGTTCCTGTCACAATTGTGTCTGTTAGTGTATGGTTCACTGATTCTGGCCATAAGTGTTATTTCATACCTGTTATTTTCATATTTGTTAATAACATCTGAGTTCTTTTTTATAGGTTCCTGTGGAGATTTCAAATATATCCAGAAATTATAATGAAAAAATACTTTAACTAAATTTAAATGAAATAGAAACTGAGAGATATATTTGGGACTCAGAAGAACAAGTTTAAAATTTCTACACATCAAGCTATTTGAAGAAGAAATTACTTGCAGTTTCCCAGAGTTTAGCCTTGACTATTGGAAAATTTCCCTCTCCCTTAAGAACTGCCCAATATATGATACTGAATATCATTCAAATCAGATATCTTTCTCCTAAATTAGTTCATTATTTTAGCAATCTAATATTTAGGGTTACTTCAGGCATTCCAAACACATGATCATCCAATTTAAAAAATAACTTACTTCCCCATATGTTTCATGTTAGAAAAATATGTTTATTGAAAGCTACAAAATGACATAGCTGGTGGATCAAATCCTTCTGAACACACTTGTTGGAAAAGAGAAACAGTCACTTTGCCAAAGACATCTTCATTAGGATTTATTTAATTTTGAAGATACTGATTAAGATTCATTAAATACACTGCAGTGAAAATGAATAAATTGCATCTACATGCAACCACATGGATAATCTCTAGTTACATGGTACTATGTGAGAAAAGTAGGTTCAGGGAACTATATAGAGCAAGGTGCCCTTTTTATCAAGTTCAAGAATAAGAAAATCAACTGTTGACTGAAAAAAATTGCACAATGTTAGAGTTCAGAGTTAAGTTTTATTTTGGGCCAAATAAGGACTATAGCCCAGGAGACAGCCTCTCAGATAGCTCTGAAGGTCTGCCCCCAAAAGGTGGGGTAGGTCAGAATATATGTTACTTTAGTGAAAGGGGGGATACATGTAATCAAACACACATTTTGGCAGAAGGTTGCTGCTAGTCACGAGGAGCAGTGTCTCCATTAATGGTTTTACTGCTTTTCTGGATATGAGAAGATACAAGAAATTGAGTTCATAAAATCTCTTTCCAGACACCATGTTGGAGATATTTCCTGCTTTTATGGCAATGGCATCTATCTATGACAAAAAACATACTAAACAAATACTTATGAATATTTAATTGTAATAATAAAAAATAGAGAGGTAGGAGTAGAAGGCAGCCTAAACCACAAGTAACTAAACATGGATTGTACCTTTAAAGAAACTCATGGAAGATTTCTATTTTATTTCTCATTTTTTAAAAAAAAAATTAACATGCAACCTGTTTGTATAAAGTTTAGAAAATATTTTTAAGAAGAAGAAAATTAAGTACCTAAATTTATACTACCTTGAGATAAATACTGTTAGAATTTTGATATAGTTCCTTCCAGTCTTTTTTCTCTGTATATACACATTACAAAATTATGACCATGTGTATATTCAATTATGCATCCTAAAGGCAAGAGACTGCCATGTATATTGAATTAACCCATATCCCTGATATATATTGGCAATGCATGTAATCCAGCACTGAGGATGGACTACACTTATCCATCTGCATTCTCATGTCTTCAAAGCTTCTGGGAGATTATTGTTTTCATATTGTCTAGCCAGCAGCACCATGCAGGCGATGTTCTGACCAAATTCTATTCAGAGAAAGAACTTTCATAAAGATTTTATGATCAAGGTTTTGCCCAGTTGCCTTTTAATTTGCCCTCCCAATTACATTGAGACAAAGTCCTATATCTCAAAAATATTATGCCTAAAGAGGTGGGTTAGAAAATTCCTAGTGTTTATTTTGAATTTGAATTTTTATGACCTGTAGACATCGCTTATTATTGAACTGTTCTGTATTTCACACATCAGACTGATTCCTGGATAAACATTAAATGAATGAAATCCAGTTGTTTTAATGTGTTTGGGCTGCTACAACAAAATATTATAAACGAGGTGGCTTCCAGGTAACTGACATATATTCCTCATTGTTCTGGAGGCTGGGACATCGAAGATCAAGGTGTCAGCAGATTTCATGTCTGGTGAGTGCACTTCCTGCTTCACAGATGGCCATCTTTTTGCTATATCTTCATATGGTGGAAGGGACAACAAGGAAATTATCTGGGTCTCTTTCAAAAGGGCCTTAATTCCATCCATGAGGACTAATCACTAGTGATTAGATCATGAATAACCTCATGATATAATCACTTCCCAAGCGCCATGCCTCTCATACCATCACACTGGGTGTTGGGACTTAACATATGAATTTTGGGGCAGCACAAGCCTTGAGTTCTATAGCACCAGTCAATCAGAACAAAGAAAAGTGACTATGCTCAGACAGAAATTTGGCTTTAACTCTGTAGGAGAGTTGGGGCAGGAATAACATCAAAGGATTTTCTTGTCTTTCAACTTAGTTCAGCCCCTTCCTGTCTAAGCTTCAGTGGTGTACCAGCACTAATTCTCATGAGTCATATTGACTCTTGTGTCAATACGACTGGCAAGAGCCAACTGTGTGTTTATCTTCTTGGTTCTGCATTCAGTAATGTTATGTAGTAGCTTGAAATCATCCATGATGGGAACATTTGGGCCAAGCGAAAGAGCAAACACTGTAAACCATGTTGTTTTTCCAGACAGTTAGTTGCTAAGCATTTATTAGCATACCACTTCCAAGCTACACTTCCTTTCATTGAACAGCAGAAACCATGGGTTCTTTGTCCTTCCAATACAAGCCATTGTTATTCCCAAAGCCAGATTCAATGATGTTTGGTATGTAGGTTCATCTTATGAGAATTAAACAGCAGATCACAATTCACAACGTATGTTTCCAAACATATTCTAATGTCCCATCTAACCATCTAGAAGAACATCTTGGTAAGCATATACTTTCTTTTTAATTTTTTTTTTTCTGTAATACTTCCTCCCAGAAGAGTCAGAATTTTCCAAGGCTCCACTTCTTTCTTCAATAGTAAAACCATGGGATACCATCATGGCTTGACAATTATACAGAGGGGGGAATTGGAAGAATTATGGAACTTTATGCTCCAAGATTCAAGTCTACTTGTAATACAAACAAAGTTTTAAACTCTAATTTATGCAATTGATGTATTGACTTAAGAATCCTTCTTTCCAATGATTTGGAAGCTATCAAGCATATGATAAACACTTTTTTGTATGTTTGTTTGAAAGCGGACAGGTGAGTTCCACCAAGGAAAGTCATAAATACAGCATTTTACACACTCACACACATACACACATGCACACACACACATTTTTAGGGTAGAGTGTTATATGGCATTCATGCTTGATGTAACCACATAGATTTCTTCCACTGGCAAGACAATTGGAGATTGTGTCTATATATCTGTTATGTTTTTGTGTGATTATGTGTGTGCATGTGTAGAATATACAGTTTTGTTTCTGTTATTGTGTTTTTACCTAAATGATTTCAATCAGAGCTGAATTTCCCACACATTTTTGGTCATGGTGAAAGAGAGTAAGTGAAATAGTATTCTATTTTTTTCTGCCTGACCACTCTATTTTAAGTGCTGGCAATGTTGCAGCTTCCTTTTTTCCCCATAGGTCTATGTAAGAAAAAGAAGAAATTACCTGTTGACTGATACGGAGGCAGAAATTGACTTACGAATAGAAACAGACAAGTTCAGATACCCACATTGTTGTGAGGCTATAATAAAAAGGCCACTAATGATCAGGAATTGCTACGAGCTGAACAAACATGGCTTCAAAGGATGCTTTAAGGCCTAAATTAAATAAAAATCTAATGAAGGATACCAGAGTAGCAGTGTCTGGATCAAAATGAACCCATCATATTCTCTGCCAAGGGCATTCCTTCTGTTTCTGACACTTTGGCTTTTTAGAGGTAGAATCTTTACAGTTCTTAGGAAAGTTCACATTTGAATGCACCATTTTTATGGTTTGCACTCTTTCTTCAAAGAAAGGAAGTGATGCTCCTTACACTGACAAAGATTTGGTAATTGCCATCTTTGTTGTGGCTGTCAGGCAGCAATATCATCCTTGATTGTGACAACTGTAACAATGATTTTATGTTAGAGGCATTCTACCTGCATCAGGGCAAATTTTATTAGCAAATAGACTATCTGGAAAGATTAAAAACCTGTAGAGGAGGAGAATGGATATTAATGCTTACTTTATAAAATTTGAATAAGTAGGTGGTATTTTTGTGTTTCTCACTTTAGAAAAAAATATGCAAACATAAATTTCCTAATAGTCTAAATAATACAAAAAATATTCCTTTTTAAGGAAGGGAAGGAGGGAGAGGGAGAATGGGAAAGGAAAATTAACACTTGAATCCATCTTCCAACTGGCTATTCCCTCCTGACCTTCTATTTTCTGTGAAAGGACTTCCTTGATATTCACTCTCCCTCATTCTCCACATCAAGAGCCAAGGGCTTCTGCTTATACTTCAAACAATATTAGCATGATATGAATAATTTTAATTACACCCTAATTAGGCAGTAAGCTTCTTCAGAGGAAAGGATATCTTGTATGGAAACTTTCTTAACTAAACTGTATAACTTGTTCTAAACCTAGTGTCAGTTTATGAGTGCTAACTCCCCTGTACTATTCTCTTTTCCCCATGCCCATCATCCTTCTAAAATGCCAAGATCAGATTAATAATGCTGGAATAGGTTTGGCTGTATGTCACTTACCTTCTCAAAACTCTCAATATTCTCACATTAACTCTAGACGTGATTATTAACATTTGGGGAGTCTGGTCACTTTGAAAATATGAGCAAAGCCATGAATTATCTCACTAGAAAAAAGTCATCAATTCAACATCATGACCACCATCAGTGATGCCATCTTCACTCGTGGTGGTAGCATCGTCATGACTACTATGAGCATCATCATTAACAGGGGACTATTATGTGCCATAGCTGTTGACACATTTTACACTATAGCAACTTAATAAGGTTAACACCCTCCATTTTACAAATAGAAAAACAAAGCTCCTCAAAGAAAATATAGACATATAAGGTAATCAGAATTTTAACCCATCAGTCTGGGAGCTAATATTCTTAATCAGTATGTCCAATATAAAACACATCCATAGACTTGCCATTACAATATTAATCTTTAATAAACACTATTATGTTAAATCACATATTTAAGGTTTAAATTTGTCAATTATTCAGTGATTGTTGCTCAGCCCCATACCAACCTTTCTATACTCTGATCCTAAGTGCTGAGACTGTGGTTTGAAAATCTTATTTCCCAGACTCTTTCAACCCCTCATTGCTTATTAAATTCTGCCAATGGAAAGCACTGGTAGGAGATTAGAAGGCAAGAGGAAGGGAAAGGCTTCTGCTCCTGTCTCCTAAACAGACTTACCCTAGTACAACAGGAAGGGCAAGGTGACACTGAGCTTGCCAGCAACATTTCAGTAATTCTTGCACCTCCAAAAATGTAAACTTGTAGGTAACAGCCCAGTGACTGTATCACTTGATCTAGGAGTGCCACACAGATAAATTATTTTTCTCCTCTTCTCTCCTCCTCATTTTGTACCTTCCAACATATTTGTAAGCAAGGGTTGATGTAAAGAATGCTCTCTTTATACTACCTAATATGAATATATTTTCCTGATTGGATCCATACTGAAACAGGAATGGGCCCAGATAACTGACTCTCAAATATTGGAAAATGGGATTAGTTATCTCATCTCACTGTATTTATAAGTATAGTTGACTTCACTGACAATGGTAAATAGTTTTGTTTTGTTTTTTTATAATTCAAGGAAAGTAGTGGTTTTCCAAATACTTAAGTTATTGTCAGTGGTGACTTGGAATAGAGCATATTTTAAAGGTAAGAGAGTAGATCTTAAGTGTTTCCACTACACCAAAAAAAAAAAAAAAGTAATTATATGAGGTGATGGATATGTGAATTAACTTGATTGTGGTAATCATTTCACAACGTACATGTATATCAAACCATCACATTGTGTACCTTAAGTATATTTACTTTATTTATTAATTATATCTCAATAAAGCTAGAAAAAAATAATTTAAAAAAACAAATAAAAGAAAAGTAAGGCTTTGGGAGAATAAGTGGTAATGCACTTGACCATTATGGTAGTAATTATTACAATAAAGACCACGTGACTTATGTTATTTCTTATCACATTATAGATATTACAGAAAGAAATGACAGGCTTAGAGCCCTAAATTCTGAACTCATGACACAGACTAGATATATTCTATGGTGTTCCCAAAGCAATATTTTTTTTTATAGATGGGAATGATATTGCTGCAAATAAGAACAAAATTTCAATCTAAGTTGAATTGACATATTTACCAAGCTTCTCATGTTTAGTGCAGTGTATTGGATGACTAGAAATGGGACCCGACACTTGGGGTAGAGATGTTTAGTTGCACCTAGATAAACTTCACAACCTTGAAACCCTGAATTCCCTTGAGTATCTCTTTCCAGAGGAATTTATCTCTCCTCTTCTTTCTGATGAAACTAGTCTTTCCTCTTTAAAGACATGTAATCACCTCACTTGAGACAATAGTCTCTGAAAGGGATACTGAATCTTTTCACAACTACTCTTTATAGTACTTAAACTGAATGCTTTAAACTGAGAGTCAGAGCCCATTGTGCTTCAAGGGGAAAAAGGGGAAAATCTGACTAGGAGAAGATGGTTTATACTTAAAGAATTACAGGGTTTTACTAAGTTTTATGAAGAAAAATGTGTGGTATATGTGTGGAAATTAATTCTAAGAAGAGGAAAGAAATAATGTTAGATTTGAGCTATGATGTTGACAGGGATACATATACTTACTGGAGGTTGTGGGTTCAATATATTATACTGAAGAACTGGAAATAGTTCTAACAGTTTTCTTGATTGGTTGAAAAATGCCTAAAGGCAATGGTGGTTTATTGTCTAAGAAATTTAGATGCCTGAACTTCTCTGATAGAAGGAAGAAATCCCCAAATATAAGGAGACAGAAATATTGGAGTTGATCTTTCATGGAACAACCTCCAACCTGTCTCCCCTCATTCTCCAGTATGTCTCCCGATAGGTCAAAATGATATTCATTTCACTAAGAGACAAAAATACGTTAATGAACAAAATATACCAGTATCCTTGTGAAGCTTAGTATTGGCTTTCCTCCATATGATGGGATGATGCTTGGGGATAGTAATATTGAAATAAGCTTCCTGATTTCATTGGGAATAATAGAATCCCATACTGGCAAAGATTCTGGCTCCCAGCTTAATTGTCAGACAGAAAGTGATTACAATTAATACAAGGTAGAACAGGGCCTGAGTAATCATCACTTTTAGATATTTTATGTTGGCTAACTTATCATGGTGTCACTAGGAATAAAATGGATAGATATCCTACCAAAGTATTACTTGATCTATAAAATCAGAAAAAAACTTTAGATCTGGTAAGTAGAGACAAGACTTGAATTTCCACAGTGGAACATCATATTTCTCAGCTAGTTCCCAGAACTAAGTCATTTCAGACTTGGGTCTGTCTCCATGAAGACAAAACTGGGACCCTTGAGGAAGGAGCTTATGACACTGTCACAATTAAATACTGTTAGTTATCCTCAAAAAAGAAAATATCTCTGTCTTAAGGAGGCCATCTGAGCACTAGTCAAAGAGAAATTATCAGATATTTCAGGAATTATTAGACACTGCCAAGAGGTTGATGCTAATCCTGGAGGTCTAAAATAATACCATGCTCCTCTGGTCAGAGTGAGGGGTGATGAAGATCTAGTAAAAAATGGATATTTGGCCTAAAACAAGCTATGAATAAGCACGGTGGTTCTACAGATTCACCCTAGTTTCTTAATGCATGGTTGGTACAAATACAACATAAAACTGCCTGAATTGTCGCAGAGGCTCACTGATCAATGAAGGTGGGACATATTGGAGAGGAAGAAAGACCAAGTAGAATGCTAGAAGCTTTCCCTCCATTACAAAATAGTAAATCAGAGACAGTAATACAATGCTAAAAAAATACAACCTACAGAATGGGAGAAAATATTTGCAAATGTTGCGACTGACAAGAGATTAATTTCCAAATATACAAACAGCTCATACAGCTCAATATCAAAAACACAAACAACCCAATCAAGAAATGAGCAGAAGATCTAAAAAGACATTTCTACAAAGAAGATGTACAGCTGGCCAACAGACACATGAAAAAATGCTCAACATTGTTAATTATTAGAGAAATGTGTATCAAAACTACAATGAGCCATCATCAAAAAGTCTACAAATAATAAATGCTGGAGGGGGTGTGGAGAAAAAGGAATCCTCCTACATTGTTGGTGGGAATGTAAATCGGTACAGCCATTATGGAGAACAGTATGGAGTTTCCTTAAAAAACTAAAATCAGAGTTACCATATGATCCTACAATCCCACTCCTGGGCATATATCCAAAGAAAACCACAATTCAAAGAGATACATGCACCGCATGTGCATTGCAACACTATTTACAATAGCCAAGATATGGAATTAGCCTAAATGTCCATTGACAGATCAATTAATAAAGAAGATGTGGTGTGTGTATATATATATATATATATATATATATATATATATATATACACACACACATGAATATATATAATGGAATATTACTCAGCCATAAGAAAGAATGAAATAATGCCGTTTGCAACAACATGGATGGGCCTAGAGATTATCATACTAAGTGAAGTAGGTCAGACAGAGAAAGATGAATATCATATGATATCATTTATATATGGAATCTAAAAAAAAAGATATAAAAGAACTTATATACAAAACACAAATAGACCCACAGATACAAAAAGCCAACTTATGTTTACCAAAGGACAAAGGGGAGGAGGGATAATTTAGGAGTTTGGGATTAACATATACATACCACTATATATAAAATAGACAGACAACAAATACCTACTATATAACACAGGGAACTATATTCACTATTGTTTAATAACCTATAGGGGAAAAAATCTGAAAAAGAATATCTATAGATAAATGATAGATTATAGATAGATAGAAAGATAACTGAGTCACTGTGCTGTACACCTGAGACTAACACAATATTATAAATCACATATACTTCAATAAAAAAAACACCATCTTAAAAAATATAAAAGAAAATAATATCATCATTACAAACTTGAAAGATGCAAGGGTGGTGATTCTTAACATATTGTCTTTCAATATGCCTGTCTGGCCTGTGCAGAAGATGATTGGACCTTGGAAAATAAATTTGAGTTATAAATTGAATCAGATGATGACTCCAATTTCACAGAGGTGGAAACTAAGGCTCAAAATGGCTGGGTCTCATTGTTAGTGAATAAGGTAGTGAAGATTGAAATCCACATCTATTTAATGAAAGACTATTTATACAGTCAGTATAATATGTCTGAATATCACTCATGGGTTCCAGGTAATAGAAAAAATAGATAAACTTTAATCCATTAAACCTCTTATTAAGACCTGGTTAAAGCAGAATTATAGAATGATCTCTCTCTCTCTCTCTTCTCTCTCTCTCTCTTTTTCTCACTCAAACCACTCTTCTATAATACAGTTAAAATCTATCCTTTCTTATCCTTTCCTACCAAGACAGCCCACTGATATCTTACTCTCCTTTTTTGTTTAATGTCTATTTCCTACTTAAATATGTACTCTTTGTAGCATCTTTTGCATTGTTATTTAACTCCTCTTATTATTTTGTTTTCATGTACTTATAAATATTTGGACACTGAATACAGTATATGTCTTTGGATATTATGAGCCTGAGGGAGATAACAGACACATGGAAAGAAGGTAGGGATCTAAAATATCACAGACCTAAATTTGAATCTTGGCTTGCAGATATTGGCTAAGTTGTTTAACCTCTGAGACTCAGCTTTGTCGGGTGGGAGAAATTTCCCCCTTTACCTATCTTGAGTTTTTGTGGCTGAATTAATAATAAAATGGACACAAGTCAGATTAATAGGAGAAAAAGAAACAAATTTTAACTCATGACCTTGGAGGTTCCATAGAAACGGGACCTAAGAAGTGGCCAAAGCAGTAACTCTTACACTTTTTAGACAAAAATCAATAAATTTGTGAGGAATTAACAGGACAAAACATGGCCTAAATTCCCAGTCTTTGGTGATAAGGGTGTACTTCTACCTCCAAATGGAGGGAGGGTATCTTTCACAAGGGAGATTTATTTCCTGACTTCTGGGAGACAGAAAGGTGGGTCAGAGTGTCTCGCTTGCATTGGTCGTTTCTTAACTAACTTTAATTCAAACTAATCAATATGCCATTTATGTACATTATGGGGCAGCCTACTCTGGGCCCCAAAAGCTTCATCTATTACATAAAATGGAGCTACTAATAACTCTTGGGGTAGTGGTGGAGATTGTACATGGCATTGTAAGTGAGCATGCTTCATGTGTAAAATATGTTTCATAAATTCTCTTCCTGACTCTTTCTCCTAATCTGTGAATCACCGCTTTGTGTACCCCTTTAGCACTCAAAAGTAGTCATTGTATGTGGAATAACCCAGCTTGAAGAACTTTTGCTAGAAGTCTGCAGTCACTATTAAATCCCCTAAACAAACCTCTCTCACTAGCACATTATAATTTCATTTTCTGTTCACCTGTCATCACATGCCTAGAAGTTTCTTGAGAACCAGCAGTGAATCTTTAATCTTCATTTGCCAGCACTTAGAAGAGTGCTTGGCATAAATGCAGCTTTCAATATGTAATTGTTAAATGAATTAATGTTGCGAAGTTTAGAGCTCACAGAATACCCTGTTTTCCTATCATTGGTTACCTCATATTTGTAAAGGTACATCAGAAGTGGGAAAACTCCCAAATTAAACAAATAAAATCACTAATGTGAAATGTTAAAAGTCAGGAGAGTTTTTGGGAGAAAGAGGGAACAGCAGTTGGCAAACTATATCATGTAAGGCAAATCTGGCCTACTCACTCTTTCTATAAATAAAGTTTTATTGGAACACAGTTGTGCTTATTTGTTTATGTATTGTCTATGGCTGCTTTTACACCACAACAGCAGGGTTGAATAGTGATAGAGTTCATATGGCCAACAAAGCTGAAAATATTTACTACCTGGCCGTTACAGAAAAAGTTTGCCAATTCCCACTTTAAATCATGTAAACTGCGTTCACATATTTTTGCCTCATATGAGGTATTAAAATCCTTACATTGCCCTTTGAGGTAATTATAGAAAATAATTGTTTGCAGAAGCTGATTCTGAAAATTATTGCTGGAAAACATGAAATTCTAAATAAATATTTCAGGAAGAACAAAAGTTTCTAGGTACTGTTAATAAATTGAGAAAAAATGTATTCTGGTCTGATATGAATAATGGATACAGGCTAAAAGGCTAATACCATTATGTTAAATCTTATTTTCATGTTTTGAGAATAAATGTTAATATAGTGATAGATAATCTTTCGCACCCACTCTTATGTACATTCATGTCGGGGGATTTGCCTGTTTTTCCCACAAAAACGTAATTCCTTCTTGGCCTCACACAAAATGGCAAGTACCAGCCAAGTCACCTTCTCTCCCTCCACTCAACACAAAAACATGAAGGTACAACTAGATTCAGATGCATTTTATTTTCAGTAGCTGTTTTCCTCCTTTTTGTTCATTTGTGGGATAAAGCTGACCCTCCTTTGCATCTTCTCAATACATCATCAATATTGAATTGATTTATGACCCTAGGTGTTCTCAAATACTTTTAAACATCTTTATTAAGGTAAAATTGACATATAAAATGCTGTACATATTTAATGTATAAAACTTGAGTTTAGGGCATAAGTATATGCCTGTGAAACCATTACTACCATCAAGGCCATAAACATATCTATCATCTTTCAAAATTTCCTCTCATCCCATTTATTATAATTATTTTGTGTGATAGGGACACAACATAAGCACTACCCTCTTAGCAAATTTTATATATATAATGCAGTATTGATAGCTATAGGCACTATGCTGTATACTAGGTCTTCAGAACTTACTGATCTTACTTAACTGAAATTTTTACCATTTAACCATCTCCTTCCCACTTCTGCCTTCCCCTAGCCTCTGGCAATCACCATTCTATTCTCTGCTTCTGTGAGGTTGATTATTTTAGATTCTACATATAAGCAAGATCATACATTATGTGGCTTTCTGTGTCTGGTTTATTTCACTTAGCCTCATGTTTTCCAGGTCCACAAATTTCCCCAAAATCTATTACATAAACATACATTTTAGTGTTCCTTTTTACAAGTACTCCAGATAATTAGATTTTCAGGATTCTTGTCTTTTCCAATGCAATCCCATCTCCTGGCATTCCCAAGATGATTGCTACTCAAAAGAGGAGGCATCCCAATTAAAAAATGGGCAGAAGACCTAAATAGACATTTCTTCAAAGAAGACATACAGATGGCCAACAAACACACGAAAAGATGTTCAACATCACTAATTATTAGAGAAATGAAAATTTAAACTGCAATGAGGTATCACCTCACACTGGTCAGAATGGCCATCATCAAAAACTCTACAAACAATAAATGTTGGAGAGGGTGTGGAGAAAAGGGAACCCTCCTGCACTGTTGGTAGGAATGTAATTTGATACAGCCACTATGGAAAACTGTATGGAAGTTCCTTAAAAAACTAAAAATAAAACTACCATATGACCCAACAATCCCACTACTGGGCATATACCCAGAGAAACCATAATTCAAAAAAGACATATGCACCCCAATGTTCATAGCAGCATTATTTACAATAGCTAGGACATGAAAGCAAGCTAAATGTCCATCAACAGAGGAATGGATAAAAAAGATGTGGTACATATGTACAATGGAATATTAGCCATAAAAAGGAATGATATTGGGTCATTTGTAGAGACATGGATGGACCTAGAGAGTGTCATACAGAGTGAAGTAAGTCAGAAGGAGAAAAGCAAATATCATATAATAACACATATATGTGGAATCTAG
Source organism: Mesoplodon mirus (assembly GCF_964341445.2). Taxonomy (NCBI): domain Eukaryota; kingdom Metazoa; phylum Chordata; class Mammalia; order Artiodactyla; family Ziphiidae; genus Mesoplodon; species Mesoplodon mirus. The sequence goes on along the minus strand of NC_138990.1, from coordinate 6,301,656 downwards.
AAGAATGGTATAGATTATCTTATTTGTAAAACAGAGATAGAGACACAGAGGTAGAGAACAAATGTATGGATATCAATGGGGAAAGGGGTGGGGTGGGAGGAATTGGGAGACTGGGATTGACACATATAGATTATTGATACTTTGTATAAAATAAACAACTCATGGGAACATACTGTACAGCACAGGGAACTCTACCTAATGCACTGTGGTAACCTAAATGGGAAGGAAGTCCAAAAGGGAGGGGATATCTGTACGTGTATGGCTGATTCATTTTGTTGTGTGATGGAAGCTAACACAACATTGTAAAGCAATGATACTCCAATAAAAATTAATTAAAAAAAAGAAAAGACACGGTTTGCCGCACATTTTTGATAAGACTCTTGCTTAGGCACTTGGAAAACAAACTTATTAAAATGTAAACAATATCATATATTTCCTATGAGCTCATTAATGTGCATAAATGTAAATAAAAATGCATTATTCATTATTACCTCACACTAGCAGGTACCTCTGTGGAGGAAAGGCACAGACATGGACCAGGTCAGAAATAAAAGGGATGACGGCTTGAGCTTTATCTGTAATGATCTGAATATGTTTTTTAAAGGAAGAATTTATATATGGCTTGTGTAATTGACAGTTATTTAACCACATCCTCCAAATAATTCTAATTAACAATAAGCAACATGTGATAAAGTTTTTTTTTTGGTTCTTTTTTAATTATTATTATTATTATTTTTATTAGTCTCTGCTTTACAACAAAGTAATCAGGTACATAGGAAGTTAGACAAAGTTACCATTCCTGTACCACCAAATCTCAAACTTTGGATTGCCTTTTATCCCACTCTCTATGGCAGACAAAGATGTGAATGTGGGCAGGAAGGGCCTCCATCTCTAAACTGTATCACGTGATCCTGAGCTACTTATTCTTTCTTACACTTGAAGTCTCAAATTAAGTCATTAAACAAGATTCACAGTTGATTCTGCCACTTCATCCATGTTCTTGGCAAGATGCTCAGCTTCCAGGATTTCATCCATTCATGGACTCATAAATTTTAGTTATTTGGAAAAAAACAACAAGGATAAATCAAACATATTTCTCTGACTACATTTCTCTGATGACAAGCTTTTACCTGTGATTCTGTGTGCTTGCAGATTTTTTCTTTCCTCATGAGAATTCAGAACCCTGTGTATGACATTCCCTCTGAAATAACACCATGCCCACTTCTATGACAGAGCCTCCAGAGCAGACACCTTTGGACCCCAAGCATATACCTTCAACCTTTTTGTCTGATTTAATCCACAGCTGTTCAAACTAACTTACTGCTGATAAATTCCATCTTGAGTGTGTGCCATGCACCTATCTTCCTTCTCTCTAAGATCTTCCCCAATTCTTCTGAAACCCTTCTAGCTTAACATAAAAGCTCAGCCCAGAAGTGTGGGACAGTTATTGCACCTGGATATTGTTCCAGCCTGCTGTCCTTCTGGTGCACAATTCTAAGAAGGAAACTGAGAGTTTTTTTTCTGGTATAATGGAGTTAAACACTGTCTACATTATATACCTAAAGAAATAAGAGGAGGTGATGGAGTGGGGAATACCAACATCTTTGATTATCTCAGTGATAACTATACTCTGTAGGCCAGCTTTGATAGTAGGAAATGCTTCTATGTATCAGTGGAGATGATAGCTTTCCAGAATGGCACAAGCCAGGTGGGAGCATGTAACCACCAGAGATAAGATGAATACAATTACGGTAATGAGCAACTAGGATGGTAAATAGGGAGCCCCAACTACAGGGATCTGAGGCAATGCCTAACAAACAATGTGTTACTAGAGACAAGATAGATGAGTTGGAAACAAATATATTGTTTGACTTACATACTCAACAATATTAAGAATAGGTAAACCAGAGATTAATGGAAAAACATAAGCCTTCAAACATTTTATAAATGGAGTCTGTTTTTAGTCCCAGGAACAGGATACACTTGAGGAAAAACCCTAATGGAGGTATACACTAGCAAGCAGAAATATATGAGCTATTGAACTGAAACTGATACCCAGGGGCTCACATCCCATCATGCTCCCATCCCCATTCCCATCCTGTCTATGGTGGAGACATATCAAGGCAGGAGAAGACAAGGAGCTCTAGCTCAAGTTTTACAGTATATCCAGTGGGCATATAGAACACCATAGTTGTTTCCTTGATCCTTTAGTGCACAATCAGGATGCATATTTTTAGTAGCTGGTAGAAGTCATGATCACAGTGGTTCTCTAACCCGTAGGGTAGAGGTCAGTAAGGTAGAAATGACCAAGTGAAATCACTGAAACTTCTCCTCAATCCATGATAGTAAGTCAGAAGCAATATCACAACACAAGTGGAATTATTAAACTTAGATAAACCCTCCAAGTCTTGAAAGATATAAAGGAAGTCATTGAATGGAGATATCCTATATCTACTCTGTTAATTATTATGTTCCCTGAAAAAGCCCAAGTTGGATATTCCAGCTTTATTGAATAAGATTACCAGAACCTCTGACACATGATCTGAGGCTATTGATCTGAACATAAAATTATTTTCAATCTCAATTAATAAAGAGAATAAAGGGCAAGATGCATTTATGTTTGGATAATGGAAGTATATATTTACTCATATTGGGATTATAATTAATGCCTTAATCTCTGAGAAAATATAGCCTAGAGTGATATTAATTATTTGACATCTACAGAACATAATCCTTAATCATACCATGACCTGGAAAATACAAAATGACAGCTACTTATGATGCCCTAATAAAACTTTAGGGTCAGAAAGTGTGAGATTAAACCCTACAAATATTCATAAGAGAGCCTTATTGGTGAAGGGTTTAGAAGTTCAGTGGTCTGAGCATGCCAGAACATCCCCTCTTAGGGTATCCCTTGACACTAAGAAAGATGCAGTGCTCAGTAGGCATCTTGAAATTTCAAAGGCAGCATGTACTCCATTTAGGAATAATGCACAGACCTATTTGACTGGTGACTCAGGAGACTCCTAATTTCAAGCAGGATCCAAGAGAAAGCTCGACAACCGATCAAGGCTGTGGAAAAAAATTTCTCTGCCATTATCAAATGTCATAGTAATAGAGAATCTATAGCAGATATGGATGATTGGTCGAGTCATTGGCAAGTCCAAATTGGAGAGTTTCAGTAGAGACCCCTAATGTTCTAGAGCAACAATCATGCCTTCTGTATCAAAAAACAACTTTCCATTTCAAAAGTTGTTCCTGGTAATTTACTGGGCACCAGTAGGAACTGAAGGATTTACCAGAACTGCTAATCACAAACTGGGTATGTATTGTGCACTAAATCTTAGCATCAGCAGGATGCAGAAGCAATCCAGTGTACAATGAAAATGATTCAAGTGGGCTTAGGCATGGTAGAACTAGAGAATACAAACAAGGCACCATGCCCACAGCACCTACCTCTGCTGTACCTCACCTCTTCCTCAACTCATACCATTGGCCTCATGGAGAAATTCACCATGGAGGAGGAAATACATTTGTACCTGGTTTACAAATTGATCTGTTTGATACCTTGGTGTGAGCAAAAAATTGCTGAGGCCATACTACAGCCCCGTTTTGAATTTGTTTTTCTCATCCCCCTGATCTTAGTCTCTGCTGGATTCAAAGTTCTAATTCCCATGAGAGCAAGTTTTTACCAGTGGCACAGGAATGTTTCCACTGAGCCAGTAGCTACAACTCCCACGTAATCAATTTGAGATCTTTATGCTGGTTGAACAGAAGGCAAATAAAGAGGTTCTCAACTAACTTGATTATCATCAGGAGCTAGGATTCCTGCTCCATACTGGGAATATGGAGTCATATGCATAAACTCAAGAAATTCGAGAAAAGGGAACACTCTTCCACTGCCAGTGGGAATGTGAATTGGTACAACCACTATGGAGAACAGTATGGAGGTTCCTTAAAAAACTACAAACAGAACTACCATATAACCCAGCAATCCCACTACTGGACATATACCCTGAGAAACCCATAATTCAGAAAGAGTTATGTACCACAATGTTCATTGTAGCTCTATTTACAATAGCCAGGAGATGGAAACAACCTAAGTGTCCACCATCAGATGAATGGATAAAGAAGATATGACACATATATACAATGGAATATTACTCAGCCATAAAAAGAAACGAAATTGAGTTATTTATAATGAGGTGGATGGACCTAGAGTCTGTCATAAAGAGTGAAGTAAGTCAGAAAGAGAAAGACAAATACCATATGCTAACACATATATATGGAATCTAAGAAAAAAATGTCATGAAGAACCTAGGGGTAAGATAGGAATAAAGGCACAGACCTACTAGAGAACGGACTTGAGGATATGGGGAGGGGGAAGGGTAAGCTGTGACAAAGTGAGAGAGTGTCATGGACATATATACACTACCATAAGTAAAATAGATAGCTAGTGGGAAGCAGCCACATAACACAGGGAGATCAGCTTGGTGCTTTGTGACTACCTAGAGGGGTGGGATACGGAGGGTTGGAGGGAGGGAGACACAAGAGGGAAGATATGGGAACATATGTATATGTATAACTGATTCACTTTGTTATAAAGCAGAAACTAACACACCATTGTAAAGCAATTATACTCCAATAAAGATGTAAAAAAAAAAAAAAGAAGAAGAAAGAAAGAAAGAAAAAGAAATTTGTTTTGGTGTCTGTTGGTTCATCCATGCCTGGAGATGACATGAATGGGCAATTGCAGCAACCATGACTTATAAAGGCTGTCAGGGCCCAGCCCCTTCAGGTTTGAAGATTTGTGCCATACACTGGAAGTGGAAGAGATAGTGAATGTCAATTATAAACTTGAGAACTGTTGTAGGGACTGATTGTAACTCATGGTTATGTTAAATCTTTCATAGATATTTTGGTTATCATCTCAAAAAGTTGGTGATGGGAGCTACTTAAGAAGCATAACTTTAAGCAGTACAGGTTTGGACTGTGGTAAAATCTCTAGTGCTCATATTCACGTCTTCTTGGCAATTCTGGTTTATCAACTCTGGAGCTCTTTATGAGTTCATAGTCCCTTTATGCTGATAGAGCTCTGCTTCAAGCACACACAGCTTTCCCTTGACCCATGGAAGATCAATAGGTTCAAGTAAGAATGCTGTGCAGGACATATCAGTAGAACTGAGCCCTTCTACCCACATGAGTGACAATGAGAAAGCACTTTATGTTGGATTTTTCTCCTTCCCTGATCCTATTCTAGTATTCCTGCCTCCTCAATACTAATTGTTGGGATTTACACCCAAATAAATTTCTGTTTTCAGGGCACTCCAAACTAAGACAGTCTCTGATCCAGAACTTTCAGTCTGTTATTTCATGCTATAAATGCTCAGTGCAATTACACTTCTCAACCTCATTCTGTTTAGAAGTCAGACCATCTCCAGATCTTCAAATAATTAACAGGATACCTTGTTGAAAATTTTGACTTAGGCTTGATTTGATAAAATATTTTGTGTGTGTGTTCTAGCTCCTGCCTGATCTTTACCCCTGGCTCTGAATGTAATTCAATTTAGACAATAAAGACAATACATTCAATTTAGGTTTTCCATAATATTCTCATTCACCAGAAAAGAGCTATAGGTAATTACCCTGAAATGACCTTCACTTCCTAATCTTTCCCCAAATTTATGAGGTTTTGCTCAGGCCAGTATTTCTTTGAAGTACACCCTTCCATAAATACCATCATAAACAGTTTTGCTTTTTACCTCAATGAAAAATTGTGAACAATTTTTAAAATACTGATTTAAACCTTCTAGTGTTCTGCATACTACTGACCTAATTTGATAGGAATGAATCCAAACCAGAGATCAGAAATGGCTCTTATGAGAGAGGGTATAAGACCTCAAATATTTGGTATTGCTAAGAGTATCAGAAGCCCTAGTACTATTTTTTTATTTTAAATTATAGTAAAATACAATATAGCATAAATTTTATTATCTTAATTTTTTTTTTTTTTCTGTATGCAGGCCTCTCACTATTGTGGCCTCTCCTGTTAGTGGAGCACAGGCTCCGGATGGACAGGCTCCGGACACACAGGCTCCAGACACACAGGCTCAGCGGCCATGGCCCACGGGCCCAGCCACTCTGTGGCATGTGGGATCCTCCTGGACCGGGGCATGAACCTGCATCCCCTGCAGGTGGCAGACAGACTCTCAACCACTGCGCCACCAGGGAAGCCCTATTATCTTAATTTTTAAATATAAAGTTCATGTAACAAGTACATGCACATTGTTGTGCCACCATCACCATCATCCTTCTCCAAAATTCTTTTCATGTTGTTAAACTTAAATTCTATATTCACTAAACAATAACTTCCCACTCCACCACTCCTCAAACCCCTGGCAACCACCATTCTCCTTTCCATCTCTTTAAAGTTGACTACACTGTCCGTATACCTCAGATCAGTGGAATTATATAGTACTTGTCTTGTGTAACTGGTTTATTTCGTTTAGCATAGTATGTTCAAGGTTCATCCATCTTGTAACATGTGAAAGAATTTCATTTCTTTTTAAGGCAGAATAATATTCCATTGTATGGATATGCCACATTTTGTTTATTCATCTGTCAGTGGACACTTGGATTATTTCAAATTTTGGGCTATTGCAGATAATGCGTGATGAACATGGGAGTACAGATATCTTTTTGAGACCTTGTCTTCAGTTATTTTGGGTGTATACCCAGAAGTGGAATTGCTGGATCATATGGGAATCTTGTGTTTCAGTTTTTGAGCAACCATCATACTGTTTTGCTTAGTAGCTGCAACATTTTACATTGCCACCGGCAAAACACAAGGTTTCCAATTTTTCCATATCCTTACCAACACTTGTTTTTGTTTTTTTGTTTTTTTGTGGGTTTTTTTTGATAGTAGCCATCTTAAAAAATGTGAGATGATATCTCACTGTGGTTTTGATTTGCATTTCCCCACTTGAACATCTTTTCATGTGCTTATTGGCCACTGTATATCTTCTTTGGAGAACTGTCTAAGTATTTTGCCCATTTTAAAAATCAGATTGATTGATTTTTAATGTTGAGTTGTAAGAGTTTTAATATATCATGAATATAGACCATTTATCATATATAAAATTTGCAAATATTTTCTCCCATTCTGTGGTTGCTTTTTTATCACTCTTCTGATTGTGGTCTTTGATGCATGCAGATAAATTATTTCTGAGGTTCAATTTATCTGCTTTTTTGTTGTAGCCTGTGCTCTTGGTGTCATATCCAAGAAGTCCTTGTAAAATCTGATACTCTGAAGATTTTTCCATATCTAGCAAGATGTTTACAGTTTAGCTTTTATGTTAAGTTATTTGATCCATTTTCAGTTAATTATTGTATATGATGTAATATAAGAATCCCAACTATTTATTTTGCATGCGGATATTCATTTTTCCCAGGATTGTTTGTTGAAAAAAAATGTTCTTTCCCATTTAATGGTTTTGGCACCCTGGTTGAAAATCATTTAACTTTATGTGTGAGGGTTTTTGTTTTAGTTTTTTTTTTTTTTTTTTTTCTGAACTCCCTACTCTGTTCCACTGTCTATATGTCTGTCTTTATGGCAACACCACAATGTTTTGATTACTGTAGCTTTGTAATAAATTTTGAAATCAGGGATTGTGATGCCTCCAACTGTGTTCTTTTCAAGATTGTTTTGGCTACTCGAGGGTCCTTTGAGATTCTATGTGAATTTGAGGGTGGATTTTTCTATTCCTGCAAATAAGCTATTGAGATTTTGACAGGATTTGCTTTGAATCTGTAAGTAGGTAGTATCGACATCTTAACAATATTAATTCCTCTAATCTATGAACACTGGATGAATTTCCATTTATTTATGTCTTTAATTTCTTTCAGTGTTTTGTAGTTTTCAGTGTACATGTGTTTTGTTTCCTTGGTTAAGTTTATTCCTGTTTTCTTTTTGCTGCTACTGTAAATGGGATTGTTTCTTTTTTTTTTTTTTTGATCATTCATTGCTAGCATGTAGAAAAACAGCAAACTTTTATATGTTGATTTTGTATCCAGCAAATTGGCTGAATTTATGTACTAGTTTTAAATGTTAAGGGGGAATCTTTAGGATTTCCTGCATATAAGAATAAACACTGTGAAAATGACTATACTATACAAAGCAATCTAAAGAGTTCAATGCAATCCCTGTCAAACTACCACTGGCATTTTTCACAGAACTAGAACAAAAAAATTCACAGCTTGTATGGAAACACAAGAGACCCCAAATAGCCAAAGCAATCTTGAGAAAGAAAAACAAAGCTGGAGGAATCAGGCTCCCTGACTTCAGACTATACTCCAAAGCTACAGTAATGAAGACAGTATGGTACTGGCACAAAAACAGAAATATAAATCAATGGAACAGGATAGAAAGCCCAGAGATAAACCCACGCACATATGGTCACCTTATCTTTGATAAAGAAGGCAAGAATATACAGTGGAGAAAAGACAGCCTCTTCAATAAATGGTGCTGGGAAAACTGGACAGCTACATGTAAAAGAATGAAATTAGAACACTCCCTAACACCATACACAAAAATAAACTCAAAATGGATTAAAGAACTAAATGTAAGTCCAGACACTATCAAACTCTTAGAGGAAAATATAGGCAGGACACTATGACATAAATCACAGCAAAATCCTTTTTGACCCACCTCCTAGAGGAATGAAAATAAAAACACAAATAAACAAATGGGACCTAATGAAACTTAAAATTTTTTTGCACAGCAAAGGAAACCATAAAGAAGATGAAAAGAAAACCCTTAGAATGGGAGAAAACATTTGCAAATGAAACAATTGACAAAGGATTAATCTCCAAAGTTTACAAGCAGCTCATGCAGCTCAGTATCAAAAAGCAAACAACCCAATCCAAAAATGGGCAGAAGACCTAAATAGACATTTCTCCAAAGAATATATACAGATTGCCAACAAACACATGAAAGAATTCTCAACATCATTAATCATTAGAGAAATGCAAATGAAAACTACAATGAGATATCACCTTACACCGGTCAGAATGGCCATCACCAAAAAGTCTACAAACAATAACTGCTGGAGAGGGTGTGGAGAAAGGGGAACCCTCTTGCACTGTTGGTGGGAATTTAAATTGATACAGCCACTATGGAGAACAGTATGGAGGTTCCTTAAAAAACTAAAAATATGACTACCATACCATATGACCTAGCAATCTCATCTCAGGACATATACCCTGAGAAAACCATAATTCAAAAAGAGTCTTGTACCACAATGTTCGTTGTAGCTCTATTTGCAATAGCCAGGACATGGAAGCAACCTAAGTGTCCATCAACAGATGAATGGATAAAGAAGTTGTGGCACATATATACAATGAAATAGTACTCAGCCATAAAAAGAAACGAAATTGTGTTATTTGTAGTGAGGTGGATGGACTTAGAGTCTGCCATACAGAGTGAAGTAAGTCAGAAAGAGAAAAACAAATACTGCATCCTAACACATATATATGGAATCTAAAAAAAAATGTTCATGAAGAAACTAGGGGAAATATGGGAATAAAGACACAGACTTACTAGAGAGTGCACTTGAGGATATGGGGAGGGAGAAGGGTAAGCTGGAACAAAGTGAAAGAGTGGCATGGACATTTATACAGTACCAAACATAAAATAGATAGCTAGTGGAAGCAGCCACATAGCACAGGGAGATCAGCTCTGTGCTTTGTGACTGCCTGGAGGGGTGGGATAGGGAGAGTGAGAGGGAGGGAAATGCAAGAGGGAAGAGATATGGGTACATATTTGTATGTATAACTGATTCACTTTGTTATAAAGCAGAAACTAACACACCATTGTAAAGCAAGTGTACTCCAATAAAGATGTTTAAAAAAAAGAATATTTCAATTGCACTCAGAGAAAATATGTGACTTCTTCATTTCCAACTTTGACGCTTTTTATTTATTTTTCTTGCCTAATTGCTCTTGCTGAGACTTCAAATACTATGTTGTAGAAAAAGTTAAAATCTGGCATCTTTTTCTTCTTCCTTACAGGAGAATTTTTCACTCTTTCACCATTGATAAGATGTTAACTGTGGGCTTTTCACTTACGTTGTTTAATATTTTGAGATAATTTCTTTCTATTCCTATCTTGTTCAGTGTTTTTATCATGAGAATATTTAATTTTGTTTAATACTGTTTCTTAATCAATTTAGATAATCATGTTTTTTTTTTTTTTACTTCATTCTGTTAATGTGGTGTATTACATTGATTGATTTTTGTATGTTGAAACATCCTTGCAGACCTAGGAATAAATCCCACTTGGTCATGGTTTGTAATCCTTTTAACGTGCTGTTAAATTCTCTTTGCTAGAATTTTGTTGATGTTTTTGCATCAATATTCATCAGTGATACTGGTCTGTAGATTTTTTCTTGTAGTACCTTTGTCTGGCTTTAGTATCAGGGTTACTCTGGCCTGATAGAATGAGTACAGAAGTGCTCCCATTGTTTTCAATTTTTTGGGGAGAGTTTGAGGAGGATTGGTGTTAATTTTTCTTTAGATATTTGGTAGAATTCACCAGTGAAGCCATCTGCCCTTGGGCTTTTCTTTGTTGGAATGTTTTTCATTACTCATTCGGTATCCTTATTGGTTATGGGTCTGTTCAAATTTTCAATTTCTTCATGCTTCAGTATTCTTAGGTTGTGTGTTTTTAGGATCTTATCCATTTCATCTAGGCTATTCAATCTATTGGGGTACAGTTGTTCTAGTACACTTTTTTATATTGAAGTATCATTGATTAAGAATATTAGTTTCTGATATACAACTTAGTGATCTAATATTTTTATAGGTTATATGCCATTTAAAGTTATTACAAAATAATGGTTATACTTCCCTGTGCTCTACAATATATCCTTGTTGCTTATTTATTGTGTACATAGTAGTTTGTGTCTCTTAATCCCATACCTGTATCTCATCTATCCCCCACTTCCTCTCCCAACTTGTAACCATGAGTTTATTCTCTATATCTGTGAGTCTATTTCTGTTTTAATATATTCATTCATTTTATTTTTTCAATTCCACATATAAGTGTTAAAATAGAGATTTGTTTTTCTCTGTCTTATTTCATGAAGCATAATACTCTTTAGGTCCACCCATGTTGTTGCAAATGGCAGAATTTCATACTTTTTTTTTTTTTTTTGCTTTACACGGGCCTCTCACTGTTGTGGCCTCTCCCATTGTGGAGCACAGGCTCCGGACACACAGGCTCAGTGGCCATGGTTCACAGGCCTAGCCGCTCCATGGCATGTGGCATCTTCCTGGACCGGGGCACAAACCCGTGTCCACTGCATCAGCAGTCGGACTCTCACCCACTGTGTCACCAGGGAAGCCCAGTATTTCATACATTTTATGGTTGAGTAATATTCCATTGTGTGTGTGTGTGTGTGTGTGTGTGTGTGTTTTCTTTATCCATTTATTTGTTGATGGAGACTTCACTTACTTCCATATCTTGGCTATTTTAAGTAATGCTGTATGAACATTGGGGTACATGTATATTTTTGAATTATTGCATTCATTTTCTTTGGATATATACCCAGGAATGGAATTGTTGGATCATACAGTAGTTCTATTTTTAGGTTTTTGAGGAAGCTCCATACTGTTCTCCATAGTGGCTGCACCATTTTATAATCCTACCAACAGCATGCTAGGGTTCCCTTTTTTCACATACTCACCAACACTTGCTATTTGTAGATATTTTGATGGTAGCCATTTTGACAGGCATAAGATGATATCTTATTGTAATTTTGATTTACATTTCTCTGATGATTAGCAATGTTGAGCATTTATTCATGTGCATGTTGGCCATCCATGTATCTTCTTTTAAAAATGTCTATTCAGGTCTTCTGCACATTTTAATTGAGTTCTTTTTTTGATATTGAGTTATATACGCTATTTATAAGTTTTTATATTAATTCTTTATTGATCATATCATTTGCAAATATTTTCTTCCATTCAGCAGGTTGCCTTTTGTTTTGTCAATTATTTCTTTGCTGTGCAAAAGCTTTTAAGTTTAGGTCCCATTTGTTTATTTTTGCTTTTGTTTATTTTGTCTTAGGAGACAGATCCAAAAAATATTGCTACTATTTATGTCAAAGAGTGTTCTACCTATGTTCTCTTCTAGGATGTTTATAGTTTTAGGTCTTACATTTAGGTCTTTAATCCATTTTGAATTTATTTTTATATATGAGTTGAGGACAAGTTCTAATCTCATTCTTTTACATGTAGCTATCCAGTTTTCCCAGCACAACTTACTGAAGAGATTGTCTTTTCTCCACTGTATAATCTTGCCTTCTTTGTCACAAATTAATGACCCTAACTGTGTGGGTTTATTTCTGGGTTCTCTATTCTGTTCCATACATCAATGTGTCTGGTATTAGGATAGCCACTCTTGCCTCCCTTTGGTTATTATTTGCATGGAATATTTTTCCCATCCTTCCACTTTCAACTGATATGTTTCTTTAGATCTGATGCAAGTTACTTGTAGACAACATATAGTTGGGCATTTGAAAAAGCAGCCACCTCTGCCAGTCTTTACAGGCTGGCTCTGTGAAGGGAAAGGTCTCCACTAATCAACCTAATATAAATGCTTATAGTGTTTTCAGGCATTTCTAAGCATGCCTGTTCCCTGGGCATGTGTGTGTGTTTTTCCCACCCATATCCCCAGTTGTATGGTTTCCTTTAAATGTCTTATATTCCTTAACAGTCTCATCTCTGCTTTTTCTCTGCTTCTTAAATGTTCTATTGTATTCCTCTGCCCATAATTTCTTGCCCCCAATAGTTCACAGGTTTGTAGTCCCCCTACAGCTCTTAGATGTCATTGTGACTGCCACTGCTTTCAGTGGGCTCCAACCTGATATCCAAACTATGCCACCATTTCCACCATAGCTCCTTATTAGAAAAAACAGAGACTAGTCACTTAGTAAGCTGCAGACAAAGCAGAACAATGCAAACAAGTTTGACTCTTTTTTTTTTCCATTGCATGGGAGGAACCGGAAATTCGACAGCTTCTTCCTCATGCTTTTCCAGGAAAGAGGCAAGATATGGGTGAGCAAAGATAGCCCCAAATTTCCTTCCATAATAAGTGTGACTTTACCTTGGTTAAACATTTGTTTGGCTACTACAAATCTGTAACTGGTTTCTATATTTCCTACAAAGCTACTTCAGGTGGTATTTTGTTGTTTATTTTGTGTTTCCATGTGTGAACAAGGGCCTGGAGCTTCCTAGTCCACCACTTGCTGTTGGCACTTCTTGGCACTGGTGTTAAAATAGGATCATTAGCAGCCTTCTGTAGTTAATTCACTTCCTTTCATTACCTTTAAAAATTCCACAATCTTCAAGTGAAGAGTAAGTACTGACCTCTTTGATTTGGTTAGTAGGCAATGACACAGCAACAGAGATCAAATGACTTATTATCTACTATCAGCAAATTTACTGACTACAATTTATCAAACCACAGTATTTTGAAGGCTTATTTTTCTTGATTCAGCTGTACACAGTATTTTATAGATCTTTATACTTCTTGTGTCTGAAAGGTGCCCAACATGTAACTGATGCTCAAAAATGACAATGTCATCATAATGACACATATAGCCAGTTTATCCATGAGCTAAGCCATGATCCAACTGATTATAAAAGTTGACTTCTAAAATTAAAATTGGCTTCACATTCTTCAACATTTAGTGGAGGAAAAACTAGAGATCTTCTGAAGGTAACCTATGTTTCCCTGGATATTTAAGGTCCTTCAAAGAATATAAAGATTTTATCTTTTGAACCATCAATCCAAGCAAAAAGGAAGTTGAGATTTATTTAGTTTCCACCCATCAGGAATATTGATCATCCATTATTCCAAGGTGCTACTTTTGTTGGAAATACCCCATGTAACTCAATTTGCTTGGGATTAATTACCTATTCCCTGTCTTCTCAAATATACCATATATTTGCTTTGTTCTAGCCCATGTTCACATACTATTTTGTAGATATTTTTCAGTTTTATGACTCTTTAGTCTCCTTGAATAAATTATATATTACTTTAATCATTCATACTCCACATCTAGTTATTCAAGGAGTAACTGCATTTTTTTCTTACATTTCTATCACATATGTCCATTTTAACTAATATTAGTTAGCTCCTTTCAGGTCTCACCTCCTCATAGATTATCAGTTTCATCTTATGTAGGAACTGCTTGCTTGTGTCACCATTCCACTTAAAAACTCTACATTTCCAGGGCTTCCCTGGTGGCGCAGCAGTTGAGAATCTGCCTGCCAAAGCAAGGGACATGGGTTCATGCCCTGGTCTGAGAAGATCCCACATGCCGCGGAGTGGCTGGGCCCATGAGCCATGGTCACTGAGCCTGTGCGTCCGGAGCCTGTGCTCCGCAGTGGGAGAGGACACAACAGTGAGAGGCCCACGTACCACACAAAAAAAAATAAAAACATTTAACTCAAATTTAAGGGCAAAGTCAATGACATTCTCTAGATGCTCCTCTGATGCCTGCTGACTATTTTTCAGGATTTGCCAAGAAGCCTTTGAATTTTAAATGTTTCTTGGCTAGTCTGAAGAATATTTTCAACCCATTAAATCACAGAATGCATAAACCCAGAGAGTTACACAATTTTGCCAATAAGTGCACTCAGTGGTGTGCTCAACTTAGGACCTGGCTCAGAGGACGCATTCCATAAATAGTTGTGACAATGTCAATAGTTGCCTTTCTCAGTGTCTACACAAATTAAGGGAGCAGGGTAGTTGAAATAGTGGTTTAATGATTAGTGTTGAACATAACTCTACAGCTTTTATCTTGGCTTCTCCATCCATAGATCTTTCTCATCCTGAGTGGTGTTTTCATCATGGGGTGGTGGTGAGCAGTGATTTGAGCCGAACCATCTCTAAATAACATTTTGGACTGTTTCTTCTTCCACAACTTCTCAATCTCTTCTCTTTGGGACTTTGTAACTAAGCTGACACAAAGCATAGGTGTCCATGTCTCCCAATATGTTATCACATTGCTAAGAAATACACACGTTTTACCAGAAGTCTTCTGGAGACATACTATAACTTGCAAACTTGTAGAGATCATTCGAATGGGAGGAGTTTCGAGAACTCAAATGAATATTTGTTTTTTTTTTATTTCCTCACTTCTCAAGCTATAGCTGAAAGACTACAGTCCACTCTTTCTTAGTAATGAGACAGAGACCCTCTTTTTTACAGTATATATAGAAAATGAATGAATGAATAAAATATTGAAATGAATAAAATATTTTGAAATTAATGGACCTCTCTCTATATATATTTTTCTTTTGATTCAGTTTCTCTCTGAGAACATGTTAAGTTTCTTAAGTTAACCCAGGGCTAAACATGGTCCAGAAAATTCTAACACATGACTTTCTCATTTTAGATTCAGTTTGAAAGTGAATAAAAACACATGGGAAAACACACACACAAAAAAACCAATTACTGGACTTAAAGATATCCCAGAGTTTTCTTTACATGTCACCAAGCTACTTTTACCTCCAATTTCTAAAAATGAACACAAAGCATTTTTAATCAGTTTTCAAGAAGATGAGCTAATCTTTTATAAGCATGCATTCAAAGAAGGAAAGCATTCTGCAGATGTCAAGATTACATGTGTTTATTTTGAGTTAGTGGATACAATGGTATATTAGATACCAGCACTCCAAGCTACACCTATGTATTTGCCTCTAAATCTTCACACACTGCCAGTTTCCATTCCTCTAATATTCCATCACTGGGCCTCCTATTTCTAGCAAAATCATAGTTCAAATTTTTAAAAAAGTAAAAGCAAGATGATCACCACATTGTGCTTCCAGTGCCCCCAGAAGGATTATAATTGGTTTAAATAAATGTTTATGTTTTCAGTAAAGGGGGAAATTGATAACATGAGCACTAGTAATGGCACGACTAGGAGAAAAAGAACAGAATACAGATTAAAAGAAACATTTTAGGCTGGACGAGTTAGTTTCCCCTTAGTAAAAACTCCACATAATATCATCGATATGATGTCAACGTTAAATTGCTCAATTTGTGGGCCACACACTTAAGCGTATTGGCTAGTACATTTTTGCACTGAAACAGAAGCAATACAAGCTTTATGTTCTACCATTACACTTCCAGGTTTTTCACTTATTAATATACCTGCCAACTTAATGATTCTTGCATGCATTAGAGTTTGCTTTTGTAGAGTTAAGTTTATTTTCCCCATCCCTCCCACTCCCGTAAACATTGCAATGTGAACTCTTTGCCCAATTTTACTAGAATGTTGCAAAGGACAGCTCTGTGCCACCTTAGGACAGGAACTTCCTGTCCCCTCCCTGGGCTACAGATGGATCAGCAGTATTGATCACATCTCATCTTACATGCAAACAGACACTGCTCCCTTATTTCCCCATGCCAGAGGCATATGAGTCAGCAGGTATACATACAAAAATGGAATTAAAAAGAAAAGAATAGAAAAGAAAAAGAAAGAAAAAGCTTTCTTGTTAAAGCCTATCGTCCTAGAAGGAATCCATTGCTTTGAATTCACTTAGAGCCTGTACAGGCGAAATGTGTTTCTTCTGTGAACCCCGTCTAACTCGCGTCTGGAATTCTTCAGGCTTTTCTCTCTTCACAAGGGGCTTCTTCTCTGGAGCCTTCATCTTCCAAGAAACAACAGGTGAGTTGACAGCTGCTGTCCCATACACCTTCTGATATTTTGTTGAGGCCACATAAGATGCTTTCACCGTGAGGACAACAGCATTCATCAGATTTTTAGCTGCCTGAATGAGCGATGTGGCACTGTCCAGCTGGAGTGGAAGAAGAATGAAAGATACTTGGGTTAGCCAAGGCACAACATTCAGAAGATGGAGGTGCAATTTCTCAGTTAAAACAATATCGTGTTTGTGCAAGTATACAGTATTGCCAAAAAAGGAGCAGATTGTTACATGATAAGGAGAATAGTTAACAAAGCAGTCACCTGTCTTCTAGCCCTAATCCCAAAATAAAAAGAAAAAATAGAGGATACTTGACGATATGCAGTTTTCTAAAATCCCAGTACCTCGAAAGACAAAACCCTCCTTTTGGCATGTAAGAATTCCAACATAACAAAAGTTTTCCTAAGTGGAACATCTCACATTATTGCATTAGGCTGATTGGTAATAATGACAATTATTTGAAAAGCATTTGGCAGGCACTAAAGAATAAAACGTTATAAGGGCTTTTATGGCTCTCCCAGTGGAAGTATCTATTTGTAGACTATTTCTCCATCTTGAACTCAGGATTGATAGGTTGCAGGCAGCTAAGCAGAGGGATGCGTCCATGGGTGCACTGACTTTTTACTTAGGTGTTTATTGTGCTGCGATATCTGACTATTCCCAGGTCTTAAATATACCTCATATAAAATATCAACAGTTGTGTCAGGCTTGCATAGGTCAAAGAACATTCAATGAGACCCCCTTATCCATGTGCTAATGAAATATTGATTTCTTATGATGTGTCAAATGTTATTTTAAGAACTTTGTTTCCCCACTTAACTCTCACAACAACTCTGTGAAGTAGGTATTACTGTCATTGCCATTATATGGTGAGAGATCTGGTGCATGCAGAGGTCCAGCAATTTTCACAGGTTTATACAGCTTAAGTGATGGGGTCCTTAAAGACTGTACTACTGTACCATACTGCTACCCTACTGGGTAGAATGGCTTTAAAATTGCTAAGACCAGTCACAACTTAGAACAGAGTAGGTGTAGAAGTTCATCTCCAGACTCTAAGGCCAGGTATTTTTCAAGTTACCTCTTTTCTGCTTTTAACCAGTTAGGCAGTGTGCTATGGACTGTATACTAGACTGTCTAATAACTGTTTCAAACTCCTGGACCACAAAAGCTGGAAAAGTTCAAAACTGCATTTCTCAGACCCCCTTTCAGCCAGGATTCTACACGTCACCTAGTGAAAGGAAAGAATTAACAGCTGGACTGCAAATATTACTCCAGCCTCAGGGAAGCCTGAATGTAGTCTGTTCATTAAACCTGTAATATCAACTAAGGAAATGTATCCATTGCAGTTAAATGAGGGATCCAAGAATGTCCCTAAGTAATGCGCTCCAAGTTGCTGAGATTGCTCATTGCATAACTTGTAATCGGTGTAGCTATATTAGAGAATAGGAACTAGGCATACAACCTTCTGGGTATGAAGTAATTAACAGTGTTTATGCCCAGTGACCCCAAACACAGTGACTCCACTATGTCATGTGACCTGATTTCACTTAACTTGTCATTTCTTGTGACCAAAGCAAGGTCCAAGCAGTGACTGGGGACATCAGAAGTTATATCTAAACCTAGGGGCAAGACAGGAATAAAGACGCAGACATAGAGAATGGACTTGAGGACACGGGGAGGGGGAAGGATAAGCTGGGATGAAGTGAGAGAGTGGCGTGGACATATATACACTACCACATGTAAAATAGATAGCTAGTGGGAAGAAGCCGCATAGCACAGGGAGATCAGCTCGGTGTTTTGTGATCACCTAGAGGGGTGGGATAGGAAGGGTGGGAGGGAGGGAGAGGCAAGAGGGAGGGGATTTGGGGGTACATGTATATGTATAGCTGATTCACTTGTTATAAAGCAGAAACTAACACACCATTGTAAAGCAATTCTACTCCAATACAGATGTTAAAAAAAAAAAATAAGTTATATCTAAAGACTCTATTATGTTATTCTGGCTGTTATCTGTTCCACATCCTTTATTAAAGCTAAATAGGGCTTCCCTGGTGGCGCAGTGGTTGAGAGTCCGCCTGCCGATGCAGGGGACACGGGTTCATGACCCGGTCCGGGAAGATCCCACATGCCGCGGAGCAGCTGGGCCCGTGAGCCCTGGCCACTGAGCCTGTGCGTCCGGAGCCTGTGCTCCGCAACGGGAGAGGCCACAACAGTGAGAAGCCCACGTACCACAAAAAAAAAAAAAAAAAAAGCTAAATAAACATTATTCTGAGTTTAAAAATTCTATGAGAAATAAACTCAATTCTTCTATCACAAAAAAGCTCATAAAATCAGATTATTTGAGAAAACAATGGAAGAAGATTTCTACGTATGAATTTCTTGCAATACCATAAAACTGATCCTTCACCACACACACTGGCACACACACACACACACGATTAAAAGCCAGTATTACATTGATGCTACAATAATATAGAGAAGCTGAGATTTGTGGATTAGAGCCATGACTCAACGAATATATAATTGATTGCTTTGCAAATTAAATCAACCAATTGGATAGAGTAACTACTTATGTTACCAATTCTATTACACTGTATAAAGTGTCCATATACAAAAATAACTGTTTAACCCATAATGTTTACTTTTACAGCATAAGTTTCTAAAGTTAGCTAAGGAAAAGCAAATTCTAGATTATTCATGTTAATAGAAAGGAAGCCAGGCACAGATTGGTCCAGTGATTCTCTAAGTACAGTCTCTGAACCAGCAGCACCACATCACCTGGGAACCTGTTAGAAATGCACTCTCTCAGGCCAATCCCCACATTTCTGAATCAAAAACCTGGCCATCCAGGGGATTCTGATTCATGCCAAAGGTTAAGAACCACTGGATTAATGACACTCAAAGACTCTCTCAAGGCTTATTTCAACCAATGATTTCAGGACTTCCACCATCCACAAGTTTGGTAACATCACAGCTAATTATCCAACTGAATCTCACTTTTTCATCTTTCCAATTATACCCCCAGGCAGAAGTACAAATAATGAAGAAAAGAGATAAGATAGCAAAATGCTGGGACGATTAGATCAGTCATAGTTTCTTTAGGAGCTAGATAGATACCATACTCCTTGGCCAATCGACAGTTCCCTGTAAAATTCTATAAGGTTTCAAAAAAGAGTAAAATTCGGTCATAAAGTTAGTTACTTCTGTTGTGTGCAATAGATAAAGAGAGAGTAGAATGATATTATATCAGGGACGGTTCTGTTGATTTGCTTTGGGGCAACAGAATTAGCAGAAGTAGATTAGGGCAAGATATGTCTATTGTATTTTAAATTGTCGCCCAAAAAGCAAATCTTGGGATAATTGAGTTGGGAGAACTGAGTGGATCCAAAGAGAAGAATTACAAATAATTTGGAGATTTTTACCACAGATTCCATTTTCAGATAGATGGTTTCTAATTCTGCTGCAAAAATATGATAGCCTGTTTCTTCTTCAGAACCCCTTTGCTCTCCCAGCCTGACACAGAAATCCTATGAATAAACCTAACACATTGGTTGACAGTGAGACAGCTCTAAATTATAAAGTCAATGATTTTGTTCAAGCCACCTGGTGGGGCAGGTACTGAATTCATGGCGAGGCAAAGCGAGGAGGTGAGGGCCAGCTAAGCCTGAATAAATATACTCCAAGGCAATAAGGCCAATCTAAAATTAATACAAAATTTGACTTCTTCTTAAAATTTGAATTCCCCAGGGATAAATTTTACCATTTGCCCTATACCCACTGTAATGATTTAGATCATTTTCAGCACAATCATAATTTGTTTTACTTAAAAATGGGTCTCCTTTATACTTGTCCAAAATAGCACTGAGACCTGGTTTCCAAGTGGCACATCTTGCTAAAAATTCACTTCCTAAAGAAAATACATTAAAACGAGTAAAGCTACATGGAAAGAAGATGTTTAAATGGAAGTCTTGAGAAAACTTATTTCACATAATTGTATTCTATTTTGTGGTGTATACTGTAACTAGGGCATTTTCAAACAAGACGTGTTAATGAAATTCTAATAATATTAATACCCAACATTACTTGAGCACTTACTAGGTGCTTGGCATTGCCTTGGTCCTTTTAATTAATCTGCATGACTCAAGTTTTAAAAATCCTTATAGTTGAAACTGTTATCCCCATTTTAAAGATGAGAAAAGGAAAGTTTAGAGAGGTAGGATAACTTGTCCCTGTAGTAACTGGCAAAATAGGAATTAAAACATGTACTCTCTCTCTACAAATACCAACATCTGAACCACTACATTGTATTACTTCTCTGAAGCATAATTTAATCTCTGGGGTCCTATTTTTCAGTGACTAGCTATCATTCAAAATGAACGGATCTCAATTATTAACTCTGTCTGGGCATCCTATAAACATCATGACTAAGTCTAGTGAGAGCGTCCATCTCACCTGGTCTGTGATTTTTAGTCTCATCCTCAGAGCCTGAATTCTTTCTAACTAAACCTCCTGGCTTGGGCTGTGCTACTGCCCAGCAATCTGTCCTGGCCTTTTGACTGGTCTCCTGGCTTGGATGCACCTTGACGACAGCAGTTCCTGGGATCTGATCCCTGCAGATTTTTCTTGTACTTGCTCTGTTACTCTGAACTACATTCAATATACAGCAGTAATGACTGGTTGTACCGTCAGGTGGGGCTCAGCTACTCTGGTTAGTGTTCTAAGCCTTTATCTGGGCTGGTCTTGCTAGCTTAAATAAGTCTCAAAGGTGGGCTGTAGCCAGCCATTCCTCAAGCTGGCTTGAATATACACTGACTAGACTTATCCACAGAAAGAGACTTGTATATTTTCCTGCTCAAGGGCCTTTCTATTCCTATAAGGCAGCCCATTAAATTCTTATATCAAGTCTAAGAGAAGTGGCTACTTAATTAAGAAAATAATAATAATAATAGCCTACATTTAACAAATGTTACCATGAGCCAGTCTCTGGACTAACTTCTCAAGTTTCCTTTCTCTCATTCAATCTCACATTCACCCCTCAGACAGGGAATACTATTATGTTCAGTTAAGTGGGAAAGCCAAGATTTAAACCCAGGAAGCCTAACTCCAGAGCCCATGCTCTAACAATTGTTCTATGATGCTGCCCAGAGTCGAGCATGGCAGACGAATCCATAGCCCCCAAATTTATCAAGCTGTACTAGACAAATTCTCTCTATTCCATTCCATAGGTGTCTGCTGTCCCTAACCACGGAAATTAGGCTTCTCCTAATTCTGTCACTATTCTTTTTAAAATATCAAAGTACTATTTTAAAAAGGCAACAGATGTTTCCTCACATCTTGTTCTATTACAGTCCATGAAAAGCAAATAAGGGCGGGAGAGCTGTTCTACAGCCAATTCTATAGGGTTTTTCTGGCTCTTTTTCTGTCTCTATTACCACTCTCTTCTTCTTAACCCCACTTAACCTCTAATAGACAGATTTCTCTTTCCCTACACTTTCCTCATTTTGCATTTTGAGTAGAGAGAAATACTAGAGGGAAGACTTCCTGAAATGCGATTCTTCCATTAATTGATATTTGTGCTGCTTAATTCCTTATGAATTGTGAAAAGTGCTTACAATGACTCAAAATTTACAGGATCATCTGAAGATTTCTGAAACACCATATCATTATGTTTCATGCTATTTCATTAACATGGGGATTATACTGCAAGAGGTGTTCAGTTTCAATAGAAACAGAATTTGACAGAAATGTGACTGCGTGACTCAAATCACACTTTCAAATGAAAGTGCAACTGCATTTCTTGAAATACCAAATTGTCATTTATGCTCTACCCTACAGTCTATCCCTCTATTTTTCTACTACTTTTCTAATGGATGAACTAGAACGTTGTTCATGCCTGGATGGTTAAGAGTGCTGAAGAAGGACAATTCTGAAGTTCCTAGCTAGTACAATTTGGTATATATGGATGTATTCACCCAGGTGATAGAAATAAGAGGGAAGCTGAAGTGCTGAACTGTTGAGTTTAACTTTGGACATACTGAGTGAGGTGTGTGTGTGTGCTACACATAGGTAGAGTGAGTTATCAAAGGAAGAGTTGAAATTCTGGGAGTGAAATTCAGGGAGCAAGATGTAAGAAACCACATTTTGTTTATATTGGTCTTCCCAGTTCTACACACAGTAAGTATATAATTTATGTCAATTTCTATCTGATTTTTTCTTCCCTTCACATTTCTTATTTAGTGTTTCTACAGAGAGAGCTAATAGAATTGGAATGAAATATTAAATCCATATTCTTCCCACAGGTCAAAAAGTCCAATAAATCTACTAAAATTTTTATCTGCATTATACTTTCAAGATCAAAATCAATAGTCTTTTAATAATCTAAGACATAACATCATCAAGAAATATCTTAACTATCCCCTTGACAGCCAAGGCTACTTTCGATTCTGTTAGGTAATTAGCAATCCTTCACCCTTGATAATAATGGTGATTCTCCTGGGGCCAAACAGCAATAAAGCAAATGCAGTTTAGATTTAACAACTGGCTTTAAAAAAACACCCCCACCCCAAAGGAAAAAAAAACAACATACCATTGTCAAAAGTGCAAAGTAATCTGAAAGAGGTGGAGAGAAATGCATTGGATTAACCACATATGACACAGTGAACATCTTAGGATGTTAATTTGTGAGGGCCAGGAATATAATTAGAGAAGAGAATTAGGATTTCACTGTGCTCCACATTAATCCATTTAAAATATGCATGTAGAGATAGAAATATAACCTGGAAATGAATCTGTTTCCAAAAAGCTGATTATCTATTACCACAAAATAATGAACCATAAATGATAGTTCATGCAAATCCCAAGTACAAAGCAATCTGTCCTTGCGTTAAAAATAATGTAAATGCCATTGGACTACTGGCTAAACTAAATTGAATAAAATAAACCAAATCATTTTGAAGGTGATTTTGAAATATAAAAGACAAGGAATGATTACCTTGAAAAGCTTAGAAGTGCCTGGGAGAGGAAACCTAGTCCCATTTGGGCCTAGGCTCTTTTATTCTAATTTTCTCAAATAATAACTGATAGTGCTAATGACTTTGAGAATGCTAAAATGGGTAGAGTCCATTTTAACCATGTGCAAGATCTTTTAATGGGACTAACTTAGTGTTTACCATATAAGAATAAGAAATATTTTAATGGGCCTACACTATACATATTCAGGGCCGGGGTCGTGTTTTGAGGGGAGGAAGTTGTGCTGGAAGAATTTATAATAAATTGAAAGTAAATACCCTGAGAAAACTGGAATCTCTCTACTGGAGCTGGCCATTTATTTATATTTAAATAGTTATCTCTCCAAAAGGAGTTACAAATTACCTGCAGGAAAAACAAAAACAAAAAAAGACTTTCCTACAAGTCAGTTTTGCTGTTAATGAATGGGAAGTTAGAAACCCACAGCATTGCAACCTATTATCTGCCAAGAAGAGCATTTCATGTTTGAAAAATCCATGAGGCTTTGTAGATATATTTGATCCCCTTAGAAACTGTGATACATTTGAAATACCTTGAAATATCTCCCTACTTTTTCCAGAGTCTATATCAATAACACTTTTATAAAATGCTAGCAAGTCCAGGGTAATAAATAACTGAAGCAAACAAAGATATGGTGAAAAGGTTCAGCCTAATCACATCTTTCCCCACTTCATGAATGTTTACATGCTTACAAAAAAGATTATTTCTGTGTGGTAAACCTTCATTTCAGTGTCCTAGTCCACACACTCTTCCTCATCAAACATCAACAATGAAATAAATTAACAAAGCTGAATTCCTTCTTGTTAAGACAGTGACAGTGGTGAACATAGGGTAGCAATTTGCACTCACCCCTATGGTGTCCATGGCAGGCATTACTAATCAATCACAATACCTTGCTCCCTGAGAATATGCTCAGTGGCATGAGAAAGGAAATTTCTTTACCTCCCTCCTCCAAGAGGTCATATTTTGAAAAAATTGTCAAAAACAACTTGATATAGTTTATAACACAGATACATCCTCTACTGTATCTTTATTTCTATATTTAAATTGTTTAATACTTCCTGCTTCTGTTACTACCAATCAGACCTCGAACAAGTATTTTTTATTTAAATGATGCAGCATTTAATCTTTTTTCCCATAGTTAACTTTAAGGGACAAATTTTGAATTTGTACTGACACCACAGTATGAGTTGCTAATTAATGAAATCATTAAGCTGAAGACATAAGTAAGAACAGAAGTACAAAGCATTTGGGGGATGATTTTAAATCAGAAGGTAAAAATTAGCTGAATATACTAACAAGTATGATGTCTGAAGTGAAAATGACCATCACAGGCATGGCTGTGATGATCATTAGAACAAAAAAAAAACCTGCATTAAATCTATTAATATTAGAACGTGTATTAATCCTTGATAACTGAGAGCAAGAATACTGTAGGCTAACTCCTGAAGAGTTGGCTTAATCCCAAGGGTGTTCCCATTTGCTTACAGGATCTTGAAAAGTAAATGTTTTTCAACTTTAAGTAGTGGCTCAATCACAGCAGAAAGGAGGAGAAAAGGTCTGTTATTTTTCTGCAGGGATTCCCTGAGTGCTGCCAGGGAAGCAGCTGGTTCTCTCCCAAGGCTGAAGGTCAGTTGTTGGGAAATATGTCTGTAACGGCTCGAGATGAAGTTGGCAAAGGCCTTAGCAGACAAGCACTGCACTCTCAGCCAGGCTAAAAAAAAAAAAGCTCCAGTGTTGCTGAGAAATTTACCAATTGGTTTTCAGGTAACTTTCTCAACTGGACATATTTGTGTTTTCCTTTCTAATTCATTGAGGTAGGTAGTACTTCTCAGTCAGCCAGTCCACTGATTAACTGTCTTCATTTGCATTTTTTCAATTATAGGTAAGTAAACCTTGGGGATTCCCATGAAGGCTTAATTACAGTCAACAAATTTCCTAAATATGGCTTAGAGCCATTTTTTTTCTCACTATTTAAGGCAGAACAGTTTTTGCTCAACCCTAAACAAGTCATTTTTCTAACCTTGGAATCCTAAGGAGAAATGAGAGTATTTGGATGTGTTACCCCTTGGAAAGTTATGAACAGGAATCTCTATTCCTCCAGGCAGTCCCCACCTCCCTTTTCTATATTTCTGTCTTCCCATACTGTTCCTTTTCCTACACATCAGGATCTCCTGGCCCAGAGGATTTCTCTGGGTTGTTTTCACATAACAACAGAAGCATAGGAAATAAATCCAACAAGAGGAGATGGATGGATATATATATATATATATATATATATATATATATATATATATATATATATATATATATATATATATATATATATATATATATATATATATATATTACAAACTGTGAGATATTCCTGTGCAGGAATACCTTTATGTCACATATATATTCCATGCATTGATTGTTGATTTTGTCATCTCTGATCATGAGAATCAGTGTGTCTTCACCAACCAAGGCTCAGACCTTCAAAGGGTTAAAGCTCCTTTTTGCCTTCCCTATGAGGCAGTCAGCTAGCAGAAGATCACCACGTTTGATCCCTTTATTTCCCTCATTCTCCCGCACTATTCTGCACTACCATTACTGGGCGGCAAATTTAAGACAAGCCACTGCCCAAGAATCCAAGAGAAATATGTCTTCACAAAATGAATCAAAGAGCCACCAATGGGCCCAGTACTCTCAGAAATGCTGAACTTTGCATGGTATGGTATATTTTTTGATAAGTGATAAAGGCCATTTAACACCTTACAAAATGGTTCCTAGGCTCCAGAATGCGACGTGCAACTACTAAGTGAAGAATAGATCTAAAGAGTCAAGGACCACAAGTTTGGGTGCTGGTTGATGGAGGGTTGTGCCTGGGAAGGGAGCATGATCTGGAAGCTTGGATTATTCTTCTCCATCCATTCACTCCTCTCCACATTCAATCACTAAAAGTTGTATCATGTGGCATTATTCATATGTTGGGGAAACTAAACTCCCATCCAGTCCATAACTCTCTCCTCATCAGGTGTGTGGAAAGAGCTGGTCAAAGCCTCTGTTGCTACCTGAGTACTGGATGAAGAGAGTAAAGAGCAGCAGAAGAGACCCCTTCCCCAAGGATTTTTTGCTACCCCTCCTCAGGATTCTAGTACCCTCTTTCCACCGCATTCTTCCAAGTCCTGTACATTCTCTCCCCTCTGGCAATGCATTCTTACATTTCATACTCCACTTCCAACTCTCCCTGTTACTCAATCCTGTTCTATCTTTTCCTCTCTTACAGTGAAGAAAAGCTTGGATTTTGGACTTTGGACTCAAAACCTGAGTTCAAATCTGATGGGACTAATCACTGGCTATATGATCTTCGGAGAGCTACTTAACCTAGCTCTACCTGAAACTCTTTATCTTACCTTTCTCTAAAGTAAAAGTGAAAAAAAGCACTTTCTAGGATTATTAAATGCTAAATGAGATAATACCCTTGAAGCTGAATGCCTGGCACATGGAGGCCCTTAGCAAATCATGCTTTTATTATTACTGTGATCCAGTTTTCCTTAAATCACCATTTGCATCCAAAAAGCATCTTTTTAAAATCATATTTTCCATTTCCACCTCCTCTTCCTCTACTTTCTCCTTTCAAGGTTTCTCCACACCCCTCCATCCACCCAATCCAGCACTTTGGACTCCCTCTAACCTTCTTCTTACTGAAGCTACTGCCACCGTGGCTTGTTCTCAATGCCTGATTATTACAGTTTTAATTTTGTAGTGATAAAGGCATGGAGAAGTTCACAAGGAGAATAGAAAAGCACCGTAGGTTGTATCTTTTGCAGCACTACTGAATCTTTTAGATGGAGGAATGGAGGGCTCAAGATTCAGTATAAGAACACATGGGAGATTTATGTATGGCATCCAAAATATCTAAGAACATTTAGGGCATATAGGGGTTGGAGAAAGACTTGATAGTTGAAATTCAAGATGGCTCTAGTAGGAGATGGAGGGAAGCCTATCTGGTCTTGGAAAGTAATGTTTAAAGATCTTATTTGAGAGTCATCAAAAGAAAGAGTATAAAATATTTTATCCAACTACATATAGGGTCTAGCATTTCAAAAATTCAGGCTCTTCCAAAAAAAAATTCATACTCTTTGTTTTGGTTAAGATATTATTTCTAGATATTTCTTATTGAAAAGCATAATAATGTTACCTGGGAAGTTCAACAGCCTAATTAATTCAACTCTTATATTGTTGTCAGAACCCAGCTGAGAGTGTCCTAAGCTACCTTAAACACAGTTCCCTTTTCTGTGCATCAAACACTGAAGATCAACATCCCAAGCCCTATGCTTCAACTCTATCAAAATACAGTTGGGTTTCTTAGATTTGTTTCCTAAAGTCTTAAATCTATTGTTCTATAAAATGGGCTATTTTAAATTTTTAGCCCATTGGACCTAACACCTGCTGTCTTCAACTGAGATCAGCTTATCTAGTTATCTTAACCCACCAATAGACTCACAGTGTTGTATCTACATATTGTTTGGGGGTGCTTGAAAGTTTCATCCACCCAGCTTCCCAAAACATAAGCATACCAATCTTGCTGCCTTTGGTTATATTTTTCTCATATTTATTAACCAAATAAATTAGCAAAGGCCAGGTCTTGAAAATAGACTAACCAAAAAATCCAGGATAATTAAAAGTCAAACTATAAAGAGAGGACATTGCCTAGGCTACAGTCTGGAAAGGCCAGGAGGTACTAAGAAGTAAGTTAGGTGCAAAAGAAACAAACAAACAAACAAAACAAAACAAAAACAGAATGGTTAACCTTTAAATAAGCCATACTTGTCAATGCTCCAAGCCTCTTCTAGAAACGTCTCTTTTAGTGAAGGCAAGGATGGTTGATGTGTGACATACTTGCTACCATTTCTTCATTGGTAGCTTTATCAGGCACATCCAGTCAATAAGAGCCCTTTGTTCTATTGATCCTAGACAAGATCTCAGAATTCTTCTCAAAACACACCGCAGTGTATCACTAGCAATTGTTGAGAGTGAGCAATCAAGATTAAACCCATTTACCATATCTACTATGGGCCTTCGAACCCTCCCCCCAAGAGCTATGCTTTGATTAACAGGGTTATATTAATATTGTTTCTCCCTCATTAGCATATTGTTCTCCTTGTATAATTCATAAAGAATAACCTCAAATATAATGCAGAAAACTGATGTGAAATCTTAGACACATATGTAACTATATAAAATAATTCACTACATCTACCTAAAATTTCAACTCCCTTTTTTTTTTTTGTGGTACGTGGGCCTCTCACTGTTGTGGTCTCTCCTGTTGCAGAGCACAGGCTCCGGATGTGCAGGCTCAGTGTCCATGGCTCATGGGCCTAGCCACTCCATGGCCTGTGGGATCTTCCCGGACCGGGGCACGTGTCCCCTGCATAGGCAGGTGGACTCTCAACAACTGCACCAACACGGAAGCTCCAAAAGCCAGTAATTTTAATTAAATTATTTTTAAATTTGAGCAGTTGATGCATGGCTTTTCACGATTGAAATACATTTTTCTGTCTACTTTGAAACATTCTTTGAGTAGACATAGAATAATACTCTCCAAATACTTTTCTTTTTTTCCTGGCCACTACTTTTCTCACTGTGAGATGTAAACTCACTACCAGTTTCATCACATAATATCTTCCTCTAACTAGTTCCCTTTCTCCTCACTCTTTCCTCCCTTTAACAGGAGCCAGAATAATCCTGTTACATAAACTCAAATAATATTGCTTTTCTTCTCAACATCGTCCAATGGTGCCCCATCTCAATCTGAGTAAAATCCAAAACTATCACAGTGGCCTTCAAGGTCATAAAATCTGGTTACCAACAGTTCTGATTTCTCTGTTGTTCACTCCACTACTAAATATTGGTCTCTTGGGGGCTTCCCTGCTGGTGCAGTGGTTAAGAATCCACCTGCCAATGCAGGGGACATGGGTTTGAGCCCTGATCCAGGAAGATCCCACATGCCGTGGAGCAACAAAGCTCATGTGCCACAAATACTGAACCTGTGCTCTAGAGCCCACGAGCCACAATTACTGAGCTCACGTGCCACAACTACTGAAGTCCACATGCCTAGAGCCCATGCTTCACAACAAGGGAAGCCACCGCAATGAGAAGACCGCACACTGCAACAAAGAGTAGCCCCTCTTGCCGCAACTAGAGAAAGCCCACACACAGCAACGAAGACCCAACACAGCCAAAAATAAACAAACAAACAAATAAATAAATAAATAACATTGCTCTCTTGGTTATTGCTCAGACAGACCAGTCATGCCCACCCTTCAGTGCCTTTATACTTTTTTCTTCTGCCTAGAACGCTCTTCCCCCAGATACCTGTAAAGCTTGGTCACTAAACTCCATCAGATATTTAATCAAATATCAGTATCTCAGTGAAAACTTCTCTTCAAATTGCAACTCAGTTCCCACCCTTAACTCCTCCTCTTTCCAGTTTAATATTTCTTCATACACTCGTCACCATCTAACAAATATTTTCTTCATGGTTTTATTGTCCCTCACCCCCAGCTATATCCCAAACACCTAAAACAGTGTCTAGCATATGAGTCTTCCATAAATATTTGCTGAATGTTGTTGAATAATTGCAACTTTACGGATGAAGAAGTAAGAGATGACAAAGCTTGTCCAAAGACGGAAAGGTAGGGCACAATGTCTAGTCTAGTACCCAACTCCCCATGCCATCAATCTGTTTATTCTTCCATGGAAGAGTACCCAAAGGCAACACATTAGCAGGACAGTGGGATTTAGGGACATAATATACAAAGTAAATGTTATCTAGCTACAATACAAATCTTATGAACTCTTTCTCTCACTGTGCCCTCAGTGGTATAGCTTCAGGATCATCCTTTGCTCAGAAAACATCCATAATTCAATTATTTGTGTTTATTACTTTCTGTGTATAAAATACTGGGCTTTCTTTAAGGATCATCTCTCTCATTAACAGTACCAGCATCTGTGAAGCACTGAACTGTGTTTGCTAGGTATAGTTCTGGGGTCTTAATAAATGATCTCTAAGATGTATAAGATAGATACCATAATTTGTTCTTTACATAAAAGGAAATATAAAAAAATAAGTTCTTCGTGAACTTGGGTTCACAAACTCATATCTGGTAGAACTCAGCTTCAATTTACCCATGTGACACATTACATGCAATCTTCTTTGACCAGGCAAATCCACCTTAGTGTTTTCCTGCCCTGAACTCTCTATTCCTGGCTATTGGTTCCATTTATCTGGAGCTCAGTATGAATTATGGTGGCTTTTAACTATTCATAAATGTGAATCATATGACCAAGTAGTAATGAGGTGGATTTCCTTAAGTCATAAAGGAATAAAAGGTCACAACAACTTCTAGTCCTGCAATCACGATTTACATGAGATATGAAATAGGCACATAGTAAGGACTTCATCTTCTACTTACTCATTTTCTTGCCAGCCACTAAAAAGTCACTTACATTTTCAAAGAAAACTTGATCAAATACAACATCTAATTCTCCTTCCCACTAGCCACCACATATATCACTTGCTATTTGCACAAAGTTTATGAAAAAAACTTTTTTATTCTAAATTTCTACAACAAAGCCTTTTACTCAGCCACACAATGGGCACCATGATATGGTGTAAGGCTGACATAGTTTTTAAGAACACAACATATCTTAGTTGTTACCATCATTTATACTACCTGGTTGATACTATATCCTGTATTTTTGTTCAGCTACTAGTCTAAGGGGGACAGGGACATCCTTCAAATGCACAAAGCACAACAGCACAAAGAGAAATTGGCTCTAATCTTGGCTGTGCTAGTTGCTGACTAGGAAAGTTTGGGGTACTCTTGTAACCTCTCTGAGGTTCTGCTTCTTCAACTGTAAAATGGGGTTATTAATACCAATATATTTTTGCCAGTTTTAAAAGCAAATTTTTTAAATTTTAAATGAGTATGTCACTATAAAAATTATTACATAAGGTCTGGGTACCTTGGATGAGTCCTTTTAGAGTCTTCATCATAATTTATTGGACCACCTGGGTAACTCAGACTCAAGAAAGTCTGCACAGGGAAGGGTATTCTAATAGATGACCAGGGTGAGTGTACCATAAGCCTTAACAAGACAAGAACAAGGTACTTCCAAAATGAGGTAAGCTTTCTTTTTCCACCTGACAGTGGGGATGACTAGGGCTGAAATATGAGTGAGGTGGTCTAGTTACAATCTATTTTTTCCCCTTTTTTGGAGAATGATCAGGAAATATGATTCTCAAAAATAAATGTAACAGAGGAGCCTGATCTTGGGGACCCATAAACTGACTGTGGAGTGCATTCCTAAAAGAAATAAAAGTCAGTCAAAAAATAAAGATAAACCATTCTTGTAATATGAGCATCCATGGAGCTACCCTTGGTGATTGCATCTCAACTCCTGTTACATTTCTTTTTTTTTTTTTTTTTTTTTTTTCGCGGTACGCGGGCCTCTCACTGTTGTGGCCTCTCCCGTTGCAGAGCACAGGCTCCGGACGTGCAGGCTCAGCGGCCATGTCTCACGGGCCCAGCCGCTCTGCGGCATGTGGGATCTTCCCGGACCGGGGCACGAACCCTCGTTCCCTGCATCGGCAGGCGGACTCTCAACCACTGCACCACCAGGGAAGCCCTCCTGTTACATTTCTTGCTAGCATGAAATAATTAGTTACTTATTTGCTGCTTTGTCTTCAAAGACTTTGTGTGCATGTGAAAGTCTTGTCTCAGAACTAGACTTTTTGCTATTTATGAACAAGTACTTCCTGGCCCTTTATTGTCATGTTCTCTAGAAAGGCTAGCACCACATAAGCCACAGTAGGATTGGGTATATACATCCCCAGTGTTTAGTCAATTGGGTGATGGATTCTTAGTTCACGCTGCCTCTTAAACTGATCTGTAAGAGCAGCCTACTGATAAAATTTGACTAATACTTCCCTGTATTGGGTTAATGTACTTTGGATATTTTCCAGATTCAATATATATTGAGCATCCCAGCCAATATTTTACATCACTTAATCTTCACTCTATGCCCCCCAAAAATGATACATCCCTTTATCCTTACTGTTCGATACATGAGGGAATGGAGGCTTAAAGAAAAGTAACTTGCTAGGTAATAAGACAATTACCAGGAATTTTAAGTGTATGACTTCTGTTCCCAGGTGTAGTGTATTTAATAACACACTGCAGCTCCAATTGATTTTAAATAAAATAAGAAATAAAGAGCATTTAAGGTGGTTCCCCTGTTAAGCTAGAATACGTCCCCTTACAAGTGCCTGCCAGGACTTGGCCTGGTTTGGAAACTTATAATCTGTTTCTCCTGGAGTGAGTACTTTAGGAAAAATACAGCAAAAACACCAGAGGGTTCCCTTCAATCTAAAACTTGAAATATTATTTCTTTGGTCCCACAAAGAACCTCTACAGATGGACAACATATTGTCTGTTCTCTTGCAAAAGAGTTTGAGCTATACAAGAAACTTTCAAAACCACAGATTAAAGGACAAAGTATCCTCAAAAGACTGGACATGCATAACAGTATTGCCAAAAATCATAGAAAGGATATTAGTGGTTCCTTTGAAAGCAAGCCTCAAATCTATGAAATTGGAAAACTTCTTTAAAAAAAAAAAAGCACTTTGTAAACTTCCAAGAAAATGACAACTTTTATCCAGTGAATAAAGATAAACATTAAAGTGTTGGAGAGAGTCTGATACAGTATCTTGCCCCTACTGAAAATCTTACTTAATATTAAGATGAAAGTTTCCTCAAGGCACAATCCCTATCTTGGAGTCCCTGTGAATCTAGCCTTTGACAAAGTTAAATCACCTCCATATTTATTATAAGAGGTAAATGTTACCTCATTATTTCTTTACCTGATACACTAAAAAATGTCATGGTAAATATTTCAAATACACTACAACTACAGCTTTGAAAGAGAGTGATCTCTGTTTCATCTAGAGTCACCACCTGTTACAGCTCTCCAACCTTCTCTTTAAAAAGAATTAATGCTAAACTATGAAATATATTCAATGTCTACCTATAATTTGCTTGGTTTCAAGGGCTCAGCTAGCACTAGTTTCAGCATTGCAGTTACTCATCATAAATATTACCTCAAAAAACATCAACATAATTAATTTGAATCTCAAGGAAATCATTGGCCTGATGCATTTCTTAATATTACTTTTAAAGGAAAAAATATAAATTATCACTTTGTTTTTCTTGCTTATTTTTAAAAAGGTACTTATTATCTATCTCATCATACAAGGATTAAAAAGTATACAGAGGGAATAAAGTAATATGTGAAAATGTTTTGTTTAACAAAAAAGGTGTTATAAAAACAACTGAATTGTTTTAAACTCAATACCCTTGTTTGCAAAAAGCAAGAAACTGAAGTCAATCCACTTAACTTTCTTTTAAACATATTCTTGGGTGGGGGGGCTTCCCTGGTGGCGCAGTGGTTGAGAGTCCGCCTGCCGATGCAGGGGACATGGGTTCGTGCCCCGGTACAGGAGGATCCCACATGCCGTGGAGTGGCTGGGCCCGTGAGCCATGGCCGCTGTGCCTGCACCTCTGGAGTCTGTGCTCCACAAGGGGAGAGGCCACAACAGTGAGAGGCCCACGTACCGCAAAAAAAAAAAATCTTATCAGAGCCCTTAATTGCCTTTGAGGATAGAAACGCCTGTATCTCTAAGACAGGAATATTTGGGGTAACCAAGAAGGAAGATGGATAGACATCTTTAAAAGGTGTATGAAAGTTATGGCCAGAGGATGACCGTGATGGGTTCTCAGGAGCAGGAGTCTCGCTTCTAGCAAAGTGCACACTCACACCCTGATGCCAGGCTATGAATGGGCATTTGGCAGATGAATCTGGAACCATTGTATCTGCCATCTTCCACCCTTCCAGAGGGAAGAAATAAAAGGCTCCATTTCAAATAGTATGTATATTCTAGGTGAAACATCGAGATTTCAACCAGACCTATGGTTCTCATCTGGGGCAATTTCCCCACTACAGGCATCTAGTGGGGAAATGCCAGTGACCTTGCCAAACATCTTATACAGTGAACAACCACAACAACTTCTCACAACTAAGAATTATTTAGACTAAGCTAGAATGAAATACCCTAATGAGACAAGCCATGAGGTCTAAGAAAGGGTCGAAACTGAGTTAAAGCCCTGGGAAGCTCTCACCATAGCCTCCCTCCTCCCTCCTTCCTAGACCAGAATTTTTCAGAGTGTGATCCATGAGTATCTGCATCCAGAACGTTTAGAAATAGAATACAGATTCCTGATCTCAGGCGTGAGCTTCAGAACTGTGAAGGGAAAGCCTAGGAATATCCATTTGTATTTGCTACCCATGTGATTCTTCTACAGATTGAAATATAAGAATCACTACTTCACTTCTCTGTTGAAGTCATTCCCTTCTGTATTTTCAGCTATCACCTCTCTGTAGTGATTCCTTCAGGACTCTCAATGACAAAAAATTGCAATTTCTATGAGGGCAGAAACTTTGGTTGGTTGTTCACTACTGTATATTCAGTGGCTTGATTGGTAGACATGATGAAAGAGGGCAAGAGTGCACCTACATCATCAAAAAGACCATCATCTTTGGGAAGGGACAAGGTAATGCAAAATAAAGTTAGCTACCGATTTATTTAGTACTTCTACATTCTGGGCCTTGTACTAGGTCTGTGGCACACATTAACACATTAACACTAAAAACAATGCAATGAAGTAGATACTAATGTAATTTTCACTTTACACTTGAGAAAAATGGGGCTCAGCTGGATCAAGAAACTACCAGAAGTCAGAATTCAGTTTGTGTGCCACTGAATGGAGAGTATAGAC
Source organism: Mesoplodon mirus (assembly GCF_964341445.2). Lineage (NCBI taxonomy): Eukaryota > Metazoa > Chordata > Mammalia > Artiodactyla > Ziphiidae > Mesoplodon > Mesoplodon mirus. The sequence continues at coordinate 6,265,972 of NC_138990.1, read as the reverse complement.
AGGTAAGAACTGCCACTCCATGCCCAATTCTTCCCATTTTTTTTCAGATATGTCATATGATATACGTAGACATAATTGGGGTGGGGGTACAGATGTTCCTAGGAAATATTTTAAAGGGTGCTAACACAGCTAGGAAGCACACCATTTTGCCCTCTCATCTCTTTTCTTCTTCTTGTATGGGATATGGGAAGATGGAGCACTAGCAGTCAACTTGGACCAAAAGATGAACTTGAGAACAGAAGCCTCCATTGCTCCTCAAGTCGAGCAGAACATAAAGCCAGAAGGAGTCTGGGTCCTTGATGACTCTGAGATTACTATACCAGCCCTGAACCACCTATAGACTTATTCTATGCGAGAGAGAAATAAATATTTGATGTTTTATCATATGTAGCTGAATCTAAATTTAATTAAAATATATGAATTATAAATACTATTATTGGGCATTAATAATTTAGGATACTTAATTAAAAAGTCATATTTCACATCTAAATATAATTAACATTTTAATATATCATAACCTTCACATGGGAGGGCAAATGAAACAAGCCATGTCACTTTAGCCCTTATTTTAAATTCCTTTTTTTAAATAAATGATTAATTTGATTAATTCAGCTGTTTTGAAAGAAATTCTATATGTTTCCATACCACAATCTTTTTTTATTTGTTAGTCTACTTAAAGTACTAGGAAATATAACAAAGTAAATTACAAAAATTAAGTTAGCTAAAAAAATTAATTACTTGATTTTGGGCCCTAAATCTTAGGTAGACAATGCACTTTGAAATCTAGTATTTAAAATAAACTCAGGTGTTTTCATGTGGGAATAAATGAATGCAAGCATGAATGAATGATAGACTTCAGAATCATTTACTAGGATTTTTCAGTGTTATAACTTACCACAATGGAAAAAGGAATGGCCAAGAAGCTAACCTATTAAGCACATATTATGTGCTCAATGTGCAAGATATCAGGGAAAAACTTAAGAGCATTCAGACACATTCCTTATCCTTATGGAGCTCACAGACTAGCTAGGGACATATATATATATATATATATATATATATATATATATATATATATATATATATATATATATATATATATATTATATATATAATTAAATAAGTTCCTACACTGCATTCCATATCAGGAATGATAGAAAGCACATCATGCTGTGGGAGAATATCAAGAGAGTCTTCCTGGAAGCACTACAGTATATCAACCACTAACTTTGTAACCTCCAGGCAGTTACTTAAATTCTCTGAACCTCGTTTTCCTAATATTTTTAATGGGGATGACAGCATCCCTTCCACAGAATGATTTTGAAAACACATTGCAGAGTGCATATCAAATGCTTAGCACAGTGCATGGAACATAGTAAGCCCTCAATGTATCTTAGTTTAATAATAATTGAGGCATTTACTACATGCAATCATCCTGTTGTCCCTCTAAGTGGTATTACTATTCCAATTTCTAAATCAAAAGCAAAAGCTCAGAGATTAGCAATGTTATGCAATATCACCCAGATGATAAAAGACAGACTTTGTTGCCAAATTCACATCGAATAGCAATACTTCGCTTATAATTTTAACATCTACCTTAAGAGAACATGATATATATTTTTTAACATCTTTATTGGAGTATAATTTATTTACAATGCTGTGTTATTTTCTGCCATACAACAAAGTGAATCAGCTATATGTATACATATATCCCCATAGCCCCTCCTTCTTGCACCTCCCTCCCACACTCCCTATCCCACCCCTCTAGGTGGTCACAAAGCACCGAGCTGATCTCCCTGTGCTATGCAGCTGCTTCCCAATAGCTATCTATTTTACATTTGGTAGTGTATATATGTCAGTGCTACTCTCTCACTTCATCCCAGCTTACCCTTCTCACTCACTATGTCCTCAAGTCCATTCTCTTTGTCTGTGTCTTTATTCCTGTCCTGCCCCTAGGTCCGTCAGATCCTTTTATTTTATTTTTTTTTTAGATACCATACATATGTGTTAGCATACAGTATTTGTTTTTCTCTTTCTGACTTACTCCACTCTGTATGACAGACCCAAGGTCTATCCACCTCACTAAAAATAACTCAATTTCATTTCTTTTTATGGCTGAGTAATATTCCATTGTATATATGTGCCACATCTTCTTTATCCATTCATCTGTCATTGGACACTTACATTACTTCCATGTCCTGGCTATTGTAAATAGTGCTGCAATGAACATTGTGGTACATGTCTCTTTTTGAATTATGGTTTTCTCAAGGTATATGCCCATTAGTGGGATTGCTGGGTCATATGGTAGTTCTATTTGTAGTTTTTTAAGGAACCTCCATACTGTTCTCCATAGTGGCTGTATCACTTTACATTCCCGCAAAAAGGGCAAGAGGGTTCCCTTTTATCAACACCCTGTCCAGCATTTATTGTTTCTAGATTTTTTAATGATGGCCGTTCTGATTGGGGTAGGGGTTACACCTCACTGTAATTTTGAGGTGCATTTCTCTAATGATTAGTGATGTTGACCATCCTTTTATGTGTTTCTTGGCCATCTGTATATCTTCTTTGGAGAAATGTCTATTTAGGTCTTCTGCCCATTTTTGGATTGGGTTGTTTGCTTTTTGATATTGACCCATATGAGATGCTTATATCTTCTGAAAATTAATCCTTTGTCAGTTGCTTTGTTTGCAAATATTTTCTCCCATTCTAAGGGTTGTATTTTCGTCTTGTTTATGGTTTCCTTTGCTGTGGAAACGCTTTCATTTGGTCCCATTTATTTATTTTTGTTTTCATATCCATTTCTCTAGGAGGTGGGTCAAAAAGGATCCTGCTGTGATTTATGTGATTTATGTCATAGCCTATGTTTTCCCCTAAGAGTTTTATTGTGTGCAACCTTACATTTAGGTATTTAATACATTTTGAGCTTATTTTTGTGCACTGTGTTAAGGAGTGTTTTAATTTCATTCTTTTACATGTAGCTGTCCAGTTTTCGCAGCACCATTTGTTGAAGAGGCTGTCTTTTCTCCATGGTATATTCTTGCCTCCTTTATCAAAGATAAGTTGACCATATGTGCATGGATTTATCTCTGGGCTTTCTATCCTGTTCCATTGATCTATATTTCTATTTTTGTGCCAGTACCATACTGTATTCATTACTGTAGCTTTGGAGTATTGTCTGAAGTCAGGGAGCCTGATTCCTCCAGCTCCCTTTTTCTTTCTCAAGATAGTTTTGGCTATTGGGGGGTCTTATGTGTTTCCATAGAAATTGTGCAATTTTTTGTTGTAGTTCTGTGAAAAATGCCATTGGTAGTTTGATAGGGATTGCATTGAATCTGTAGATTTCTTTAGGTAGTATGGTCATATTCACAACGTTGATTCTTCCAATCCAAGAGCATGGTATAGCTCTCCATCTGTTTCTATTATTATAATTTCTTTCATCAGGGTCTTAGAGTTTTCTGTATACAGGTTTTTGTCTCCTTATGTAGGTTTATTCCTAGGTATTTTATTCTTTTTGTTGCAATGGTAAATGAAATTTGTTTCCTTAATTTCTCTTTCTGATTTTTCATTGTTAGTGTAAAGGAATGTAAGAGGTTTCTATGCATTAATTTTGTATCCTGCTACTTTACCAAATTCATTGATTCGCTCTAGTAGTTTTCTGGTAGCATCTTTAGGATTTTCCACGTATACTATCATGTCATCTGCAAACAGTGACAGTTTAACTTCTTCTTTTCCAATTTGGATTCCTTTTATTTCTTTTTCTTCTCTGATTGTTGTGGCTACAACTTCCAAAACTATATGAATAATAGTGATGAGAATGGGCAACCTTGTCTAGTTCCTGATCTTATAGGAAATGGTTTCAGTGTTTCACCATTTGGAACAATGTTGGCTGTGGGTATGTCATATATGGCCTTTATTATCTTGAGGTAGTTTCCCTCTATGCTTACTTTCTGGAGTATTTTTATCATAAATGGGTGTTGAATTTTATTGAAAGCTTTTTCTGCATCTATTGAGATGATCATATGGTTTTTATCCTTCAATTTGTTAATATGGTTTATCACATTGATTGATTTGCATATATTGAAGAATCCTTGCATCCCTGGGATAAACCCCACTTGATCATGGTGTATGATCCTTTTAATGTGCTGTTGGATTCTCTTTGCTAGTATTTTGTTGAGGATTTTTGCATCTATGTTCATCAGTGATATTGGACTGTAGTTTTCTTTCTTTGTGCCATCTTTGTCTGATTTTGGTATCAGGGTGATGGTGGCCTCATAGAATGAGTTTAGGAGTGTTCCTCCCTCTGCTATATTTTGAAAGAGCTTGAGAAGCATAGGTGTTAGCTCTTCTCTAAATGTTTGATAGAATTCTCCTGTGAAGGCATCTCGTCCTGGGCTTTTGTTTGTTGGAAGATTTTTAATCACAGTTTCAATTTCAGTCCTTGTGATTGGTCTGTTTATATTTTCTATTTCTTACTTGTTCAGACTTAGAAGGTTGTGCTTTTCTAAGAGTGTGTCCATTTCTTCCAGGTTGTCCATTTTATTGGCATAGAGTTGCTTGTAGTAATCTCTCATGATCTTTTGTATTTCTGCAGTGTCAGTTGTTACTTCTCCTTTTTCATTACTAATTCTGTTGATTTGAGTCTTCTCCTTTCTTTTCTTGATGAGTCTGGCTAATGGTTTATCAATTTTGTTTATCTTCTCAAAGAACCAGCTTTTAGTTTTATTGATCTTTGCTATCGTTTCCTTCATTTCTTTTTCATTTACTTCTGATCTGATCTTTATGATTTCTTTTCTTCTGCTAACTTTGGGGATTTTTGTTCTTCTTTCTCTAATTTATTTTGGTGTAAGTTTATGTTGTTCCTTTCAGATTTTTCTTGTTTATTGAGGTAGGGTTGTATTGCTATATACTTCCCTCTTAGAACTGCTTTTGTTGCATCCCATAGGTTTTGGGTCATCGTGTTTTCATTTCCTCTTTGTTTTTTCAGTGATCTCTTCATTATTTAGCATCGTATTGTTTAGCCTCCATGTGTTTGTATTTTTTTAATTTTTTTCCTGTAATTGATATCTAGTCTAATAACGTTGTGGTCAGAAAATATACTTGATATGATTTCAATTTTCTTAAATTTACCAACACTTGATTTGTGACCCAAGATATGATCTATCCTGGAGAATGTTCCATGAGCACTTGAGAATAAAGTGTTTTCTGTTGTTTTTGGATGGAATGTCCTATAAATATCAATTAAGTCCGTCTTGTTCAATGTGTCATTTAAAGCTTGTGTTTCCTTATTTATTTTCATTTTGGATGATCTGTCCATTGGTGAAAGTGTGGTGTTAAAGTCCCCTACTATTATTGTGCTACCATCAATTTCCTCTTTTATGGCTGTTAGCATTTGCCTTATGTATTGAAGTACTCCTATGTTGGGTGCATAAATATTTATAACTGTTATATCTTCCTCTTGGATTGATCACTTGATCATTATGCAGTGTCCTTCTTTTTCTCTTGTAATAGTCTTTATTTTAAAGTCTATTTTTTCTGATATGAGAATTGTTACTCCAGCTTTCTTTGGATTTCCATTTGCTTGCAATATCTTGTTCCATCCCCTCACTTTCAGTCTGTATCTGTCCCTAGATCTGAAGTGGGTCTCTTTTAGACAACATATATATGGGTCTTGTTTAATTCATTCCACCAGTTTATGTCTTTTGGTTGGAGCATTTAATCCATTTACATTTAAGGTTATTATCAATATGTATTTTCCTGTTACCATTTTCTTAGTTGGTTTGGTTTGTTTTTGTAGATCTTTTCCTTCTCTCATGTTACCTGCCTAAAAGATATTCCTTTAGCATTTGTTGTAAAGCTGGTTTGGTGGTGCTGAATTCTCTTAGCTTTTCCTCATCTGTAGAGGTTTTAATTTATCTGCCAAATCCGAATGAGATCCTTGCTGGGTAGAGTCATATTGATTGTACATTTTTCCCTTTCATCACTTTAAAGATGTTGTGCCACTCCCTTCTGGCTTGCAGAGTTTCTGCTGAAAGGTCAGCTCTTAACCTTATAGGGATTCTCTTTTATGTTATTTGTTGCTTTTTCTTTGCTACTTTTAATATTTTTTCTTTGTATTTAATTTTTGATAGTTTGGTTAATATGTGTCTCGTCATGTTTCTCTTTGGATTTATCCTGTATGGGACTCTCTGCTCTTCCTGCACTTGATTGACTATTTCCTTTCCCATGTCAGGGAAGTTTTCAACTATAATCTCTTCAAATATTTCTCAGACCCTTTATTTTTCTTTTCTTCTTCTGGGACCCCCATAATTCAAATGTTGGTGTGTTTAATGTTGTCCCAGAGGTCTCTGAGACTGTCCTTAATTCTTTTCATACTTTTTTTTTTTAATTCTGCTCTGCAGTAATTATTTCCACTATTTTATCTTCCAGGTCACATATCCGGTCTTCTGTCTCCATAGTTCTGCTATTGATTCCTTCTATATAATTTTTAAATTCATTTATTGTGTTGTTAATCATTTGTTGTTTGCTCTTTAATTCTTTTAAGTCCTTGTTAAACGTTTCTTGTATTTTCTCTATTCTATTTCCAAGATTTTGGATCCCCTTTACTATTATTACTCTGAATTCTTTTTCAGGTATACTGCCTATTTCCTCTTCTTTTTTTTTTTTTTTTTTTTTTAATCTGGTGGGTTTTTACCTTGCTCCTACATCTGCTGTGTATTCGTAGTTCCTGTTGTTTTTGCTGTCTACCCCCAGTGGGTGAGGTTGGTTCAATGGCTTGTGTAGACTTCCTGGTGGAGGGGACAGGTGCCTGTGTTCTGGTGGGTGGGGCTGGAGCTTGTCTTTCTGGTGGTCAGGACTGCATCTGGTGGTGTGTTTTGGAGTGTCTGTGAACTTATTATGATTTTAGGCAGTCTCTTTGTTAATGTATGGGGTTGTGCTCCTATCTTGCTAATTGTTTGGCATGGGGCATTCAGCACTGGAGCTTGCTGGCCCTTGGGTTCACCTGGGTCTTAGCATTGAGATGGAGCTCTCTGGGAGAGCTCTTACCAATTGATATTATGTGGGGCTGGGAGGTTTCTATAGTCCAGTGTCCTGAACTTGGCTCTCCCATCTCAGAGGCTTAGGGCTGACACTAGTCTGGAGCACCAAGTCCCTGTCAGCCACAGGGTCAGATCACTCCAATGGCTTCTTATCATACTTGGGAGAACATGGTATTCTGTAACTTATTTTTCAGATCTCTGACATCAAAACAATGTGGCTACCACTGTTCTCTGGCTTGGTTTTTATTCAGGTAAAATGCTAGGCCTTAAGGTAAATAATTTTCCATGGCAGATTTCTAAGAACCACCCAAGGTTATGTTTGGCTGGGTTGGTGTAATAAAGGCCCAATGACAGAGCTACATGTGATTGGTTAAAAAAAAATGTAAGAATTAAAATATTATTTTTTTCTTTTAAATCAACATGCTGAAACTAATTTGCTCAACTAATGGCAGGCACTGGCATCCTACCAATTAACTGCTTCTAGAATGTGACAGTATCACCAGCTCTACCAAAGCACTTATTGTTATTACCTGCAGAGAGATATATATATGAAGAAAAAGCAAGATTCTCTATAATTTCTCAACTTATAAACAATGAAATTGTCAAATTAAAAAAAAATAGAGAAGATTCTGGCAATCTGGAAGAGGTGAACTTTATGCAAAGCAATTAGAGGGTTAAATCCAGAACTGACCCTCCTTGCTGTGATAATAAGGCCACCTTCTTCCAGACCAGGGTTCATTCTCATGTCTTCATCAAATGTAAAATACCTCTCTAGTGCCTCCCTCTTCTTTGAACATTTGTATAACTCTCTACATAGACTGGTGGTTGTAGGATAATGGCTGTTGTACATGAAGAAAAAAATATAGAAAAAAATGAGCACTTCTAAAAGATTGCTTATTGAAATATATAGTTATGATATTAATATTTTTCAACATAGACCATAGACCCTACATTGGCTTGAAAGCTTGATTTTTCTCATCACGATGGGAATATATACATATATAAATATTTTTTAATGAGTTCACCTAATTAATATTAAAAAGCAGTCAAATAGCTCTACCAAAGAATACCAAGCAGAAATAAATATTGCTCTGCACTGTTGTCTCTATCCCTTCTCTTGACACGAGTTGGGAGCTATAGAACAACTTAGCTCTGAACTTGATTAATGTCTTGCATTAGATCATGATGATGAAAGAACTAGATGGTCCCTTAAATGTTTATAGTTGCATGTCTTTTCTTCAAGCTATATTTAATAGCATCACTTAGTAATTCTTTATACTTAAAACTCACCATTCTTAGAAAGTTTTTTTTCTTTTTTTTATGTCTAACAGAAATTTAAACCAACTTTCTAAGGAACATTCTTATCTTACCTTTAGCCTATTTTCCAAAATATTTTATTCTTAATATTTTAATTCTGTTTTTTTTTATTCTTCTTCCAAGAACATAGAAACCATGAGTCAACTCTGTTGCCTTATAGAGATTCTGAAGCTTTGGTGTGAAAATGGATCACCTGGCATGTTGAAGGTGGGGTTAAGTACAGTTTCCAAGAACCTATATAATCCCTATAGTCCTGATTCAAGGGGTCTACAGCCTGGTCCAGGATTCTGCATTTTAACAGTCTCCTCCAACCTCTTTCTGCATTTGGCACGCAGATGATCCTCTGACCATTTTGAGAGACACTCACTAAAACGAGAATAGGTCATAAAATTTTCTTTCATATCCAGTGCCCACCTACCTTTCTTATTTCACCTTTGATTCTTCTCCATCTTTCCACCCATCTCTGATATTTTCAGGTCTGGTCAGCATAGAATACACCTATACCTCAATATTATGGACATTCTGAACCTCTTCTGGGATAATCATTTCTCTCCTCCTCTACTTTAAACTCCTATCCATTTATCTGTGAAGACTCAAAGATATTGTCCCATTTATGAAGCTTCCCCTTCCCCTTCTCTACAGGAATGTCCATATCACTTTGTATATATTTCTGTGAGAGTGATCATTATAATATAATCTATCACAGTTACTGATTATGTGTCTGTTTTCCATTGCTACTTCCATGTCCATACATAAGACAGTGAATATCACATGTTATTTACTCAATAAATATTTGTTGAATTATAAATCCAACTGAACTTCTATTTCTAAAATTACTCCTAGCGACATTTCAGGGGAGGAGGAGAAGAGTTGTCATCCTTGTTGTTGTTCTCTTGGGACAAACCTAATTGTAATATCTTTAACTTCCTTTAATAGGCTAGATTGTTCCACAAAAATTTATGGAAGTTCTACTTCAACATTTTGGGGAAAATTAGTTCTAAGAGAACATTCCTTGCTTTGTAAAACTGACCTTGATCATACTACTTCGTTATTCCCTTATAAACAATTTATCTTTTGAAAGTGATTTCCTGAGATAATATATTCTAGAAATTAATTTTTATGTTATGATAGAAAATTACAAAACATTCACTGGATGATGTAAACCAAGTCCTTAGAATCTGGGATAGGTAATAAAGCAGGTCTGCTCACAGAATTTCTGTCTGTTAGAAAGGCCAAAGTAGTAACTTGGAAGGAACTTGGATGGCAAGAAATACAAAAACAGTGCCCTCTAAGTGATACAAAATATACACTGAAAATCACCTATGAATCTACAGCAACAGAGAGGCTTTCAAACCTAAGTGTGCTTTGTCAAAGTGGGTAAGTCATGCCCAAATCTATAACCTCTTTCCAAGTGTATTAGGGAAAGAGACTTGAATAATCATTGTCTCTTTGAGAGCAGAGTCTGACATGATTCCTAGTCAGTGCAAGAAACTTCCAGTTGCTTTGGAAAATCACCCTGGTTACATGGATTCTCATTAACTTATGGGTATTTCCATGACCATCCAATGATTCTAAACCTGTCAGTGATAATCCCTTTGATTGTCCAAATGATAATCTATTTCAACCTTTTTCAGAAAACCACAATGTCCCAGAGCTAGAGCCTCCTTCTGTCCATAATTCCTTCCTTTTATTTATTTCTTTTCCTCAGTTGTGGCTGTGAGTGATCATGTGACCTCTTGTGTAACTAAGAAAATAGCTGCCTGATTATATTTTAATAATCATTGCAAGTCAGTCACTTGTCACCTCCTCTTCATATATTATAAAGTCACCATATAATTAAGGGTAGAGGGGCTCTGGGAAGTTATGGGACTAAACTCTTAGCAAAGACTTTTGATTTTGATATGTGGCATTTCTAAACACGATAGCCTCTGCAACATTTACAATTCTGTGGGCTTCCTGACCTGCCCTCATTATGTACACACAAACAACACAAATCTAAACCATGCTGTTCAAAGTTAGCTGAAGGCCTCAGCTTCTCACAAAACCTTCTCAGTACAATCCAGTCTACCCCAGACCACTCTGACACTTACTGTCTTCACTTTTGAGTTGTCACTTGACATCTGTCCAGACTCCCAAAAAGGTTGCACATTCCTCAAGAGTAGGAGCCAGGGCTTACATGTCTTTTATCCTTCATAGCACATAGCTCAGTAACCACCAATTCCCTACTCATGAACTCTTCCCAATAGCACAAGGAAATTCCTGCAATACTGCATAAGTAATTTTGAATTTAAGAGTCCCAATGAGGCCTAGATCCCTCTATTACTTAGTTGATGAGGATATTTTCTTTACCTCAAATAATCAGAATAACATAAAATTATGGAGTTAAAAAACAAATCAGTCTTCCAAATCAACACACAGCTAATCATCATGGGCTTGATATTGTAAGCTTAAAAGAACAGGACCCACTAACATCATTAACCAAATAATACTACATCAGATATAGAGTATGTTTTAAGATTAGATTGGACTGAAATTTTCTATCTACTTTGAAAAACTAACTATGTCATCTGCAAAAATTAGGTCTCATCAACTATACAATCTTTTTCTCCCATAAACTGGTTCTTCAAAAATATATTATTTTATGATAGAATTTTAGAGCAGGATTACTTTAGAATATATCTTTTAAATCATCTATCATCATTTTAGAGATGAGAAAACTGAGACCCAAGAGATCTAAGTAATTTACTTTGAGTTACCTAATTAGCCACTGACAGAAATAGGACTAGTGCACCAGTGTTCAGACCCCAGATTAAGCAACTTGTGTTTTATCTCACTCTTTTGTTTGGAACACAATATATGTATGTATTTTAAATTATAATTCAAATACATACAAAATGGATATAAAAACACTGAACACCACTATAAATGAAACATGCACATGAGGGTATACAAGTGCATGCACAATGCATTCCATGATAGATTCTCTGAATTTGCACAAGCGCACAACACAACCATTCTTAACTCACGAAGTTTAAAGATGATTGTATTCCAAGGGTTTGTAAAATATGAGCATTTCTTACCTGGCAGCTGTATGAGGGGTTGACAAAAGACATTAAAAACTTGAGCTATGATTAGATATCGGATTTTTCTGGCACTGAAGGTTAACTTCTACCTGGGTTTCCAGGGTCTAGCACTTTTAATGGAAGGTAGGCCAGAGATTGGAGAAGGATCACCCAACATATGAGACATTGGCATTGTTACCCACATTGCAATATTAAGTTGACTGCAGGTAATTATCACCTAAATCTTCCTATGGGCCAGTTATGACTCTATTTCTCCTTATTGTGCCTGAAATCTCTACTGTTACAGTTGCTTCTTTAGGTTAGAAAGCTTAGGTGGGAAAATAACTTCAGCAGTCATGATACCACTCCACCCCAGGTAATGAAAAGGGGGAGAGCCGTTGTGAGGGAAGGATAGAGGCTCTGCATGTAACAGAAGAGCTACTGATGAGAAAGGACTCCTCCTTATGGTGTCCAATAATTTTAAATTTTGGGGCAAATCTAAACAGCATTGACTGTATGAGGTTTGGTCCCTTCACTGAGCTTAAGATCTAGCAATGAGGTAAAACATAAACAATTTAATACAATCCTCTTGAGTAGAAATTTGGTGTGGAGTATACAGACTGAGATACAAGTAGCATTTCTCTTTCTGAATGTTAATAGATAATGTAATCTAATGTATGCTCCATGTGCATAATCTAAAGGCCATTAAAACATTTGAACATTGGGGATAAAAAGGACTCCTCCTTTTAAACTACCCCAATTCTCCAATACCAATATCCATACATACCTAGTTAACTAGGGATTTGAAAAAATGAATGATACCCGCTTAACACATTTCATAATACCTATGATTCAAACTAGAATACTTTTAATCCCACCCCATGAAAAGTAATGGGCCTCACATTCTGATGGTCAAACCTTTTTAAAAACACCCACCCTGATGCTTTGACATCCCTTAAAGATGTAACCATCTCCATGAACCTTCTTTGTCCTCTAGTATAAAAGTTGACATTTTAACCATTTTAATAGATACCCAGGAGAGAATGAGGAAAATGAAGGAACACACTCACTCCAGTTGATCTTTTCCTTCTAAATACTATGGCATATAAAAGAATTAATCAGTAATAATAGAAACCCAAATGAAACAAAGAACAGTGGTTTTTTACAGCTCTTTACCAGGAAATCCTATAAAACAGCATCATTGTTATGACATGCAACAAAAAGGTAGCAAATTTGGTTGAGACACATTGAAATGGATGCACCCTAATCTTGCAAGGGTGGTGACTCTTTTTTTTAAATAAATATTTTAGTTTTTGCATTTGAAAGTTTTCATTTGTTTATATCAGAACCAAGTTTGTTGATAATTCTTATGTATCAGTTTCTTCACAGTTTTATTCTACAATTTTAGAAGAGCAGACTGATTCTCTGGCTAAACATTGATAAAGGATATTCTGTGATCCTGAAATCTTTCAAATGAAGAAGAATACGTTCCTAGACTTCCTTTATAGAAAGCTCAGTAAAAGACTACAGAATGGATTCATTCCACATATGCAATGACTTTCAGTCCCAATGGGAAGAAAGAATGAGAAATAAAGGAATGAAAATACCATTTTCAACTTCTCAAGTTTAGATCATGCTTGAAGAGTACATCTGTGTTGTGGAATTCTTGACTTAAATAAAGAATAAATAAGTAGATCCTTTGCCCAAAGTTGGTTAATAGTAAGTAAAGAGGGCTTGATTGGTCACATCTTTAATTCCTTGAAACCCCATCCCCCTGCTTTCAAAATTAATGTTTACAATGAGACAGGTTAGATCAGAAAGCAAAGTTACTCACCATGGAAGAATCACTGCTTCCACACCCGATCGGAGCTCCCTCAGCACAGGTTGGGAGGTGGGTAGAAAGTTGACTAGCCCTGCCCCCATCTATGACATCACAATCTACCTCATAAAAGGTAGTGAAAGTGCTCTGAACTCCTGTCTGATTTCCGAGAGATACAGAAAAGAGAGAGTGAGAGAGAGAGCAAGAGAAAAAAAAAAAAAAAACGTACCCTATTGGGAAGGGATTAGGGAGGTGGAAGAGGGAGTGGGTAATAGGGAGAAAGAGGCCTATGAAGGAATTATGTACTGAAAGAGATATGGGTGGGCCTCCATAATATTAAGCAGTCCAGCCATTTGGATTCCTCATTGGCTCTCTTGAACAGATAAATGGACCGTCTGGGAGAAGGAGGATGAAGCAGCATCCCGCCTTGTCAGGCATTGTAAGGGACAATTGTAGTGGGGTTCAAAGGGGATGAATCCCCTATTTAAAGCATTGAAGATCACCAAGAGAGAAAGCAAGGGCTGAAGCTCTTAACGCCTGGAACGGTACATGGGGAATGTCAGATGTCTTTCTAGGAAGTTCCATTGCCCTGCTGTGTGACCTTCAGCAAGCTCTCGGCCTCAGCACACTTAACCAGTACATGGTGCTAAAGGGATACTTACCTCTTCCATTGGGTTCACTGAGGAATTAACACACTCATTGTTGCTAGAATGGCAATTCTTTTTTACTGTTCCTTTTTGTACTCAAGCGTGAGTTGTGTGATAGGCACAATTTAAAATATAAGCCAATAACCAATGCCTAGTTCTACCGTTGGAATTTCTACCTCTTATAATGTTATTTTTGATATAAAATATTACTGACAATCTTGACTAAGTTTTTCTATGTGTACCAAATATAGCATACACCTAAAGGGGATAATTAGATCCGACCTTCAAACCTGGAGAAAAATCAAATGGCAATATTGCTACAATCACAAGGTCCACTACCCTGCTACTTTTAAAGGCCAAGTTTAGGTGACCCAGTAATGTTCAGTGACAAAACATTTTTGTCACATGCAGGTCTGTTATAGTCATAGTGTTATAACTTTGTTTAAAGCCTGATTCCAAACTTTTTTTTTTTTTGAAATCAGGCAAGATGGGAGAAAAATATGGAGAGCACTAGGTCTTTTTTCTTTTCAAATGTAGATTTAGAGCTTTAAAAACTGAACTGGTCAAAGTTGTCAAGTGAGTACTATGACAAAACAAAAGGAAGAGCAAGCAGGTCCTAAAACCATCCACATGGAAGCCAGATCTTTATTTGCCCAGTGGAATATACGAAAAGTGAACCTTTTTCCACAGAAAATATTTCAGTAAAGTTTCAAAATAATAGCTTACAATTCACAGCATCATAAATGGGTAAAGCCCAGAGCCTGTTTCTGTACGCAGATAAACAAAATTCCTAATTTGGATTTTTTTTCTGGCATTTTAAGCAAATACAGTTCTATCTCTAGTCCTGTCTTAGCTCACTAAATATCTAAGTGTATTAAATAATCACAATTATAAACTATACAAAATTGGTAGATTAAGGAGCATTTTGAAACACAGAAGCTAGTAAATTCAAACTGATTATGAATCTGGCAACATTACTCCCATCTTTTACTTCAAAATAAACGTTAAAGGCATTTAAAGAATGTCTTTAGAGAATTAAAGACAATAAAAAAGAAAAATATTGGCATATGAGAAGCAAGAATGAAATTGAAAATTTTCCTATATTTGGGTTTTTTAGTACTTACTAGAAGAAGCAATAATACTTTGTGTATGTTTTTCTTGCTGAATTATTCTCTTTTTATGTTCAATAATTCTAAGTCTAAATTCAAATTCTATATTTAACAGCTTTTATTGTGTGAAATTTCACAATCAATGGTCCTATAAAGCTATTTTCTTCCAATTTTTACATATTAGATCATTGACTAGTTGGCTTATCCTTGCTTTTTTATGTTTTATAACAATCCTGTTTGGCTTTAGAAATTAGCCATCTCCTGATTTTTCACTGTAGGGAAAGTGTTATTATTTTACCAATTCTTTTATCAATCAGTTTCAAAAATGATTATTATGTATTAGAAACTTATCTGTGTCATCTCACCTTTCATATAAAATACAGAAGTCACTATTTAAGATTAATGATGCCGCTGTCCATTCTTCCAATAAGCACTTTAAAATTTTTACTACCAAAGGATGTACACTTTTGCCAGCATTAAGATATTAGAATAAAATTGAGTTAAACACTTTTTAAATATTGAAATAAGACAAACTGGACTTAGATTATAATCTATTGGTTTTTTTAATTAATTATCTATTGTTTATCTGGAAATGGAGCATGTCTTCAGGAACCCAATGCAAAACTAGGCTGCATCAAATGGATGCAGAGTGGTGAACTGTGCTGACTTTTTAGGTGAATTTAGTATGATTGATTGCAATAATGTCTTTAGTTATGATATTAGTTAAAATAACAAAATTTTCTTTGACACAGAATGCAATGCCTGGATCAAATAATTTCCAACTCTTCTTAGGATCTAGCCTCTTGACATTTTTTATGAAAACTAAGTCTTATTACAATTATGGATTTGATGCATACTTCCTATGATATCACATAAATGGATGAGTTAGCCCTTCAAGGCAAGACATGAAGTGATTACAAGATTTCAGTCAAGAGACCTTATTATTGAAGTCTTGGTTATAATTCTGCTTGGACCAGAGTGATGTAGGGTTGGTTTCAACTTTTTGTTTGTTTGTTGAAACAAAAATGTTTTAATTCAACTTCTTAGTGCAAAGGATTAAGAAAAGTCAGGTGGAATAATTTGTACACTCCAAAAGAGTAATCCACAGATGTATTTACCCAGTAATTTATCATGGGAGACATGATCAGGCAGTTGGCATGCAGTGTGACCAAAATGTTATTATTAAAGAGAAATATTACAGTAAGAGAGAATACGATTAATTTTGATAGCAACATATTTGAATTGGGAGTTTCCAGATAAAGAGATCATGTTTGAGTTTGTCTTAAGAGAGTGTCTCACATATAGAACCTTGGGCTTAAAGGAGTACATGGTCCTTAGAAGATAATGCTGACTTCTAAGCATCTGATATCCTGGAACGTCTCTGATATCCTGGAACTTCTCCAGGATATTCTCTTTCAGTTGCAAAGTAGATTTGCAAAGGAAAACATATAAAAGAGGTCAAGAGACAGATTCTAGAGATTTGACAGAACATCTAGCCAGACTTCCAGTCAAGTTCATTATCAGCAAGGCATCTGTACAGATGAAAGTATTCAGAGAAAAGCAATAAAATAAGATACAGTATTGATGATGAAAGAAAAGATTAAAGTCTAAATTAAGTTTGCCTTCAAGAAAATAGGATTAGGATGAAATTTTTGAAATATATTTATTGCCCAGAAGGAAAATGACTGTTCAAGATAGAGTAAGACAATGTATTGTGAAGCAGTAAAAGAAATCTGAGCTAAAAACTCTTCACATTGCCCATCCAGAAGTCTTTCCTATTTGTAAGATACATGGGCCATAACACGGAGCATATTTCTCATCTAAGAGTTGTGATCAGACATATTTTATAAATCATTTAAATTAAGCTGGAGAAAGCATTTGACATAATCTGTAGGGACAGAATGTAAACAATGGAAAGTTAAACATAGTTTTATTTCTAGAATAGAGTAAACCAAGAAAACCAGTGAATACAGAGGTAATTCAACAGACACCCTGCTATTCCAGCTGAGAATGCTAAACAGTAAGATGAGAAACTAAATGGGGAAAAAATGAAAACAATAGACTCCACAATCTAACAAAAGCACAATGGATGGAAAAATTTATCCTTTTCACAAAAACTATTTGCTATTAGAGATAAAGAACTTTGAATTCTGTCACCCAACCAATATTTAGCACCATGCCTTTTACATTGTTGAAACGCAATGGAAACATCAAATTCAACAAATTAAAATATCCTTATGAGAACGAGCAATAAATATATCTCTTTGAACTCTGATTGTTATTTCATCGTTAGAAATTAGCAACGGATAATGGAAACACTGATCTTTTCCTAGAAAAACATTACTCCTCTCAGTTTTACTAGGGGGGTCTTTTTATTTCCTTTATTTTAGTCATCTGAGGTCATGGAATTTTGTGCAAAATCAATAATGAAATTCCCAGATAATGTTCGTATATGGTTTTGAAATTCATATTCTCTTTTTTACTTATTTATATATTTTATATCAACTTATTCATATTTTATCTTCTTTTGAGGCATGTCTGAGTAGGAACAACAACAACAACAACAAAAAACAATAGATTTAGGTAACTGGTTCAAAATAATGTATTTCTTGACTAGAGCTGACGAACTGAAGTGTATACAGGAAAACCAAAAAAAGAGGAAATGAGTTATAGATACTGTGTCTAAATAAAGGTATTCACTCAATGCTCTGGCTTATCATAATTATTTGGTTCAACTGAAGGGAACAGATAGATTTGGGTTGTTCTCACATATCCAAAACTACTTAAAAATGAGGGGGGATGTAGTTCTTAAGACACTACTACAGACATTAATTATTAAAACTATAGACTAATAAAGAACATCTTAGAATGAACTCAGACAATTATCACATATTGACAATATCTCAAAATTAGAACTTGTCTCATGGGAAAATGGTACAAACCAGTATATCTTAAATAGGTTTGCCTGTGTTTCACAGATATCAAAAGATATATGCAATCATTGTCCCTCATCTAGGTATCTCCCATGTGTCTAATTTCCAAGTTTTCACAAAATATTACTATTCATTTGATGCCAAATAATCCTCAGAATATTAACTAAAATCTAAGGCATTAATTACTAACCAATAAAGTATTTGCCTTCCTTCTTTTAATTCGAAGCTTTTGAAACTTGAAAAAATTCTAAAACCTAAAGGAAGGAAAGTTCATTGATTCAATGACAGGTATTGGCATTGACATTTCTGATGCAGAGACACTCTTCCTAAAGCCACTAACCCCTTCTACTCTTACAGGCAATGATGCCCTCAAACTAAAATAGAAACTGCTCAGCTCACAAGTTCAGGTGATGCAATCAAATCAATCCACTGAGTAGATCCAAGTTAGTTCAATCCATGTCTCCAGTCAAGGTCAAAAGAGTTACTTGCTTGGTTCACATACTAGTTTTGCCACAATAGAGTCTGTTTTCTTATTTTAGGATGAGAGCATTAGACTATAAAGTCTTTTTCTATGCATAAAACAATTCAGTAAGATAACCAACTGGTTTAATTTCATCAGTGGATAACTGATGTTTTTTTTCAATGAACGGAATTGACAATCTTGATAAGTTTAGAAGCAGTATCTTTAAGTATGTAACTGAAGAGTTACTTCTTATAGCAGAGCAGTATACCTTCTTCATTTGAGCAAGATTATTTGAATTCAGGGAGACAGCTTGAGCTGTGGTGCTACAGACATAAAGCTTCCTATGATGCCTGACACCCAAGGAGATCTTTTACTTTTCTTATAAACATTCTTATTTCCAATTTCTTCCAAAACTAATACCTTGAGTTTGTTAAATGTCACTTTTATAACACTGGGAGAATGAATTTGCACTGCAAAAATACTTAAGTGTTATTTTTCTCTGAAGGTTTGCATAGTTTGGGTTGTGCAAAAATCAATGACAATGTACATTGACACGGATGTAACGGAGGAAGACAACACGAGAATCAGAATTTAAGTGGCTATAGTTTTACCATCGTAACAGATTAGGGGGCAGGTTGTTGGGAGAAAGATTGAATTATGCAACAACCCGTCATACTAGCAGATTAAGTGCAAAGAACTACTGCCATTCTGAAAATGATAAATACCTGTTTAATTTTCTTATCGGTACAGAGTATCTCCACTACCCCTTCATTCAGATTTATAATCTGAAGTTTGTTTTAATTTTACTTCCCTGGATCTGGATTTTCCTACTCTCCCCAGATCAGAAAAAGTCTGTTAAGCCCAAATACTTAATGGCTTACCCTCTGGAAGGTCTGGATAAAATTCTTTGGAACTGCTGTGAGTTGTCTGAACACATACCCATTTGTTTAAATGAAGCACAGGAGTGGATTACAAACCCAAACTGAAAACTAGCAATTTAGATTTTTTTCCCATTACTACTATACTTTGATCAGTGGAGATAATCGAGAATTGACAATAGACAGAAGCAGAAGATATAACAAAAATGACTCTTTCCCCAAAAAGGGTTGTTTAAAGTACAAGTCTACACAACTAAGTACAACACTTGTTTCAGTGAACGTTTCATTCTATTACAAAATACTGACACTTTTTTTACAGAGTGAACACAGAAATTTTCAAGTAAAATGTAATTCTCACCTCAACAAAACACAATTATATATATATATATATATATATATATATATATATGGCATTGTATGTATGTATATATGTATATATATAGATATAGATATAGATATATAGATATACATATATATAGATATATATATATATATATATAGATATAGATATAGATATAGATATAGATATATAGTATGGTACAAATAAACACCATATTTTCCCCCAAACTGTATTGTATTGAATCAGATATGTCACAGTTGTCAACCATTTGTTCAGTTCTTGATTACTTCTTATTTAGGGAACAAGGAAGTTAAGTGTCAAATCACATGTATTTGTTGTGTGCATACATGTTTGCATATACATATAGCATATATGTATCTTCGATCATATGCCAGTGTCAGGTAGGATTGATTTGACTGTTCTCAGTTTCCAGCATTTTTATGAATATTTTTCATTTATCATCATGAATATTCATGTTAATTTTAATTTAGTCCAATTTTTTAATGGTATGAAACATAGGCTATAAGAGTAACTATAATTGAACTTTATTCTAGAATTTTCTCTTTACCAATTCAAATCCTACTGGTGTTGCACATTATACTTGTTCACCTTGTCAAACCTCTCCATAACCCAATTGAGACAAATTCAAATTTGGAAAGGAGAGATTAAAAGACAAAGAACAAAAGTGCACATTAGGGCAAATTACTCAGTCCCTCGGGAATAGGTCAGGGCTCCATTCAATCAGCCTGAGGACGAAGGGAACTAACATTCCTCACCTCTAAACTCTGTTCCTATATTTTGTTTGTGTGAAAAAAGGCAGTTATATGCAATAAAATCTATTAACTTTGTAACGCTTTCATGGGGAGTCAGCTATAAGTTATATCAGCATCCCTCCATCTCTGACCTGAACATCAAATTCCTGTCCAAAGCAGGGTTATTGCTCCTGTGTTCTGGCTTTGTTGTTATAATGGGGCTACTGTTGTATATGAACTTAAAAAAATAATGTACGTCGAATATTTCCATTTTATCAGAATGCTTGATATTCAGCATTCTATGTTCTAAAACCCTGTGTCTGTGTTTCCAATCTCATTCAGAATAATGTGCAAAGTATAAATCTTTGGGTAGCTCAAGATAATCAAAGGTTATAAAATGGTTTTCATTTCTCCAGTTCCATGTGTATATCTCCATTTTTAAAATTAAAAGAACCTATTAACCCCTCTGAAACCTAGTGAATAAAAATTAATTAAAACACAATAATCAAATATACAGGTAATTTCCATAGCATGACATTGGAACTTATTTGTATTCAAAATATATCTCCATATTGAAAAAATTGTGGCTCAAGTTTTCTCTCATGATGATATAACGCTGTCATCTTTAATGGATATTAGTTGCACTAAACTAATTTATAATATGCTATGGTTATAAATTTCTCTTTCCTTTGTTTTATCTTTTTCCTTCTTTCATGATTTTTCCTTCCTATCCTCCATCCTTTCCTCTTTTTCTTCTTTTCTTCCTTTAATGGTCCTTTTTCCAAAAAGCATGTAAACCAGCTTAAGAAATTAAACTACCAAACACCAAACACTAAACTAAAAAGCAAATAAAGCCAGTATATAAACTATCAGACTCTTTAATTGTCTGGGCTTTAGTTTCTTCCACTTTCTCTCTAACATTTATATTACTCTCTTTGTTTTTTTTTGTTTGTTTGTTTTGTTTTCGTTTTTGTTTTTTAATTCCCTTTCCTATTACCCTCTTAGCAACCAGGTGGAGCTGAATTGGCTCACAAATATGCATCTTATACTTTGAGGTTTAATAAGAATGGCACCTTTCCATTGTTGAGAAAAGTTTAAGCCAATGACTTTAGAAAATTGATTGCCAGCCAGAAAACTAATGGTGCTTCTTATACAGCAGTTGTGTGAATGAGCATATGTAGGCATATATTTTTTATTTGCTTTATTTCTCTAGTTCCCATGACTTGTGAAGAGCTTTGGCATCCACTGTCCCCATGACCTGTTGAAATTTCCTGAGCTACATCTCAAGCCAAAGGCAAATATAACAGAAGAAGACTTTCCCAGGTTGAACACACAGACTCACATAAAACATATACATGCTGACATGGTATATGTGCATTTTGTTTAACATAAGTTCATCATGTCAGCATGAGACTATAAAAACATGGTGCTCAGTTTTGAAATCCACATCATTTTCCTTAGCAAAATGGAAACAATCTACCCAAATCTCTTCTGTTTTAGTAGAAGCTTTGACTTCTAACAAATATACCTTCCTGGAGGCTTTTGCATATTTCAGGGAAGGAGCCACAGCTTTGAATCCCATGTACATAATGACACAGGGAAAAAGGGAGGAAGATTCAAGTATTTCTCATTTTTATTGCATTTTATACTATAGGAGCTTCTCCTTAAAAATATAGCAACTTTGTCATGTCAGATAACAAAATAAATGGGGCTCAAAGCATGGGCGCACTTTCTTGGCAAAATCATTGAAAAGTTTGTGTGTATGGGGTCTCACATTCTTGACTCTTTCAGAACTTTGAAGGCAGTCATTTAAGGCTATTTTGCAAAATAAACATATTGATTTTTTTTCTCCATTGGCCATCAGTGAAGGAGGATGAAGAATAAGATGGAGGCAGAAGTGGCAAAGACAACAGACTACACAGGCAGTTATGGCACCAAATAACAATCAAGCTTGGAAAAAAATCATGAAGAGACCAAGAGCAGGCCCATAACTGAGAAACATAAGCAAACCTTTATAATGTGTTTCACTCAGAATTATTATAAAGTTGTATAACATTCCTCTAAAAGAAGCCTTCTCCCATGCAAGGATTTATGAACATTGCCAATAAGACTCAAAGAAGGAAACAGGCTTCTTGATGGTGTTCTCAATCTCAAACACCTCTGCAAATGCCAACAGTGCAAGTGATAAAAGCCAGTGATGGTTTGGACTACATCTAAATGAGGAAAAGACAATGGAAATGAAGCTCTGGAGGCAGTGATGAACAATGGGTACTGAGAGGATGATGGAGAGTAACTCTGCCAGTAAAACTCGCTTAGATGAGGTTGTGGAGTCTGCGATCCACAAAGATGCTCTGTGCATCCATATAAACAATAAGATTTGGAAAGTAACAAATGAAAGCACACAAGGCAAGCTAAACAAAAAGCACTAGGTTCCACAGGTGCTGTATACAGATGGACATGAAAGCTGAATGGTATGGGAAACTATACCATTGAGGCTGAAGATAAGAAAGGAAGCAAGGGAGATGCAATGTTTTGATCACTTCTTGGCAGAGAGAATCTTGGTCATTACCAACTTGGTAGAAAGGACACACTGAAAGACAGATTGTTCTTGGTTGTTGAAGAATGTTGAAGCAGGATCATTTTGGAAATGCAAAGAGGTGACTATGCTTTGGGAAGAGGCACAAAACAGCAATTTACTGGGCTCTAGGTGAGACTGCATGGAACAGGCTTTCCAAATGGCATCTCCATGCAAACCAGATCAGCTCTTTTCCCAGCTATGTTTTCTGCAAGCCAAACAATATAGGAACTGAAATCTTTGGGTTCAAGAATGACTTTTCCACATAATTTTTATCAAATGGTCAACCTGCTGAATTTCTGAAAATGGCTTGAGGAAGAACTGAGCTTCATAACCAATCTGGTTTTCACAAGGCATTCACCATATTGATAATGCTCTCTTCCTGGTAATGCCACACTTAAAATGGCAGCATCATGGTTGACTGGGAAAAGAACTAAAGGTAGCAGAGCCACACTTTGGAATTTGCAAGTAGTTTATAATAGATGGCACCTTGTGTTGAAAGAAAGGGACTGAGGGAGGAAAAGAAGCCAAGGTGAAGAACCTCAACACATACATTTGGAAATCTTGCCAAGAAATCATGATCCTTCTATTCATTGAACTTCTTGTTTCTTTGCATTTGATTAAAATGGACCAGATATTTATATTTTCATGAGAAGGGAAACACTGAAGTGATTGAACAAAGGATATATAATTGTTAGTGTTTGACAACCATGTTAGTTTTTGGCAACAGCACATCAACCTGTGTTAAATTCAAACATTTTCTGGCTTTTAAGGGTTACTGATAACCTAGTATGCATTGGAACCTGATGAATGAATTCCTATTGTTTTAATCATCTCTAACATGTGAACATTATCCACACATAGAGATGCTTGCTCCTGAACAGAGAATGAAAATTGCTAGGACTAACAGAGGGAAGTAGACTTACAATGAGTAAATATACAAAAGCCCCAAATAATTATAATAGTTACAGCTTGGCAATGAGTTTCCAGACTATGAAATTAGTTTTCTTGTGAAGAATGGAGATTTTACAAGGCTAGTATAAACATGGGGTAATTGGAAAATCAAACTGTTCTTTGTGAGTTATTGTAAGGTCTGGAATAATGGTGATAACATTTATTTTTTTAAAAAAAAAAAAACCTCCCTATGAATCACTGTAGTCTGGTGTTTTTAGCAGTACTGTTGCCAAGAATGCTTGCCTTGGAAGTACAACAGTGGGAACTTGAATTGTGAAGCCCAGGTCCCAGCTTACCCCTGACACAATGAGCTCTCCTCCCAGATTCTGTACTTCGGCTTTCACCTTGCTGCAGATATTAAGTTGATGGCAATACAAGGCAATTCGTTGAAGGTAGGCTAATAAATCCTGCTTACATGCTGAATCGGGACACTATAAAACATTAAAAAAAGGTCATCTCAATTAGTAAGTACTCTTCAGTTTCTAATACTTGCTATATAAAAGCTGTGAGAAGAAAAGGTTTCACTGTCATATACCTTAATTACAACCATTCAACTTAACTTCTTTATAATGCATTTTAGGAAGGCCACAGCCAATAGGTTAGAATGGTTAGCTCTACTTTGATAAACTCTATACAAAAAATATTGATGATCTCCCGGAAAGTCTTACTGGGACTTCTGGATACATTTATCAGTATTTTACCAATTATCTTCTAAACTACTAAGCAAACAATATTCTATAGGTTTTTCCTGAGTGGCCCATTCAAATTTCACTACATGCAAAGTTATTTTAACACAGAGAACAAAGCAACAGATGCTAGAAGGAAATCATCCTGTGTGGCAGTCTCTCTGCCATAGTACAAGATAGAGTTTCAATTCAGTTAGTTGGGGGAAAAGGCACTTGTTTCTTTTGGCTTTCTAAGACATGTATCATTCACTAAAGGAACTCTATTACACTTCTTGAAATTCCATATTTATCCAAATTTTAGCAACATGATAAACTTCCTTTAAACAAGAGACTCTGAGAAGGATCAAGACCACTGTAAAAGAAAAAGATTTGAGTGAAATGAATTTGAAGCCAATTGAAATAAGCTCATAAGTGTAAAAATAAGACCATTCAAAGGATGCACCAAAGATTTTGAATTCTCAAAAAAATTCTGGTGACCATAGATTTTTAATTCTCTTTGTAATGTAAGTGGGTAGATGTTCATCACATACACACTGAGCAGAGTTGAACACTTCCACATACATTTACATGATTCCCTAAAGCATTTCTGAAGCTTCAATGCCAATGGTTATCCAGTAATTGAAATATATTTCTATTGTTATCCAAAGTTCAGCACAAAATTCTCCAGGACATTCTACTGTTCCGACTCAATCTGGCACTTGCAAAGGACATATAATCACCAGATCTTTGATGAAACACTGTAAGAAATGACTACCTACAGCCCAAACCGAAGTATGTTATTTAGAATAAGAGTATGAGACAAAGACTCCAGCTAAGTTTACTTCAAACTCAAGAAAGGGAAATCTTTTATTAATACTGTGAAGCCAGTCATTTGACATAGCCATTTATTTAGTAAATGACAAAGAGGTATTTTGTATATATAACACTTACCATTGTGGTATTTTTTTCATTAACTGCATTTATCAAGAAAGAATCCCACAGAGACTGTTTTTAGCTTCCTACAAGTACTTAATACTGTAATATTTATCCTACTCCAGAGACTCATATACTGAAAGGAATTAACTTTAAACTGATATCTCCCTAGAGGGCTGACAAGGCTTTTGATACAAATACCTTGTAGCAAATTAAAATGGAAGTTCTATCTCAATGGAACAGTAATTACAAATGCAACAGTCTGTAAAAAATTTATATTGTGTGCATATCTCAAATCTTCATAAAAATATTGTCCAGCAAGATAAGGGCAAGCAATCGACATTTTGGAAATGCTCATTCTATTCTGTTTTTTAAACTGAAGTATTTAAAATACACATAAAGGCATGATGGACCAAGAAAATAACTCTTATACCATGGAAATAGCAGAAATGGGTGCAGAATTTGAGAAAGAAATGCCCCATTCAGATAAAGCATTAGCAAAAATTGTAAGTTGTTCCACAACTGATGATAAGAAGGATACCACAAAGAGAGTGTTTTGTTTAACTTCATCTATTTATTTTTTGTTGTTACATCATCATTAAATAGCATTTTAATATTTTGTCACAATCTCAAAATACATCTAGAATCCTGGGATATTTGTGTGTGTACATGTGTGGTGTGTTTTCCAGATACCAAAACTGTTTGGGGCTATGTTTCATGTTGCATAATTGTTGGAAATAAGGATCCAAAATTACAAAATCAAAAATAAGAATCACAATAAAAAAAAATATTGAGCTCAAGGAGCCTAAACATATTGAGAAATAGTTTCAGCCACTGAGATTCAGAGTATAATGGAAAGGCCATCCAAACTCCATCCGCTTTCACTCCTAAGAAGGAGTCTGTCCAAACACAACCTGGTTTCAGAACCACCCGCCAATCTCTGGTCATTCCACTCATTCCAACATTTTGCAAAACATTCCCTCAACATTTGCAGAAAAAATGCAGCATTATTTCCTGGCTGGTGCATTTCTGTATGTTTGCATGTATGCATGAATATTTTCAAGTAAGTTCGTTGCCTCTCCTGTCTTATTTTTTAATTAATATTATTACTTATTTTTATTTTGGTTGTGCCGGGTCTTAGTTGCCACACACGTCCTCCTTAGTTGAGGCCAGTGGGTTCCTTAACTGTGGCATGCAAACTCTTAGTTGTGGCATTCGAACTCTTAGTTGTGGCATGCATGTGGGATCTAGTTCCCTGATCAGGGATCAAACCCATGTCCCCTGCAGTGGAAGGCAGATTCTTAACCATTGCACTACCAGGGAAGTCCCTCCCCTCTCTCTCTCTCTCTTTTTTTTTTTTTTATTTTGCTGTACGCGGGACTCTCACTGTTGTGACCTCTCCCATTGTGGAGCACAGGCTCCGGACGTGCAGGCTCAGCAGCCATGGCTCATGGGCCCAGCCGCTCCGTGGCATGTGGGATCTTCCCGGACCTGGGCACGAACCCGTGTCCCCTGCATTGGCAGGTGGACTCTCAACCACTGCACCACCAGAGAAGCCCCCTCCCCTCTCTTTTACATGAACTTTCTGGAACTCAACCTATGCTGCAAACTGTAGCATAGGGAACTCAACCTATGCTGCAAACTGTAGGAAGCTTGGCAGTTGGCATTGTCCTGAAGTTAGCAATTTAATAATGCTACAAATTTCAATCCCTACAAATTTCAGGAAATTCTCAAATTATAATAATATGTAAATGAATTAACTTTACTATTGAGTATTTCTCAAAAATTCAAAATAAAGCAAAAAACCTTCCTTCAGATGAGCCATCATACGTATAAAAAAAGTTAAAGTGAGACAATCTGTAGGCTTATTTTAAATGTAATTCTAATAGTTTAATCATGTATTTTTCTTTTTAGACTTTGGAAGATGAGTAAATCTAGTATTGACTTGAAGGATTCTAAAATCGGGGATGCTGAAGACAACAAGGATTTAGAGAAACAGTCATATTAAGGAATGAGGGAGAACAATTATAGTAAGCAACTCATGGTCTTAGATGGTCCTAGGAGACTAAGGGGGAGGAAACAATCCTAAATCTTTCATTGTCTCCAGAGAGCATGATTTTTTGTAGTCTAGTAGGCAAATTCATGCTCATAATGTTTTCTCCATGTAAATAACAGTTTATATAATATTTTCTATTTCAGAATCTTAATTTATATTTTAAAACATTTTCCTTTTAAAACAGTTCAAACTGTAAGCCACTGGTTGCTTAAAGAGATTAGCATCAGCTATCTGGAAAAGTATATTGCCTAAAGTACCCTTAAAAGAAATGGCCCATTATTGCAACAAGACATATTTAGAACAGGATTTTGGAGTTCCAATTCAGCAAAATAAGATGAAACGTGTGGAAATAAGCTCAAGCACTCAACATTCAGATTGATAACTATTTTAACGTGTATCTTAGTTCAGTCTAAAAGCATAAAAGATACTGTTGGGAATTTTGTTAATCTCTGATGACCTTTGAGTCTGGATGAAAATAAAGCTGAAATCTGGATGTTCTTGACTATGTGGTCTCATCCCATTTATGCTAGGGCATAAATTATTATGAGAGCATCATTACAGTGAGATCAATTATAAAAAGAAGTAAAGTTCTTTCTTTTGCTTCCCCCTTGTGCAGTGTATATGACTTTCTGAATGAGGACAGCTGGGATCCATGATTCCTTGGGGATTATGTCTCTTAAAAAGTGGGGGGCCTCCCTGGTGGCGCAGTGGTTGAGAGTCCGCCTGCCGATGCAGGGGATACGGGTTCGTGCCCCGGTCTGGAAGGGTCCCATATGCCGCGGAGCGGCTGGGCCCGTGAGCCATGGCCGCTGGGCCTGCGCATCCGGAGCCTGTGCTCCGCAACGGGAGAGGCCACAACAGTGAGAGGCCCACATACCGCAAAAAGAAAAAAAAAAAAAAAGTGGGTACTCTTCTTTCTCAAGGAATTTTGATCATTGGATTTACTAGTCCCTCCTGAACTGAACCCACCTTTGGCATCAACTCGGTCTCCACAGAGTTAGAGGGCAGTTTGTAAAATGGTAGCGATTCTCTACAATTCATTCTTCAGGGGCATTTTATAGAGTGCATAAAACCCATTACAGAATGCAAGAGCTAGTTAATGACCCCACTCAGCATGTGCTTGTTCTTCTCTCTTATATTACCTGATCAGCCACAGCTCGGGCTAATTTGTCCATTCGAGAGCCTGCTTCGGCAATTTTCTTGGCGGCATTAATCACATCAGATGTATTTTTCAACGGGCCTTTGCCTCTGAAAAAACAGACACAACATAATTAGAAATCCACTTTATGACAGGAAATAGACACACCTACCATATTGTTTGTTCAGGACTCTGCTTTTGTATTTGATTTGGCTCTGACCAAGTTAGAGGAAATTTTAATGTTTTCTTGATTCACTTCAATTTCCATGTAAATAATTCACTTTACTTGCATTCATTTTTAGGGAATATTTTTCTCTATTTGGATGTGCATGCTCCCATTTTATTCTTTACATGCATTTCTATATATTTTAAACAGAGGTTCCTTAAAAAAGGTGATCACCACAAGAGCAATGGGAATTTAATATGTAAATGCTTACCATGTGTCTATGCTGTTGTATATACATTTGTCTTCATAACAACCCTAACAAGTAGGCATCATCATTCCCATTTTAGAGAAGAAAAAAATAGATTAAAGTGAATAACTCATCTAAGCTTATGCAAATCATGTGATAAATTCTAAATTTAAATCAGAGGCTAGCCAAAATAAATGCACATGCATTGTCTTTCATACCATGCTCAGCACTATTATTATGTTAATTATATTTTTAAGTCCACTTTGGCTCTTTAACAAGCCACTGTCTCTTGTCCATAACTGGGAACTGTTTGGCCAGAATTTCAGAAATCTGCTGAGCACTTACTCTTGCTGGTTTATATGTTTCTGGGACTGACTTACGAAGGAAGACACACAGAACACTGTGTGACAGTACGTGTCTTTATGCTGAACCACCTTCCCAATATTTTCACATAAGGCTTTCAATTAAGTGAACTGTTTAATATTACTTGTCTTTTAAATATTTATTAGAAAGGAAAAGGAAATTATGCTGCATCGTAAATCTTTAAACAAAATGTTGCATGTGATATGATTTTTCTTCACTTTTCTTGGGAGGTAAATAAAATAATAGACTAAACACATTCATCCTTATATTTTTAGCATTGTTACTGGTCTCCTTATATGCATCTAAAAATCAATGCATTTTTTAGGCCTACAAAATTATAAACCTATAGTTAAGACATGTGGTGAAATATAGAGAAAAACCACTCAGAAGTGATTTATTTAGAATGCATAGAGACTGGGCAATGATTGCCATTGTTATATAATAACATTTTATAAAATGGAAGACTTAAAATGACTCTAGAAAATAAATGTAAATGAAGGGCATTTTGTTTCCCTCTTAATTTTGCCTCTGGCATTTTCAGTGTTAGTAGGTAAAAGTAAAATATATTGTGTTCATGTCAGTGCTTAAACATGTACATAAGGAAATTCAAAACAAGCTATTTCATTTTGCTGTGGTAACATTAACTCTTCCACAAAAGACACTGACCTTTTTTCAGTTGTTGTATAGATCTTTTAAATATGGACAGAGATTTTACATGTGAGTTTGATATAAAATGGATGAATTAAAGAATCTGTGACAATTGGGCTCCCATTCTCTCACATTATTTTTTAAAAATTATCTCTAAATAAACATTTATTTTGTTTTTGGTTTATATTTTTAAAGCAAAGGTTAGATGCAGAATCTGTTAATATTTAATGTTACTCTCATTATTATTTATTTCTCTGTAACTTCCAAACCTTAGAAAATCTTTTCTGCAAACTTACTCTGACAAAATATTTGTTGTTACCTTTTGCCTTCATCTTAACCCATTCACAAAAGTCTGCACTATGCTTGATTTTTCATTACTAACAATCTTGGTGTTTGTTTGCTCCAAGAATTTCAAAGGACTTGAGAAAATGCTTTCTCATGAACCTTTCATGATAACTTTCAACAGTTCATTGACTCTAAAAAAATGTGCTAAGTTAATAAAGAACATTTATAGAGACTTGAATTTGTTTGAGGCTCAGACTCCCATATTGCAGCCAAAGCATGTTTAGAAGCATATCTTTTGTGATTACACCAGAGACTACAGTACATAGACTCACTATTATATTGTATTTAAAATTTTGAGACTTTAGAGTTCACATTGCAGACCCAATTCAAATGTTGGAATCACAAGTTGATGACAGGGATGTATTACATGAAACTAGAGAGAAATGTAGAAATTTGGGGATCATCAAATATTTCCTCATTTTCTAACTGAGAAAGCTGAAACACAAAGAGGAGGCTAAGTGACCTGCCCTAGATGATAATGCAGAGAGTGATAAGGAGAGAGAAAAAGGACTGCAAACTCTGTGTTCCTAATCACAATTTAGTACTATTTTTGTTATATTCTGATGAGATAGCTAAAGTAGTAATCTCAGAGAAACACAAATAGCCATAACTACAGTTATTAATATGCAAGAAATAAAAAAATAATCATCTGACTCAAGAATTTAGAAAGTAGGAAGAAACTAATAAAAATCACTAACATGTGGAATCTAAAATATGGCACAGATGAACCTATCTACAAAACAGAAACAGATTCACAGACATAGAGAACAGCCTTGTGGTTGCCAAGGAGGAGGGGGGTGGGGGAGGGGAGGACTTCGAGTGTGGTATTAGCATATGTAAATGATTACATATAGGATGAATAAACAACAAGGTCCTACTGTATAGCACAAGGAACTATATTCAATACCCTGTGATAAACCATAATGGAAAAGAATATTAAGAATATTAAAAAAAGAATGTCTCTATTACAGTCATTTTGCTGTACAGCAGAGATTGGCACAATATTGTAAATCAACTATACTTCAATAAAAAATAAAATTAAAAAAATAAGGAAAAGAGATTTATGAGTTAGAAAATAATAGAACACAGAAAATAAATAAATTGATTCCAAAAAAAAAGAGGCAAAACTGATATAGAAAATATACTTAGCTTGCTATCAAGAAAAAAATAGGAGAAAAATATTCTAAAGTAAAAAAAGGTAAGATTTAAATTATCTTAAAAAAGAGAAAATTTGAAGTATTATACTAGTTTCCTCAAATACATGTAAAGAAATTTGAGAACTTGGATGAAATGACTTTCTAAGAAAATATAATTTACCAACACTGGCTAGAAAGTAGACTATGAAAAATTTAAAGAGTCTGATTTCCATGAAAGAAATAAGTAAGGCTGTCAGAAAGAAAGCTGGTCAAAAAATCAGTAAATCCAGAGTTTCTCAGAGGAATTTACTAAACCTCTAAAACAGGGCTCCCCAACCCCTGGGCCACACAGCAGGAGGTGAGTGGCGGGCAGGCAGAAAAGCAAGCTCCCTGCCCCCCACCCCATCCTCTGTGGAAAAATTGTCTTCCAAGAAACTGGTCCCTGGTGCCAAAAGGTTAGGGATCACTGATTTAAAAAGAAGATAAGCTCAATGCAATTTAAATTCTTCCAGAATATAGGAAAAGAAGAAAGACTTCAAAAACAGTTTCATTAAGTAACATAATACTGATACCATCAGAAGCACCTAATACAAATTATTTATTTAAGATTCTGCACAACAAAGGAAACCATCAACAAAATGAAAAGGCAATCTACTGAATGGGAGAAAATATTTGCAAATCATAGATCTGATACGGGGTTAATATCCAAAATATATAAAGAAATCAATCAATAGCAAAAAAGCAAATAATCCAATTTAAAGACAGGCAGAGGGCCTGAATAGACTCCAAAGAAGACATACAGATGGCCAACAGGTACATGAAAAGGTACTCGACATTACTAACCATCAGGGAACTGCAAACCCAAACCACAATAAGATATCGCCTCACACCTGTCAGAATGGCTTATATCAAAAAGACAACAAATAACAGATGTTGGCAAGGATGTGGAGAAAAGGGAACACGTGCACTATTGGAGGAAATGTAAATTGGTGCAGCCACTATGGAAAACAATATGGAGTTTCCTCAAAAAATTAAAAATAGGGCTTCCCTGGTGGTGCAGTGGTTGGGAGTCTGCCTGCCGATGCAGGGGACACGGGTTCATGCTCTGGTCCGGGAAGATCCCATATGCCGCGGAGCGGCCTGGCCCGTGAGCCATGGCCACTGAGCCTGAGCATCCAGAGCTCCACAATGGGAGAGGCCACAACAGTGAGAGGCTCGCGTACCACAAAAAATAAATAAATAAATAAATAAATAAAAATAATAAAAATAGAACTGCCATATGATTCAGCAACTCCACTACTGGGTATTTATCTGAAGAAAATGAAAACACTAATTTAAAAAAAAATATATGCACCCCTATGTTCATTGTAGCATTATTTACAATACTCAATATATGGAAGCAACCTAAGTGTCCATCAATGGGTGAATGAATAAAGACACAAATAAATGGAAAGACAACTCATGTACATGGATTAGAAGACCTAATATTATTAAGATATCAATACTACACAAAGCAATCAATGTAATCCCTATCAAAAACCCAGTAGCAATTTTACCAAAGTAGAAAAATCTATCTTAAAATTCATATGGATTGTCAAAGCACCCCAAATAGCCAAAACAATCTTAAAAAAGAACAAAGTTGGGGGCCTTACTACAAAGCTACAGTAATCAAAACAGTGTAGTACTGGCATAAAGACAGATGTATAAAATAATGGAACAGAATAGAAAGCCCAGCAGATCTTTGACAAGGTTGTCAAGACCATACAACAGGAAAAGGACAGTGTTTTCAACAAATGATGTTGGGAAAATTGATATCTACATGCAAAAGAATGAAGCAGGACCTTTATCTTATACCATATACAAAAATCAACTGGAAGTGGATCATGAGAGCTAATCTATACATATCTTACAAGAAAAGTCAAGGGAAAAACTTTGTGACCTTGGATTTGGCAATGATTTCTCGCATGCGACACCAATAAAACAGGCAACAACAACAACAAAAATAGACACATTTGACTATATTAAAATTTTTAAAACTTCTGTGCATTGAAGGACACAATCAACAGAATAAAAAGGCAACCCACAGAATCAGAGAAAATATTTGCAAATCCTATATCTGACAAGGGGTTGATATCCAGAATATAGAAAAACTCCTAGAACTCAACACTAAAAATTAGTCAGCCTGATTAAAAAATGGGCAAAAGGCCTGAGTATACATTTCTCCAAAGAAGAATACAATGGCTAATCAGCACATGAAAAGATGTTCAACACCACTAATTATTAGGAAAATGTAAATCAAAATCACAGAGATACCATTTCACACTCATTAAGATAGTTACTATAAAAACAAACAAAAACAGAAAATAAGAAGTCTTGGAGAGGATGGGAAGGAGTTGGAACCTTTGTGCACTGTTGATGGGAATGTAAAATGGTGCAGCTGCTATGTAAAACAGTACAGTGGTTCCTCAAAAAATTAAACATAGAACTACCATGTGATCCAGCAATTCCACTCCTGGGTATATATTCAAAGAATTGAAAGCAGGGTCTCAAAGAGATATTTGTACACCCATGTTCATAGCAATATTATTCACAATCCAAGTGTCCAAGAATAGATGAATGGATAAACAAAATATGATATATACTTTCATTGAAATATTATTTAGCCTTAAGAAGGAATGAAAGTCTGACATGTACAATATGGATGAACCTTGGAAACATTACACTAAGTGAAATATGCCAGTCACAAAAAGACAAATGTTGTATGTTTTCACTCATATGAGATACTCGAGTAGTCAAATTCATAGAGACAGAAAGGAGAATGGTGTTGCCAGGGATGTTGCCCAGAAAAGATCAGAAGTCTGAGTCTTCCTATTAGTGGAAGGCAGTATGGACAAAGGGACTAGTTCCATTGGCTGTAATTCCTAGTCTCAAAGTGATGGTTTATACCCTTTGCCTTTCCCTAACTTAATCAGGTTCTCTACTTTGGGCATTTTTAAAGGTGCTTTGAGGAATCTTGTGACCTTAAAGACACAAGCCATCTTATTGTTCCATTTGGAACATGTTTTTAGTTTTCTTGGAAAAATATCAAGCCATAGAATTGGCTCTATTGTATAGGTTCATGTAACCTTCTCTCTTTTGCTAATAGGTGATTCTTATACAAGGGTCAATATTTGGAAGCTTTCCCAGGAAATGGTCACTTCAAAAAAAAAAAAAAAAAAGAGAATCATGGAAAGCTATTACTACATTACTGCTATCCACAATTTAACAACTAATTCATATTTATTTCATGAAAAGGTAATAGGTATTAATGAGAAAAATCAATGTGTGGGTGCATTCTGAGTCAATGTACTCAGTACCCAGAATTCTTAAATTCTGAGTTAATCCAAATTAAAATCATTTATTTACTATAGTTTTCTCAGTACCTCTAACAGATCAATATATGATGTGACTCTCCAGTAATGAGATATAGTAAGTAAGGAGTATATTTGTAAATGTACTGAATCACAGAAGCCCCTTTTCAGAACTACAGTCCATAAAACACAGTTGGGAAATACCACTTTCACCAATTAGCTGAAGCAGTCTAAAGACAGTGCAGTGGAAAAGTTGTATTAATCTGGGGATTAAAGATAAATCAGGTGAGAGTGTAGGACCATAAGTTGGATTATTCAAGGAAGTAATATTTAAATGATGGTCTTGAAGTAGAAATACAAATATGCACGAAATTGAGAAGGAATCTAAGGGTCAGTAAAGGTAGGCCTTGGATAGCAAACTCAATATTTTTATATTATTCTATGAAAAGAGGAAAGAAAGTTTTGGTGCAAAGGGAGCTGGATGGATGTCCTTTAGTGGCCAGATATGGCATGGCATGAACTGACAAGAGTCAAGAATTGGAACTGGAAGACCAGTCAAGCTGTCACTTGGGCTGAAGCCCTGAGTGTCCATACCAAGGCAGGAATGAAATTTGGGAATAGCAGGCGGATTACATGATTTTTTACTGTAGCAGTAGATTGTACCCTGAAAGCTTATTTATTTATTTATTTATTTATTTATTTATTTATTTATTTATTTATTTATTTTGCGATACGCAGGCCTCTCACTGTTGTGGCTTCTCCCGTTGCAGAGCACAGGATCCGGACGCGCAGGCTCAGTGGCCATGGCTCATGGGGCCAGCCGCTCCGCAGCATGTGGGATCTTCCCGGACCGGGGCACGAACCCGCGTCCCCTGCATCAGCAGGCAGACTCACAACCACTGCGCCACCAGGGAAGTCCCTGAAAGCTTTTTGTTTTAGCCTGAACCCAGTTCCTTTCAAGATCAGAAGTTACAGTTGATCTCAAGAGACAGCTTTGTCCCTTGCTGTACAATTAAACTTGGGTTTCTTTCCTGAACTGCTGCCATCTGCACACCTTTTGTTATTGGGATACAAGACTGGCCCATGCTATTTCTTTCTGAAAGTGACATGAGAGGTATGGATTCACCTTATGCAGGACAGCATTTCTGCCATCACCATGAGATGATGAACTGTTTCCTGTTCCGTTCTTGGAAGTCAAGAACGGAACAGGAAACAGACATGAGGCATAATCAGTTTTATCTGCCATGAAGAAGTTATTACACAAATAATGAGGCAGAACCTCTCCAATTTTAATAATAATGGAGTGGATATCATTGAGATTACTGAATCAAATTAATGAATTAGCTACTGATAAGAATAAAACAACAAAATAATAAATACAAGGTTTTTTTTTTTCTTGTACCCAAACACCCTTTAAACGTAAGATCTGAAGAGAGTAGTCAAGTTTCAAGTCCTACTCAGTTATATCCTTTCCTTTAAATAAGGGAACATAAAACGTAAGAGCCATTAGAGGTATAGAGCTGAACTTATTCCTTCTTAAAGTGGAAAATGCGAGGCTAATAATGCATAGGGTCAAGTGCAGTGAACTTATGTGAGAGGCACAAAGGCTCAAATTAGCTACCTCTTTGCATGGCAGCTGGGGGCAGCAGCAAAACCTCAGCTTCCTGTGCTCCATTTCCAATTCACACTCTCTCCTGTTTCTCTAGTTATTAACTGTATCCTCCCTTTGCCCTCACAAAGGGGCACAAAACTACTCATCAGGCAGTGGGAAAAAATGATAACCAGTAGCACTCTAGACATTTCATTATTCAAATAAGCATAAAATGATTATACAAAATCCCTCAGGAACTGAAGTGGTCCTCTTTTCACTTTTAAAACTATACTTTGACTGACAGAAAGTCTGTCTTATTTAACATCAGCTAACAAGACGCTCTCAAGTATATCTCTCTTTTTTGACACAGTTATATATAATCTAGAGCATTATAAAATGTCTTCCTCATCTAAACTAGCAACATGACTTGATTCATCATTCACTTTAAATTAATGAGATTATTTGTTCAAGTGATGTTATTAATGGACTGTATAATATCCATCAGATAAAGTATGAATACAGTGTTGAAAGCAAGCAAATTAAGTCACCACAGGCCTTGAAAAGCAATGACTGTGGGCTGCCATGATAGTCTGATTTGTAGGAAATTCAGACTTAAATAATGGCTCAGACTGAGTTATCCTACTATTATTTTTTGTGTGAAATAAATCTGTGAAACCGACAAAGACCAGCCAAATGTACAAATTTGAACTTCTAATGAATACAATGACATTTAAAATCTCGAAGGTCACCCTCATAAGTTTAAAGTCATTCCACTAAAGTCAAAAACAATTTTTAAATATTTGGAGAAAGGACCAAGCGATGTCATTAGTACATATTGGCCAGAGGCAAAAGGTAAAGGGAAAAAGGCAGAGATGTGCCATATTTTATTATAACCTATAATTAATTGTAGGCTTTTCTTATTAAAACACTCAACAATCACTTAAAAAATTGTCACCCATAAGTTAGTGTCTTCACATTGCCACACATCTTATATAACTTTAATAACAAACACCATGTTGAATCATTAAAACATCTTTGCTCATGTGTCTGTGTGTGTCTGTGTTTCTCAGAAAAAGAAATCTACAGAAAAATGATAGATTTCATTCATATGGCAGCATAATTTATAACTTCATTACCTCTTTGGATTTTAAAACCCTCCTGTGAAAGTTGATAAGAAGAGTATTATCTTCCCATTTTACAAATGAGTAAAGACAGAATGAGATAGGTCCCAAATCACCTGGTATTTGGACTAAAAACCCAGGATATTTCATTGAGCTTTGCTCTCCCTTTGTCTGCCCTTTGGGTGGTAGGAGGGGCAGAAATGTCATCTCCCTTTAAAGAGGAAACGAAAAATGCAACGGCAGAAACAGCAATGACCCCTGATGAGGAAAAGGCTCCTGACAAAATTCTGACGGTATCTTGATTTATTAAAAGCACTGCTCAGAGCAAAAGGATCTAAAACATATACAATGTTTAATTTCCCTGTCAAAATTACAGAATCAGAGAGTTGAACCTGATTCTTTGTGTGTAAGGATAAAATATGAGCTGAGATTAATGCTAAATCATGAGCTAGCATTAAACCATATTACATGTCTACATGCGCGCGCGCGCACACACACACACACACACACACACACACACACACACATATATATATATATATATATATATATATATATATATATATAGAGAGAGAGAGAGAGAGAGAGAGAGAGAGGGAGAGAGAGAGAGTGAGAGAGAGAGTGAGAGATTTTTCCAAAGGGGTATTAGCAAATCATACACCTTATCTTCAGAATAATACTTAAACACACTGCAAAACAGCATAGACTAAAAATGAGTCACTCAAGCCCCAGGGGTTTGATTTTATGACTGACTTAGGATGGATAATTAAAACAATAATAATTACAGAAATGAATCTGTTCTTTTTGATCAAAAATACCTATCTGCTAAGAACCAGGTCCAGATCATTTTGACTTACACATGTAAATTTTATAATACCACTACCTTGCTTTGATGTAGTCTTTTAATTTTTCAGCAGGCTTTTCACATGCTAATACACACTGTTATGCTTCTGTTATTTTTAATGAGAAAATCTTCATCTTCCTGTCTCCAGGCCTCACCTTGTGAAGTCTGTCATTTCCATCATGATCATACACATCTGCTTGGCCAGCACAATGATATCATTGCCACTGTCGTCCCATTTGGCCACTTCAGCATCCAGCTTGCTTTTCTCTTGGTGGAATATCTCCACCTGCTCAGCTATTTTTGCCTTCTCCTCTTGCGGTAGTTGTGCCATGATGGCCTGTGTGGGTTACAGAAAAAGTGTGACTATTGGTGACAAAGAAGCACAGACAGGAGGTTGACTCTGCCTCTAGTTAATGGCAAAGCCAGACCCTGACAAGGATGATAGGCTGCCTCACCATTCTGGAAAGTACTTTTACTCCAGCCCCAAGAATGCAAAGGCACAGACTTGTAAGGTCCCCACATTCCCTGTCCCTGTTCCCACATAAA
This sequence comes from Mesoplodon mirus, assembly GCF_964341445.2. Classification (NCBI taxonomy): domain Eukaryota; kingdom Metazoa; phylum Chordata; class Mammalia; order Artiodactyla; family Ziphiidae; genus Mesoplodon; species Mesoplodon mirus. The sequence goes on along the minus strand of NC_138990.1, from coordinate 6,226,937 downwards.
AAAATAAAAAATAAATAAGAGATCCAAAGGTACGTGCACATTGACAGTAACAGAACTTCTTTGTCGCTGTGATGACATATGTTTGTTCAAAAGAGTCTATTCTTGACGATTTTTATATTTGGTCTTGGGAAACTTTTACCAGATGAAAGAATGCACCTCTTTCAACACTGAAATCTGTTCAGAAAAAAGAAAACAGGCCTCTGTTGCTGGGAAGGAAAAGAATTTTAAAGAATATCTGAGCATCCCAAGTCGGGTGGGGAGATGTCCTGTGAGTGTTAATGAAGCCATTAATGGTTAGATGCCAAACAAAAATCCCTTATGCAGGGCACACCAGGGATGGCATACCTATTCCCAGTCCTCCTCTATGGGAATCCTGGGTCGAACATGGCTCCCTGGACAGCCTATGAGTATGTACAGGGAAGCTGTGATGGGATAAAATTTAGGATTAAGAAGCAAAGGTTGATTTTCAATAGTTGTTAGGTAAGGGAATGTAGAAAAGCAAAAACTACAGTTGATTCTCACTATTCACAGATTTGTTTTATTTGCAAATTTGCCTACTCGCTAAAATCTATGTGAAACCCCCAAATCAATATTTGTGGTGCTTTCAGACATTCACAGACATATGCAGAGCTGCCAAAATTTTGAGTCATTGACAACCATGTTCCCAGATGAGGCTGAAAAAGGGTTTCTCTGCTTTCTTGTTTCAGCACTCATACCATAAAGAAGCGTCCTTTCTGCAATCTATTTAGTATCACATTTTCCACATATCTGCACTTTTTATTGATGGTTTTGCTGTCTAACTTGGCCCCCAATCCTAGTGCTGAAATGTTGTCTTGTGTCTCTAAACACAAAAAGGCTGCGATGTGCCTAATGGAGAAAATACATGTATTAGATGAACTTCGTTCAGGCATGAGTTTTACTGCTCCCAGCTGTGAGCTCAATGTTCATGAACCAAAACTATCTAATAAGGTATCTAAACAGAAACACTCATTAAACAAGATTACATATTGATGGGTTGAAGGAAATATTAAGACTAGCAGCTCTCAGGAATCTAACCCTGTATTTCCCCTAGGAGCAATGATTCCGTAGTTGTCAATTAAGCGTTCATGGTGACTTTATAGAACATAAGGGTCGTGAATAAAGAGAATCAACTGTATTTGTTAGACACTATTTATGTAACAGGCACTGAATGAAATGTTTGACTTCACTTCACTGCGTCCTCAAAGAACCATTTACAACCTGCTTCACTGAAAGGACCACATGGATCAGTGTGTCAGCACTGATATCCCTCTCATTCTGGGATGCACGTATTCTCCAGAAGAGCATGATTTAGGGTACCGACAGCTGTTGCAAAGGACAAATAAATAGCACAAAAAAAACCTTCTTTCTATATTGTAAACTTCCTCCCAATGTGAGTGAATTGTTCAAGGGAGAGGTAGGTAGCTGGTATCTAATAGAAATATCAGTGGATATAAGCTCAGAAAAACTGGGCTCAACCTGGCTCTGTAAGTGACTTGGGTTAAGGCCTCATTGCTACTGGATCACATCCTTAACGTTCTATAATATAAGAATAGTAAACAATTACCTCAGAATGTTATGGTGGACAGAAAATGAAATAATAAATGTAAAATTAAAGTAAGCATGTGTGGGATTATTGTTAACATTATATTATCATTATTTCTGTATGAGTTTTCTTCTAGCTGCTCCTCTAGCTTATTACTTAGTTGTCATCAAAGAGAAGGGATGGGCTCAGAGACTATGTGACTCTCTATAAATAGAATATTGGCATGATTCCTTGAACACAGGCATGTATACTGGGTACAGTACTAAAAGGTTTATGAATGTTAAAAATTTAATCTACTTAATTATTCTACAAGATTAATACTATTATTACCCTTGTTTTATTAATGATGATACCAAGATCCAGGGAAGTTAATTAAATTCTGAATATTACACAACTAATGAGCTATAAGAATAGGATTCAAACCCAGGTCAGCTAACACCATACTTAACCATTGTGCACAATAGGATCACCATGCAGGACCATGCGGGTTAGACACTGCCCAGTGGTCCCAGCCCAGTGGGGCAAAGGTCACTAAAACTCTAGGCTCTGTCCACCAGGCTGAGCATCCTAGACAAACCTTCATCTGCCCAGGGTAAAGGGGTGCCTTTGTCTGATTTGCATAAAGTGTCCTTGAACCAGCAGCTTCCCAGATGCTATATCTTACTAGTAGACAGCCATGTCTATGAAATCCCATGCATGTGTGTGTGTGACCTTATACAAATAGCACGTGAGTGTGTGTGTATGATGTATGTATATACTTAGGTAAATCAATACGTGTGTGCATGTGTATACAAAAATTACAATCCATATTTTAAAAGCCAGACTGGTGCAAATACAATAGTTCAAGTATTAAAATACTAATATTTGAAAAATATTTTACAGTACTTTTAAAGATAGCTAATATACAAAAGAGCTTGTTATAAACTCACCTATGCAATATCGTACTAACTGCAAGGCAGCTACCTATTCCAATACCTTTGAGATAGGTTTGGATTTGCAGAAGTTTCCTGAAGCATCCCTGTCTGATGTTCTAATGCTGTCTTAGATTCATTTGTCCTCCTCATACAAAATTGATAATCATGTTTTACTTAAACCTCACAAGTCCTAACCAGCATCATTTAAAGCATCCATTAGGTGCTTCTCTGTAAAAGAATCTATAAAACTACCTGACAGATCTCCATACTCTACATTCAATCTCCAGATTCTAGCAATAAACCTGTCATTGTCCCAAAAGGATTAATTTGTGCATTAAAGGGTGTACACTTGTCTATCAACTGTATCACTTGCATTTCACAATGTGCAGTTTAGCATTTTAATGTTAACTCCCTTGCTCTAACTCTCTAATTTCAAGTAATGCCCTACCTCTGACTTCTCTTTGAGCTTCCTGAGGGTAGAGTCCCCAGCATCCTGCAGTGTAGAAGCTAAGTACCTATCTCTTGATTGACTGCTTACCCATTTTTCCACTCACTGCATCAACATAGTTTGAGAGAAGTTAATAGAACTGACATACGTTTTCTAAGGGCACAATTCTGAAGAAAAACTGGCTCCTTAAAGCAGATTTGTATAAGAAGATGTTATTTTGACTCTAGGGGTGCTCTGCCCGCATAATGTACTTAATGGTGTGTGATTTGTGTGTAAGAGTCATTATATTTGCTTCTGCTTATGTAGTTATCAATGAAGTAAAGTTGTTTCCTAAATGTTATTAAAATGCTCTTAGCTTTTAAAAATTAATAATTGACCTTTTCTGAGACTGAAATTTTAAAAAAGGTTATCTATAAACAGTAGATCACAAACTGTGAAATTTGCAAGTTAATCAAATTAAAATTCAACACATGAGTTTTAATTAGGTCTTATGAATGTAACTCAGCAGTTTGAAATGTTAACACATTAAAGCCGTCCTAGCTAGGAAAAAAAAAAAAATAGAGGCTGGCTACATTCAAATCAAGTTGAATACAAAATATATGACATGCAATTGTTCATTCCCTCAAACTAAGGAAACATAAGAAAAATGATTTTCATGGCCAAAGGGTAAGACAACAAATCAGCTTTTCTGTTTGTGTCATGTGATCACCTGGGGCTGTCTGAGATTTTTGGCTGCTCTCTGTGTAGCTAAGCACAGCTGTCCTGATTGTTGGTCTGGGGCCCCAAGTCAGTGGCATCAGAGACTTGAATTCACAATGTTTTTTAACCACCCTTTTCCATGCTCCTAGTCTTTCCTTTGAACATCCAACCATTCTTTTGTGATTGTTTTAAACTTTATTTATTAAATGAAAGTGCAAATCACTGACACAAGCCAACAACCACTCAGCCCAGAATCTTTTTCTTCAATCTAAATCTCAAGGAGATTTTTTCCAATCTCAAAAAGATTATTTTTCCAATCCCAAGATGAAAAATGACTTTTCAAGTCTATGGACCTCCAAACTGATATGTTAGTTTCTTAAACACAGAGCTAGAGTCTAACATTTTAAGGCTTTAAGTACATAACTGTTTATACATAATGATTTAAAAGGTTAAAATTTAATGTGCCCATTTCTACTCACTTGGTTTTAAAGCAGGATAATAAGCATAAGTAATTAAAGAGAGGGTGACTTTTACCTGTCTCAGGCTGTGAAGTGAATTGGAAAATTGAGGTTGTTGTCTCATTAATTCAAGTAAAAACTTTCACGATGGTCTGAATTATCTAGCTCTTTCAGGTTAAAGTACTGGTCAGCTTTCTAATGAATGACTACCTTGTGTTACAAGCATCATCATCTTCTTCTTCATTAAACTTAAATTATGTAATAACCCATGAAACATTTCATCATGCATTTCTCCTAATGACATTATGAAGTAGGATGCTGTATACACCCCCCCACACACACACACACACACAAGGAGATGAGGCAGGGACAGGTTAAGAAAGTTACCCCAAAGCCGCACAGCTTGGCCAAGTTCATATTTAAAAGCAGGTTTGTGTGACTCCAAACAATATATTTTATCATGAAGGTTAAATGCCCAAGAGTTGTTGCTGATCCATTTTAACTATGTCAGCTTGTGAGGAAAGAGTTTATAAGATGTCATGTTTAGGAACAAAGGGCCTGATCATTTCTATATTTCATCAGATCAGGGTATAATTGTTCTCATTCATTCTCTCTCCCTCTCTCTCTCTCTCTCTCTCTCTCTCTCTCTCTCTCTCTCTCTCTCTCTCTCTCATAAAGTATTGTAGACAAGCAGCAGACAGGAACACATAAAGGAAACAAACATTCACTCTAATTTCAGAATTTGAGAGCAATGTTGGAGTGGGTACTAAATTCTTTTCTCCCACCATAACCTCCTCTTAGATTAATTTACCATTTTCAGAGAAGAATTTCTCTGAATGAGAATACAAAGTAACAGGGGAGAACAGGATGCTGGAAAGAGCAACTACCTCTGTCAGAGACAACTTTTGCCTCCTTCACAATTTCGACCAAGTTAACACACTTCTCTGGTCAAAAGTTCGACCATCTGTCATCTCAGCAATTCAGTGCACCCTCTTATTTCCAATTTACAGCCATAATTCTATGTCTCTGATTTGTCATCATATAATTATAGGCTTAAATAGGCTGACTCAATAACTAATGCTGTCTGCTGCAAGTTACTCACACAGACCTCATGATAGATCACAAAGACAAATCAGCAAGTGCTGGATTACAGGGGTACTTTGTTCTTATTATCCTGGCCCATGTTCATCACTCATGCTGAAAAATCTTTTTAAAAAGACTATTATTGTCTTTTCACCCACTGGGTGAAGAAATAATAAATGATGTAGAGAGGTGCCATCTGACTTTTGTTTCCACCCATCATAACAGACTTGATGTCTAATGTAATGGAAGTATAATGGGACTGTATTCTTCCTTGTAAAAGATGAGGCTAATCATGCCATTTTGACAAGATGGTAATTAAAAGATTATAAGATAAGGGTTGTACAATATGCCTTAGTCTTTGAGAAAACAAGCCAATGGATACTTGGGCTGTATCAACATTAAGTTGCAGTCAGTCAATTAAATTGACTTTGAATTGATTAATGTTTGGGTGAATTACTCAAACTTGCCCTTTGTCATTGACATAAAATTGCTGGTTTTAGTTAATTTTGAAGATGAATTGACTTGACTGATGCATTAGTTTAGCGTTATGCCAGCATAGGCTCAGAGGACTCTCAACTTAATCAGCTTCCCTGTTTTCAACATTTTAGGGGGAGTAAATCGAGTCTACAAGGTATTTTTTAAAGTAGGGAGCTTCATACTCTTTTGTGCACTTTTCTCCTGTCACCAGCCTGTGATTAGAAGAGATTTCTCTGCCAAAGGATGACAAGTCATCCCTTATTGAGCACTTAATATATGTCAAGTATTTTGCTCATTATTTTAATATATTATGTAATTAGAACTTCAGAAGAATCTTATCAAACAAGTATATTATTTACATTTTACAGATGATAGGACTGAAGCTCTGAGAAATTAAGCAGCATGTAACAGCATAGTACCCACTCTACTCTTCACAATTCAAAACCAAGTCTGTCTGAAAACAAAGTCAATGCATCATCAATGCTCTGGCTTTTACTCTCACATTACCCCTATCAATGTCCATATACATCTGTATCATTTAGTTGTTGGATGAGAGTATCAGGAGAAATAAGATTTTAAGTACAAAGACTTTCTTGACTCAACATAAAGCTTAGTCTGAGTTCTCTTTATTTTAACCTTTGATTGGCTATTTCCTACTCTTCTTTTGCAATTCCTAAGCCATTGTGAACTTTCTAGGGTTTCTTAACCCTATGCTAAATTACCATCTCTTTGTCATGCTTCCTATTCATTTTCTTTTAAGTGAAACTTAACAAAGAAAATTAGAATATCTAATTCTCAGTTATACTATACTTTGATTATTTTTGCCCTATGGAAACTGAGTCTTTAAAGGGAGGAGAATCTCACCCTCTTGCAATCCCTAGGAATTTTATCTCCTGTCACCTGCCTTGATTACCAGCATCTTACCCTCAAGGAGCCCCAGCTAATAAGATTGGTAAGATTCCAGAATCTTCTTTGGAAGACTTGTGTTGGTGGACAGTGTCACAGAGTGTTCGAGGGTGTTCAAATGTCAGCCAGGGTGGTGATCTTTCTGTTGCTTCTTGCTCCACAAATGTCATAGAGTGTTCGAGGGTGTTCAAATGTCAGCCAGAGTGGTGATCTTTCTGTTGCTTCTTGCTCCACACCTTAAGCTGGTATGTTTCTCGTATGTCTCTGTAATTTCTTTTTCAATCACATGGTAGACAGATCTGGGGCTACTGCCCTGGCCATAGATAGGTATTGGGGGAGAAACGTTCTCTCTCTACTCTGCTGGCCTTGAACAAATTTCAAAATATGTGGTATTGTTTATCAGAGACCCTAGGCCAGAGTATGGAGCAACAATAGGTCAACAAATAACAAAGTAGTACTCTAATTCTCCATTTGTTGTTTCTTTTTTGTGGTTAAGAAGCTTGGAGACTTCAAGCAGAACCATGGAGTCTGTGCCAAAGTAAGATCTGAGCATTCCTGTATCCCCTGGTCACTGAATAATCTAATCATGATCCCCAACCCCCAACAAATCCACCATACACATAAGTTTTGCTGTAATGTGGCTGCTATGTTTTGAGTTATGGAGAGAGAATGGAGTTAGAAGGAATCAGAATCAGTGGTGGTTACTTCCAATGTGTAAAATGTGAATTGCTATTAACAACCCCAGATGAGGCACAGACTTCTGAGCCATGAATCTCTTGGATTCCAGGTCCCTGGAAATCAGAAATTTACTCAAACAAATTTGGTGAACACAGCCCCTTTGCACCAAACCAAAGTCTTGGATGTCCACTCACCCGTGCACTCTGCCCTGCAATGAGCTGGTCATCCTCTGTCTGAACACTTGTCCGGCTACGTACATCATAATCTTCCTGCTCAAAGTCTGAATCGTCCTCTAGTTCTTCTGGGGTCTAAAAATACAGAGGAAAAGAGAAAAATCAGCATACAGATCTCCCTCAACTTACAATGGGGTTAAGTCCCAATAAACCCACTGTAAGTTGAAAATATCATGTCAAAAATGCATTCAATACATTAACCTACAGAATATCATAGCTTAGCCTAACTTACATTAAACGTACTCAGAACACTTACATTAGCCTACACTTGTGCAAAATCGTCTAACACAAAGCCTCTTTTATAATAAAGTGTTGACTACCTCATGTCATTTATTGAATACTCTACTGAAAGTGAAAAACAGAATGATTTTCTGGGTACAGAATGATTGTAAGTGGATTGGTTGTTCACCCTTGTGATCACGTGGCTAACTGGGAGCTGTGGCCTCTGTGCCTATACAATAGTAATAGACAACATGCTTTAAGTGTTTTCCATATGCCTATCACTTTTCTAAGTGCTTTACATACACTAACTCACACAGTTTTCTTGACAGTCCTATGATGTAGACACTATCTTCTCCACTTTACACATAAAGAAACTGAGATGTGAGAGGATATACCTTGTTCAGAGTCTTCTAGGGCAGGCAGTTTGACTCATGTACTCGAAACTACCATGCCATGTTAATTCTAAGAGGATAAACACAAGCAAAGACGGTGCAGGAAGGGAAAAGAGTGCATTAGTGTGACATTCTCTGCTCAATTGTCTTTAGCCAGAAAGCTGATGGTCACCCACAACATGCCTCTTGGCACATAGGAGCACCACCTCCCAGGGCTCTGTCTTTCAAAAGGAAGGAACAGATCACAGGCAGCACTAATGATGCCGTTGTCCATTCCCCATCTAAAAGGGCATATTTTAATTAATTTTGCTGGTTTCTTTGGCTACCTCAGTGTAATTAACCAGGTGTGGTTATTAATGAAGTCTTGAGAGTGGTCAGACAGGCATAAAATGGGGTCCTTGGTGCCAATATCACATTATGCTTAGTAATTTTCCAAGCTTTAGCATATCCCTCTTGTTTTCCTTCTCTCTCACATCAACCTTATTAATATTTACTCAGCCATCTACAGATGTTCAATATTCTTTCATAGGAATATTAAAAGAAAGAGGTTTTGTTCCTATGCTTTATTAACTCAGGCATGGGTGGGGTGGGTAAACCCTGGTTCACATAACTGGTGGCGTTTTCATTGTGGACAGAGACAAGAATCTCTGTTCATTTCTCACTCTTCTGGAATGTGTCGAGGAACAGTTACAGCAAGTTGGTAAATTCTGCTGACAGATGAGATGCCAAGATTGTAGACACTTTTCATCATTAGTTTTTGAAAAGGACAGAGAAAAATAAAATGGAAAACCTCACTCAACAGAAAAAAGGAGAAAATGACAATACCTATAGTACTGTGTACAAACATTGCAGTGATTTGCAAATTCAGTAGATGAGTCAATGGCAAATGTAACCTGGCAGCATAAGGATCATAATGATGAGCTTGTACTCAAGTGGCTACAGCTCAGGAACCAAAATACAATTTAAAAATGGCATTATTTCTTTTTTTTATTATGTATAACTGATTCACTTTGTTGTATACCTGAAACCAACACAACATTGTACATCAACTATACTCCCATAAAAATTTTAAAAACAATAAAAAAAAAATTAAAAAATAAAATAACCTGGCTATGGGCCCAGGGGACCTGAACACTTGGGGCCTAACTCTGCCGCTGATAGGCTGCGTATCTTTCATAAGCTACTTAGAGCTTTTCTACCTCCTCACTCATAAAATGGAGATAACTGCTACTTGCCCTGCCTGCCTCACAGGATTCTAGGATCAAATATGTATGAACATGCCTGGTAAACAATAAAAGTAAACTAAAGTAATAAGTGATAGTGATCATTATTATGCTTAATAATAAAATATACACCTAGTAACAACAGCTACAATCATCGTCATCATCATAGCAATCATTTTTTACTAACCACTATGGGTCAGGCATTCAGCTAAAGGATTTAATCTTATGATGACCTAATGAAATAAATTTAATCCCCATTTTATAGATGTACAAACAGGTTCAGAGTTGTTAGGTAAATTTTCCAAGGCACCACACCTAGCAAGTCGAGGGTTCCAGAGCTTTTAACCATCACAAATACCACCTGACAAATGGATGAGATTAAAATATTTTCTTGTGCCTAAACCATGCAACAAACCCATCCAAGCCACCCATATACATAGTTCTGTGCGTGTGAAGTTTCCTAATTTCCTGTAAATGTGTCTCCTATCTATGCTGTTTTTTTTTAACTTATTCATTTTGAGTGTTAATTTCTGACTAGTCAAGGACCTCCACAAATTAAAGGAGACATGGAAAAATATTGATGGCCTGCAAATGGGCCAGAGATAATTAGACTTGTATCATTGGATAGTGTCATAGGGTAAAATGAATATAAAAAATATGCAATTCACTGGACTGGAGGCTGGAGAGTGAAGGTCAAACCTCTCAGTTCTGTCCTTAGGTGCTCTCAGGGAAGGCCTTTTTATAAAAATAAAGAACCACTTTGATCTACCCTTGGTTCCATGGTTCTACTAATAAAGTATTTGGCGTGTAAAACATCTCCCTTTTAAGAGTCTATCCTATTAATTTGTGCATATTACAGAAGCCCAAGTATATCATGTGACTTTTCAAGGGTCACACCACATGTCAGCTGCAATACAAGATCAATCTACCTGCCTCAGTTTCCCAATCAAATGCTCAATCTTCTCTACAACAGCTTCTGTAAAGAAGCAAAATGAGAAACAGCTGAAGAATTTACAGTCATTTCACCAGGACATGTGAAAAATGTAGTAAGGACAATTTAAATGAACAGCTCAAATGTAAATGAGTTTCACTGAGAGCAGAAAGATGACACAATTTGACAACTGCAACAGGAGAGTTTGGGGGATGCATGAAGAAGGATTTCCCAACAGATCTCTAATCACTGGAATGGATTGGAAGTTAGAAAGTAGAATTAAAGATTTCCTAAAGGCAATATAGGACAAAATCTCCCTCATCAGGACTGATTGGCCACTGGCATCTCTATTCTGTATTACTCAGGAGGCTACCTGACTTAGCTCCTTTTTTCTGCCCTTACCCCACACTTTCTATTCTCACCAGTATAACCAGGATGTTCCACTTTAGATCTAACTCAGATCATGTTATTGTCCTGCTCAGAAAACTTCAATGACTCCCATCTCTCATTCAATGGGGTTCTTAGGCCACAGGTGCCATTCTTTCTGCCTGGAACACACTTCCCCTAATACTCTTTTTATTTTATTATATATATATATATTTTTTGTGGTACGTGGGCTTCTCACTGTTGTGGCCTCTCCCGTTGCGGAGCACAGGCTCTGTATGCGCAGGCTCAGCGGCCATGGCTCACAGGCCCAGCTGCTCCACGGCATGTGGGATCTTCCCAGACTGGGGCACGAACCCGTGTCCCCTGCATCGGCAGGCCTACTCTCAACCACTGCACCACCAGGGAAGCCCCCTAATACTCTTATGGCTTGTTTCCTCCTCCTTCTCCAAGTATCTTTCCAAATGTCACCCAGTGGCCACCCTTCATAAAACCCACACCCATCCTGTGCTCTATCTCCTTTATACTGCCTTGGTTTTCACATTAACTAGTACGTTATATCTACTTGTTTGTTCTCTGTCTCCCACCAAAGGAATATAAATTCTTTGAGGATTGGAAGCTTTGTTATTTTGTTCACCTCTGTATTCAGGGCACTTCCAACAGTAGGACATCTAGTAAGAATTAAACAAATAAATTAAGTCACTAAATGAATGAATGACTAAGATCCAATTACCAATAATTTAAAAAAATCATACTAAATTATTTTTAATTGAGTTAAGAAAACAAAACTAAGGATGTTATGGGACCATGTTGATAACAGCAATCTGTAATAGGTAAATCAGTTTTGTCACATAAGTTGTTTCTAAAGTCTCTTCAATGCTTTATTTTCTAGCTATGACAAATATTCTGACTCCAATCTTTGCAATTTTGATAATATTGCTGACTAATTTAACAAATTCTATCTCATTAATTGATTGTATGAAGATAAATTTCATCCAGAAGGTTGACGAAGGGAAATATTTCTTAGGAACCTACTAAGGCCAGGACTATACTAGTGCTTTATAGCTGCAGTAATATTTGTCCCCATTTACAGATAAGGAAACTGAGGCATAGAGAAGGAAAATAGCATGTCAACCACCCCAAAATAGTTAAGCCATAGGTTCCCAAACTTTATTGCTTCAAGCATTGTCTCAGTAATTTTTTCATGGTGTCTCTAGGCTAAAAAACAAAAGAAAACTAATGGCTCTGCTTCTTAAGCAGTTAGATCATAAAAATGGATTGAGTTGATTGGCCCTAACAATTTAGTGCCTTTTGCATACTGCATTACTTCTCAAACCTTGGAATACAGTTGAACATCCATTGAGCTTGATTTTTTATCACAGCAACCACCAGAAACCCTGCATCACAAATACATGATAGGATCAATATATGATCAAAAGTAATGTACCAACCTAATGTTTAAACTGTGAGCCACCTTCAGCTACTATGTCACACAGTATCTGAGAGATGTTTATGTGTTTCCCTTGACATTTTAAATTATCTTGCAGTGCTCCAGGGCATCTTCATGCTCATTTTGGGAGGTGTGAAGTTAAGCTATAGAATCTTATCTGAACCCTGTCCTAAGCCCTATTGTTTCTCTTCCCTGCTTTCAAAAGTTTCATATGCAACTAAATTAATTGGTTCCAATTACAAAAGTTCAATGTACAGATATCATTTTATGTCGTGGTCATTCTATGAGAAGCAACTACTGTTTTGTTGAATACAAATATTCTGACACCAAAATATTACCATCTTCTATGCTACTTTAATTTCCAATATTAAATGTTTAACTCCTTGTGTCTTAAATAAACACTTGCTCCTCCTTATTTGAAGATTCTTTATTTGTGAATTTGCCTATTCACCAAAGTTTCTCATAATTCCTAAATCAATACTTTTGTAGTTATTCACAAGTGTGTGTGTGCAATGTGGCAAAAACTTTGAGTCACCCAAAGTGCAAATTTCCAGCTGAGGTCAAACAGCAGAATGTTCTGCTTTCTTATTTCAGCTCTTGTACTGTAAACAGTATACTTTTTGCAGTCTATTTAGTGCCACATCTTTGCATCTTTGTGCTTTTTGGTATTTCTCTGCTTAAAATGGCTTTTCAGTGTATGTGCTGAGGTTCTGTTTAGCATTCCTAAGTGCAAAAAGGTTGTGATGTACCTTCCAGAGAAAATGCATTGGTTAGATAAGCTTCCTTCAGACGTGAGTTATAGTGTGGTTGGCCATGAGTTCAATGTTCATGTATCAACAATATATATTAAATAAAGTGTCTTTAAACAAAAACATAAAACAATCTAATATATTGATCAGTTGATGAAATTGTGACCAGAGCCTCACAGGAACCTAACCCTGAATTCCCCCTAGAAGCAGTGTTTCAGTATTCTTTAATTCAGGGTTCACTGAATGTAACTACTGCAAATAATGAGAATCAAATATATGCTGGTGTGCCAGAGTTGTCTATCCATTTTTTAAACTACCATATTAGGGTAATGAGAAAACTCCTATGTAGCTGATAGATCACCAAGTCAAGCCTTGGCCAGAAGCAAACAAAAAACTGTTTTATGGAACAGAGGCAGAGTTGACCTACTCCCAAAGAGAAGCAGGAACCTGAAAGGTGAGGTTGGAATACAGAAAGGACAAGCTTTGTATGCTTCAGAGGGTTGCCTGGAGCTGGCCTGGAGTGCCTACATACTAACATCACCATTAAATATGTATTGATTGCTGAGAGGCAAGGTGATGGAGAATTTGACCTTTCAAGGTCCTTTCTGCATTTATATTTGGGAAAGAAATCTTATTTTTGCAAAGCATAATCAATAATTTGAGAGGAAGGAGGCATGGCCAGGTTTGCTGAGAAAGAGCTCTACTTGTCTTACTGTCTTTCTTCCTGACTTAGTGTAATGATTTTTTTTTTAAGCAGACTTAACTATCATACACAGAAAGCAAACCAAGAATTTAAGTACAAAATGAAGCTATTCCAGTGCTGAATGGAGAATAATTTTTAAAATAACAATTTGTACATACTGTACATTTCTCCCTTCCTAAGTTTTAAGTGGTGTGAAATCCATCTGATCAAATCACTTAAAATGTCAAGATGGAGGAATGACACTTCATGTAACAAAGATATGGCATTTTTATCTAAAAGTATGGTTTATTACAGCTCATGAATGAATAAATGAATGATGGCTATAAACTTCCTCAGCCTCCCAGATGAATGGTTGTCACAAAAATGTGATGGCTAACGAAGCAGAAAAATGGCAAAAGAGGGAATATGTCTTGAGAATTATAGTGGAATTTAGTGCCAAATGCTTTGAAAACATAACTCTCATGGTCTATTACTTTATTTCACAAGTTAGTATATAATGGGAAAAATGATATGATTTGTTACAGGCTTAAAACGCTGACTATCCTTCCTTTACTTCTCCACCAGTTCTCATACCTTTTCTCTCTGTCACTTTCCCATCTGCATAGTTATCTCTTTTTCTTTCCCCCAAAACACACAGTATTAAGCACTATGCCAGACAATGCAACACAGTGAAGGGAAAATTAAAAATACAGTCTTTGCTTTCCAAACGTTCAGTCTAAAGAAAGTAATAGACATTAAAAGAAATAGTGTAACGATTATGATCACAAGCAGAAAGAGTTATAGGTAGCTAAAAAATACGGTCAGTATTTTTGAGGGAGAAAATTTAGGGAAAGAAGATTTGAGCCAGGTCTTGAAAGATGGTAAGAGTTTGACAGATCTAAAATGTGGGAAGATAGAAGAACAGAAAATATATTTGACCATCACCAAAGTCCAAAGTTGAACTCCACATTGTTACATATAACTAGTATTGTCAGATACAACTTATGCAATGTGTAGGTGTGTATTATAGAGAGAAAACAATAAATCAAAAATACGTCTTCAAGTATTGAGGGGCCACACACAGAAAATAAATTGATTGTTACTGTTTTGCAGTGTTTAAGGGGATGTCGGTTTAGATGCCCAGTGATCACCCTGAGAGAAAGTGTTTCAAGATGCACTCAGCAGTTAACTCATGGTTTCACTGAGCAGCCTCAGAGACAGCTGTGGAGGCTGAGGATGGAGATACAGTCTAGGGCTGCCTCATCCAAAATGGTGTCCACAATCTACATGGAGTTATTAAACACTTAAAATGTGGCCAGTGCCACATGTTGAAAAGCTAGTTTTGGATACCTTTGAGTAAATAAAATCTGTCATTAACATTAGTTCATCTGTTTCTTTTTGCTTTATTGACACATCTACTAAGAAATTAAAAATTACAAATGTGCCTCACATTATATTTCCATTGGACAGTAGGCTTTTAAGATTAGCACCACAGACGCATCTTCTCTGCCTCAATCCTAATACCCACAAATATATTTGTGTCATCAATTATGCTTTTGAATATGTATTTAAGTTTACTAAGAAAGAGTTCTGTGGCTAAGAAAAGTGTTTGAAACCTACTGTGCCAAATTGTTGATAAGGCAAGGAGAAAAAATAGTCTCAACTCATGATGGAATATTGTGCAGCAGTTAAATGGGATGAGGTAAGCTATGTGTCTTCATAGAGATAGAATTAGGTGAACAAAGCAAGTTGCAAATAACACTTATATGAGTTTTAAAATCTGCTGTATTATGTTTTCTAGTGTGTGTCTATATATAATTACTTAGACAATGGTTTGGAAGGCTCACACCTACCTGACCTCAAAAGACTGAGGATGAGAAGATAGTAGGGTAAGTGGTAGGGGAGGTCTGCTGAAAGATTATTTAGCCTTATTTATAATGTCTTAATTATTTTTTACAAGAAGAAGGTAGCTCTGTATCACTTTATTGTCATTATCAATATAATTATTATTATCATTATCACTGATACTACTAAGCTGGGTGATCTTCATTTCTTTCCATTGCACAGCTTTCTGATTCTAATGGGAAATAGTGTTAGCAATGGGGAATGGAAGGGGCACCCCTAAGTTGGTATCAAATTTAGGCAACAATGTGTGTAAGAAGTAGGCAGGACATCACCCTTCAGGATATTCAGTGCTGATCAAGGCTTGTTGGGATCACTCATCCCTTTATAAGTAAAAAGTCCCTGTTGTCTGACTAAATGAGGAGCTAAACAGCTTACCAAGTTAAACTAAATAATTAAAAAAACAAAGAGTAAATTCTTTGAGGCCCCTACTAGAAGTTCCATTCAGCTCTGAGCTACAGAGACCTCACATACCCTGATCATCAGCACAGCCTTTCTGATGTCCCGAACGCCGTCATATACCAGGCGAGAAGCATCGATGAACTCGTTCTCTTCAAATGGTTGAGGGACGTTGGCACTCAGGGCTTCAATGGCAACCTCCACTTGTTCAGCAAAACGTGGCATCACTGTGGTAAACAAGGTGAAAAGCAGTGGATTAGACAATCTTTCTTTCATGCTCCCTTGTTTCAGCCCTTAGGGAAGATGGCAGGCTCTGGGTATCCCAACATTTCAATGAATCTGGGTGCCAGCCTGTCCATTTGGGAGTGGATCCAATTTAGTGATCTTTGTGCCTTTCAGCAAGGAAAGCAAACCATTACTCCTTGAATGGTGATGGTATGCAACAGAGCAAGTTTTTGAAACCTGCCTAAGATAGGGTGGAATAGTGTATGTGAGTCCAGGTTTCATGTTATCCTGAGTTGAGTTCCAATTCTGCTAGTTCCTAGCTGTGAAACCTTGGCCACATTTTCTTAACCCTTCTAACTCTGCTTCTTTTTATATAAAATATGATAGTAAGATCCTAACTTGGGGTTCAATGTGATAATGCATACAAATGCACTGGATGACATCTGGCCTTTAGAAAGCCTCAATAAATATGGACCTAACATTAGATGCTAAAGTCATAGCTGGTTGAATAGCAGACTTTAATCTATGTTGTTTCATAGTAAAATGTAAATGAAATGATCCAATCCATGCCACTTCTGTCTGGAATGCAGGTATTGAGACACTGGAGGTAGGGAGATGGCTGTGGAGGGAGGCTTGTGAAAAGACTGTGTAAGAGGTGAGATGGAACACCCAGAATATTCCATCAGAAAGGCTATGAAAAGAGACCAATGGACTCAAAGATAATTTAATTTTGTTCCATTTTCCCAGAACTTTGTTGGTGTGCAAGAGGATACATATGAACATTTTAAAATGTGGGCACCTCTTTCCTTAAATAAGGACAACTACATACACACTGGAAGTTTGTGGAAAGTAAAGTTAGTGGCTACTTAAAAAATGCTGCTAATTCACTGATTCTTGAAAATTATAATTCAAATTTTTCATCTGTTATCTTGTAACAATAAATCCATATGGCAAAGGAAAGCCAAAAGCACAATTATTTTTATTTACAAGGACAATAAAGTAGAAACGTCATTCATCTATTTCCATTTCTGAATTTTCAGGCCTGATTCATCATTATACTCATTTTCAAAGTCTGTGGATACTTTAACATCCATTCTAATCCCTAGTGGGAAAAACTCTGCTAAATTACTTTACTCTCTAGGGTCAGAGTATTCAAGATAAAACATTCCTTAAAAAATGTATTTCTACTAGGAAAAGTCAAATGTTATTTTTTTTTAAAAAAGGAGGGTGAGAGGAAAACAGAGTAACCACTCTTTCAACAGAAATTATCAAAACCAAAGCATGGCAAGGGGTGAATTTCCTTCTGTGAGTAAATTGCTATGAATGGTTCTCTATACTACTTGAATTTTTCATTTGGGCCTTTAAACTACTCTTATATGAAAGGAATTTGGAAGATATTGAGAATATTGCTGCAAATATGAATCAAACGAAAATATATTTCTAAAACCCACCACATTAAACTAAGACCATTTCAGCTATACACTTGTGGTGGGAATAAACTGTTTTATATTTCTAAATAATCTAGATAATTGAAACTGATCTCCTTAAGCATGAAAATATTTTTGTATGTGTCATTTTCACATGAGTATCTTTCTTAAGTGAAATTACAAATTCCTTTCCTTTCCTAAACTCAAAATTCTAAATAATATTAATTCCATTTGATATCTAAGCTGCCATAATGACCATCAACAATTTTACAGATGTATATGATAGTATCTGTAGCACTTAGCTGCACAAATTTCTGTCCCTTTTTTATAACTGATAAATGACTGGTACTCCTCCATGTATGTAAGATAAATACTCTTACAAATCAATAAGGAAAAAATAGAAAAATAGACAAAAGTTTAGAAAAAGCAATTCATGAAAAGGAAATCCCATGTTATTGATAAATACATAAGATGCTTGGCTTCACTAATGAGTGGAAAAATTACAATGTAAATAATGAGATAGTTCTTACCTGTTGGAGGATGAGCAAACAAATTAAAATTTTAAATATCCGTCTTATTGAGCATGTGGAAAAAAGGGAACCCTTCTACTATAGATGGGATGAAAAATGGGAACATATCATTTTGGTAAACGCATTGTCAAAATCTAGTAAAATGATGCTTTCCAGAGCCAGTCAGTGAGTTGTGAAATTAGTTAGGGCATAGCCAAATGCTGACTTCTGAGGAGATATTGATTAGGAGACTGAGTACACTGGGGGCACAGGAATGTCTGTGTCTCTAGAGATACAGTTGTTTTTTGTTAGGTTGAATGTTCCAAGAGTTAATAAATACAAGAGTTACATTAAACCTGAGGATAATAACTGCTTTAAGGGAGTTCTTTCAACTGACTCTAACCCAGACCTATTCTGAGTCTTCTAACTCAGGGGGGAACCACTGTGATCTGTGCACCCCAGGTTCATAGACTATATACATGGATGGGACAAAATGAACTTAAGGATGTAAATCAGCAAATAGCCAGTATATTAAATCGAGTAAGTCCTGAGGTCTACGTGTTTACTGGGAACAGAAAGCTAAAAAGATATGTCATTTGTGAGAAAATTTAAAATGCACAAGAATACTGTGCATAATTTAAATATATACTCATTTTTATTACACATGTTCTGAAAAGATGTATGTAACCTTAAGTTATAGTAGTTACCTTTGAGAGCAGAAGGAGAGGCATGGAATTAGGTAGAGGTCTTAAGGAGGCCTCAGGTGTATCTTATTTTTGAAATGAATAATAATGTGAATCAGATATTGCCAAATAATATTTGTTATACCTTGGGGTACAAGCTGAGTGTCAGTTACATGAGTCTCTGTTCCTTTTGTATTTTTGAATAGTTTCCAAATTCAAATTTAAAAAGAGATCAACATAATACCCTGAAGGCTTTATTTCTCCTTATAGAATAAGGCTCTGAAAAAATAAAGTTCTAGCTCATGGCCCAAACATAATAGAATCCAATTTGATTCATAGTATTAAGTGAGGAAGACCCTCAGAAATGTTGATTGTGATCAAATGCTTAATATTCCACTAAGGTCCACCAGCTGGAAAGCTGAGTCAAGTAGTCCCTATCCACTAGACCCTCCCGGTGAAAACCTTTGATGAAGTCCAAAAGGGAAAGTGGGGTTGTGTTGCTTTGTTTTATTTGTTCAAGGTCACCCTGAGGAAGAGCTGGGGAAGAGGAAATTGTAGGAATTGACATGCTGTCTTTCTCCACTCTGCACTGATTCTCTCAAGGGAGAGAGAAGAAAGCTCAACTCTAAAGGGACCATTCTCATAAGTGATGCTCTGGGGCCCAAAACATACCCAGTACTGCTCTGAAACCCCAAGTTTGGCAGAGGGCATCCTGTTCGCTCCAGCATGGAATACAGAATCTCTCTTGGGAGATTTAGGAGGTGCGGTTTTTGAAAGAACAACAGTGTTGTGGATGTGGCATTGTCAGAAGAAGCAGAAAGAAGAGATTGGAAGAGAAAATACCATCAATTTTCCAAGGAGGAAAAATGGTAGAGGAAGTGGTGTGGAATCCTTACTTTTCAAATAGGGGCTCAAAGGGCAGTTTAGCATTAATATTCCAATGACCTTATTTTACTCCTCAAGCTGATAAAACATAGAACTTGAACACATTCCATTTGATATTTATTTATTGTAACTGACAAGACATCCATTTCTCTTACCACAAGTCAGTATTTTTCTGGGTCTGACTCTTAAGAATATTTTCTTCCATGTTCTGTTCCTAAGTGCATTCAATAATTATTTATTTGGGGCTTGGTCAACTGCTAAAACTCTAACCAACATACCTTTGCTCTCCACATTGATGCTCTCTTTCCTGTTTTAGTTTTATCCTCTCTGGTTTTTAAAGTGATAAGACAGAATAACAAAAGTTTATAGAACAATGATCCATTCTGACAGAACCTAAGATGTTAGTTTAATTATGAATTATTCCAACACTTTAATAGGGTTTGAAAAATGAAATACCCTCAAAGTAATACTGAGATAGAAACAGTCTCAAAGTACTTCAAATATGATGCTGATTCTACCTCCCACTAATTGGGACAAAACACAGCATTGCCTTTGTGATTCACACATTGTATATTAACAGAATTTCTGATACAGGATTATATAAATAGAAGCTTCCTTCTACTTTATGAATTACATCTAAAAATGTAGACACCACTTTACTGTTATTTATCAGAAATCCTGGATTGCTCTTAATGGCTTATGTCCTGAAGGGGTGATCAAAGTTGGAAATAAACTTTAAAATTGTCATTGTACTTTTGTATGCAGAGTGCACACTAGGCCACAGAATGATGATATTCCAGGAATAATGAAATCAGAGTTAAGTATGCATATAAAAATCAAGGTCGCCTGTTCTAGTGTTGATCAAGGTCTTAAAACTGAGGTGAGGAAGATCTGCACTGAATCCTCCTGAGAGACTTCAGAGGAGAAATTTTAGAGCACAGGGTGAGTCAGTAAAATGAACAAAACATTGTGCTAAAGATGCAAATAGGACTGCCGACAACCATAAGAACCGAATCCAAGGTTAAATAGAGGCAGTAGAAATGACTAGCCAACCAACTGCATTGCCTCTAAGTAACCACCTAAAAGGTCCATGCCCTGCTGTAAATGTTCCAATGACTTCTTTTAATATAGAGAGGATTATAAAATCTCTTTATCAAGATATAAACACAAACATCTGACACCTGATTATAATGCCTATCTGTCTCTGTCTCCCCACTTATTCCTACATATATTCAAATGTTCCAATTAGACTGAATTACTTCTATGTCTTCAAATATGACAGAGACACACCATGTTATACTGTGTCCATGATCAATTTATTCTCTCCTACTAAAATGTACTTCTTTCTTTGCCCCTGGTGAATACCTCCGCAATCTTCAACAACCAGTTTAGAATTGACTGCCATTGTGAAGCCTTCCTTAATCCCAAGACACTCCAAAGTTGGCCATTCTCTACAATTTTATAGCATCCTAATTATGCCTGCACTATTATAGTACTTAGTACACTGTATGAGGATTGTTTGCCATTTCTGTATGTCAGCTGCTTCCCACAGGAGTCACTTTTAGGCAGAGATCATCTCTTCTTCATTCATTGCATCTTAAGCCCTTATTATCCTTCTGGCACAGCTATATCCAGCTGGGAGAAGGATGGGAAGTGAAAGAATGGGATGTAAGAAGGAAATAATTTTTCACCAAGTATTTCATGGACAAAATGAGCAGTATCACATTCATCATACTAAGTCACTTTCTTTCTGCCCATCATTTCATATTAGTTCAGTAATTGTATTAAAGAGTTTCATGAGTCATTAACCAAGTTATTAGTGGGCATTCTAGGTTTGGTCTCGAGAGACCTTTCAAAAACCTGAGCTCAGAATCCTTTCAGGACCACTTGAGTAGAAGCTTCACCACTGAGCATGGAGAAAGATTTATTATTGTATACTTGACTAGTTGACCAAAGCCAAACTAGCATATCTGCATGCATAGGGGTCATCCAATGGTGGCAGTGCAGTCAACCAACATGCTTTCTTGAGTGTGTTCCTTACACAAATTTTATTACTGAGGATAAAAAAGAAAAAAAGATATACAAGGTCTCTGTTCTAGAGAAAGAACCAGTCTAACAAGTGTTAATATAAAATAGAAAAATAAGAATGAGAACATTTGAAAATAATCTAAAAAGAGAATAAAATATTAGGACCAGGATAGAATTGTGGCCAATTCCAGTACAAGAATCAGTATAACCACACCCTCTCCATTACAAATAGTTATGATGCTTCCATTTTAACAGTTGAAGTTAGGCAGAGAATTAGATGTTAATCAGAGTAACTAGAGCAAGAAAGTATTAATTTTGGGAGACTCTGTGGGGGCAACCCTAGTATCCCCCTACATCAGGAAAATACTACTTGATGGTGTTTCTGTAGGTAATGGATTATTTCCTATAAATGGTTTCTATAAGACATTTCTAAGGAATTTTATTCAACAGCCCCCAATTAGATGTCAGGTTAAGAGGAGAAGAGAATATAAAGGAGAGAATGATGTAAACCAACATTCAGGCCTGAATTTGGCCAGAAGAAAGTCTGACTGGCATTTACAAGACTCTGTGTGTACCTTGATAGTTCAGCACATCCATGAAGCATCATCAATTAGAAAGGAGCCTGTTTGAGTCTGAAGCTCCAAGTCTTACTATTGTAGAAGTAGGAACTAACACAAACTGAATCTGTAACACATTTGTTGCTTTGGTAACACTCAAAAATGATGGAGGACAAGCCATAGCCACAGGTCATTGTTTCATATTGATTCAGTAACTTTAGTAAAGAACTTCATGACCTATAATTGTCATTAGAGGATGTTCTAGGGTCCACCCCCCCATCCCAAACAGGGACCTTTCAAAATCTTGAGCTCAGAATTCTTTTTAGGGCTGCTTATGTTTCTACCTACTGGACAAGAAATAATCAAGTAGATCTATAAGTCTACCTCATGAACAAAGGCTATTTCATTACTGTATGTAATTTATAGACCCATGCACTCCCAGTAGATGTAGTGGCTTTCCTACAAGTAAAAGAGTGGTCATAATCTTGTTGAAACACTTGGCTAGCATTTCTTGCATTATCCAGACTTTTACTTCTTGATTTTGCACACTCACTCTAACACTGGTTATGATCTTCATCACCACTCAGCTTCTTCTGAGATTAAAGTTTGAATCTCTGATACTAAGTCAAATGAAATTTTCCCTAGTAATGTCATTAGATTCTTTCTGCCGTTTGACATGTACACTGTTACCTTTGAATTATGTACTAGCTTTGTCTTGTTTCTCTGTACAATTTCTCAAATCTGTCCTTCTCTTCTCCAACTCTCCTCTCCAATCACCTTGTGCCAATCTTGGCTTTTTTTCCCTCACTATCTACATCTGTTATTATCTTCTCCCCTCCTGGCCAGATACTGCATAGCTCTATCTAGGCACAATGGAAGGCACTGCATGAAGAAATAGGTACATTATGGCAGAAGTTAAACATGTCCCTGTTAAATCCATGTTGTGGGATCTGTTCATATGTCTTAATATTCTATCCTAATTATGCTAGTCATCACCCTTATTGTTTGTCCCATCTTTATGCATTTGCAAATATGTATGTGTGGTAGTCAGCCTCTGAGATGGGCCATTCTTTCCTGGTCCATGCCCTTGTATGATCCTGTCATCTTGAAAGTGGGCTGGAACTAACGACTTGCTTCTAACCAATAGAGTATAGAAAGGAGGACAAGGTGTCACGTTGCTAATTAGGTTACAGAAAGGTGCTGGCTTCCCATCTTCCTTGCCTTTTCTTGCTCTCTCACTTGCTCACCCTGATGGAAGCCAGTTGGCCTGTGGAAAAGCCTCCATGGCAAGTAATGGAGAGGAGCCTCTGGTGAACAGCCAATAAAGGATTGAGACCTTACGTCCAATAAGAAATGAGCACCTGAGGCTTTTCAACAAAAACGTGAGTCAGCTTGGAAGTAGGTCTTTCACCAATTGACCCTTGAGATGACTGTACCCCTGTCCCATACCTTAATTGCATCCTTGCGAGAGATCTTGAGGCAATGCCACCCAGCTAAGCTGTGCCAGTCTCCTGACCCACAGAAACTATGAGATAGTAAATGTTTGTAATGTTAATCCATTAAGCTTTGGTGTGATTTGTTACACAGCAATAGCTAACTAATAGAATATGCTATGACAGAAGTAGAAATAACAGTAAAAATAGAAAGACATATTAAAATTTCTGTTCATTCATTTGTAGCAGCTATGCTGGTCTAGGTTTCTGGTATATTTATTGCACTCAGGCAGAAGCTTAATTGAATCTTGATATTTGATTATATTTATTTACAAGTTAACCATTTTGAGCCTCAGTTTACACAAGTGTAAAACATCTGGCCTTCTGGTTTTACATAAGGTTTAAAAATAATACGTTCTACAAATTTTATATACAATTATATATATAAACATAGGTAGTACTTAGTCACTGGGGATAAAGTGACAAACAAAATAAATATGATCTTGCCTTCAATGGACTAAAAAGTGGGATGTATGTAAGATGCTTCCCATTGTGCCAAGCACACAAGATTCACAGTAAATGTTTCTTGTAATTGTCATCTTCACACCATGACCCTTTGTATCTACCCATCTACGCCCGCTTTTTCTTTGTTTACAGCAGGCAAAATCATCTGGTCTCCTTTGGATGGAGGTTGGAAGTACAACTACGTGCATGATTCATCACCAAAAAGTGGGCCCTGTGGGAGTGAAGTAAACTGAAAATAGCATACAAATTAGTGTTGAAATGTCTGAAAATTGGGAAGTTGGTACAATTTATCTGAAAACTGAATTTCCCTGCTTTTATGCCCTTCTCTCTCCTTGGCAGGACTACATCATCTTTCTGATGGTTTTGCATTTTTAATAATGAATTTCCTATGAAATCTTCCCTAAGGACAAGATTTTATAAACTCACTGTTAGAATTTTCATTTTATCTTCATTGCCAAGAAAGCCAGTGTTAAACACTGTATTACAGTATGACCTCACCAGATCCATGAAGAAAGGAAATCTTTAAAGGTTAGAGACTTTACCAAAAAGCTCGTAACTGGAAAAAAAAAATCAAACCCAGCTTCCCTATCTCAAATTAGACATTGTTTCTAAAAAAACCTCTCAGCTTAACCTAATATTCTTGTGAAAGTGTTTTCCTTCTACCTCAAATGCATACTACGATTTTATATTAGCTGATTGATTGGATATGAATCTTGAGTAAAGTATCCTCAAATGTTTTTTTTTTTTTAAATGTGGAGGAGGGAGTATGGAAATAATATTTAAACTCTCTAATTTGAAATCATTCTCTGTCTAGGCCAGTGATATACTAGCTTTCACTGTGCTTTCTCTTGATAACTGTTAATCAAGTTAGAAGATATTGAGCTCTGGAAGCTAGGAGCCAGGACGAAAGAAGCCCAGCTTAATCTGCTCCCTATTCCCTGGTGACTATTTGTCAGCTGTTTTTACCTCTCTAGACAACCATCAGCATCCTCCTGGCTAGTCCTAATTCTTCCATGCTGTGTATATTCTTGGACTTTCTTTCGTCAGAGTCAGTCATCTGTTCCCTCTGTGGGAGTTCCTAAAGGCTGCCATTTTCATAAACTCATGTTTGGAAAATTATAATGTATATTTCAAACATCAAAATCAAACTCAAGCTCCAGAAGGCCATACATAACCCATGAGCTGAATTGTTTGATGAAAGATGAAAAAGGACTGCTTAGAAGAAGGAAAAAAATCTTCTAAATTCTGTCCACGATAACTACCCTAAGAGAATCAGGCAGCATGCATCTGCTTTTGTCTAGACACAAATTCCTTTCCCCAGGGAAAGAAAATGCTTGCTTGGAAAGTTCTTACATTTTAAAATCAGCATTTCAAAAATAATCACAAATCATTTATAAGTTAAAAGGAAAGGATGGCACATTTCATTCTGAAACTTAAGGAATGAGTAAAGAACTGAACATGATGCCTTATTTAGCTTACAGTGTTTGTAGAAACCTAGCTTGATAAATAGTTAATTTTGGCATCAGTGAGATTTTAAATTTTAAGATGTAATAAAATAATTGCTAGGAATTTATTGCTCTTAGTTTAAAAGAATCTGATCTTGATCATTAAGCATGCAATTTTAAAAAGGGAAAAACCTCTAAAATAAGGTATTATTCTATATCAGTTTTGTTTTTTATTTATATTAATAAACATTTTTGAGCTTCAACTCTCATCAAGACTGGAGGAAATGAAGAGGTAGTCTCAGATCTCAAGGGGTTAAAATTAAATTAGGAAGCAACATACACACACACACACACACTCCTGGATAGAAAATAGAAGGGAGACAGAGAACAGAGAGGTACCTTAAGACAGAAAAATGGGCAAACACAGAGTATGCAACACCTGGTAGGAGCTTAATGAGTGACAGTGAGTAATGGGGCACAGAGGAGTGGGATTGGCTGGTATGGTTACAGAAGACTTCAGTTCTTCTCTAGGAAGAAATCAGCTAGTGTTAGAGAACAGGTAAAATATAGAAAGGCAAACCAAGTGGGGAGGTAATTTTGGGGTCAATTTGACAGTAATATCCAGAATCTTTCTGGTTCTTATGTCCATATGTTATCCCATCTACAAGCATAGTTTCTTATTTTTCCTAATCAAACTATTTCTGGAATATTCTAATGATGTTCCCATTCAAGTGATTGTTAACATATTCTTCCTTTCTTTGATTCCAGCACCTGTTGCTGATGTGGTAGGGATTCTGGGTAAAAGGAACTTACTGCTGCCTCACTTGTGCCCAGTTAATACACCCTGGCCACCAAGTCCTGTGGACCCCAGCACTGGCCCTTCTGCCATTCCATGGCCACTACCATGGTTGCTGATCCCTCATATCCTTGAAACGACAAAGAAGTATCATGTCCTTTGCAGTCCCCAGGATTCTGAGTCTATGCTGTGACTCACACAGAACTGGAAATTCATGTCTTCCTTTTAGTTTTACTTTGAAAATTGGGCACTAGAAAAGTGCCGTTTCTTCCACTATGTTGCTCCATAAATGTATAATTGTGAGCCTTCCTATATCCATCCTATCCCACCTCCACTTCCATGTTAGAAGTTTATTATCAGGTTAAAATTGTTTCTCTTGGGACTTCTCTGGTGGTCCAGTGGTAAAGAATCCGCCTTCCAATGCAGGGGACCTGGGTTCGATCCCTGGTCAGGGAACTAAGATCCCACATGCTGTGTGGCAACTAAGCCCACACGTCACACCTACTGAGCTTGCACATCTCAGTGAGAGATCCTGCGTGCCTCAACGAAGATCCCGCATGCCATAGCTAAGACCCGAGGCAGCCAAAAAATAAGAAATAAAATAAAATAAAATGATGAAAATAAATAAAGTAAATAAATATATTTTTTAAGTGTTTCTCTTATTTTCTCAAGTTGTATTCTTCTCAGGTGTTTCTTCAGCCTCTCACTCTGAGAGAGCTGGTCCTGTGTGAGTTCTAGCAGAACATATTACTTACAAACAAGCCCGTATAGAGAAGATATTTTCATATTTCTGCATGGCCAGGGCTTTCTGAGTAAAAAAGTCTGGTAACCTGGTTCAAGGTAGGACTCAATAGCAGTCCTAAGATGGTGAAATAATCTGGAAAGAGATTTATGGGTTTATCTCCTCAGAGATAGGTGTTTACATTTCAAAAGGGAATAAAACCAGGAGCCATTCATTTATATTCTAAATGGTTGTAACAACCTGGGGACCTTTTCTGGATAGAGTTTATTAACATTAAAGAGTGAAGGTTTTTCTCTCCCTCTCAGGAGGGGAGGGAGACAGCTGAGCACCAGTTGCTATATAAACTCTCAGATTCATAATTTTGTCTTTCTTCTCCTGTAGTATGGACCTCCTTCGTGTGGGCAGACTTTATCTGACCTTTTCACACTGCCTTGAGAGTTAGAATGAGGTATAGGGAACTGGCAATGTCATTGTTACTAAGAAAGAAGTTTGTTCTCTGAGCAAGAAACCTTGCATTTGCATTCAGGATAAAACAAATAAATACCAATACTAAAAACCATCAGCCAGATATGTACAATACTTCAAGTATGTAGGTTTCAGACATATGGAAGAGGCTTTGAGACAAACTACATGTTGCCTGTTTAAGGACTATTAAGTGAATGAAATTTCCTTCTCGTTCCTCCTACACTTCTGACTTCCCACCTCCATGACTAGCACAACCACCACTTAGCAAGACATTTCCTCCATATTGTAATCATTTTGACATTTCAGGGGGAAATAAAATGATTTACACCTATAGTAAGGGTTATATTAAAATGTATTTAAAATATATTAGGAAGTCTAGGCTGAACTGAATCTCAGTCATTACAGCTTCTGTGGAAATTCATTACTTTCATAATTTAATTTCAAGGTCAGTCACAGAGAAGTGACAGACTGTAATAGTCCTCCCTATCTCTAATATCTAGTATTTCTGTCTTCCCAAGAATCTGTCCTTACCGCCTTCTTCTGATATTGATCTTACTTCTGTCTATACCCCTTGCCTCTGGGCATGGGGATAGGCAGGTCACCCAGACATGTCCAATGATAAAACTTGACCCCGCTAGCAACAGAAATCAGTCCAAGTGAAATAAGCATACCCCCAAGTGGCCAAGAAGATTGCTCTTCTTTGATATGTAGAAAGTAGGAGGAAAACAAACATCTCTACTAATCCTGGAATCTTGAGTTATAAGCCTAAGGCTGCTGTTAGTGGACATAGTTTCCACTGGAAAAAAAATGGTCATATCTTACTTTTTCATATTCACTTAATCAATGCATACATATTAAAGGCTAATTATGTGATACTACTTGTCTAGGCCCAAGGCACGTACAGGAACACCTGCCTCTAGGAAGTGACAATCTATCTGTGGACCATTGACACTGAAGAGGACGTACTAAATGTCAACAGACTCATAGAAATAGATCCCTGTTGTCTCAGGCTGAGACTTGAGTCAGATCTTAAAGGATAAGTTCAATACACAGATGTAGAGGAGGAGGAGAAAACGGGGAATATGACAGGAAGGAGAGTGGGAACAGCATGGATGTGTTTTAACTGGAAAATAATAAATACACCTGTCCAGATGGAGCAGAGGGTTTATACAGAGGATTCATGGGCAGTGATTGTCCATGTTGAGTGCAGTCATGAGGAAGCCAAGAAACAGTGAAGCATATATCCCAAAATCAATAATATTGACCAT
This sequence comes from Mesoplodon mirus, assembly GCF_964341445.2. Lineage (NCBI taxonomy): Eukaryota > Metazoa > Chordata > Mammalia > Artiodactyla > Ziphiidae > Mesoplodon > Mesoplodon mirus. The sequence goes on along the minus strand of NC_138990.1, from coordinate 6,198,155 downwards.
ACTTGGATGACGAAACATCAGGCAATACATGAGAAGCTTGAGGCTCAGAGGCATTAACTAATTTGTGTAAGGTCACATTTAGAAGTCAAGGAATTGAGTTCTTCTTACACGGATTTCATCTATACATTGTACTGACACAATGGTACCCCTCATTATCATTTCTAGTTTGGGTGCTTTCTATTTGTTCTCTTACTGGGCAAAATACATAGGAATACTGTAAAATAAACCTCTTTTATGAAAACTTTACATAACAGAAGCATGAAATTACAAATTATACCATCTCTACTAAGTGAAATAAGTCAATCTGAAAAGGCTACATGCTATTTGATTCCAAGTATATGACATTCTAGAAATGGCAAAACCATGGAGACAGTGAAAAGATCAGTGGTTTCCAGGGGATTGGGAGGGGGAGAGGGATGAATAGATGGAGTAGAGTGAACTTTTAGGACAGTGAAAAATACACTGTATGAAACCATAATGATGGATACATGTCATTATACATTAGTCCAAATATAATAGAGTATACAACACCAAGATTAAACCAAAATGTAAACTATGAACTTTGCGTGATTATGATGTGTCTGTGTAGGTTCATCAATGGTAACAAATGTACCACTTTGGTAGGGGATGTATATAATGGGGGACCCCATGCATGTGCAGAATCAAGGGAATTGATTCAGAATCATGTGAAATCTTAGTAGCCTCCCCTCAATTTTGCTGTGAACATTTAACTGTTCTTTAAAAAAAAGTATTGAAAAAATTTATACTATCTGTTTGGGCCACATGTTCTCCAAAATAATGGAATTTTCATTTTCATTTATAAAGTGATTAATAACAGAATCCTCATTAAAAAGACTTTATTTTTTTTCTATTTTTTTGGATTCCCTCTGAAGAAAGAACTGTTGGCATCTCAAAGATCTCTCAACTTGATGATATTGATATTGTCACAAATTTGCATCAGCCATCAAATTTACTAAAATGGCATTTCAATGTAATCTGTTCTATGAAGAATGAGCTACTTTAAACATAATATCATTGAATTTACTTTCAGGCCCCACAACTTTCCACAGCAATCTGACTTTGCAAATGAGATCTCTGAAAATGGGTCTTGTTGGGTGCACTCGCTACCAAGCTATTGGCAATTTGTTATAATTCAGGTTTTATTGAAGAGCTCATCAAATATGTTAGTATTTAATGAGTCTGATGTACATCAAGTTTATTGTGCTTTCATCTGCCTAGATTAGTTTTATAAAAAAATAAATAGGTAATTTTTTATGTAATGTTGCCCTAGAATTTTAACGTACTAATAATCCACAAAATTGTGTTTTCAAATTAACTCAGCATTCATATCAAGACAAAAAGCACTCTTCAAAAAAATTTACTTACTCTTTACTAAGTAAAGTAATTTATGGAAAATTAACTACAGACTGTTTCATCACTCTTTGGATCTCTCTCAATTTCTAGCCTCTCAGTGAAGGTAAAGTGGGAGTTCTCTCTACAGAGACCCACCCCTGCATCATTTGCATGTTTAAACAGAGGTTGGACTTTATTTGAAAACCCCATTAGAAGAAAAGTCTGGTCTAGTCAAGACTTTTTGAGCATTCTGCCCCTTTTTGTTCATGCTTGGTAATAGACTCTCACTCTACTCCCTTCACTGTACTCTATGGCCGTCATGCAGAGGCTCCATTTAGTCTTGTTTAAAGTTGCCCTTATTTTGAAATATTATTTTTCTTGTGGCTGTTATTTTCCATGGGAGTTATTCTGTCCACCCAAGAACATCTAGCAATGTCTAGAGGCAATTTTGATTGTCAAAACTTGAAGTGGCAAAGGGAAGAGGTCCTATAAGCATCTAGTGGGGTAAGTTCAGGGCTGTTGCTGAGCACCATTAATGCACAGGACAGCTGCCTCCACCCCAAGAAAGAATTACCAAGACTCACATGTCAATAATACAGAGGTTGAGACCTTCTGCCTTAGGGTCTTTAACAACTCAGATATAAAACTGGGGAGAACCTGGTAGGTTGGAGGCAAGGCAAAAGAAAACATGATGTTTTGTCTTCCATGTCCTGGACTCTTCTTTTTTTTTTTTCCTTCTTCTTGTCACCTTCCACTCCTTGCCCACTGCTCCGTGTTCTCTCCTCAAAATAAAATGTACTCTCAGGACAAAGTTTGATAAACTTGCAAGAAAGTGACCAATTCAACGTTGCACTAAGATTATTTTTAAAAAATCAGGAGCAAAATGTTAGCCCAAAGGTAGAAATTTGGGTATTAGTGATCTGTATAGGAGTTTTTATTTGAAGGACATAGCCCTCCTTAGCATAACCAGACACTGACAAGGGGACTAGCCCATTTTATAAAATCTATATAACCTACAAAACTCTGCATAACCATAATCACAGAACTGATCTTATGCTCTTCCTCAAACTCCATGTGTGTAGTACATCCCCCAACAATTCTAATTAGCAACGAGTGGATTTTAACAGCTAAAGCTTTTTTTTTTTTTTTAGTTTGTTTCTTATAGAGAAATTTCTTATTGAGAAATGCTAGGTATTAAGTCACCATATAGATCACACATTTTAAACCTCATGTTCTACATGTTCAGATGACCAGTGTGGTTGTGACAGAACACCATCCCTTCTCTTAAGCCCTGCTGGCTTCAGAGCAGAGGCATTCTCCCTTCATGAGGAATCCGTGTGTATGTCAATTGTTCTACTCATAGCTAAAGTTTTTGCTTTCATTTCTTTGACAACCTCTCTACTTACCCATAAAGAAACTATATTGTTCCTGTTTAGGAAATAGAAGAACCATTGGGGACAGAAGAAAATAATTTATATACCTTGTATATTTTAGTTCTTAGCCCACTAATATCTAATTTCCTTGACATGTATTCCATTTTCTACTAGTTATTTATAAACTGTTTATTTCACTCTCTTCTACCTGGCTTCTTTCCTAGTGATCTTCAATAGATGCTGAAAAATAGAAAGAATCTAAATGTCTTGCTTATCTTTTCTGTTCAATTATGAATTGGATGTGGACATCAGAATCAGGAAGGTGCCTTTAGTTAAGTACCCCAAGTATTCAATCACTGCAAGGAAGGGCTGAGATGAGAATTTTTAAAGACCTGAAAATTGACAAATAAGAGCAAAATCTTCATTAGCAACAACAATCCAGGATGGATTGCTCTGTCTCATTGATAGTTTTTTTTTTTTTTTCAGTTAAAAAAACTTCAACCAGAATATTATTTACTTTTCAAGACTTTGGGTGAAAATTATGTTAAAATATTTCCATCAGCTAGGCACACTGCCCTTGCCTTTATGTCGATTTTGACCCAATGGGCACCACTCCTTCTATTTATTAAAGCACCCCAAGGTTCAATAAGAAATAAATTTAAAATGTATCTTGAACAATGCTGAAGTCTTTGTGTGCACAAAGTCGTCTATAAGTCGGCAATATGCTCTGCATGTCATCTGTGGCAGTAATCATTCCAACCAGTCATGAGTTGAAACTTCTGTCTCCATGTCCTCCACCCTTCTCTGACACTCTTCACTCAGTGTCAGATCCAAGGAAATGCTGCTATGTGTCAGATATACCACAGGAAGCTGAGACTTTGTAATAAAATCGAGGTAATGGACCAGTAACTGAGAGCTCCAAAAATGTGACAGGGTTTCCTTAAGGGTGAAAAAAAAAATCCTTAAACTGGAGAGTAAAATAACTGTTTCTAATTATTCCAAATGAGAAAAGAAATACTGTATGGCTTACATTGTGTTGCTCTATTGAATGAAAAGGGCAAGTCTATTTGAAAAAAATTTTAAAAAATAAAAAATAGTGCTGAATTTCAGCTAATTACAATGTGGATATATCATATTATCATTTTTTAACATCTTTATTGGAGTATAATTGCTTTACAATGGTGTGTTAATTTCTGCTTTATAACAAAGTGAACCAGCTATACGTATACATATATCCCCGTATCCCCTCCCTCTTGTGTCTCCCTCCCACCCTCCCTACCCCACCCCTCTAGGTGATCACAAAGCACTGAGCTGATCTCCCTGTGCTATGCTGCTGCTTCCCACTAGCTATCTATTTTACATTTGGTAGTGTATATATGTCAGTGCTACTCTCTCACTTTGTCCCAGCTTACCCTTCCCCCTCTCCGTGTCCTCAAGTCTATTCTCTTCATCTGTGTCTTTATTCCTGTCCTACCCCTTGGTTCATCAGACCCTTTTTTATTTTTATTTTTTGATTCCATATATATGTGTTAGCATACAGTATTTTTTTCTATTTCTGACTTATTTCACTCTGTATGAGAGACTCTAGGCCTATACACCTCACCACAAATAACTCAATTTTGTTTCCTTTTATGGTTGAGTAATAGTCCATTGCATACATGTGCCACATCTTGTTTATCCATTCATCTATCAATGGACACTTAGGTTGCTTCCATGTCCTGACTGTTGTAAATAGAGTTGCAATGAACATTATGGTACATGACTCTTTTTGAATTATGGATATATCGTATTATTATTGTTATTATTTGTAATTCTAAGTATGTGAGGATTCTCAAGAGCAACGATCCCTAGATGTGTTCTTTATTATGTGATATTACACTAGTCCTTTTTCTGCTTATATTTCAGATAGCAACCAATGTCTCTTTATCTGTTGTTTTTCCATGCTATTCTAGACTAACAAATAGCTACAGAAGTCTTTGTAAATAACCTTTTCCCTGTAGAAGGAAACATGTTTCTACTAACATGTCTTATCATGTAAAACTTGGAATACTGTAATATCTGACCTTTCAGAGATATGTTTATTTTTAAAAGCCTAGTGGGTTCCAACTTCCATATATAGACCCATGAAGACTTCCACTGATGCTGAGGTAAGTTCCTTCTATGCATACAGAGGACCCAATTCATTAACCATTCATAACTCCATCCAATATAGAGTTAATTCCATTTGTCTTCTCTCCATTCCTGGACTTTCTCTCTACTCTAATTCCCCCATATATACAAATACACAAGGCATAAGGGACTGAAGCCAAGAGACACCAGTCAAGAGCAAAAACTACTAAAAATAGGCTACTCTTTGACCCAACTATCCAGAGTTATGGGTTGTTGTGCTAACTTAGTAGAAATAAGTCTTTTTTCCATCTCAGTGTACCAGAGAGCTATGACAGGCTCCCATAAGTAACTGTGTCTCACCACAACCGTGATTCCCCAGTGGGCAGCCACATGCCCTGGAAGAGGGAATGCAAGCCTTTGCTAGAGGAGCAGGTCATATATTAAAGTCTAACCCTTTTTCAGTAACCAGTACCTCCTTTGATTACTTCATGTCCATGTACTGCCTAGAGCCTTTATGCTTTTCCTTGGTTGTCCTTATCTTCTCAAGAAATAGACAGGAAAATGTTTTTCAAGTTCAAGATTCCACGTTCCAATCACATATTCAATATTTTCTAGACTTGTGACCTTTTTTCAGTCTCTTAACTGATTCAAAACTCCATTTTCACATTCATAATAGGAGATAATAAAAATCTGCCTACTTCATAAGGTCTTTGTGAGAATCAATGCTTACATATAAAAACTGTAGAGTAGTATATACTGCAAAACAATAAATTATTATTCTGCTAAAGTAGTCCAATTCAAACTCAAGAAATAAAGAACACCCTTTTTATGATCATGTGTAATTTAAAAGCAGAAAGACCTATGGGAAACAATGAAACAGATTGATTCAGGTATGGAAATTAATCATGTTGCTGACATTTTGGTCAAACCTAATATCCATGGTTACCTGTCTCAGAGAGCAATTTTGTAGCTTCCAGCACCTTCTCAGTATAAACTCCAGCTTCATAGTTCTCCATCTCAGCATTGATGATGTGTATGACTCGAGCTGCCCGGCCCCTGATAGCCCCTGCAGTCCGGTCCAGAGTGTCCACATCCCCCTCTTGAAGGGCTATCACACACTTGTTCACATCCTCTAAGATATGATTTTCTGTGGAGAGGACACATACACATTTATATGATTTTTTACCACTGACACACTTAAAAACCTATTGAAGATAGATTCATTAACTCACAAGCCATTAAATTGTACATCTCAATACATTCTTAATAACATTGAAATTATATTTAAAGAACATAGTTTACAATTACAATAGTGGTTCTCAAACTTGAACATCAACTGGAGGATTTGTAGCATCATAGAGACTGTTGGGTGTCTCTCTCAGGGTTTCTGATTCACTAGGTCTGGGGTTGGGCCCAAGAAATTGCATTTCTACCAAGTTCCCAGGTGATGGTAATGTTGCTGGTTTGGAGACCACACTTTGAGAACCACCATCTTTAAAAATATCTCTTTCTTTGTTTCAGTGTTTAGGATTTATTGGGTGAAAAGGTCTTTTAAGAGTGGTAGTGGCAGCGCACAAGAAGTCACCAAGCAGCAATGTTTCTAGATATGTCCAGAGTTGCACTTTGGGTTGAATCATGTTTTTATTGAGGAAACATTTAAGGGAGACTTTAAAATGAACAAATATCACCCCATCAGTCTCCCAATGTTGTGTCATGCATAAGGTATACACAATGGAAACTGATCAGGTGAAGAGGATCACAGAGTTCCCCACAATTGAAATACAATCCAGTCTGTGGCTGGTTCCCTCAGATTGCAGTCAAGGTCAGGGATCACTCTCCATCATTGTCCAAAGCAGAATCCAAGCAGGCAGGAAGAGAGGATTTTCTCTCTACAAGCCTAGAAAAAACATGCAGTCTGGTCCCTTACAGTTTTGCAAGTGTTCAACTTTGTATTTTCCATGTCCAGTGTGAGATGTGTTATTATGTTCCTTGAACATTCTTTAGAAACAGAATTCTAAGGAAATGTTCAAAAAGTTTAGTACTCTGAGGAAAAAAAAAGAACTTAAGCTAAATATATACATATACACACACAATAGAATAATCGAACAAGCTTGGAAGTAGCCTTAAGTAATCTGGTAACCCTTAAGAAATTATAACTATCCAATGAACAGTAAATAAAGGACTAAATTGAATGATTACCTCTTTTAGAAGTTTCTAGAGCTAGTTCTGATTTATAAATTCCTAAAGAAGGAGAGATGGGAGGGTACTCGGCAAATCCCAGTCTCTCCCATGGATCTCTCCTTCTTTCATTAAACCAATCACTCAGAGAAAATATTTGTTTTTATATGAAATTGGATAGAAAATTGCAAAGTATAACATGTTTCATAAAGGAACATCTGTTTGATCTCATGCAATATGATTTCCTCACTCAACTATTTATAAATTTCTGATTTCTACATTCTCTAGTTTCAAATAGAAATTAGAATAGAAAAAAAATGAAATGTTTACATTTTAATATTTATATATCTTAAACTCACAAGAAGTTATTTCCTGAATGCTGATATTTTCCTGAGAAAAAGAGAAAGACAGTTGTGAAAATAGAGACTTAAAGGCTTTCATTTTGATTAAGGAACTTCTGAAACCACCTCTTTATGAGATCTTGGATTGGATCATGCAAACTCACCTAAAAGGACACCTTCAAAAAAAAAAAAGGTTTACTCAAATGAAACTTGGCACAGGATTTTAAATACAGAAGTTTGATTCAAATAGGTCTCTCTTACTGCCCTGCTGGATTCCTCCAGACAATTAAAATATGTCGTGGTCCCTGAAAATGGGCAACTACGAGGGTGTTCATGTCAAAAACAGGCATTTTCGTGCTTCCCTGGTGGCACAGTGGTTGAGAGTCTGCCTGCCAATGCAGGGGATACAGGTTTGTGCCCCAGTGTGAGAAGATCCCACATGCCGTGGAGCGGCTAGGCCCGTGAGCCATGGCCACTGAGCCTGAGCGTCTGGAGCCTGTGATCCGCAATGGGAGAGGCCAAAACAGTGAGAGGCCCGTGTACTGAAAAAAACAAAACAAAACAAAACAAAAACCAGGCATTTTCTTTGAATAACATAAGGTAAGAATAAGCATACCTACCATTTTTCTGTGCATAGTTTAAAGATGAAATTGAATGCAAAACAGAGAAATCTGTCAATTACATTAGATACTAATGTCTCTGGAATTAACAAAATTTAAAATGTAAGAAGCCCATTCATGACCTAATATCCTAAAATGAAATGATAGTTTTTAAAATCTAATTTCCAAACTAAAATATGCAACTAATTTAATTAGGAGGTAAGAAAAAGAATATGCTTTCATAGGTATAACTACAGTTGACCCTTGAACAACAAAGGTTTGAACAGTGCAGGTCCACTTGTACATGGATTTATTTCAGTAGTAAATACTACAGTACCACAGAGCTGAGGTTGGTTGGATCCACAGATGCAGAACTTCCCATCTATGGGGCTCACTGTAAAGTTATGCCCAGATTTTCAGCTGTGTGGAGGGAGGGTCAGTGCCCCACACCCCCAAGTTTTTCAAGGGTCAACTATATACATTAATTGAAGGAGGCCATGATATCAAAAGCATTGCTTTTTTTTCTGCTTTATAACAAATTTAATCAGTTATACATATACATATGTTCCCATATCCCCTCCCTTTTGCGTCTCCCTCCCACCCTCCCTATCCCACCCCTCCAGGTGGTCACAAAGCACCGAGCTGATAAAAGCATTGCTTTTAATTGAATTGCCAATTAATTTGTTCAATGGTTAGTCACATTAATCATGTGTGAATAAAATATTAATTTTACTAATTTTCAGCTTACTAACTGACTCAGTTTGCTTAATCAACTCTTTTAATGAAATGTTGAGATTGTTTACTCTGCATTCCCAACTTTACCCAATTAGAGGTACCCATTTTATAAAAATATGGATTACAATTCCCTCATGATAGTGGTTATACCAGTGGATGATATATATGTAAAAGCCACAATGATAAAGAATGTTCTAAAATAAATTTGTACTTTATTAAGCTAAGTACCAATAATGCACTTGAAAAGAGCTATATTGTTGTAGACATATTATTTTATCAAAAGATGATACTCGGTCTATATATGGTTTCCCTGGACACCTTGTAATAACTTCTCCACCCCTAGTCCCTACACCCTCAGGCCTGGGGTTCACAAGTTTGGAATTACTCTGGTCTAGTATCTATCAAAAAGGGCAGTGAATTATTCAAAGGCAGAATCCACACTTAACTCATATTTTCATACCTGACAGTGCCTTAGAGCAGGCAATCAAAGAAGAAATCCTGAATAAACATGTCCATTGAAGAGGGACAATCAATTATATATTTTTATCCTAAGCTATTTTCAGGAGAAATAATTCATTAAGTAAGGAGATAGAGGAATGATGTTCCAACTAGAAAATAACATAGAAGAGAAAGTAATAATAAAAAGCACCTGTATTCCAGAGATGATTACATTGCTGGGATAAACCCCTTAGGTACTTTGGATGCCTGGATGTAAAGCATGGTTTTTAAACATCATAGAACATTTGTCTGCAACGTATTTTGTGGTAAACTTCCTTGAATTTTTGCAAACTTACAATTTCAGGAAAGATGTAATCTTGTTAAAAAATCATAGGTGACCAAACTACCTGATTATTATAAGCTTTAAAGCTATAGCTTCTAAATTCAAAAGCAAAGTTCAGTCTGTGAATTTTTTAATGAAACAAACTCAAGACCCTGGAGTCAAAAAAAAAACAAACAAACAAACAAATCAAAGAGGAAAAGGCAAACAAAGCAAAACGAAACTTTTAGACATTATGGGATTGAGTTAACACTTTTTCAGATCTTAGATGCTTGCTATTTTGTGAGCCAAACCCAAGAATTCAACTGTTTTGTGATTAATGCCAAGATGCTCATTTTAAGACACTATTAAAAATTTTAGTTTTTGCCCAGTGGGAAAAGTTTGTGTTCTAATACAGCCATTTCATTTTTTTTAGAAGCCCAGACCACATCTGAAAATTGGTTTTGCTCCTGTAATGTTAGTAGCTCCCCAAACTTGTTGCATTTCATATGGACAAATTAAGCACTCAGACACACAAGTTCAGGTAGCATGAAAAAAAAAAAAAAAAAAGAAAGAAAGAAAGCAAAACAAAACTATCCCTTAAAAAAAATATTTTTGTTGTTGTTTTCAAACTAGAATTTCCTGCCAGAATAGATATTCCCTTAAGAAGAAGATGATACATAAAGTGCCATTAATGCCATTTCAAAATATCTCCTGGGCCAACCTTGCAATTTATTGATGCAAATGTTTTGGCTCCAGCTCAGAGAGGAGATTAGAAGTAGTTTCCCCAACTATCGGGCTGTATCTACAGTCTACCAGCAGGACAGAGTGGGCTGTGTCATTATTTGTCAAGCCCATCTGTGGAAAGGTGCCTGCCGCCTCCGACTGTCAAGTCCAAAGGCATGCTCTATCAGGTCCTGCCAAGGCTGGCTCCCTGACAGCGCCTGTTCATTTTCCTGTCATGGCATGCTGCGGCGCTTGTACCACTGGGGTTGGACTGCACAGTATTATCAGCGGAAGCCAAAGCCTTTTCTTGTTGCTGGTAATAATGAGATGCACAAAGGAATGGCAGGGAGAAAGGTGGCAGAGAGGCAGATCCGGTGGAAGAAAATTAAGAAAAGCTTTGCACTACTGAAACAGTCTGAGATAAGACCTCCTAACCTTGCTTTTCTCTACCCTCAGAAATTTTCATACATGCATTTAAAGAAAAGAATAAGGTGGGAAAGCTTTAAGTTCTAAAATGATTCCTCTTTGAAAAAGGTAGTATATGGATATTTTCTATTCATTTGTAGATAGAAGGGGAATAGCGTAAGATTTCTGGGGCTGTTGGATTGCTGTGTGAGATCTGAGGCTGGTTGGAGAGTCCCCCTGCCCCTTTGGGGGACCCCTATAGTTATCCTGGCAAAGACTGACTAGATACAAGAAAGATGCTCAGTCCTGGTGTCCATCCTTCTGTTCCCCACCACTCAAATCCCCAATATGTCTATCCAAACAATTTCTAAGCACCTTATGAAAGATGAATTTCTTGCATATCTTTTATGTTGTTAGGACTCATGCATCAGTGAAGCAAAAATCCCAGGAATGGCAACACATTGAGCTCTTTATTAGCCAACCCCTGCATATGGGTATGTTTAAATGAATAGTTGTTTTGAAAAGTCATCAAAAACAAAGCACTTTGGGAATGAAGAATTAGACAGATTTCCAAGAAGGAAGAGAGAATGGAATGGTGGCACCAGAGGGGATGGCGAGGTTTGAGGGGGTGGGGAAGGAGCTGCAATGAAAGCTGGAAACATCAAAGGCAAATTTCCTTCTATCTAGACTTACTGAGATCTATATAGATTATGGAAAGAGGATATCTGGATTTTAATTACACATCTGTCAAGTTACCTACCTCTCAGTGCCTTACTGTTCTCAAAGGAAGGCTCAGCATAGTGATACCTATATTATAAAACTTTGGTGTGAATGAAACCAAATAACAGAAAGTCAGACAAATTATAGATACTGAGCATGTATTCACTCATTTTTCCCATCTCCCTTGCCCTGCCCTCGATGATTTCAAAGTTGGCTTTTCCATCATCCATCAGATCTACAGAGTCAACTATGCTGTTCTCAGACAAGCTTTAAACAGAAGCCCGCAGTGGGAATTCATTGTCAGTTTCTTGGTGAAAGGAAAGACTGCAACTAGAGAAAAGTTTCTAAACACACTAAGCCTCCTGCAGAAATCCCTTCCACACTGTTGCAGTCAGAGGCCCTGTGTGTCTGGATCGCACCAGTTGTGCTGCAACCCCTCCCTCTCAGACCTCAGTAAGTCCTGGTCAAGTCTAGGGCACACCTGAGCTGTCGTGTGTGAGTTCCATACGCCTGTGGTAGAGTCAACACCTGGTCAATTTGAATTTTCAAGCGTCACTTGGTTATTTTAATGCATCACAAGGAGGCTGAGGTTTCTGGTGACCTCCTTCCCCATGCCTTCCATAGAGACTTTTCCAGGTGAATTGGGCCAAATGTGTTTAGTCAAATGTGTTTGGAAAAAGGCCCGTTAGCTGGCTGGTAGCTAAATTTGAAACAGCATTGATGAGCCCCCTTAAAGGTCAAATTGACTACATGGTTATTCAAACGTGCCAACATCCTTCAGTCTGGCTTCATTTACAAAGAAGAAAGTTACAATTTCCAGTGATGACTAGTTACTTTCTCTCACTTCTCTCCACAGCCTCATGGTCAAGTGCTCAAAGCCTCAATAGCTCCCAAGTGCCTTCTAATGGGTTCATTCTGTGGCTAACATTTCTTCCCAGCTTATCACAAACCTGGGTAACTTCACTTATTGAGGAAAAAAAACTTAACGCAGCCAAATTGGAATAACTCATTGTTGTTTTAATTTTTTTATTTTTAAACATAACCAGTCTCATAACCCATACCCTTTTTTAGATGGATGATTCAGATGCATCAAAGGCCATCCTATTTTAAAAACTCCAGGAAGGGTCTTCCCTAGTGGTTCGGTGGTTGGGAGTCTGCCTGCTGATGCAGGGGACACGGGTTCGTGCCCCAGTCTGGGAGGATCCCACATGCCGTGGAGCAGCTGGGCCCGTAAGCCATGGCCGCTGAGCCTGCGCGTCCAGAGCCTGTGCTCCGCAGCAGGAGAGGCCGCGATAGTGAGAGGCCCACATACCACAAAAAAAAAAAAAAAAAAAAAAAAAAAAAAAAAAAAAAAAAAAAAAAAAACCTCCAGGAAGTAAAAAGGAACCTAACTCTACTTAAATAACCTGTTCAGGTTTCTAATATCTTGATCAGAAATTTGTGTTTTCCCCCCAAATGCTTTGGCTCAGTGTCTTGAAATAATGTGCACAGCAGAGAAGAATTTTCAAGAGGGTGTTACAATTACAGTTGCAGAGATGATTGAAAGCTCAAAGGGCCAAGGAGAGCACTTGAAACACAAACCCATGACATTTGAAAGATATTCCACATCTCATCTTGTTCTCTTCCTTCGGCTGCCTTGTAAGGGGCCTGTTTGTGATTACCTGAGACAGAAAGGAAGTCATCCACTGAGGTGATGTCATCCACAGCCTCTGTCAGCACTCGGACCTGCTTTTCCCACTGGTCTTTGAAGACATCCATATTGTCCTGAGCAACTTTGCTCTGTGGCCGGGCAGCCAGTGTGAGAGCGGCATTGATGACCTATTTGTTAGAAACAATCCAGGGACATATTGACCACACTCTTCAAAAGAGGAACAAGCAGGTCAGAGACCATGTTGAAACCCTGGACCCTGCAGCTCCCAGAGATAAGTGGGTTCCCAGTGTTTGGAAGGACAATCAAAACATGAAAGTTAAAGTAGGTTATCAACTACTACTAGTTTTTGTTTGCTTTTCTTCTTTATTTAAGATATAGGTTTCAAAAAGTGTTTACTGGACAAAGCCTACTTAGCACAGATGTGGCAGAAATATAATTCATCTTCTACATGCACAAGTGTATAATTTAGTGGTTAAGACACTAAAGGTAAATAGGTATGGAGCATTGAAATAACAGTACAAGACAAATAGAAGAAAGCCAATAGGAGTGGAAAAGAGAATAATCGCCACAATAATTCTGAAGAGACTGGAATAGTTTGAAGTTCTTTTTGAGAAAGGCAGAACCTGAAATGGCTCATGAATTTTGTGTAGCACTTTCCAGTGAGAGGAAAGAGGGCAAGGGAAGGAAATGAGTGACATGAGGGCTGGAGCATAGAAGATCTGACATATCAGGCTTTAGAAACAAAGTAAATGAGGCTTACCTGGGGACACAGGCTGTCAATCTGGGTGGCTGCCATCCGAACTAATTTCACCCCTTCTTCATTGTTGGAGATGGAACAGGCCAAATTGGCCACCTGTATTGAAGAGGATTTGAATGAGAATGATGTTGGGACCAAGGGAAAATACACTGCTGCATGACCTTGTACCTTCCCTGGAGAGCGCCACATCCAAGAGAATCCTTTCACAAATGAGATAAAGGGACCCTTCTGTATTAAACTAAATATTACTAAGTCTTCTGTCTGTAGGCATTTCTATCAGAAAAGCAAGGTGTTAATAACAAATCATTGCTTCAAGATTCTTGAGCACACACAATAATGCATTTTAACTGGGTTCTTCTGAACTCTTTTCGCCTCCATCTACACTCCCACTTGAACTCCCTAAGACTCATTATTGAATGCAAAGCACTGTGATTTTGGCCACATCAGTACTAAATTCTGAACAGTGAGAGAGATGCCACAGGCAATGCTTTGGATTTTAAAGAGACCCATAGTAAACTGAAAATTAGTGTCTGTTACCCCAAAGAACCCAAGATCTTCCTGTCACAGTCTGTCAGGAAGATGTCAGCCCACAGTAGTCAACTCAAATGCTTTCAGGGGCCAGGCAGTTCTGAAAAGTGTGTAGAAAAGGCTGGTGTAATCCAGTAGGCAGTGAGGGGAGTGTGCAGCCAATGAGGATATGCAAGTCCATTATAAAGGCATTCAAGTTTGATTTTTAAAACATACTATAACAGCCAAAACAGCTGAACTGAATTCAAGTTCCCAGGTCAAGCATTTCAATGTTATTCCTTCTCTTCAAGGAGTAAGAATTAGTAATACAAGGCCAGCCTGATTTGCCAAGGTCAACAGCACACAAAGTGATCATCAAAACACTGATCAGTCCCATCAAGCTGGTGTCAAGAGGACAGGAGGATGGAGATTAGAAAGGGAAAAGGAGAAGAGAAGGGCTGCCAGGGCTAGGAGCAGTAGGGCAAGTAGAGTACATGATTAGCAGAGAGAATCCCTAGGAGTCCTGTGGCCATCTGCCTTTTTGTATCACTTTTTTGTTCACTTCTGCTCTCCAAAACAAGACTGCTTCCCTACTCTGCCTTAATGCTCTGGGAGATTCAAATGCACTGCATACGTGTATAGTTCCTAATGTGAAAGAAACCTTAGTGTGGAACAGGGAGAGCAGCACAGAGCTGTAGCTCAGGAGGCTCAACCACTAACCCATTCTGTAAGTCATGCCACATTTGGAGGATTGTTTCCTTATCAGCAAAAGGAGATGGATAGATGGTGATACTAGGGATACTTTCAAAGATGACTTCAATAAATCATTAGTGCAAAGAATCCCATTTTGAAGCTTTTAAAAAAGAACATATTACGTCTATTACAGTGAGAATATATACTATGAGAAACCACAGATTGAGTTCCAAAAGTTCTCATGTAGTTTCTTACATTTTATAGTTTACCTTTGGTTCTTCAGATAATTTTCACTATGAAACTTAGTTTTCAAAGAGAAAGACAAACATGCCTTTTTATACCCATTAATAGGATGCTAAACGCCCAGGGGTATGAGCAGGCTCCTTGGAGGGAGAGCAAGAACACAGGTTCTCAATTTCAATATTGTCTCCACTCTGCTTTTTTATTAATCTTTGTTATATTTGTATTCTACTGTATTTTATATTCCAAATGCCCGAATAAGTATGTGACAGAGAATCAGTTCTCAATACATGTTTATTGAATTAAAGAGTAACCTTTTAATAGCTTTTCAAAATTGCATATAGTGATTTGGAATACATAATAAGTCAAAAATACTCTTAAAGATAAAGTTGTTAGTCCTGTAATTTGGCTGGACAAATTTTCACATTACCTTCTAGCAGATGTTTACTAATGTCATGGAGCTCAACAATAGTTCTTATATTCTAGTCCATTGTTTGAGTCCAGAATGCAGTGGCCCATGTCCATTGTGGCATGTGAAATCAGGATGGTGTGATGAATTTTTGAGAAAAAATATATGTATTTAATTTAAAATTCTGTCTTTTAATCTTAGATTCTTCCCATTTCTTCTGTTGAAAACCTTTCATTTTATGAAATGATGATTTCAGATTATGGTTTTGTTTGCTTTTTAGCATCCTTGCTTGGTATGTGACAGAGACTTGAGGTCATACTTTTCCATTGCAGTGAACAGCTGCTAAAGAGTTTGGCATATGACTCTATATAAGGACAACAACATGAAAACGTTAAAATGCTCCAGCAATCAGATCTTGGGTAATATTTGCTTGCATCTTTGTAAGATGAAAAGTAAGAAAATACCAGCACTCTCAATGAGATAAAGGCTCTAGACCAATTATCAAATGGCTGTTGACATAAACATATTTATAAATAAGAAAGAGAAAGAGAACCATATATTATGTATCTTTTGATAGAATGACAGAACACTACCTATGAAACGTTCTTGCCAAAAGCAACAATAACAACAACAAAAAAACAAAACATGAAAATGATCAGCCTTAGGATTGATTCTCAATTTACAGAAATCCAAGAGACCAACATGTAAAATAAAACCACATGGATGCCATCATGAAAATCCTGATGGTGATAACTAGTAGAAAAAAGTCAGACCTTTATAGATCCTGAATAGACAAATAAACCATTATATAAACATCCATAAATATTTAAATGATTTTTATATATATGTACATTGTAAAACAATGAAAGAAATTTAAAACTCACTAAATATTTGATGATATTAAGGGGTTAATGTTTAAAATACCCTAGTAATAATTCAGTTATTTTTATTTAAAGTGTCCATAGCTTTTATATATGTTTATATGTAATGTTTTAAAATACCCTAGTAATACTTCAGTTAAGTGTCCATAGCCATATATATGTATATATATATATGTATATGTATATATATATATGTATATATATATACACACACACACACACACACACATATATATATCAAGATGCTTATGGATGGAATTATATGTTTTGCATTTGCTTCACAGTTATTTAGGGTAGGGGAAATGGGTGGAGGTATAGAAAAAATGACTGGCTGTTAGTTCATAATGGTCAAAGCTGTGTGATACTATATGATGATTCATTATACAGGCTCTACTTTAAGATATGCTTGAAATTTTCCATAATAAATTTTTTTAATGCAGTAACTAGAATCTATTATATCACCAGCTCTGATAAAATACTTTCTTGCACTTGTACGAGTCTCAAGGGAGCCTAGTATAAGTCAGGGAGAAGTCTGAGTATGGTTTAGAGGTAAGGCTTGCAGACAGCAGAAGAGTGTCAGCCTAAGCACAGAAGGGAATACTGTAATGGCTTGTATAAGACACAGAGGTGGTTCTCCAGACCACACAGTCTCCTGAACATGCTGGTGGCAGGTCCCCAGACAGAAGCTGATCCTAGGAACGCTAGGGCTGAGAAAAACTGGGCTCTTGTGTGAGGGAGATGCAAACCAGTAACTTCCACATTGTGATAAAACAAACAAACAAAAAAAATTTGTATCTTTTGGAATGTTTCTTCATCCTTTGTTTAATAAACTCTATTATGGCTTAGATCTACTGTGGGAACCTCACTGCCCAACAGAATCATCATAGGGGAATAGTGCTAGCAACACTTAGCAAAAATAAAGAAGTGACAACTCCCAATAGTTCTTCAATTATTTATTCTCTTTAATTTATTGATTTATAAATCCTAAAGCCTGGCAACCTCCACTCTGAAATGTACTCCTGTTGTTTAAGTCTACTTAAAATCAGAATTTCATTTACCTTGTGTTATATTCTACAACATTCTGAAAATATTTCCAACATGATGCTAAGGATTTCACTATCTCCAAAGGCAAGCTTCTGTATTTTAAATTGGTCATGGACACAATCCAAATTCCTATCTTCCTTATTTTCCTTTAGCTTGCCTTTGTGTTTCTCACTGGACTCATTGACATCATAGTGACTGAACATGGTTTTATATACTGTGATTTTGAGAACTCTGGCAGCAAACACTAAGTTTCAGTCTTGAGGCAGCTCCTAATCAATAATGCAGCTTGAAACGCCAGTGAATATTTCAACACCAGTACAAGGCTACTGCACACAGTAGGTACTTAATGATTGATTTCAACTACCTGTTCTTTAACTACAGCTCTTATGTTATGATATCAGAAACTCTTTGGTGAAATAAAATGTCCTATGTTTCAAATCACAATATTTTCTCCTTTAAAAAAAAAATTGGCATGATAGTCTTCCTATGTGGGGGGGAGGAGGGGAAGAGAATAGTAGAATAGAATCATGAGACATTAGAAAAAAAAAATTGGAGTAAAAAAATGAACAATATACCATTAATAGATCAGTGTTATGAGACCGCAAACCAAAATTGAGTGATATGATTATATTTAATAGAATTTTGAAACTTGCTTGAATCAACTAAATAGATAACATTTACGGGCTGGTGCTGGCCTCTGCTTTCTCCACTCTTGAATTGTTTACAACTTAGCTCAGGAAACAAGAATCAATTGCCTTCCTGGGGGCTCAAGAAACAATAAAGTCTATCATTAACTATTAAATGTTGGGCTATTTAGATTGATTTATGATTTCTAAAAGTGACTAGGCCATGCGTAAAGGTGGCATAGCTCCTTGGTGAGCTAATTGCACTAAATTTCCCAAGACTCTCTCAGGAAAGGAAGTCCTCCTTCATGACTTCTGAGAGCATAATGGATTTGGGGAAGTAAAAGCTAAAAAGACTGGACCAAGTCTTCTATCCTTGACTTAAATGCCTTAAAAACTGGTTATCTTGGGGGAAAGAAGGAAGCTTAGCAACCTTAGCTAAGTTGTATGCTGCTGACTACAAGAGCTTTAAGTGTTCAAAAAAGAAATAATCAGTACTCCTGGCTGGGAATCAGTAAACACATCATGGAGAGGTAAGATATCCATCTTATAATGCTTTTCTGATTGCCTGATTAGAACAATTTTCTGGTTGCTCAAAGACTATGACATTTTTCACTCTTCTGGAGGCAAACTGGGTAAATAGATAAAGCAAACAATAACATCATTAGCAGTTTTAGAAAGACAATAAACTAGCAGGGAGAGCTGATGCTGATTATCCTAAGAAAGTAACTTGCTCCTTAAACCGAATCTGTATGACTGGCATCCATTCCTAAACCCTTTAATCATCACCTTAGCTGACCAAAAACAGATAGAGATATTCCAGGGACACGGATGGCAGTGACAAAATCGAGAATGTGTGGAGCCCTCATAAAAATACATTGTGATTATTTAAAATGCAAGATGTTTTCAATCAAACACATGTACCAAAAAACACAGCACAGCTCGAAGTTCCTGATGAACACAACATTGTAGCTATCAAATTAGTCTTTTTTTTTTCCTTGCTGTTCATCTATTTTATTTTGGTTTTTATTATTTTTTATTTAAAAAAATATATTGGAGTATAGTTGATTTAAAATGTGTTAGAAAAGAATAAAATACCTAGGAATAAACCTACCTAAGGAGACAAAAGAACTGTATGCAGAAAACTATAAGACACTGATGAAAGAAATTAAAGATGATACAAATGGATGGAAAGATATACCACATTCTTGGATTGGAAAAATCAACATTTTGAAAATGACTATATGACCCAAAGCAATCTACAGATTCGATGCAATCTCTATCAAACTATCAATAGCATTTTTCACAGAACTAGAACAAAAAATTTTCACAATTTGTATGGAAACACAAAAGACCCTGAATAGCCAAAACAATATTGAAAAAGAAAAATGGAGCTGGAGGAATCAGGCTACTGAACTTCAGAATATACTACAAAGCTACAGTAATGAAGACAGTATTGTACTGGTACAAAAACAGAAACATAGATCAATGGAACAGGATAGAAAGCCCAGAGATAAACCCACACATATATGGTCACCTTATCTTTGATAAAGGAAGCAAGAGTATACAAGGGAGAAAAGACAGCCTCTTCAATAGGTGATGCTGGGAAAACTGTACAGCTACATGTAAAAGAATGAAATTAGAACACTTCCTAATGCCATACACAAAAATGAACTCAAAATGGATTAAAGACCTAAAGGTAAGGCCAGACATTATAAAACTCTTAGAGGAAAACATAGGAAGAACACTCTATGACATAAATCACAGCAAGATCCTTTTTGACTCACTTCCTAGAGAAATGGAAATAAAAAGAAAAATAAACAAATGGGACCTAATGAAACTTAAAATCTTTTGCACAGCAAAGGAAACCATAAAAAATACAAAAAGACAACACTCAGAATGGGAGAAAATATTTGCAAACAAAACAACTGACAACTAATCCTTGATTAATTTCAAAAATATATAAGCAGTTCATGCAGCTCAATATCAAGAAAACCAACAACCCAATCCAAAAATGGGCAGAAGACTTAAATAGGCATTTCTCCAGAGAAGAAATACAGATTGCCAACAAAAACATGAAAAGATGCTCAACATCACTAATCATTAGAGAAATGCAAATCAAAACTACAATGAGGTATCACCTCACACCACTCAGAATGGCCATCATCAAAAAATCTACAAGCAATAAATTCTGGAGAGGGTGTGGAGAAAAGGGAACCCTCTTGCACTGTTGGTGAGAATGTAAATTGATACAGCCACTATGGAGAACAGTATGGAGGTTCCTTAAAAAACTAAAAATAGAACTACCATATGACCCAGCAATCTCACTACTGGGCATATACCCTGAGAAAACCTTAATACAAAAAGAGTCATGTACCACAATGTTCATTGCATCACTATTTACAATAGCCAGGACATGGAAGCAAACTAAATGTCCATCGACAGTTGAATGGATAAAGATGTGGCACATATATACAATGGAATATTACTCAGACATAAAAATAAATGAAATTGAGTTATTTGTAGTGAGGTGGATGCACCTAGAGTCTGTCATACAGAATGAAGTAAGTTAGAAAGAGAAAAACAAATACCATATGCTATCACATATATATGGAATCAAAAAAAATGGTTCTGATGAACCTAGGGGCATGACAGGAATAAAGACACAGATGTAGGGAATGGACTTGAGGACACGGTGAGGGGGAAGGTTAAGCTGTGACAAAGTGAGAGAGTGGCATTGACATATATACACTACCAAATGTAAAATAGATAGCTAGTGGGAAGAAGCCACATAGCACAGGGAGATCAGCTTGGTGCTTTGTGATCACCTAGAGGGGTGGGATAAGGAGGGTGGGAGGGAGATGCAAGAGGGAGGGGGTATGGGAATATACGTATGCATATAGCTGATTCACTTTGTTATAGAGCAGAAACTAACACAATATTGTAAAGCAATTATACGCCAATAAAGGTGTTAAAAAATAGCAATGAGATATCACCTCAAAAATAAAATGTTCTGTTACTTTCTGCTGTACATCAGAGTGAATCAGCCATACATATACATATATCCACTCTTTTAAAATTATTTTCCCATATAGGTCATTACGGAATATTGAGAAGAGTTCCCTTTGCTACAGAGTAGGTCCTTGTTGGTTACCTATTTTATATATAGCAGTGTATATATGTTAATCCCAAACTCCTAATTTATCTCCGCACCTCCTGCTTTCCCCTTGGTAAGCGTAAGTTTGTTTTCTATGTCTGTGAGTCTGTTTCTGTTTTGTAAGTAAGTTCATTTGTATCATTTTTTAGATTCCACGTATAATTGATATTTTATCATATCTGTCTTTAAGAAAAATTTGGTTTCGTGTGGACATCACAGACAGAAAGTAACTCTGTCTCAGTAATGCCATAGTCTTGTGTGAACACTTACAAGAAAAGCCAAAAATACCTGGAAGGCTGCTCCTTAATTAGATATTAAAAATCTCAGCTATAGTATTTAGGCATTTAACTCCAAAGTGATATGAAAGTGCATCAGAAAGACAAGAATGTTTCCCTCTTTTCTGGTCCTGGAAATCACATTACATTTTTAAATATTTGCAGTTCTGTTAAGTTCCAGACACCAACACATATTCAATTCATTCAACCCCCAAACACTTTATCATTTCACTAATTTTTACAGCTTCAGGTATCATATAGGTGTTTTAAGAAGAGCACACTATTGAAATAAAGCAGAATAGCAATTCAGAGATTTATAAAGCACTTGCTTCTCATGTTAATATTTCATTATCATCATAAAATTGAGGGTAAAATGAACTTATTTACTATTAAAAGGGAATTTATGGAATTTTCAATCACCATAGTCACAAGGTCATATGAAACCATAAGGACAAGAGATGATGCCGTGAATTCCAGGCAAATATTATTCTCTATGATGATCATAGCAATGAAGAGAGCTATGGTCTCAATCTGAAGATTTATTCAGTTACCTGCACTGATACAATTAGGACACAAAATGGTGTTAATATATACATGCCTATCTGATACAGAATTTCAAGGTTTCTACAATACATACCTCTTATATTACAGATGGTGAATTTTTTAATTCAGTAAGAGACAAAGCAATACACTTCCCTGAACTCTGAGAGGCAAGACAGAAGCAGCCAATGTTATGCCAAAGGGATTCAACCTTAAGAAGACAATGAACTTCCACAGAGATGGACATAGGAGTAGATTTAGTGGCCACCTTCACAGCTTGATTGGAGCAGAGCCCGAAAGGTCTGGCTGCCCCCAAATATGTTTGCAACAGTGTCTCTCTTTCACTCTGAGATATTATGAAATCATTTTAAAATGTAGCTGCTTATGGTGATAATAAAATGAACTAATGTTTGTTAAAAAAAAAATGTAGCTGCCTCAGACCAAGATGAGTTTATCAATCTGATTACCAGTAACTGAGCCTCTGAAGGACTGAAGAGACTTAGACAACAGGGATAATTTGATCAGGGAAGGATGGCTTAAGAGAGGTTGGCAGTTGGGGCAGCATGAAGACGCAGGAGAGGAAAAAATGAGAAACGCTTTTTCTTGCTTTTGTTTTAAAGGACCTCACTGAAGCATCTGACATTCTTGATTATTCTATATGTTTTTTGTTTTGTTTTGTTTTTTTGTTGTTGTTTTTTTGCTGTTGTTTTTTTGCAGTACGTGGGCCTCTCACTGCTTTGGCCTCTCCCGTTGCAGAGCACAGGCTCCAGACGCGCAGGCTCAGCGGCCATGGCTCACGGGCCCAGCAGCTCCGCAGCATGTGGGATCCTCCCGGACCGGGGCACGAACCCGTGTCCCCTGCATCAGCAAGCGGACTCTCAACCACTGCGCCACCAGGGAAGCCCTATTCTATATGTTTTAATGTTTAAAAATCATATAATGATCAAGAGGCTGGGCTCTGGAAGGCAAGCAGCCTGAGGTTTACATCTTGCCAGACAAGAAAGGTGCTTTACCTCTGTGAGCCTCAATTTTTTCAATGATAACACAAACTGGCACTCACAGATATAGAGAACAAACTAGTGGTTACCAGTGGGGAGAGGGAAGAGGAAGCGGAGCAAGATAGGGGTAGGGGAGTAAGAGGTACAGATTATTAGGTATAAAATAAGCTACAAGGATATATTGTATAACACAGGAAATATAGCCAGTATTTTATAATAACTATATAATAACTATATATATAAATGAAGTATAACTTTTGAAAATTGTGCATCACTATATTGTACACCTGTAACTTATATAATACTGTATAGTAACTATTTCAATTAAAAATTCTTCTGTTTTGTAAATAAGTTTATTTGTATCAATTTTTTCGAGTCTGCATATAAGCAGTGTCATATGATATTTGTCTTTTTCTGTCTGACTTACTTCACTTTGTATGAGAAACAGACTCATGGACTTAGAGAATGAGTTTATGGTTACCGGGTGAATGGTGTGGAGGGATAGATTGGGAGTTGGTATTAACATGGACACATTGCTATATTTAAAATAGATAACCAACAAGGACCTACTGTAAAAAGAAAAATGCTGATAAAAACAAACAAACAAACATACTGGTGATAAGGTTGAAATGAAAATGGTTACAGTTCTTAACCCAGTACCCAGCAAGGATTTGAGAGATATTATTTTCATACTTGGCATTTTATTTAAAGGTCACTATCAAATAAATACTTTAATAATATCAATCACTGATGCATTCAGCCATTCAAATATTGAGTACCTTAGATGTACCATATAGCGAAGATACAGAGGAGATCAAGTTAAGCATGACATATTCCTTAGAGAAGCTTATATTTAAATTAGACAAGTAAATGCATTTTTATAGTTCACATCATGAAGATTACTACAAAGGAAATAAAATGAGGCAGTGACAGAGAATAAAGGGAGGTCAATTTTATGTGTGATTATTGCATCCTTCAGTTACAATTTTTATAAAGTTACAATCTCATCATGTACCCTTTTGTTACTGCTTAATCTCTTATATCGCAAATATTTCCAGTGTCTGTATACTTGTAGTCAATTTTTTATAATAGAATAAAATTACCAAATGTTTTTGCTTTATTATTTGGCAAGTCAATTCCCTGTTGCCAGACATTTAAAGGACTCTCCAATGTTTGCTGTTACTAAAAACAGAGTAACATACATCTTTAGGCCTCCAGTTTTCGCTTCTGTCAGAAGTGGATTTTCTGGGTTAGGGAAAATGTTATGGCACTTGTTTACATATGGCTATGTGCTTGCTGAAAGGTCCCCAGCAAGGCATGATTTATTAATGCTCCAGTGTCACCAGCATTAGTTCTACACTCCTGGACACTGCTTCTCCTTGCCTTCTCGGGCACCTCCTCATCGGAATGCCTTTCCAGGCTTCATTCTACAAACCACAAGTATAAATCAGGATTGCTTAAAAAGTCACTTCATTTTCCGAGCTAGACTGTGAATTCTTGCAGGACAGAGGCCTTCACTACACCTAGTACATAGATGGGATCACGGGTACTCAATTCTAATTTTTTGAATTTATTAAATCCTACAAATTGCCTTTATGCAGTATAAAGTAGAACACCATTCAACTTGTCATAAACTAGTCATGCAAACTGGGAGGGCCCCAAGTTCTACAATCTGGAGTTGCAAGCAAGTATATGTCCTCCATGCCATTCTTTCCACAGTTTATCATCAAATCAGCTTTCAGAAGCTAAAACCAAATGAAACCTATAAAACATATTGCCACATGGTGCTGGGGAAAGTTTCTTCCTAGTCCCACCAGTCTTCGTACCCTTGCTGGTACTTACACACCTGTGAGGACACAAATCTGCATTCCTAGGGCTCCCCAGGGATGCTGAACAGCCTGTTCTCTCAGGTACACACACATCACTAGCCAATAACTGTTTGCATGCCTCTGCCCAAATTAAGGTGATCAGTCTGCTCTGGTGACTCTAATGAAGGTAATCGCCAGCTCACATTCATGAACAAATTGATGTGCCTGCTTTGTAACTGAATCACTCAGCATAAATCTATACTCTTCATATATAAAAACCACAGTGGCTTAAAATAATGTAATAAAGCATCACCTAATGCCTTCTTGGTGCCTGTTCATCAATAATGTGGTTGTGTGAAAAGGATAGGAGGGACTTAGCATGTGTTATCTAAAATCATGCAATGAATGTAATACCCTTTTCATTACTATAGACCTTCTGGGATTTTGTTTCCTCCAACCATTCACTGAGGAATTAAGTTATTACTCTCCACTACTATTTGGTCTCTCAGAGTCTCATGTAAGTAAATAAAATCTTAACTTATTTCCATATAAAACATGTTGACCTTCATATATGTGAGATGAATCCCCCACTGCCTATGAATGGAGCCAGAGCTTCAGGTTCTGGCTCTAGCAGTGAAGAAGGGAAGAACTGAAACACCCAGGGAAGGTTTGAAGGAGATCCAGATAATAAATGAGTACAGCCACTCTCTGTAGCCTGGTCTTAGACATTTCAAGATGACAAGTGGAGGGGTGGAGTCAAGGCCATAACCACAGTGAGGAGGAAGGACTCTAAGCATCCTAACCAATACTGAACCTGTGACTTCAGCCCTCTTTGCACAGAATTCCAACTTGATGAGGGAAATAGAAATCCCTACTTTCTCCACTTTATACTCCAGAGTTTGTTTGTTTTTGGGAGGGGGGGCCTCCTCCAATTAAACGCTTAGCAATCAGCCAATGTTCAGTTCAAGGTCCACAAGTCCATGAAGACGTCCCATTCATACTGGCCAATAAAAACTGATCTCTCTTCTAAACCTTTTCAGGCTTACTACGTGCCTTACTTGTGGCTACTTTCCGCAAACTGTTGTTTAATTCATTACTTGTGGTATGTGCAGATGGATGAATGGGTACATACAGAATTAAATATGCAGATACACATAGATATTGTACATCTTCAATTAAATTTCAACCTCCTTGAGAATAATGGTTGTGTTTTATTCATCCTCGTGGCCCCTCTGGTTCCCTGTACAAGATTTCACACACAACAGGTATGAATGTGGTTCCAGGGCAGCCTCCCTATCCTGGATGTTTTCTTATCTCCTGCCCCCACCTGCACTTATCTCTATTGAGTCCTATACCCTCTTATCACTGTTAACCCAGCAAAGGATGCTAATTGATCACAGTATTCACTAAAGTAGTATTTTCTCCTCCTAGGAAAATATTCTCTAATATATCCCTCCTAACATAACATCTTAGCCCAATTAAGATATTCCCAAGTCTTGAAGAACTTGAAGGAAAAATGTACAGTGTAGAAACTTCAGGCTCCCCAGGTAAGTTGTTGGGGAAATACTTAAGGGTAGGGAGTTTTCTGTAAGCTCTGTCATCTTTATCTAAAATTTCTTCTGTCTTTTCTTCCTCTGACCACCTGTTTTTGTAAATAAAGTCTTACTGTAACACATCTTTGCCTGTTCAATTATATATTGTCTATGACTGCTTTTGCACTACGAGGGGAGAGTTGAGTATTTATGATAGAGACCACAGGACCCACAAGCCAAAAATATTTTCTATCTAGCCCTTTACGAAAAATGATTGCAAAGTCCTAGTATAGGTGAAAACCTGGGCAGAAAAAAACAGTCAGTTTTATTAGACCTGTCAAATATGCCAAAGCAACTTCATAGCAGGAAATGGGAAAGCTATCATACTGTGGTATTTATGGCACAAGTGCCATCAACAAAATTAAGTAGGTCAGGAAGAGGCACATATTCCTAGCCTATAAACCACGTGCCCCTCCCAGGTCTATTTAAGAGTGTTAAGTTCTGAGACAAGGATAATAATAAAATAAAAGTAAAAGGAGAACAGGAAGTTGGAAAGAGAGGGGAACAGACAACCAGAATGACTTCTAGTATGTTCTCCACTACCCATGCTAAGTTTGCTGGTGAATAGAGTCAAAAGAAGCAAATATGAGTCAGTAATGCCATGTGGCTTACCTCCCAGTATAGCCCATCAATCACTCCTTCCTGAAGCTAGAGGATCACTCTCCACTCTCTGGTCTTCTTTGAACTAACTGAGATGATCAATTTTGCAGTCTCTCATCTACACTTATATTCTCCTTGGACATGCACTTCATCTTTCACTACTGCTTCTCCACCTAACACCTTGCAAGTCTTCACCCTGGGCTTCACCAGTCTGCACAGCTAGCCCAGTCAAAAACCTAGGGTATATCTAACGGAAGGTACTGGTCCTCCCAGGGGCTCCTTGGCAGAAACCTGTGCTTGGTCACTGCAATGTGCGTTGTCTGGGGGAGAAACCCCAGAAACCGGTTTCACAACTTCAGAGGGCTCCCAGGTAGACTAGAGTAATGTGTATGGGGGTGGGGGAGATGACCTGACTCTGATCCTAGGCTACATAAGGAAAAAGACTGAAGAAATGACCTTCAAACCAGCCCCATACCCTTATCAGCTCCTTCCCAGCCCTCAAGCATCTGTAAAAATTCTTCCTCCTCCCATTTTCATTGCCTCCCGGAATCTTTCTAGGCTCAGTCCCTCAAATCGGCTTGCCCCATTTTACTCATCCTCCATTACCAGCTCTTCCTGTCTTCAGTTCAGATCTGTTCTTGCATTCTTCCCTACGTTCTCTTGTGACATTTCAATTCTCCCCCTAGTGTCCAAGTCCCAGCTTGTTTGGGTGCAGATTAGAGCTCCCCTTTTCCAAGGCTTTCCCCACCCATTTCTTGCCCAAACCAGGTGACAATCCAGGTCCCTCAGTCATCACAGAGGAGAAGACAGAGAGCTCTCAATGTCAGCTCTACCTCACGCTCATTCAATAATGTAGACCAAGCCATCCACGTGTAGCAGCACGCTCTGATAGTCTCCAGACCCCTCACCCCCTTCCATGTGTTTACGCTCATCCTTGTTCTACTTTCTTTACCTGCCTTCATACTCTGGTTCCTGATACCTGCTTCAAGTTCTCCTTTGTATAACAACACCTATGAAAACTTTTTCCTAGCTATCCAACATCATCAACCCAGTGGATACACTCTCCTTCAAAAGTGAAAGCATCATAACTGCAGCTATGAGAGCATTTTCTTATCTCTGTCCTGTGTGACACACACACAGCCAAAGCCTCTTGATTTCATTGATAACCAAAGCTTTTACAAGTCTCTCCCAAGGTGGACAGTCCCTTGTGGAGTGCCCTGCATCCCCTTTCTTCTATGGGCCACAAGCCCCACCAATACTTGCAAACATACCAGTGTTTTGCTCAGCTTTGAAATCGAACACATTTCTATGATGCTCAGAGAACAGGGCAGAGCTGAGCCAGAGGGTAAGCAGCAGAGTTATTTCATGTGATCTGGGAACCATCTCTGAAAGGGCCCTGCCACATGGAGTCCCGTGTCTTCCAAGGTGACCTTCAAGAAGCCACCTCCACCTTGTTGGGCAACAGATGCTGCCATCACAGTCCAGCACCATGGCCAGGCTTGGACCCCAGATGCATCCTGGTTTCATCTGCACACCCTCAGGAGACCATAGCCACATCTAGAAGGAAGGAGCAGCTGTGCTTGCAAAAGCACATGTCAGCTCCCAGCCAAGGTCATGCTCATAACCAATGCTCAAAGGAATAGATTGAGCCCCACAATACCCTTCACGTGTGCCTCAGCTTAGCAACTTTCTACAAGGGAACTGTATTTGCTGTCATCCTCAGTGGGTCACCTTTTTCTCTAGCTGAATCAGTCGTCTGGGTGAATGGCCAGTCAGCCTGACCTTTAATCTGCTATGTAATAAAGACGGCCTTCTGACGAATAGTCCCAGAGAAAAGCAAGTCATGAGGAAATTCTATGCATCTTGTTTCTGTTTAGCTGCGTGCTTTCCAGTATAGCTGTTTACTTAACTGTGGCCTTCTGCCTCAAATAGGCTCCACATTTTTTCCCCCATGGGATCCAGGTTTAGCAAACATACTCATTGTGGAAACACCAATAATACTGTGTGTGTACACATAGAGAAAAGGAGAGAGCTATGAAGATGTTTGGGTCTTTTCATCTATGAAAATGCTCTTAGCTAAGTAAGTAATAGATATGATTATTGTTTTAACATTCCCTGAAGCCTAGGGAAATTTCTAACTTTTGAAGAGCTTAATACCTATATCTCACAGTAGAATATATTATACATACAGATATATAGGTGTACATTTTTTCATGGGCAATATTTAGTGATGAAATATAAGTAACAATCTATGTCCATGGGCCAAATGTACCCAGTGGCTTGTTTATATATGGTCTTTGAGTTAAGAATGGTTAATGTGAGACATTGTCTGTTCCACAGGGCCTAAAATATTACTGCTCTTAATAAAAGCTTGCTAACCCCTCAAATCTGGTAATATTCTGGTGTTTGTCAGGTTGTAGGCCAGGACAGGAATGGTGCCAAGTACCCCAGTCCTGAAAGTCTTTGCCTCTGTTCAGTGAGGCCCTCTGTACTTCCATCATTTCCCAAGCACTTCTCCAGTGATGTTCTTCAAAGGCAAGGACCTTTTGATTCCTCATCCTTTCATGTATTCATATTTACCTAAATTCTGTTACATCATTCATCGTTTCACCAGATGTAAGTTTTCTAAAAACCCAGTCTATCCCCAGGGACTAAAGAGCTACTAAATTTGAGAATGTTCCAAAGAATGAATCCAAGACTTTTAATGGAATTCACAAAGAATCAGTGCAAAAAACACGTTGGAGGCAGTATGTCTAGAATATGGGCAAAACTCCCAAAGGGTCTACTTGGAAGAAAACAGCACTCTTTGGGTGAATATACTTTGTGTGGGAGTTGCACCTTGTATGTACCAGGACACATTAGATCCAGAACAAGGCCTGAAGGGTGGGGTTCCACCCACGGTTCCAGATTGAGAGATGATGAGGTTAAGTTTTGCTCCTCAAACTATTGTCTACAAGCTAGTACACTTGTTTTGCCTTCTTTAAAGACAATATACATATATATATAATCTCCCCATATCATCACCTTTTTCAAATCTATAGAAGTAAACAGTTTGAGAGTTCTTTTTTTAACACTTTTAATTAAAAAGGTCAAATTACTATCATTATTCATTAATATTCTGGGTACAAGTGAGACCCTGTGATTTGACACCGAAAGCATGTTTTCCTGGCCACTCAGGGTGCTGAAATCAAGTGGGTCGTATTTTTCACATATTCTTTCCCCTAAATGCAGACATGTGCCCACACAATGACCATCTTCTGTTACCCTCCCCCTGCAAAGTTATAAGGGTGACAGGAGGAGGATAAGATTCATGTAGTTCCTTATATCCAGGATTTGTAGAGAAGTTTACATTCAAGGGAATTCTAGGTACCTGAATAGTGCCTAAGACACTTTCAACGTTTCTAATTTCATTCAATTCTCACAATGCTTAGAATAATACAAGAAGAGTTGAATGTGTGAGTATTAATTGTGCAGTTTCTTAAGAAGATTTACATGCATTTTCTCATTATATCCTCACAAAACCCTATGAGGTAGATACTAGTATCGTTCCCATTCTATAGGTGAGTAAATGAGGCCCAAGGAGGTTCAGTAGTTACCTCATGGTCACATAACAGAAAGCAGGAAGGTCAGGTTTGAACTCCTGCAGACTAACTCCAGGGCATATTCAACAAAACCTGACATGATGCTTATTTATTGATCACCACAAACCTTAAAAATGGGTAATCATTTTCTTTCCATTTTACAGATGATGAAAAATGAAGTTAAGAAGCTAAGAGAGAGAATAAGTAGCTTGCATAAGTCATACAGCCAATGATGGCAGAGCCAGTATTTGAACCTGGAGTCTGTTTCCAGGCCCTACACACAGACACACACAAACTCTGTATATATAAAACATATACCACAATTGCACCCTCTGTAATCCTACTAGTGGAAAAAGGCCATTATTATAATTACAGATAATTGAGAGTCAATGAGGCAGCCTTCCAAATTTAAGTTAAAATCACTTTAAGAGGGATGTAGGAAAAGCTGACGTGATAACAGTGCTGAATGCTCCTCCAGCATAGAACCTCTGGCAGAAGACGTGCTTTACAAGCAACAGGCTACAATAGGAGAGAAAACCCAATTTGATACTGAGGGTAGACAGCAGATTGGAGAAAGGAGATTGGAAACTCAGCCTTGGTTGACTTTAGTGTTTTGCCTGGGGCCAGTCCTGTTCCTGAGGTTTACCTAGACACAAGAGCAGTTAGAGTCAGAGTGCCTGAACTTGACAATGATATCAAATAATTTCCCTTTTACTTCACAGACATGAGAAAGGGGGTCACCAACACAGGATGAAGGAATTGGCCTGAATACAGCACATTCAGAGTGGAAAAGGCATTCATCAATCTAGTCCCCCAAAAAAGCCTTCAGGGAGCTGCCTAACCAGACTCCTGCTCCCAGGCAAGGGGTCTCCTGTGAGCACACTTAGCCCATCTAACCAGGCCAGGCAGGAGAGGGTTCCTGAATGGGGGTACCAAAGTATAACTCAAGAAGCTGAGAAGCAAGTTTCTGGATTGATTCCTATCTCTTGCTTCTCTAGGTGAAGAGAATGAAGATGGCAAAAGTCACTCTAAGAAATCCAGCTGTGCATTTCTGCCCCAACCCAACCTGGGGCCAGAAGAGGAGAGTTAGTGAGAGGACACTGCCTGGCTTTGGCTTCATTCACTTGCTCAACACATTCAATTAATCATCGCAGCAGGCTTTGCGAAGTCAAGCAAAAGAAAAGAAAGAGACATCATCTCTGCCTTCAAGCAACCCTCAACCTCATTGGATGAGCCAGCCAATAACGGAGCAAATACAGTGAAATACAAATCGTGCTGCAGTAAGAGCCTCTGCCAGCTGCAGTGGAAGCACAAAGTCGGGAGAGATTATTTTTGGGTGGGAGGGTTTGTAGACCTAGGGGTTACTCAGGAAATGCTTCAACAATACAAGACCGCAGGGAACTCTCCTTAATATTCTGTAGAGTTTACCCTTGTATAGGTAAATAATCTGAAAAAGAATGAATATATGTATATGTATAACTGAATCACTTTGCTGTACACCTGAAACTTATCCAACATTGTAAATCAACTATACTCCAATAAAATTATAAAAAAAAAGAAATTGGAATATATTTCAGATTGATCAAAAATTGGAAAACAAACAAACAAACAATATAAGTCCCAAGTCTTACATAAGGCAGACCGTAAGGTGGGAGAGAAGGAAAGGGCAAGGGCAGAGGGAAGGCATTCCAGGAAGAAGGAACAATGTGAGGCTGGTCCAAGGAGCCTGGGGTATTTGGTGATTGGCAAGCGGTTCATTAAGGCTGTGTAAGGAGAGGGTCAGCAGGTAATACAGCTAGATATGGAAGTCAGAGCCAGAGATGGCATAACTTTGACTTTCCCCTCTAGGCAATGGAGAGAGCTTTAGGCAGGTGAGTGATGACTGGACAGATGTTTTAGGAAGAGCATTTGGGCACCTGTTTGGAAGATGAACTGCAGGAGAATGGGACAAAGCGGGGTTCTTCCTATAGAACTGGATACTTATGGAAAGGAAAATGTGCACCTATTTATACAAGATAAGGGAGAACAAGGTGCATGGAGGTCAGTGTGTAAGATACACTTTTGTGACCCCTATTTTACAGATGAGGACACGAGACTTGGAGAGGTTAAGTTCATCTCCCACAATCACCCAGTTTGTCAGATTGAGAGCCAGAAATAATCTGTTGTCTGTTTCCCTGCAGGTCCATCTATTCCTGAAGGCCTGCAATCCCCATGAACAATCCCCATGTCTTTTGCTAAGACAAGACAGACAGGAATCGGCAACTCCTGACCTGAGGGTCAAGGTCAAAAGGCCCTATTCTACACTTTTGCTCACCCTACTTCATCTCTCTCTGTACC
Organism: Mesoplodon mirus; assembly: GCF_964341445.2. Classification (NCBI taxonomy): domain Eukaryota; kingdom Metazoa; phylum Chordata; class Mammalia; order Artiodactyla; family Ziphiidae; genus Mesoplodon; species Mesoplodon mirus. The sequence continues at coordinate 6,165,166 of NC_138990.1, read as the reverse complement.
TTGCCGAAGGTCAAGTTCAATGATCCAGGAAGCCTTCTCTGACCAACACCACATAGGCTAATATGATCTTCCCTCTCTTCAGAAATCTTAATATATTCATTTTAAAAATTAGTCTCAGGCTTCCCTGGTGATGCAGTGGTTAAGAATCCACCTGCCAATTCAGGGGACACAGGTTTGAGCACGGGTCTGGGAAGATCCCATGTGCAGTGGAGCAACTAAACCCATGTGCCGCAACTGCTGAGCCTGCGCTCTAGAGCCTGTGAGCCACAACTTCCGAAGCCCACGTGCCTAGAGCCTATGCCCCACGACAAGAGAAGATGTCACAATGAGAAGCCCGAGCACTGCAACGAAGAGTAGCCCCCACTCTCAGCAACTAGACAAAAGCCCGAGTGCAGCAATGAAGACCCAATGCAGCCAAAAATCAAATAAATAAAATAAATAAATTTTTAAAAAGATCTATGCATTTTAAAAAAAGAATTAGTCTCAAGTTTGATTATACTAAAACTGCTGTCTGTGAAGAGCTTGCCTCCCCAATTATATCCTCTGATTCTCAAAGGCAGGGACCAGCCCCTCCCTCCCCTGTACTGACCTCAGTAGGAAATACGATGCTGACAACCCAATAGGTAACGAGCCTTCTTGGCTGCAAGTGTCTGGCTACCGGGCCTTGTGCCACTCACACCCTCACAATAGTGGACGGGAATTCACCTTGGAGTCCAGCCCCTTCACATAATCAGAACTGCAATATAAAAAGCGCTGCTGTGTCGTAAACACTGTCACTGAAGTTTAAGTTCAGCAGTAGGAATTGACATCCCCTATCTTCCTCTCTCCGTCTCCTACCTGGTAACTTGCTCTTCATGCAGACCTGCCATTATCATCAAATCACTAACATTTTCTTCCTTTTGCTTCTCTTTCCCATGCTCCAGTCACTCACACTGAGTTTCTCCTCTCAATTTACAGCTCTGATTTATACATCTTTTTTGACTCTCTTACAAGTTGCTTTTCTCTGCTCACTGCAACCAACCTAATATTTACTTAGCCTTTGTCAAGTTTACACCTCAGCTTTCATTTTTGCTCCCCCATTCAGCCTGCTTGAGATATTCAAAGTTGCTCTAAATGCTTTTTTCACTGGAAAGTTCTTCCTGCTCCTGAGTAGGTATGTTATTGCAAAGGTTCTCAACACTCCCTTCTTAGAAGATCTCATTCACTGCTGTGATCTTAACTATTTTCACCTTTGAGTTGAAAATACCCAAATCATCCACTATCCCAATCTCTTTGTTACCTTCTTGATGTAACTTTCTGAGTTGGTTGAATTGCTCCAAAAAGGTGGCCCACAGTCACCTCAAAGGTATGATTTCACCAAAAAAAAAGGTTCCCCTCACATATTTTTCCTGCTTAGTTTCACTGTCAGCTAATGACACATCCAATCTCTTATTTACCCAGGATAGGAAACTAAGATTCTTATTCAGTTTATACACAAATTCTGTCACCTTTAACTGCAATTGGTCTCCAATTTGCTTCCTTCCTAATCCCTTTGCCACTGCCCAAGTTCAAATCTTTATCACCTCTTACTGATTACTGGCATAAAAGGCAACCCATTTCTTATGGTATCCAGAGTCCCCCAAGCTGGCCCTAACCTCGTTCTCCAGCTTTAGCTGCTCTCTACATCCCATCATACCCCAATTCCCACTACATCTAATCACACCCCGATTCTCACTACATCTGACCTCACTCCAAGCCTTACTACACCCCATCGCAGTCCAATCTCCATGCTACAAAAGACTACAGCCTTCATAGACACCTGCCTTTTCAACCCTGTTTCAAAAAATGTTTGAAAATCAGCTGAGGCTCATAAAACAACCAATCACCCTGAGGAGCCCCAAATCTCTGGATTTGGACTTCAGATATGACCTCTGTTCAGAATCAGAAAAAGCATGACTCACTCAACAGAAACACAGGGCCCAGGTTCCAGATCTGCCTTGTAGGGAACTTCCGTTTAAGAAAGACCAACAGATCACACAATTCAGTCATGTAATTGTTATGTCATGAGGCATATATTCTTAAAGCAAATTGACTTTTTGGTTTCCCTCTCTTCATTTAATTTATTCCCTGGGGCGAGTTATTTCTTCCCCATGCTTTTTCTGGTCATTCTGAAGTAAGACTGTCTCAACTTGTTTTTTCAGTGTGTTATTTTCTTATTGCTGCTGTAAGAAATTACCACAAAATTAGTGGCTTTAAACAACAAAACATTGTTGTCTGACATTTCTGAAGGTTGGAAGTTTCAGGTGGATCTCACTGGGCTAAAATTAAGGAGTCAGCAGGGCTGGGTTCCCTTCTGGTGCCTTCCGGGAAGAATCCATTCCCTTGCCTTCTCTATCATATAGAGGCTGCTCTTATTTCTTGCTCATGGTTCCTCTCCATCTTCAAAATCAGCAATGTCCAGTCAAGCCTTTCTCACATCACATCATTTGACTCCACCTGTCCTTTCTCCCTTGTTCATTTATAAGGACCTTGTGATTACACTGGGCCCAACTGGAATATCCAGGATAATCTCCTTATCCTAAAGTCAACTGGTTAGCAGACTTCATTCCATCTACAACCTTAGTTCCCCTTTGTTACGTATTGTACCTTTTTAAAAAGTGCAAGGATTAGAATGTGGACATCTTTGGGGGGGACATTATTCTGCCTATCACATATAGTTCTACCTAAAAGTTAAAGCTTAAATCTTGCTTTAAAGTTAAGGATCCTCTCCTTCCCTTGATGCGATTATAGTAAGTGAGAAGGCACTCACTTAGCTTCTCCTCTGTTTCTTCAATTGGCAGCTTTAACTCCTGCTTCGCTAACTTGCTAATAGGGATTTTCAAGGCCTCCGGGGGTGGGGTGGGGGAGCAGGTGATGGGAGAAGAGATAGGAGAAATAGGAATGTCTTTGCTCCCTGCACAGTGATGCTGCACCAAAACTCATGCTGTCTGGGGGTGGCAGGTGTTCACAGCAGCTCTGCTATCAGTGGTTTTCCTTGCTGAGAATCAATGCATCTTCTCCCTACTGGTCCTTTACTCTTACATCAGTCCCTAGGAATCAATACCTCCAGTTTTTCCACCGAGGTTAACTCACTCTCCAAACAGCCATCTTGAAGAGGACCTTGGCTCACTCCACACCAAATCTCTCCACCCACAGGAAATGCCAGTCATTTTCATGGGTCAACTCTGGGAGTGTAGGCCAATTCCAGCACAACCAACTTTCCTCTGCTTCACTGTGGAAGCAACTGCAGCCTGATTCTCACTCTTTAGATTCTCCCAAACTGATGAGACCCTCATTCCTCCGTGTTCTTCCCCGGCATATGGAGGACTTTTCCAGCTCTCCTTGTGCTTTTGTCAGAGCCTGTTTCCCTTTGTTAAAGACAAGGCCTGGTATAACATACCAAAAGCAGCCCTCTCCAGAAATGTCTTCCGTCTGATATCTATGTGTCCATCCTTTATACCTCCAGAGTAGGTGAGGGTATTAAGAGTTTGCTAAATCAGCTTTCAGTCAGCTGCTTAGAAAATTGTACCTCTTGGTCCTACACCTCAATTTGGAAAATGATGCAGAAATTTCTATTTTATTAACATTCCTGGTGGAGGTGGGATAAAGAAACAGGGGAGGGTCTCCCTATGTGGGTGAAATGAAAGGGCTTCTAAGCAACAGTGGATCAATAATAAGACTGCATCCTAGAAAAAATGTGGTCCGTGAATGACATAACAGGACCAGTCTCCCGGACTGTCCCGTACATGTTATTCCTTAGGGTGGTCCATGGGTGTCAACTTCCCCAACTGAGGACACTGTTCATTATGGGTCTGAGTCTGATGAGCAGCTTGGACTCTTTGGACTGTTATTTTAATTAATCCATAAGAGCTATTCCCAGACTTCTGTGCTCTGGGCTATTTTGGCAGGACAGGAAAGATACCAGCATGTAGTTGCTTCCCACAATTTAAAGGAAATATTACCAAACAGATAATTCACCCTTTGAATAAGTGTAAAATTTTCTGGGACACAGAGTCCAGGGGAGGTCAGAACAGACCAGGTCAAGGGATCAGTTCTGACCTATTATTATCTATAGCTCAGAGCTCTGGTTAGGCCACATGCTGGGGAGTGACAATGCTGTTGCCAACACTCATGCAATACGGAAGTATTTTTTAAATGATGTTAAAGTTAGAAGGAGATTTACAGAGTGTCTAGCCCATATCTCTCACATTAAGATGAAGAAACAGACATAGAGAGAGTGGGATTTTCTCAAAGATGCTTTGTAAATTAGTGGCCAAGCCAGGATTCAAAAGCAGGTACCCTAACTACTAATCTAATGATCTTACCACTTTTGCAGTCTGGATTTGGCAGTGGTTTCTGTGTTTTATTGTTTTATTAGCACAAAGTGTAGGATAGTACTCAAAAAAGGTTTCTAGGTCTTCACAATGCTAGTTTCTTTCCTTCCGCATCTTCCTTTCCTTTGCCTTCTCAGCACATCTTCTTTTCCATCTTAGATACTCTCTGATTTTATAAATGTTGTAAAACACACACACACACACACACACACACACACACACACATGATACTGCTATGTGTATTTTGTATATTCGTTCCTCAAATCAAGCTCCAGATATTTCTTTCATATTTTCCACTGTCCCATTAGAATGTACTAATTGTGAGTTCCCTTCTCTCCTCTAAGTGATAACAAAGGATGCTGATGTGTTCTAGAGAAAAGCCCATTCCTATTTATGCTAGTAAGTAAATTATCGTACCCTCTCAATTATCCAGGGTCAGAAATGAACAAAAATCAGGATGAGTAAATTCACAGTTAAGCCTATCACCCACCTATAAATGGATAGTAAATTCAGTTTTAGTTTCTTGAGAACTAAATCTGAACTAAGGCCAAAAAAGCAAATACTGGATTGCATAAGTTTTTGTTTGTTTGTTTGTTTGTTTGTTTGTTTAACAAAAAGGTTCTTGCTGATTCAACTTCAGAAACCAAACTTTTCTTGAAATAAAATAGCATTTACTCATGTACAGAGTCAAGGTAAGGATATTTAAGAATCTAATGGAAAAAAAACCACTAAGTATGTTTTAATGTTTAATGTAGATAAAAACATTCCACTCCAGATAATGATTATTGATATATCTTCAACAGTGAGAACAAAAAGCCTGACACTGCAGACCATCTAAAGACTGAGAAGTAAATACAACCAGGAAGTAGAGTCAACTGAGTTCAAGGTTTAGGCAGAAACTTGATCAAGAATAGCTTCTATATATTTCAACATATCTGATAGTCATGGTGTATGTGTTTAGGCAGGGGTATTACCCTCTATCCAGAAAGACAAGAAGGGCATGGGATGTTCTTGGACCATTGGAGACTTCCCAGTATCATAACCAAAATCTGTGCTTCTGTGGGTGTCAGTAAAGGGGAAGAATGTGACAGACTGGGAAAATGATGTTCCAAAACCAAAAGACCAGATTGATCCAATTATTCCATGATGACATTCCACACCTACCCAGAGATCACCAGCTCACAATGCCTTTAAATGATATTTCATTTTGTATATTAAACTAAATATACAAGACATTCTTTAGGAGTCACCAAAACAAACCACTGAAGTTTTAAACTATCAAACCACAGGTCAGAGCCAATGTTTTTAATATGAATTTCCTTAAGTAAAGCATTTTTAGCTCCACAGTCTAAACCATTCTCTAATGTCTTGCCTTAGAAACAATTGAATCTTTTATTATCCTGTCACCTGAAAGTATTTTACTTGTACTCCTTAGAAGTAGCACACTTTAGGGAAGTGAATTCTGGCAAGTATCTGGTTAGTAAAATCCATATAGACAAGCCAAATTTCGCAGTACACCCTGATCATAAAATAATTCAGTTACCTCGATAAGTAAAGTAGCTATCCAGAACCAATTTTAGGCAACAACGAGTAAGACAAATATCATCCAGAAAGTGATTCAGTGTAAATGCAAAGCATAAACCTCCTATCCTTAGTAATACTTTGGGGTCATGGGATACAAGGTTTGCACCAAGTGGCCTTTTGTGGCAGGATTCCCCTATGCTACTCTCAGCTAGAGACATTTTCTCAACAAAGCTTACTTGACATCACACATTTCCTAGAAGGCTTTTCTTTGCCCTATGACTGACCAGTTAGAGGATGAACAGGTGCCTGTGAGTAATCCTGTCATTATTCAACTCAAAGGAATAACTGCTGTCAGAAATTTTAAGGACTGGGACAGCAGGTCAGTGAGCCCCTGGGCCCCGGGGCACCTTACCCATTCTCTCCATGGCAGCAGTAGATGATTGTGATTACAGACAAAACAAATTCTTGACAGGAAGGGTGAAAGAAAGGTGCATGCACCAGCACTGGTACACGAATCTTTGGTGGTCCCCACCTTCCCCCAATCATTAAAAGTGAACTGCTCCTTTGTCTCCTGATGCGGCCGATGGGAAATGAGCCTCCAGGGCTGACAACTAGAAATTAATTTGATCGATTTATTTTCTGTGTTTCATGTTTTGGGTGCAAATGCTTTCTCCATCCTGATGGAGAACATTTATGCTCTCCCATTCGCAGAAAACAAGTTTATCATGCCTAACTAACGGAATTCTTTTGCTGAAGGTCAGAAACAAATATTCCCATCCATCTCCCTTTACCTTTCTGAGCAGTACCAAGTTGTTTTCCTTTTTAATTTCAGACTAAAGGGAGCATTGTTTTCTAGGGAGGGGCTGGTTTGAGAGAAAGAGAGTAATTGGAACCGGAGTTTTCTACTGAAAACAAAACTTAGCAAACTCCTCAAGAGAGGAATGAAGCAAAGAAATAAAAACCTCTCCTGCTTTTCCATGGAAGAGAAAATTTCAGTTATGCCTTAACTCAAGTAAAAAGATTACCATTTGGTAAGGACTATTAATTTATCATTTTTAGACAAGTGGAATCTGGCACCTAATTTGTCTGTGTTTCTTGCTCACTTGAGACCAAATTCTGTCCTTGGCAGGCAACTTTCAAAGACAGCAGAGGAAACTAAACATGCATGATCGGAACTAAATATGGTTAGTCCTATAAACTAACTCTTCAAAAAAGACGAGTAGTTTTCAGCTTTTAGTTAACAGGGAAAAAGTTCACAGGTACCTGAGAAAGGAAAGCTGATGTTCATTCAGTGCCCGTCACTTGCTCAGTTGTATGTGACAAATGACCTACTCCGGTCGGGCAGAGTTAATCATGGACATCCTTGAGGAGCTGTTAGGACCAGAGGGCTAGCTTTAAGGGCTGGGACAAGCAGGAGGCTCACAGCAGAGAGCCACCTTGCCCTCACCACAGGGGCACAGCTGAGACAAAATGGTAAAGGGAACCAAGTCTGTGTCTAGGTCATGTAGCCCTTGCTTCCTTTACCTAAAATGCATCTTTCAAACAGGTGTCGTACCCCCTTTCTGTCCAACCCTCTCTGCTCCTGCTCAGTGAGAATACTCTAGTGTTGCTCAGATATTCATGGCCTCAAGTGATCAAAAGGGGATGCAGGGCTCCCCTGGTGGCACAGTGGTTGAGAGTCCGCCTGCCGATTCAGGGGACACGGGTTCGTGCCCTGGTCTGGGAAGATCCCACATGCTGCAGAGCGGGTGGGCCTGTGAGCCGTGGCCGCTGAGCCTGCGCGTCCAGAGCCTGTGCTCCACAACTCGTGGACATTGCTCTGGGTGATGAATCCCATTGGCTGTTTCTAATGAGAAGGCCATCATCCAAACACCTGGTCTGAAAGGAGCACTGTGAGAAGGAGCAGGAGAAAGAAAACAGAGAAAAGTGCAAAGTAAGGTGAGTAAAGAGAAAACACACCCAGATTTTAGCAAAAAAAAAAAAAAAGTCAAAGTTGATTCCTTTTATCTGGATTTAGGAATGTGTCTGCGCCTGAATATAAAGAAGAAATAAATAAAGGTGCATTTCAGTGATGTTGAGGCTTTTGCCATTCATATGGAATCGGAAGCCTCAATTGATTTTGGCTGAAGCCATCAGACCTTGGCTATCATCCTTTTATTTATTTATTTTATTATTATTATTATTATTATTATTATTATTATTATTATTTTGCTGTATGCAGGTGTCTCACTGTTGTTGCCTCTCCCGTTGCAGAGCACAGGCTCTGGACACGCAGGCCCAACAGCTATGGCTCACGGGCCCAGCCGCTCTGTGGCATGTGGGATCGTCCCGGACCGGGGCACGAACCCGCGTCCCCTGCGTCGGCAGGCGGACTTTCAACCACTGCGCCACCAGGGAAGCCCCTATCCTTTTCTGCTTTGTTTTCCACAAAGCAGAACAAGGAGTAAATTAAGTCTTCAGTTTCTATGTCTCTTTACAAATCTGAGCTCATGGGATGAATAATGCAAAACACATTTCAAATTTAAAGAACACATAACAAAAGTTTCTTTTCAGAATTAGAGAGGGATAAATGCTTTCTCACCCTAATGCAGCTCAAGAGAAAAAGATTCCAACGTCATCCCTTGGCAGTTGAAATAATCAGTTTCTAGAGAAATACGGAGGCAATAATATTATTGAGGTATCAAAAAGTTATCTAAGCCTTGGTACTCCTTTTTGAATCTCAGCTTTAGCTTCTGAGTGAGAAGTACTATTATACTTTTCTGACCCATCCAAAGGTATGAAAGAGGAGACTGTCAAAATCTTCCTTTTGTTCTTTCCCATTAGCCATTAATTTATCATCTTATCTCTTTTTTTTTTTTTTTTCATATTGGAAGCCCTGAGACACAGGAAGAGAAATTACTATCAGAGAAGAACAGAGCTGCGCATACTCTCGGTGATGAGAGGAGCAGGTGGTATAATTCTGGGGGGGGGGGGATCCTATTTGAAACTCATAAGAATGGGCCTGAAAAAGAGCAGTTTCCAAGTGGAAATAGCAAAAAGAATGTCAGTTCACCTAGAAATTATAGGTACCATGAGATTCATTTCATATACTTCAAGACTTTTAGTTCCCCTAAGAATGTGTGCTACAAATCTCCCTGCAAAAGGAAAAATCAAAGGACTTGAGGCCCTTCTCTCCATAAACCACTCACCTAGCAGAGTGAGTACTGAAATGGGCCAGAAATTCACAATTTGGCTGGTAAATCAAGTATAAATTCACAACAAACCAAACAAAAATAAGGATTATGAAGAAGTAGAGAGAAATTAAAATCAAGTGGCCAGTAGTTGATGAGAAAAAGAATGTGATTTAGGGGAAGAGAGGGGGAAGATAGCTTTGTATTATGGAATAATTATAAATAAATTATAAATACTGAAGAAGAAGCACCCATCTATGTATGGAGGAAAATATCCAGGAAATAGAGAAGTCCTAGCACCACCTTAGTGTACTCATTAGATCTTTCTTTTTTTTCTTTCCACACACACACACCCTGTATATTATTTATACAAGAGATAAATACACTGACACCAAGCATTGTAAATGGATGACCACAACAAAAGCAACAATGATTGCAGTTACCAAACACAAAACACACTCATACTATTGTCATAATATTAACATTCAGTCCAGTAATCCTCCACTGTAACAGCTCCTTTACTTTGTAGTGAAAATTGATTTGTATATTAGGTATTCATTAGTTCTGCTCACCAAGATCTGACTTTTCTCTTCTTTCAGAGCATAGTAGGATTGCAGTGCCTCCTTTCTTGTGGTTGGGGGGTCATGTGATTAGTTCTGACTAATGAGTTGAGAAAGGAAGTTATAAGTGTTACTTCTGTGTTAAAAGTGAGATCCTCTAAGGTTTTCTTTCCCTTTTGGGTATAAGAAGCAATTCTGGACATGATGGCACTGAGATTTTGGAGGGTGTTTTGTTAATGCAGCACAACCTAACTTATCCTGACAGATACACAACCACAGATTCAATAAAAGAAATACAAATCTGTGCAGTGGCCAAGGAATCCCTCTTGAGGAAAATGGAAGAAATCATATGCAAAACTGATATAGTATCTAATAGGAATTCTTGTCTTCCTGGAATGTGTACCTGAGGTGGTACAGAGAAGCTGCAAGAATGAGCTCACCAACAGTTGCTAAAGCACAGCTAAACAACTGCAATCTTCTGCAAAATAAAGAAAGAAACCTGGGTTATATCTCTTAGAATTAAGTGTTGGGAATAAAACTGAAGGAAGAGAAGAAGCCAGATGGTATTTTTTTCAATCTACTTTACATTTATGTCCCTGAAAGAGGAGCTAAGGGGGTGTCCATAGTTATGCAGAAGGGATCATATGAAGTACCAGAGGATACTGCAATGCAAAGGATGCATCTTCAACTAATCAAAAAAGCAACACATGTGGGCATATTCTCTTATGTAAACAAGGGAGTTAAGAAAGAAAATGTAAGGGAAAGAGAAAAATGACCCCCAAATAGCTCAAATCTATGTATTGTCCTCAGAGGAAAAGAGTTGCTGCATAAGTCATGCATTTCTCAAGGGGACAAGAATTGCTTTCTGGTGGGATGGAGAAAAAATACCAAATATCAGATATTAGAAAGGTACACGGCCTTCCACAGTGCATAAACAGATATACAGAATATCTGTGGTATTAACATCATATGTAGGAGGTAATTAAGAAAAAAAGTCTTAAAAAGGTTACTAAGGGGGACAATAATGAATAATATTTTTTTTTAAAAAGGTTAAGAAACTCTAGCATAGATGAACAAATACAGTGATTTTTAGAGGAGGAAGAAAAAAAGGGAAAAGGACCAAGATAAATATTTATAGTCATGTATATGTGCCGAAGCAGAAAATATGTATACAATAAACCAGGTCACTCCGAAATGGCATTCAGAATTAAAGCCAACTTTAAAATGTACCCTGAGTCTTTGTGGAAAAGAACCATTTCTCATCTTCTATACATGCCCTAGAAGCTCATCAGAGAATGCTTACCCTGTTTTCACTCATTCAAACTCTTTGCAGCAATGTAGTCCAAAAGTTGATATTTCAAACCTACACAGCCTCAGTCATGGAATTATGCCCATTTTTTTCTTTGAACTTTTACTTTTAAACTTGCTTTTGTGAACTCTCCTTCCTGTACATATGGTTCCATGTCCTATTTTCCTTTTCTTCATTATTAAGAACCCCAAAAGGTTATGGTCAGATTTTTCCAAGTCCCTTTATTTATTTTTAATTCTAACATTACCTAACAGATGAGAATTAAATCCAGAACAAAAGCCACCATTATGACTTCCTACCTACTCTTCAACACAGCCGTTTTGGTAAAATCATTCTAGACTGTAGTATATGTTATATTTCTAAAAGATATGGATATACAGTTGGTATAGGAGAAGTTGAAATACACTATCACTATTAAATTTGACCTTGGTAACAATTCTGTAATTTGTATTAGGGATCTAGTACTCTATCCCCTACTAGGTTGAGCAAACTACAGAAAACAACTGACCAACTCTCCTTTTAATCCTTACTCAGATTTTGTCCAGTATGTTCCCATCTTGAGGTTTAAAAATTTTCAAATTAACATATAGTTGATTTACAATATTATGATAGCTTCAGGTGTACAGCAAAGTGGTTCAGTGATATATATATTTTTTTTTCATTAGAAGTTATTACAAGATATTGAATATAGTTCCCAGCACTATACAGTAAATCCTTGTTGCTTATCTGTTTTATGTATAGTGGTTTGTATCTGTAATCCTGTGCTCCTAATTTATCCCCTAACCCCACCCTTTCCCCTCCGGTGGCCGTAAATTAGTTTTCTGTTTGTGATTCTGTTTCTGTTCTGTATATAGATTCATTTGTATTATTTTTTAGATTTAAAAAAGTGATATATGATATTCGTCTTTCTCTATCTGACTTACTTTGTTTAGTATGCTATCTTCTAGGTCCATCCATGTTGCTGCAAATGGCAATACTTCACTATTTTTATGGCTGAGTAATGTTCCATTGTATATATGTAACACATCTTTTTTATCCATTCATCTGTCAGTGGACACTTGGTTTGTTTCCATGTCCTGGCTATTGTAAAGAGTGCTGCTATGAACATTGGGGTGCATGTATCTTTTCAAATTAGAGTTTTCATCTTTTAGGGATATATGCTCATGAATGAGATTGCTGGATCGTATGGTAGCTCTATTTTTAATTTTTTAAGGAATCTCCATACTGTTTTTAATAGTGGCTGCACCAATTTATATCCCCTCCAACAGTGTAGGAGGGTTCCCCTTTCTCACACCCTCTCTAGCATTTATTATTTGTAGACTTTTTGATGATAGCCATTCTGACTGATGTGACGTGATACCTCATTGTAGTTTTGATTTCTCTAATAATTAGTGATGTTGAGCAAGTTTTCATGTGATTGTTGGCCATCCATATGCCTTCTTTGGAGAAATGTATATTTAGGACTTCTGCCAGAAGATAACATAGGCAAAACATTCGCAGACATAAATCATAGCAATATTTTCTTAGTTCAGTCTCCCAAGGAAAAATAAATAAACACAAAAATAAAAATGGGACCTAATTAAACTTAAAACCTTTTTCAAAGCAAAGGAAACCATCAACAAAAAGAAAAGATGACCTACGAAATGTGAGAAAATATTTGCAAACGATGCAACTGACAAGGGGTTAATATCCAAAACATACAAACATCTCATACAACTCAATATCAAAAAACCAAACAACCCAAACAAAAAATGGGCAGAACAGGTTTAAGAATTTTGATAATAATATATATTTTGTCAATATACAAGGCCACAAGTCCATGGTATAAAATAGAGAGTCTTGGCCCATAGATGTGTTAAGAAAATGGTAAGAGTACCACCTGTTTGGAATGGTGTCTCCTGTACTGGAAAGAAGCTGTACCAGATACAGAAGGTATGCTTTGCACTTACCTATGACCATGGCAAACAAATGAACACCCCCAGCATCTTGCCCATGTTACCTAGATGTGGCTTCACAATCATTCTAAACAAAAGCCTTCAAACCATAGAACTGATGTTAGTAGAGAAGGTAAAATTTATCCTGGAAGAAGAATCTAAACTGTGATTTTACATTATATTTCTGCTTTTAGATTGGCCCAATCTGATGCACTTGAGGATTAATGTACAGTTCAGCAGGCATAAAAGAGGAAGAATTAATATTGCAGGGGCTTATTAGTTTACTTCCCAGTGAATGACTGGATACCCAAAACAAAAACTGTGGCTTTTCATATGAACTTCTGTACTTACTCACTGATTTTTGCAATTATTTTATGAGTAGCCACCAAAGCCTTTCCTTCTTTGATGAGGATGAGACTAAAATGCAAGTGTCTTGGGAAAGACAACATAGTGGCTTTTTGCTAACAAAGATATAAATAACCATGAGCAGATTCATTTCTGTGAGTGGATTTGATAAAGAACATGCAGAGCAGAAGCCTCTGCTTTGGACACAGAGAGCATAATGGAAACAGGGCGGTGGAGACACAGGTGAACATTTAGCAGAAGTTCAGGATTAGCCCCAGGATTACAAATGCTACTGTTTTATTTTGTAACTCTTACACCATAATAACCCTATATTCTTGCACTGAACCCTAAAAGGTATTCTTTCTCAGATTTCTTGCCTAAAAGTCAATTTATTTTTGATGACCCAAATGCCATTATAACAAATGATCATTGATAAATTGCAGGGGATATGACCAATTTTACAGTACACATATAGAAGCAAAAACTAAAGCTCATGCTTCCTCCTAGGAGATAACCTAGAAAAACATTGGCAGGCATGGTATACAAGGTGAAATCACCTTGATTGTTGAGTTGAGCCTTGACGGAGAACTGGGGACACTCCATCAGATGTGTTTAGGGTTTGACAGGTAGGTCAGTAGTGGAAAACAAGGTGGAAGATAGAAACATTTGGAATAAGAGAGAGATAAATAAATAAGGAAACTTAAGATAATAATATAATATTTCAAATGAAAGATGATGTGTGATGCTGAGGAGGGAATAGAGAGATAATTAGAAGGACATCTAAATAGGTCTCAATAATCAACAAGATATATCCAGTTTTGTGAGTTTTTTTGGTAAGAAAAGTCCATGAGTAACTGGACACACAAAAAAATTCTTTAAGCATAGCAAGGAATTCATTACAAAGTTAACAGGGAGTTATTGAAATCAGAAGCTAAATTTTTTTTATTGAGTGTCTATCGTGTGTCATAAACTAAACCTTGCAAGCTACTAAAATTAATAGGACATAGATATTGCCCTGTAGAGACTCACAATAGTGTCATCAGGGATGGAGGGGGAAGAAATACAGGTGGGTCAACAAATCTAATAAAAGATTCAGTGCAATGAGCAGAACCAAGGAAATCATTATTTCTGTCCTGAGAAGCTCCTTGGGAGATACTGTTCTTCAGGCCTGCATAGCCCCAGCCCTATAACCAAAGTATTGTGATAGTGGAGAGAAGAGTGTATCTAAAGTTGTAAGGCCTGGCTTCCAGTCCAGGAGCTATTACCCTATTACCCATATGTGGAGACAAGAAGGCCTATCCAATAATTGGGCTAGTATGTCTTGTGCATTGCCCATCAATAAGCTAGGTGGGCCTAATGGCACCCATTCTCCTAGGATGAGTGACCACATCTTCCTAGGGGCCTGGGATCCCCCAAGCTATGCTGAATGTGGCTTCTAAAACCTGGGGGCCCCAAGATTTTCAGGTGCCAAGCAGCTGGCATCTCCCAGCACTCCCTTAAACAGAAGACATCTATGTTCAGTCTGCCTTTTTTCCTGAACCCCATATGTCGATTTCCCTACAGAACATTACTCCACACTTATCCCATAAGAAGAGAGCATCAGCAGGACAATGTCCCACCCCTAGTGTCCTCCTGCATGGTGTCAGCATTGCTCTGGCCTCAGCACACCTCTCTGAGGGCTAATGAAGGAATAGGGCCAGCAAGCCTTCTCTTTCTGGACGTTGGCTGACAAATGCCCCAACTAAAGCCTGTTCCTAAACCCAGACCCTACACTCCAGTAACCCCAAGCAACATGCAGCAAATCACTTGACCTCTCCCAAGCCTCAGTTTTTGCATCTGAAGAATGAGGAAAATAAATACCTTCCCCATGCACTTCACAAGGTAGTAATGACAATTCGAGGAGATTTGTAAATTGAAATGTGTTATACTCATGTGGGGTGTTATTTTATTTTATACTTTTAAGGTTTTTTTTTTTTCTTTTCTTTTTTTGATGTGGACCATTTTTTAAGTCTTTGTTAAATTTGTTACAACACTGCTTCTGTTTTATGTTTTTGGTTTTTTGGTTGCAAGGTATGTGGGATTGTAGCTCCCAGACCAGGGATAGAACCCACACCTCCTGCATTGGAAGGTGAAGTCTTAACCACTGGACAACCAGGGCGGTCCCCATGTAGGGTGTTATTTTTATCATAGAAGAGTGAACAGTCACTGAGCACAGACTCTGTGGTTGGCACCTAAACCTTCTGTTTACCACACACTGCTACTTATTCTGATCCACAGATAATTAAAGGTGGATAAGAGGCATATGCAAAATATCATGGAAAAACAACAAAGGCAAAAATAAAGATCAGAGAAATGAAAGTAAACAGGAACATTAAAATGTGGATGTGTCATCCACGAGCATGCTGAGTCACCAGTCTGGCCCTGAGCTTCCTGGAGTGCAAAGTCAAGGGGAAGCATGTTATCTACATGTTTGTCATTGACAGCAAGAAAGACACATATCATGCCTAAGGGGGAATGTTGTTTCATGGAAGGAACTCAGTGTGAAGAGGTCAATGGTTTTCTCCCCCACTTCCCACCATAAATGTAATCTTGAGTTTCTTAACATAACTCCTATTGCTTAATTCAAGTTAATCTATTCCATAGAGAACATAACAATCGTGGTCTGATCAGAGTTGATCCAGAGATAAAATACAGAACAGGGAAAGTTTATATTTGGAAGGTAAAGATATGAATCTTTCAAAAAAAATCTGCATACCCCTAAGTGTCACTGCTTTAGAAATCTTCTAGAAAATCCCCAGCTCACATTTAATCAGCAAGTGTAAAAATTGGGAGTGGACTTAGATATATTTTAGTGCCACTCTCATTTTACTGAAAACAAAACTGAGGCCACCAGATGGGAAATATCTTTTCTAAAGTCACAGAAGCCTTTCTTGCCAAGACTGACCCAGGTCTGGCTCTCTCTAGGGTGCATGAAAGTGCTGTCCCCCCAGCTCTGAGCAATTGTAACACCTCTACTGTTGCTCACAAGAAATGGTGCTCATTCATCACCCTATCACTGTCTGTTGGGTGTTCCTACCTAGATAGCAAGCTTTTCGAGCCAAATTATTTTCTATCTTCATAGCACTTAGTCCAGAGCTGGCAACCCAGTAGATGCTTAACATTGCCTGAGTAAGGGATGTGAGTTGAAATAAATTGAGCACTTTCCATTAAAATTTGAAGATGCAGCCCAAATTCCAAATTCCAGGCTGTTCCTCACTTCCTGGCAGCAAAAAAGCCTACTGGAGGACAGCAATGACATTTCTTACAAAATAAATTGTGTGAATACCAGAGCCAAGTGATATTTTTCAATAAAACTTTGGCCAAAATTAAGAAAACATTAGAACTTTTACCTTCACCTCCTTCTCTTATGGGTCAGAGGTGCTACAAAAATACAAAATTATAAGATAACTAAACTTGTTATAGATGTTTTTCTTGAAACATTAAGGCTAATGTAGCAGGCAAAACAGTTTTATATTATGAAAAGTCTTAAATACACACAAGAATACATATGTGGGGAATATTCAGTTTACACAGAGTTAGTAAACATCGATTCTCTATCTAATACCACCAAAAAAATTAAAAGGATGAAATTAAAGAGTTGCCTAGATGATGATGATGATGATTTAAAAAAGTTATTGGGCTGCAAGAGTTGTTTTTATATTTTGGAGATAAATCCTTTGTCAGTTGCCACATTTGCAAATATTTTTTTTTTCCCATTCTGAGGGTGGTCTTTTTGTTTTGTTAATGGTTTCCTTTTCTGTGCAAAAGCTTTTAAGTTTCATTAGGTCCCATCTGTTTATTTTTGTTTTTATTTTGATTACTCTAGGAGGAGGGTCATAAAAGGTCTTGTTATGATTTATCTCAAAGATTGTTCTGCCTATGTGTTCCTCTAAGAGTTTTATGCTGTCTGGCCTTACATTTAGGTCTTTAATCCATTTTGGGTTTATTTTTCTGTATGGTGTTAGGGAGTGTTCTAATTTCATTCTTTTACATGTAGCTGTCCAGTTATCCCAGCACTACTTATTGAAGAGGCTGTCTTTTCTCCATTGTATATTCTTGTCTCTTTCGCCATAGATTAGGTGACCATATGTGCATGGGTTTATCTCTGGGCTTTCTATCCTGTTCCATTGATCTATATTTCTGTTTTTGTGCCAGTACCATAATGTCTTTATGACTGTAGCTTTGTAGTATAGTCTGAAATCAGGGAGGCTGATTCCTCCAGCTCCGTTTTTCTTTCTCAAGATTGCTTTGACTCTTCAGAGTCTTTAGTGTTTCCATACAATATCAAAAAAAAAAAACCAAACAACCCCATCAAAAAATGGGCAGAAGACCTAAATAGACATTTCCCCAAAGAAGACATACAGATGGCCAACAAACACATGAAAAGATGCTCAGCATCACTAATCATTAGACAAATGAAAATCAAAACTACAATGAAGTATCACCTCATACTGGTCAGAATGGCCATAATCAAATAATCTACAAAGGATAAATGCTGGAGAGGGTGTGGAGAAAAGGGTACCCTCTTAAACTGTTGGTGGGAATGTAAATTGATACAGCCACTATGGAGAATAGTATGAAGGTTCCTTAAAAAACTAAAAATAGAACTACCATATAACCCAGCAATCCCACTCCTGGGCACATACCCGGAGAAAACCATAGTTCTAAAAGATACATGCAACCAATATTCATTGCATCACTATCTACAATAGCCAGGACATGGAAGCAACCTAAATGTCCATCAACAAAGGAATGGATAAAGAAGATGTGGTATATATATACTATGGAATATTACTCAGACATAAAAAGGAATGAAATTGTGTCATTTGCAGAGACATTGATGCAAGTAGAAACTGTCATAAATAATGAAGCAAGTCAGAAAGAGAAAAACATTGTATATTAACACATATATGGGGAATCTAGAAAAATAATATAGATGATCTTATTTGCAAAGCAGAAATAGAGACACAGATGTAGAGAACAAACGTATGGATTCCAAGGGGGAAAGGGGGTGGTTGTGGGACGAATTGGGAGATTGGGATTGACATATATACACTACTATGTATAAAATAGATAACTAATGAGGACCTATTATATAGCGTAGAGAACTCTAGTTGGTGCTCTATGGTAACCTAAATGGGAAGGAAATCCACAAAAAGAGGGGATACATGCATACATATGGATGATATACGCTGACACAGCGGTGTAAAGCAACTATACTCTAACAAAAAATAAAATGAAATGAATAAAAATATATTTACTGAAAAAAGTCATTGGCATTTATTACATATCAGGTACTTCCTAAGTGCTTTACACATATTTCCATGTTTAATCCTTATAGCAACCCTAGGAGGTAGACATTATTGTTATCAACATTTACAGATTGAGAAACTGAGGTGCCAAGTGGTTAACTTGCCATGGTAACCTAACAAGTATCTGACCCAGCATTCCAGCTCATAGAGTCTAACTGGAAACTATAAGTTCCTAGGCTAAGCTCTCTCTTAACAATCATTAACATATATTGAGCATTTATGATCTTCTTACTATTCTAAGTGTTTTTACATGTATTAACAGATGTGATCTTATTATAATCTCATCCTTATTTTACAGAGCAGGAAACTAAATTACCAAGAGTCTGAGAAGTTTGCATAGATCACATAGGTAGTAATGGAGCTAAGACTTGAACTGGGGCAAACAGGTTTCTGCACCCATTTTTGTAACTGGTATGCTATAGTCCTTTCCCCAAGAGGGAAACAAGTGAAAAAGCTATGTTTCAACTCTTGTCCATCCCTCCCACATTAGACCTCCTTAGGACTTCCTCATCTCTGGCCTAAATTATTTCCACTGCCTCCTAATTGGTCTCCTGCTTCCAGGCTTGCCCTTTAAATCCCTTCCCACACATTAAGTATGTAAGGTAGATACTACTCAGGACCCAAATGCTGGAGAGGGTGTGAAGAAAAGGGAACACTCTTACACTGTTGGTGGGAATGTAAATTGATACAGCCACTATGGAGAACAGTCCATACTGTTACTGTGTTTAAGGAACCTCCATAGTTCCTTAAAAAACTAAAAATAGAGCCACCATATGACCCAGCAATCCCACTCCTAAGCATATACCCAGAGAAAACCATAATTCAAAAAGATACATGCAACCTTATGTTCATTGCAGCACTATTTACAATAACCAGGACATGGAAGCAACCTAAATGTCCATCAACAGAGGAATGGATAAAGAAGGTATGGTGTGTATATACAGTGGAATATTACTCAGCCATAAAAAAGAACAAAATAATGCCATTTGCAGCAACATGGATAGACCTAGAGATTGTCATACTGAGTGAAGTCAGACAGAGAAAGACAAATATCATATGATATCACTTATATGTGGAATCTAAAGAAAGGGTACAAATAAACTTCTTTAAATAACAGAAGTAGAGTCACAGATGTAGAAAACAAACTTATGGTTACTAGGGGTACAGGGCGCAGGGATAAATTGGGAGATTGGGATTGACATATACACACTACTATGTATAAAATAGATAAGTAGTAAGGACCTCCTGTATAGCACAGGGAACTCTACTCAATACTCTGTAATGGCCTATACGGGAAAATAATCTAAAAAAAAGAGTGGATAAATGCATATGTATAACTGATTCACTTTGCTGTATACCTGAAACTAGCACAACACTGTAAATCAACTAGACTCCCATAAAAATTTAAAAAAATAAATAAATAAAAGCAGTTCTACTTTTAACACGGCCCTGCCCAAAACCCTTCAGTTATTCCCCACCTGCACAGCTAAGGTCTGGACCCCTTAAAGTCACCCAGCAGGCCAGTCATGATCTATCTCACCCTTTTCTCCTTCTTTGGGCTCACCTCCCTCCACCCCCTTCTCACTTCCTCACTGGTCAGCCTCCAACAACCCTGAAATGCTGGAAGTTCCCCCTTACACTGTATCTCTTGCCTGAGCACTTGTGTTCACATTGGTCTTCCTGTGTGGAATGAATTGTCCCAGGATCATCTTCCATTTTATCTGGCTTCTACCCATCCTTTAAAGACTCAGTTCAAGTGTTGTCTCCTCCTGGAAGCCTCCCCTGCCTCCTCTCACCAGTAACAGTTGCTCACAGTTGTCTGATTGACCCCAATGGACCCTCAGAGGAGACAAAGCCTATTAGTGACTACTGATGCTTCCATGCTAACTCTTCCTCAGGAAATGGTTCATGTACCTACAAAGTCTCACTGAAAATCTTCTGATGGCTCTTTGTTTCCAAGATGTTTTCAGTTGTGCACTAATTATAAGGCTGAAGCTGACGCTATTGTCATTTTTTTTGTGAATACGTGACATCTAGTAGGAACCAAACAGAACTATAAATTACCTAGCTGATGAAAATTCTCCATATATCCCTTGAGAATGTTTTACAGATACTTTTATAACTGGCTCAAACAGCTGCAGCATTCTCAAAAAAGGCATTGCACTTACAGTTAACTTTTTAATTAACTTTAATAGCACAAATAGCTAAAGCAAGCAAGCACCTGGCCCGGAGGAAGATGGCGGAAGAGTAAGACGCGGAGATCACCTTCCTCCCCACAGATACATCAGAAATTCATCTACACGTGGAACAACTCCTACAGAACACCTATTGAACGCTGACAGAAGACCTCAGACCCCCCAAAAGGCAAGAAACTCCCCACATACCTGGGTAGGACAAAAGAAAAAAGAATAAACAGAGACAATAGGATAGGGACGGGACCTGCACCAGTGGGAGGGAGCCGTGAAGGAGGGAAGGTTTCTACACACTAGAAGCCCCTTCGTGGGCGGAGACTGCAGGTGGCGGAGGGGGAAAGCTTCGGAGTAGCGGAGGAGAGCACAGCAACAGGGGTGTGGAGGGCAAAGCGGAGAGATTCCGCCACAGAGGATCGGTGCCCTCAGGCACTCACCAGCCCGAGAGGCTTGTCTGCTCGGCCGCCGTGGCGTGGGGGCTGGGAGCTGAGGCTCGGGTATCGGCTTTCAGTCAGAGCGCAGGGAGAGGACTGGGGCTGGCGGCAGGAAGAGAGCCTGAAGGGGTTAGTGCACCACGGCTAGCCCGGAGGGAGTCCCGGGAAAGGGTCTGGAGCTGCCGAAGAGGCATGAGAGTTTTTTCCCTTTTGTTTCCTGGTGCGCGAGGAGAGGGCATTAAGAAGGCTGCTTAGGGAAGCACCGGAGACAGGCGCGAGCCGCGGGTAAGGCGCGGACCTCGGAGACGGGCGTGGGCGGCCGCCGCCGCGGCCGCCGCCCGCGGCCCGCCGCCGCGGCCGCCGCCGCGGCCCGCCGCCGCAGCCCGCCGCCACCGCTGCCGCCGCCGCGGCCCGCCGCCGACGCCGCCGCCGCCGCCGCGGCCCGCCGCCGCCGCCCGCCGCCGACGCCGCCGCCGACGCGGCCCGCCGCCGATGCCGCCGCCGCCGCCGCCCGCCGCCGACGCCGCCGCCCGCCGCCGCGGGGCCTGTGTGCGGGCGCGGGTCGCTGTCCGCCCCGCCTTCCGGGGGGCCTGTGCACCCCGCCACTGCCGGGGTCCCGAGACCCGGGGACGGCTTTCCCGGTAAAGCGCATGGAGCGCCACGGGCTGCTGCAACGTCACGCCGGCCTCTGCCGCCGCAGGCCCGCCCCACACTGCGCGCCCCTCCCTCCCCTCTGCCTGAGTGAGCCAGAGCCCCCGAATCAGCGGCTCCTTTAAACCCGTCCTGTCTGAGCGAAGAACGGACGCCTTCCGGCGACCTACGCACAGAGGCGGGGCCGGGTCCAAGGCTGAGACCCGGGAGCTGTGAGAGCAGAGACAGGGAAATCTCTCTGTGCAGTCTCGGAGGCAGCGGATTAAAGCTCCACGGTCCATTTGATGTGCCCTGCGTCTGTGGAGTGCATGAATGGACAGCGAATCATCCCAAATTGAGGAAGTGGACTTTGAGGACAAGATTTAAGACTTTCCCCCCTTTTCCTCTTTTTACAACGAATTATTCCAAATTGAGGAGGTGGACTTGGAGAGCAAGATTTTTGATTTTTCCCCCTGCTCTCTTTTTGTGAATGTGTATGTGTAATCTTCTGTGTAAGATTCTCTCTGTATAGCTTTGCTTCCACCATATGTCCCAGGGTTCTATCGGTCCGTTTTTGTTTTTGTTTTTTTTTTCAATAATTACTTTCTAATTTTAATAACGCTACTATATTTCATACTTTATTCTAATTTACTTTACCTGCTCTTTCTTTTTTTCCTACCTTCCCTTCCTCCCTCCCTCCCTCCGCTCCTCCTTTCCTTCTTTCTTCTTTCCTCCCTCCCTCCCTCCCACCCTTCTTCTTTCCACTTTCTTTTTCTTTCCTTCCTCCCTCCCTCCCTCCTGTCTTTCTTTCTTTCTTTCCTTCCTCCCTCCCTCCCTCCCTTCTTCCATTCACTCTTCCTTTTGCTTTCATTCCTCCCTCCCTTCCTCCTTTCTTTCCTTCTTTCTTTCCATCCTTCCTCCCTCCCTCCTTTCTTTCTTCCTTCCTTCCTTCCTTTCTTCCCTTCTTCCTTTCTTTCCCTCTCTCTTTCTTTCTTCTACTAATTCTTTCTCTCTACCTTTTCTCCCTGTTATTCTGAGCCGGGTGGATGAAAGGCTCTTGGTGCTGCAGCCAGGAGTCAGTGCTGTGCCTCTGAAGTGGGAGAGCCAACTTCAGGACACGGGTCCACAAGAGACCTCCCAGCTCCACATAATATCAAGCAGCGAAAATCTCCCAGAGATCTCCATCCCAACACCAGCACCCAGCTTCAGTCAACGACCAGCAAGCTACAGTGCTGGTCACCCTATGCCAAGCAACTAGCAAGGCAGGAACACAACCCCACCCATTAGCAGAGAGGCTACCTAAAAACATAATAAGGCAATAGGCACCCCAAAACACACCACCAGACGTGGACCTGTCCCCCAGAAAGACAAGATCGAGCCTCAACCACCAGAACACAGGCATTAGTCCCCCCCACCAGGAAGCCTACACAACGTACTGAAACAACCTTAGCCACTGGGGTCAGACACCAAAAACAACGGGAACTACGAATCTACAGCCTGCAAAAAGGAGACCCCAAACACAGTAACATAAGCAAAATGAGAAGACAGAAAAACACACAGCAGGTGAAGGAGCAAGATAAAAACCTACCAGACCTAACAAATGAAGAGGTAATAGGCAGTCTACCTGAAAAAGAATTCAGAATAATGATAGTAAAGCTGATCCAAGATTCTATTTCCAAGATCCATAATCTTGGAAATAGAATAGACAAAATGCAAGAAACAGTTAACAAGGACCTAGAAGAACAAAAGATGAATCAAGCATCGATTAAAAACACAATAAATGAAATGAAAAATACTCTAGATGGGATCAATAGCAGAATAACTGAGGCAGAAGAACGGATAAGTGAGGTGGAAGATAAAATAGTGGAAATAACTGATGCAGAGCAAAATAAAGAAAAAAGAATGAAAAGAACAGAGGACAGTCTCAGAGACCTCTGGGACAACATTAAACGCACCAACATTCGAATTATAGGGGTTCCAGAAGAAGAAGAGAAAAAGAAAGGGACTGAGAAAATATTTGAAGAGATTATAGTTGAAAACTTCCCCAATATGGGAAAGGAAATAGTTAATCAAGTCCAGGAGGCACAGAGAGTCCCATACAGAATAAATCCAAGGAGAAATACACCAAGACACATATTAATCAAACTGTCAAAAATTAAACACAAAGAAATCATATTAAAAGCAGCAAGGCAAAAACAACAAATAACACACAAGGGAATCCCCATCAGGTTAACAGCTGATCTCTCAGCAGAAACTCTACAAGCCAGAAGGGAGTGGCAGGACATAATTAAAGTGATGAAGGAGAGAAACCTGCAACCAAGATTACTCTACCCAGCAAGGATCTCATTCAGATTTGATGGAGAAATTAAAACGTTTACAGACAAGCAAAAGCTGAGAGAGTTCAGCACCACCAAACCAGCTCTACAACAAATGCTAAAGGAACTTCTCTAGGCAAGAAGCACAACAGAAGGAATATACCTACAATAACAACCCAAAGCAATTAAGGAAATGGGAATAGGAACATACATATCAATAATTACCTTAAATGTAAATGGACTAAATGCTCCCACCAAAAGACACAGATTGGCTGAATGGATACAAAAACAAGACCCATATATATGCTGTCTACAAGAGACCCACTTCAGACCTCGAGACACATACAGATTGAAAGTAAGGGGATGGAAAAAGATATTCCATGCAAATGGAAATCAAAAGAAAGCTGGAGTAGCAATTCTCATATCAGACAAAATAGACTTTAAAATAAAGACTATTACAAGAGACAAAGAAGGACACTACATAACGATAAAGGGATCGATCCAAGAAGAAGATATAACAATTGTAAATATTTATGCACCCAACATAGGAGCACCTCAATACATACGGCAAATACTAACAGCCATAAAAGGGGAAATCGACAGTAACACAATCATAGTAGGGGACTTTAACACCCCGCTTTCACCAATGGACAGATCATCCAAAATGAAAATAAATAAGGAAACACAAGCTTTAAATGATACATTAAACAAGATGGACTTAGTTGATATTTATAGGACATTCCATCCAAAAACAACAGAATACACATTTTTCTCAAGTGCTCATGGAACATTCTCCAGGATAGATCATATCTTGGGTCACAAATCAAGCCTTGGTAAATTTAAGAAAATTGAAATTGTATCAAGTATCTTTTCCGACCACAATGCTATGAGACTAGACATCAATTACAGGAAAAGATCTGTAAAAAATACAAACACATGGAGGCTAAACAATACACTACTCAATAACGAAGTGATCACTGAAGAAATCAAAGAGGAAATTAAAAAATACCTAGAAACAAATGACAATGGAGACACGACGACCCAAAACCTATGGGACGCAGCAAAAGCAGTTCTAAGGGGGAAGTTTATAGCAATACAATCCCACCTTAAGAAATAGGAAACATTTCGAGTAAACAACCTGACCCTGCACCTAAAGCAATTAGAGAAAGAAGAACAAAAAACCCCCAAAGCTAGCAGAAGGAAAGAAATCATAAAGATCAGATCAGAAATAAATGAAAAAGAAATGAAGGAAACGATAGCAAAGATCAACCAAACTAAAAGCTGGTTCTTTGAGAAGATAAACAAAATTGACAAACCATTAGCCAGACTCATCAAGAAAAGAAGGGAGAAGACTCAAATCAATAGAATTAGAAATGAAAAAGGAGAAGTAACAACTGACACTGCAGAAATACAAAAGATCATGAGAGATTACTATAAGCAACTCTATGCCAATAAAATGGACAACCTGGAAGAAATGGACAAATTCTTAGAAATGCACAACCTGCCAAGACTGACTCAGGAAGAAATAGAAAATATGAATAGACCAATCACAAGCACTGAAATTGAAACTGTGATTAAAAATCTTCCATCAAACAAAAGCCCAGGACCAGATGGCTTCACAGGCGAATTCTATCAAACATTTAGAGAAGAGCTAACACCTATCCTTCTCAAACTCTTCCAAACAATATCAGAGGAAGGAACACTCCCAAACTCATTCTACGAGGCCACCATCACCTTGATACCAAAACCAGGCAAGGATGTCACAAAGAAAGAAAACTACAGGCCAATATCACTGATGAACATAGATGCAAAAATCCTCAATAAAATACTAGCAAACAGAATCCAACAGCATATTAAAAGGATCATACACCATGATCAAGTGGGGTTTATTCCAGGAATGCAAGGATTCTTCAATATACGCAAATCAATCAATGTGATACACCATATTAACAAGTTGAAGGAGAAAAACCATATGATCATCTCAATAGATGCAGAGAAAGCTTTCGACAAAATTCAACACCCATTTATGATAAAAACCCTGCAGAAAGTAGGCATAGAGGGATCTTTCCTCAACATAATAAAGGCCATATATGACAAACCCACAGCCAACATTGTCCTCAATGGTGAAAAACTGAAACCATTTCCACTAAGATCAGGAACAAGACAAGGTTGCCCACTCTCACCACTCTTATTCAACCTAGTTTTGGAAGTTTTAGCCACAGCAATCAGAGAATAAAAGGAAATAAAAGGAATCCAAATCGGAAAAGAAGAAGTAAAGCTGTCACTGTTTGCAGATGACATGATACTGTACATAGGGAATCCTAAAGATGCTACCGAAAAACTACTAGAGCTAATCAATGAATTTGGTAAAGTAGCAGGATACAAAATTAATGTACAGAAATCTCTGGCATTCCTGTACACTAATGATGAAAAATCTGAAAATGAAATCAAGAAAACACTCCCATTTACCATTGCAACAAAAAGAATAAAATATCTAGGAATAAACCTACCTAAGGAGACAAAAGACCTGTATGCAGAAAATTATAAGACACTGATGAAAGAAATTAAAGAAGATACAAATAGATGGAGAGATATACCATGCTCCTGGATTGGAAGAATCAATATTGTGAAAATGATTGTACTACCCAAAGCAATCTACAGATTCAATGCAATCCCTATCAAACTACCACTGGCATTTTTCACAGAAATAGAACAATACATTTCAAAATTTGTTTGGAAAAACAAAAGACCCCGAATAGCCAAAGCAATCTTGAGAACGAAAAACGGAGCTGGAGGAATCAGGCTCCCTGACTTCAGACTATACTACAAAGCTACAGTAATTAAGACAGTGTGGTACTGGCATAAAAACAGAAAGATAGATCAGTGGATCAGGATAGAAAGCCCAGAGATAAACCCATGCACATATGGCCAACTTATCTTTGATAAAGGAGGCAGGAATGTACAGTGGAGAAAGGACAGCCTCTTCAATAAGTGGTGCTGGGAAAACTGGACAAGGACATGTAAAAGTTTGAGATTAGATCATTCCCTAACACCATACACAAAAATAAGCTCAAAATGGATTAAAGACTTAAATGTAAGGCCAGAAACTATCAAACTCTTAGAGGAAAACATAGGTAGAACACTCTATGACATAAATCACAGCAAGATCCTTTTGGACCCACCTCCTAGAGAAATGGAAATAAAAACAAAGATAAACAAATGGGACCTAATGAAACTCCAAAGCTTTTGCACAGCAAAGGAAACCATAAACAAGACCAAAAGACAACCCTCAGAATGGGAGAAAATATTTGCAAAT
Organism: Mesoplodon mirus; assembly: GCF_964341445.2. NCBI lineage: Eukaryota > Metazoa > Chordata > Mammalia > Artiodactyla > Ziphiidae > Mesoplodon > Mesoplodon mirus. The sequence continues at coordinate 6,137,737 of NC_138990.1, read as the reverse complement.
GAAGCAACTGACAAAGGATTAATCTCCAAAATTTATAAACAGCTCATGCAGCTCAATAGCAAAAAAACAAACAACCCCGTCCAAAAATGGGCAGAAGACTTAAATAGGCATTTCTCCAAAGAAGATATACAGACTGCCAACAAACACATGAAAGAATGCTCAACATCATTAATCATCAGAGAAATGCAAATCAAAACTACAATGAGATATCATCTCACACCAGTCAGAATGGCCATCATCAAGAAATCTAGAAACAATAAATGCTGGAGAGGGTGTGGAGAAAAGGGAACACTCTTGCACTGCTGGTGGGAATGTGAATTGGTACAGCCACTATGGAGAACAGTATGGAGGTTCCTTAAAAAACTACAAATAGAACTACCATATGACCCAGCAATCCCACTACTAGGCATATACCCTGAGAAAACCATAATTCAAAAAGAGACATGTACCAAAATGTTCATTGCAGCTCTATTCACAATAGCCCGGAGCTGGAAACAACCTAAGTGTCCATCATCGGATGAATGGATAAAGAAGATGTGGCACATATATACAATGGAATATTACTCAGCCATAAAAAGAAACGAAACTGAGCTATTTGTAATGAGGTGGATAGACCTAGAGTCTGTCATACAGAGTGATGTAAGTCAGAAAGAGAAAGACAAATACTGTATGCTAACACACATATACGGAATTTAAAAAAAAAAAAATGTCATGAAGAACCTAGGGGTAAAACGGGAATAAAGACACAGACCTACTTGAGAATGGACTTGAGGATATGGGGAGGGGGAAGGGTAAGCTGTGACAAAGCGAAAGAGAGGCATGGACATATATACACTACCAAACGTGGGGTAGATAGATGGTGGGAAGCGGCCGCATGGCTCAGGGAGATCAGCTCGGTGCTTTGTGACCGCCTGGAGGGGTGGGATGGGGAGGGTGGGAGGGAGGGAGATGCATGAGGGAAGGGATGTGGGAATAGATGTATGTGTATGACTGATTCACTTTGTTATAAAGCAGAAACTAATAAAAAAATAAAATAAAATAAAATAAATAAATAAATAAATAAAAAAAAAAAAAAAAAAGAAAGCAAGCACCTGGAAATTCTCACATCCAGGTACATTTGTGGGGTGGGAAGTGAGTTAGCAAGATACCTGCAAAGTTGTGCAGTTGCATTTTATGCCAAAAATGGAAATGTACACTGCTTACTGGACTTTACAAACATTTGAATGCCTTCCTCTACATTTGAAGTGCACATAGGCCCACTGTTAAGCGGCTTCCTGCATCACACTCATTAGGATTATCCTTCATCCTCCCCACTGAATTAACGCACAGCCTTGAATCAATGTAAGAAAGACAAATACTTTCAGCTTGGAGAAAGGAGGTGACAGTTGTTGATATGCTGGGTCTCCATTTACACTTTGTTAACTATGGTGCATACACTTTAGAGACTATGGACAGGTTTAAGGGATATTAAATGAGATAATTAAATTATAATTAATTTTTAAAATGAGATAAGAGCTTGACACAATATATGTTAGTTACTTGCTCCCAAAGTGTGAGATGAGAAGAACAAGACATTCTTCAATGCATGAGACAGGCCAAGTGCTACACTGGGGCTTTTCATTAATTATCAAGAACACTTTCCTCCTGCCTCTCTGAAAAGCCAAATCCTACCTGCCTTCAGGTTTCAACTCAAACCTCGTGTCATCAAGAAACTCGAGCCAACTCTGAAGTTCCCTCTTTGGCTTGGGGCTGAGTCTTCATCTTTTTCTTTGCCCCTAAGCTCCACACGGCATCCACCCAGGACAAGCCATCAGACAAGGACTTGAGACTTCCTTTTGAGGATTTCGTGAGGCATTAGGAATGCCAGCCCTGGAAGTCATATTCTCTCAACAGGGTTCTGAGCTGCTTTATGACCTCCAATTTCTGCCCTGATCCTGGACGCTTAAGCCAATACATCCACCAGAGTACTGATGGTTTATAGAAGGCCAGCCATGGGTCACCTGTTTAAAAAGCTGGTATTCATTAAGCAATGGTGCTAGACCAGTCACTTATCCATGAGTTTTAGCACATAATTCTATTGAATCTGTACCATAACTCCAGACATAAGTATAATTACTAGTCCCATCTAACTGTTAAGAAATAAAGGAGATTTAGAGACAGTTTCCTAATCAAGGTCTTACAGGTTCTATGTGGCAGGGCCTGGATTCAAAGCCAGAAGTTACGTCCTTATTTTCCCTTGCTTTGTTCTTGTTGTAGGCAGAATTCTAAAATGGCCCCAGGATTCCTACTCTCTGATATACACACCCTGTATAATCCCCTCCCCTTGAGTATGGGAGAGATTTGTGAATATGATGGGATTGTTACCCTCAATTTTAGGTTACTAATAAGCTGACATTGAGTTAATCAAAAAGAGATGTTTCTGGGTAAGCCTGATCTAATCAGTCGAGTCATTTTAATGAAGGTAAAATGTCAAAGACATACTCTCTTGATGATCTAAGTAACTGTAAGAAAACTACCCTGTTGTAGAGAGGGTCATGTACCCTGCAGGGGACAGCAGGGGATCTCTAGTTACAGAGAGTGGCCCCTGGCTCGTAGCCAGCAAGAAAGCAAAAAAATATCAGTTCTACAACCACAAGTTACTGAATTCTGCCAACAAGCACATGGGCTTGGAAGAGGACCCTGAGCTCCAGAAAGGAACTCAACCTGGCCAATGCTGTGATTTAAGCCTTGGGAAGCCCTGAGCAGAGATGCTCAGACTTTTGACCTACAGAAATGTTGATATAATAAACGTGTATTGTTTTAAGCCACTAAGTTTGTAGTAATTTGAGTGACTGTAATAACTTTGTTCAAATTATTAAAAATCTGAAACATAAAACTAATACAATTCCCCTACCTTTCCTTCCATATAGCTCCCACCCAGCTCCTGACCCTTGTTTCAGCATCCTGACTTCAGCCACTCCTGATTGGCCTTGCAGACTATTTCCTGGACTCCATCTTCTTGGCCTGGAAGAGCTGGGTTCAAATCAGCCACTACTTGGTTCTTTCTCCTGCTTCCCTTAACGTCCCTCCAGTCTCTGAACCCAATCCTGGCACTGACCTGTGGGGTCAGGGCTTCCCTTTTTGAAGGGGCCCTTCCAAGCTGGAAACATATGTTGAATGCAAGAGTTTCTAAACGATATTATAAAGAGATCTAAGGTCTCTACAGGACACCAAAGGTTTAGTTTGTTGTATGTATGTTAGTCTGGGGGGTTGGGCACAGAGCTGCAAAAAGGAAAAAGCGATGCAGACAACTTTCTCGATTCCCCGTCCCCCACTTTATACAGATTAGCTCCAGCCAGAATACTTAACAGCACAATTTTGTTCAAGACAAAGATTATAATGCTAATAAATAAATAAAAGTTTGGTAACCACTGGTATCACAGAAGGGTGGTCCTAGCTCTGTGTACTGTGTGATCATGAGAAAAACATTTAAGCTATGTACACTTCAGTCCATTTTTCTCTGAAATGAATACATTGGAAAAAATGATCTCTAAAGCCCCTTCCAGCTATAATATCCTATGATTGAAAGATTGTTAAGTCTAACATTTTCCAGTTGGCAGAATCTCTTGACCTGCTGAGGTAATGACTGACTCAGGTATAAGAGTCCCACTGATACAAGACCTAGAAGAGCCAGACCCTGCCATCTGGTTGCCTGGTTCCCAGATGGCCATTTACCTTCCTTCCAAAATCACCAGGGTACATATGGAGGGCTTCAGCAGAGAGGTCCAAGAGGTAACCCGGATCCTGACCCAAATGACAGGTTATTGGCAGAGCCTCTTGGACTCAACTGCCAAATACCCTGGGATCTGGGAATGCAGTGGGAAAACTAAAATCAGCTTCAGGGAGGAGGAAAGTAAAAAAATAATAATAATAATTGTAGATCAGGAGCTTGATTAGAAAAAAATAAATGAAAGTAAATGCAGCATCTTCTTGTAACTTGTCTTTGACTTTAGTCTTCCTTGGAGAGTTCTCTTCCAAGGGGGTAAGAAAAGGGGCAGCATTGTGGGCTGGCTGAAGAGGCAGAACCAGCTGTAGAGAGGACATTGGAGGATGAAAGAATTTGTTTCCACAAATAAGCATGCCATGACCTTTTCTCTGATGTCAGGAATCCCTTTAAATTGGGTTAAACCCCATTATTTTGCAATAAGATGTAAGTTTGAAAATTAAAAAAAAAAAAAAAAAACAAACCTGGAGAACAGAAGTCAAAACTAAGGTTTAAATGACTTAAGATGGAAAAGTTCCAAATTTCAAACTTTACCAGAAGCAGATGGACCTATGAAGGGGCACATGCTCCTACATGTGTGTATTTTGGGATAGAGCAAATTATTCTAGGCCAGACATTTCCTCCTTACTAGTAAATAACAAGGGTAGGATTCAAGCCTAGGGTCTCTGACTCCACAGTCATGTTTTCCTGTGTAGTACTATTCTTAAGGGCCCCATAGAGAATGAGTTATGAAAAACTTGGACAATTTCACAGAAACCAACCTCTAACAAAGCTCTCCAGTCTTGATGTGAGCATTTGAGTGCAGGGGACAGTGGTGGTACTCCATCAAAATTGCTGCAGATTCCTTTCCAAGCTTGATGTGTTCATTACCCATCTTCTGCATGCTTGGAATCTGCAACTCTTTGAGGATGGTCTGGTATAACATGCTTTCAGGGTCAGGCGGTGTTTAGGTAAAATTGCACCTTTGCTTGATCTACTCTAGTTTCCTCTTTTGTTTCCCCTACTCCCTTGGGGGTTCCTTTTGAAAACCCTTTCATAATAAATCCCTTACATGAAACTCCTTGACTTAAGGCTGCTTCTTGGAGACACCGACATACAACTTTATGAGAGCATTTTAAATGAGTGATATTGCAGTTTTCTCTCCATTTTACCTTGTTTAATGAATTACTCATCCATCAATATTTTAGGGATCTTCTAGCCCCAGTTCATATTGTTTATGCTCTTGAGCTAGTACAGAACTAAAGCAGTTCTCTAACCATGTCTTTCAATGTGCCACACTTAATTCTATAGCAAATGTATAGGGGACTGGTTAATAATACAATGTCAGCTTTTCTCATTGCAGTTATCTGGTCAAAAGACTATAGCTCTATCTTTCAGAAAGGAAGAGTTACAATGACTTATTTTTGATTGTGCAGAACCAAGTTATTCTCTTTCTGAGATGGTGAAAGCATTCTGATTGCTTCAAATAATGGGACTGATGCTGGCCTAAGCAATCAAGTGTACTTGGGATATAATCATCAAGATGTAATTGATCCTTGTATCGGCGTTTCTCCAAATAAAGCAGAAATTGCAATCTTTGGACCTATTCAGTTTTCCATTAAGTAGAAGACTAAACTGAAATAGAGGATGTGATATTTAACAAGAATCCCTGTCTGGCTTAAGAGATTCATTACATTTGAATTCATCTTGTAAAGAAGGAATCAAAGTGAATCTGACTAAGAATATAGACATTCACTCCTTTTAACTATAAATAAATAACTAAGAAAAAATATCTAAACTTCTTAGAAAATGAGCCTCCAGGATTAGAGAATAAGCTTTAAGTTTTAATGGAAAATGCTTTATGAAGATAAAAAAACAAACAAAAATCTATGCTGTGAGACAAAGTTTCTGAAGTCTGAGGGCCACACTGCATACCTTGAAACTATAGCCTGTGTACTTGTACCCATCACTGCTGAGTCTTGGACCCTTTGGGTATGCTACGAGGAAAGAAGAGGGGGCACAATTGCAAAAGCTATTTTCAAAGGTTTGGGTGTATTCAGCTGCACATAACTCTCCAATTTCTTAATGACAGATAATGGTCAAGTTTTAATAGTTCTCCTTCCCTCTGCACCATTGAGGTGTTATGTAAAGAAATTCACATTGACTATTGGATCACCCATAATATTTAACACAAATGACAGGCACTTAACCAGCATTTGTTGGAACGATGGATAGATAAATGAAGGGGTGAATGGATGAGTGTGTGTGTGAATTGGTGGATGGATGGATGATGGTGAATGGATAATGGGTGGATGGAAGGAAGGATGGATGGACTATGGTGGAGAGATGTTGAATGAAGTAGTAGGAGGGAGAGTTCTCAAGAAAAAGGTGAAGAAAGTAAACTTTTCTCTTTTTCCTGTACCTTCTCCTGGAGTCCATTCCCAGATATTCTCTGTCATTTAGATCTTTGCCCTCTTTCTGATCAAACATTTTTCAAGAGAGGAGCTAATAAACCAATTCCCAAGAAAACATAAAATTGACAGAGCTCCACTGAGTCACACAATTTTTTTTAATTTGAGTAATGCACAAGCTAATTAAAAAACAATTGCAAGATCTTTTTTTTTTAAATTAACTTATTTATTTGTTTATTTTTGGCTGTGTAGTGTCTTCGTTATGGTGCTCGGGCTTCTCCTTATGGCGGCTTCTCTTGTTGCAGAGTACTGGCTCTAGGTGTGCACGCTTCAGTAGTTGTGGCACGTGGGCTCAGTAGTTGTGTCTCACAGGCTGTAGAGCACAAGCTCAGTATTTGTGGCACATGGGCTTCGTTGCTCTGCAGCATGTGGGATCTTCCCAGACCAGGGTTTGGACCCGTGTCCCCTGCATTGGCAAGTGGATTCTTAACCACTGTGCCACCAGGGAAGCCCCAATTGCAAGATCTTGAAAATCCATCCATTAAGTTCATTGCAGCGTGGATGCTGCATAGCACCAGGGGGCACTATTCACATAGAACAATATGAGAACTATTCCCCGAGAAATGTAAAATATGATGACTTGGTTTACAGTTTCTCAAACTGAGTTTACACTGGGTTACACCTTTCCCAGGCTTAATTTCATTTTTATAGGGGCCAGATGAATCATTACATAATTAGGGAATACTGACAGAGTTGGTGAATATTATGGAGATGATCCCTCTCAGCACTCTTGAAAAATGTCCCCACATAGATTTGTCTCAATCTAAAGAACGGGCAATTGAGAAATCACATAACTTAATGCTTGATGGACACCTTTATTTTAAGAGCATTTGGCTTTTGTCTGAATGCAAATTGACTAGCCTGAACGATTGGAATGCTGTTCTTTTAAGTTCTGAATTTACATACCACACAGAGCTGTAAGTATGAGTCAGAAGCCAAATCACACACACACACACACACACACACACACACACACACATACAAACCTTGCTATTTAGCAAGAAAAGTGTTACATACTAAAATTCACACTCACAAACATATCAGACATATTTGGAATACTGTGGAAAACATTAATTCAAATATATCGAGACATCACTGAAAACATTTTCCCAATTAAGAGAGAGATGAGGCATGGGTTATTGTCCATTTGTCTGAGTAAGAGCCACTTCTTTCCAGATGGGAAATCAATATGAAATTTTGACTAGATGGTCTTCTCTTCTCCCCACGCATGTAAAAAGAGCATCTTCATATATTCACTCCCAATTAGCAATATGCTGAAAGGGCCCTTGAGAATACACATTTGGGAGAAAGGTGGGAGCAGCATGAAAAAAGGAAGCTTCAAGATCAAGGTGTATTTTTAGTGGGGGAACAAATATGAGATTGTAATTTCCCCTAAGAAGATCATTTATAAGGACGGATAACAAAAGTGTGGAACAATGGGTACTTAGTCAGTCACAAGTCATTACACCAAATGATTGCTCTGCTAAGTCAGCAAAACTCAGGTAGACTGATCTTAAAGTCATGTAGAGCATAGCAGTGTTCAAATTATAAAGGCTGCGATGGTTTTGTGAATATCTATGCTAATGGGAAGAGGAGGAATATTTTGTGAATTACTTTAACAAAGATAACTTGGTGACGTGGTTTCATGAAGAGTATTTTTCTTGCTTATCAGTTTACTCAGAAACTGGGTACCCTGTATCTGGAAATCAAAATTGTGTTATTTTCTACTGATGCATAACTATAACCACAGACATAGTGGCTTAAAACAACACACATTTATTATCTCACAGTTTCTGTGGGTTAGGAGTTCAGCACAGAGGAGGTGGTCTCTCTGCTCAGGGTTTCACCAGACTGGAATTAAAGTGTCTGTTGGGGTCTGATTCCATCTGAGACCTCTTCCAAGTTCACTAGTTGTTGGCAGAATTCTGTTCCTTGCTCTTGTAAGACTTGTAAGACTAATGGGAACTAAGGTTCCCATTTTCTTGCTAGCTGTCAATCAGGGGCTATTCTTTGCTATTACAGACCTCCCACTGTTCCCTGTCTTATGGACTTCTCCACATGTGGCAGTTTGCTCCTTCAAGACCAGCAAGAGTCTCTCTTTTCTCTCTCTCAGTCTGCTAAGATGGAGTTTAATATAATAAAACATAACATAATCAAGGAAGTGACTATATCCCGATATTCATAAGTCCTGCCCACACTCAATGGGAGAGCATTATTCAGGGTATATATACCAGAAGACAGAGTCTTGGGTACCATCTCAGAATCTACCTACAATCAGCAGTTTCAGCTACTCGAAGTAAAAAGAATGCTCATCTCCTGCCATGGGGAATTTTGTGTGATCTATTGCCATTTCCATAACCACAGTGTTTGGAATAGAGATTAAGAAAGGGGGAATTTGGGTTTCCCTGGTGGCGCAGTGGTTGAGAGTCTGCCTGCCGACTCAGGGGACATGGGTTCGTGCCCCGGTCTGGGAAGATCCCACATGCCACGGAGTGGCTGGGCCCGTTAGCCATGGCTGCTGAGCCTGCATATCCGGAGCCTGTGCTCCACAACGAGAGAGGCCACAACAGTGAGAGGCCCACGTACAGCAAAAAAAAAAAAAAAAAAAAAAGAAAGGGAGAATTTGATTATGATCATGTGAAAGATTCTCTTTGAGATTTCTGGAGCCAAGAAAGGAACTAGCTTCTTGTCTTTCTAGCACAGGCACAAGTAGATTTCTCTCCTTCACATTAGTCACTCAGAAATATGGCCTCTGGTATTTCAGAAAATCAGTGTCAAAGGAGAATTCCTTACTGTTCTGAACTCCCTTGTGCTCACACAATTTAGCGGTTCAATAAGCATGTGTTGAATGAAAAAGTCATGCTTCCTAGTCCCCAGCCCTGAATATGTACATATGTGCACAAAACAATACCCAAGTGGGTGCATATATGTAGCCACATCCTCCCCATAGATTGTCTTCACACTGCCCTCTCTATCCACAGCAGTTCAGTGGTGAGCCATTTCCTGTGAACTTCTGCTATCTAACCCCATTATTTAAGTACTTAATGAGAGAAACTGCCTCCAGAGCTTGCCATTTAGCCCCCATTCTTTAGGCTGGCCAAGTGCTACAAGATGTTATTCAAGGCCATGGATCAAGAGTTAGCCCATGTCTGCCTTAGGAGGGACTAAGGTGGTGGAAAGAAGGTAAGACATGACTTTCATGTGGATTTTCCTTAATTTCTAGGTGCATTATTTATATAAGAGTGGGGTATGAGGAATATGGATTTCATTTCAATAACTCTTTCTGATAATCAAAATCAACTGCTTTTGATGTTCACATTTAAAACAGAAAATAGCACATTCTTAAAGTAACCCCTAAACTGCTTTATACATTTTCCTTCCTTCTTATACAGGGTCAATATAATGTATCATTTTCTCGATGACTTGGGATCATCTTTCCACACTTAAGTGGATATATTCAGTTAAGACTGAGGTAAATAAGGCTGATTTTACTCTACATGGCCACAGTCAGCAATTTTTTAAATTATATTTTTAAAATAATCCTTTTTATAACTCCTGTCACTGGTTCAGGGGCTTTTGCCCTGGATTCATCTGTACTTTGGTAAAGTTCCCACGATTCCCACTGTCTCTTATTGATACATATACAGCATTGACTGTCTAGATAATTTTGGAAGGTAGAGAGAAAAGTTAAATCAAAAACAGTTACGGCAGTGGCAGTGTTGTTTGGCATCAATGCTGGCAGATTTTGTGAGAGTAAACAAGGAGAGCTTGAAAAACTAAGTTTAAAATCCACTGGAAATCAATGAATCAAAATCCAAACATGTGCTCAAGTATCTTTATCTTCAGCAAAACTTTTCAGCTTGCACATTTCAAAGCAAAATTAAACCTAAGCAGCCCTCCTCCATCCCCAACACAACTATCGCCATCTCCAAGTGCTCTAAGCTCAGTTCATGCTTCTCCTGAGTCACATATTGCTTTAAAAGACATCATGTTGATGATGAATTGGTGAGTCATAAATATGGGGGATTAATAATCCTCTAAAATTAGTAACAATTCAAAAATAAAAGTGGAAAGCACTAATTTTTCAAGTCTCAAAATGTCTAGGATATAAAGAGATTTTTAAAGGAAGTCAGATTTCTCTTTATCATTTATATGCAATTATTATGAATTCAACTATTTGAGCAAATATAAAAATTAAAAAAAAACTCTCTAGCAGTAATGCAAGTCATGAAAAACTAATATAATAAGAAGAATCACACAAGAAGAATAAAATTATGAGTCACTAAGTATTGGGTTCCTACCATGTAACAAGTGATCTGCAGCCATGGTTTCTCATCTTTACTCTGAACAGAAAGATTGCTTTATCATCCACATTCTACATGTGTGAAGACTAAAGCTCAGAGAGAAAAACTAGCTAGTGGTGGAACTGAGATTTAAACTCACGTGTGATTCCAATTCATGCTCCTTGCATTACTATATGGCACTGTAGTCACTTCATTTATGGATTACAGGTACTCAGATTAAAAAAGATGGTGAGGGGGACTGACATTTATTAAATGCCTTATGTTTTCCTGGTATACATGTTTAACACATCACACTGGGCTCTTCACATTTAGTACTGCACAGAGCCAGCCCATGAGAAAGAGGCTTATGTCCCTGTATTAGTTTCCCGGTGTGCCTGTAACAGAGCATCACAAACTGGATGGCTTAAAACAACTGAAATTTATCGTCTCACAATTCTGGAGGCTAGAAGACCGATCGATATCAAGGTGTTGGCAGGGCCATGCTCTCCTTTGGGGTAATCATACTTCTGTGTTTTTAGAGGTTTTCCCACAATCTTTGGTGTTCCTTGGCTTGCTGCTGCATTACCCTAATCTCTGCCTTCATCTGCATGTGGCCTTCTCCCTCTGCATCTCTGTCTTCATGTGGCCATCTTCTTACAGGGACAAAGGTCATATTAGATTAGGGCCTACCCTACTCCAGCATGACCTCATGTAACTAACTACATCTACAACAACCCTATTTCCAATAAGGTCACATCCTTACAACAAGGTAAGAACCTTCTTTGGTAGCCCTAGAGAATCCTGCTTCCTTCTTACCATGCTGGAATGAACAGCTGTTGGAACACAAAGACTTATGCTGATTTAGCCCCATATAGGTTTAAACAAAGCTAGAATGCCTTCTACATAGATTTCTGTGTCTTCCTAAAATCTGTACACCATCATCTGCATATCATGTTTTTCCTCCCAGAAATAACATTCCTTTCTCATGGAGCCTACTTATTCTTTCATTCATCCAACTTTCATCCAACTTATGGACTGTTCCACTGTTTGCAGAGGTAAAAATTATGACCTCTGCCTCCAAGAAGCCAATAACCTAGAGAGGGAGGAAGGCAAGAAAACTACCAAATGAAACTCAAGGCCCTAAGTTTTAGGATTAAAGTGCACCTAAGGAATTATGGGAGCAAAATGAAGCCAACCTTTGCTGTGATTCTGGAAAGACAAATCAGTGCAATTCTGGTGCAGCAAAGCCCTTGAGGCAGAGGAAACAGATGCACCCAGACACAAAAGGGTGAGAGCATGGCACAGCAGGGGACTGCAAGTAGCTGGATATTAGGTTGAATCTACAGGCTAGGTTGTGTATGGGGATGTGAGGAAAGATAATGAAAGATAAAAAGACAGGAGCTAGAGCATCCCAGACTTTGTATGTCGAGCTAAGTTTTATTTTCCCTCTAAGTAAGTGAGGAGTCACAAAAGTTTTAAAGAGAATCGTCTTAAGGAAGCCATCTCCAGGGACACAGCATAAAGACCTGAAATCTGATATCATCAGATTTGCTCACTTCTCCACCTCTCCTTCTCAATCCCGGAGGATGGTTCAACAAGAACCCACGAGGTGGTTCTGGAACAATCTAGAATTGATACCGGAGTACAAGGCTCAGGCTTGGACATAGTGAACAAAACCAGATTTCAAAATGTAAGGAAGCACAGGACCATCTGTCAGTCAGAAGTGACAGTAAACTGTTGAGTCCTTTAAGGTGACAATGTAATTTGTAAACAAAGACACATTCTAGAGTGAAAAAAGGAGCTTTGAATAACTATGCCAGTATAGCTGGTATAAATCAGCACTCTTCCAGGCAAATTGAGATTGGTGGCCCTGGAAAGCTGGTTTCCCTGGTTTCCGTCTTCCCTCAACCAGGTATTTTAATGTTTCCTTTGTTTCTGTATGTCTTCCATATGTTTTCCGATATATCCCTTTTGGATCATATTACTCAGTGTCTCTGCATGTAAACAAAGAACCATAAGTGATCTGCCCTCATGTTTAAGACAAGGAAACTTAATTCAGTAACTAGCTTGATGATACATGGAACAGTCAGAACTTAAAGCCCTGTTTGTCTGTCTTCAAAGACAGTGATCATGCCCTCCTACCACCTTGGGCTGGAATTAGATATGCAGGTAGAAGCCACATAAATCAGGGAATGGGGGCCATTCTGGTCACTATACAATACCAGCAGGATTCTCACATGCACTTCTTTCACCATTAGGAGCGTGCTCAGAGGTCTGTCGCATGTGGAACGATGGACAACCAGTTTGACTCAGTGCTGCATTTCCCAACCTGAGGTGTGCCCAGCCCTCTGGGTTACACTCATAGAATGAGGGTCACAGGAGCACTGCACTCTTAGTCAAAGGTTGTAAAGAGAAGAAATAAACTGGTCAATAATTTAACAGTTTGTGTACATTAAAATGAACATATACATATGGTGGAATAGAACACAAAAATAACATAATATTTTAGGATGAAACGCTAGATTTCAGAGACAATTTATCTCTCAGCTGCCAGCTTAAGGCTATGTCCCTATACTCCCAGGGTATACATGTTTTCTACTCTACCTTCAGTGGTATAGTTAATTGGAAAAGATGGTATTTGCATTTTAACATGAAACCACATAAACGTGTTTCTTGTATTGGAATTTCAGAAAAGATATAGCAAAGAAGTAGCACTTACTCCCCTGACAAATCAGGTTGGTGGCAAGGAAAGAAAGAATTGGTGGCCAATTATCCTTTGGAAGATAATATGCTGCCCAATAAAAGAAAATCACACACTTTTTCCTTAGAAATCATACATTAAAAGAAAGGACCTATAGGTGAATCTTTACACCAATACAGAAAACAGCTTGAGTTCGTGATTACCTTGAATTATCTAAAACAACAGTCAGCAAACTCAGCCTGCTAGGCGAATCCTAACTGCAGCCTGTTTCTGTGGTCCAGCAAACTAAGAGCTGTTTCATATTTTTAAACAATTAAAAAAAAATAAAAATAAGAACATTTTGTGACAAATGAAAATTATATGAAATACAAATGTCAATATCCACGGATAAAATTATATTGAAGACAGTCACACTCTTTACATATTGTCTGTGACAGTTTTTGCACTAAAATGGCAGAGACTGTATGGCCTGACAAACCTAAAATATTTCCTCTCTGGAGTTCTCTAGAAAACCTTTGCCAACCCCAAATGTAAAGTTTTAGATTAGGAATTTAATTACTTTCAAATAACTTACACAATTCCTCCCTGGTCTGATTTGATGGAAAGATAATAACGATTTATAATTGACATTCTAATTTATATCTCCAAAAATGGTGACTGCACAAGGGCTTGAAAACCGTTGGTTTACTTAAGAGAGCATTTTATGCCCTGTTGTTCATATGAATACTTTGTTCTGCAATTTTTCATAGATATCAAAAAGATTAACTTTAAGCCAGTCCTCACTCATATTCCCTCTTCAGACTCCCTGGGTCTGTTCCTTGTCACTTGAAATGAGTTATGAGTCACTTCTAAAAAGACATCAGGACCTGGGTGACCTCACATTTGGTCTACACTTATACTCTATACTCAATTAGTACTAATTTGTCTTCCAAAACAGATCATCTTTTTTTTTTTTTTATTTTTTAACATGAAACACAGGCTACATCTCTCTCCCTGCCAGGCTGAGCCTTAGGTTGAATTCCTACACTGTCTTTTCACAATCAGCATGTTAGAACATTAAAATAAAATTTATTTCAATGGGAATACATTTTGAACTGATGCTGATAGGAAGGTTTACAACCAAGGAGTGGAACTGTGGCACCTGCCACAAAGATACTTTTATTTCCTCCTCCATAGAATCCAGTTCTATTAAAATATTCAAAACATATTCAAAACCAACCTACCAACATTCACTTTCAGAAACAAGAAGTGAAGTATTCATTTAAATATCAGAACATCCTTATAAAGCATGGTCCCTTCACAATCACCATGCCAGTATTTTGATTTCCAGCAACCTGGAGCTAATATGTTCAGGATGATGGACTGAAAAAGAGAGAACTAGAATACCTTGGTTAGCTCTGCATCTATAAGGTGGTTTATGTGTGTTTTTTTCTCCCAAAACTCAATACACCAGATCTCCTTAGAATTTAATGATGGTTTATCTTTTTTGATTGCCAATCGTTAAAATGAACTGATTTTTATTTTCTCTCCAAAGATTTCTATCAAATGTAGCTTATAAACCCCTTGGATTATATTCCTTTTTTTTTTTTTTTTTGAGAAAGCAGTAATTTTAAGTCTCATTGTGAACATGATTTGAAAAATTTCTGGGAAATGTATGGGAAATAATTGCAGAAATATCCATTTCAGGGACTTATAACTTGCTGGATGTTGCCACCTCATCCAAATGGGAGATATGACTAGCATAAAACTATCAGGTACATATCACAAAGGTACGTGCTGTTTTCTGGGGTCTGAGACAGCAAACCCTATAACCAACTCTGCATAAATGTCCCCCAAAGAAAACCAAAACCAAAACATGCATCCAGTAAAGAGAATAAATAATGTACCACAATGGTTGGTAGAGGGGGCCAAGGGTATGTGAACTGAACTGCTCCTTCCTAGTTTTATTCCACTAAGAACCCTGCATTTAACAGTCGATTTATTTCTAACTCTTTGTATCCAATTCATATCTATATTGTATAGATACAAACAGGGACTTCGTTCTATGACTACAAACTGAGATTTATTTGGTTATCTGGGGTCAGTGGACATGTAACACGCTTTTATAAACTGATATTGAGCAGGGAAGAAACTGCATAAGAATGGAAGCTGAATGACAATAAGCTGAACTCAGAGGTGGCTCCCTCAGGATCCTGCCCAGTTCTGTTTGTTCAAGTGGGAAACAGGGCTGATTTTAACCCCTTGCCTACTCTTGACTTCACAGTGGACATTAGACACATAGTCACAGCTAATGCGGGTACATTTTCTTTTCTCTTTGGTTTTCGTCTATCTCATCACATTGCCAGTACCTGTCATAAACTGACTCCTGAAAGACTGCGCAGATTATAGTAAATTGAGGGACACAGGGAATCTTCCCTACCTGCATACAGGTGTTAACCACACATAGACCCTATTACCAGGCCAGATGGAAAAACAAACAAACAAACAAACAACAAACCCAAATAAGACAAATAAACAAAAGAACCCATTATCCCTTTTTGTT
Organism: Mesoplodon mirus; assembly: GCF_964341445.2. Taxonomy (NCBI): domain Eukaryota; kingdom Metazoa; phylum Chordata; class Mammalia; order Artiodactyla; family Ziphiidae; genus Mesoplodon; species Mesoplodon mirus. The sequence goes on along the minus strand of NC_138990.1, from coordinate 6,121,998 downwards.
AATTTATGGATATATGGAATAAAATAGGCTTTGGGGAACAGAGCCTATTTTATTTATAATATTATATATATATATATATATATATATATATATATATATATATATATATATATATATATAAAATATTTATATAATATAAATAATATAAGAATTTTATTTATAATCCTGTGCTGGTAAATCCATAAGGGGTAAAGCCATCACTGATGGCTCATTTTTTTGACTACTGTCTCAGAACCAATTCACTGGCCAGTTCAGGATCTCTGCTAGTTTTACTCAACAACTGGAAAACCACAAATAAGGCATGGATTGTGAATACTTTTCTTAACCATTAAAACTGGGTTATTCCAATAATTTCCTCCTCTTTAAAGCAATGAAAGTCATCACAAATGAAAAGCTCTACAACTGTGATCATTCAGAAAGTAAAAATTTCTATGGAATGAACATTAGCACAACTAAAATCTGAAGAGATCAATTGTCACAAGAAAAATACATAAAAAATAACAAAGTGGCATTTATTATACAGGGAACCACTATAGGATAGATGAAAAGGCCTTGGTTTGGCATCCTAAAGTTACCGGCTGTGGTGAAGATTAAATCACGGAATACATGGAAAGTCTTGACACATGTTAGTTCCATTTAAGATTCATATGAAAAAATATCAACACACAATGGAGGGTTAAATAAATTATACTATGTGGACTAAATTGATTAAAAATATGCACTTTTTGAAAACAATATAGCAGAACTGTCTGTACAGATATGAAAAGATGTCCAGAACACTTTGTTAGACAAAGCAAAACCAGCGCTGAATGCAATGTGAGATACCATATTGGATCCTGGATCAGAAAAAAAGACATTGGTGGAAGAACTGGGGAAATCCAAATAAAGACAGGCATTTATTTAAGAGTAATGTACTAATGTTAACTACTTTGTTTGGATAAATGTGCAGGTTATATTTGGTGTTAATATTAGAGGAAACTGGACAATGGGTAAATGGGAATCTATTTTTGAAACTTTTACATAAATCTAAAATCATCCCCCAAATTAAAAGTTTATTTAAAAAGACAAGCAAATTCCTAAATAGTATGGACAAGAAAAATAAAACTTACACAAAAATTAATACTATGTAAGCATATACATAGGAAAACTTTCTTGGAATATATACACCAAACTCTTCATAGTGGTTATTTCAGGATTGGAGATAAGATAGCAGTGAATCTTCTCTTATTTTATTTTATTTATTTCTGTCATAATTGAATTTTTAACAATGAACATGTATTACTTTTATAATCTGAAATATACTGTATAATAAATGTGTTTCCTTGGCTATTATTGTTCCCATTTAGTAAAGAAGAACACTACATTGTAAAGAAATCACAGGGCTTGTAGGTAGTAAAACAAAACAAGATTTGAACATAAGCCCTAACTACAGTGTCTAAACATGTGTCATTACATGATACTGCCTTCTGGACCCTGAGCTCCTAGGGAAGGATGGTATTTTATTTATCGCTGTCTTCCCCACAATGTCTAGAGCAGCACTTAGCATGTCCTAAGCAATCAATATGTGTTTATCAGCTACAATTGAATTCCAGTATGAACATTCTGTTTCTAACACAAATGTAATAGACTTTCCATTTAGAAGAGCTTAACTATGTACAGCTGATTTCTAATGTGCCTCTTGATTGCACTTAGGAACAAATGCATCTTTACAAAGTTAGAGGGTGCAATTAGGAGCTGGAAAAAGAATAGAACTGAATCCAACATGAATAATGCCACACAAACAGAAAAAAATATTAAAATCAAATTTTAAACTCCCAAAGCTTAACTTGCTTTGCAAAATACCCTCATGAAACTCAGATAAAACACCATTAAAACAAAACCCAAACCCAATGCTCTAAATAATAGGTAGTGATTGAACATATGTTGGTTGATATATGTTTAAACTGCTTTTATCCAATTCTGTGAAACTAGTAAATGCCCTGGCTGATTTTTTTTTTTTGGTTGTTGTTTTCAGTTCACTGAAATGAATTAAAAACAACATTTAAAGTACCAAAATGTTTCAAATTTTTATTGGAAAATATTTATTAAAACTAAAGGTTAAAACCTTGCTTTCATTCTTGCTCTCCTGAAACACATATGGATTCTGTCACAATACTATGGCATCTTGAAATCTGAAAAATGTTATTACTTAAATGGACTGTCTGACCTTTTCATTCATTATTCCCATTCACAAGATGTTTAACGCAGCTGTCAAGCAGGAGGTCTTGGTTCCAGGCTCCAGGGTGAATAAAATCCAGCGCCAAAATAGAATCTCAAATTGTTAGCAATGCAAATGGAACAGAGAGGTTCAGAGAAACCCTGCATGATATTATCAGAAGGATAGTTCTTGGAAAGGTCAATGCAAGAGTAAAGGTATATTTTTTTTTCCTTCCTGGTAAGGAGTGATGATTGTAGTTGGGTCAAAAAGAAGAATGATTTTATCTACTTTCCAAAAACATAGATGTTGATAAAAGATACCTAGGGCATTTCACAGAAAGTATGTTGGCAGTGGATGAAAATAAGACTTGAATCTACATACACATTCCTTTTGTATTTTAAGAGCTTGGGAAAATACAAACATACACGATTACAAAATACTATGCAAAAAAAGAGTAAAGCATTTTCAGGAATCATTCACGTATCTGGTCTTCTATTTGTTTTGTTTAAAACTTCCTGTCCCTGCAAGTATGTAGATCACTTGAACAATAAGTTTCATTTTTATTTTATGGTATCAAAATAGTACTTCCTTATATCTTTCCTTCAGCAGTTTCCCAGATTTCCATTCCTCTCCCCCATTCCTTTCATTGTAATGGACAAGACAAAGGGTGTTTTCTGACCCACATGCACCAGGGTTTCACATATTTTAATCATATTCCTTTTAGCCTAACTACCTTAAGTCATTTTTAGTATTACTTTTAAGGAACTAGTATTGATCGTCTCTTTATTTTTGTTCTTACTCTTCCCTAATGATTTCAAGTTTCATTCTGCCCATATTCACTTACTCCAAGGCTCTCTAATGCACACCTACTGTATGTCAGGAATCATGTGTCAGGAACTTATTCAACTGCTTTTATTGAGCATCTGCTAAATGTCTGGATTGACGTAGGTGCTAATTACAAAGGAGTATCACAAATCTTGACTGAAATGTATTAACCACAAGCACCTTCAGAATTCCAACTTAAGTGAGCCTGATTAAAAATTAGAAAAAAAAATTAAGCAAATATTTGGTTTTCTGTATATTTCTTGGTGTTCCCCAATACTCTAGTGGTATTCTATTTGCAACACATAATGGTCTAATGTCATTTAATGAACATTCTTCAATGACTCTTTTTATACTTCATTACTGACAGCTCAGTGAACATCATCTCATAATAGTTTGTATTATTTTTCCTTCAGGTAGCTACTTTGCATTGACCGGTGCTGAAGTTCATTTCTTGCCTTATACATCCCTGTAAGTTATTCTTTCAGTCTATTTTTATCTGCTTGGCACCCAGCTATTCTGTAATCCTGTGTAAGACTTTAAAAGATATTGAAGTCTCACTATGTATTCTCAAGCACAGACTAGTTTTGCAAATGTTAAATAAAGCAGTGCAGGGCTGATTTCATCTGTCAAACCACAGAATTTCCCATTTATCCCAAAACTTTGTTTCCTGGACTAAATAAATCCACCTTTAATTTTTTTTTGGATAAATAATTGTGTTTTCCACAGTTCTCATTAGTTCATGTATGTTCTTACTTATACATTCAAAGGTCTCTGTAAAATAAGATTCTCCATTTAGAAGTTTCATGATTACCTGCTTCCCTCTCCATGACAGACACTCTGATGACATTTCAATCTGGGCAGAGTGCCTGGTACATAGTAAGTGAGAAACGAAAAAAATGAAATTAATTAAACGATGTAATTAACAATCCTACCTCCAGTGCAGATCTGAGCATTGTTGACGCACAGTAAATAAGCTACTTGTATGGAAAATATATAGTACAATAAATGGGATTCTTTAGATGGACAGGAGACTGAACACTCACACAACAACCATATGTAAAACACCAAAGGGCATGAATAAGGACACATCCCTCTTTCTGGGCCATTGCATGGGGGCCAGAAAGAGGGGAAAGGAGAGACTTGAGACCTGAGATACTCTTTTAGGATGGACATAGGAAATAAGCTGAAGTGTCACTGCTTCCTAAGCTCTGCTACTCTGCTCTCTCAGAGACACTGATAATGTTGTACAGCCATATATCAGTCTGTAATGTACCCCCAGCCCTCAGCCTCAGTGAACCAAAATGAGATAACTTTCAGGAACCGAGAATAAAGGAGAAAGAGAGATAGGATCTACTCTAAAGTGTTCACAGAATCAAGTTCTTCCAGGAGCAGCAAAAGAGCAAGACAGGTTATGTGAACCAGGGAAGTGAGCCTGAATTTCTGGAAAGCACCAGGGAAAAGTGAGTAAACCAGTAAGCAAAGGTCTGTTCTGAAGGGGGAGCCTTTACTGTGGCCAGAGAGGAAGAGAGATAAGTGTTACCAAATCTTTGTTTTTCAGAGGTCAGATCCCAAATCTGTATGTAAAAATCTCCTGATGTTTAAATATTGGCAGCTAATGGGAAATATATCATGCAGACAAATGCTGTGGAGTCAAAAAAATCTTTTAGCTGAATTTGGATGGTGGCTGCCAGCTGGTGGCCTCTGAACCAGCAACCATTCCTTTAAATGAGGGGTCAGCAAACTATGGCTGGTGGGTCAAAGCCAGCCCCATTAACTCTTTTGGAAATAAGCTTCTCTTGGAATACAGCCATTCTCGTTCTTTTGTTTTATCTACAGTTGCTTTTGCATGACAATGGCAAATTTGAGTGGTTGTGACAGAGACTGTCTGGCCCACACAGCCTAAAATATTTAACATATGACCCTTTGCAGAAAGTTAGCTGACACCTGCTCTAAATATTCCTTTTCCAGCCACCACCTACCAATACCAGGAACTGTTTTCTTATAAATACCATGTATGGCAAAAACCCTCTTTGAGACTTAGAGCTTCCTCACTGGAGGGATTACATGAAGTTCACACCCAGACACTTAGATTTCAAGGTGGTCCAAAATAATTCTGGGTTAGGACAGAAATCCCACAGACCTGTGTGAGAAACAGTAGGACCTGATTCATCAGAATGATAGAAGACTATTACCTTTATTTCTAAATAATATTATTTTAGTGAATTAAATTAATAAAAGATCTTGGCAAATGTAATTCTAAGTCTTAACATTTTGTGTATGTTGTTATTAAATGCCCATGTTTCATAACAAAGAAGATCTATTTGGGGAGGGTAATATTTCCAATATTGCTATCCAAACTTGGTTCTCCGTCAGATGTATACTTTAGAATTTACAGTTGTTTTTTCCAACAAGTAAACACCTGTTTGCCTTCAGAGTTGGTGGAAGGCATGACATTTTCTGATGGTACCATTTTTCTTAATTTTTCCCTCTCACATAGCTACAGACTTAACAGGAGGCTTTTTAACCCAGGTCCTTAATTATAGTCCTTGACCCATGGAAGCTGTGAAGCAAAAGCTCAACAAGTATGCAGTAGTTAATTATAGGCTATTCCTGTGTGTTTTTCTTTTTTTTTTTTTTTTTTTTTTTCAGTACGCGGCCTCTCACTGTTGTGGCCTCTCCCACTGCGGAGCACAGGCTCCGGACCCGCAGGCTCAGCGGCCATGGCTCACGGGCCCAGCCGCTCCACGGCATGTGGGATCTTCCCAGACCGGGGCACGAACCGTGTCCCCTGCATCGGCAGGCGGACTCTCAACCACTGCACCACCAGGGGAGCCCCTGCTTTGTGTTTTTCTGAAAGCTGAGGTCCTCTATACCAGGAAGTAGAACAAGAGTGAAAATTTTACGAGCCTTTGGTTGGTGGCACCAAAAAAGGTCAAGCTTAACATCCCTCTAGTTCCCATCCAGTCTATCTTTACCAAGTGATGGCACCACTTAGTATGAAGTACTATAGTATCCTGAATAATCAGGCACTTCTGTAAAAATTGACACTATTAAGAATAATACTACTTGTCATTATTGAGCTCTTCTCAATAAATTGTGTGCTGTGCACTTCTAAGTGCCTAACTGAATTACCTAATTTATTCCTTAACCACAATCCTATGAAGCAGGTGCTATTATTATCATCTCTATTTTACAAACAAGCTTCTTGGGAACAGAAGGTTAAGTAAAAGTACATTATATCCCAAAGAAATGAGAAGAGAGAGATTTGTTCCATAGCTTCTCCTCCACCAGATATTTAAACCTGATTTGACTAGAAGGAAGCACAAAAGAATAGAGATTATTCCCACATCTAAACTACATCCTTGGCCTAACTTAGCCACCAGAGTTACTTTCACTTTCTCAGGCTATGGTATCTCTAGGTATTAGAGATACCGTAAGGGAAAGATGTAGGATGCTTTTATGCCCATTTGGCAGACGAGAAAACAAGATACAGAAGGGAAAAGTGAATTGCTGTCATGTGATAATTTGGGTAAAAACTAGCAATGGAAGCTCAGACTTCTAATTCCCAATCAAGCATCCTATTTTTAGATGGGAAGGGCTCTGAATTATTAAAGATATCACATATAAATGCTGAATTGAAAATTCAAGTTACCACTCTAAGATTGTGGGATTTTTCATCAATAGTTCTCTTAGTTTTGGCCTCGGTTTTTGCATGGGCAACAACATTAACTTCTCATGATTGTTTTCAAAAATGCACTCAGAGTGGCCTGCAGATGAGAGGTAGTCTGCAAGTACAAATTCATGATGATATAAACATAGAAATTCAGAGTAAACATTTGGAAACTCTTACAGGAATTTGAGAAAATAATTACATGTCTGTTAAATCTAATTTTAAAAACTGGGACTTGGGGAATTCCCTGGAGGTCCAGTGGTTAGGATTCCATGCTTTCACTGCTGAGGGCTGGGGTCCCCTGATTAAGATCCTGCAAGCTGTGCGGTGTTGCCAAAAACATAAGTAGATAGATAAAATTTAAAAAATAAAAATAAAAAAAATGGGGCTTGTATTTTATTTGTGGGACTTTAAAAAATTTATTTTACTAGTTATTAATTCAGATTTTATAATAATTAGAAGTTATATGTTTTTTTTTAATTTTAAAAGTAAAACAATGGTCCATTACTTTTCATAGGTGAGAAGCATTAATTTAGAGACATTTGGTCAATTCCATATAAAAATTTTCTCTTCCTCATCTTTGAAAATTTCCATTTGTGAGAAAATACATTTTAAATTACATATACATGCAAATAATGTGTAAAGATTAAAAATTTTATAATGATTGGTTATATGATCAATTAAATTTGGAGGTTGCTATCTGGGAAATTATATAAGGCAAGACATATGAAATTGTTACATCTATTTTTAAAACCTTACAGAAGTAAAGAGTTTGTTAAAATAAGTCTATATATCTTTCTTAAAGGCTACCTGTATTTATTTATAAAGCTATATATGGAGCCAAGCTTTCTCCAAAATTAGTAAAAATGGAATATTTCAAGTTTTGCATTTGCAAGTAGTAGCTTAGGTTATTTTATTTAAATAACCTCTTCAATACTGGACCCTGAACCTCCAGCACATTATCTGGAATAAAATTGTTTTCAATAAACTAATTTTGCATAATAATTAGATACTGGACATCATTTTCTAGTGACAGTTCAGTTTATGTTTTAGTCATCTATGGATGAGAAACTCACCAGTTCTCAAGGCAGGACATTCCGGCCTTATAGATATCTGTTAGAAAGCTTTTCTCTATATCTGCCTCTACAGTTTCCACCTGATGTTCCAAATGTGTGGCAAAGAATAGGCAAAGCCATTCTTACCCTCCTTACTCCTTAAAGCCCCTCCAGAAATTTGAAATAAGCTAACAGGTCTCTCCTTTGTCTTCTCTTCATCGTACCAAATACCCCATTCCTTCAACGTTCCCTGCAGGGTTTGTCAACCTCAGAATTATTGCCATTTTAAGTCAGATAATTATTTGTTTCAAGAGGCTGTCCTGCACACTGTAGAATATTTATCAGCATCATTGATCTCTACCGGTAAACACCAGAAGCATCTCCTTCCCATCCCTAGTCATAACTAAATACGTCCCCATATATTGTCAAATGTCCCCTTAGGGGTTAAAATTGCTTCTGTTTGATAACCGCTGCTCTAAAGCATTTTAAGAGTAGATACAATAAAATATATCCTACTAATGGTCAGAAATAATAAATAATGATTTTTTTTCCAAATTAATTTCTATTTACCAGGGACAGACTAAATACAGAAATCAATTCTTATTAACCATTATTAAAACCACTTAAAATAATCAGAATCAAAAACAAGTATCAGGCATGTTAGTTTCCTTCATGTCTTTTCATCACTTGATAGCTCATTTTTTCAGCACTAAATAATCTATTGTCTGGATGTACCACAATTTATTTATCAATTCACCTACTGAAGGAGACCTTGATGGCTTCAACATTCTGGCAATTATGAATAAAGCTTCTCTAAACATCGTGTGCAGGTTTTTGGGTGGACATAAGTTTTCAAGCCCTTTGGGTACTACAGAACGCAATTGCTGGATCATATGGTAAGAGCATGTTTAGCTTTGAATCCAAAAATGCTACATATTGTATGATTCCAACTATATGACATTCTGGAAAAAGCAAAACTATGGAGACAGTAAAAAAGGTCAGTTGCCAGGGGATGGGAGGAAGAGAGTGATGAATAGGTGGAGTACAGAGAATTTTTAGGGCAGTGAAAATACTCTGTATGATATTATAATGGTGGAATCATGGCATTGTACGTTTTTCCAAATCCATAGAATGTATAACACCAGGAGTTGAAACTTAATGTAAACTGTGGACTCTGGGTAATTATGCTGGGTCAAGGCAGATTCTTAATTGTGATAAATGTACCATTCTGGTGGGAGATGTTGATAATAGGGGAGGCTATGCATGAGTGGGGGGAGGAGAAAATATAGAAAATCTCTGTACTTTCCTCTCAGTTTTGCTGTGAATCTAAAACTGCTTTAAAAAAAAGTCTTAAAAATATATATTGACTTTTCAAAGCCTGCTTTCTTCCTAAATAATATGTGTGTGCATGTGTGTAGTGTGTATGTGTGCACATGTATGTATGCTACATAGATACACATATATTCTATTTCTTATCAGTACCATGACATCTACATATCCCTTACTGAGTTCTCCAGACTGATAATGATATCTACAAACTCTAGACTAGTCATTTTACAAGTCCAAACTGATCTGGTCTAAATAGTAATTATTCCATGAAAACAAATAACTTTTTTTGTCTGTGAGAAATGCATGGCTTTACTTCTTTTTTGCCTGGTGGTAAAAGGCCTCCTTACTCCAAAATTAACAGATAATCATCTTCCTCTTATGAATCCGGATAACACAGCCACTGCTATCAAGCAATTTTCTTCTTGAACAAGCACAAATCACAAGTCCACCCTCTGAAGCTAAATAGGTGAATAACATATAATAAACTGAATTTCATTTTTGAGAACATATTTTTTTTCATTCCATGGTGCCTTCACTTAACTCCTGAAGAGGCTCTGTCCCTTTTGTCTGAGGCCATAAGATAAAAGGGAAGGGAGCAGGGAAGCAGTGTTGCAGCTTTGTCAATAAACCCATTTGTGTGTCTACCTGCCTGGTGGGCCTCTAACTGGGTTTCACTTCTTATAAATGGGAGAAATACAAAGAAATGAGCCAAGGCAGAAAACACATATTTAATAATTCTTAACGTCCTCATTACATGTAAATAATTTAGTTGTAAAACAATTACTCAGGGAAAATAGTCTTTTTTACTTCTTGATGCCAAATGATTTCTTTGACTTCTTGTTTTCTTGGAATTGACTATCACACTCTGAGTCAAAGCCCAGTTTCCTATAACTAGTGTACTGAATCATTATTTCATCTTTTTTCCTAGAGAAGTAATTTGAGAAAGAGAAGAAATTGGTAATTTCGTAATGCTCACCCAATATCTGGGTTGTACGGAGTGCATGAAATGCGTTTCTAACAAGACATATTCAAACTGACATGAAGATGAGAGATAGTGTTTTGCTCCCGAGTGAAAGAGTTTCAGCCTGACTTCCCAGCTCTCTTAACACATTTGCTTCTGCATCCTTGGGAGTGAATCAGACATTGTCTGTGGTCATGGGTTCAGCTATTTTAAAGGATGCAGGTGCTGTGCTCATGAATGGCATTTAGCTCAGTTATCACAAGGCAGGTAATGTGAATCAATAAACAGAAAGGTGACATTCAACACAGCCTCAGTATCAGGAGGGCTGGTGACTTAAGAAGAGCACCTGTCTCATACTCCCTGGGGTGGCCCTATCTCTGACCTAACATTATCATTTTAGTCTATAAGAATGAGGCCCGAGGTTGCCAGAGCTGATATTTTAAAGACAGTTACAAAATACAATTTTTTTTCTTTTAGGATCTCCTGAGTGTTTATCTTCAACAAACTCCATTTTTTTCTCCCGAATAGCATGTGGGACAATACCTCATGAACAGAGCATATTTCCTCGACAGCCTTCATGCAATCCCCAGCCTGGCAGTTTGAGACCTCTTCCAGGAGGTTTGATTAGTAAATAAGATTATTATGTTAAGCTTAAGGCAGATCTGCAAATGCATATCTGAACAAAGTCATCACAAAGAGAATGGCAGAGTCTGAAATGACCTCCAAGACACCTAGCCTCTCACCTTCACTTTACAAGGTTTAATAGGTGTTTGGTGGTAGGACAGAGGACTTCCTGACTCCCTCAAAAGAAGTCTTTATATTCCATCACTTCACCTCAAAATAGTAATTAAGGTTCCAGTTTTTTTCTTACCTGAAATGAGTAAATACATAAATGCATGGCTATTATTCCCTTTTTAATAAATTTAAAACTCTCCTCTTTCTGCAACATCTCTCAACTTCTTTATTACATCTGTAGCTGCAAGCACATTTATCAACAGATATTACCATCAAAGAAAAGAAAATTGCCAAATTCTTATATGTACCAATTCTTGTCAGGTCAAAATATACAGATAAAACTTATGTGTTATACTGTTGTCTATTCCATTCATTGGCACATGTATTTATTATTAACACAAGAGAACTCATGAATAAAATCATTAATTTATTTGAGGAAACATTTATCATATTTGCCTAGAAAAAAGTGATGATATTCCAGAGTGACTTCACACAGTAAAAAAACTCTGGGCATCATTTCTAAAGTTGCAAATAAATAAATAAATAAACATGCTGAGATCTCTAACTTGGAGATATCTCATTTGCCCAGGCTTCTATATATTTGAGATTTGGCCCTGTCACATGATTTTTTTGGCCTTTAGAATGAACGTTTTGCTAAGTCATCTTAGGTTTGAGCTTCTGATAAATGACAAACTGTGTGCTCTTTAATTCTATATTACCAGGGAAGAATGCTACCAAAATCTCAATATTCAATTTCCTTGCTTTTGTCCCTGAATACAAAAATTCTACCATGGTTTTACTCCTGTTTTGCAAATTTAATTTCCTGCTGATACTTCCAAGTAGCTATCTAACCAGCCTGTCTTCTGTTGATATTTACCCTAATAACAGAGAATTCATAGCTCTTTAGGAAATCTGATTAAAGAGCACCGGGAAAGGCCCTTTGGTTTTCCACTAAGTCATTGTTTAGGTAATATAAGGACTTTGCATTTTACTCATTTATAATGAACATTGGAAGGAAATAGCTCAATTTGTGTTGGAAAATGTAGGCACAGTATAAGTGACAATCAGTAGGCAATCCCAAATTTTGTCTCTTAGCATTCCAAGCCAGGAAATTCCCAACTCTTGTTTTGTTGTTGTTTTGTTGTTTTGCATGTGGGATAGGACATGGTGGAGGTGGAGGTGGTCTTCAAATGGAGAAGAATGCTTTGAATATAGAACACCCACCCACATTCTCTCCATAAGGTCTTCTTTGTTGGCACACTAGCCTCATGAGGAAGATCTTAAAACTTAAGGCAAGAGTCAAAAACTCAATGCCAATAGAAGCCAATCATGTCACATGGGTATCTGCATGCTATTTGAATATTCTTCACTGCCATAAAGAAATATGCTTGTTCTCATTTTCTTCTTGATATATACGACACTCTGGTATACCTTTTTATTTGTTACCTTTGATAGAAACATAGATAAATAGGACTCTGCCATTAAAAAAAAAAAAGTAACTGGCAACTACCTTTGGCCTCAGATTGGGAAGCAAAAGGGAATTGTCAGAGTATAGAGAACTAATCATCCAAAGGGGCAACCATGCTTGCACTGGAGCTGATCGTGGCCCTGCAGGAATGTAAGCCAGGTGGTACACAATACCTGGGTTCTTAAAGAGAAAACAAGGATTCAAATGTTTATATATAAACTCAATTTTTAATGTTAGCTCAACTTAAAAAAAAATTCTACAATGGCTGGAAACTACACAAAAACAAATAAAAACATAAACCCACATCTGTGAGCCTCAAGTCAGGGACCTCCAGATTAGAAAAATCAAAGGTCCTTCCCTGCAGCATCTGACCTGTTATTTAGAAATAGTTTTGATCACTTAGGATTTTCAATTATCCATGGTCATGATTCTGAACATATTCTTTTACTGTGCTCCAAAAATGGAGATGGAGGTTCATTCCAAGTTTAAACTGAAGGCTAAGCAGCCTTGGACATGCCTGGGCCTGGAGTTGGCTCTCACAAAGAACCTTCTAACACATTTTTATACCCAAACCTCTATGACACTGATAGTCCTGCCTTGATTTCTTAGAATTGATTTAACCTCCTTAATGTAGAGAAATTACTCCCCCCAGCAAACATCAAAATAGAATATCCTCATAATTCTATATTCATCATAAAGTAAGCTTCCACAGGTGAGGTGGGTTCCAGTGAGTGCAGCATCTATAACCTCTTCAATCTCCAGATGTTCATCTCAACAAGAATTCATTACCTACTTATATTTTGTAAAGCATATTACAAAAGTCATATATCTCCCTTTTAGGAAAATAGAAATATACATGTAAAGGTAAGAAGAGAAAAACAAACAAACTAGAAATCACCTGTTATCTAAACACCCAAAGACAATCAACATTTTGGAGAAAGCCGTTCCATACATACTTGTTTCTTACAAATATTAGCCCATACTATATATTCTATTTTGTCACTAACTTGGCAATGTGCTAGCTGCTGAGGACACCATAACCTGACCTCTAGTATTTTGCTCCTCCCTTCCCACCACTTGGAATGATCTGGCATCCAGCTCAATAGCTGAAGACCCTGAGACCTGAAGAGCCTTGGGTCATGATTGCCAGTTCACACAGAATCTCCCCACTCTGAGCAGCATAGCTCTCTCCAGTATTCAGATAAGGGCTCAGTTTCTCCCTATCTTTATTGTTCTCAAATAGTACTAAGTGCTTAAATTCTATCTACATAAACTCTAAGCAGTTGTATATACCAACTTGGTGGCTGTGTGGTGCCTTTAAGGGGTCCAGCAGAGGAATGGGCATCCAGTAGGTGCTTAATACATTTTTACTGACATACTGAACAAGAAGATAAGATAGAGTGAGTCATATCTCATTCTCTCCTAGCCTAATAGTATGGGTAATGGCAATAACTGGAGGTCTGTACATTGAAAAAACAAGCCAGTAATCACAAAAGATGATGCAGCAGAAGAATGTGCCAGCAAACCTCCTGCCCACTTAGCCCACAGTCATTTGTTTCATTTGGCTTATCCTTGACTAGCTCTGTGAGGCTCCATCCCCCTTTACCTAGTTAGTTCAAGAAAACCATGTCCCCTTGGGGCCCACCTCCTCTAGAGCATTCCACCCCATGACAGAGCTCCTTCCTCCTCCAAGAGGTGTGGGAATACATCCCTAAGAAAGTACATGAATATCAGGTATCTAATGGACACAAACTTTATTTTTTTGAATCAAAACCTAAACTAAAATTGTGGAAAATGATCATTTCTTTCAAGAAATTTAGGTGTTTAGACAATGGGAGTGGAAGCTGCTTACTTGGCCCTGGTATGTGGGTGCAGGGTTCTCCTCTTCCCAATTAGAGTTGCTTCAGGTGAAATGGAGTTCAGGATTCATGAGGGCATGACATGGTATCCTTCTCCTTGATTGTCCTTCAAATCACTCTCCACTTGGGTAGTGTGACTGTGAGAGATCACCATTCTTTCATGCCCCGGCAGTCCATGAAGTGTGTGGGTTTTTTGGTGCCACTGCAGCTGCCAGGATCCTCAAATAATCCCTCTCATGACCACTCTTTCCTTTCATTTTTCTCCCCCCAAATCACAACCTTATCTGCTGGTCCTCTAGCTTTTCAATCCTAAATTTCTTTTAGCCATTTTTAAATAAATTTTAAAATATACTTTAGGAAGAGGAAGCCCCCTCTCCCCAAAAAATACTCAGTTCTAATCTATCCTCTCTTTTTAACCAGTCATTACAGGAGATCAAAGTAAATATAGAATCAATATTTTAAAGTCACTCATAGTCCATCAATCCAATAACTGGCTATGGTTAGATCCTATCACAGGGCCAGATCCATGAGCTAAACTGGAAAACTAAGTAAATCTTTGTTTTGAGTCCACTGTCCTTAGTGATATCTTCTCCATCTTGGTTCCTTCCCCAACTCCCACCCTCCCCTCCCCTCCTGCCTCTAAACAATGTAGATCTTTCCAGGAATTGTAAAATTAAGGACTGTGTCTCCAGATCCTCAGGATTCAATTGGGCTTGAAACTGTGTGTGTGTTTAATAAGCATGTATTGGCTGAATGAATAAAGGGAGCATTAAATTCATGTCTTTCTTCCTCCCAAACAGAGTAAGAGTTTCAGCCTTTAAGATTTAGTGAGTGCCACTGGTCAGAATGGCCATCATTAAAAAGTCCACAAATAACAAATGCTGGAGAGGGTGTAAAGAAAAGGGAACCCTTCTACACTGTTGGTGGGAATGTAAATTGGTGCAGGTACTATGGATAACAGTAAAGAAGTTCCTTAAAAAACTAAAAATAGAACTAGCATATGATCCTGGAATCCCACTCCTGGGCATATATCCGGACAAAACTATAATTCAAAAAGATACATGCACCCCTATGTTCATAGCAGTGCTATTCACAATAGCTAAGACATGGAAAAAACCTAAATGTCCACCGAAGATAAATGGATAAAAAAGATGTGGTGTGTATGTGTGTGTGTGTGTGTGTGTGTGTACACACACAATGGAATATTATATATGTGGAATCTAAAATATGCCACAAATGAACTTATTCATGAAATGGAAACAGACTCACAAACATAGAGAATAGACTTGTGGATTGCCAAGGAGGAGGGGAGTGGGGGAGAGATGGAGTGGGAGTTTGGGATTAGCAGATACAAACTAGTATATAGAGAATGGATAAACAGCAAGGTCTTATTTCATAGCACAGGGAACTATACTCAATATCCAGTGATAAACCATAATGGAAAAGACTATGAAAAAGAATGTATGCATATGTATAATGGAATCACTTTGCTATACAGTAGAAATTAGCACATTATAAAGCAACTATACTTCAATAAAATAAATTTAAAAAAAAAGATTAGTGAGCTCTATCTTGAGTGAAATAAGATACGTTTGTGTGGAAGCATCCTGCCTTTCTCATGGACAAGACTCATCACCATCATCTCTTTCCTGGATTCTTAGAAAGCCCTCCCTAATTAGTCCTCCTGCTTTCATTCTTCCAGACATTTTCCACATAGAACTCAGAATGATCTTTAAAAAATATAAATCATATTATGCTTAAGACCTCCATGGCTTCCTATTGCAATAAAGGTAAGATACAAACCCCTCATCCTGGACTCCTTGCAAGTTTCTGATCTTACTCAGCACATAATCCCAAGTTCTTTCTTGCCTCACAGGCTTTCCTTGTGTTGTCTCCTGGGCTGGAACCTTCCTCCCCAGGCATGACTCCACTCCTGTATGGCTGGCTCCTTCTCTCCCTTGAGGGCTCTACTGAAATGTCACTTGCTCAGAGAGACTCAACTTGAACAGCTGATTTCAAATTAATTCCTTTCCCATGTTTTCCCTGTCTCTGCACTCAATCCACTTGTTTCATAATTTTATCACAATTGGAAAGTAGTTATTAATTTGTCTGTTTACTAGTTTATCTTGTACATTTTCTCTACCCCAAAAATGTCATGATGTAGAGGGCAGGTCTGTCTTGATCATGTCTGCCCAGTGTCCATTAGAAAACCTGGTCCAGAGTAGGTATCCAGTGAATGTTTGGTGCATGAATGAACCAGCAGTGATAATTGGCCTTCTACCTGTCCTCATTGGCATGGGCAGCCCAGCTAGCTGTGATCTAGAGTGAGACTTGGCAGGATGGGAGCCAGGATCAGGGGGCACTGTTGCTTTCCTCAGGCTTACTCATAACATTTGGGGATCTGAAACAAAGCTCCAAATTTAGAATACAAATTTGGAATTCTCTGACTCCCTGGAGTTCTTTGCCAGAATGTGAAGGAAAGGGGTATCTAACTCATGACCCTTAAACCTTGGTTTGACTCTTTGCTCCCTTTTCTATCCTCAACTCTATCTTGCCCTATGAGGAAGCACTGAAAGCATCTTCCCAACAGCTTTGCCTGGCTACCCCTTAGCCTGGAGGAGTGCACACCAGCAACTCAATCTGCCCTCAAGGGGACAGACTAGGAAAGAGGTCAAAGCAGGTCCTAGAACTGTGTCACTGCTCTTTGGCAGGGATTTCTGGGTGGCCTAAATGGCATAAGGCATGGGCTTTGGCCAGACATGTGCCCTTGGGCCTCACTGACTCCTCTCCCTGTGGGTGGAGGGATGCTGGAGGAGGACCACAGCTGAGTCCTCTAAAGCAGAGAGATCAGGGGAGGGACAGCTATTGTCCATGTCTAGGGGTTGCATTGCTTCTTTCTAAAGGTATATTGACATGGCCATTGCCAAGAATATGATGAAAAGATATTTTGAGGTCAAAAATAAGACACTATGATATGTGGATAAGTTAGAGAAAGCACCATGTTTCTAGGCATGCCTGCCCTTGTGCCTAGGCTTCACCCAATTATGCACAAGCTTGCCTGTGTCATGCCCTGAGCCCCACTGCAGATATGCTAAACTCTGTAATGAAACCCAGGCACTGCCCCTGACAGCCACATCTCGGAGACACCAAGAAGCCAAATTCCTATTAGTTTGGGGATTATCAGTCTTTCAATGTTCACCAAGGAAGCTACTAGTGTTGACTCTCCAGAAGCTACACTTTCAGATGATATATATATATATATATATATATATATATATATATTATTTTGAACTGGTGGATTAGTGTCAGATATCACCGACTAAATGCAATGAACTCTGAAATATCTGAACTGACTTTTTTTCCAGCTGGAAAAATCTGTCTACCTTTCAAGCAACTGATATTCAGCATCCACTGACCTGCCAGAAACATGACTTTCCACCAGTTAAGCTGGGAGACACGCAAATGTACTTGTTAAACTATTATCAATCACTGGGTGGTTCTGGCCATTCAGGCACATAATGAACTCCTTGGATATTTTTTTCTATGATGCTTCTAAGACAGAATATATGTCAGTGCATCCTGGAGATGTTAGTAAAATTATCAAAACCCAAGAATCAAAAGTAAAGAAAAGAGAAAGTTCTGGCTCTGAGACAAATTGAGGGGGAGAATCGAAACTGCCAGAATAAGATTCCTTTCGGACATCACCCCACCTCGAAAACAACACACCTGCCTGGTCTCCCCTGCACTCTCCACATCTTAGCCCTGTCTCCCGACGCATGCCCCAGAGTGCAAGTTGATAAGTCACTGAATTAAAGAGGTGGAGTATAGGTCTTTTGCCTCCTTAGGTAAGTTTATTCCTAGGTATTTTATTCTTTTTGATGGATGGTAAATGGGATTTCTTCCATAATTGCTCTTTCTGATCTTTTGTTGTTAGTGTATATGAATGCAACAGATTTCTGTGTATTAATTTTGTATCCTGCAACTTGAGAGGAATGGATAAAGAAGATGTGCTACATATATACAGTGGAATATTACTCAGCCATAAAAAAGAATGAAATAATGCCATTTGCAGCAACATGGATGGACCTAAAGATTATCATACTAAGTGAAGTAAATCAGACAAAGACAAATATCATATGATATCACTTATATGTGGAATCTTAAAAAAATATGCAAATGAACTTATTTACAAAACAGAAAGATTCACAGACTTCGAAAACAAACTTATGGTTACCAAAGGGGAAATGTGGGGGTAGGGGAGGGATAAATTAGGAGTTTGGGATTAACATATACATACTACTATATATAAAATAATCAACAAGGACCTACTGTATAGCACAGGGAATGCTACTCAATATTCTGTAACAACCTATATGGGAAAAGAATCTGAAAAAGAATGGATGTATATATATATATATATATATATATATATATATATATATATATATATATATATATATATATATGTATATATATATGTATATATATATATATGAATCCCTTTGCTGTATACCTGAAACTAATACAACATTTTAAATCAGCTATACCCCAATATAAAATTAAAAAAATAAATTAAAAAAGTAAAGATGTGGAAAAGTTAGCTCTCATCTTGTTCTATCCCTGTGTTTTGTGGATGACAAAAAAGACTCCAAAAAAGGAAGGTATTTGTCTAAGAGCAAATTCATCATCATAGTCATCATCATCATCCCCCTCGTGATTAAACCTGCTAAATTTTAACTGATCATGTATCACCTCTCAGGCCCTGTGCTAAGCACATGATACTTATGATCTCAGCTTGATATTGAACTCTGAGCCCACAGAAGTAGGTTCTAGTCTTAAAAATAGCACATGTAGGGCTTCTCTGGTGGTGCAGTGGTTGAGAGTCCGCCTGCCGATGCAGGGGACATGGGTTCGTGCCCCGGTCCGGGAAGATCCCACATGCTGCAGAGCGGCTAGGCCCGTGAGCCATGGCCACTGAGCCTGTGCATCCAGAGCCTGTGCTCCACAACGGGAGAGGCCACAGCAGTGAGAGGCCTGCATACCGAAAAAAAAAAAATAGCACATGTAGGAGTAAATTCCATCTCTATAGCCACAGTGTTCAGGCCTGTCAGTTATATAAGGCTCTCTTCATGTTAACAAGTCAATAATATTGCATTTAACATGGTTTCTTGCTGCTTTTGTTTGTTTTCAATGGGGGTCCACACTTTGTGCTATGTGGATACTATGTTCTATTTGGTTTATCTTACCTTATTCACAAGATTTTGCCCCAGACTCTTGGATTTTCCAAAAAACAAACCTGTCTTCAAAGTATAAAATTATATATGCTGGGAATATTCAAAAGAATAGACCACAAGCTCTTCTGGCATTTCCTCATAAAGGAGCTCCATAGACACTGGTAACCATGGAATATTGACTAAGAAAAGTGTAAATCTTTCCATGGGGAATCTAAAACTTATCTGGATGAACATATTCTAGTATCTAGTGTGTTTGTTTTTTAAAAAGGAAAGGTGAGTCAGTGTTGCATTGTAGTTTCAACTTCTATATGTCAGGAAACTCTGATTTCTTAGAAACAATGGACCTCAGAAGGAGTGCCCTAGATTATTAAAGAGAAGGTAGTTTAAAAAACAAAACAAACCATGCCCCTCACTTTGACCACTTGTGGCATCTTACAGAAAACTATGACATTGTTGCTATAACTTTACTTACTTGGTTTTCACCAGTAATAGCATGTACTCTTTTCTCTTTCCTCCTTCCTTCTGTTCATTCTTTTCTTTCTTCTTTCTTTCTCCTCTTTCTTTCTTTCTTCCTTTCTTTCTTTTTCTTTCTTTCTCTCTTTCTTTCTTTCTTCCTTCCTTTCTTTCTTTCTTTTCTTCCTTTCTTCCTTTCTTTCTTTTTCTTTCTTTCTCTCTCTTTCTTTCTTTCTTCCTTCCTTCCTTCCTTCCTTTCTTTCTTTCTTTCTTTCTTTCTTTCTTTCTTTCTTTCTTTTCTTTCTTCTTTTTTTATGTCTTTGTGTATGGAGGTTGAGAGTTTTAGAGGGGAAATGATATGGAAAGTGAACTAAGTAAGTTTGAGTTTGAATCACAGCTGGACTGCTTTCTTACCATTAGACTTATAACCTCTTTGAGATTTTTTTCTCTCTCCCTGTAAGATGTCTCTTTGTGTTAGGGTATTTGAAGACATTGATGATGAGGTAATGAGTGTCATGTTGTGCCTGGTCACAGGTTGAAGCTCCTTGGCTAAAATGATATATTATGAGACCTAGAATTTCCCATCACATTGGCTTGGCTATATAATTACATGTAGTGTTGCAGCCCCATGAGTATCATCTACTTCAAAGATATTCGCTGATTTATCTGGAGGAGAGAAATGCAATATATCCATCATACCAACTGCAACCTTCTCCTTCTTATCTAAAGTATGTCCTTTCTGGAGAACCCCAAATTTATAATCTTATTTTCACTGAGCTCTTTGATGGAAATCCTGCTGGGACCTAAGCAAGATAACATCAAGTAGAAATAACATCCTGGCTGAGCTCACAGACAAATGCTATGGGAACTGTGAGTACTTTTCATGTATCAATCAAATGTCCTTTTTCCATCTGAATCTGAACATTGCAAGTCAAAGTAAGAGTTTCTGAAAAAACTATATAGACAAAACAAATAAAAAAGGAATGCTTAGTTTGAAAAAGGTCTCTTTCTTTTGCAAAAATATTATTCCTGCCATTTTTTGAGGCTCTCCTAAGTACATTTTAAATTATTTGACATGTTATAAAATGGACTTGGCTGGTTATATATTATCCATAACTTTCCAGCAATGCAGACATAATACACGTTTACTTACATCATTAACATTATTCATTCATAAAATTAAGGAAGGAAAAAATGAAAAAATAGAATGACAGAATTTCTGTATTCTTGGTGTTTCTTGGGAGACAGGCATAATTTATTTTCATTACATCTCCCCTTTTTCTCTGAGCATTTTATTTGGATAGAAAGCTCTCTGTAAATCGCCTCAATGAAAACTAAATAACTCCCTCTAGCAGGACTCGGATTTCTATTACTTTATACACTGGAACACCTATTGGTTTTCCAAATCAATATTACAACAGAAGTGTGGCAATTACAATATAAAGTACATAGGAAGAACACATAAGAAGTTGCTTTCTTATTCTATTTTTGGAGGAAAATGGCAGGCAGGAGCAACAAAGGAAAAAAAAAACATACAAATGTGGCAGAAGAGCTGCAGGTGACTTGGGGTCCTGCATGCTGATGATGAAAACACAGCACTAAATAACCACATGAGACACATTATTAATATTTCACATTAGAAGGAAGGTGCTTGCTTCAGTTTTAGATAAAGAAAATAAAAACCATCACACCATATTGGAACATAATATAACATTCAGGAACACATTAGTGAAGGTTTGGGCTTATTAAACAAATGAAGGGCTCCTTCTAACTGCATCATAAAATAAAAATTAAATTATAAAAATGAAATCTTTTGGTTTAATATCTTTTCTAAATCCCCTATTTAAAAGAAAAGAAGAAGTTAGGAAAAGGGGAGGGAGACTTGGGGAGAGAAAAAAAGGAAGGGGAAGATGACCTTTTCTTTCAGAACTAGCCTCTATGTGGGGCTGTAGGTCTGCTTGGACCACCAAGTACATCGGCTAATCTGAAAGCTTGGGAGCAGTATTTGAAGGGAGCAGAAGATCCTGTCAGCCTTCTTCCAATCTTCCAAGGTACCCAAAGAGATATCTGCTCCTGGCAATATGTGTCAAATTTATTTAGTCTGTAGGCATTTATGTCTTTGTCTTCCAGTCCCCCATTTGTAATGATTATATAACTGACAATACCATAGGAGAGAATTACACCAATAAACACTGACTACACCATCATTAAATTGGACGATGCAATAGATATGATTATAATTCATATTTGGGAATTATTCAAGGGTGTATGTGTTAAGATCATATCCCTCCACCACAAAATGCATATATTTATATAACATCCATACAGTGTATCATATGTGAGTCACTGTGATTGGCACTGTAGCTGAGAAGATTCACCCATCCAACCAATATTTATTGAGAGCCTATTTGATTGTAGGCACCAGGGTTCAATAGTAAGCAAGTCACAACAAGATTCCCTAAGAAACATGTAAACAACTCAAAACCATATTTTTAAGTAGCTCTCATCCCAGGGGATCAGAGTGGAGGGAGGCACAGACTTTAGATAAATTATTAAATTTAGCAATATGAGTACTTAGGAAGGTCTATGTTATGGATCTGGGGAAAAACATCAAAACAGAGCAAAGGCTCTGGAACCAGAATGCCTGATTGCCAAGCCCAGCTCTGCTACTTGCTGGCTAATTGAACAATGGCCAAGTTGATTAACTTCTCTGTGCTTCAGTTTCTTCATCTGTGATATGGAATTTATACTAGTACCTTCTTCATGTGTTTAAATAAATTAATGTTAGTAAATTTCTTAAAACAGCATCTGGAATATAGGAAACACTATGTAAGTGTTTCCTACATAAATAAGGTGACAGACTAAGGTGATATGGGAGTGATACTCCATAGGGGTAAGGTGATACCCTGGTGTGCATGCCAGGGTGGGCATAAGAGGGGGCGTTAGAGAAAGAGGGAAAAAATTATAAAGCATAAATTCCTTGCAAATACTGAAATGTCAGCAAACATTACAGACACTACTTATTCCACATATTTTTAAGCCCAGATCTGCCTGTCCTCATTTGATAGTAAGAAAATAAGCCCAGAGAGATTAATAGAGGAGTTTCAATGATTAGGGCAAGAGAAACTACTAGAAAAAGAGAATTACTTGAAACACCTGACCACAAGTAGAATGTATCTGTTCCATTCCTTGAATCCCTTTTTTTTTTTTTTTTTTGCGATACGTGGGCCTCTCACCATTGTGGCCTCTCCCACTGTGGAGCACAGGCTCCGGACGTGCAGGCTCAGCGGCCATGGCTCATGGGCCCAGCCACTCCGCGGCATGTGGGATCCTCCCGGACCGGGGCACGAACCCGCGTCCCCCGCATCGGCAGGCGGACTCCCAACCACTGCACCACCAGGGAAGCCCCCCTTGAATCACTTTTAATCCAACATCTGATCCTTCATGGACAACCTGTTGCTGTGATGAAAAGTTCAAGCACCTGTAAGTGCTTTAGCTTAGTATCATTGTCAAAACCCATTCTTGGGGCCCAGTATGTTGAAGAAAGTTCCTTCTTATGGTTCATACAGGACAGATATAACCTTCTTTCATTGTGCTTCAGGATGGAGCTGCTGGGGTGAGATCACGGAGAATTCTGGGAAGGCCACAGTGATACTTGAAGACTTGGCAGGGAGAGCAAAGGCACTGATGCTAGGTCAAGAACAGAACAAGGGTAAGCCTCTTGGCCTAGAAAGATGAAAAAATATGAAGAAGGTTCCCAGAATCATGAAAAGGGGAAGAAGGGGGAGGAGAGAGGAATGAGGAGGCTGAAAAGGAAATGGGAGAATAGGACTTGATCTCTAAAAACCTGGTACGTGAGCTACCAGTCCCTAAAATTATAGCTCAATGGCCATTGGTACCTTGAGACAGTGGGGAAAACAGTGGATTCCAACTCCTCCTCTTATGAGCAATGTGTCTGGGGGTAAGTCATCTATCCTTTAGGTAAAATGCCTAGAAAATATATGGGGACTTTCCAGCAGTTAAGACTCCATGCTTCCAATGCTGGGGGCATGGACTCAGGGAAATGAGATCCCACATGCCATGTGGCACAGCCAAAAAAAAAAAAAAAATCCTAGAAAATATATACTGCATATATATATATATATATATATATATATATGTACTTGATAAATGTTTATTTTATTTCTTCTTTCAGAGCTTGGTTCATTGACTGTAAAATAGGAATATTGAGTCCCTACTTCATGGGACTATTAATGTAATTAAATTCAATAACATTGAAAAGCTCCACCAGAAACTTCATAGAGTGAAATCAGAATTCACTCCTCTTATTACCCAAGTCCAGATTATCCATCTGTGGGGACTGTTGCTCATGAGAGCCTTCTGAACATGAAAAACCCCTAAAAGTTCTAAGGAGATCAGTCCTAATACGTCTACGAGGATGAGAAAAAAGAGAAATGAGATTGAACACAAAACTAATGTCTCCCTCCTTGGGTTCCATAATCCATCAAAGAGATATTTCACTCTCACTTCAACTAGTCTAGGTCTTTAAATTACTTGAAAAATTACCAATACCTCAGATGCACAAAGCTCTTGGAATAATAAACGAAGGAATTCAGAGCTGGTTCTGGTGACTGTTAAGTGGGTTCTTTTATTTTTATTTTCCCCTGCTCACATGTTTATGTTACTGAATAAAGAAGCGAAGAAAACATGAACTTAAAAGGAACATAAGATAAAGCAACAGCTGAAGGGACCATTAGAGGGATGATGAACTGAACAGCAGATTTGTCAGAGGGCGCTTAGTAAGCAGTGGTATGAAAAGGTGTTGGAAAAGAGGTCAGAGATGGAGGCATAAACCATCAGGTAAGCA
Organism: Mesoplodon mirus; assembly: GCF_964341445.2. NCBI lineage: Eukaryota > Metazoa > Chordata > Mammalia > Artiodactyla > Ziphiidae > Mesoplodon > Mesoplodon mirus. The sequence continues at coordinate 6,097,345 of NC_138990.1, read as the reverse complement.
CCACTTCACAGCACCAACTCACAGAGAACCAGATAAAAGATGAGGAAGCCTGAGAGGATCTGGAACAGTAGTCATAGAATTTGGAATAATTAGTGTGCCAGCTAGGTGGGAAGGAAAAATAGAATGGTGATTTCAGGGCAAAGGTCAAACACTTCCCCAGAAAATAAGCTATAAAAGATCAAAGAAAAACTAGGGTGAAGAGGGTAGGATGGAAATTTTTTTAAAAGGGTGAAATTGTGACTCCATGACAAGAAAGTAAACTGAATACAGAAGAGACACTGTTGAGGATAAAATCTAAAGAATGTATGTACCTTAGCTCCTGGATGCCTGCCACTCGTGTTTTTTCAACCAGGAAAACCACTCTCAAGATTAATAGTGACTTTTTAGGCTGTTGACCCAGCAGCTCTTCATTCAGAAAAAGAAAAGAGGGAAAGAAAATAAAAATGAGAGAGACAGACATTGTACCTAGATGAAACTGGCATCAGTTGGAAAATCGAAAGACTAATCCATGATGATCCCCCAAATTGAATGAGAAATTGATGTTGCCCATAACAGACATAAATCTAGAAACACAGGCTTAAAAAATGTATAGATACCTTCACAATTTCAAAATCAATCATTGTAGCCTGGATAGACACTCCATTTGCAACTCTCAACCCCCCCTCAAATGAAGCCACATAATATTTCAAGATAAAAATAAATTTGAAGCCAGAAAGTTCTGAGTTCAAATCTCAGCTTGGTCATATACTAGCAGGTACAGGCTTAAAAAAGTATTTCTGTCAGCCTGAGACTCATTTTCCTCAATAACAAGACAAAATGAATTTGTGAAGATTCCCATCTCCCAGGCTTGCTTTCATAATGCACCTATGTGAGTTGCAAATATAAAATTAGTTGACTGATTTTTAAACAACAATAAAAACATCACCAAACCTTTTCATGGAACAGTGGATAGTGTTCTTACAAAGGAGATCTCCAGGAAGGCAATGCACAAAACTTAACCAACCATGCTGACAATACTCTCAGCTCAAGTCCCTCTTCCGGAACAGCTGTAAGAGTGCAGGGCACATTCCTCTGATTATCCACAAAGGTGGAAAATATCCACCTTTTGATTGACTTCTGGAAAAAGTCAGCATCCAAGTCTGAGGAATAGGATCTAGCTGAAGTGTAACTACAAAGCCGTGAGACTGATCTTTTTCTGTGACTCATAATCTAGTTCAGAAGACATTTTCAAAAGGTTCTGGATCCTGTCAAAATAAAAGTGTCAGTACATGAAGATAGTCTTATAAGAACATTTATCACACCACTGAATGGAGAGGCAAAAATTATTGCATGTGTGCCAACAGGGGAACGGCTGAAAAACTCACGTTATAGCTCTATCGTTAAAGATTATGTAGCTACCAAACAGAATGAGTTAGAAAAGTCTTTCTTAAAGTGTGTCCCAAGAACTTGTTAGAAAGGCAAATTCTGGGGCCCCACCCCAGATCTACTGAGTCAGAAATTCCGGGGGATGAGGCCCAAACCATCTGCATTTTAACAAGTCCTCCAGATGATTCTGATGCTTGCTAAAGTTTGAGGACTACTGAGTTAGAGAGGTGTCCTCCATTTACCTAGAATAGGAATGTTCTAGATCTGTTAAGTAAGAAAAGCAAGCTGCAAACCAATAAGAAACACTTACAGTTGAACTAAATTATGTGTGTGTGTGTGTGTGTGTGTGTGTGTGTAGAATAAACGATGTGGTAGGTTATTTGCCAAACTCTTAAAATGAATAAAACTTATGATGGTGGAGTGAGGATAGATGGAGAAAGGATTTTTGGGGTCAGAGGAGAGAGAGAGAGAGGGAGGGAGGGAGAGAGGTGTGGAGAGAGAGAGAGAGAGGAATATAGTTATATACCGTGTATATAATTCATAGAAGGGTGAGCTTACTAACAGCTTTCTCATTCTCTGACTTTTACCTAAAGTCTACCTTGCATTCCTTTTGAATCCTTTACTCTTTTATGAGTGCTTACAGTTTCTTTTTCTTCTGGAAGCCTCGTGTTAAGATCTAAAAAGTACTGCATGTGAGTGTGTGCATAAGAAATGAACAAGATATAGGCATACATAATATGTGTTATAATTCTCCAAAGACGATGGATATGTCTGCTCACTAAATGGCTGTCAATCAAGATTAGGGATAACATTATGTTGGTTTCTGCATTTCCAAAGAAAGGCAGGCTATGGATTGATAGCTGTTTGCCAGGGGGACCCATTCACAAGTATTTTTTTTTTTTCTTCTATGGACAAAATATAAAGAAGTTAACTGAGCTCAAACCAGCCTCCTTAATGGAGCCATACCTGACTTATCCACAGAGCCTTAACCAGGTTAAGTTGTGGAGGAGAAGCAATCTGCATTCAAAGCTTTGACATCGTCATAGCTGTCTGGGAAGTTTGGACATTTTCCAAGTGAAGTCTGGGTAGAGAAAATCTCTGTGAGTCTTGGAGCAGCCTACAGGCTCACCCACTCTTCCAGCACATTGTGGCCCTATAAGGATGCCCCAAGTCTCTGCCTGCTCAACTGGCTCTCACACGCTGACCCCCACATGTTCAGCCAGGCCTACAGAGACTTAAGTACCCGTATGTAGGAACTGAGAGGTGTCTCTATGGGAATCAGAACAAGGTGGCAAAGGGAAGTCAGCATAATATACCCAAAGCAGACTCTGTTGGTATAAAACAGAAGGGGATTGTTAATAGCACAGAAAAGCAAGAGGAAAAAGAAGCAAGATCAAGTATAGGTCTGTGTGGTGTGTCCTGGCACAGATGGGGTACATTCCAGGTTAGGAGCTCTAGCACTTAGCAAGGAAATGAGAGGAAGCTGTCACTTTCAAGAAACTTCCTTAACTCCAGTTTTTGCAGGGCATTTCTTCCCTGGCTCCTGCCTGAGCCCACATTCTCTGCAATCCCCTTAGGATTAGCAGTGACTGTCCCTTCGTTACTGAAATAAAAAAAAAAGAAATGTACAGGAATTCTTTAACACCCTCAGATTTGAATTCCTCATCCATGACTTTCAACTTAATCAAATGTCAGAAAGGTCTGTGGTCTTTTTGGCCTATTAGCCCTCTCCCATTAGCACATAGCATGGCAGGTTCTTCAGTGGTTCTCAGCCTGGTAGCACATTAGAAGCACCTGGGGAATTCATTTAATACCAATGCAAGATCCCACCTTGGACCAGTTCCATCAAAATTTTTGGGAGGTAGGGGATGAAGGGGGTAGGGGAGCAAGCCTGGTCATTGGCATTTTTTTTTTAGGTTTCCAGAAGAGTCTAATATAAACTCAAGATAGAGAACTACTGAACTAGCTATTATCTAAGTAGTCAGCAGGAAGATCAGACCTTCTGGTGTGTGGTTAAAAGACATGAACTTCAAGGTCCTTTAAAACCAGGAAAAAGGACAGTGATTTTCAGAAAACAGTTGGCTACAGAAATGATTTTTCACAAATAGCAGAGGAAAGGCTTCTTCTTCAAGGTTAAAGAGAAAGACTCTTGCAAAATGAATAAATAATTGAGCCCTCAACCTAGGCAATTCCAACCAACCAAACCTAAATATAAATATGTATTTTGTAGATATATCAATAATCTAATATTTTGGAGAATCTTAATTTCTTTTTTTACACAAGTATATTTTCTATTAGTCTCAAGAGTCCAGAAAATCAACTCTATAACTTGATACAATCTACTTCTTAAACTTCCCTAACTCCTCTAACTGTGAATAAATTAGGCTCCAGTAGTCTACATCTGATTAATAGACCCTGAGTCATGTTAACTACATCACTCTATGAATAACTGAAGCGTCCAACTTTTTCAAACAGTCCCTCAGTTCTACCAGAAGTAAGTTATCAGCTGGCCTCAATAGGATTACCCTAAATATTTCTAAGAAAAAAAATGAAGGCTTATTTATTTCTTCAAAGATTTGGAATGAAGTTAGACAAAATGTACAACTCATTTCTGCAGCTTCTGTTCCTGAGTCCTTGGCACTTTCATAGAGACAGAAAGATAGATTCCTTCTTACCCTCTTCACATGCAGCCCAACGCTGAGTTAGAAGGAAGTACAAGAGTGAGGGAGGCAGTAGAGGAGAGCATCTTCTCTGACCTGAAAGTTTAAGGAAGTCCCTTTTCACATTTTCAAAAGTAGATTGCCTCTTTAAATCTCCTTCCTTAGCAGGAAGGCAAAGGATTTGGGAGGGTCCCTGACTTTTATTTTTTTTTTTTTTTTTTTTTTTTTTCTTTTTTGCGGTATGCGGGCCTCTCACTGTTGTGGCCTCTCCCGTTGCGGAGCACAGGCTCCGGATGCGCAGGCCCAGCGGCCATGGCTCACGGGCCCAGCCGCTCCGCGGCATATGGGATCCTCCCAGACCGGGGCACGAACCCGTATCCCCTGCATCGGCAGGCGGACTCTCAACCACTGCGCCACCAGGGAGGCCCTAGGAGGGTCCCTGACTTTTAAATAAAAACAATGAAACAAGATCTTAGGGAGCAGAAGACTAACCAAGGGAGACAAGGAGGGGGAATAAGTGTTCAACACTCTTCAAAAATTAAAACTTAGAGCATCATCACATGAAGGTTTATTCTCAAGAGAAAAGAAGATGAAGAGGAATGTGAATTCATCCACCCAGTGTTTACTCCAATTCTACTTGGAAGAGATACAAGGATGAGTCTGGAAAGGGATTTCTGGGGCAAATAATGGATCTCAGAGAGACAAGTAAGGAGTTGGTATTTTTTCCATGATCAGTAATACTAATACTAATATTAATAATAAATGCAATGTATTGTGTACTTATTATGTGTCTGTATTGTACTGAAAAACTTTCACAGACATTTCCTCATCAGATTCCCTCAGGCATGTGATATCTATTGTTTATTTCCATTTTATAGTTAAGGAAACTTAGGCTCAAAGTGTTTAAGTACCTTGTCTGAGGCCACACAACTAAAATTAATTGGCTGGGTTTCCAAAAGCAGATCTAACCTACTTTACACCCTGAGTCTTAAACACTTAATTGTATTTAATTGCTTGTAAGACATTGAGAAACCAAGAAATAATTTTACAGTGGTAACGTAAACAGCTTTGATAAATTACACCATCTACCTTCTAGTTGAACATCATACAAAGTGTCCTTGCTCTGGGTTCTAGATATCCCTGCCTGCCCGTCCAGTGGCCCTACCTCTGCATGCATGACTGAAGCTACATAAGTCTGGACATTGCTGGTGGTTCCCCAGATGGCATCAGGGCTGCTGCAGAGCACACAGAATCCATAGCCATCCTCAGCAATCCAAAGTCCAGGGGATGCTAAAGTGGCCACATTGAAAGGAGAGGCCCCCCCCCCGAAAAAAAATAATAATAATTTATTATTACACATAGGAACATCAGTCTAAACACAGAGCAGGGCAAAATGTCTCCATTGGCTCAGGTGTCTAGCTTATGGCCTAGAGACTAGAAACTCAGTCAGTGCCCACATCTATCCTTGGAGATAGGGAACCATCTTTCCAAATCAAAATCTTCATAGCCCTCAGGAAAATTATGTTATAAATAAGGGAAGAAAGTAACTGCTCATATAACGTGTTGCATAATAAAAGGAGCTGTAAGAAATTACTGAGCCAGCCTGTTCAAGTTCAGTTCCAAAGTTGTCTTCCTAGCCAGGTGACCTTCCACACATGACTCTGTGCCTTAGATAAGGACAGGTTTGTTTAAATGACTAAACACGTCAGTGTCCTTAGAACTAGACTTGGCACATAGTATGCATCCAGCTACACAATTCCTCCTCTGCTTGTCTAATATTCTGATATTCGAAATCCTGTGCTCAATGGAAAGTACTGGCTGTCTCCTTCAATCCCCATTTACAATTCAAAGATCACTTGGATAGCACGCATTAGCCACCATCACCTTAGTGTGAATTAGTCTATCATATTGTTTTCTTCACTTTAATAAAGAAAGGATCTGTCCCTACATATGGAAGATATGGAAGAGCAGCTACAGATATAAAAGGTAAAGTGGGTTGAAGGGATGAAACACACCATTCCACTAATTTGCAGTTTGTGGAGACCTAATCCCCTGGAGACCTGGATGTTGGTTTCACATCTCTCTGTCTTAATCTCTCCAACAAAATAATTCTTGCTAAATCTGCTTCCCATGCCCCTTACATTGGTTCCACAAAGCTCTTCCCAACCATCCATATAGAGAGATGGCCCTTATTCATAGCCCATTCGACCTTGTAATTACTAACTGGGATAGTTCCTCTTTATGTCTTCATTGCTGTGTCTACCTCAGTGGCCCCACTCCAGATTAGAGTGAGGAGTCTTCCTTATTTTTTTAAAAAAATAATTAATTATTTTATTTATATTTTTGGCTGTGTTGGGTCTTCGTTTCTGTGCAAGGGCTTTCTCTAGTTGTGGCAAACGGTGGCCCCTCTTCATCGTGGTGCACGGGCCTCTCACTATCGTGGTCTCTCTTGCTGTGGAGCACAGGCTCCAGATGCACAGGCTCAGTAGTTGTGGCTCACGGGCCTAGTTGCTCCGCGGCATGTGGGATCTTCCCAGACCAGGGGTCGAACCTGTGTCCCCTGCATTAGCAGACAGATTCTCAACCACTGCGCCATGAAGGAAGCCCCGAGGAGTCTTCCTTTTTGATGTAAGCATATTGATTACACCAGTGCAGTTTTCTGATTTCATGTTCAGGTGTAAGAAGACTGCCTCATAAACCCCTGCCACCTCATGGCTCCACCAAAACATTTTGCCATCCATTTGCCAGGTCTGACAGCCAGTGAGCCGAAACCGAGCAATCACTGATCTGGAAGAAACAGATGTGTCTTTCGACCGAGTTCTGCTGCTCACAAGTGATGTGGCCTCTGCTGATGCTCCCTTTTCTAAGCCTCCAACTCCTCATTTGTGAAAAGAGGGGGCTGAGCTCCATCGGACCCAGGCCCCCTTCCAGAAGGAACATCCTCTGATTAATTTCACAGCTTCCCTCTGTTCCTTCTGACCTTTGTCTCCAGGCCTTCCCAGGACCAGCCCAACATCAGAGAGGGAAGCACGGACTGCCCGCCCACCCACTGGCCAATCTGTGCTCTGGGCAGAGACTCTGCTGGGAGACTGATGATGATCAAATGCCCAGGGCTGGCCCCGAGCCATATGTCAGCTCAGCACACTGTCTGAGGGGCTGCAGACGGAGACAGGGGAAACCAAGGATGCTGCACACTGCCTTGCAGAACTAATAAGCAGGGACCAGTGTCCAGGGTGCTTGCCCTCAGTCAACCTTAGCGGGTTCTGCTCATCTGTTCCTCATCTCCAGGGCAGAATCAAAGGATCCCATCTCTGAGTTGAATAGGGCTGGAAAGGCCTCAAACATGTGAACATCTCCAATGACAAGGTACTCATGAATATATGATATTAAGTAGCTGATTATTACCAAGTGCCAGGCACATACTGTCTCTTTTAATCTGCATAACAACACTTAAGGTTGGGCTGTGATTTCCCTGTTCTGCACACACAGAAGGTGTAAAGTGGTTTGGGAGACACTAAGTCATACCCTGACACATGACCCCATGGCTCAGCGAGGTGAACTCTGAACTGTTCTGCCTCTCAGGACCTTCCAGAATAGCTTGTGTTCCTTTTAAAGGAAAACTCTTCCTTACACTGACAAAAATCTATCTTCTTATAACAGCGCCCTCAGCCCTAACTTTGTTCTTATTTGATCCTCCCCCCGACATGGATAATGACACTCCATCCAATCAATTGTAATCTTTTAAGATAAAGAACTATTAGACGAGATAACAGTAAACCATGGGGCTATGCCTTTGTCCTGATACAGACTCTCTTGCCAGTTTGAAGGTGGCTCGATATGTTTTCCTCTTTCCCTCTTTGCCCTTTCATTTTTCTCCAGCAGCACATTAACAGAAGCCAGAGCTTTGACAATTGTGCAGCTAATTTCTAAATGAATGAAATAATTTTTTATTATTCCAGTCAAGGAAGTTCCTCCAGGACCTATGACAGCTGGTAACGGTGACCATAGAATGGGTATTATTCATTACACAAAAGCTTGACATTCAGCAGAAATCACCATCCAGGAAAATATGGGGGTGGAGAATAGAAACATATCTTTTGATTTACATTCAGGTCAGAAGATCAAATCATTCTCATTGAAACTGGATTATTTCGTTACCCCATCCATCTCAACATTCTCCCGCACAACTCTTGTTTTGTGAGACTTTGTGATCCCCCCAACAGAACTCTGTTCTCGGATGTTTCTTATTTAAGCAAGTTACTATCCCTGTGATGGTTTCTTTTCTCTGTCTTGTTTTTTTTTTGTTTCTTTGTTTGTTTTGTTTGGGTTTTTTTAACAGCCTCTGTAGACCTAAACAGAATTAACTGAGCACAGCTCACACATGGGAAACTCACCCATCATGAAGCCATTACTAAAGCCAGCAGAGAATGCCTGTTCTGAATGTGCCATATGTGCGTCCACCCACTGGCTGCCTCCACAGTGAAGACTGGCACCAATACTGCAATTCAGCATCCTGTTCTCAGACTGATATTCCTGACATCACCCCTCCATAAGTCCATAAGGCGTTGAAGTGTGGGTGGGAGGTTACTGTCAAGCTCTATCAGCCTGGACCATATCTAGCCAAGGCCAGTAATGACCTGTGCTCAGCCTCCTCAACCTTGCAAAGACCTTGAGCCAGAAAAAGCTGAGCAGGGGGTATGTTAGGAGATCCACCCTCGCCAGATTTGGAATGGGAAATCCATCTGATGGATGTTAACTGCTATAAATGTAGCCCCGAGTGCCCACAGGAACATTGGCAACAGCCCCTTAACTAATACCAATTGAGCGTAGCCAGTCTGCCTCCTTGACCTTCAGACAGGCTTTCAGTTTCAACTCCAGCTCAACCAGACATAGAACCAACCCCACACCTTCATCCTACCCTCTCCCACCATGACCTGGGTGGAGGACTCTGATGTTTTTGCCTCATTCTGGCCGACACCTTCCCAAGAGATTGGATGTGCTTGCTCTATCCCAAGAACAAATCTCCCTGATCTAAAAGACAGATTCTCATCATATCATATGCAAACCAAAACCTGTTCTGATCAAACTTGATGGTTTGAACATTTGGCTCTCTCCAGAATGTTTTGTCTGAGTTGGTTTTCCCCAGCCCATTCTGCAAGGAGCACCCACCACTCCTCCAAAGTGAGATCCATGCCTTTGTGAGGGGACTAACCCAAATCAAGGGTATAATGTGTGACTTGGGCTTTGTGTCAGTTTTGCCTGAGATGTTAAAATGGGGAGAGCTGCCCAGAAAACCTCACCCATTTTGACAATAAGCCCCATGAGACCTGAATGATTTGGGAAGCAGATGGAATTGTATGGACCATTGGGTTTAAAGCCATCAAGTGCATAACTGACTGGATTATAGCCAGTGCCTCAAAATCAGGAATCATGTCTGTTTTACTCACCAATGTTTATTTATAGCACATAGAACAATGCCTGGCAAACAGGAGATGCTTCATGGATGAACTGAGGTCCACAGTATATCACAGTTTTGTGAGTGGAAATAAATTAAATAAGCCTAGTTCTTAATAAATTAAATAAACCTAGTTCTTAATCCTAATAGTATTATGTACTTGCTGCAGGATCATGGGCAGAGAATATAACTAAAGTTCAGCTGCTTCAACTATAAAATGGAAATAACAGTATTTGTTATGAGGAGAAGTGTATCCCCCCGATTTTGTATGTTGAAGTCCTAACCCCCAGTACCTCAGAATGTGTCTATATTTGGAGATAGGGCCTTTAAAGAGATAATTAAGGTAAAATAGACTCTGGCCTGATTTGGCTGGTTTCCTTATAAAGAAGAAGAGATTAGGACATAGACACACACAGAGGAAAGACCACATGAAGACAAAGGGAGAAGATGGCCATCTTCAAGCCAAGGAGAGAGGCTTCAGAATGAAATCAACTCTGGTGATCCCTTGGTCTTAGACATCTAGTTTCCCCTTTGTTTGTGCCACCCATTCTGTGATAACTGTTATGGCAGTCTTGGCAAGCTAAGACAAGTACTTGTGATATCTGATGGGATGGTTATTATATTCTTATATAGTATCTGGAATAATAAGTACCAAATACAGTTTAAATGTTGTTGTAATTAGCCATGTGTGCAATATGCTCTGATATATAACTGCCCTCATATTCTGGATCTTGGGATTTTGTCCATGTCCAAATTTCATTTTTTGCCATCCTCTTTATGCTTTACTTGAATCTAATCTGGTACATCTTGATTTAAACAAACATAAAAATCTTTTTTTGTTTTTTCAAGAGTAATCATTGGACCGAAAAACTAACAGCAGCATGAAGGAATACGTAATTCTTGAATTTGGATTGTAAAATCTTCTGATTTTGGCTAGATTTTCCTTAATTCACAAATAAGATCCTAAAAATGTTCCCACCTCCTAAAATTATATCATGTATTTTGCTCAAATCGAATTTGAGTTATTACCGAATCCAAGAGAGCAGGAGTTCCAAACTAAAGGGTTGGACAATATGCTAAGTATGAATTCCAGTGCAGTGATTCACAGAACTCCATCTCTTGACTGAAGTCCAGTCCAATAAGAACATGGTAGCAAGTGTGATGCAGTATGGATGGGAGCTCAGGGGTCTGCATCATAAGATGGTCCTTCTGTCTACCGACTCACAGTGGCACATAATAACACAAGAGGGTGATAAGACCATACAAAGGACAATGACTCACATGTTTTCAGAGAAAGATAAGTGGGATGTAAATATTTCTTCCAAAGTGGGAAGAGGGAAAATAGTTTTGGGTTTTCTTTTAAACATTGACACCTTAATGGTCAAGAGGCTATTAATGAAGACTTGGGTAAGACAAATAGACAAAAAAACTATAAAAAAGAGATAGAAATGCTGCTCTCAGGTTCCATTGCAGCAAATTACCATCCAACCCTGTGATTCTATTTATTTACCTGCACTATATCAAACTTTAATCACAATAAACCATAGACTAATACAGATCTGCCAACAACAAGTGCCCTTAGCAGAAGACTTTGCTTACTAGGGAACCTTCTGAAAAATTTTTTTAAGATTGCTCAGCCTGGAAACTTAGAGATACAAGGAAGCATCTGAAAAATGTTTCTTCTGTTGGCTTTGCAAAAAGTATGTATGACATTCTGCTTTTTCAAAGTTAGAACTTTCAGAAAATACATGAACAAAAGAAAAAGGAAGTGGTTGGAGGGTTAAGGGGAAGAACTCCAGACAAGGATAATTACCATAAGAAGAATTCCTTGAGAAGAAATGACTGCTTTTGTTTCATGGACTAAATTACAACAGATTAACCCGAATGACCTCAGCACATCTTTATCATTTAGATATCTCTCTCTCTCTCTTTTTTTTTTTTTTTTTTTTTTTTGTATTACGCGGGCCTCTCACTGTTGTGGTCTCTCCCATTGCGGAGCACAGGCTCCGGACACGCAGGCTCAGTGGCCCTGGCTCACAGGCCTAGCCGCTCTGCGGCATGTGGGATCTTCCCAGACCGGGGCATGAACCCGTGTCCCCTGCTTCGGCCGGCAGACTCTCAACCACTGCGTCACCAAGGAAGCCCTAGATATCTCTTGATGTTTGCTTATTCCCAGTACATAAAGCCTAACTACATTAAATCAGCATGTTCTTAACTGTGGCCACACAAAAAAAAAGTTTATCAAGATGTTAATAAATGGCCCCCTAAAAGAAAAAAACAAACAAACAAACAAAAAAAAACCAAAAAACACTGATCTTGATATAACTAGGAAATTTGCATACTATGTTTCAGAGATTTACTACATCTATAAGAAAATTAAAAACCTGGAGAACTCCTACAACCATGGAATCTGTATGTTTAAATTGGTTCAATCCAGAGTTTTCCAGGAAATATCTACTAATATCTCAAGAAACAACGTTATTCAAATCAAGATTTGTGACATGTTGGCTTAAATACTACTGTTTCTATAGGTTTCCAATACCATAGCTCTGCATTAAGAAAAGATGAGACACACACATAATGAATATCCTAAACGATCACTCTATTTTCCTCTGAAATGTCCAGGAAATTCAACCACATGTGCTTTATTTCTTAGATAATGCCAATAACATAGTTAACTCTCATTTCTCTCAGCATATGCAGACATGACCACAAATACTTTTGGAAGTATCATTTACCATTAGCGGACTTGGATGCTGTACGAAGGTCATAGTGTGGCGTAAACCAGAGGACACATGACCCCTAGAACTGAGCAGCCCTGGATTTTATAGCTAGGTCTGTCATCGACTTGTCCAGTGTTAAGCTCCTTAATCTCTCTGAGACTCAGTATCTTTATCAATCACTAGATAAACTGTATAGTCATTTTAATGCCTGAAGTTCCAAGAAACTATGAGTTTTGAATTCAAAGGTACAAAGTTAATTAAAAATCTTAAATGTTCCTGCCTTAGTCAGAGGCTCTATTTTAAAATGCACCAGGAGACAGATCATTAAACGGCATTTTAAGCATAGGAAGATATTTGAAAACAGAGAACAGAGACAGAAGGAAAGCCAGAGATAACTCAAATCATATGGCCACGTGGAAGGATTACAGGTGATTTCTAATTTGTTCTAACTTATCTGTGGTTTCTAATGTTTTGCAATGAACAGGTATTATTGTTGCAATAACAAATAGACCAAAAAGAATTTAATTTTTGTGTCTAAGTCTTCCAAGTCCTTAAGCAAGCTTCTGTTGATTTGAAAACCCTCATTGTGGGTGGCTAATCAAACATTCTAGACTAAATGTGCAAACCAAAATCATCAATATTTGGTATAAGTGGGACCGTGCGTTAAAAAGGCATCTACAGGTAGATGGCCAAACACATGGTAGGAACTTGAGTGTGAATCTCTTAAGAATTGCTTTTTAAAATTATTGGAAGAAAAGAAGAAATAGAAAGAGGGAGGAGGGGAAGGGGAACGGGGGAAATGAAAGCACCGCTGCCCCATCAATCCACAATTTTAGCATCATTATTTGGGCTCCTGGTTTTCTGGAAACCCTGCTAAATGCAAAGTCCCCTGAAACACATTAAACCTTACCAGCTCCTTGCCTATTAAGAGCATGACCCTGTAAAAATCAGTCCCAGGACAGGAAGTTTGAAAAAAAATGCCAGCAGAAAAGGTCTTTGCAAATAGTTCAGCTGTGGTTCTCAGTCCTGGCAGTACACTGACATCACCTGGCTGATGCTCAGGCCCTATTCCAGAGCAACTGAATTAGAATCTCTAGGGGCGGGGCCCAGGTTTGGAGCTTTTGAAGTTCCCCAGGGGATGCTAATGTGTAGTCGGGATTCAGAAACATATAGGGTAAGTGAAACACAGGAATTACAAGGAAATGCTACTGACCTTTCAATTTAGCTAAATGTTCCTCAGAAACAAGAGTAGTTTCATTTCCTGAACTATTTGAAATTTTTCAGATTATAACAGACTAAGGGTAAAACTGAGTATAATTTTACCCTTATTGCTGAGCATTGTCCTAAAATGCTCACTTCTCCCTTGCCTAATAAATCCAGGCTGGTGAAGGAAATGGTGTCTTTCTTTAGTGAGTGAGGCTCACTTACACATCCTGGGACCTTTATAAGATCTGAGGACAAAGATGGAGAAGGTGTCAGTGATGGGCCCTATCAGGAGAGAGACCAGTCTTTCCTGGAGAGTTGTTCTTAAACTAAGAAGCCGTGACCAGCTGATTCTGCTGTATTTTGACTCTTTCTAGAACACAGTGCAGTGCTTAGGGCTCTAGTTAGTTGTGTTTAATTACTTGAGACTTTACCATAAATATTCAACAAGATAATCTATATGTTCATATCTGTCTTGTTCCTTTTTTGAAAAGATAAGATGGAATGGTTAATTATATCCTGCCCCTCTCTCTTTGGAAGAATGGGCAAACTTGGAAGAGCGGGCAAGCTAAGAGGGTCCTTTTTAGTCACATTCCATCTCCAACCCCACCCTAACTTGCCCTCTCCCCCACCAACTTCTACACAACTTGATAACATCTTTGGATTTTTAAAAATGAGCTAAAAATTTTCCCACCCACTCATTTGTTTAGAAGACTGGGGGTCATCAAAGGGTCATCATACTGAAGTTACCCCAGAGTGGGAGGAGAAAGAAGGAAGAGGCCTGACTAATGGGGGTAGGAAAGGAGAAATTATTCTACCAGTGGCTTTCCCCCCACGGGAAGTAACAAACAACCTCCTCATATACCAGGAGGTATCAGAGCATCTGAGCATATATGAAATTATGCAATAACCTGTATGTAATCTTGTATGAATGTAGTAGATGCCTCCCACGCAGGTCTAGAGTAAGAGAAACAAAATAACAATAATTATACACTGAGAAACTTGCTTCTAGACTTCCATAAGATCCTTAGGACTTTAGGGAAGGGGTCAGCTATATTTATTTGCCTTAGAAAAAATAAAATCAAGTGATAATCTTGTGAATGAGCTTCATGGAGTCGACACATACAGATTACACATATTACCCAAGAGATTTTTCAGTGGGAGGAAGAATAGATTGACTCTGAAGGATTTGGTTCACTTGAGAAAATGAATTACAGAAGAAAAACTATACCAGGGTCTCTTGATTCTTGGAGAAGAAAATCTGGACTACCAACCATTCCTTCCTAAAATATTCCACTACATGAACTATAAAAATGACACCAAGCACAAAGATCCACCATTTAACTGGAAGAACATTTAACATCTATCTATTTTCAGCAATGTCTCTGATTTTGATCGTGAACATATTCATGATGGTCATAATTCTCATCAGATTTATGTAGAAAAAAGCTGGAGAGTTTTGAGTGCACATTAAGGGAATTTGGTGCAATCAGAATACATTTGCCTTTTTTTTTTTTTTTAACAAGAAAAGTCCTTGTTTCCCCTGAAAGAACCTTAAGGAGGAAATTCTTTTCTATTCATTTTTTTTTCACCAAAGAATAGGAAAAAAGACAAAATAAAAACATATAGTGATAGGCCTTTAAAATTACATATGACAGGATTCTCACTTGTTAGGAATCTGTGTTGCTTTTAGAATTTCTAGAAATTTTCTCAAGTTCAAAGCCCAACATGTTGAAGTGTCCTGCTGAAAGGGGTTTTAAGTCTAGATGGCATCTTTTCCAATGTGTCTTCTTCCTCCCTTTAAAAAAATCCCGACATATTTTTTTTACTCCAATTATTTTGGTAAAAATTTCTAAGTAAATGAAAGAAAACTAGAAGCTGAAGAGAATGCTTGATAAGTATCAAATACAACCCCAAAAACTGTGCACAAAGTTTTGTAATCATGGTTATATGGGGCATTTATTGGAGAAGAGGTTTAAAGATCAGGTCCCAGAATACAGTCTATCACTCTGAGTAAGTCAGTGTAATGAGCAGACCACATTTGTACACAGTACAGGCTATTCCTTACAAGACAGCCTGTTTCTATGCATGGTCCTTATGTTGGCTGCATTATACTTACCTGGATCACTTTATAAAAATACAGATTCCTATACCTCATTTAAGACATACTGAATTAGACTGTCTTGGTGGGAGGGAGGGCTTAGGAACATGCATTTTTCAAATCTCCCAGGTGACTCTTAGGAAATCTGATGTTAGAAAACCCTGTTCTAAGTGCACCACGTATTCTAAAAAAAGGTCAAGAATGCTCTAGCAGTGCCGTGATGGCAAAATTCTGCACTTCTTATTTTTAATTAACCTTTTCCACTACCTCTAAACATTTATTGAGCACTTTGTGCAGGAAAAATTATAAGAGTCTTCTCATCTATCCATTCACATATAATGCCAACTTATGAGGCAGGTGCTAACAATACTCCCCTTTTTATCAATAGGGAAGTGAAGTCAGAGAATCCTGATTTATCCAAGGTGACACATCCTGTAACTGATGAAGCCAGGCTTTGAAACCAGGACATGTGATTTCAGAGACTACATGCTTAACCAGATCACTATAAAATTTCAACTAAATAAAGAAGTCAAAGTTTAAATCTACAATTACTCGTTCCCAAGGCTTTCTATCACACAAACAGGGTCAAGGTTGACCTTGACTAGAACAAATGGGTCAGTGTTTATCAAAATGGGGCCACTGGACTGTGTCAGAATCACCTGGGAAAGGGGCAAAAATCAGGGACTGGCTAAAAATCAGATTCTTGGGTTTTAACCCAGACCTAGTGCACCAAGTTTTCAGTGCAGAAAAAAACCAAGAATCCGTATTTTACATGTTCCCCCAGGTGATTCTTAAACACAATAAAGTTTGAGAACCACTGTATCAGGTAAATATAAGCCCAAGGAAAGCAAAAATAAACTCACAGATGATGAAGTTAATTTTTCCTACCCTTAGATTATGATCTAAATGATAAGGTTAAGGCAGTGGTTCTCAATAATGGGTGATTTCTCCCCCCAGTAACATTGGGTAATGTCCAGAGATATTTTTGCTTGTCACATTTGGTGGTATGCTATTGGTATCTAGTGACTATAGGAGAGGGATGTTGTTAGACATCTTATAATGCACAAGACAGGCTCCAAAACAAAGAATTATCTGGCCTAAAATGTTAGTCATGCTGAGGTTGAGAAACCCTGAATTAGGGTATTAAGATGGAGAACAGCCTCATCTCCTCCTTTCCTCAGCAGCAGCCTCCTCTTGGCAGGGACAACATTTTCATTCTCTTCCATGCCTATGATTCCTAATATGCCACCACTGTTCTAGTATTTAAGCCTAGCTAAATTATCCTTTCTCCTACTTTTCACATCACCAGATTCCACTGTTTCTTCATGTACTAATATGCCTAAAAATGTTTCTGTGAATGCTCCCACTCTTATCCCCCTTAACCTAAAATCAAGTATCACTAGAAGGTCAGTTGACTAGGAATCATAAAATTTAGAACTGAACTCAGAGACCTTCTGATCCAGCCAAAAGTTTTCTAAGGATGAAAAGCTGAGTCTCAGAGAAGCTGTGGGGTAGCAGAAAGTGCACAGGCTTTGGGTGCAGACAGATCAGAGTTTGAAGCCCAGTTTTGTCCTTCACCAGACAGGAGACCTTATGAAGCTATTTTAACATTTTTCAAGTCTCCCGTACCAACTTCACAGCATCTGTGAGGAGGTACAAAAACACATATGTGATGTGCCCCATGTGGTCTGGGTTAAAACCCAAGGAATCGCATAACACATTTCTAGCCCCTTTTCTTCCCCAGAGACTTTCAAAGGCTTGCCTGAAATATCAAACTAATAGTATCTCATTCTCATCGTGTCTTAAATGTGATGCTCATCATGTATTAACCCTAAGGTCTCAAGGACTCTGTGAGTTGGGCCCTATTATTAACTTCATTCTCACAGATGAGAAAATTGATAAGAAGTATGGAATTTTCCCAGGCTACTTCTGGCTAATGACAGTCCTTGATTTTATAGCTCTAAGAGCCCAATTGCTAGACACTCTTGCTTAACCACAAACTATACTAAACAGACTAGGACAAGCCCACATGTCTCCTGTTCCAAGTTAAGAGCTCTTTCTATTAGATATGAATGTTGGCTTTGTTCCCCCAAGTAAACAATTCTGTTTCCCTTTCAATGCAGAGCTCACAGATGATGCTCAATAAATATTTTTCGATTGACTGATAGAGAAAAGGAATGAATGGCAACGTGAAAATTTAAGTTCTTCACTCTGTCAGCTTGAATTAATCCTACTATGGGTTGAAAATTACACCTTGCTCTCCATCGAAAACCTGCCCACACAACTGGAAGAAGGAGGCTAGTTCAGACTTCATTATTGTCTTCTGATCTTATAAAAGCAGGTGATATTTCTCTAAATCAACACTAAAGCACATCACTTGTGTACACACAGACCCAAGGCACAATTAAGCAAACTTTGGTTCTGTGGGAAGGCTGTCTCTGTTCCATCAAACAATACTTCTGGGCTACAAATTAATCTTTCCCCCGGCTGCAGAGCCCAAAGGAAGATTAAAACAGGTGAACAGGTAAAAGGAAAAGCATGGGCTTAAGTTCCTTACTGCGGGCCTCTGTCATGGTCAGTCTCAGGTGGGCATTACAGGAGGTGCTGGGAGAGAGAAATGGAAATTCATGACCCTGTCAGAGCTAAGGTCACTCTGTTTTCTGTTCTGAGAAATCTGGAGACTAATTAATAGGAGAAAATAAGATGTGGATGATGACAAATATGATGTGATCCCTTGTCTGGGCCTTTCTCTGAAGCCACTCATAGTTGTGTTTTGGTTTTTTGTTTTTGTTTTTGTTTTTTGTTTTTTGTTTTTTGCGATACGCGGGCCTCTCACTGTCGTGGCCTCTCCCGTTGTGGAGCACAGGCTCCGGACGCACAGACTCAGTGGCCATGGCTCACGGGCCCAGCCGCTCTGCGGCATGTTAGATCTTCCCGGACCAGGGCACGAACCCGTGTCCCCTGCATCGGCAGGCGGACTCTCAACCACTGCACCACCAGGGAAGCCCCATAGTTGTGTTTTGTTTGGCAAAGGGAAGGGAGCGGTTTAAAGACTGAAATTCATTAAATTCTTCTCTTGTCTTCCAGAGGAGGGGACCACGGTGTTAGGATCTCCATTTAACAGACAGGAAACAAAGAAAAAAAGAAAAGAGTGGATTCACAGCTTGGAATTCTAACACCAATGGATCATCTTATTGTCCTAAGAGGATGGCGCATGGGAACTCCTTGGAAACAGGAGAAGTACAGGTATTAAGAAACAAAAGCAAAATGTAGTCAGGGTTCCACTGAGGTAGGGGTTAGCGTGTGTGTTGAGCAGGTTCAAGTTATGAGAACTAGCTGCGTAGCTCCTGGCTGATCTGGAGTCTTCAGCATTTATACTATAGTCCTATCATTCTGACAGGGGCTTCCTGTGTGGTCTGATGGCTAGGCACTAAAACAAACAAGATGCTAAAATCTATATCTCCATCTCCCCGACCTACCCAGAGAAGTGCACATCAATTAACTGGGAGCTGTAAGAGATGGACTCATTAATGCCTAATGACCACCTCACACTCCTGTCCCATAAGGGGGCTTGAAGGAGGATGACTAGGAAGGCTGAGGCTTGGGGTGTAGGTTGATGAGTGGAAGAGATATGCAAGGATGGACCACACAAAGACATGCTTATTTATCTGCTTTTTAGAGAAGTAAACAATTTTTGTGATATTTATGAACCTGTAAGAAGAATACACAAACTTCTTCTGCAGGCTACTAGTCCTCTTGCTGTCAGTCCTCTGAGGTCTTTAGGCAGAAAGATGCCTAAACACCACTTCCCTCCCAGAAGGATAACACCATCTCCCTCTCTGATGAATACCTGCATGACTGGTGTCTCTCTTTTGTCCTTAATTAACAATGGCATTTATTCTTGCTGATCCTGGCTCATTCTCTGGCTGATGATATAACTAAGAGAGGTATAACTCTGAGCTGCAGCTACTAGAGTAACAGCAACAATATCAAAAAGAATATTAGAAATAATCACAATGATGTTGATGATAAAGTTTATAGGGTACTTACTAGTCACCAAATATGGTTCTATGAATTTATATGATACCTCCACTTATTCCTTACTAAACCTATGAAACCAATATTATTATTATCCTCATATTGCAGGGGAGGAACCTGAGGGACAAAGAGGTAAAGTAGCTTGCCCAAAGTCACACAACCAGCAAGCAATGGTTTTGGAATTTGAACTTAGGCAGTTCAGTGCTGCTGCACAGAAATTAACATAGTGTCTAAATGTCTCCTTACTAGGGAAATGTGTTTTCAGTTTCAACTTCTTGTCAAAGAGAGATTAAGTCCACCACATGCCACACTATCAGGCAGAGAACACTGACTTCACAGCATGATAGCTGTCAGGGAGAACTTAGGACAGATAATCAAGATGCTGGAGTAGCATGCAACTATTTCCTTACCTTGTAAAGAAGCAAAGCCACTTGCTGGAAGTTGTTTCCAATTTAGGCATGGCCAGGGTTTAAAATCTGACTCCACCACTTAGGTGAATGTGTAATTTTAGATGAGTTACTTGACCCATTGTGGTCTTGCTTTCCTTATTCCTGGGAAACTACAACCTATCTCCTAGGGTTTATTACAAAAATTAAATACAATAATATATGAAAAGCACCAAGCATAAGATCTACCATGTAGTCAACACTCAATAATTAGCTGCAATTAGTATCATTAGCATCAAATGAAAAGGGAAACAAAGTTACATCAAATCAGGTGAAGATGCCTTTGAACAAGCACAAAAGTTTCGACTACAATGCTCAGTGACTGATAATTAGAACTTTGAATGAAGAATTGAGAATTTCAGCACCGATGGAGGGGCCAAAGGGAGACTTCATGGGCTCGTCAAAATCCTGGATGTATATAACTTTAGACATACTGATTGAGGTTATCAGCAGTTTCCATAAAAGAAGGAAATGTAAATTGGTCATATAGTCCACCATATAGCCTTTAGAGTTTGTTGGATGTGTGATTGAGGCAAAATAAGACCTTAAGTATAGATATTTGCTACTTTTCCCAATCTCTCACCTTCCAAGATGCAAGCTGCTTCAATATGGTGATGGAGTGATAAACAAAGACACAGACATGAATAAGCCATGGACAAGTAGAAGATGAAGATAAAGACAGAGGTCAGAGAGAGAAGGAGGAGGAATGGGAAAGAAAGGTTATAGAGGCTGAGGTTCTGAGTATAATAACAATAGCCAATATTTCATTAGAACTTGCTATGCAACATGTCCGACTCTAGGTTTGTTACATATCATTTAGCTCATCCTCACAACCACCTATTGTTATTCCTGTTCTACACATAAGCGAATGAGTTCACAGTTGAAATGACTTAAGGACAGCACAGCTAACAAGTGACAGGGTAGAACCAAGATTCAAGCAAGGCAATTGGACTTGCATGTCTGCCAGCAGTCACTATGCCATATCAGGAGAGCTTGGAGCAGTGGCACAGGAAAAGGACATTTGAGGAAAGGACTCATTTACTAAAGAGATTTTTAAAGCAAATGTTGGCTGTGTAAACCCCTTCTCCCCCTTATTTACCCTCAGTCAAAACTTCACTGCAGATCTGTGCTATTCTTCAAGGCTTTTTGAGGCAGGCTTAGGCTTCTTTTGGGATATGTCACACCTACAGAGACTGGTCTTAGAGCCAGACCAAGAAAGTCCACGCATATTTGGGTTACAGATACAAATATAAACTATCTGTCACTGTCTTTGTAGATTAAGGATTTAGTCATTTTCAAAAATATATATTTTTTGGACTTCCCTAAAGAACTGAGCTTAAATATAGATATCTGGCTTCTCCCACCCCCAGTGTGGCTAAAGACAGGTGGAAAAAAGACAGCACTAGCTCAGTCCATTTCTGTCTGACATACTATCTGCAAGTTCTGGTCTGGTTTCTCCCCTAGAAAAAGAGCTTACATGGGCATCTCTTGCTCCTCAGTGCTGCTGACTGAGTTCCCTATCTCTTGCTTCTTCCAAGTCAGGCCTTTGAGACCTGCTTGTCCTCTTTCATCTAACCTGAGCCATAGGCTCAACTTATTTCCTGTGTGACCTCTGACATCCATTTGGCTTTCCCAGTTGAGTCTCCATTTCTTAACTAAGGCCATTGTTCATCTTACCTATGATATTTGTCAGACTTTTCTACCCTCATGAGACCTTCTTAGGAGATGCAGAAAAAACATTTGACAAAATTCCATACCTTTCATGAAAAAACTACCAACATATCATCTATAGAAGCAATGTACTTCAACATACTAAAGGCCATATATGACAAGATATGACATGATATAAGATCAGAAGCAAGACAAGGATGCCTACTCTTACCATTTCTATTCAACATAGTGCTGAAAGTCTTAGTTATAGCAATTAGGCAAGAATAAGAATTAAAATGCATCCAAACCTGAAAGCAAGAAGTAAAATCATCTCTGTTTGCAGATGACATGATCTTATTTATGAAAAACCCTAACAACTTCACCACATAACTGTTAGAACTACTAAATTAATTCAGTAAATTTCCAGGATAAGAAATCAACAAAAAAAGCAGTTGCATTTCCACAGAATAACTACAAAATATCTGAAAGGGTAATTAAGAAAGCCAGAGCTGAAGGAATTGGACTCCCTGACTTCAGGCTATACTATAAAGCTACAGTAATGAAAGCAATATGGCACTGGAACAAAAACAGAAACATAACTCAACGGAATAGGATAGAAAGTGCAGAAATAAACCCATGCCTCTATAGTCAATTAATCTCCTAAAAGGACACAAGAATATACAATGAAGAAAAGACAGTCTCTTCAATAAGTGGTGCTGGGAAAACAGGACAGCCACATATAAAAGAATGAAATTAGAACACTCCCTAACACCATACACAAAAATAAACTCAAAATGGATAAAAGACCTAAATGTAAGACTGGATACTATAAATCTCTTAGAGAAAAACATAGGCAAAACACTCTTTGACATAAATCTCAGTGATATCTTTTTTGGATCCACCTCCTAGAGTAATGAAAACAAAAATAAACAAATGGAACCTAATTAAACTTAAAAGCTTGTGTACAGCAAAAGAAACCATAAACAAAATGAAAAGACAACCTACAGACTGGGAGAAAATATTTCCAAATGATGAGACCTATAAGGGATTAATCTCCAATATATATATATGTGTTAGCATACGGTATTTGTCTTTCTCTTTCTGACTTACTTCACTCTGTATGACAGACTCTAGGTCTATCCACCTCATTACAAATAGCTCAGTTTCATTTCTTTTTATGGCTGAGTAATATTCCATTGTATATATGTGCCACATCTTCTTTATCCATTCATCTGATGATGGATATGGGGGGGGGGCTGTGACGGGGCAGGGGAGAAGCATGGACGTGTATACACTGCCGGGCGTGGGGTGGATGGTTGGTGGGGGGTGGCCGCGTGGCACGGGGGGATCGGCTCGGTGCTTTATGGCCGCCTGGAGGGGTGGGATGGGGAGGGTGGGAGGGAGGGAGACGCAGGAGGGAGGGGATGTGGGAACAGATGTATATGTATGACTGATTCACTTTGTTGTAAAGCA
This sequence comes from Mesoplodon mirus, assembly GCF_964341445.2. Taxonomy (NCBI): domain Eukaryota; kingdom Metazoa; phylum Chordata; class Mammalia; order Artiodactyla; family Ziphiidae; genus Mesoplodon; species Mesoplodon mirus. The sequence continues at coordinate 6,074,231 of NC_138990.1, read as the reverse complement.
GAGACTAATAAAAAAAAAATCTCCAAAATATAAAAATAGCTCATGCTGCTCAATATCAGAAAAACAAACAACCCAATCACAAGTGGGCAGAAGATCTAAACAGACATTTCTCCAAAGATGGCCAAAGATACATATGGACAAAAAGCACATGAAAATATTCTCAACATTGCTAATTATGAGAGAAATGCACATCAGCACTACATGAAGTATCACCTCACACTGGTCAGAATGGCTATCATCAAAAAGCCTACAACAGTGGCTTCTCTGGTGGCACAGTGGTTGGGAGTCCGCCTGCCGATGCAGGGGACATGGGTTCGTGCCCCGGTCTGGGAGGATCCCACATGCCACGGAGCAGCTGGGCCCATGAGACATGGCCGCTGAGCCTGCACGTCCGGAGCCTGTGCTCCGTGACAGGAGAGGCCACAACAGTGAGAGACCCATGTACCACACACACACACACAAAAAAGCCTACCAACAATAAATGCTGGAGAGTGTGTGGAAAAAAGGGAACCCTCCAACTCTGTTGGTGGGAATATAAATTGGTACAGCCACTATGGAGAACCGTATGGAGGTTCCTTAAAAAACTAAAAATGGAGTTACCATATGATCCAGCAATCCCACTCCTGGGCATATACCTGGAGAAAACCATAATTTGAAAAGATTCATGCACCCCAATATTCATTGCAGCACTATTTACAATAGCCAAGATATGGAAGCAACCTAAATATCCACCAATGGAGAAATGAATACGGAAGATGTGTTACATATATACAATGGAATGTTACTCAGCCATAAAAAAGAATGAAATAATGCCATTTGCAGCAACATGGATGGACCTAGAGATGATCATACTAAGTGAAGTAAGTCAGACAGAGAAAGATAAATATCATATGATATCACTTATATGTGGAATTTAAAGAAAATTATACAAATGAACTTATTTACAAAATAGAAACAGACTTAGAAAACAAACTTATGGTTATCAAAGGGGAAAGGTTGGGGGGAGGAATAAACTAGGCAGTTGGGATTAACATATACACACTACTATATATAAAATAGATAATTAACAGGACCTACTGTATAGCACAGGGAACTCTACTCAATATTCTGTAATAACCTTTACGGGGAAAAAAATCTGAAAAAGAATAGATATAGATATATGTATATGTATAACTGAATCACTTTGCTGTACACCTAAATCTAACACAACGTTGTAAGTCAACTATACTCCAAAATAAGATAAAAATTTTAAAAAAGAAAGAAAACAATCACATTTACAATAGCATCAAAAGCAACAAAATATTTAGGAATAAAATTAACCAAGGAGGTGAAAGACCTATAGTATAACACACTGATTAAGAAAATTGAAGACATTAATAAATGGAAAGCTATCCTTTTTCAAGGACTGAAAGAATTAATACTGTAAAGATGTCCATACTACCCAAAGTTTTCTACAGATTCAATGCAATCCCTATAAAAATTCTAATGGCAATATTTCAGAAATGGTAAAAAAAAAATCCTAAAATTTATATGAAACCACAAAAGATCCCCCCAATAGTTAAAGCAATCTTGAAAAAGAACAAAGCTGGAGGCATTACACTTCCTGGTTTCAAGCTATACTACAAAAATCATAGTAATCTAAACAGTATGGTGTTGGCATAAAAAGAGACATACAGACCAGTGGAATAGAATAGAGAACCCACACATATACCACAAACTAATTTTTGACAAGGGCACCAAGAACACCTTATGGGGAAAGGTGTTGTGAAAATGAGTTCCATATGCAAAAGAATGAACCTAGACTCATCTTACAATGCTCACAAATATTAACTTGAAATGGATTAAAGACTTAAATGTAAGACCTGAAACCATGAAACACCCAGAAGAAAACGGGAAAAGTTCCTTGACATTGCCATTGGCAATGATTCATTGGGTATGATGCCAAATGTGCAGGCAACAAAAGCTAAAATAAACAAGTGGAACTATATTGAACTAAAAAAAAAAAAAACTTTTTCACAGCAAAGGAAACAATCAATAAATTGAATAGGCAACCTACAGAATGGGAGAAAATATTCACAAATCATATAGCTGAAATATATAAAGAACTCATAAAACAATAGCAAAAATAAAATCTAATTAGAAAATGAGCAAAGGGTCTGAATAGACATTTTCCAAAGAAGCCATACCAATGGCTAATAAGTACATGAAAATGTGCTCAACACGACTAATAATCAAAGAAATGGAAATCTAGTCTATTATCAAAAAGACAAGAGATAACAAGTTCTGGGGAGGATGTGGAGAAAAGGGAACACTTGTGCACTGTTGGTAAAAGTGTAAATTGGTTCAGCCATTATGGGAAAAGATATGAGGGTTCCTCAAAAAGTTAAAAATATAACTACCAAATGATCTAGCAATCCCACTTCTGGGTATAAATTGAAAGAAATGAAATCAGCATCTCAAAGTGATATCTGCACACCCATATTTATTGCATCATTACTCACAATAGACAAGATATAGAAACAACCTAAGTGTCTTTGATGGATGAATGGATAAAGAAAAAATATATATTTATAAATGAATATGAATATAAATATAGAAGATTTGTATTATATTATATTATATTACATTATTCAGTCATAAAAAAATAAATTTTCCCACTTGATGCAACTTGGATAAAACTGGGGGTCCTTACAGGACAGGAATAAAGATGCAGACATAGAGAATGGACTTGAGGTGACGGGGAGGGGGAGGGGTAAGCTGGGACGAAGTGAGAGAGTGGCATGGACATATATACTTACATTACTTATACACTTACTTACTTATATATACTTACATTTGGTAGTACCAAATGTAAAATAGATAGCTAGTGGGAAGCAGCCACATAGCACAGGGAGATCAGCTTGCTGCTTTGTGACCACTTAGAGGGGTGGGATAGGGAGGGTGGGAGGGAGATGCAAGAGGGTGGAGATATGGGGATATATGTATATGTATAGCTGATTCACTTTGTTATAAAGCAGAAACTAACACACTATTGTAAATCAATTATACTCCAATAAAGATGTTAAAAAACAACAAAACTGGAGGGCCTTATGCTAAGGGGAATAAGTCAGACAGAGAAAGACAAAAACTATTATAGCATCATTTACATGTGGAATCTACAAAGAAAGAGCCAATTTCATAGAAACAGAATAGAATGATTTTTGCCAGGAACTGGAGGGAGAGGGAGATGGGGAGATGTAAGTCAAAGGACACAAAGTTTCAGGTATAAGAAGAATAAGTTCTGAGGATCCAAGGTACAGCATAGTGACAATATTAACTATATTATTATAGTTAATAATAGGAAGTGTTCTCACCACACTCAAAAAAGGATTTAACTATATGAGTGTGTAAGTTGATGGTTGCGTTCATTATCTTGATATTGGAAATCATTCCACAATGTATATGTATATCAAATCATCACATGTACACTTTAAATATATATAATTATATTTGTCAATTATTCCTCAATGAAGTTGAAGAAAATAAAAGGCATTGCCAGTTCTTGTGTACCAGGACTCCATAAGAGAAGAGGGTCAGCTTTCTTTTAGTTCCACACTGTCAGTTTTTAGAAGTGAAGGCCAATGCCCATGTTTCTTTTTAATCACTCCACGATTGTTAAGGTATTTAAGAAAATATTTTCAGGCTGTCTGGGTAATTTTATGCTCCAACAAATGTCCGAGTGCAAGGAAGGCACAGTGGATAAATTATTAAATATCAAAATCACTTTTTTTCCAGATCTTGCTCAAATGTCAAGTTTTCACCATAGCCTCTTCTGACAACTCTAAAATTGCAATCCCCTACTCTCGATCTCCCATACTGCACTACATTTTCTTTTTCTATGGCACTTGCCACCTTCTAATTGTTAAATAAGTTACATATTTATTTTGTCCATCATTTATTGTCTGTCTTCTATAATTACAATTAACTCCCCAAGGGTAGAGATCTCTCTTTGGTTTACTGATACATCTCACATGTTCAGAACAGTGTCTGGCACATAGTAGGCAGTCAATTAATATTGGCTGATTGGAATTGAAATTAGGATGATGGAAGTTTGGACTCTAGAATCATGCCTGTTTCCAACTGGCAGTGTGTCATCTCTTGGGAAAGCAATTTGCCTTGTCTTTCTCAGTGGGCTTTTTCCAGAATCAAATGTATATTGATGAAAGTGTTTTTGAAAAATCTAAATATATAAAACATAAAAATATTAAAATGCCATACAAACAGTAGATATTGTTGTCAAGTACAGCTGCATATGATGCTTAATTTATTCATATGACTTCTACCTTTTTTGCAAATATCTTAACATTAGAATTCTTTGGTAGAAATGAAAAATAAATTGATCATGAAATTCTCCTGACTGTCTTTGTTGCTAGGGTAAATCACCAGCTATAATAAGATACCCTGGATGCAGTTCATGCAGCTGGCAAAAGGCCCAAAAGTAGTCAAGGAATTACTTAGACTTGGGAGAACGTAGCTCCTAATTATATGATGGATTCAATATCATTATTGTCCTCACTTCCTACCCCTACTGTGTTTACTCATATAATTTTCAGTAAATATTTTATTATCCAAAAGAGGAAAAGATTTTAAAAATATATATTCCTCAAGCAGCAGTGGCAACAGCCTGAATCAGAGAACAGCAGCTGCTCAGGCTAGGAAATATTCCCAAATGGAGCACAGGAGGCAGTGGTCAGCATAATAATCACCCTTCACCCATATCTGAGCCCTTTTAGCAAATAGGGTCTTGTGTGGTTTTTCAGCTGTTGAGAGCACATCTTCAAAAGAGGTCTTTCAGGTTGCAAGTTGAGTGCCTTGTCATGGATGAGAAAGAAATATATGATGGGAAAAAAACAAAACACACAATGGCTTTATGGGTTAAAAGTTAGTGATGAATCCTGGAAGAAAAAAATATGGGCATTGGTGAATAAATTATAGCAGAGTGAAAATCTCACACAAATCTGTTTTGGGTACATAAGGAAATGGATAGAATGAAGGATACCACGAGATAATGACTGAAATAGACCATATACCAGCCTGAAATAGACTTAAAAGTTTGATGAACTTCCTTATGAAGTCAGGCTCTCTGTGTAACATACTTGGAAAGGTTGAGAATTTTTTTACTGTGTAAAAATCCCTGTCAGAGAAAAAAAATTATTACTGATGAACGAGACCACTGTAAAATTCATTTCTGAAATAGGCAATCATTGGCTTAAACAATGGGTGAAAATTAAAACATAAATCCTTCAAAACAGACATACAAAAGTAGATATTTCTGCCTTCTTTTTCTCATAAAGAAAGCCAATTGGTATCTTTTATGAACTGAACTGTGCCCCTGCCTCCAAATTCATATGTTGAAGCCCTAACCCTAGTATCTCAGACTCTTGTAAGACTGATGTCCTTACAAGAAGAAGGATTTGGACACACAAGGGAACACCAGGGATGTGCACACAAAAAGGAAAGACCATGTGAGGACACAAGGAGAAGGCGGCCATCTGCAATCCAAGGAGAGAGGCCTCAGGAGAAACCAAACCTGCCAACACCTTGATCTTGAACTTCCAGGCCCCAGAACTATGAGAACATAAATTTCTGATGTTTCAGCCACCCAGTCTGTGGTATTTTATGTCAGCCCTAGCAATTAATACAGTACCTATACCTTAGAATTGTTCATATTTTATCAAATACATTTAGAATAAATGCCAGAAAATATTTTGCCAACTAAGTAAACAATTAGACTAAGCATTGGGAAACAAGCATTGACTTGATGGTTATTATGCATTTCTGGACTGCCTTTGACAAGGTAATTTGGAAGCTAATAGTATTTAGTAAGCCGACTGCCATGACATTTGAAAATTTATCCATATATTAGCATTAAAAATAATAAGGTGGATTCAAAGTAATCACACAAAACATTACTTTCATCATGGCAGCCCCTTCAGTTGTTTTCTAACCAAATCTGAATTGTAAAATGTCTGGAATTCAAGCCTCTCCTCAACCCCCAAAGCCTGATGTTATAATTGGGATTTCCAAAATGTCTTTCTCAGTGTCTGTGAGCATTGTAGTTCTCTAAAAAATGTCTATGAGTAGATTCCCACATATGTATTTGATACTACACCCTTATTTTTCCTGAGAGCATCTCATGGATACACACTCTAGAAAATGATTTCTCTTATGCCAGAGCTGCACAAACTTGAAGGTCATAGGACTCACCTGGGAATATTTTTAAAATGCAGACTGAGGTCAGGGGTGGAGCCTGAGATTCTGCATTGCCAACAAGCTCCCAGGTAAGGAAGATGCTGTTGGTCCAGGGGCCACACTTTGAGCAGCGAGGTCTTGTGCTTTCTGTAATAGGTATCCACATGCCCTGGGGAGTGGTGTCTGTCCAAGGCCAGTGACAGTGACCTATGGATGATGGTATTCTTCCTGCCTTTGTGTACTGACCTCACCTTGAATGTGGCTATGTACTAGATCCACAGCATGTATTTCCCCTTAACTGCTTGAAAACTATCCTGCATTCTTCTTATCTTTTCACTAAAAAATAAAGTAAGAGATCACTAGGCAGAGAAATGGGAAAGACATTCCCAGCTGAGCAAATGGCAGGTGTTTAGGCTCAGAGGAAGCAAGTGTGAGATATATCAGGGCACTAAGGAAAGATGTTAATGGTCAGAAAGTTTTGTGTTTTGTTTTTTTTTCTTCTTAATAAATTAATAGAAAGTCAGTCTACAAATGTACATTAAGATGAGGTCAATCCAAGGAATTCCAACCCAAATTTAACTCTCAACTAATAAGCATGTACTGAGCATGCGTGATGTCTGTCCTGTAGTCTCATTTAATAACTGGTCTAGAACTTTACCAGTGATTAGGGTGAACTTTAGAATCTGCCTTTCTCTTCTTTGCGCACATCTCTTCCAACGCGGTATTATCTACCTTCCCTCTTCTCTGATACCTGCTCCTGTCCTCCTGCCTCGGAGCCTTAGTTTCAGTACTGCCTTGGTTAAAAAACAAAAAAAAAATCAGTGAAAGAATCCTAATTAAATATTTCTATTTGAACAATGTTAAGCGTCCCCTCCTGGAAGTAGTTTCAGAACATTAAGACATTCTTTAAATAGTGAGAATTTAGGAAACATTAAAGATCACAGGGGAATAATTGGGAGACAAGGTGTTTTCACCAAATTACTTATGGGGGGAGAAACTGGTGAGTTTTGAGTAACAGCAATTTTACAGATAATTTCAATAAAGGAACAGAACCTCATTTAGTTCTTCCGTTATCTGGTCACTTTATTCAGATCAAGTAACGTGTGTTACAAATTAACCAATGAGGTATGGGGTAGTGAGTGCACATAATTTAAGTATTATGATATACATGTTTATTTTATTTAAATATTGTAGAGGAGTGTTCTAAAGTAGGGACGATTTTATACCCCAGTGGATCTCTGGAAATTTCTGTACCATTTTTGGTTGTCACTACTTGGGGGCAGGATACTGCTATGGGCATCTGATGGGGACAATCCAAGCATGCTGCTAAACATTCTACAGTGCACAGAACAGTCCCCCAGAGCAAAGAATTATGAACCTAAGATGTCAATTATGAGGAAGTTGAGAAACCCTGTTGTAAAACAGTCATATTATCTTTATTAAATACTTTGATCTTCATAATCTCTACCCATGTACCAAATTTCATTCAATGCACAGGAGGTCAGCTCTTTCAAAATCCTGATCATCCACCATGTTACTCCAGAATGATAAGCAATCACTAGCACAGCTTCAAGTATCCACCATAACAGCTGAGAGTGCATTGAATTTCCGCAAAATTGTAACTTTCTTTGAACAGCCAAGAGATGATGCCTTTGAAAGCTACTGTGGAAAAATAACTTATTATTATCTTAATAACTTAAGTAATTGTGCTTAGGAACTGACAAGCAACTAAAATGAAAGCCTCACTCAACGTCCTTCTTATAGGAAAACTTTTTTATGAAAATAGTCATTTCATACTGAACTGGAGTTCTCCAAGATAGGCTGAAGCAAAAGTAGCTTCAATGTTCTCTTTGTGTATTTATACTTGGACTTTCCAGGGCAAGAAAATCACTTGCACAAAATGTCATTAGTGCTTTTTGACCGTGAGAAACTATTCAGAATTCTGAGGCAGCCATTTATTGATGGTATTTGAGCAAAAGCTCTTTCTCCAAAACTCTATTTAAGTAAATGGGACAAAAGATGAATTGTTTTCATTTTGAGAAAGGCAACTGTCACCCTCAAAATTCCAGGGGAAAAAATCTAACAAAGGAAACTCATTGAATGTTAGATTTTTTCCCCAAAAAAACAATCAGAAGTAATGGGCAATTATATAACCAGTATTTGTGGAAATCCAAGGCACTGAAACCTACAAATATATTGAATGCCCATTTGAAAGGTTTCTGGTGATAGGAGGACCATAAGGAGAAATAACATGGGTTAGACAGAGCCTGTGCAGTCAGTGAAAGGGGAAAATGGTCCTCAAGGCAAAATTCAAGGGCAGAGAAACACTAAGGGTCTAACTTACAAATTAGAAACACACCACTAGAGCAGTTAGCAGAAGCAACCAGATTCCCTGCCTCCCTGCCTGTCAGACCTTCCTCTTCCCAATTTCCTCCAACAAGAACTCTCCAGTCTTGCTTCTCCTGCTTCCCTAAGCTTCTCTTCTTGACTTGGCATCCTGAATCACAGCATCTGCCCTCTTCCTCACTGCATTTCCAGTTTCCTCTGCAAGAAACTGTCCTTAATCCCTGATTGCCCCATTGAATGAGAGTTTGACTTTCTCAACTCTGGACTTTACCTGAAGGATTCACCCTCCACAGTGGGTAGTGGTGGGTCCACCTAAGCCTTTTCCCCCAATGGGTGTGAGGCAAAGATGTTTGAGGTCCTCTGATGGGGACAGATGCTTGCCTGTTGTCACATTTATAAAATGGGCACACGAAAAAATACCAATTTGAATGTAAATTGCCAGTGTGTTCTTTTAAAGCTCTGTGTAACAGAAATACCTGAAGGCCCCTACTTAAAAAGACTTGACTTTTTGAGATACTTGATTATGGGGATCCAAACAGCCTCTTTAGCTGAGTGTTGCATTTGAATAGGTCAAATCACTGTCTATTTTTAGTTTGTAAAACTACTGATCCATAGGAAACTCGGCTGCCCCACTACCTTTAACAACTTCCAAGTCTTCAGGCTCCATGTAGAAACTGCCATGACATTTTACAGAAAATGTGCAGCCCTATACTTCACACAGGCAGCCTGAAATGCATTTCTGCTCCTACATTACAGGCATCACCATCAAAGCATCTTGTGTTTTAAAATTAAGTTATAAACCAATCTTTTAGAAAATTTAAAATAAGAACAAAATTTTAAAAGCTGTGTGGGTGAGGGAAGATGGTGACTCTGACGTCTTGGATCATTTCACATAAACTTGGTAAGAGAATCATTCACTTGGGAAATTTTAGAGATTCGGAAAAATATGTGTTTGTGTTTTCAGTCTTCCAAGAAAACATTTAGGAAAGATAAGTTATGGGCTCCTATTGTTTTAGCCTAAGAAATAACAACTTGTCAGTCTAAGTAAGTAACTATATTTTGGTGGCAACTGGCATTATGTGAAAATATTGATTCGATTCCCAGGCACCTTGGATGTGTGAAATTCACACTCTGTGGCAGCTCCAACTATCTAAATAGGAGCAGCTGAGGGCAACAATCTGGTTGGAAGTGGTAGTGGGGAAGTTTTTGGAGGTGCATTTCTATGACAGTTTTTACTTAGATTTTATACTAAAGGTCAATTAAAACATATTTTTTTCTAAAGATGCTCATATTGTATTTGACATATGACTGAGAAAATCTTTGTTCTTTATATCAAAAAAATGTGTACACAATTCTAATATACAGACCCCTACACTCACACAAAATAGAGATGCTGTGAGTGGCAGAGAATGTTTTGAAGACTGTGCTAAAGAATGCCACACTGTCTGCCACCCAGGGCACGGGTGCCATTCATAACAGTTGGCTTGACTAGCAGGTATTAGTGAGCTTGCAGAAAAAGAAAAGAACATGGAAGCTCTTAAATCATATAAATAAATGATCTCAGTTAATAATTTAGCTAATATGTAGATTTTTCTCTATGGCAGGATTGACCTCTATTCTCTTTGGTTCTCACATATATAATCACCAAGGTGATTAAGACCCATTCAAGCCTGTCTTTCTGACATTGGGTCAGTCGCAGATAAAAGCTACAGGAGTACAATAAATAGTGACAGGATCTATATTTTTGGTCACTTTATGGTCTGAAACAGCTTTGCTACCAACTATACCCCAAGCTTCAGTTCCCTGTTCATGTGAGGCACAAGGGCACCAGGAAACCGCTGAAGTGACCTGTCCTTCTTGTAGTCCCCAAATTCCAGTCAACTACAAAAGCATTCTAGAGCAAGACAATTATTTGGGTCTTCTCTTTTCCTAGAATCTGAAGTCAGGCAAGGTCCTTAGAATACAGAATGTCAGGGATGGATGGCACCTAAACAAAGATGTGCCAGATGCAAAATCTCAGGGTCAGATGATTAAAGCAATTTGTTCATTCACACAGCAATAGGGGTAGATCATTACACCATCAAAATCCCAGGCATCAGGTCCAAAAGATCCAGTGTTGTTTTTTAAGGTAAGGGTTCAAAGTACATATACACTGAGCCTCAGGCCAGTCATGGGGCTCTGTGAAGGTGAACTCTCTCCCCTTCTAAAGCTGATGGAGTCAAGGTCATCTGAAAACTTGTTTTTAGTTCAAAAGAGTAATATGCCAACACACCATCCCTCTCAAACTATGGCTTCAGGCTGGCTAGGGAGCTTTCTGACATAATAACCCTTACAGCTAACAAAGACTGAAAACATGAGCATCAAAGGGTTTTTTTCCTTGACAATTAAAAATTCTTGCTTTTGAACAAACCCCATCATTTTTAATAGGGCTTAGTTTTTCACTTTTGCATCGAAGGGATGTGACCTTTCAGATGTAAGGTTATACTATGCAGCGAAGTTTGTGAGTTTGCTGGCCTAAAGCATATATACCTTCAAACGGTTATAGAAAACACAAACCATGGGGGAAAACAGTCATATACATATAGAGTTCAGTCACTCCCCATGTTGATGATGAAATAGTAAAACTAATTATTTAGTACAACAAAATACCAAATATGCCTTGCTCCTCTGCAGAAGCAACACTGAATGTAACCTCTAAAGCCTGATCTGGTGGCACCACAAAGACAGCTTAGAACTCAGGTGCTTTGGAATCTTTCTGATACACAACACTACTCTTCCTCAACTTTGGACAGTACACTAAAATAACATTAAGAGAGTGCTGGCTTATGATTTTATTGTGGTGAAGGTAAACTGGTAAGAAGTGTATAAGGCTAATAAATATAAATGTAAGCATAAATCTTAATATATACCAAAAGAGAGGAGAGAAGAGAGAGAAAGAAAGAGAAAGAGAGGTGAGGGAAGGAGGAAGGAAGGGAGGAGGGAGCATGCATGGGCTAGCAGAGAGAACACGGACCCTAAGGCATCTGAAATCTGGCTTCATCACTCACCCGTCAGCTATGATTTTGGTCAGGCTACATTTTAGTTTCCTTGGGTCTCAGTTTCTTAATCTGCAAAATTATGATATTGATGATTAAAGAACTTACTTGTTAAGAGGATTAAAAGAGATAAGGTATGGAAAATACTATAATATCTAGCAGAGAGAACAAGCCAAGTGTTGTTATGTACCTTTCCTCTTCTCCTCAGGTATGGGCAACAAAGTTAATTGCCTTCTCTTTTCTGGAAGCTTCTTCAGAAGTGTACTTAATTCACCTATTGGGTGAATTATAGGGGTAGGTCATGGTGGGACACGTTTTTATCCAGATGTCAGCAAAGCAAATTTTCATGGAAATTAATAGTTATTTTTTCATCTAAAACAGACTTGATTTCATAATATGGCCCTGCACTTTGCATTTTGATTATGTTGGACAGATTGAAATGCAACCTGGAAGTATTTACATATGTGCACAGTTAACTCAAGCAGTGTAGTAGACTTTTGACATGAGATATTTAGTACTCTTAGAATCCACTATTTGCAACCAACCTCAAAAGTCCATGGCACTTAGTAATTTTAACAGATATGGACCATGCAGACCGTGCAGATGAAGTTTCATGAAGCTAGTGGGTGAGCAGTACCAAAAAGCAGCTTGGATGATCTGCTCCACTAGTGGGGACAGGAATTCTTCTGCAGTAATATGTGCTATTCCCCAGGATGTGTGCAGCAAGTATAGCTCTTCTCTGAAATGTGATTTGAGAGATATGGAACTTAATCCCTGTACAATAGGAACCACAGAAACAGCTAAGGTTTTCCAGCAATTACTTTGGGATCAGGCACTGTACTAAATATTTACATGAAGGATTGGACACTAGGCTACATGTACCTCTTGGACAAGAGCTTTGGGGCAGTGAGGCACAGTGGTTGCCAGCTTGGTCTCTGGAGTTTGGGACACTTGGGTTTGTGTGTGAATTCTGTCTCCTTATATTTGTGTGACATTGGGCAATAAATTGTGATATTTAACTTCTTGGAACCTCAGTTTTCTCATATATAAAATGAAGTCAAAAGGAGTGGCTACTTCATAAGGTTGCCAAAAACATTAAAAAAGGTAATAAAGAGCTTATAAAAAACCCTAGCCCTATATTCAAATAGTTATTAACAGCCTAGGGTAAATCCTTGAACTTTTCTGAAAGCTTTATTGCATGTTATAGGAAAAATTACAAAATATGGCAGAGTTTAGGAATTAGGGAATTTGGGAGGAGGGGTATTAGAATATATACTTCTTAAAGGATAGAAAAAATACTTACAAGTTTAACATGTGCTCGACCTGAACAACAGAGCTCTTCATAAAATATTATGATTTACAGATTTGTTATGACTAAATTATTTGAGAAATTCCAACAATTCATTTCCAGTTCAAATATGTTAACTGGATTGGGGAGGCAGCATTGAGGAAAAGATGAGAATGTTCAGTTTTTACTTAAAAAAAAAAAAAAAAGTATGGAGCTTCCCTGGTGGCAGAGTGGCTGAGAGTCCGCCTGCCGATGCAGGGGACATGGGTTCGTGCCCCGGTCCAGGAGGATCCCACATGCCGCGGAGCGGCTAGGCCCATGAGCCATGGCTGCTGAACCTGCGCGTCTGGAGCCTGTGCTCCACAACGGGAGAGTCCACAACAGTGAAAGGCCCGTGTACCTCAAAAAAAATAAATAAATAATAAAAATAATAAAAATATGGAGATCCAGGTCCATCCATATAGTTTTGGTTTATTTGTCTCTTGTTTTAATTTTTATTTTATATTGGAGTATAGCTGATTAACAATGTTGTGTTAGTTTCAGGTGTACAGCAAAGTGATTCAGTTATTCATATAAGTGTATCTATTCTTTTTCGGATTCTTTCCCCATTTAGGTTATTACAGAATATTGAGCAAAATTCCCTGTGCTATACAGTAGGCCTTTCTTGGTTATTGATTTAAAATATAGCAGTGTGTACGTGTCAATCCCAAACTCCCAATCTATCCCTCCCTGTACCCTTCACCCCGGTAACCATAAATTCATTCTCTAAGTCTGTGAGTCTGTTTCTGCTTTGTAAATAAGTTCATTTGTATCAATTTTTAAAGATTCCGCATATAAGCGATATCATATGATATTTGTCTTTCTCTGTCTGACTTACTTCACTTAGTATGATAATCTCCAGGTCCATCCATGTTGCTGCAAATGGCATTATTTCCTTCTTTTTAATGGCTGAGTAATTTTTGATGCAGCTTTTCTAGATTTTCTTTTTAGTTCATGATTTGAATCAAGACCCTGGAATTGACAAAGTTCTATTATATTTATTTCAACCCAAGACATTTGTATAAGGTTTACAGGATCGCATCTAACAAACAGCTGCAGTTAGAGCCAATCAAGAAACAGTCTCAGAAAGAAGGTTGTGTTTTTTAAGAGTTCCAAGTGATTTCACCACTGGAGCAGGTCAAGACAGAGCCACCCCAGACTTTTCTCTGTCTCATATCCTAACATCCAACATGTTGGCCCCAAAATCCAACCATTTCCTCCCATTCCACTGTCTCTATTCTGGTAATAGTACTAATCCCTTGCTGGACCACTGGACCATCCTTTTATCTATTCTCCTGTCTTCTTCTTTTGTCACTCCATGGTATATTTTCCGTATAGCTTCAGAGTGACCCTTTCCAAATGGAAGTCTGATCATATCGTGCCTTTGCTCAAGGCCTTCCATCCATTCAAATATCCGAGTAAAATACAAAATCTCTGCACCCAGCCCTCAATTTCATATCTGGAATTTTTCCTCTCACTCTTGGCTGCACACACTGGTCTGCAGTGTGGTCTCTTTGTTCTTTTTTTTTTTTTTTTTTTGTGGTACACGGGCCTCTCACTGTTGTAGCCTCTCCCGTTATGGAGCACAGGCTCTGGACGCGCAGGCTCAGTGGCCATGGCTCAAGGGCCCAGCCGCTCCACAGCATGTGGGATCTTCCCGGACCGGGCCAAGAACCTGAGTCTCCTGCATCAGCAGGCGGACTCTCAACCACTGAGCCACCAGGGAAGCCCTAACCTCTTTATTGGAGTATAATTGCTTTACAATGGTGTGTTAGTTTCTGCTTTATAACAAAGTGAATCAGTTATACATATACATATGTTCCCATATCTCTTCCCTCTTGCATCTCCCTCCCTCCCATCCTCCCTATCCCACCCCTCTAGGTGGTCACAAAGCACCGAGCTGATCTCCCTGTGCTATGCAGCTGCTTCCCACTAGCTATCTATTTTACATTTGGTAGTGTATATATGTCCATGCCACTCTCTAACTTTGTCCCAGCTTACCCTTCCCCCTCCCCGTATCTTCAAGTCCATTCTCTAGTAAGTCTGCATCTTCATTCCCGTCTTGCCCCTAGGTTCTTCTGACCATTTTCTTTCTCTCTCTCTTTTTTTTTTTTAGATTCCATATATATGTGTTAGCATACGGTATTTGTTTTTCTCTTTCTGACTTACTTCACTCTGTATGACAGACTCTAGGTCCATCCACCTCACTACAAATAACTCAATTTTGTTTCTTTATCAAACACGCCAAGCACATTGCTGCCTTGGGGGTCTCTTCCCTTTCTGGTCCACAATCTGGAACGTTCTTCACTTCCTTCAGGTCACTGCTTAATAGTGGTCTTTGGAGACCAGGCTTTTCCAACCACACACGCCCTCTGTTATTCTCTATCTCCCTCTATCTCTATGCTGCTTTAATTTGCTCTACAGCACAGAGTCCCACCTTACATATTATACATTTATCTCACCATTTGTCTTTCTCAACAGAATGTACTCCCCATGAGAGCAGGAAGTGTACCTATTTGGTTCACAGTTATATTGCCAACAACTGTCAGCACATGGTAACTACCCAGTAAACATTTGTGGCTGAATGAATCTTCTGTGCAAGTAGAGGGGCTGACTGAAAAAAGCAATTTACTCAAGGCTGAAACTAAGGCAGTCTGTCCTTCACTGATGATCGCATTCGTGATTTTGAATATGAGGGTTTGTCCCTTACTTTCAAACCTTGCATTTTCTAACAGACGCAGCTTCCTACCCTGCATACGGTGCTGCTACCAGAAGTAACCAGGTCAACAGGATGAAGCAGAGAATCGAGATTCCCTTGTGTAGCTCATCACTGTTATGACCTCAGTGACATACTTCAGTTTGGCAGAGAGAACCGGCTCCCTCTCTCATATCCTTTGTAATCAAGAATAAGGACAACTGCACACTTATGAGGCAGATTCAGGGACAAAATGACAGTGAAGTTAGAGGAATTAACTCAGGAGCATCCTGACAGAGTTACTTCAGTGTTCAGTCTCCACACAGCAAGACCTTTCTACTCAGGAGAAATGGAAGTTCTCCACTTTAGTTCTTTTCAGATTCACAATTCTTCCTGGTAGTACATTAGGGAATTAAATAAGCACAATGACTATTTGTTGATCCAAGAGGTACCTGTTTAGGGTCTTGCAGCTGTGTTGGTAATATCTCTGGCTTGTTACTTCATTCATTCTTTAGGTAGCATCTGCTTATCAAATACCTGCTCTATACTAGGCACTCAGCTATCTGCTGGGGTAGTTAGGAATCAATTAGACATGGTCCGTTTCCTAAAGAAATTGATAATTTAACAGGAGAAACAGCATACAGACGTAGAGCTGGATGTGTGCAAACCAAAAGTAAATAGGGTTCTCATCACAAGAAAAAAATTTGGTTTTCTGTTTCTTTAATTGGGTATCTATATGAGATGATCAATGTTCACTTAACTTATTGTGATAATCACTTGAGGAAGTATGTATATTAAATCATTATACTGTGCACCTTAAGCTTATACAGCCCTGTATGTCAATTATATCTGAATAAAGCAGGAAGAAAAAAACCAAAAACATGTACACAGTTCTGTATGTAAATTATATCTCAATAAAGCTGGGGAAAATATTTTTTTAAACTTTGAGATAATAAATATTTGTTCTTATTGTTTTTTGAAGTAAATAGGGTTGCATGAGAGTGAAAACACAAGGATCTAAACCCACTTAAGGATGTGATGTTTTCACTGAAAGGTGAACAATTAGAAATAAGAGGAAGGGGTGCAATGGGGAGCCTGTCAGGAAAGGGACAACATAAGCACAGGCCCAGGGTGGAGGGGGCATATCACTTTCAACAAACGGAAGGTGGCCTGCGTAGCCAATGCTTTGTAGGAAGTGGGAGAGAACAGGAAGATGAGCCTGGAGGCTAAAGAGGGGGCCAGATCACGCAGTCCTTGCAGACTTCCTTGAAATATTTGTCTTTAACCTGAGAACAAGAGGAAATCACTGAATGGTCTCAGGTAGGGAAATTGCACAGTCTGATTTTCATTTTCAGAAGTTCACTCTGGTTGCTGTGAGCAGAAGGGATGAAGGAGGACCAGGCAGAGGAGAGTGTCCTGTTGGGAGGGCATTGCATATCCCCAGATGACAGAGTATGCATCTTGCACTGAGGCTTTTATGGTAGAGATGGGGGAGTAGAAAGAAGAGCAGGCAGATTGACTGAGAGCAAAGCAATGGAAGAAATGTTCCAATCTGGAGGTTCAGAAAACAGCTGTATTGATTTTGCATCTCATTTTCCAGATTCACATTTACTTCCTTGCTGCAATACATATTTTGCCCCCACTTTACATCCACTCCACCCCTACTGAGACCATGTTACTTTGGTACTGAGTTGCCATAATTTGAATTTCATTTCTCCAGAAGGCTTGGGAATGAGGTACAGCAGGTGTGCTCTGATCAGCTCCGCACACCCTTAGAGTCGGCCCCACCCTGAAGCCCTGAGCTCACCCTCAGAGGAGATGAGTTACCTGCATTCTAGAGGTGAGGAAAAATGACTAAAATTTAAAAAAAAAATTAGTTCTACTGGTGGTATTTCCTATAGTGGCTGATACTATAGTTCACAAAGCATCATTGTTGACCTGTTAAATTCTCTTAATCAACAAACTCTAGTGCAAATTTACCTAGTCTTTATTAAATGTTACAAACACTGTGGGGAAAAAAAAACATAATATTTCACTTGTTAAGGCAATTATGAAACTTCAAATTATTTTTTTCCTATTCATGTTTTGAAAATATTTTATTTTCACTTAAACTATCTTGGTTGAAGATTTTCTAAAAACTATAACATTATACAATAGGCTTGATAACTTCCATTTACTTCATTGCATTAATCTCTAAATAGCAAATACCAAACTGGTAGAAAATGACACACAAATATAAGAAAAAAAACATAAAAATAGGTGGAACACTGAACATAAAATAATGAAACTCTATAGTCAAAGGACTAAAACTGCCATAATTTATTTATAGATTGATAATTCCATGTATTCATGCACTCTTCATTCAAAATTATCTGATATATAATCCCTATATGATTTACATTAGAGATCCATTAGAGGTTCCCAAACGGGGATCAAATGTGTTCTGGAAGGATTGTGAGGTTGTGTTTGGTGGAAGCAGACCCTTGAAGTAAAGGAATTGTAGGAAGTGGGCAAGACACAGAGATTTCAATTTAGTCAGAACTGGTTGTATTGATTATATATTTATTTGAGGTATGGTATTCTATTGAATAAAGAAATCTCTGATTAAAAATATTAACAACAACCAAAAACACCCCACAGATTTATCTAAACCAGCTCTCTCAGGGATTTCCACTTCCAGCCATGAAGGAGAAGCCAGTAAGAGACCCACTTTCCTGCTGAGAAGAACTAGAAATGCAGAATAAAAATAATATCCTTGAAAATATGGGGCAGCAGCCAAAGGAGTTAAAACTTAGGCTAGATAAAAAAGAGATGCTTGTTGAGGGGGGCCCAATTTTCTGCATTTCACTTTTCCTCCCAGGGATTTGCTAATTCTTAGTATGGAAAGAGAAACTGAGATGCCAGGTAGAAGGTAGCTGCTGAGAGGAAGATAATTCTTTAGAGTTTTCAGCAATCTCATAGGGCCAGGGAGGTAAAAACTAGAGTCCAGGACAGCCAAGGGAGCAAAGGCTAGGAGCTAAAGTCCCATAGAGAAGGGAGATTCAAAGACTGGCCCTTTACTGCAAGTTTCCTTCCACAGTTTTTATCTATTGTTACAATAGCAACAGTCAAGAAGCACATTGAAGGCATATTAAAAGCGAATCATGACAATGGAAAAACAAAAATTGGAGTAAATGCTTCACTGATGAGGCGGGATACTAAATAATACATCTGATTCTCTGTTGGCATCTGGGAAGACAATTCCATAGGACTAGGGAAAATTAAAGGTAGACTAGACCTCAGAAAGACTATAGACTATCTCAATTCACTTCACTTGACTGAATTGAGAGGGTTTGCCTCTCTGCTGTCCTTCAGATGACAAGATGAATTCCCCCTGGATAGAAAAAACATTATCTAGACTGCTATGGTCTGAATGTTTGTGTCCCCCCAGTATTCATAGATTGAAATCCTAATGCCCGATGTGATGGTATTAGGAGGTGAGGTCTTGGGAGCTTTGTAGGTCATGAAAGTACAATCTTTATGAATGAGATTACTGTTCTCATTTTTTAACTTTTTATTTTATATTGGAGTATAGCCAATTAACAATGTTGTGATAGTTTCAAGTGCACAGCAAAGCGACCCTGACATACATACGTATGTATCCACTCTCCCCCAAACTTCCCTCCCACCCAGGCTGCTACATAACATTGAGCAGAGGTCCCTGTGTTATACAGTAGGTCCTTGTTGTTTATCAATTTTAAATACAGCAGTGTGTACATGTCAATCCCAAACTCTCTAACTATCCCTTCCCCCTACCCTTCCCCACTGGTAATCATAAGTTCATGCTCTAAGTCTGTGAGTCTGTTTCTGTTTTGTAAATAAGTTCATTTGTATCATTTATTTTTAGATTCTGCATGTAAGTGATATCATACAATATTTCTCTTTCTCTGTCTGACTTATTTCACTCAGTATGACAATCTCCAGGTTCATCCATGTTGCTGCAAATGGCATTATTTCACTCTTTTTAATGGCTGAGTAATATTCCATTATATATATATATATATATATATATATATATATATACCACATCTTTATCCATTCATCTGTCGATGGGCATTTAGGTTGCTTCCATGTCTTAGCTACTGTAAACAGTGTTGCATTGGGGTACATGGGGTACATGTATCCTTTCAGACCATGTTTAACTCCAGATAGTGTATAAAAGGGACCCCACAGAGATCCCTCTCCCCTTCCACCATGTGAGAACACAGTGATAAGTTGCCAGCTATGAACCAGGAAGAGGGCCTTCACCAAAACACATCTATTTTGGGGTCTTGATCTTGGACTTCCCGGCCTCCAGAACTGTGAGAAATATATTTCTGGTTTTACAGGCCATCGAGTTTGTGGTACTTTGTTACAGCAGCCTGAATAGATGAAGACACAGACCCTCTATATTTTTTCATAAGCATGTTTGCCATTCAATCAAAAATTACCCAGTGTACTAAAAATAAATAATAATAATCAAGATAAAATCAAATAATAAAAACAGTCACCATAATAAAGTATCCATTTTGAAAGCCTTATAAGGCTCCATAATCACTTATTTAAACAAGTACAAATTCAATTAAATGAAACATGGAACATTCCAGTCATCAGGCAAACATCAGAGGTGAATTATAATTAAGAGTCTTAACTCCATTTTGAATATTTGACTGCTGACAGTGTTTAAGTCTCACTCTTCTCCCTTTCCCTCTTGCTCCACAACTGGGCAAACTAATAGGAAAATCCACCTTTTTTTTTTAATGCCAGTAGGGAAATTTGAAGAAACATTCAAGATCCAGCCTCTCCGTGGAAATCTTGACTCCAGCCCCACAGCCTGATAAAGACCAAAAGCACTTGTTCTTCTCTTTGCTGAAGCCACTGTGGACTGGCTTGGGCACCTGCTCTGCTCTCCCTAGAAAGTCCCATTATCTGAGTAATAGAGCTGTTCATACCTTCTTGGTGGCTGCTGTTGCATCATCAGTCTTGAAATCCAAGCTGATTTCGGGGGCAGGGAAAGTTGCCCTCTGTGGGGCAACCACAAAATGGAAACAAAATTGATCCAAATATTGGAGTTTTTTGACTTGGATTTTTAAAATAACTCTGATTAATGTATTTTTTAAAGGAGATGACCTGATAATGAATTCTACCAGAGAACTGGAATCATTTAAAAAAAAATGAATCAACTAGAAATTCTTAAATAAATATTGAACTTAGTAGATCAGTTTTAAGTATATTGGACAGAGATGATGAGCTTAAAATTAGGTCAGTAGAAAATAACCAGATGTAAGTATAGCTTAGGAAGAAACTTATAGCCTTAAATGCACATATTATTAAAATAAGAAGGGCTAAAAACCAATGGTATGATTATCCATTTCAAAAAGTTAGAAAAAGAACAGTAAGTTATACCAGAAAAAAGCAGAAAAAAGAAATAAAAAGATTGGAGCATAAATAAAATTTAAAGAAAAACAAAATCTACAAAGCTGAAAGCTGTGTTTTAGAAAAGATTATTAAATTGATCAAACTCTTACAAAACTAATCAATTAAAAAAAGAGAAGACACCAATTAGCCATATGAGGAAAGAAAGAAAGAAAGGAAGGAAGAAAGAAAGAAGAAAGAAAGAAAGAAAGAGTAGTGCAAATTTTCACACATTAAAAAAAATTAGGAGACAAGGGCAAGTTTATGTTGAAAACTTACAAAATTAAATTTAAATAAATTCCTAGAATACAACTTACCAAAGCTGACCCAAAAGGAAATAGAAAATTTTAATAGTCTTAGGTTTAAAAAATATGAATCTGTACTTTAAAAAATCTCCCTCAAATAAATACCCAGGTTCAGATTGCTATATCAGTGAATTCCTCCAAATATTTAAAAAATATATAATGTCAGTCTTACACATTCATTCACTTCCAGAAAACAGAAAGATGGAATAATTTCTTACTCATTTTTTGAGGGAAGGCATAATTTTGATACTTCTGAAGGAGAATAAAGGAGACAAAAATCATACAACTGTCTCAAAATGTGCAGAAATTTTGTTTGATATAATTTTATACATATTCATGATCTTTAAAAATCTTAGTGAAGGAATAACAGAAGACAACTAAATTAATCTACTAAAAGTACCTGCAAGAAACCTAGAATAATCAATATAATCAGTGGTAAAATAATTAAATTTTATCACTGTGATCTAAAAGTAACAGAAATATCTATTACCACAATATAGATCTGAACATCTGGCTAGTACAATAATGCAAGGAATAAACAAGATACAAGGATTGGAAAAAAAGAAATACAACTGTCATAATTTTTGGACAACATGATTGTGTATATAGAAAATCCTAAAGGCTACAGTCAAAATTTGGCATTAGTAAGTGAATTTATCAAGTTAATGGATATGAAAATCAACATATCAACCAAATTTTTCATATTATAGACACAGAAACTAAGGCCCAGAAAAGTGCCCAAGTCCATACAGACACTTTCAAAATAGAAAAATGGTGACTCTCAGCCCAGCACTCAAGTTTTCTTACATGTATGCATCAGCAATGAAGCACTTGTTTGAAGTACATAAGCTAGAGAAAAGTTTTCAATTCCTGTTCACCTCTAATCAAACACAGGCTAGTGCATACCCTAGCCATGGCACCTCCTGGGCATCAAGAATTTCTAAAATGCTGCTGCAGTGACCACACAGGGGGAAGGAATGAAACAACTAAGGGAAGCAAATCAGCAAAGGTCTGAAATGTGGAGTCTGAATGACATGAAGCTGCTGCTTCTGGCACAAGTTGTGGATCAAGGATCACCCAGAGTGGCTGGAATCCCTTTCAGTGAAACCTACAGATGGGATGAGGGGAAATGGTGGGTGTGTCCAGGGTCTATCACAGGAGAACGGAGAAAGTGTAGACGAGTGGGCTACTTGGTCCTGGCCTCACATTTACACAGGGCATCAAATTTGAACTTCAAACATCATCTACAAATGAGGTTACACACAGAATTACAGAAAGACACTGACAGGACTGATAGTAGGAGATGTTTCTCATATAACTTTGAAGGCATGCCCTTTTCCTCATCCTTAATGCCTATGACACTATGGATTAACATTCTCTATAAATTCTGCAGTTATCATGTAAGTACTGTGATTATGTATATGGGATGATGTATCTGTAGGTTAATATTATTATTTATTACATACAAATATTTTAAACTTCTGTAGCACTCATTCAGCATTCTTTCTTTCCTCCTCTTCCTCTTTGTATCCCATTTTTCTCCTTCTTTACCTGCTCTTTCTCAAAATAACAGAAGGGGTTCGAACTTCCAAGGCAACCTTGGAAAGACTCTGGATTCTTCAATGGCCAATTTGGAGCTTGGAATTTGTGTGTGGAATGTGAAGACTAGTAGAGTGCTTGCCCCATCCGTGGGGACAGAGCCAGAAAGATTGTCTTGATATTATAAATATGACCCTATCTTTAGCTCTAGTCTGGTGTCACCTCAAGACACTGGAGCTATGGTAGGAAGTTCAAGGGTTTTATTTTAGTAGTTTCAGCTTTTGCATGTTCAGCTTGCCAACTGCTGTCATGGGTGATAGCTCAGCCTGTGTCCTAGAGGACCAGGGGTCTCCTCTAGGCTTGATGTAGGACTTCCTGTAGGCTGAGTGTTCAGCCCCAGAAGCGACAGCAGTGCTGGATTAACCAAAGAGTGAACCAAGCAGATGCTTAGGGCATGATTAAATTGGAGCACAACCCCATCACTCACTGCAAGAAAAATGGAGAGCATTTCATATTTGATGAACTTATTCAGAATTTAATTTTGCCATCCAAAGAAAACAAAAAGTAACTTATTTAATTTTTAGCTTGCATTTAAATTGTCTGCAGTTTTGAGTAATTTTATTTTATTTTTGAGTTACAGTGGGGCTATACCAGACTTTTTGTTGCTGTGTTTGCTGTTGTTTCTAAGTACTCAGACCCTGAAAAACTTTTAATCTGGCTCTGATAACCATTCCCTAAATTTGCCAGG
The DNA here is from genome assembly GCF_964341445.2 of Mesoplodon mirus. Lineage (NCBI taxonomy): Eukaryota > Metazoa > Chordata > Mammalia > Artiodactyla > Ziphiidae > Mesoplodon > Mesoplodon mirus. Next base: position 6,050,572 of record NC_138990.1, on the reverse strand, counting down.
ACCCTTGCCCTCCTTGACTCTTTTTCTCTATCACACACATTTCCTGTTCAACATCTCTCTTTTCTATGTAGCCCCACATCACTCAATCCATCCTTTGCCAAGCTGTTGGTTTACAACTCCTAGATTTAGGCAGTCTGGTTAACATTTCACTTTTATTTTGTTTCCCTTGAACAATATTTTTTCTCAAAATCACACAGCACAATTTTGCATTTATAAAGCAACTCCCACAGATGTCTCTAACAGAGAATATACTTAGGACCTGAACTTACACTCCTACTACTGCCCCAAGATCCTTCACCAGGAATTCAGACATCTCTTATAGGGAGGGGAGATTTATTTTTACATGTTCATAATGTGGCCAGCTAATCCAGGCTTAGGTGAGTGGAGTGGAGATGGGGATGAAAAGGGAACAGTGTTTAAATCTTCTTTTGGCAATTTTAATTCTATTCCCTCTAATCAAACCTGGTCTTCAGCACTTTAGAGGGTCCTTTCTATTGCTCCTGTTTCAGCCTCTGCTTATTGTTCAGGAAAATTAGCAGACACGTTTCAGAACACGTTTAGAATTGTCTAATAGAGAGAGGAGAGATTACTGAAAACCTGTTTCCTTTGCAAGGGATGGAGTCGACAGAAAATAAAAGAAAGATCCAGGAAAAACATAGAAGGACAGCCCGTTGAAATTCCAAGAGACATGTAGAGATTAAACCCACTGATAAATTCTAGTCTTAAGACTCTCTTGACTTACCTCCACCAGCTTGTTGGCATGCTCGCGGAAAACCTGGGCGTATTCCTTTACTTCCTTCTCATTCCCACTTTTTGCAGCCTCAATGAGAACTAGCAAAGGTACGTTGGTTTCCAAGAAAGAATCAGATATGTGATCCATCACTGCTTTCCGAAGCTACAGTGAAAACAAAATCAGAAACACACACAATTAAGGAACAGAGGAATTGTCTATTTGAGTGTATTACTCATTTAGCCATATGAATTATATCACTGCCTGGAAATAGTTTTTCTAAAGTCCCATTTCTCATTGTCCACAGGCATAATGTTCCAACTCTATTTTTAATCTTGCTGGTGCTTATCACATCAAAGGAAGGCAGAGAGATATGACTAATGAATGATTCTGAATTAACTGTATCGTAGGTCAACTTGAAAGTTGACCTATGCATGGTCTGTAGCTCAATACATTATAGGCTCTCCTTATCAAAGTTCTGCTCTCATCCTTCATTGGCCAAATGTCTCCCTTCAGGTTTTGAGTCTTGATTCAGCTCAAAAACTTGGGCTCTATAGAAAAATGAGAAATATAGGCATCATTCAACAGGTGGGGAGAACTTTAGGTGAACTGGGCCTTAAAGCCACCCTAAAACCTTACCGCTCTGCAGTCTCCTACCCTTTATAGATCCATTGTTTGTATTTAATGGAAGTGGAAACATGAAACATCTAACGATATCAAAACTGCGTCTGCCCATGTGCCATGATGATATAGTTGCTGTGCTCCAGAAAGAAGTACTGACAATTATTCTTCAGGGTAAGTTAGAATAAACATACCCAAATTTCTAACAGTGCATAATTACACATCATCCCCACATTGTTAAAATGGGAAGCAGGGCAGCTGCATGAAAATGAAATGAAAGTGTACTGAGCAATTACCTTCGTGCTGCTTTGTTCATAACTGTCAGAATGTATACAGGGAGAAAACATCCCAAATACGAATAAGTACGAGAGAAGATGATAAACAATGTGTATATTTTCCAAACAAATATTCTTATTCAGGAGTATTCAGGCAAATCTTTTGATAAGGTGATACACATACACATTTATCATTGGTCAGAGGAGAATTTTACACAAATCTCGGTTCCTTTTTGCACTAATTACCATAAAGTATGCATGTGTGTATGTGTAGCTTAGTTTTGGTTTAACTCTGGATTGAGTTGGACATTTCACCATATAAAGTATAACAAAGCCTATGGAAAATTAACATTAATTAGTTACTCATTTAGTAAGGTGTGTTAAAGTTCTGTTTGGGAATAATGTTTTAATTGGTGAGCTCATATATTCTGGGTATGTATGATGTGCCAGACAACTAAGGTTAACCAAGATCTTTACATATTACATTACTTAATCCTCACAAAAATACTATGAGATAGGGACTAGTCTTATGCCAGGTTTTCAAATGAAGAAAATGGGACTTGGAAAAGTTAAATAACTTGCCTGCCATCATAAGGTGGCAAGTAGCAGAAGCCAGTATAAAAAACTCTGAAGGGGACAGTGCAGTGGACACTTGAAACTGACCTGGCTTGGCTCTCTTCCAGGACAGAGACCCTCATGAGGGAGAAACTACTGGGAGAGAAATCAAAATTGAACTGGATGGGGACAACAGAGATAAAAGAAAGGGAAAGTCCAGGTAAAGTGGGGGCAATTGTCAGAGCCAGACTACCTCACCAGTCAAGCCACTGTGTTTTTTTTTTTTTTTTTTTCTTAATCTTAAAATTTTTATTTTGGTAAAATATATATAGCATAAAGTTTTCCATTTTAACCATTTTTAAGTGTACAATCCAGTGTCATTAATTAACTTCACAATGTTGTGCAACCAACATCACCATATAGTTCCAAAATATTTCCATCACCCCAAATAGAAATTGTATAAGCATTAAGCAAAAATTCCCCATGCTTCCCTCCTCTGAGCCCCTGATAAATCTACTCTCTGTCTCTATGAATTTGCCTATTCTAAATCATTCATATAAGTGAAATCATACAATATGTGTCATTTTGTGTCTAAGCCACTGTACTTTTAAATGTCACACAAAAGTAACAGGAGTGAGAACTCTGTGAAGCTAGAAGAGCTATTTGCTCTTCTAGCCTCTGTCTAAACCTTCAGGAAGATTGAGTTCACATAAAAATGAGCAACTTGAAATTATCAAGGTTAAAACTCACATAAAATTATTATAAGAAAAATATATCATCTCTACACAAACTGAAAGCATGCCAGAAAAAATATGCCTGTAAAACAAATTAAAACTGTAATCTACTAATTCAAGCATATTAAAATACACTAAAAATTGATGCAAGATATGAAAGAACATAAATTAGAAAAAGAAGAAATTATAGGATGAGGTCATGAAACTCAGAGAAGAATTATAAATAAAAGAAAAATCATTTGAAGACTAAATAAGAATGAATAAACACAATAGCAAATGCCTCAAGAGAAATAAAAAGAGAAAAGAAGGAAAAATTTTTACCCAAAATAAATGTTTGAAAAAGAGATTTAAAAAATTTGAGAAAAGGTGACACATATTGAAGATAGGCAAAGAAAATTCAATTTATGGCTACTAGAGGTCCCTAAAGAAGAAAATCAAAGAAAGAAAACAGAAAGAATACTAAGAACTCTAATTCATGAAAGTTTTCCTCAATATATATATAAAATTTTCAATTAAAGTGTTATTATATAAATATAATCACTTACATATTTATTTTATATAATTATTAAAAATATATATAAATTATATTCTTTATACATTCAATGTAGAAATATATATTCTATATAGAAATATATATTATATATATATAAACTATTTTCTGAAAAAACATATCATGTACTTGAGAAGAGTGACCTATACTATCAACCAAGAAAACTGGATTCTAAAGAAAAAAGAGACAAGTCTTTATGTACTTGGGCAAATAGAGCATGTGACTTATGAAGGAAAGAAAATCAGATGATGACCAGACTTTTCAACAGCAAAGCTTTTGCCAGAAGAAAATGAAATACTATATTTAAGATACTCAAGGGAAGAAAATATGAGCTAAGAATTTTATAACCAGCAAAACTGACTTTCAAGGATATAAGCCACAGACCAAATTTGATCAACATACAAGAACTCAGAAAATATTGTTGCTATGAGACTTAGGGAATCTGTTAGAGAATGAACTTTACCTGGCAAAATAACTAGGAAAACATCAACATAATATCTAGAAAAACATAACATAAGTAATGGCAGTGAGTATTCAATATATACATGTTTATAGAACTAAGAATATAGGATAGTCAAATGGGAGAGAGTGTAATACAAAATGGATGTATGCTCTGGCAATGAAGAGGTAAAAATGAAAAGAGAAAGGGAATAGGATCTTTTTTGTGAAAAGATTTTAACTATCTTATGTAATTTTAATTATAATGGTAGTATGAAGATTGCTATTCTAACATTATTGTGTTTCAAGGTAAAATAAAACAAACAGTTATGAAAATTTATTTCTCACCTCCTGTGTTCTTGCTAACCAGAAGTGTTGGTGTGGAAGAAAGATGATGTAATATACAAGAGGTTAAAGAAAAATCCTATAATCCTAGATCTGAAGTAGCAATATCAGTATGAACACATGAGATTTTAAAGTGAAAATGCACACACACACACACACACACACACATATACAATTTCCAAGTTCTGTCCAATGAAAAGGTCTAAGAACAATGGCCAGTCCAGTAGCAATGAACATCTTGAAATACAATTTTCCCCTAAACCAAACTAGGACTTCTTAGAGAAATGGTTGATTCCAATTTCTTTGAGGCTAGAAATATGCAAATAGCCTGAAATATCTTATTATACCAGACAGCAAAGAGAGATCAAAGACTACTAGGGTCATGCAAAAATAACTCAGGAGGCTCCCACTTGGTCAAAGACTGGACAATTTAACCACAAAGAATAAAAATTCCAGTGGCTTGAAACCCATCAAATATGTTTAAATGAGTTTATAATGACTAAAAAGTAATAATAATTAAGTGGTCACCTTCATAGGATGACAAAGAACCAATTCATTTATCTTGGAAGGATCAAGAATACATCTTGCTTTCCTACATGAACTGAAATTCTTTGTAACAAGGAAAATGTCTGTCTATAAATTTAGTCCACTTAATAAATGAAGACAAAATGATAGAATATCACCAGTTTGCAACCTTTAATGAATTAAGACATCAGACAATGAACAATAGTGGTTGAAAACATCACAAAAAAGATACAACAATTTAAGAATTGTGAATCACTATACTGTACATCTGTAACTTATATAATATTGTATATCAACTATACTTCAATTTTAAAAAAAGAGAGAGAGAACCAGACATTATGTGCCTTCTGATGAAACAGCACAATCCCAAGTACGGTGATACCAAAGGGATCAAACCTGAACATGGTAGAAGCTCTGGATCCCCTTGGTGATTTACACAAAATATAGAAGACAGAATAACATATGGGACTGCATCACACATATCTATTCAGCTAAATACCAACTCCGGAAACCTTACAGTACAAACCATCCGGGTTCCCCAACAGATAGATTATAAGCAAAAGAAAGGGATGGAAGGGGATGCAACAGATTAGGAGACTAAAAAATAAATCCCAAAACGTGGGCAAACCTAACCTATATCATCTGAAGATGCATATCAGAGTGATAAAACCACAAAGGAATACAAGGAAGTGAGCATTCTCAAAGTCAGGATAATGTTGCTTTTTGAGGGAGGCAGGAAATATAAAAGGAGTTTCTACGGAGGCTGGCAAAGTCTATTTCTTGACCTGGGTAGTGGTTACAAGAGTGTTTGCATAATGATAATGCTTACTGTGTGTGGATTTCTGTACCTATGCTTTATTTTATAATTAAAAATTTCAAAAAAAAAGAAACATTTCTCATGCACACTTTTCCAATTTTATCTAGATGGAATACAGACATGAACCCAAGGTGACCTGGGAAGCCATGAATTGAAGATGGTGTACAACCCCTGTTCCCCACAATCAACCTACACCTGAATGCATGGAGGAGAGCTTCCCAGTGTTCTGTCACTGGCCCAGTATTGTTACATGATTAAGAATGCAATTCTATTTTGTTGGAGCTGTTGCACATTTTGAAGTTTATTAGTTATAGTAGTTGGTCTGTTCTAACTTAACTGGAACACATTGAAACAGATCTCTTTTTTTTTTTTTTCTGCCAATTCTGTCTTCTTTCAGGCTACATTTCCTTCCCTTGATTCTTCCTACTTAAAAGCTGGGCCCCAGGCCAGTATCATTGCCATTTCCTGGGAGTTTGTTACAAACTTTACAAACTTTGTTACTTGCTTTACAAACTAAAACAAGCCTCAGGCCCATCCCAGACCTCCATTTCAACCAGAATCTGTATTTTAATAAAAAGCCTAGGTGATTCCTATGTACAGTAAAGTTTAAAGAGCACCACCCTACAAGAACTATTGTATCTGTTAAGTTCTTAGTTGCAAGCATTAGAAACTGATTTTGGAAGGTTTAAGCAGAAAAGCTCTCCTGTTAGTTGAAACAAAGAACAGAATTCAAAAATGTTAAGACAGGGTTCCCCTGGTGGCGCAGTGGTTAAGAATCCACCTGCCAGTGCAGGGGAACAAGGGTTTGAGCCCTGGTCTAGGAAGATCCCACATGTCACGGAGCAACTAAATCCATGCACCACAACTACGGAGCCTGTGCTCTAGAGCCTGCGAGCCACAACTACTGAGCTCACACACCACAACTACTGAATTCCACATGCCTAGAGCCCATGTGCCACAACAAGAGAAGCCACCACAATGAGAAGTCCGCATACCACAATGAAGAGTAGCCCCTGCTCACCGCAACTAAAGAAAGCCGGCACGCAGCAACAAAGACCCAACACAGCCAAAAATAAATAAATAAATAAATAAATTTATTTTTAAAAAAATCTGTTAGGACGCTGTGTCTTTATGTCATTAGCTTCTGATGCAAAATCTTAGGCAAATGAACCTGATTTTTAGCTGAGTGAAATATAGACCCAAACTCTGGGTCATGTGTAAACATCTAGTTGCAAGGGTGAAGGAGGAAGGTGTTGGGAGGAAAGCACTTTGTAAAAACAAGTGTTCTGGCCATTTTAGCTTCTTATATACCAAAATTCATATAATGAGGAATTCCACAAACATCGGAAAGGAATTCAGATGCTGACTCAAAACCAAAAAATGGCCAATAAAAATAGATCTGGTAGAGTAATAATTCAGGTACTCAAGCATGGGTGGAAGGTGGAAAAAATAAATACATTTATAGGAAAAAATTAAAGGTGAAGGGCTGTCTGTAAGAAACAATATCAGAAACTATGGTCTGGGACAGGAATGGCAAGTATACGACCACATTTCCTTTCTATGCCTACACCAGACATGACTAATCAATCACAGTGTTCTTTTATTCTGAGCTCAAATACCATTTCATAATCCTTCTTAGGACAGTGTTCCAGATACCTAATGCCAATAAATCCTATTTCTTCTGTAGAAGGAAAGCTTTCTTTCTTTGCTGAATCTTACCTGCAATTTAAATGTTTTTGCTTGCCAACCTTTAGGTGGAATGGTCTCCAAGCACCTGACAATCCAGTGCCATCTTGATTTTCAGAAATAAGAGTTAACACCCAAATCTAGGCTGGGCTCATGATATTTAACAAATGGCTGATTGTTTTAACATGTCTTGTCATTTAGACAGATGTTTAGAAAAATCTTGTTAAGAATAATAGTCTTTACTTCACTACAATGATGTAAGATACACCAATCAAGGTCAAATTCAGGGTAGAGGGTGATTTTAAATGGGCTCAAAACTTTGAACCTTAAATATTTCCATGCATACAGCTGCTCTGGGCTCTTCACAATCACTGACAGATTTTACCATGTTTCCTTAAGCTTTGGGGTTTAATTGTTATTAAAAATGAAAAATCAAAACAAAAAAGTGTCTGGGCCAGGAGCCATCTAGCCTAGGGGCTTGACAAGAATTAAGCCTCATTAAATCAGGCAAATTTTAGCCAGTCTGAAGGTCAATTAAGGTAATCAGTGCAGTAATCCACCCAAAACCACTTTAATAAGCTAAGGTGCTGCCAATGCACACAGTACACTGGTAATGACAGCACTGCTCACAGTTTGGGATGGGGGTGGGGGCAGCTGTGGGGGGAGCAGAGGCATATCTATGAAGCTTGTGCAAGAGCACTCAGAGAATAATCTTTTTTTTTTCCCTTTATTTTGTTTCTTTATGAGAAACACATAAAATCCTTTGGTCATTCTATTCATTAGCCTGATGGCACTATCTTCTGTGAAGCAAAATCATTTTAATTAGGATACTAGCTTCTTTCCTTTATGAAACCTTACTTCTTTAGAAAGAAAAAGAAAAAGGAAGAAGAACAGTTCATCAGGCTTCATGCTTTTCTCCATATACCCCTCTCCCCAGTTCAGGCCCTACTGGATCAATTCAAAGCACAAATGTCATCATTAGAAACACCAATGTGCATGCCCCTAAATAACAAACACATGATGGTTTAGTTTAGTCAGATAAACAGCCCATGCCCTCTAGATTTCTCCTCTAGGAGTGCTGATGCAGTCAAGATACCAGTTGATACATATCTTGCTGATGGATTAAAAAGCACTGAGTAGATAACTATTGTAGATTTGTTATATGAATGGCCCCATTCTTCACCTTCCTCTACCCAAGCCCATTGCCATGTAACTCTGTATTGTCTGCCTTCTCTGGCTCTGGGCTGGGCCATGTGGCATGCTTAGGGTCAACGGATGTTGACAATTATGATACATGCAGGTGTGAATTTGCTTGGTGTAGTGGACTTGCTTGGTTTAGTTAGTCTGCCATTCTCATGAGTAGGACATGCCTAGGCTAGACTGCTTGTCCCAGGAGGAGGGAGACAAACATGTGGAATAGAACTAAGTCACCTCAGTCATTCCCATCAAGACCATCTTAGGTCAGTGAAGAGCAATTGAGCCCATACACATGAGAAGGCTTGACTAAGGTGACCACCCTAGACTACTGAGCAACAAAAGCTATTTCTGCATGCCATTGAGATATTATACTGCACTATCGTGACAATAGATGACTGATAATATACATACTAAACTAGAATAAGTTTTTGTGGTCACTGAACCATTTTTGGGGGGAGCCACCATCAAAATAAATTTCTGATCAATCAGTTGACTGGTTGGTGTCATTCTAACTCAGTTCTTTGGCCAAAAGCACTGGATTAACAGTAGTCTGCTCTACATGTACAATTATAAGCTCTGGGTTATGCTTAAAAACATCACAGCTGCAATTTCTTATTTTTATAGATTTAACAAATTTTTAGTTTGAAATTGTACTGAAAAGACAAGTCATGGGGACTAGGACAGGGAAGGGTTGGTCAGGGATCATCCTGAAGAATAGCAGCAGGTACTTGGCTCCTTCTGCTGGCTCCATTTTCTGTCCCAGTATGCACAGCACCATACCAAAGTCCCCTTCTTACTCCACAGTAGGCAAGGGCAATTGCTTTCATGGGAAGAGAGAATGAAATATTGCCTTAGGATCCCAGGCAGTGCTGGGTCATCATGGATCTCCAGAAGGCCTCAATCCAGCATGTACAGCAGCTTTCCTTAGTGCTGGTAAAAATGTTAGCAGAACGTGGAGCCCATCATCACTGGAGGCAATACAAGGAAGCAAAAGAGAGACTGGTGGAAAGGAGGGTGAACTCAGAAGGCAGAAGTGGATTGCAGCAGTGGGCAATGGAGAAAAGGTGGTAAAAAGGGGAGCAGGAAAGGATTGGGGAGAATAAGTATGTCATATTAGCAGACTTTAATGCTTATTTTGTGTCAGACACTGTTCTAAATGATTGGAATAACTCATTTATTTCTCTGAAAAGACCTGGGTACTATGTTCTCCATTTTATAGGTGAGGAAATTGAGGCAATTGAATGTTACTTGTCCACATTCACATGACTGATAAGTGACAGTGGCAGGATTTGAACCCAGGCTGGCCCCAGAGTTCACACTCTGAACTAGTAGTATATGCAACCTCTCCTTTGTCTAATTTTTTTCAGCTTTGCATACATTATTGACTGAAAGCAAAGGTATATAGATACTGATGGTGCATAAAATTACAGGAATATACGTGATCCAGCTTTCTGGATGATGAGTGAAGTGCATGAAGAGTTCTAAAAGATTCCCCCAGGATAATAAAAGAAAAAAAAAAAAAAAAAAGAAAACCCCAGTAGAGAGGATGGGAAACAGACCCAGGGGCAGATGGATACCCCAAGAGGGAGTAAGTTGTCCCTCCAGAGGCAGAAGTGATGCTGAGTCCTAATGAATCCCCATTCCAGGAGCTGAAAGGGACCTCCTATATACTCACTATGAGACTCTGTGACTTCCTGGGGCTTTATGAGTCTGTAAAGAAAAAAAAAAATGGAGGACTCATGGGTCAAGATATGTCTACTGCAAAACATGTCCATGGGTCTTACTTGCTTTTATGTAACTATCTTATTAAAACTTTTTGGTCAAAGTGTTTTAAAACAGTAAATTGTCAGATTCTCAACAAAGGCTTAAGTCAACAGGAGTGAGAGTCCTCCCAGAAATGATTGGGATCCACTTCCCCTGCTTTCAGATGGTAATTATGGTATGTATGAAAATCTATAAGCCAGGTGGTGACAGAGGTTAGAAGGGATCTGCATTATTATAGAGATATCTTTGAAAGGTGCAGATGAAGGTTAGTACTGTGACAATCTAGCATTCTAGTTTTTTTTCTCATTCTTAAGAGTTTTAGGATCAAATCATATTCATCCTAAATATATCTATCTATGACATAGTCCATGAGCAAAGGCACATCCAAAATTGAGACCCAGAGTCCTAAGCAGCCAGGACCAGGGACACCTTGAACTTGGTATCATCCAGCAAGTGCAGGGACTCATAAATACTGCATTCATTAGCTCATGAGCCCTGTGATTTGTGTCTCTGATGAATAGGGGCACATTTTTTTGACCCCTCCAGTAAACAGGCAATGTAATTCCTCGGTAAATTGACTATTAGAATGGTTTAAATGCCCTTGCCTACAAGCTGAAAGGCATAGTTAACACTTTTTACATAAGCTAGAAGACCAAAATTTAGCTATCAATCAACCAGAGCAGAAAGGAATGACTTGACAAAATCATTCGTTAAGTCTGACAGGAGTCAAGAACACAAGGCTTTCTTCCAACTATTTAAATGTATGTGTGACAAGGGAATATTAATTGCCTAAGCCAAGACATTTAAAGGTATTAGCTCAGCACTACCAGTCTATTTTACCCAATTAGGGCTATTCATCAATATAAACAACTACATTTTCTTCAGCAAACCAAAAGAAACACAGTTGATGGATCACAACTATTCTAACAATTCACTTTCTTATTCCATAAGAGGGCAGAGTGATTATAGGATAGAGTTTAACTCACAAACTCAAGAAGAAGAATAAACTGTCTCAAAAACGACCAAAATGGGCTGCCAATGGGGTGGGACATGAGGAAGGTATGATGTGTATTGAGCCACTTTCAAATAGATACTGCAAAAGTGTTTTGCAGAGTTTAAAAATCTGCAACCATTTGATGAATATGAAACAGTTCTCTGAAAAAGACAGTTCAAGTAAAAAATGGCCCTCCCCAGCCAACAAGAATCAGAGAAGCTTAAACTTGGATGAGACTTTGAAGGCTGTATGCCCAATTTTAATCTAACCAATGAAAGGACACCTATGCAAATCTTTTTAATGGGTAGACATTCATTCTTTCTTTAATTTCAGTTTTATTGAGATAAAATTGAGATTAAAATAAAATTTTAAGATATTTAAAGAGTACATCGTGGTGATTTGATATACATATACATTGTGAAAGGATTCCTCCCATCTAGTTAATTAACATATCCATCACCTCACATACATTTTTTTTTTTTTTTTTGCTTTTTTGGTCAGAACTTTAAGTTCTACTCTCTTGGAAAATTTCAACTTTACAGTACAGTGTTATTAATTATAGTCACTTTATTATTTACAGGAGACTCTCAGACCTTATTCATCTCATAGGTTAAAGTTTGTACCTGTTTAGCAACCTCTTCCCATTCTCCCATCCTCCAGCCCCTTGCAGCCGCTTTTCTATTTTCCACATTTACGAGTTTCACTTTTTTCTTTAAGATTCCACATATAAGTGATACCATGCAGTATTTGTCTTTCTCAGTTTGGCTTTTGTCACTTAACATAATGCCCTCAAGGCTCATCTATATTGTCACAAATGGCAGAATTTCCTTCTTTCTCATGGCTGAATAATATTCCATTTTGTGTGTGTGTGTGTGTATGTGTGTATTTTATATATATCTCACACCTTCTTTATCCATTCATCTGTTGATGGACACTTAGATTGCTTCCATATCTTGACTATTGTCAATAATGTTGCATGGACATGGGAGTTCAGATATTTCTTTGCTATTCTGTTCTCATTTCTTTTGGATATATATCCAGAAGTGGAGGAGCAGATCATATGGTAGTTTTATTTTTACCTTTTTGAGGAATCTCCATACTGTTTTCCACAGTGGTTGCACCAACTTATACTCCCACCAACAGTGCACAAGTGTTCTCTTTCCTCCACATCCTCACCAACACTTGTTATCTCTGGCCATCGTAACAGGTATGAGATGATATCTCTGTGGTTTCGATTTGCATTTCCCGGATGATTAGCTATGTTGAGCATGTACTTGTTGGCCATTTATATATCTCTTTGGAGAAATGACTATTTGGGTTCTCTGTCCATTTTTAATGGGATTGTTTCTTTTCCTGCTGTTGAGTTGTATGAGTTCTTTGGATATTGTGGATATTAACCCCTTAAAATATATATGATTTGCAAATATTTTCTCCCATTCCATAAGTTTCCTTTTCATTTTGTTGATGGCTTCTGTACAGAAGGTTTTCTGTACAGAAGGTTTTAGTTTGATGTAGTCCATTTGTTTTTGATTGTTTGTTTGTTTTTGCTTTGGTTGCCTTTGCTTTTGGTGTCAAATCCAAAAACTCATTGCAAAGGCCACTTCCAAGGAGCTTATCCCCTATGTTTTCTTCTAGGAATTTTATGGTTTCAGGTCTTATGTTCAAGTTTTTAAATAATTTTGAGTTGATTTTTGTATATGGTGTAAGACAGGAGTCCTATTTTATTCTTCTGTATGTGGATATCCAGTTTTCCTAACTATTTATTGAAGAAACTACCCTTTCCCCATCATACATTCTTGATTCTAGTTGTTCATTCTTGTAAAGGAAATAAAGGCCCCTTAATAATCTGTCTTCCGTTGTGCATTTCAACATCTTTTTCTGATCTCACAGGGGGGGAAAAAAAGGATCCATAAAGAAAAATCTACACAAATGCCACATTAGTATTAAAGAGATTTAAATGTTAGACCAAAGAAAACAAATAAGAGTAAATGCACACAAATAAAATGGGGTAGGTAGTAATGCAATTAGCTCAAAGTAGGCAGGGACATTATTATAAGAGTAGTAAGAAATTCACAGAGAAGAAAAAATATGCTTTATCTCTTTCTTTATTCCACTGCTTCTACTCAGTAATTGGTGTTCACTCATTCATTCCTTCTACTAGCATTTGAAGAGTTCAGGGTGTACCAAGCACTATGTTTGACCAGGGACACAAAGAAAAATAAGACAAATCATCTACTCTCACTCATTGCTAAAAATTCCTCTGTTACCTCAATTCCCAATTACTAATAAAGCTACAGTGATCAACTTAACCACATATACTTGACTGGCCTCAAAAACGCTGCTTAGAGGCAAGCATGAGCTCCTCCTATTCAGTGTATTGGAGGCTGGCCTAGGGAACACCCTAAAAGAGTCCAAATTTGTTAATATCTTTCACATCATATTACTAAAGACTTTTTCTCACTTAGAAAGGTTCTCCCAGGATTCCTCCACCTCTCCATCAGAACAGACATACTTGCAAATATGCAGTTTGTTAGCCTGGAAGTTTTGGTATTTCAAAAGGGTGGAATTTTAGGCAGCATAGGTGACGGTGGAGAAGATATTTCTAGTATAACACCTTGTTCAGAGCCCTTAACCCACCCTGAAAAGCAGACCAATTATTCTGTGTATTTGGAAGTTCTACTCAGTTTCCGGCTGCTCATTGCCCTTAATATTAATCCTGTGCATGTTCACTTTTATATCTTGCAGAGAAATTTCCTAGACATTATTTCATTTGACCTTATTTACAATGTCATGGTAAGGGTGACAGATGTGGTTTGCAGGGCGAGCATCGTTTTCTTTGTTATATCCTGAGAGACGAGGAAAGGGAGGGTCCACTAGTTACACATAGAAAATACTAGAGTCAGGTCTCTGGTTCCAAGAATAGTGCTATTTTACTTAAGGTCTATGTGTTTATGAATCTGGCTGTTCCAATTCACAAAGCCCAATTGGACAAAGATGATCTTTTTTTCCATCCTTCACTCCCACACCTAGTCAACAATTTACCCCCAGCACTATATCCCCTCAGGCATTGCTTACCACAAAGGAGGATCTAAGTTTAGATAGCTGCATATTTCATTCTGAGTATTTGTTATCTGCCATTGATTAACTGGTATTGAATGGGCATAAGCAGCTTGAATCCAATGTGAGAGAGTCAAGAGTTGTATCAAATAAGTTAAATCTAGCAAGGACTCTTAGGAATTTTATGAAATATTGCTCAAAGAAAGATTTGATGCCCCCCGCACCAACTGCATTGGCAATTGAGAGAGATAATCATTGAATGGATGGTTTTATAGAAGGCTAACAATAGAAGCCTATAAAAAGTATATTAAGAGCAAGATACAGAGGAGAACAACTCTCTAAAACCATATTTCTTTCTAGTGGGGTCAGTTTTGTACACCAGCCAGAGTGTGGCAGGATTTGTACCAGATAGAATCATCTGGCCCCATACTTCCATATTTCTGGTCATTCCACATTACAACACTAGGTAAGGGAAGATGGATGATGAACACTTACTGTTGGTACATATGTCACTTGTAAATGAACCTCTAAAACTTCTGACCATTTGTGGTCATCAAAGAGCCCATCACATTTTCTAAAAGAGAAAGCCTTTCATCCATGTTCCCCTGCTCTAATCCAGTTATAGATAATCGTGTACCTCTGAGCTAACTTCTCTCTCCCGAGCTCTGCCCCCCGTACGTTATACTTCTTCACTTCCTGTCTTTAACTATTGCACAGTGTTTCCAACAGCTGCTGAATTTTTCCCTAGAGGGGCTTCATTTCAGACAGAGCCCTAATGATTACTCCACATTTCTAAGTTTGCAGAAATCCTATAACATGACTGATGCTATCACTGATTAAGGGAAAGGCAGGAGACAGTCAGACTTCAGGTCTTTCAGTTTTTCAGGAGATCTGGACTCTTACACCATATTTGTTTCATCTCAAGCAGACTCTTACTTCTAGAGCATGGGTTGCCCTACTTTTCCTATAAAAGGCCAGACAATATATAATTTAGTCTTTGCAGCCAGTTGGTCTCTACCACAACTACTCAACTCTGCCATTATAGAACAAATACTGACAATACAACTGCTTTACCTAAACAGGCAGAAGGCCAGATTTGGGCCACAGGTTTGCAGGCACCTGTTTTATGTGGTTTCATCCATGGACGTTAAGTCTTACAACCTTATCACTCTGTCCATGTCACTCTGTTGCTTCACTAGTACTGCAAATCCCTGGCTATTTCAAGCTCCATTCACCCACTCTTTACTTAGAACTGAGCATCTGCAGTACCCAACAGTTACCTGCTTAAGAAGAGAAATAAGGAGCCTAGAAATGGCCTCAAGAGTCCCCAAGGGGCCAGTCTGACTGCTTTACTTGACCAAGTTGACTTTTATTCTCTTTGCCTCACGCTCTGCTAGAAAACATAGGTTATTTCAATGGTGTTTAAGCAATTCCATTTCTAGCAGACACTTTGAGACACAGAACAGAGGAATGGTTATCTGTAAAAGCAGGAGTTGTTGAATTTTCCTAAAAATTCTGTGGACTAGGAGGGTATCTGGTTGGGTTGCCCAGCCTGCTCATTACCTCAGTAGGTGTTCTGACCTGGACTGGACTCCAAATCCTGATATTTCCTCCTAATTTGGCAAACATATTGAGAGTATTTCCACAGACTGGGCAAATATACAGTGAATGCACCCAAAGAACAACAGACAAGCTGGTTGCTATGGTAATTTACAGACACAATGAAAGTCACAAGTGATCTACTTTCACCTGGTTATTATGGCATCTATAACTACAGCCTCAGGGTCACATTGATCTAAGCCTTCGGATTTCAAAGGAGGGGCTGAGGGAAATCTGCTCAGTCGGCATGGTTCATTAGTGCTCCCTTCTTCCTGCCCCTGTGACTCTGAGCCCTCTCTCGCCCATGTTCGCCTGCATGGACCTCCCAGCTCGCCTTGACCAAAGGTGCTCTTCAACTTCTCTGTCACCCCCTTCATACAGCTGCAACTCCAACTGCAGCTACTTAAAGGCAGCTTGATCTTCACTGAAATTGAAGGAATCAAATAAAGGTATAGATGTACTGCCCTTAAGAGTTAACAGGATTGATGTACTCATGAAAAACCAAGAAATTGTGGAATGAGAGAGGAGGTACTGAGACTGGTTATTCACCCAAACTTCTGACAAGCACTTATGGTTGGATCAGATGGAAAATCCCCTCTTATCACCAGAGCCCTCAAGACAAATCGTTCCTCTCTAACCCTAGAACACTGGGGCACAATCCATTCATCTATTTCTTACTGAATATACCAGGCAGGTCAACTAGTCTCTCAATTTGCATTTAATCAGCTATCTCCCACCCCAGTTAAAATGAAAGTCCTTTACTTTTTTCCCCTGTGATTAATTAGGAAAATAATTATCAAAATCTCATTCATGTCTCAGTGTCTTGCACAGGGCTAGCCACAGATATGGATGATTTAAGGAAGAAAAAACAGATGATGATATTGAAGAGGAAAGCTATTATTTTGATTATTATTGAGGATCTCAAGACATTATTAATTGATATTTACCTTATAGCCTTCCCATTAATGGAATTTTAATAAAAACTATAAATTAAGACCAAAGTGTATCAACTTTAACAACTAGTCATTAAAAGGACAGGCTTCAGAATCCGCCCACATGGGTTCACTAACTTACCAGCTTTATATCAGTAATAAATGTAATTTCACTGTCATAGCTTCAAAATGCAACTCTGTAAAAATAAAATCTTTTGATAATAATAGACTGTAGAATCAAATTGTAGATAAAGTGTCAAGGAGAGAATGGACACTTGTTAAGCAAATGTCCAACAGTTTCAGTGGGTTTCAGCTTTGCTTTTTTGACCTTTATACATAACCAGATACAAATAGGAACAATGGATCAGATGATTAAGAGAGTTGGCTATTTCAGCTTTCAATGACAAGACAGCAGCAGCTGCTCCGTTCCTAAGCCTAACCACTCTTAGCATTCAGAGTTATGGAAAGGCAAGCCAAGTGGTTGTGAAGCCATGAATTCATATGCAGTAATAATCACTATTTGTAGGTCTTTGAAACTCTAAATAGAGTTCTTTACTGAAGCTTTTATCTGGGCCTTAAACTTAGACAAAGTAGAAAAAAAATCAGTTTTGCAGCACAAAAGCAACATCAATGGTTGATAATTACAAAATCACTGATCTTAACTCAATTTCCTAGCTACTAAAATTGCCCAGTAATGGTACCAGATGCTGAGTAAAGGGATAAGCTCCCATATCTAAAGCAGAGGCTGTTGCAGGTGGTGTTAAGGATGCTGAAGAAAGACCTTTTGCCCTGAGAAAAGACCTTAGAGGTCCCTTCTACTTCTAAGAGTTTATGAGTCCATGACCACTGAATCCATCTCTCTTTTTTCAAAGCTGGTTGAGAAAAAAGTTCAGAAGATATTATTCCTTTCTTTTCCTACCTCTCCTTTTCCCCTACTTCTATCCCCCCTCTGATTTTAGGGGTAACTGCAAATCTTTATAAACATATAATCATCATTCAGCTTTTAAAATAGCATTTAAACAGACTGTATCCACCGTATATTAACACATATATGTGGAATCTGAAAAAATTGGTATAGATGACCTTATTTACAAAGCAGAAATAGAGACATAGAAGTAGAGAACAAACATATGGATACCAAGGGGGAAAATGGGTGGTGGTGGGATGAATTCGGAGATTGGGATTGGCATATATAAACAATTGATACTATGTATAAAATGGATAACTAATGAGAATCCACTGTATAGCACAGGGAACTCTACTCAATGATCTGTGGTGACCTAAATGAGAAGGAAGTCCAAACATGAGGGGATATATGTATATATATAGCTGATTCACTTTGCCATACAACATAAAATAACACAATATTGTAAAGCAACTATACTCCAATAAAAAAAAAAAAGAGAGACTGTATCCCTCTTTCTGAAGTTAAAGATGGGTGTGATTTTTCTCCCTCTCGTTGGAGGACATTCTTTGTTGAGATGATTAAATTTCTTACCTTTTTTTCTGTATATGAAGGAAATTTTCCATGCTCCAGCCTGACAAAAATACCTGTTCTGGGTACAGTTTCCTGAAATGTGGCACCATATGTGCATCAGTAAACATGTGTAGAGTAAATTAAGCCAAGCCTTATAATGAGGCAGTAAGGAAATTACTGTAGACCTGAAAGAGTAAATCAGCAGTATCAAAATGCTCTCCATTTTCTCTGAAGCACTTCAGAGTGCCATAAAAAAAAGCTCTTATCACTGTGATACACATCAGAAAGAAATGCATTTGGAGCAAGACAACCTAAAAGACACCACAATTCAAATAGGTCTTCAAATCTGGAGTCCAAGGTGTCATCTCATCACAAAATTTAAAAGTCAGCCCTTTTGCCACTAACGTAGGATAAAAAAGAAAACTGCCTGACATTGAGACTTTGGGGGTAAACTCTCTCATATAGCAGGTGCAGTAAAGACATTAAGAGATAGAAGCTCTGGAGGAGAGCCAAGTCTAAGGAGAGTCACCCATCATAAACAAAATAGCAACGCTGTACATAAAAACAGGATCAGTATTGCTGGGTTTTTCTTTTGCTTCAGGCTTCAGTATAGCTCAGCACTGCCTTGCTACTGATCCTGTCTTTATTTACAATGTTGATAAGATGCTCATCACGAATATTTTTGCATTAATTTCAATTTTCTAAAATACTGCAGAAAATATTATTTATCTTGATTACTCAGTTTTTTGGTTCTCTCTAAAATTATGTGCCGTAGGCTACTGCCTCTTTCCCCTTCACCTCCACTTGGCCCTGCCCCAGAAAGCACAGATCTTGCCAAGCCCTTCAACACAGCACAGTAAACAATTAGACCATCCATTTCTAATCTTGGCCCATGGGGAGAAGAGGCTCAAGCTTGGATTATCCCTCCCTTAAAACAAGTATTGTATCTGTGAAGTGGTGAGGTCTAGAAGACACCAAATGGATTGGAGAGAACGTGGAGGGCTTCTGGAATGCTCAAGTAAATCTTCCAAAGGACTGTAAGGAGATCTAAAAGTTCCCACCATCAGAAACAAAGGCAGTGGAATTCAAACCTGCCAGAACATCACAATTACCCAGAAAGCTTAGCATGATACAGAGTTTAAGTTACCACCGTCTGTACCTGAAATCAGAAATCTCTCAAAATGGAACCATATACAGGTTTCTCCCGCTATCCGAAAGTAGAGCGTCCCTATGAAACCGTTTGTAAGCCGAAATGCTGTAAACCGAACAAGCAACTACCGTATGATGCATCTTGCCAATGGATTCACAAAATAAATCAAGATAAAACACAGAGGCTTATAAACACAGTTCAAAGCTATGGCAGCTGAATGCTGAGATGTTGAGTGTAGTTCCCGGAGAAGGGGCTTGGTGGCGCCACTCTTGCTACTCGCGGTGCCCACGGCCTGTATAAGAGCTGGCTGCAAAATACTGGACAGATTTTTGCGTTTCCTTTTTTTTTTTTTTTTTTTTGTAAAAGCAAAAATCCTCCAGATTTCTTTCAGTTAGCAAAAACAGGAACTAATGTAGGTATTTCATAAAAGCAAAATGGCATAAAATGGACTTTCAGAAAGTGGGGGATACCTGTATCTGCATTTTGTCAGGTTCTTGAGCTGACTTTTCTCAAACCAGCCCAGCAGCAGGAGACATCTGGGTTAAAGCATAGAAGCTCTCTCTTAAGATGGAAAAAGCTGTTATTACAGTAAAACGGGACTTTTTAAGGTAACAAATCTTGTTCTTAAAACAACAGAAGCAAAGACATGAGAGCTTAGAACAGAGGGAAGTTGATGATTGGGATATTTTGGGGTGGGATAGCTGCATACAGAGGATTCTTCATCTTTTCAACACCTTTGTGGTAGCAGCTTACTTTATTTTGGGTGCTAAGATATGCCTTAAGGAAACAAAGAATATCAGGACACGGGCACAAGCAAAAGCACATAAACAACTTAAATCGACTGCAAAAAGTGTCATAATAAAGCTATTTTAAAATGCTTCAGGAGCCTACTGAATAAACCCTGTTTATAAAAATTGGATAAAGTTGTGATGATAAGGTGACATTTAAGCTAAGCCTTGTAGGAAAAAATGTGAATTTTCCTAAAAGGAAAAAAAAAAAACAAAAACAAAAAAAAGGAGGGAGGGAGGACATTTGGAAAAATTGTTAATTTTCCTGGAAGAAAAAAATTAAAAGGAGGGAAAGGGGTCATTCCAGGCAGAAGTAACATCAAGTGCAAAGTCATGAAGATGTGCTAATACTGGTCTAAGAGACTGCTGGAGCTACAGTGCGCTGAAGGTAGAGAGCCTGGGATCAAGGTACTGGTTATGAGGCTGTGACCATCCTTTTTGTGAAAAGCAATGAAGCAGTGCCAATAGCAGTGGAGAGGAAGGAATGCACTTGAAACATAGATAGGAGGTGGAATCAGCTGAACTAAATGACTGCACTTAGGATGGATGTTCTGAAAAGTCTGGGTAAGCTGAAAGGACATTCAAAAAAAAAAAAAAACGAACCCTTGTTGTTTGAATCATCATCTTTGAAAATCTTCCAAATTTTCCTGCTTAGGAGTTACATCCTGGAAAATATGATAGAATTTTTTTATAATCCTATATTGGATCTTCCAGTGTCAGGATCAAGATTTTATCTGGCATTCTCATTGCCTAGGACAGGAGGTGTCAGAGACAGGACCAAAAGCAGACATTCTCTTGAATGTCTCAGACATTCTCTTGAGACTCAGACATTGCTATGTATCCTTCCCCATCTCACTTTTCCTTGACTTCAGGTGCCTGGCAGTTTCCTATTCATACATGTGTTACAGATCCCTCTGCTCAGTACAACGTGTTATTTGATTAATCAATATTGATCAAGCTCCTGGACTCCTTCTGTGATCTAGACTCACTAGTGAGAGAGAGGTCAAGCTTGGCGTCTTCCGTAAGCTTGTGTTCATGTGTGAACCATCAACCACATGTTGGCTCACAGGAATCAATTAAACTACTCCATGACTTGAATAGTGTCTTTGTAAGGAAAGAGCTTGCTGATAGTGATATTTTAAGAACTATTTGCAAGGATAAAATCATGTCCCTTGAACTTGGCCTAATGAGTGTTTTCCAGGAGATAAATAAGTATGTGGTGGTCTGACATTCAGGACTGCTGTAACAGGAATTTCCTAACGTAGAGATAGCTTGAATGTACAACCGTGATCAGGAGACTTGTCCAAAGATCACCTTTCAGAGTGCTCTTGAGCTCTCTTCTACCACTGCTCTTCTCCTTCTGGTCTTTTTTATTCTGATTTTGGTGTTTCTGATGACATTTGTTTTCAGCTGTCCCAGAGTTTCTTATGTTCTGTATTTTAAACCCCAATTGCTGTAGGATCATTTTCTGGTCTCTACATTTCTACAGCAGCACGGCAATCTGACCTAGGGGTAATCTGACCAGGGATTGTTAGCTCTGACATAGGGTTTCAATGTGAAGAACACAAACCTTAACATTTGGAGGAAATCTATATTTTGTTTCATAATTTTTAAATTGTAGCCATATAGATAGCTTCATATCCTTATGAGGAAAGCAGCTTCAAGTCTGGAAATAAATGATTTCAAAATGTTTTCTTACAATGAATCTAAAAATAATTGGCCCCATCAGCAGATGTGAGAAAGAATTGAATGCTTTAAAATTCCCTTTTTTCTGTAAATGTTTTGGAAGGTCTATAATTCATGCTTTGAGAAGCCAGCTACCTAAACATAATAGCACTTTTTAAAAAGAGGTTCCAGAGAACCATAACAGCTGGAGACCTGAGAGATGATATCCTATCATAAACAAGAACCCTATTTTTGACATGCACCACAGATGTTTTTTTTCTGTCTGAAGTACGTACATGTCACTCATCCCCAACCCCATGGTGGTAAAGGTGCTGTTGAAAACCACAAAGCACCTCTATATATTACATGAACACTCCTTCTTCCCCAACTGCCTCCCCCAAAGGAGATTAGTGTATGGGTGACCCAACTGTATCCACTGGTTCTATGGATTGGCAGGATGGGGAATGATTATGAGCCAAGACCCCACAGCCGGACTGCCTGGACTGGGACCTCCATGAATCCATACTTTGCATGGCTGTGGATGCATTACTTGGCCTCACGTCCCCATCTGTAAAATGGACATGGTAACAATCTTTTCTATCTCACAGAGCTGGCATGAGGATTAAATAGGGTCCATTTGTAGAGAGAACTTAGAACAGTGCCTGGCACATTGTAAGGACTCAATATATGTCAGCTATTTTTTGGTTTACATTTTGTGGACAGTGATTTTACAAGGTCTAGCTGATGACTACCCACCTTTAGCCACAGTTCTTATATACGGAATTGGGTCACAAAGGGGACAGCTGAGGAATCTTCAGCTGTAATTATTTCTTACTAATCTTGGAAGCTTTTCCTGTAGTCCTATCTGGAGGCAGGATCTTGGTAAATCAACCTTTAATGTGCCACCCAGTGACATGTTTTGCTTGTTTGTTTGTAATCCTTTGTTATATAATCCATTCTATTAAGTATGCATCCCAATGTAAAAGCATTCTGTACATGGTTTGGTTGTCTTTTGAAAAAGTTTTGACTGTGATAGCAAAATGGACACTTTTGTCAAGTTGACGCACTGAATCTCATTGCTGGAATTATTACGATGGCTATTAAGGGTGAAGGAATAATAGTTAGTCCATTGATTGGTTTGGGGAATGAGAGAGAGTTGCTAAGTTCAGCAACACACTAACATGTTATGATTACTACTTATTAACTTCTCATAGGAAAACATCTGGGTCTTGCTTTGCTTATCAACTTTGGGGGGGAGGGGAAGACTAATACAAGCACCAAAATAAGAATCAGGATAAAGCATCGTCACTGTAAGCTTAAGGAAAATCGAGACCATGCCTAGAATAGTTCACAGGTGGCACATAGAAGGAGGACATCGAGGAACAGCTGGCAGACACCAAATGGGCCCTCTCTAAGGGATGGGTAGACCGCGTGGGCTACTGGGTACTCAGGCAGGGACTCGGCCAAAAGCTTTTTTTCTTATAATGGGCTGACTCCAGAATCACAGCAGTGACAGTAGCTCAGACATGGGGCATACTGTGCCCACAGCTCTAAAATTAAAACAAAATGCTTAAAGCTGGCAGTTATATTCCCCTAAATCCATTTTTAATTCCAAACAAGATACTCTTAAAAGGATTCTGTTCTACCACTGCCCACTCTCAGGGGCTTAATTGGCAAGATGGATCCATGCCAATGAGTTGAAATAACGCCCATGGGTTCCTGCAAACTTTTTCACAATTTATGACTCCCCAGTTCCTTGGGACATACTGCCTGAAAAAAAGGGACTTCTACTTGGTTCAAAATTCTACTTAAACAGAAATCCTTTTTATTCAATTGCTTGATTTTTTTTTCATGTGTTTACAAATTTAAGTCCACTTTCATTAGGCAAGTTCAAAATAATAATCAAGATTGACTTTATTTTTTAATTTGGTGACTACAACTTTGCGAGACTCCAGGGTCACCTTCTGAAGAACACTGCCCAATCTTAGGGCTCTGAGGAAGAGGGAGAAAATGGAAAGGGTGGGAATTTATGAAAGTCACTAGAAATATTTTTCTTTGATTTCAGCTTTTTTCCCTATATGACTTAATTTCTCTAAATATTGTATAAAGAAATATAGGTGTACGGGGAAGTGGAGCCAGATAGCTGAGGGTTTTCATTTTGAATCTTTTCTAACAAAGGCCTGTCTGTAATTGAAGGAACACAAAGTGTTTCAGTTTTCATTTATTTGAGCCACTAGCGTTCACTGGGCCACCACATAGCTGCTATCAGAAACTCAGATAAAGCTTTTTTAATCCAATTAACTAGCTACCTAAGTCTAAACTGAAGATGCACCTGAGCCAAGCTAATCAGACTCCTTGCATGTTCCATCTACAGAAATGTTAGATCGCTTCTGTTTAGCTCACAGAAGCTTTTGTACCAGTACAGGTGTACATGGAGAAACAGAAGAAATGGGAAAAAACAGATTAAAATATTCCAACATATAGATAGGGATGGAACTGACAGATGAGGACCATCTTAGTTCTAGAAATGCATACTGGGGAAGAGAAGGATGGTTGAACCAAATTCAGGGATGTGGTGTGAAATTATGCCATAACTGTTGGATCTGAATATCATGAAACAACTTTCTTTTACTCTTATTCCTCTCAATCGTTGGGAAAGGTGAGCAGAAAAAAAAATAAACTCATACATGGAATGATTTGAGGGGATGACATATTCCTTCTACTGCCACCCTAAAAGAAGCTCCCCAAGGATCTTGTCACCAAAGCTTTAAAATTCCACGATGAATCTACCTTCAAATTTCACCACTGTCCACAGCTAAAAGAGTGGACAATTTATTGATAATTGTAACACCAGGGTGAAAACTACTTTATCCATTCCTTCCTAATGAGAGAAAAAAATTCCTATGATAGGTCCATGAGTGCAGAGAACTTAAGGGTACTGGCTCCAGAATGTAAAAGAATGGTCTCTACTAAGACCTAGAGGGGGAGGGAAGACTTGTTTCATGGATTTTGCCTCGTTGACAATCTAGCCAAAGGTAAACCTTACAGGAGATGCCTGATGCCCTCCCACTGCTTTTAAAACCAGCAGTTATCTGGCATTAGGACCTCTGGCAGAGAAAATAAATGGACTCATTCAAAGATAGCTTACAGACCCAGTTTGGCTTCTTACTTTTACAAATAGGAGAAGGATACCAAGAGATGAAGGATCCACAGTCATACAGCCAGTTTAGTGGCAGAGCTAGAAGTAAAACCCTGAGCTCCAGACACCTGATTCACTGTTTCCCACCAATCCCAATCCCAATTCCTACTAGCAGTATCATTTCATATCAGATGGGGGCTTTGTATGGAAAGATTGTCTAAGAGAGCAAGGAGAAGCAGACCTGGCCATACAGCTCTTTGGGTATTACCTAATAATGCCTAAGAATGCAATGTTTTATTCTCCTTTTTACTCGAGGTAAAATAAAAAGAAAATGCTTTCCCCAAAATGGCTTGTTACCTGGGCAAACTAGAGTCTTCATATCCCAGAACTAATTGTGGTATCTCCTAGAGGACATTAGCTCAAGTGTGTCTGGTGACATCCTGAAAAGAGCTCAGAAGCTCCCAAGCAGTGATCTGAAGTGGTGTTTTCCTCTCATTCAAACCATTTTTTAAGATGCTCCTTGGCTGTTCTTGCCCAGGCACCTTGCTAATCTTGTCTGTTCTTGACAAATTGCAGGACTGAATGCTAGGTGATGCATCCCTGCCAGTCCAGCTTTTCCAGATGGAGAAAGTAAAGCAGATGTTACCCCAGGGCTGTGGTTGGTTCCAGATGACCAACACAATCAACACTTAATGAGATGGATATATGCAAAAGCTACCAGAAGGAGACAGGATGTCTCTCAGGCAGAAATCATGAAGGAATTCTTTGGGAACTTAATGGATGGTATTGTCTCTTCTAGAGAAGAGAGAGAAGACAGTGAAGCTCACCACGGCAACATATAAAATAAGATTTACTGTCTTATAGACAACATGTACTAGTGTTCATGTAGCACTTTCAAGATGAAAAGGGGCCCTGACTAGAGATTTCTCACCCCTCCCCCAACATGGACCCCTTCAGACAAATGATGCCATTAGCCATTTAAATCATCCAACTGCCTTTCCTTGCTTTGGTTCCCTGCTTCCCAAACAACCATCTGATAAGCACATTTTCCCCTAGATTTATATCCTTGAGGAAATACACTGGGTCAGAGACCTCAATTAGCCCATCAGATTAAGAGTTGTGTTTCTCATTAACCATTGGCATTCTTGTTTATTCACTGATTGCCTTGGGAGTTTAAGACCCAGAAGAAATCAGAGGCTGGTTCTTTACACACCTGGGTCTGAAAAACTGAAAACCAGATGAAGAAGGCAGAGAATGCATCACCTCTCCACCTGGGAAGATTGTGTCTGGCCAGTGAGAGGGCTCTCCCCCACCTTCCCTCACCTCAGGGATTATTTTCATCACCACACCCTTTGCACCTGTCACATCTCTCTCTGTTCAGCAGACTCTAAGTTGTTGATGAAAAGTTTCTGTGTATATGTAGATGTTATAAAGAATAGCGAGATGAACATCAGCTCTAACACAACACCCTGAACAAGGACATTCTCAGAAAACTCCCACTAAGTACCATGAACCTATAATAAAAACAAAAACAGTACCTGTCTCCTTAGATCCCTTGTTTTCTTGGTCATCTTATCAATTGCAATGTTTAGAGGATCTCCTTTTTCTTTTCTTCCAGTCTATTAAGAAAAGAGAAATAATTTCTGATTTAGAAAAATTCAATGTTAGTGACATTACAGGTTAAAAAAATTCAGAAACACACTTGAGTTGTAGAGTTCAAGGCATTTTTAAAAAATGATTCTCTTCAGGCTTCCCTGGTGGCGCAGTGGTTGAGAGTCCGCCTGCTGATGCAGGGGACACGGGTTCGTGCCCTGGTCCGAGAAGATCCCACATGCCGCAGAGCGGCTGGGCCCGTGAGCCATGGCCGCTGAGCCTGCGCGTCCGGAGCCTGTGCTCGGCAACGGGAGAGGCCACGACAGTGAGAGGCCCACATACCAGAAAAAAAAAAAAAAAAAAAAAGATTATTTTCAATACACAGCTAGTACAACTTGGTCTCTAAAGTTGATTTTCTCTGGAGTAAAAAATGATGAAATCAATACATTCTCAAGATGGTTACACATATGTCCATATTCAACTCCATTCAAATCTATGTTTTCTTCCCTTCTCCAGACATTCAGCAATTAGTAAACACAAGGATGTTTTGTTATTGCCTTCAGATACAAATGTTTTGTGTTTTTCTATTATGTAAGCACACTTCTGAATAGAAGGTGACTGAAATAGAAACTAAATTATAAAATAAACTTAAGGTAAATGATCAGAATTCAGAATTTTATACCAATATATCATAAGCCATTTGTAACTTCTGTATCAAAATCAAAAGAGATGTTTTACTAGAAAACATAGTGTTTTAATCTTTGTTCTGCCATGCAGTGGAATGCTAAACATTATAATAAGGAACCCACAGCTTGAGGTCACGAGGAAAATTTCCCTTATGACTGTAACAAGCAGAGGCAAAGGCAAAAGATAATAATAATAATAATCTTGATAAATTATTCAGTGGAAGTTTGACTAGTTTCTGTTTTCCCTTTTGTTTTTTCTATTTTTTTCATTGCTGTAGTAACACAATTAAAACCAAACCAAACAGAACCTCCATTATCTTTTTAAAACCACAACAGCAACAAGATTCCCATGGATAAAAAGCTCTACATAACTTTGTGGATGGCATTATCTTCCTCTGAAGAGAAAATTGTTCTCAGAATCTTTGTCAAATCTATTAAATTATCTAAACTTTAGTCAAACACCCTACAGATCTATTTATTTATGGTCCTAGTGGCAGGCCAATTCTTGTTCCATACTCAGTCTCTGTAAAACCAAGTAGGTCTCTGCAGTAATTTGTGTATATGATGAAATGAGATCCCAGGTCATAAAGTGTGCCTCATGGGATAATGTGTTTCGAGGATCCATAGAAATTAACATTGGACAGATTTCTAGATGTTCTCTTCCAATGGTAAAATCCTGGATGCGTAAGGCTGATACATACACATCCAATTTACATATACCTAGATTTAAAGCAGTCACTCTTTTCTACAACTTGCTTAATTAATCATTTTTTCTTGAATGAATGGTCGATGTGTAATCCTATAGGATTTTTCACGAAAAAGCCAAAACCAGGGCATATGTGCATATTTTTAATCAATTAAAACCTACAAATCCCCATCACCATTTTCCCACTCCCTAAACTCAAATGCTGACCCTCTCAGATGTACACTCTGAAGTTTTGTAGGTAGAAAGAGCTTAAAGTAAAGTGACCAACATTTACAACTTTGAAACATCAGCATACAATTAGCTAAAAGGAAACAAAAGTATATGGAGAAGAACGATGCGCTGCTTAATCTTCCGAGGACTGCTGTCACATAGGGAGCATGACTTCAGTGCCCTGGCTCGCCATAGTCAGGTGTGACACCAGCTTAGCAGCCAGAGCTGTTTCTTTTCTCTTTGGTTTCCTCCTTGCAAATAGGACGTCTGCCTTCAAAATACGGGCACTTTGACAGGGGTCTGGACCACAATCATTCTGGAACCACAGATTTCTCAAGCCCTTTCCATGTAGGAGAGTAATTAAAAACTTACTTTGAAAAATGAACAATTGTGAGTTTGTTTTAAAATGTGACTATGAGAGAAGCAGACTGAATCACTGAACTTTCCAATGTAAAAAAAGTCAAGACAGTGTGAATACACAAAATAATTACTGAACAAATACTGTGTCATACAGGGCTCATTGCATCCTGCCAGTGACATATCATTATCTCCATTTACAAAGGAGACCATGAGGATGACAGAAGACCTGGGACCAGGGTGAGAGGAGTGAGGCACTTGCCTCAGGTATAAAATGTAAGGGGTCATCAAAGAACTCAGGAATCAAGATAAACAATAGTTTAATGCAATAGTTTAAAAACTCAAAATTAATCCCAAAAAATCCATGCTGAACAAGGATCAAAACTTTAAATAAAGCCAAGTCCTGACAGGGCCAGGATTAGGTGAGGCCAGTAAGGTGCGTCACACAAGTACAGGTCAGATAACATTTTTAAATTTTAAACTTTAAAAAATTAGGGGATATATTTATACTAAAAAAAAGTCATTGTTTACCTAAATTTCAAATTTAACTAGGTGTCCTATAATTTTATGTGCTAAATCCAGCAACCCTACCCCCAGGGGTAATGGGGATGCTCAAAGTTGTAAGTAGGGTGGTTACAGACACACATTCTGTGAATAGCTGGGCAACATGGGATTCTGTATCCCATCTGGCATCAATAACCAGCAACTGTATAGCACATGTCCCAGAGATGTGAGGCATCATGTTGGTCAGCGGGGGGTGGTGGTAGGGGGGTGCAGGTGATGCACAAAAAGCGAGAGTCACATTCTCACACTTGAGGAGCTCCTAATCCAGTGAGTGACCCCAATGTGAGAGCAAAAAGACTAACAACTCCACAGAGAGACTAACTCCCTACAGGGCTAAATAAGATGCTCCAAAGAGGAAGGAGATGCTGCATTTGGGAAGTCAGTAATCTCACAGAGGGATCGGAAGATTTAGCTAGACCTTAAGTCCCCGGCAAAATTCGAATAGGAAAGAGGGTGGGCCAAAGTAGCATCAAGAGAAGAAAGAACAAGGCAGGTACTGGGAGGACAGTGAATGGAATGGACCAGCCTTTTCTCCACGATGTGAAGGGATTGGTTTGACTA
Organism: Mesoplodon mirus; assembly: GCF_964341445.2. Classification (NCBI taxonomy): domain Eukaryota; kingdom Metazoa; phylum Chordata; class Mammalia; order Artiodactyla; family Ziphiidae; genus Mesoplodon; species Mesoplodon mirus. The sequence goes on along the minus strand of NC_138990.1, from coordinate 6,020,857 downwards.
GCTCTAGAGACAGGTTATTTTTATAGGAGCTTCTTTATAGTATGATTACAGCCAACTACAGTATGATCTGCAAGTTCAGAGCATCTCCGGTGACATTAGCATTCCAGGTCCCTGTGTTGTTGGGATTCTCTTTGTATAATATTTGTGATCTGGTGTCTTGAGCTTTCAAATCTTTGGCTGAAAGCAGTTCAAAAAACTGCAGTTGACTTGGGTGCCATCTTTGTTTTCATAGTTTAGAGAGGTAAGAGAATGGTAAGGCTGGGACTAGAGCTTAAGAAACTGGGGTCACCAGCTGAAATCATCCATTCACTGGCCCTTTGTTAGCACTAATTTTTAAAAATAAGGTAGGGGCACAGGAACAAGGCTAGTAACCCCTCAATGCTCAGATTTACGTAGTAAATGGGGACTAGCAGCCCACGACTCCATATTTTCCTGTGCTCTGGTATGACCCCAGGTAGAAATACTTTTAAATTATCAACCTAAATTGGACAGGAAGCTAATCATTGAGAGAGACCAAACAAAGAAAGACTCCTGACTCCTAGTCAGGAGTCCTAGTCAGCCCTTCTTTATTAAGTTCTGTGATCTTGGAATAATGATCTGCTCATTTTTTATGTCTGAGTTTTCTCATAAGCACAATGGATAGAATAATATATGCCCTATCTTCTTCACCAGGTTAGCAGGACAATCAATCAAGGTGTCAATGTGCTGGAAACAATAAAAGGTGTTAACAGTATTCAGGGTAATTAGGAAAGTATTTCTACTGTGGAAAAAAATGAAAGTACTGCTTTGGAAAGTACACAGAAACTATTTTTAGATCACCTGGACTGCAACTTTCTCCTCTCAGGCAGATAATATATGAAAACCTTGCCAAAGACTAGAATTCCTAAAGAAGAGTTATTTCTGTTTAAGAAAGGAATATTTTGGGCGGTTCATTTAAAATGACTAGTATGGGATATTCTAAGAGGTGAAATAAGGGTCAAAAACTCCAGATGAATGTCTTTTACATAGTAGGTTGTTGGATATATTTGTTAAATAACTAAAGATTTGATCATCATGAGCAAATTCTAGTTCCCAGGGGATCAACAAGAAGCCTAACCTAAACTCTCCCTCCCTGACCCTCCAGGCTCTATAAGCTAAAAATTGTTTAACAAACTGAAGTGAAGAGAGACCTCTGTCTTCATTTTCACACCATCACCTAGTAAACAAAAGTGTGTGGTTTTCACCCAGTCATCCCTTTATTCCCTGCCTTTGCTGAACAGAAGGAAACGAAAAGCAGTCATAAGCACTCTCTGCCAATAACTACCTAAGTGATTTGGCACTTCTCTACACTCCAGACTTATCATCTGTCCAATGGAGGGGCCAGAGATGAGTGACAGACCCCAGGAAATGGGGGATCCCGAACATGTAACCACGCATCCCTTGTAGGGAGGCTCTCACGGCACTGCAGAATGGGCTAGAATTGGCTGTCAGTTGGGGTATTCTTATCTCTAAAATGTGGATAAATGCTTGCTTTGGGGATTATTGTGAACATAAAAGAGATAGGATCTGGAGCATATAGCACAGTACCTGACCCAGCAGAGGTAACTCAATCAATTGCTTCTCCTTCCTCACCCCCTCATTCCTCTCAAAGATGAAAAGACCAAAATCCAGAAAGATAAAATCACTGATCACATGGCTCACTAGTGTCTGACCAGGATCTCTGGACTTCCAGCCCAGGGCCATTTCCATTCCATGTCTAAATCTTATCCCATCTCTAAAATTCTAGGATTCTGTGACTTTATAGGGTTTCATGTTTCTTTTCAAAGGCTCTCAAAAAAAAAAATCCCTGTTTGAGGTGTATCTGCCCTATCACATGTTGTCTGCAGACCCTGTGTGCCTTTCTCAGACTGCTCCCTACTTGACTTCTTTATCTTTACCTGCAGAGAACGAGTCTGCAATAGAGATAACCATTTAATAAATATCATTATTAAAAAAAAAAAAAGAAGACAGGCACGAGCAATCTCTCACACTGCTTCAGGCAGCCTTCCTAGTTGTCATCTGTTGTGCTAGGGAGGTGCGTGTTTATTAAACTTTATTTGTTTTAGTCGCTGGGCTCTATTTTACAAAACACATTTGGGGTAGATCCACAGCTTGAATTGATGAGAGGGAAGGGAATGAATTGCCTGATTTGGCTTTTTATAGGGGGTCCTTTATTCTCCCAGCCTCTGGCTCTAAATTCAAGTCCAGTTTGCCAAAGTATTAGATGCTGTCAAGAAGACTTTCATATTTTCAGTTTAATCCTACACAAAAATGATTGAGGCCATTAATTGAAATTTTGATTTTTCAGCATCATTCTCCAGGAAAAAGACAATATTTTAGTTCATTTTTAAAATAAAACTATCCTTTGTCCTTGTGTGAAATAAAAGCCCTTCTACTTATCAGAAGAGTGTCTTCATTTTTCTTCTTTCTCTCTCTCCCTTTTATTAAATATCCATCATCCCTTCTGAAACACTGAAGACATATGCAGTATATTTAAATTGTATGCTGCATAGTTCACAAATCCTTAATTTATAAAACAAAAAAGTAAGGAATAGTAATTTTTAAATTTCTGAAAGTGACTGTGTATTTGTTTAAAGGCTGTTCCCCATCCAAGACCCTCATTCCACATTAAACACATAATTCAGTATAAGGAGTCACTCATGGAGGCCCTGAGGATATAAATCTATTATCTCAGTGCTTCCATCAGATCTGTGGTTTCATGTTAGTTTCAGGGCACAATATTAATATGTGGGAAATGGCTGTAAGAAAGCAAATGTCTATCACTTTTTCCTTTCCCTCAATAGTACCTGCAAACTTGATTGAATGCATGAGAAATCTTCAAAATACTGTATAGCAATGACTCTACTATGCTGAATGCATGGGCAGCTAATCAAATGCCCAGTCTTCAGATTGTTGTCATTTTAAAGAGATGGAAGTCAAAATCATCAGAACAGCAGAAAGCAATAATGTGCCATGCACTCCATCTCCCACACATTTTCCTGTCATTTAAACCTATGATATGGACAACAGGAAGGAGGAGAAAAAATTATCTATTGATCTAGCAGTCACCCTATCATATTTGGAGGGTTGATCGTCTACCCTCAAACCTTGCATGTAGAAATCATATTCTTATTACAAATAGCACCAAAAATATGAATGTTTCATAATACCTTTACATTCGGTGTCAATCACAGTCTGAGAATGTGAACCTTTCTAAATATTTCCTTTTCACTAGCCATGGACACTTTTCTTAGAAAAGAAATGGACAATATCTCTTTAGAATGGATAAAAGTTTAGCATCAGCCTCAAATCAAACCCACGATCAGGATACTTTGACCACGTAAAAACCCAGCTTTCCTGGACTCTGGAATAGGGGTGGGAGGATAAAAGTAGAAAGGGAAAAACTGATGAAAATGTGTCAAGGCAAAAATGTGTCTGACATTTCTCTGCCAGGCCTCACCAATGCCCAAGGAAAGAATCATCAATATATAGAAGGTTAAAACAGCAGGATGGCATTATTTGTGAAACTCCCAGACCATGCCTACTAGCATAGCAATGTTAGTACACACATCAGGCGGTGCACAGAGAAGGCCTGACTCAGAGAGATCAGGGCACATCACTATTTGTTTTCATTCTCCCAGCAACCTCATGTTCTTTCAGTAAACCCTCTAATTTTTCCTTCTGACTCTCAACCAAGGAGTTCTGGCCCAGGGATAAACTCAGGATAACATCCGAACCAGTGAGATTCAGCTATAAGGTGGTAGGTAAAATTATTAAGAGGGAGGCATATTTTTCTGCACTGAGATTGATAAACTGGAAGCAGATACACCTTGAGCTAGTTAGGGAGTCTTTCAAAATAGATGCCATAAAAAGAAAGCATAGCTGGGAGGTGGGGGGAGGGGAGGGAAGGAGAGGGAGAGAGAGAGAGAGAGAGAGAGAGAGAGAGAGAGAGAGAGAGAGAGATGAGAGATTAATTGGGGCTGAAAAGAGATGAGATGCTAGGGAAAGGAAATAGAAGGAAAGGGGAAGGAAGGGAAGAGAAGGGGAAGGGAAGTCAGCTTTTGAAGTCAAAACAAATTGGTTCATAGTTTCCATTATATACTAAACTTGTAAAAATAAAGCTCCATGAGGGTACAGTCTGGGCTTTACCTACCATTATATCTGGCAGCCTGGAGCTTTGCCTGGCACATAATAGGCACTTAAAAATTGTATTATATTAGTGAATGAAACACATGGGTTCCTGAATCCAGCTGTACCTAAATCCATTAGTATCTATCAATACATTTCCTAGTGTCACAAGTTAACCAATTCCCCCACGTTTCTTGATGTTGGATTTCTGTCACTTACAACCAAAGAGGTCTGACTAAATCAGAGACATTACACTACCAGACCAAACTAATTTGAAGGCAGTATGGAAGACAGTGAAACCTCAGCAAGTACCCCATGGACACAGCTCAGAGAACCAAAGGAGCTCAGGCCTTGGTTTCACCTACAGACTTTTTCCCTGCACTAATCACTGCCCAAGTTCTAAATCCTAATATAATATTTCTCCCCTAAATCTGATCAGTCACTAAACTTGAGAATTTTTCCATCAAAAAGTCTCTAGGATTCCTGCTGTTCCTCAAATCACTCCACTCATGACACCCAGCTTCCCCAGTGTACATCTCCTACACCACACCAGACTCCCTCAGCATCCTCATTACAGCCTGTTGAGACCAAGCTTTCACTTCCTTGGCTCAATATTCCTCTCAGTTCCCATTTAGTTCTTACTGCATCTCTCCTTCCTAGTAAACTTTTGAGCCTATATTTTAAGACTTCTTAATTTGACCTCCTTCTTGTAGTTGCCCACACCTCTAGTCAATTTGTTCCTTCTCAACAACTCACACACTTTCTGCCTCATGTTGGTGCCTGGTTGAAAGGTGTCATTCTCCCTTCAACCATTTGCCTAAGCAGGATGTACCCATTCTTCAAGCAACAGCTTAAAATCCTCCTCCAGGAAGTGTTTCTAGACTGACCTGGCCCCTGAAGACCTTCCTCTCCTCTGACCATATCCTTCTATTATGTACTGTTCCAAATAATGCAGATGTTAACAACAGACCATCCTGCATTGTTTATCAAGTTTTCATGTTCCTGCAGAGTAGAACCCAAGCTTTTTGTGGATAGTGAATTTTATTTTCTCCTGGAGGACTCAGCATAAAACTCTTAAGAAGTGCTCCAGAAGTGCTTCTATCCACTTGTTTGTGGAGAGAAGGATGGACGGTCCAAGTAGGCTCCTGGGGATAGGAGGTAGGTATGAAAGGGATAAATTATTTGGAAAATGTGGGGTCCTAAAAATAAATTTCACCCACTTCACAATTTGCTGATCAAAGCCATAGGCAGTGGTTGGCACCTGTGTAATGTTACAATTCTTGCTCCTTGATTTATTTTATCAACACAGGTGTAGCCCTCAGTGATTATCTGTCAGACAACACTGCCTAGAAGACAGTTTTCATCAGAGCTCCCCTTTCCCCAGCTGCCAAGCTTGGGTGACTGCTGAGAGCCATGGTTAATTAACCACACATGCCTTTGAAGTCAGTGAGAGACCATGAACTGAGCAAACTGCTAAAAAATGCCATTTTATCTTTACAGTTGAGATGAAAGTAGCCAAGACGAACTGTAAATTTCCATTGATCTTATACACACACACAAACATGTATATACCCACACTGATTAAATGATTTAAATTTCAATGAAATTTAAACTTCCACTTCATTTTTAAGTGCATGTTCTCCAAACCACTCAGTTACAGTTAAAGCTATCAATAGCTAAAGGATCCCAGGAGTCTGGCATTTTCCACCATCTCAAAAAGAGGCCAATAACTGGGTACATATTGCTGAGAGTTCACAGAAATCAGAAAACACTCAGACAGAGGATTACCTTGGTTTATGGAACGTCTATCTGGGTGGAGAACCCAAGCTTTGGCCTTCCTGGGCTTCATCTGCCCATGGATCAGGTGCCAGTTCATATTGTAATTCCTTCATCGTACCTTCCTGCTCTCCCAGCTGACAGAGGCCCATCTTCCCCCGAGTGCCTACAGCCACCTATATCATTTATTTCATTGCCAGTTTCCACGCAGGCAACAACTGTGTATTGTACAAATCTCTTGCATTGTTAATTGAATTTCAGATGTCACACTCTAAAGCTAAAATACAAATATATAAGATCCATCATTACAATCCTTTATTGTTCAGAAACTTGTCATGACTATACATCCCTTCTTCCCAATTAGAAATACAGGAGTTTAAGGACAGTGTATTTGTCAGCTTGGGCTGACACAACAAAATACCACAGACTGGGTGGCTTAAACAACATAAATTTATTTTCTCACTATTCAGGAGGAAATATTATGGAAAGCCAAGATCAAGGTCTGGCAGGTTTGGTTTCTGATGAGAGATCTCTTCCTCGCTAACATACATAACTAAACTCTCTAGTGTCCCTCTTAAAAGGGCACTAATCCTATCATGAGGGTCCCACCTAATAATTTATCTAAACCTAATTATCTCCAAGAGGCCCCATCTCCAAATATGATCACATTAGAGGTAGGGCTTCACTATATGTATTTTGGAGGGACACAATTAAGTGCATAGCAGACAAGAAGATGTCAGCCAATCACACTTCCTTGAAACTGAAGTTTCTTGCACAGTCCTTACCACAGACTAGATACCAAGCAAATTAGAAATATGTATCAATAGGTACATATGAATATGTATTAAATAATAATAAATGCAATAATTAGTATTCTGACTGTTTGACACAATGACATGATATGGATCCTTGGGGGCAAGGCTACATGTGTGTGGAGGTGGAAATAGAGTAGCTGTAGCTTCACCACAAGTAGAGTAATAGTATTACCTACCCTCTTTGTATGCTCATTCTCTTCCTTGCCTGTTCCAAACCTCATGTGAGCAAAAGGAAGACAGAAATCAAAGCCTTTGATTGTATGCATAGGATTAAGATGCACACACTTGGGAAAAGAAACATACAAATTGTACATGATTTTGTCAAAATTTTCTTTCAAAATAGTGGGAGATGGGAGTAGGTAAGCTTGAGGACACTAGATACCAAAAAGAAATGGGTTTGGTGAAATGACACTTCTAAGGGACAAAGAGGCCATCCAAGAGAGCATCTGGGAGGCTTCTGTTTGCCAACCTTACAGCAGAACAAAATGAAGAAGTTTCCTTGGTGACATTGGGAAGAGGAAATACACAGATTGGGAGTGTCAGGCACTTCCTGCATGCCCAGGGGACCCCCAAAGAGATTTCCTTGCACTCTTCAGAGCCAAGGCTTTTTTCCTCCCCAAATCAAATCTGACCTTTCTTGGTCCTTGCAAAGCCTGTGAGGACCACCTCTCCCCGTCCTCTCAGCATCACCACCCCCCATTCTATGTCATGGCCCCTCTTCTTCCTCTCACACTCCCCTCCAAAAGGTCAGCACTATCTGGAAAGCCACCATACAGGTCTTGGCCACTTTACATCCTATCACTATGAGGGAACTAAGAGAGAATAATATTTTGTTTTTAGTTATCTGGACAGTCAAAATAACTGAAGAAATATTTTAACTACTTAGACACAAGCAAGCCCCAATCAAGAGCTGCTAACCTCATTGTTAGCCCCTTTTGCTTATCAAGACTTGGGCTCTTTCTCAACTTCCCAAACCCACCCCCAAGCCAGACTGCAAGGCCAGGCGGCTCCCCACCCCCAGCACCAATATCTCAAGACCACTGCTGAGTGACCAGGGTCCAAGCACAGGGCACTCCTCATGCTTAGGTGACTCAGGGACCACTCTGAGGCCCTTCTCACTAAGAGTGCTTGGAATCTGACCCATGATGGAACCATCTCATGGGGCCTTTGCTCACACTTGGAACCGATGAACACTTTATGAGGCAAACAGCATTTTTTGCAGCATGACAATTAAAAACTAAACTAAATAGAGAGCAGGCCGAAACCCTGGAACACATGTCTTACATCGTCCCAAATATTCCTCACTATGTGGCTCCCATAAACACCATCTGCTGTGTTAATTTGTAAAGAATTACAAGGTTCTTAAGATTACACTTTGCTCTCTGTAGCATACACTGTGTCTATTAAGGGGGAGAGTTGAGAATGTGCATCACGACAAGCCAGACACTGAGATCTTTTTTCCTTCCTATGCTTGGATCCTACTGAAAGTTCTCTAAGTCTGCAGGGAATTTTAAAAAGTGTATCGTATTCTCTCTAGACCAGCTGCAGGAAAAAAATTCAAAACAAAATATACACACAGCAAAATCTTTGCCTGGATTATAATCCTAGCACCTTATACATTTTCAAGTTGTGTGCACATGCCCCACTTCACTGAATCCTCATGACAATGCAAAGTCTTTGACTATAAGTTAAAGAGGATAAATAGCCCAAATTAAAAGAATTTCTTGGGTGAGACTTAATCCTCCATCATGAAGTTCTGACCTCTAGGGCCCCTCAGAGCCCTTGAGTGTTAGCTGTTTCTCGATTGTTCATCCCTGTCTACTGACAGAGCCAGAAGAGCAGCATCTTGTGCCCAAGCACATGTCTCTGACAGTGCAGGGCTATGGTGACTGGCCATCAATGTAAGCTTTTAGGTGGATTAAGTCCCCAGGGTGTTGCTGGTTAAATGATAGTAAGTGGTGTCCAGAAATGAGAAGGTAGATAGGAGAGTCTTAGGCTCAATAACCCGAGGCTGGAAACTGTCGATGTGAGATAATTGTTACAAATGAAGATCCCTGGGTTCCTCTACCAAGAAATTCCATTCCATAGCTCTGGAGTAGGTTGTAAATCTGTATGTTTAATAAACTTTTAAAAAATTACAAACAAGTTCTGGAAATACACAGATCGTTTCAGTGGGTCCCAACCTGATGAATCATTTATTAAACAAAATCTTTCCAATTAATACCCAGGAACCTGCATTTCAGATTGCCATGGAATTCTGTTGCTCAGCCTGATTTGGGACCAATGAGTTTTACAATGATTTACTACTAGTAAGCCTGAAATAGGACCAACAATCCACAATTAAGGCAAATCTGCTTAATTCCAAATGAATCAGTCACTGTATCTCCAAAATAAATTTCATAACCAATCCACTTAATTCAAAAAGGAAAGCCATACTGCAGAGTAGACACAGCCTGCAACATCATTTCAGAAAAAGTCCCCGAAAGAAAGCTAAACCAGCTCCCCCAAATTTCTTGCCTGCCATGGTCACATCTACAAGTAGACGTTAAAATAAGGCTGCTAGATACAATGGACACATAAATAAAGGAGGCTGCTGATCTTTCTAAAGCATAGAGAGCTTTACAGAATTGCAAAATCACATACACTCAAAAACAGGATCCTGATCCGGCAGTATTTCAGAGTTTCTGCTGGTAAACCCAAGTCTACACACTGATGATTTCTCAACATTTTCTGAAAATTTACTCCCAAATTCTTCTCTCCATGGTTCCAATCTCTCTGCTCCCTTGTAAGTACCTCCCAGTTCTCAGAGAAGCGTTTCTCTCAACACCCCATGTTAATCTCCAATATGCTAACTCTGCCTTGTTTCCCCATCCCGAAGCATCCTCTACAGCCCAGATCAAGCTCTCCCTGACCCCACAGCCAACACAGAATTCTGCCTTCTCTGAACCACAGTAGCAACTGGTAGAGTCCTTTCTGATATTAGGCCATAGAATCCCTCTCAGACAAATCCCTGAACAGCCTTTGGGCAAGCTGGCTCTGGGTGGTTTCACCCTTCATCCCTCACAGAGATTTGGCTATAGCTGCCCCCGGACTTCCAAGCTCTCATGAAAAAAGACAGGAGTAAGACTAAATGTGTTTGCTTGAATTTTCTCTGTTTACTCTCAGCTGAACTGCAGTTGAACCATAGTTGCTTCCCATTATATCATCAATCCTATGAAAGAGCAGGATTTGGGGCACTAATTGTAAAGGAAAAAAACTACTGAAACAGGTTGGCAGCAACACCCAAATTGTTTGGTGATGCATCTGTCAGTTACGTATATAACACAGTAGTGTAAAATAAAAAGGTTGTGTCAACTCCAAGGGCCATCTTAGTCTACTGAGTTCTGTGATTCTAAGACTTGGGGCAAGTGGAGATGGATGTTGTGATAAAGAAATCAGTGTTACCTCATTCTTAGGTAAAATGACAATGCAAATGAAACTGCCAGTCCACAACCACCAAGCACCCTTCCTTCTTGCCTTCTCCCAAGCCTTCCCTTCCTTCAAACAATTTTTGAAGCAGACACAAACAGTATTAAGTTACATCTTGGCTCTGCTACCTAATAGCTGTGTAACCCTTGAAAATTAAACTCACTAAATCTCAGTCCTCAGCCACAGAATAGTGAAAAGAATGCCTAGCTGTAGATTGGGGTGAAAAAATACATGCAAAATGTCTGTCTACAAGTCTAACATGAAAATCAGCAGGTTCTTGACCCTGACTTCTTGTTCTCTCTTCATAGTAAACCTCTTCAGGAGAGGCACAATGCCCAGCATCTGAACCATGAATGGATGAATGATGGATGGATTGACTGTCTAGGGAGAAAACATTGTTTTATAGATTGGATCTGGGTTTACACAGACTAGCCATTTGAAAATCTTTTGACATCTGAGTGGTATTAACACTCATGGAATTTTCACCATTTTAAAGTCGATTTATAACACAATTCAAATATAAGGCCATGAAAAAGGAGAACCAGACATGGATCCTGAAACTTTACTAATAAAGTAGTGAGAAATTCAAACCCAACAGCTGCAGTTTCCTATGCTAGTGAGAGATGGGGAACAAATGTTGGAGACTGATTCCTTCCTTCAGTCCCATGCATGGGTAATGAAATCAGGAGTGAACACACCTTACTAATGATTTTAATCAAACTGAGCACCTAGAACTAACTGCCAGGAGAGGGAAATCCCCCAAGTAGCACAAGTGGATTCTATTTCAGTTCCCCTTATTTGGCACGTCAAGCAAGGCATGGCCTGACTGAAATCAGGAAGCCAGATGCAGCAGACCTGTCATGTCTGCCCCATACTGATGGGGAGTCAGAGAGCGAAGCTGCTAATTACTTATTCACACCTAGGTAAGTGGGGCCTCCAGAGATGGATCTGAGCAGCCAAAACACACCTCTTTTCTAAGTATGCCTTCTACTGTGATGCAAAGTCTAGAGAGCTATCATTAGAGTTCTATTTTAATTCATTGATAATGACTCTAAAAGTTCCCTGGTAAAATACTAATAAAATTGAGAAAGACCTTAAGTATATAATCTGCTCACTGGTTGTTCATCTGTTTATCCTGTTAGACACTTCATGGGATTAGTACACTTCATGGGATTAGTAACTTCATCCTTCTGGTTTACCTGTATGTGTATTTCACTAAATCCAGTAACAGGCATGTGAATTCTCGATGAAGCAGTGACATAAAATAGTTGACATTTTGGAAAATAGAAAGTTGATCTCTAAACAGGACAAAAGTAGCATAGAAACCTTTATGGGGGGTTTAGAAAAGGAAAGCTTAGAGAGTTGAAAGCAAACTCTGGTCCCATTAGGAAATCCATGGATCAGGGATTTTAGGATTAGAAATTAGATGTATCCATGACAGTAAACAAAAAGACTGAGGGGAAAAAGATCGAATGATATGGAGAAGGAAAAAAAAAAGATATGTGTGGAGTTTAAGGCAAAGGATGGCTGAAACCTTACCCTGGAGGTTGGCGACTCTAGCACTGTGTTGGATGCAAAGTAGGAACCATCAAGGGAACAGAACAACAGGCCAGGGATCCAGTTACTATCATTTAGGTGGATGGTACTAATAGGTAGTCAAAATAGAAGTCAGAAACCAAGAACCAGAAGGGAGGTTCAAGTCTGGAGTGAAATCAGCAGTAAGTCTGTCTTAAGGGTGAATCACTGGGTTATGGTTCAAGTCCTTTTATTCCTTGTGCAGAAGCCAGAATGGCATTAAGTTCAAAGTTGTCTAGGTAATCTGTCCCTCTCTCCCACCCACATGTAAACAAGCGTGAAGCCAGGCTTACTACCACCCAGCTGTGTACCCCGGTGTCCCCTCTCCTCCTCCCTATTCAGAGAGCTCCCCAGGAACACTTGCCTCCTGGAAGGGCTTTCCCACCGGAACCCTTTCTCCAGGGCTATCCCAAACCTCTCTTTGCCTTCTTTCCCCTGTGATTAATCAAGACCTGCTAAGTGGAAAACAAAGAAATAAACAAAGAGAAGAACTAACAAATCAATCAACATTAAATACAATCTAATTATCCTGGCTTAGGCTTCTTAAACTCAGTTCTCCAGCAGCAGAACCATCAAGCACTGGACCAGGCTTCCATCTGTGGTGGTCTGAGCCAAGGTAGACTTTGTAAGCTGCATATCACAGCAGCCAGGCTGACCTTTGTCTCTATGTGCCCTGGGGTCAGCCACCACATCCTACTTCAAACAGTAGACCATTCTGTCGAAAAGCAAGTATTTCCTGAGCACCTACTTGATATTGAGCCCTGTAGAGGTGTGATATGAGCTGAATTATGTCCCCCTCCCTGCAAAAAGAAATTCATACGTTGAGGTGCTAACCCCATAGTGCCTCAGAGTGTGACTATTTGGAGACAGAATCTTTAAAGAGATAATTAAGGTTAAATGAAGTCATTAGGGTGGGTCCTAATTCCATGTGACAAGTGTCTCTAAAGAAGAAGAGATTAGATATAGAAAAACACAGGAAAGATCATGAGAGAAGAAGCCTGTTTATTTACAAGCCTGAGAGAAAGGCCTCAGAACAAACCCACCCTGCAGACACCTTGATTTCAGACTTCTAGTCTCCAGAACTGTGAGAAAATAAATTTCCATTTTTAAAACCCCAGTCTGTGGTACTTTGTTACGGCAGCCCTAGAAAACTAATGCAAGGTGCAGCAGGAAATACCAAAGTAATGATTTGTTGAGTTTTTGATTTCCTGTTAAATACATTATTGACTCAGGCTAAGAAAAAGTCCAAGAGAACTGAGGTGAGGGCAGGGAGGGAAGATGTGACTGTCTCCAGAAATCTTAATTGATTTCTCAGAAAGCTCTTCAGTTTTTCACAGCACACAGCATATATCAATCAGTTTGTCTGACTCTCATCCAATAATTAGAAAATGAGTATCCTAAGTCTCAGAGCAGAATTCTTGCTCTGAATGCCAGGATGGCTTCCGGTGTATTTTTTTTTTTTTTTTTTTTGCGGTACACGGGCCTCTCACTGTTGTGGCCTCTCCTGTTGCGGAGCACAGTCTCCAGACGCGCAGGCTCAGCGGCCATGGTTCACGGGCCTAGCCGCTCCACGACATGTGGGATCTTCCCGGACCGGGGCATGAACCCGTGTCCCCTGCATCGGCAGGCGGACTCTCAACCACTGCGCCACCAGGGAAGCCCTGTTTTTTTTTTTTTTTTTCCTTGCTCTTTAAAGAGTCCCACAGCTGTTATTAAAAACTGGAAGCTATCAGATAGATAGATAGATAGATAGATAGATGATAGATAGATATAGATAAACCACTTAAAGCAATCTTCTTCGTACATCCTCACACATTTCCATTTCACAAAACAGCCAAAGACAGTTTAGTCTCATATTCTCTCACAATTTAATTCAGATAAAAATGTAATATTTTGTCCTCTAAATGTAAGCTTGCAGGTGCTTTTGATTAAGGAGCCTAAATGAGGTATTTAAGTAGCTATATGATGCCTATTCCCTTATTGGTAACTTTTTTTTTTTCTTGGTGTGCCTCTCAGAGTTCCAGTTTAACATATCTAGTACTTCACACAGGTAGCTGATAGCTATGTACTTGAGATGTCTTAGCAGCAACCCACATGTTGACTAAAGGGAGTGATGAAATCCCTATGGGGTCATGGCTAAACTTTCAGTCCCGATTCATTCACTTCACCAATTAACATAAGGAATCATATAATGACCACAGTGCTAGACACTGGAGACATAGCAAACTGTCATGGTTGCTACTGAAAATGAGTAGGACACTGTGGGGCTCATGGGCATGGAAGCCTTTCTGTGTCCCCCATTTCTTGTTTGTATGGACTAGACTTCAGCCTCTATGATCTTCCCTGAGTTCCAAAGGGCAGGTTCAAACAGTTGTTAATCAGGGAAGGGAGGGGATGCAGAGACAAGGGGGGAGCAGTCAAGAAACAATAGTGCAGCCTTGGGGCAGGGTCCTGGTTCCACCTCAAGGGATACACATAACAGTATATTTGAGCTCTTCTGCAGAACTAAAACCCTCAACAAATGAAAGATGTTAACTGCTTGATGAAGCATTCTTCACTCCAGAGAGAAGGTCATAGTTTGATAACCTCAAGAACCACAGAAGCTCATCAGGAGATCACCTGAGTCCAGATTAAAGGAATGCAGGCCCTGCACACACCCTAATCCTTATCAGCAATCCAGACCTTGAACCATTGCTATAAAACTCCTCACCAAATTTCCCCAGGTTGGGACATACAGTTTTTGAGGGCATGAGCCTGCTGTGTCCCCCTTTTCCTTGCAATGAAATAAAGCTATTGTTCTTCTTCAGCCAAAACTCTGTCTCTGAGATTTGATCTGGCACCAGTGCACAGAGGCCAAGTTTTCTGCATCACTACCTGCAGAGTTAGAGTCTAAGGCATGGTTTCCTACCTGAAGCACTACTGACATCTAGGGCTAGTATATTCTTTACTTCAGAGGTTGCCCTATGCTTTGTAGGGTATTTAGCAGCATCCCTGGTCTCTACTAGCTGGATGCTAGTATAGCATCACTTCCTCCAGTTGTGACAACCAAAAATATCTCCAGACATTGGCACCCTGGAGATGGAAGTGCAAAATAGCACCCACTTGAGAATTATTGGCCTAATGAGTAAGAAAGATAATTTTAAAAGCAATTATAGTGCAAAAACATAAGTGCTACAGTACAGATACAGTGCACATGAAGGGAACCAAGTAAACTGAGGGGTGGTGGTAAAAACAAAAAAGCAAAACCGCTTTCTCAATGAAGAGATGTAAAATAGAGACACACAATAGTTACTTATTTGGTTTCTACCATGTGTTAAACATTAAATGTTGCTTGCTTGTTTAATCTCTACAAAATGTCCTTATGCTAACCACTTTACAGATGTGCTCAAAGACAGAAATAAGCTTATTCAGCATTCAAAGACTGAGAGATAGACCCAGGATCTAACCTGGGTTGTAAACTCAAGTCTTTCCAACTCTTTAGGAATGGAGAAATTTTAAGAAAATATTTTGCTACATGAGAACTAAAGTACTCACATATTAAAACAACAACAACAACAAAACACTTCTCTAAATATGGGGCTTGCATAGCATTTTGAGACACTAAGTAAATGTATCACTGAAATAATTTAAATTGGAAATCGGTTTATTGCAATGAGTAGAGGGTCTACTGGAGAGGTTCTGGGATTCTACAGCATCCATCCTATATTTATGAGTGAATGGATTGGCCTGGCTGCCAGAGGTCCCCAAAACCTACCTGCCAACTAAGTACCATCCACAGGACCAGTCATCTCATAGGAACCATGATGATACCTTCCAATTTACTTCCATTGTCCCAGCATAATTAATAAAAATGCATTATTTTACTCTCAAAAGTGCCCAATTTGGATGACATGTTTTATGATCCCATTATTATTAGTCTAATTAACTCTTGAGCTGAAAAATTATCAGGCCAGCTAATTTATGTCACTTTACATCATCAGATTCACTGTGTGAAAACCCAACCCATTATTTGATTGTTATATTTAATAATACGCATATGTTACTTCCTAAAATCTTATAATGTCAATCTAACACCTTTAAGATAATGTCCAAGATGGTTCTGGCCAATTTGACCTCAGTGTGGCTTTCCAATCTTATCTTCTACCTGCAACACAAACTCATGTGCTAGTCAGTATTCTTGGAACAGATCATGCTTTCATGCCTCTAGTTTCTACCACATGGCATTCTCAATGCCCATATTTCCTCCTACATTTTGTTCAATATCAGTGATCACTGCGATAGACCCTGCAGCATCTTCCCCATCACTCCTCACCTGACTATTGAGGATCCCCTTCAAATGCCATCTCCTTTAAAGAATCCCTGATTTCCTCAGACATCAGTTGCTCCTCACTGCGTGTGCCTGCATTATACTTCATTCATCCTTCTATTATGGTTCTTTTTATCTTTTCAGGTACATGTGTCTGTGCCATTCATACTACTAGAAAGTCATCCTTATCATTGTATCACAAACGTCTTGCACTACCTGGTATTCAGTGACATTTGATGGGTATTTGCTGATTAATGACTACCACTCATGACTGTTGAAATCAGAATTGGCCACATTTTGGACAATCAATAGGAATTTGCTGAGTGCCTACCAGGTGGCAGGTGTGTGGCTTTTGCTTTGTGAGGTTATAGTGAGAAGCCAGAATACCTGTGTCTTATTTCCCATTCTGCTTTTCTGTCTTTCTGTGAGGCAAGACAAGTCACTGAATTCTATTAGATCTCAGCTTTCTTATCTCTAAAGCAGGATATTAGAACTAAACAATTTCCAAGTTTTTTTTTCCCCTCAACTATACATCATCCTTTGTCAAGGTAACATACCAAAGTCTTCTGACTAGTCCTTAGTTAATTAGCATTGACTTGACGTTATGGATATTTTTTTTCTCAGTATTTTTACAAACAGTTTTTAAAATTACAAGATAATATATGTTAGTTAAATATTTTGAATAATACTCATGTAAATAAAGTAAAATATGAAATCCTCCCCCATACACACAAATGTAGCCCCTTCTGCAGAGAAACTATTGGTAATAATATTTTGCCAGTTCTCCTACTATCACTTCCCTTTCTAGAGTTGATATATCAATATCTATCAATCCACCTATCTATCTATCTATTTACCTACCTATCTATGTCCTCCCCTCTCCCCAAATCTGCCAAACCTATCAGCCAGTCACAAATTCAAAACAGGCTGTTAAGGAGAGTTAGTGAAGTTTGGAATATGCCCCTAAATTTGGAGCTTGGTTTCACAAAAGATGAATCTGACATTTCCAAAACTATCTGTATCATGTAAGTGCTTTAAGAACAAATGCATGCATAAAATAGGCCATCAGGCTAACTGATACTTTCAAAAGCTTTTTTACACCCAAATTAGCCTGCTTTCTAAATCGAAACAAAATTGTTAAAAAGAAGTAGAATCTGTGTATATTTTTGTTAATTCTCCAATTTTAGCACATTCATATGAAAATTTATAGAAAGAAGATTATTGGTGGGGATTAGCATTACAGTGTGAGAATACTGCTGTCCTCTAAATATACCCTATTTCTCGTAATAATTTAAATCATACTGACAAAATGGTGCACAGCATTTCACAGTTTATGAAATACTTTTCTATTCATTATTTCATGTGAATTCTCAGAAAACCCCATATCTTTGATAGTAGTTATAATCTCTATTTATAGATGCTAAAGGTCCAAAAGAGTAAAGATCATGCAGACAGGATGTAGAAAGTTCAGGATTTAGATGCAAATATATTCCAAGACAGCCTGTGACATTGATGTGGCCTCTGAGGTTCAATCAAATGCTAAAGTGATATCTGCCCAAAGAAACATAGCTTTCTATGGATGTGTCAAATCTTTAGAAGTCAATTGTGCATGCATTTATTTGGTAACATGGATTTCAAGTTATGATGATAATCTGAGCAAACTGATAAATACCTAGGAACTCAACTGCTAAAAGTCACATTTAAACACAATCCCATCTCAAATTAACAAGTCAGTGGGAAACTCAGTAGAGTAGGTGCTACAATTTCCCATATCCTACTCAGTTAAATAATGAAAAAACTCAGAGTAGAAGATAATATAATTCCTATTATTGAAGGAGTGGATTGACATTGAATATTTACCTCTTTTTAAAAGATTATATCATTCCAACGCCTTAAAACCTTTTTCACACTATCCCAAGTGTGATATGAAAGTGAAAAATATCCCATTAATCATAATGCTTGTTCTTACCAAGCGTAAAGCTATTTGTAAACAGCTGAATGCTCAACCAAATTTTTCAATTTGCATCTAGATATTGGTCATAGTGTAGCTGCTGGCAAAGAAAATCTAATAAAATTTTTAAAATCTTAAAATAATAATGCTACCATTAAATGTGTGTCTGCTATGGTCCAGGGGACTCACATAGGTTTTCTCTTACCTCCATAATAACCCTGAACCAAGGTACTTTATATCTCCTTTTTATTGATGCATAAATGGAGATTTGGAAGCTGTATGAAATTTTCCTATCATGTTCATAAGATTCATCAGTGGAAGGTTCTAAACCCAGGTGGACCTATGCACTCTCCAGTTCACCAGGGCAGCATGCTCTAGTGCAGCAGTGCACAGAATGAAAGGAAGAACAATGTGACAGTGGAGTGGTTCTCTACCTTTTGATTTTTCCTGCCACATACCAGAGGGATTCGATACATGCCATCAGCAGTAGTGGAGGTGTTACCCAAATACTGGATTTGCCTTTTGGTGGGTGAAGAGTCAAAAGACACAATGAAGCCAAAGATTGGGAGAAGGAAGAATTAATTATTTGCAGCAAGTAAGGAGAACACTGGGGATCTTTCCCAAAGCAGTGTCTCCCTGAACTGGGAAAGTTTTTTTGTTTGTTTGTTTGTTTTGTTTTTTGGCAGTACACGGGCCTCTCACTGTTGTGGCCTCTCCCATTGCGGAGCACAGGCTCCAGGCGCACAGGCTCAATGGCCATGGCTCACGGGCCCAGTCGCTCCGTGGCATGTGGGATCTTCCCAGATGGAGGCACGAACACGTGTCCTCTGCATTGGCAGGCAGACTCTCATCCACTGAGCCACCAGGGAAGCCCTGGGAAAGTTTTAAGCTAAGGGTATAGGCATATTCATGAAGGGGCTTGGGCAGTCATCAGAGTCCAAGCTTTAGTTGATTGAAGTCATGAGGGTCAGAAAAAGTCAACATCATCATCCCTTGGGTTCTAGTTGATCTGGTGGTTGAGCACTTCAGGCTAATCAGGCCACTGGAACAGAACTGGGAGTCTTTACAAATGATATGTTATCTTTGCTATGGTTACTTCCCTTGCCTGATAAAAATTGTTTGTTCTTTTGTAACTTTAAGATCATTAATTACTGAGACCTGTTCAAGGACAAGTACTGTGGCCAGGCTCAGATCACAAAATGGCTTAGGACAAAAATAGCTTCTCTCATGTCAAGAAAGCCATTCCTGATTCTCTTTCTCCAGGGGCCCCTAACCTATCTGCTTACAGAGGGGCAATGAAGGAGACTTGAAGAGGTTTTTAAGACAGGCTGATCCAGCATTAGATGTATCTACCATCAGTATGACCGGGGTTGAGAGCCCTATCACCAAATAACCGCATGATGATCCTCACTGGCTAAATCTACAAATATCAAAAGTGACCACAGGATACTATGTCTTGAATTCACCTCCAAAAAATTCTCTTATATGTTTGTGAAATACTTCATATCATTCCCCCATACACATCTACCACACCACACTTTTTTTTTTAATTTACAATGCAAGTATGAGACCAATGACAGAGCTAAAAGAAACCTGTTCAACTTGATTTAGCCCTACTTTTCCAATATCTACTGAGCTGCAAAAATAGTTTCCCCCTGTCATGCCCATAAAATCTACAGGAACAGCTCTTCAGAGGAGTACACTGGGAACAAATCCATGAACAGGATGTTCTCTGTAACCTTTCTAACTCAAGCATCCCACTGCCCTAGAGGTGGAGCCAGAACACAGAAGTCTTTGAGCCTTTCCTGCAGTGCTAACAGTCTTCCCTGCAATGGGGTATTTGTTTGGGATGTTAAGTGCTCTGTGCAAGAAATGCCACACTCTAACCCTGTCACCTTTCAGATCAATGAGGTAAGTGACAGCAATTCAAGTTCCCTGTCAGCTTAATTAAAGGAAGTGAAACACAATTACAGGGCATCAGTGCAAGGCTGGTGCAGAGCAGCAGAGGGCCCTGAGAGGGAGGCCATAACAGCAGACCACAGGGAAAAGCACACTCCTCTCCTCCAACAATTTCACTGAAAGTCTTAATTACAATGCTACTGTATGGGGGAAAATGTTTTATAAATGCCATTACAAACACAGTCTGATTGCAGAAATCTTTTCATCTAAAAACTAATTAAACCATTATTTCCTCTCAGATTACAGTGGTAAAGTGTAAGATTTTCATTTATGAAAACAGTTATATAATCTTTTGTTCCTTATATTTAGAGAGCATCTTTTTTTTTTAAGTATGTACAGGCCAAAATGGTCTTAGAAATTAGGAATTCTATGAAGAAGATAATAAATTAGAGATTTTTAAAAAACAGACTATCATGATGCAGACAAAAGATTCAATGAAATGTTTTGGCTAAAATGTGAAGTAGGGAGATTATGTGTATCAACTCAAACATTTTGATGATCACACTTTAAAAACATTACATTAAAAAATCATTAAAAAAAAACCCCTACTGCCAGATCTGACAAAACATGATTATTTCGCAGTCACTAAAATGTAAGCTTTAGGAGGGCAAGGGGTGCTGTTCCATTCACAGATGTGTTGAAAGCATGTGAACAAAAGGTGCTTCCCATTTTATTTGTTGACAGTGAAACCCAGCAGGACCCTGTGGGGCTCCTTTCTCTGTCCTCTGTTTCTTGTTTGTAGGGAATAGACTTCAGCCTCCATGACCTTCCCTGAGTTCCAAAGGGCAGATTCGAACAGTTGATAATCAGGGAAGGGAGGGGATGCAGAGACAAGGGAGGAGCAGTCAAGAAACAATAGTGCTGCCTTGGGACAAGGTCCTGGTTACACCTCAAGGGATACACATAACAATATATTTGAGCTCCTCTTCAGAACTAAAACCCTCAACAAATGGAAGATGTTAGCATTGTTCATTCTAGATAGAAGGTCACGGTTTGATAGTCTCGAGAAGCAGAGAAACACATAAAGAGACCACCTGAGGCCAAATTAAAGAAGTGCAGGCCCTGTCCACATTCTGATCCTTATCAGTAACCCTGCCCTTGAACCATTGCTATAAAACTCCTCACTAAATCCTTCCGGGCTGGGACACAGTTTTCCAGGGCATGAGTCCACTATGTCCCTTTTTGCCTGACAAAGCAATAAAGCTATTCTTTTCCACTTCACCCAAAACTCTGTCTCTGAGATTCAGTTTGGCACCCGTGCACAGAGGATGAGTTTTTGGCATCAATAGAAAGAAAGCTGCTCTCTAACTGGCTTTAAAGTTGTCCCTTAAATTCCATATGTTAGAAACAATGGACTGGTTGAGTCTATTGAAATTTCATAGGTTTTCTTTGAACTATTTCATGTATGTAGATAGAACAGAATATTAATTCTTGAATAGAAATGATAAAGATGAAAACAACAACCCTAAATGGATGTCATTTCCAATTACAGGGGAAATTAAAGAGATAAAAGGCCATGTATGTAGATAAAAGGGAAGAAGTGGTACTACAAAGAGGCTAAAACCTACAAATGATTTGGGATGATGGTATGTTGCAGCAAGTTCAAGCCAATGCCTTGAAATCATATAATGACTATTGCACTTAACCCCATCAACTAATCATAAACCTAGTTCTTCCTTGTTCTTACTTCTGGAGCCCACCTTTACTTCAAGAGGATCTTTCACCCTCTTCAAAAAGATAAAACACTTTCTGCTGTAAGAAAAGGCTGATAGACTAAAATCTGTTCAGGTAAAGCAGAGGTGATTACAGAAGGATTATTTGCTTAACAAAAGGATTCCTTGCAGGCTTATTTTAAATTGTGAGCTCCTTAAATGGCCTTTAAGTGTTTATGTACAGATCACCAATTATGTTGGGGTGGGGAGGATAGGATGTGTGGGGAAAGTGAGGGAGAAGATATTTAAACAACTAAATGATTAGGAGCCACTGACAAATGAGGATCAATCTGATAAGAAAATATTATCTTTTCTCACAGAGAATAATATATAAGTCCAAGGAGAACTTAATTTTTGAATACAAATACTGAATTTACTTCCATATTGTCTTCCAAACAAGACAAAAAGTGTATTATGTTTAGTATTTGCAGAATTCACCATCTCCATTTTTGTAAAATAGAAAGAAGAGAAAGAACAGTCCTGTCACAGAGGCTTTAATTAAAAAATTAAGTTGACCCTCCCTCTTGAACTCAAAGTGATCAGGTATATACAATTTATAAAATATGCCATCAAAAGTTTATTTTTAAAAGCCTTTTCTCCCAGCGAGTCATAGGTAAAACAGAAAGACAAGAACAGTTATTTTTAGTCATCTCAGTGGTACAGCTTTCTCCTGAGGCAAAACTTAAATCAGATAAGGGTCTCTGAGGACCTGAAAGGAAGGAAATCACCCACTTAGTGTATTCAGCTCAATCCTCCCCACACAAACTCAATTTTAAAAACAGAACTAGAAAAGAAGTTATGGAATACTTAAGGATGACACACTGCAGTAAGTGCTAGAAACCACATTTCAACAACTGTTAGAGGCTATTACCACTCCCGTTGCACACAAGAAAATTAACCGTAATTGGGTAAGCGACACAAGCACAGCACAGGAATGGGAATTGAGCAGACACTTAATTAATGGTGTTGGGAGAAGGGAAATGGGATTAATGAATGGTTGATATAAATTCTATTTTGTTATTGGGTTAATCACTAGTCTCATGAAAATTTATTTCCAGGCTAAGATGTATAACAGGGTTTTAAAATATTTTATTCCATTCTGAATAATTTCTAACTTGCATTATAATTTCTAGAACCATACTAGCCACATAATTTATTGGTGTGTATACCTACCCGTTTTCCTGCACAATCATAAAAATGTGGCAGGACCCAATTCTTAGTACAGAACCCCTCATGTAAGTGGGAGAAAATAACTGGGATTTGACATATTATTTATATAATTTTGGTCTTACCAATGATTTAATAACCAGGTGATGAGTTTGGTGTCAAAAGAACAAAGCCCCATCTCAGGGCTGTGTTTCAGTCAATGGAGCAATTCCCTAGCCTGGCTTCTCTTCCAGCGCACTAGCAAAAGTATATGACATGCTTGAGATTCTTTAACTATTCAATTTAATTCTTAGCATTATCATGGAGCTACTCTTAGTCGTTTTTGCTTTGCTTATATTTTATCCCATGATATGTCAAATATGTCAAATTGAAGTAAATCTGGATTCAAGTAATGGCACCAGTGTTTGTTTGTTTCCCTTTTTAATGTTTTTTTTAAAAGCACTTACCAGGAAATAAAATATTTCTTTGCTTGCTTTTCATCATATCTAAACTATTTTCTTGTACTTACATTGATTTTTGTAATGAAATGTATGTTGCTCTATTTTTAAACCAAAATAATTATCGAGAATATATATTTTAAAAATATATTTTCTGAAAAATATAAGTTTAGCTTGATGCTTAACTTAATAGAGGTTAAACTAGCTTTGAATTTGCCGAGATATTTATTTTTAACCATAAAATGGACTTGAACACACTGATAACAGGAAAACTGGGGGACAAATATATGAAAACTGGTTTATGGGTAAGACACAAAGAGAGAGATTAAATGTTCAAATCCAGCACATAAATGTGGAGCTGACCTATTTTTGTTTTAAAATTATTCTTGGCCTTAAAGAGACTCTTTTAAAAATGTAAGTCCTCATTAAATATTAGATTAACTGCTTGCATGTAAATATAATACCAGTAAAGATATGTAATTCCTACTAATTTCATCCTTTAAAATGACAAGTTTTGCATGGTTCCTTTGTTTAAGCCCTTTGTGAAGAGAAATATATAATTGTTATTGGTGTTATTACTCTCTTCCTCCAGATAAAGAACTAGAACTTCAGGGAGGTTGAGAGACTTCCTAAAGTATGTCAAGGTAAATACAATTTGCAAAAGAAAAATACAAATCTCCCTGTTGAAAATAAGGGAAGAGACACCCTCCTCCCACCCCTACTGTTTTTCTTAGAGCATTTACTTTGGATGGGGAGGGGGGTAGGGGGAGGACTTGTTTTTTTCTGCCTCTTTGAAACGTATATAAATCTTAAAAGCTAAATAAGCCTCTTTTCACCTTTACAACCCAGGAGTGTCTTCTCAAGGACCTGGGCATCATCTCTTTGTATTGCAAACATCAAGGAAGATACAGTTCCTGTGATAGGGTAGGAGCCTAACTTGAGCCAGGTCCTCTCTCCAAGGTGTTCAACTGTCTCATATCATAAAGATATGAGTTTATGTTTTCCTCGGAAAAAGCCAATTTTAGGTAACTTAGATGGTCATCCTGATTACCAGGTAGATCTAGGATGAACTGTGTGTGACAAAGTGTGTTGTACAGTCCTCTTACTTGAGCACTGCTATTGTTTATCCTGAAAACATGTATGAGGTAGGTGGTATCTTAGCCTATTGCCTGTGATATTCCTGTTTAATGCTTATTCAACAATAAAACAATTTTCTTTCTCTTCTTCCTTTGTGGAGAGGTTTTCTGATTTGAAAGGAGATTTTATTTTTAACTATATTCCCCCAACAGGTGACATGTAGAATAAATAATAGAGTTGGGAATCCATCTGTTGTGTCTCCCTATACATCACAGTTATTTATCCTGTGTATCTTTCTGGTTGTGCCCATGTCACATCATTATTTTGAAAATGTCTTTCTTTGGGAACTGGCACTATTGTTTCAACTGAATGAAAGTTGAACTATTCAAAACTACAATGAGGTATCACCTTACTTCTGTCAGAATGGCCATCATAAAAAGTCTACAAATAACAAATGCTGGAGAGGGTGTGGAGAAAAAGAAACCCTCTTACACTGTTGGTGGGAACACAGATCAGAGAACGGTATGGAGGTTCCTCAAAAAACTAAAAATAGGGTTACCATATGATCCAGCAATCCCACTCCTGGGCATATATCCACATAAAACTCTAATTCAAAAAGATAGATGCACCCCAGTGTTCACTGCAGCACTATTTATAATGGCCAAGACACAGAAACAACCTAAATGTTCATGGATAGATGAATAGATGAAGATGTGGTATATACACACACACAAACACACACACACAAACACACACACAAACACACACACACACAATGGATACTACTCAGGCATAAAAAAGAATGAAATAATGCCATTTGCAGCAACATGGATGGACCTAGAGATTATCACACTAAGTGAAGTAAGTCAGATGGAAAAAGACAAATATCATATGTGGAATATCACTTATATGTGGAATCTTAAAAAAAAAAGATACAAATGGACTTATTTATAAAACAGAAATAGACTCACAGACATAGAAAACAAACTAATGGTTACCAAAGGGGAATGGTGGGGGGATAAATTAGGAGTTTGGTATTAACGTATACATACTACCATAAATAAAATAGATAACCAATAAGGACCTACTATATAGCACAGGAACTACACTCAATATTTTGTAATAATCTATAAGGGAAAGAAATCTGAAAAAGTGTGTATGTGTGTGTGTGTGTGTGTGTGTACACACACATATATACATATATATATTTGAATCACTCTGTTGTACACCTGAAACTAACACAACATTGTACATCAACTATACTTCAATAAAAAAGTATATGAAAAACAAAAAAAGTTGAACTATTAATGTGTGGTCTTAGGAATAAGAATAAACCTAGTCAGAAATTGCATTTGGTTTAGGAACATTTGCTTTAACCATATTCCTCAAGACCACCTTTTATGAAACAAGAATCGCTCCACTTGTAAATCCATATTCAGAACCGAGTAAGCCACAATCCCTTGTGTACCCACACTAAGATGCATGATAATGAAGTGGCCCAAATCAGGAACAAGTGGAAATATAATTCTTGCTATTGTGCTTTTTAACCACTTATTACTAGTAAGAAATGCATTTATATTTCTTCATAGAGACTCAGATAATTCTCGTGAGTTATGGGGAAGGCCTGAATACTTGTCCCATGTTGGTTAATAAACACTCAGTATTTCTTCTTCTATCTGCTAGAAAATCAATTTGGAATATACACAAATTAGTATTGCACAGTTCCTAACAGGGGTACAAAATAAAGGGCTTTGATGCAGTGAAGGCCAGCTGGGGTACAGAAGGTGAGGGTCTAATTCACAGGATATCCATGTGTATCATCCACTCCCAGTGTATAATCAAGTTTTGGAAGCTCAACTATAAAAAATCATTACAATAAATTCAATAATTAGTAACTAATAATAGATGCTAATTAATAATAATCAATGGCAATTATCAATGACATTAATAAGTACTAGTAGCATATTCAAATTAGTGATCCACATAGACAGACCCATATAGATCCCTGTGATATGAGAAATCACATCAGAAAACAAATAAGAAACAATGCCATTATTATAGATGAACTCTTCATATTTTAAAGCAAAACTTTTTAAAGTTTTGGAAACATCAGCATTTTAATTCCCTTGCACTTTAATCCTAGAGGAGAGGTTTTCAAGTGGGGACAAGAATATCTACCTTTAAGAATATGAAAAGATGATCATTAAAGGAACAATTTCTGGATAATTAAAATACATATATATTCTTACCTAAACTTAGTCTGTTTAAGATACTCCCATGGTTGAAGTTCACCTTTTTCTCTTTAATTTTCACTTTTACCATTCTCCCATTTTACAAAAGTTAGGCACAATTCTCACCCATTCTGCATCTTACTAAAGTATATTATTGTGAGGTATAAAATTTTCTGGTGTGCTATCAAGACAGTTATTTTAATCAAACTATCATAATTGCCACATCTGTCTCTCTATAATATATATTTTCAAAAAATATACTTTCAAAATATATTTTCAAAAATATACTTTGTTTCTGGGACTTCCCTGGTGGTGCAGTGGTTAAGAATCTGCCTGCCAATGCAGGGGACATGGGTTCGAGCCCTGGTACAGGAAGATCCCACAAGCCGCGGAGCAACTAATCTCGTGCGCTACAAAACTGAGCCTGTATTCTACAGCCCACAAGCCACAACTACTAAACTCGCATGCCACAACTACTGAAGCCTGCATGCCTAGAGCCTGTGCTCTGCAACAAGAGAAGCCACTGCAATGAGAAGCCTGTGCACCACAATGAAGAATAAGCCCTGCTCCACACAACTGCAGAAAGCCCACACACAGCAACGAAGACCCAATGCAACCAAAAATAAATAAATAATTTTAAATATATATATATATATATATACTTTGCTTCATAATTATTCATCAAAAATTATGTTATTTGTTGTTTTGATAAATTATGTGTTAATAATTGTAATAATAGCACAATCCAGGGTAAACATTTTAGTATATAACCTTATCAAGAAAAACATTATCAATTTAAATATTCTGTTCCACTATCCTCTCCAACAGCTTCAAAAAGATCACATACGTACCTAGGAATAAATTTAATGAAAGACATTTAAGACCACTACATTAAAAACTACAAAACTTGAAGTGATGTATGATGTTTGTAGAGAAGAAGATTCACTCTTATTAAGACATCAGTTCTCCCCAAATTTATCTATAGATTGAATGCAACCCCAGTCAAAATCAGAGCAATTTGTTGTTGTTGTTTTGATAGAAATTGATAATCTGATTCTGAACTTATATGCCAATACAAAGAAATAGAAGAGCCAAGATTATTTTAAAGAATAAATTTGAAATACTTACTCTATACAATTTCAAAACTTACTGTAAAACTATAGTAATTAAGATAGTGTGGCACTGACATTAATATAGATGGAAAAATCAACAGAACAAAGTAAGTGTGCAGGAACTGACGTACACATATATGGTCACTTCATCTTTAGTAATAACATCAAAGCAATTCAATACAGAAAGAGAGTTCTTTTCAATAAGTGGTCCTAGAGTAACTCGGGGGTTAAAAAAATCAGTTAAAAATTTCAAGCCTAAAAAGAAGTTGTTATAGTATCAATTTCTGCAATAGGATAGAATAGAAATGCTAATGCAAAGAGAAAAAGAAATGATGCAACATGTGAAAATGTTGTAAAAATCACCTATGCATATTTTTTAATGAATGGTGGTGATAGTTTGGTTTCATTAGATATATTTAAAAGAGTGATGTCAAGAGTTTATTTTAAAATGTCCACATACACAGAACATTAGAAATTGCATCCTTTGCAGTAACTGATTAGACTTAGGATAAACATTTTAGATATCTACTTAAAGACATAGAAGGAAACAAATACGTTTCTGAAAATGCTTGAAGGGATCACAAGCTAAACAAAAATGTGGAGGTCTGTTGATGAAGTCCTATGCATATATTCATTTAACAAAAATATTTTGTGTACCTATTATGTGCCAGACAGAGTGTAAGTCTAATATAATAGCAATAAATAGTTAATGTTCATTGTATGCTTACTACATGTCAGGTACCATCCTAGGTGTTTTATAAGCATTAACAGAATTAATTCTCTTCTCCCCTCTGTGGAATAGGTACCCATATGTCTGCATTTCATGGATGATAAAAGTAAGGTAGAAAAGGTTAAGGCCATTTCTTCAGTTTGTACAGCTAAGGAATGGAACAAGGACACAGTCTCTGCCCTCACAGAGCCTTCATCCAGGAAGATGAGGGATTAGGCAGTGCCATTTCCCTTTATCTATTTATGGGTGTCATATGCAAAGATAAGTTTCACTTCTGCTCTCCCATGTCCTAAGAGTACCCTGTATTACAGCGAGTCAATAAGAAAATAAACTTCAGAGATGGCTTCTCCTAGCAGAGTCCTGGGTCAGGCAGTAGCTGCCCACATTCTGTGAAAGTAAGTGCTTGATGGAATGACCTGTATGAATCTAACAGATTATGAATTTGTCCAAGGCTTGGAACCAGGACAAAGCCCTGCCTTTTATTCTCAATGCTTGAATGCAAAATGGGTGGATTTGATTAGAAGAATCACACTAGCTCTTCTGTCTTCAGTATTCAAGTATTGAGAAATAAGAAAACCCTGAGATTCTCCTTTTTCTTATATGATGCCACCACACCTTCTGGTGCTACTTGGAGTCAGGGAGGAAGGAAGAGGCATGGTCTCCATTCATCTATCAATTCAGTCCTGTTTATGTAGGCATCTGTTTTGTGCCCAACTCTAGCCTAGGTACTGTGAGAGATAAAGGTAGAAGTAAGACTTCCTGCCCTCTGAGGACTCACAAAGAGAGGGGGCGATCCGAACATGAATACCAAATACAGATAAGCTTTGAAGTTGCTGAAATCTACCTACAGAACATCATGCTACCTTCTTCCATCCCTTTTCTTCCCCTTGCTCACTCTCTTCCTTCCTTCCTTGCAAAACTGACTTACTGCAAATGCCTCCTTACAAGGCAACTTTAAAGTTATCTGTGGAGATAACTGCATGTTGTGGATGAAGTAAATGAAAACGACTGTGCTTTAAGATCACCATTAACTAACCTTTCACTTGGCCACAATCTGTACTCTCAAGGAGTACACGTGACTTCTGGGTCATGCAGAAACTGAAAGCCAGGTAAGTAGGTCTAGCCTCACATTGGTGCAAAGGTGACTTCTGCACAGGAAGGGTCGCTATGGGTGGTTAGCCTGTGTAAAGTTAAGACTCCTAGCTAACCTTCCAGTGATCTCAGCTCATTCCATAAATAGTTTGTGACTTCTTGCTATGCCTTCTAGCCTTTTGTGGAGATCCAAAGCCCTTGCCTGGTTTATTTATTACTTAATACCTAAAAGTATTTTGATGCAGTTACACAGAAGTACCTGATCTCTAAGTGTTTTCAACCTAGTTGAGAAGACAAGAAAAATGCTCAGAAAGAATTTACTAACACAGGTGACTGATTACAGTGCTGACAATGATCCCAACAGCAATGTTTTAGGATCCCCTGGAAGGTGAGACCAGTGATGACTGCAGTGGTCCAAGAAGGCTTCATTGAAGATGTGAAATCTAGGCACATTTTAGCTCATGCTTCCATTTCCCCCCTCTATCCCTATCTTTTTCCCTCATGACTGTCTTCCTTCTGTTCTCTACCATTCTCTGGACTCTTAAACTTCAGTGCTTTCTTTTCTCTGTATTGTTCCCTGAGGGAACTCCATCACTAGGACAATGCCTGGCCCATCATTGGTACATGAAAAATATTTATTGAATGAGAATATCTCAGGATGCCTGAGCTGGAATAAATCTTGGAGACCACTCCTTTTCATGAATGAGGCACAGAGAGGCTAAGAGATTGACCCAGGACCGTACCACGTGAAGGATTAGCATGTGGAATCAGCAGGCTGGAGGCCCTGACTCTGGGTATAGTGATGTCTGCACTATGTCCTACTGTCCCCTTCCTATGCAGAAGTCACCTTTGCATCAATGTGAGGCTAGACCCACTTACCTGGCTTTTAGCTTCTGCAGTGAACCAACTGCTTTTATCACTATCCAGTGGTCAAAGCTATTTTGGAGAAGAAAATCAGGCCCAGCAGGCATGTTTCCTATTTTATTGCTCTGCAGGATGCTTTGCACAGAAAAAAGAAGCAAAGTGAAACAGAAGACAGAAAGGGCCAAACTATTACATAATTGACATAAGAGAGTTACTAAGGATAAAGAGTGCTCCAGTGGGGGAGAGTGATTATTTTGAAGACTGAAATGGATGGACTAAGAAATGGAATCGTTTTGGGGGAAAAAAAGGGAACAATGTGACTGTACTATTTACCTAGTATTATAGATCTTGGAAGACAAATCTTCACTTTTTTTTTAGATTCCATTTATTTGTTCTGTGTAATTAGAAATGTCAGTTTAATGTTCATTGAAAGACTTTAAAAAATCATATGGAGTTCAAAAAAGAAAGGAAAAAATGTGCAATGGAAAAAATAAAATAGAAAGTCCATTGTCATATGTAGAGGAGAATCTTTGCTGATGATAATTTGGATGTTGAGCTGCTGAAACTCAAGTGACTGGGGCATGACGATTGCTAGAATATTAGTCAGGATATGTTTAGCATCATGCAGAGGAAATCCACCAAAAAGCAACATACAAGGTCTGAGGTTTATACTTCTCACATAGCAAGAATTGTTTAGGAGACTGTTCAGGGCTAGTACAGCAACTCAAGGAAGTCAAAGTCTCTATAATCTTCAGAATGTATCTCTATTCCTCACTATCACAAGAGAACTGCTGAACCTCCAGACACTGTGTCTATTATCCAGGCAAGAAGGGGACAGAGGAAGAACAAAAACAGCATGCTGGCTTTTTATCAGAAAAACAACATCTCTCCCAGAGGGCTTCTGCTTACATTTTATTGGCCAGAAGTATGTCATGAGGCCACTCCTAGTGGCAAGGAAGTCTAAGTCAACTTTCCTTGAGCTGAGCATACAAACCACCTGAATAGTGTTACCAGTAAGGACAAAAGAGGGAATGGACTTGTAGGATATTGGAGTGTGTGCTACAATTAGGAGGTGCTATTACAAAATGGCCCATAGCTAATATATAGAAACTAGAATGTCCCAAACCAAATAGCACACGGCCTTTCTCACATGTTAAATGAGTGCTTACTCTGTCCACATCAGTGCCCTGGTCACTTGGAGATAAACAAATAAACAACATCAACCTTCCCACGAAATGTACTTTTTGTGTTCTGAGGAAAATGTAGAGCCACCACCAACAGAAGACCTGCTGAGGATTTAGGCAATATAAAGATGGGTCAACAAATTAATATACACTGAGGGCCAGGGTATTAGAGTTAGGGTTAGAGCTGAAAGAAACATCTGAGCCTCCTTGTCCAACTTCCCATCCAGTGCATCAATCCCTGACCCTCACCCCTGGCAGCTGAGCCTCTTGCATAGAACTGAAGTTCTTCCATGAGTGACAAGGGCTAGCTAGACCCTCACCACCCAGAGTATGGCCCCACACCAGCAGCATCAGTGCCTGAGTTTGAGAAACCCTGATCTACCCTTTACCACCTCCATAGAACAGCTCTGTTTACTACAAAAGATCTTCCACATGCTGTCTTGGAAATACATTTCCATGAGATCCTACCCATGCCCAAGGCATGAGCTCAAATATTTGAACTATAGAAATTCTATCCTCCTTAAGACTCCATTTTTAAAATTCCCCCCAAATACTCATTAGCCCATTTACCTCCATAGCCCTCACAACATAGGTGATTGTTTATGTTTGTCGTATTTTTGTCCCCTTAAAAAAATTCTGTCCAGAAATCCACATGTCACTAGAGAGGCATCCATTTGCAACAGTGAATGGGAGAGTTGTGAGACTCATGGACTCTTCTAGTATGCAACCAGTGGATGTGGTTTGGTCATGATGACATTGGACAAAAGGGTTTTTCAAGTCAAGCACCATAATTAGAACTTCTCTGCTCCTCTTCTCTGTAATGTACTCCTATCCTCACCCACCCCTCCCTCCTCCACACACCCTTCATTCTAGAATTCTATCCTCTATAACCTCTAGTCATGGCATTTTTATTCCTGATTCTTTCAATAAAGTGTTTTGGTGGCAATACTCTTCGAGGGAGGCTGCCATAAATTGAAGAGGTGGGCAGGTCTCCTTTGTCCAAAGTGATAAAGAGGAAACCCCACAAGTGGCTCAGGGGTGAGTGGTTAACTGTCATAACAGAAACCCCTCCTCTCATTTACTCCCATCTACCTGCCCACCACCTCCCTCTTTCCTGGTCTGGAACACAGAGAGACTGTCAGGCAGCAAACACTGTGTGTGGAATGAAATTCTTTCATATTTAAGAAATTTCCTAAATTAGGGTCTTTGAGAAACTGTATTGATTCAAGCCATTAAGATATTATTTAGTACCTTGTTGCTCCAGGACACTAAATAATGTCACATTTTCAAAGCATAATGCCATTAGAGTTTATAAAGCATTTTCATGGAGTTTATTTCATTGGATCTTGGCAACCACTAACTGCACCAGGTAGAGCTGGTGCATAATCATTGTTTTGCTATGATACAGATGCCCCTGATCTGAGGTCATCTGATAATTATGTTAGAGGCAGAGATACACCAGGAACATCTGTCTCCTAGCCACTTATTCAGAATTTTTTCCATTGTGAACTGAAAAAATAGTTTCAACACATGATCTTTATGCTATAGATAGATATTTTCATTTGAATCTATTCAAAGCAACTGGGCATACTGGAACCCAAAGCAGTATTAAACTAACCTAGAAAGGAGAGAACAGTTAGCAAGATTCTAACCAGAGTGGGATGTCAAATATATGAAAAAGGAAGACAAATGTACCTTTATCACACCTATGGCAAACTACCACATAACTCCATTAAGATAGAAGACAGTAATATCCACTGGGGTGTTTGTCTGGTCCTAGATTTTCATGGCTGAATTTTGTTCCTTACTACTTAAAAATTAAACCACTACCCCGACTGCTTATTTTACTCTTTATCAGAGACTTGAGAATCTAAATGGAGAATGAGTGGAAATGCTAATGATTGATGAGGAGGATAATGCTGGCCATGATAAAGATACTTAGGACCTTGCTGGAACAAGATTAACTAGATTCCATTGGGGAATACATAATATTTAAACCTCTTGAACACTCATTTAGTAGATTTTATCTTCCCAAACACTGATATATATACTGTCCTAATAGAAGTAGTGAATTTGTTTCCCCAAAGGGAACACATTTGTTGAAATCTAAAAAAAAAAAAAAAAAAAAAAAGAAAGCAAAAATCAGCTCTAGATCTGATATCACTTATGGGAAATTACAGTAGGATAACATATATGGTTGAAAAAAATTAAAAATACCCCATTGCCTGGTATTCCATGCAATAACATCCACTGAAGATACATTTGTCTTATAATAGACTCAAAACAACATAATTAGGTAAAGCACATAGTTCTCCTGAGATTATTTACAGTACTGATCGACTATCATTTCAAAAAATGGTACACAGAAACGAAGACCTAACACAGCAAAACTAAATACATTAATTAATAAACTCCTACCCCCAACAACAACAAAAATGGCATATTTCCATAACCTATTAAATAATAACTCATGACAGCATCCACTAAACATGCAAAGTGATAAATTAAGAGAGGTTATTTGGAGGGGGTGGAGTCAAGATGGCGGACAAGGAGGATGCAGAATTCGTGTCTCTGCACAAGTAGGGCACATACCAGCAACTGATGGGGGACCATCAACACCTAAGGGGACAGGAGGAAACCCCAGCGATGGGATCCTAAGTAGATGCCATGCCCCATGCTAAAACATCACACCCCCACTGGCCTAGGTCATGCCCCACCCTAAACCCCAATCCTGCCTAAACTCCTCCCCCACCTAAACTCTGCCCCCATAGCCAAGGCTTTCTTTTCTTTTTCCTCTTTTAGATTGGGGTTTTCTTTTACCTTGTTGATTCATTGTTGTTGATTCATTTGTATATTTATTTTTTATAATAAATCTTATATTTCTAATTTTATTTTATTGTTTATAATTTCTTATTGCACTCTCCTTTTGGCTTGTTCCCCCTTTCTTTTTTCTTTTTTTCTGTTGTGGTTTTAATTTACCTTGTTGCAGTTGTTTCAATTATATTTTTATTTTTCCTAAAATATATTTGTATCTTTCTAATTTTATCTTGCTTTTCTGTTCTCTGATATTGTACTAATCCTTATTTTCTTTCTTTCCTTTTTTTTTTCTTTCTGTTACCATGACATGTGGCTTGCAGGATCTTGGTTCCCAGGCCAGAGGTCAGACCCGAGCTCCTGTGGTGGGAGCTCTGAGTTCAAACCACTCAACTAACAGAGAGCCTCAGACACGAGGGAAAATTAATTGGAGTGAGGCCTCCTGGTAATTTGAGGTCCTCATGTCAGCACCGAGACCCAGCTCTGTCCAACTGCCTGCAAACTCCAGTGCTGGACGCCTCAGGCATAACAACGAGTAAAACAGGAAAACAGTCACACCCATCAAAAAAACAACAACAAAAAAATGAAACAACAAAAAAAATGTTACAGATGAAGGAGCAAGGTAAAAACCTACAAGACCAAATAAATGAAGATGAAATAGGCGATCTGCCTGAAAAATAATTTAGGATAATGATAGTAAAGATGATCCAAAATCTTGGAAACAGCTTGGAGAAAATACAATAAACATTTAACAAGGATCAAGAAGAACTAAAAAGCAAGCAAGCAGTGAAGAACAACACAATGACTGAAATTAAAAATAATCTAGAAGGAATCAATAGCAGAATAACTGAGGCAGAGAAAGAATAATTGAGCTGGAAGATAAAATAGTGGAAATAACTGAGAGGGAACAGAATAAAGAATAAAGAATGAAAAGAATTGAGGACAATCTCAGAGACCTCAAGGACAATATTAAATGCACCAAAATTCGAATTATAGGGGTCCCAGAAGAAGAAGAGAAAAAGAAAGAGATTGAGAAAATATTTGAAGAGATTATAGATGAAAATTCCTTAACATGTGAAAGGAAATAGTCAAGTCCAGGAAGCAAGGAGAGTCCCATACAGGATAAACCCAAAGAGAAACACAGCAAGACACATATTAATCAAAGTTCCAAAAATTAAATACAAAGAAAAAATATTAAAAGCAGCAAGGGAAAAGCAACACATAACATACAAGGGAATCCACATAAGGTTAACAACTGATCTTTCAGGAGAAACTCTGCAAGCCAGAAGGGAGTGGCAG
Organism: Mesoplodon mirus; assembly: GCF_964341445.2. Taxonomy (NCBI): domain Eukaryota; kingdom Metazoa; phylum Chordata; class Mammalia; order Artiodactyla; family Ziphiidae; genus Mesoplodon; species Mesoplodon mirus. The sequence goes on along the minus strand of NC_138990.1, from coordinate 5,985,142 downwards.
GACATATTTAAAATGATGAAAGGGAAAAACCTACAACCAAGACTACGCTACCCAGCAAGGATCTCATTCAGATTTGACAGAGAAATTAAAACCTTTACAAACAGGCAAAAGCTAAGATAATTCAGCTTTACAACAAATGCTAAAGGAACTTCTCTAGGCAGAAAACACAAGAGAAGGAAAAGACCTACAAAACCAAAGCCAAAACAATCAAGAAAATGGTAATAGGAACATACATATCAATAATCACCTTAAATATAAACAGATTAAATGCTCAAACCAAAAGACATAGACTGGCTGAATGGATACAAAAACAAGACCCATATATATGCTGTGTATAAGAGATCAACTTCAGACCTAGGGGCACATAGAGACTGAAAGTGAGGGGATGGAAAAAATATTCCATGCCAATGGAAATCAAAAGAAAGCTGGAGTAGCAATTCTCATATCAGAAAAAAACAGAATTTAAAATGAAGACTACTACAAGAGACAAAGAAAGACACTACATAATGATCAAGGGATCAATCCACGAAGAAGATATAACAGTTGTAAATATTTATGCATCCAACATAGGAGCACCTCAACACACAAGGCAAATGCTAAGAGCCATAAAAGGGGAAATCAACACTAACACAATAATAGTAGGGGACTTTTACACTCCACTTTCACTAATGGACAGATCAAACAAAATGAAAATAAATAAGGAAATGCAAGCTTTAAATGACACATTAAACAAGATGGATTTAATTGATATTTATAGGACATTCCACCCAAAAACAACAAAATAAACTTTCTTCTCAAGTGCTCATGGAACATTCTACAGGATAGATCATATATTATGTCACAAATCAAGCCTTGATAAATTTAAGAAAATTGAAATTGTTTCAACTATCTTTTCTGACTACAATGCTATGAGATGAGATATTAATCACAGGAAACAAACTGTAAAAAATACAAACACAGGGAGGCTAAACTATACATTACTAAACAACCAAGAGATCACTGAATAAGTCAAACATCAAAAAATACCTAGAGGGCCTCCCTGGTGGCGCAGTGGTTGAGAGTCCGCCTGCCGATGCAGGGGATACGGGTTCGTGCCCCGGTCTGGGAGGATCCCATATGCCACGGAGCGGCTGGGCCCGTGAGCCATGGCCGCTGGGCCTGCGCGTCCGGAGCCTGTGCTCCGCAACGGGGGAGGCCACAACAGCGAGAGGCCCGCATACCGCAAAAAAAAAAAAAAAAAAAGAAAAAAAATACCTAGAAACAAATGACAATGAAAACACAAAGACTCAAAACCTATGGGATGGGCTTCCCTGGTGGCGCAGTGGTTGCGAGTCCGCCTGCCGATGCAGGGGATGCGGGTTCGTGCCCCGGTCTGGGAAGATCCCACATGCCGCGGAGCGGCTGGGCCCGTGAGCCATGGCCGCTGAGCCTGTGCATCCGGAGCCTGTGCTCCGCAATGGGAGAGGCCACAGCAGTGAGAAGCCCGCGTACCGCAAAAAAAAAAAAAAAAAAAAACAAAAAAAAAACTATGGGATGCAGCAAAAGCTGTTCTAAGCGGGAAGTTATGCTAATAAAATACTACCTCAAGAAACAAGAAACATCTCAAATAAACAACCTAACCTTACACGTAAAGCAATTAGATAAAGAAGAACAAAAAAACCCCAAAGTCAGCAGAAGGAAAGAAAAAATAAAGATCAGATCAGAAATAATTAAAAAAGAAATAAAGGAAACAATAGCAAAGATCAATAAAACTAAAAGCTGGTTCTTTGTGAAGATAAACAAAATTGATAAACCATTAGCCAGACTCATCAAGAAAAAAGGGGAAAAGACTCAAATGAACAGAATTAGAAATGAAAAAGGAGAAGTAACAACTGTGACTGCAGAAATACAAAGGATCATGAGAGATTACTACAAGCAACTATATGCCAATAAAATGGACAACCTGGAAGAAACAGACAAAATCTTACAAAAGCACAACCTTCTGAAACTGAACCAGGAAGAAATAGAAAATATAAACAGAGCAATCACAAGCAATGAAATTGAAACTGTGATTAAAAATCTTCCAACAAACAAAAGGTCATGACCAGATGGCTTTACAGGCGAATTCTATCAAACATTTAGAGAAGAGCTAATACCTATCCTTCTCAAACTCTTCCAAAACATAGCACAGGGATGTACACACCCAAACTCATTCGACGAGGCCACATTCACCCTGATACCAAAACCAGACAAAGTCGTCACAATGAACGAAAACTACAGGCTAATATCACTGATATATATAGATGCAAAAATCCTCAACAAAATACTAGCAAACAGAATGCAGCAGCACATTAAAAGGATCATACACCGTGATCAAGTGGGGATTATCCCAGAATGCAAGGATTCTTCTATATACACAAATCAATCAATGTGATATGCCATATTAACAAATTGAAGGATAAAACCATATTATAATTTCAATAGATGCAGAAAAATCTTTCAAAAAAAGTCAACACTGATTTATGAGAAAAACCCTCCAGACAGTAGGCATAGAGGGAACTTACCTCAAAATAATAAACCCATATATGACAAACCCATAGCCAACATCATTCCCAATGGGGAAAAAATGAAACCATTTCCTCTAAGATCAGGAACAAGACAAGGTTTCTCATTTTCATAACTGTTATTCAACATAGTTTTGGAAGTTTTAGCCACAGCAATCATTGAAGAAAAATGAATAAAAGTCACCCAAATTGGAAAAGAAGAAGTAAAACTGTCACTGTTTTCAGATGACATGATATTATACATAGAGGGTGGTACCAGAAACTACTAGAGCTAATCAATGAATTTGATAGAGTAGCAGAATACATAATGAATAAACAGAAATCATTTGCATTCCTATACACTAATGATGAAAAATCTGAAAGAGAAATTAAGGAAACACACCCATTTACCATTGCAACAAAAAGAATAAAATATCTAGGAATAAACCTACCTAAGGAGACAAAAGACCTGTATGCACAAAACTATAAGACACTGATCAAAGAAATTAAAGATGATACAAACAGATGGAGAGATATACCATGTTCTTGATTGGAAGAATCAACATTGTGAAAATGACTATACTACCCAAAGCAATCTACAGATTCAATGCAATCCCTAACAAAATAACAATGGCATTTTTCACACAGCTAGAACGAAAAAATTCACAATTTCTATGGAAACACAAAGGACCCCAAAGAGCCAAAGCAATCTTGAGAAAGAAAATCAGAGCTGGAGGAATCAGGCTCCCTGACTTCAGACTATACTACAAAGCTACGGTAATCGAGACAGTATTGTACTGTCAGAGAAACAGAAATATAGAGCAATGGAACAGGATAGAAGGCCCAGAGATCAACCCATGCACATATGATTACCTTATCTTTGATAAAGGAGGCAAGAGTGTACAATGGAGAAAAGACAGCCTCTTCAATAAGTGGTGCTGGGAAAACTGGACAGCTACATGTAAAAGAATGAAATTAGAACACTCCCTAAAACCATACACAAAAATAAACTCAAAACAGATTAAAGACCTAAATGTAAGGCCAGACACTATAAAACTCTTAGAAGAAAACAGAGGCAGAACACTCTATGACATAAATCACAGCAAGGTCCTTTTTGACCCACCTCCTAGAGAAATGGAAACAAAAACAAAAATAAACAAATGGGACCTAGTGAAACTTAAAAGCTTTTGCACAGCAAGGGAAACCATAAACAAGATGAAAAGACAACGCTCAGAATGGGAGAAAATATTTGCAAACGAAACAACTGACAAAGGATTAATCCCCAAAATATACAAGCAGCTCATTCAGCTCAATATTAAAAAAAACAAACAACCCAATCCAAAATTGGGCAGAAGAACTAAGTAGACATTTTTCCAAAGAAGATATACAGATTGACACCAAATACATGAAAGGATGCTCAACATCACTAATCATTAGAGAAATGCAAATCAAAACTACAATGAGGTATCACCTCATAGCCATTAGAATGACCATCATCAAAAAATCTGAAAACAATAAATGCTTGAGAGGGTGAGGAGAAAGGGAACCCTCTTGCATTGTTGGTGGGAATGTAAGTTGATACAGCCACTATGGAGAACAGTATGGAGGTTCCTTAAAAAACTAAAAATAGAACTACCATATGACACAGCAATCCCACCATTGGGCATATACCCTGAGAAAACCATAATTCAAAAAGAGTCATGTACCACAATGTTTATTGCAGCATTATTTACAATAGCCAGGACATGGAAGCAAGATAAGTGTCCACTGACAGACGAAAAGATAAAGAATATGTGGTACACATATACAACGGAATATTACTCAGGCAAAAAAGAAAGGAAATTGAGTTATTTTAGTGAGGTGGATGGACCTAGAGTCACATGCAGAGTGAAGTAAGTCAGAAAGAGAAAAACAAATACCATATGCCAACACATATATAAGGAAACCAAAAACAGAAAAAAAAGTATGTATGTGTGTATATCTATATCTATATCTATATCTATATCTATATCTATATCTATATATCTATATCTATATCTATATCTATCTATATATATATATATATTCCTGCCTATGGGCAGGACAGGAATAAAAACACACACGTTGAGATGGACTTGAGGACATGGGGAGGCGGAAGGGTAAGCTGGGACGAAGTGAGTGAGTAGCATTGACATATATACACTACCAAATGTAAAATAGATAGCTAGTGGGAAGCAGCTGCATAGTACAGGGAGATCAGCTCAGTGCTTTGTGACCACCTAGAGGGGTGGGATAAGGTGTGTGGGAGGGAGACTCAAGAGAGATGGGATATGGGGATATATGTATGCATATAGCTGATTCACTTTGATATACAGCAGAAATGAACATAACCTTGTAAAGCAATTATACTCCAATAAAGATGTAAAATAAAATCAAATAAAGAGAGGTTCTTTTGCAGGATGGGGCAAAGCAAACATTGTTTTATAATTGTTATTAGAAATGTATCTCCCAAAGATCCCTGCGAAGAAATGGTTACTATTGAAGGAGTGGCCTATTAAAAAATTAACCAGAAACACAATTAGAATTTAATTCAAGTTTACAGAGCCCAGGAATTGCCAAACATCAGATCCACTGCATGAATCAATGGCCTCTACTAGTAGGCCATGACTAAGTAGAGGTAGGTTACATTTAGATGTAAACTTGAAACAGTAGAGATTATTTGGGTACTTAACAGATTAGTTGGCAGACCTCTGGCTTAGACATTTTTAATATTCATTACATTTCACTAGCCTCAGGCATATCAAATGGCTCATTCATAGATCTCATCTCTCTGGGTAGGTTCAAGACATTGATTCCCTGGCAACACTTTATTGTTGTTGTTGTTATCAGCCTGCAAATTTTTGGCTTAGCTCAGCCTTAACTTATTCAATTCAAATAAATAACTTTTAAGTGACGTACCTTTGAGGACCAACATTTTTTAAATCTGGATCCCTATACAGTATTTTTTTTTTAAAGAAAGCCCTTGATCCCCAAATGCTCCCTTGCAGCTGGGCTAATTCAGTGTGGATCAGGGTTCCAATCAACAGTAATGTGGGAGGCAGACATGAAAGAAAAAATAGGAGAAGCCGTGAGAAAGGAGCTGTCCCTTGTACCCCTGAAAATATAGGAAATCAGGAAGGAAATGTCAGGAGATGCCAACTTTTCTAAGCTATAAAACTGGGATGCCAATTGTGCTGAATGTTGATTCAATGATCAATTAAGTAAGTGCCTCGTACATGGTAAGTGCTCAATTAATATTAACGTCAAGGTGAGAAAGAAGGAGAATCATAGAGAAAAGAACAATTAGTCCTGACTAGTAGACTAAAGAACTGAGGTTTGGCTAGAGCATCTTGCCTGTTTTGAAAAAAAGGGAAATGAAAGCAAACCTTACTCCAATATTTTAGTTATTTCCAAAGTAATACAGCAACTCTCCAATGTGAAATTAACATCCCTATGCTTACACCCCATGCATGTTAAAGCAGATTAAATTTCATGCGGAATCACCCAGGCAGTCAGTGAACAGCAATCTCTAGGATTCAAGCTGATTCCTCTAAAAACACAATTCACCAACTGGGCAGCACTGGTATCAAACATAGTCCTCTTTAATAATTTCTCCAACATCTTGTTTTCCCAGAAACGTGGTCACTGTGAACTGTAGGTTGACTCATCTCATGACAGTGAGGAGTTTTATTCCCATCTGCAACCCAGGCACAGCAGGGAATCATAAACTGACCAGGTGAAGTCATGGATTCCTTCCCCAGGCTATAGGCGAGCATCACATTTAGGCTTTATTCACCTGACAAAAAAATCTTCAACAAACCTGACAACAAAATCATCTACATGGGGGAAATAAATCACTTTTGGCCTCCATTTTTATCAAATTTAACTACTGTTGCAACTGGGTTGTGTTTGTATGTCTGTATGTGTGTGTGTGTTTCATTTTTAAGCTGAAACCACTTGCTATAGTAGGAATCAACTTCCTCTTATTCTCTTAAACTCTTCTCAATGAGTTCTAACAAAATGAATAAAAATAACTGTTGGAGTTCATTACAAGAAAAGATAATGATCAGACTTATCTTTTTTTTTTCCTTCAGTTTAGGCTTCAGGTCATCTGAAGTGTTAGTTTAAATCCTGCATTATGCCTTATTTGGAGGTGTTTCCAGAAGCATCACTATATGAGAGATTTGACTAAACTTAAGTCCCCTATGCTGAAATGCAAAAGTGTTACATTCAAATATCTAGAAGAACTTTGTCGTGCTTGAGGCCAACATTAATGTTCACAGAGGGTCTCAAATTCCTAGATGCAAAAATGTCATCATTGAGACATGGTTGCTGGGGTTCTGCGGATGGGGTCAACTGTTATCTTCCAGATATCATCAAGACATTGTCAGTGTTCAAACTGGCTTCAAGTGCTTTAACATATTGACTTATTAATTTTCATGAAAACTCTAAGGTGGAAAAAATTCTTTGCATTATAAGTTACTACAGAGTGTGAACCTTTGGGCTTACTTGGATGGTTCAAGGGAAGAATGGGAGGATAGCATCCATGTAATCAAGACAAGTTCTTTCGCTTTTGAGTAGAATGATGAGATGTTTTATGGGTCATTTCCTGAAGCAACAGCCTGGTACTTGATCTTCCATATAGAATGTTTGTATATACGTATAATTATTTTACAGCAACCTTAAGAAATCTGAATGAATAATGAGTATCTATATAGATGATGGCACAGTTTTAAAAAACTTAATGAATAAGAATGCTACAATATATTAAGCCTTAGTGTTTCATTTGGAAATCTGTTTGAATGCCCTTGGTTGCCAAAGGACTCCGTTGACACTACTGGCATTTAGTGGGCAGGGCCAAGGATTCCAAAGTTCCTGCAAAGCCCCAGTCATATTTATTTACCCACTGAAGCTGCCAAAAGCACACTCCCACTCCCAAAGCACTGCTGGTTTAAGGAGTACCCTCCTCTTACTCTGCAGTTATATTTATATGTAAATGATGCTTCCATAGAAAATCTATTCATACTCTATTGTACTTTAAATATCCTCCTAGAATTCATTGTTGTTGTTAAGTATCTTAACAAATCTTTTATAAATACAGACTATATAAAAATAAACTTCAATTTAGCCCCTGGACTAATCATCACAGTTTTGAATAAATGAAGTTGAAAGAAAATTTCTTTTTTTTTTTTTTTTTTTTTTTGCGGTAAACGGGCCTCTGTTGTGGCCTCTGCCAGCCTCTCCCGTTGTGGAGCACAGGCTCCGGATACGCAGGCTCAGTGGCCATGGCTCACGGGCCCAGTCACTCCGCGGCATGTGGGATCTTCCCAGACCGGGGCATGAACCCGTGTACCCTGCATTGGCAGGCGGACTCTCAACCACTGCACCACCAAGGAAGCCCGAAAGAAAACTTCTTAATCAAAAAAGATAATGGAGAAGAGTCGTACTTCAAAGGGGGGGGATGGAGGGTGGGAGGTGAGGGAGGAAAAATGAACAGGAGAGAGTCCAGTCTCTAGGGATTTAATCAAGCTGACCAGTGAAGATAAAGTGAGAGGCAAGGGAAGCTAGAGAAATCAGGAAAAATTGAAGGGGGACTTGGGAAGCAGGAGGAAGTGTGGAGGTGGGGAGATATCTGCTTCTACAGATTGCTGGTAACCATGGTGAGTGAGAGGAGAAACAGTGATCAGAATGTGGGGCAAGAGCTCACCTACTAGGATCAATTTCTTTTTTCTTTCCTAGGATTCTGGTATAATGTTTAGAATCTAACAGGATGCCAGAGACACTTATTCCCAATAAAGAAATGAATCAACAAATCAACAATGCTGCCTATCTGCTAACAATCTCCCAGTGCGATGCCGTGGAGATATGTGAAACCATTGAGAGCAAAACTGTTTTGAAGCCAAGCTCCCTCTCAGATGTATACAAATCCCATTTCTGAAAAGAATTCAAAAGAATAAGAAAAACAGCGAGAATGAAAGAAACTGTGCTTTTAGGCAGAGCAATTCCAGACTCCATCAGGCAGTAAGAACAGGAAGGGACCGCAGATGGCATGTTCTGGAAGCTATCATCTAACAAACTCGATGCTTTCCCAATTGATCCAAGTGCCTTTTACCCTTGGCTATAAAGTGTACACCAAAGATCCCAGTGAGTTCATCTGTTTGTCCTTCACATTGTCCTCTGCGGCTCTGTATAAACTGAAAGAATTTTTAGTATTTTCTACAGCAGCCCTTTCCCTTTCTTTTCTTAGAGTTTGTCTTTCCTCTGTTCCTTCCCTCCATCTGACCAGTTGACCACCCTCAATTTCCCACCTTGTTTGTTTGTTTGTTTGCTTGCTTATTAACATTTTAAATCAGATCCACAGGGCATACCGTACCTCTACTCAGTCACGGTTAGTGGCATGGCTTACATGAAATTTTTAAATCTACATATAAAAAAGGCTACACAAAAATAATATGAATGCCAATTACTTTTCTTAAAGTTGCTATTAATCATACACAGCCAAGTTTTTTGAAACAAGCAGGAAACAAGCAAGTAAAGTAGAAAAGTATGGGCTTTAAGAATTAGATAAAGCCTATTCAAAGCCAAATTCAAAACTATGGCTTTTCCAGTGTCCAGCTGTCCAATTTGGACCATTAAAATCTCAGTTTTTGCTTCTTTAAGAGAGATAGGGGGCTTCCCTGGTGTCGCAGTGGTTGAGAATCTGCCTGCTAATGCAGGGGACACGGGATCGAGCCCTGGTCTGGGAAGATCCCACATGCCGTGGAGCAACTAGGCTCATGAGCCACAACTACTGAGCCTGCGCATATGGAGCCTGTGCTCCACAACAAGAGAGGCCGCGATAGTGAGAGGCCCACGCACCATGATGAAGAGTGGCCCCCACTTGCCACAACTAGAGAAAGCCCTCACACAGAAATGAAGACCCAACACAACAAAAATTAATTAATTAATTAATAAACTCCTACCCCAACAAAAAAAAAAAAAAAAAGAGAGAAATAGGAACAACTACTGCATAGCATTGGTGGAAACCTCAAATGACAATCTTTAGACTATACCCTTTCTCCTAAAAAGCATATTAGAAAATGAGATTCAAATTAAAGAAATCTTTTGACTATCTAGAAAAAACATATAAAGCAAAATGAATCTGTCCATTTTCAAATGAGTAGATAAGATAGATAAAGTGGCAAACTGAAGAGATTATAACTTTTGTATGGTGATTCAGAAGATAACTAATACCATATAAATAGACAAAATTCAAATGGAAAATTGTGGCTGGCAGGATGTCAGGTAACTAACTGAGAGTGTTGTAAATATCATCAACTCTTTTGCTTTTTTTTTTTGTAGTTGAATTTTTATTTTTTTAACATCTTTATTGGAATATAATTGTTTTACAATGTTGTGTTAGTTTCTGCTATATAACAAAGTGAATCAGCTATATGTATACCTATATCCCCATAACCCATCCCTCTTGCATCTCCCTCCATCCAACCGTCCCAGTTCAACCACTCTAGGTGGTCACAAAGCACTGAGCTGCTCTCCCTGTGCTATGCAGCTGCTTCCCACTAACTATCTATTTTACATTTTGTAGTGTATATATGTCAGTACCACGCTCTCACTTCGTGCCAGCTTACCCTTCCACCTCCCTGTGTCCTCAATTCCATTCTCTTTGTCTGTGTATTTATTCCTGGCCTACCCCTAGGTTCTTCAGAACCATTTTTTTTTTTTTTTTAGATTCCATATATATGTGTTAGCATACGGTATTTATTTTTCTCTTTCTGACGTACTTCACTCTGTATGTCAGACTCTAGGTCCAACCACCTCACTACAAATAACTCAATTTCATTTCTTCTTATGGCTGAGTAATATGACATTGTATATATGTTCTACATCTTCTTTATCCATTCATCTGTCAATGGACACTTAGGTTGCTTCCATGTCCTGGCTATTGTAAATAGTGCTGCAATAAACATTAAGGTACATGACTCTTTTTGAACTATGGTTTTCTCAGGGTATATGCCCAGAAGTGGAATTGCTGGGTCATATGGTATTTTTAGCTTTGTAAGGAACCTCCATACTGTTCTCCATAGTGGCTGTATCAATTTACATCCCCACCAACATTGCAAGAGGGTTCCCTTTTCGCCACACCCTCTCCAACATTTATTCTTTGTAGATTTTTTGATGACGGTCATTCTGACAGATGTGAGGTGATACCTCATTGTAGTTTTGATTTGCATTTCTCTAATGATTAGTGATGTTGAGCATCCTGTCATGTGTTGTTGGCAATCTATGTATCTTCTTTGGAGAAATGTCTATTTAGGTCTTCTGCCCATTTTTGGATGGGGTTATTTGTGTTTTTTTTTTTTTTTATATTTAGCTGCATGAACTGCTTGTATATTATGGAGACTGATCCTGTGTCAGTTGCTTCGTTTGCAAATGTTTTCTCCCATTCTGAGTGTTGTCTTTTTGTGTTGTTTATGGTTTCCTTTACTTTGCAAAAGCTCCTAAGTTTCATTAGGTCCCATTTGTTTATTTTTGCTTTATTTCCATTTCCCTAGGAGGTGGGTCAAAAAGGATCTTGCTGTGATTTATGTCGTAGGGTGTTCTGCCTATGTTTTCTCTTAATAGTTTTATAGTGTCCAGCCTTACAATTAGGTGTTTAATCCATTTTCAGTTTATTTTTGTGTATGGTCTTAGGGAGTGTTCTAATTTCATTCTTTTACATGTAGCTGTCCAGTTTTCCCAGCACCACTTATTGAAGAGGCTGTCTTTTCTCCATTGTACACTCTTGCCTCCTTTATCAAAGATAAGGTAATCATATGTGCATGGGTTGATCTCTGGGCTTTCTATCCTGTTCCATTGCTCTATATTTCTGTTTCTCTGACAGTACAATACTGTCTCGATTACCGTAGCTTTGTAGTATAGTCTGAAGTCAGGGAGCCTGATTCCTCCAGCTCTGATTTTCTTTCTCAAGATTGCTTTGGCTCTTTGGGGTCCTTTGTGTTTCCATAGAAATTGTGAATTTTTTCGTTCTAGCTGTGTGAAAAATGCCATTGTTATTTTGTTAGGGATTGCATTGAATCTGTAGATTGCTTTGGGTAGTATAGTCATTTTCACAATGTTGATTCTTCCAATCAAGAACATGGTATATCTCTCCATCTGTTTGTATCATCTTTAATTTCTTTGATCAGTGTCTTATAGTTTTGTGCATACAGGTCTTTTGTCTCCTTAGGTAGGTTTATTCCTAGATATTTTATTCTTTTTGTTGCAATGGTAAATGGGAGTGTTTCCTTAGGTAGGTTTATTCTTAGGTATTTTACTCTTTTTTTTTTTTTTTTGCAATGGTAAATGGGAGTGTTTCCTTAATTTCTCTTTCAGATTTTTCATCATTACTGTATAGGAATGCAAGAGATTTCTGTGCATTCATTTTGTATCCTTCTACTTTACCAAATTCATTGATTATCTGTAGTAGTTTTCTGGTAGAGTCTTTAGGATTCTCTATGTATAGTATGATGCCATCTGCAAACAGTGACAGGTTTTCTTCTTCTTTCCCGATTTGGATTCCTTTTATTTCTTTTTCTTCGATGATTACTGTCAATAAAACTTCCAAAACTATGTTGAATAATAGTAGTGAGAGTGGGAAACCTTGTCTTGTTTCTGAGCTTAGAGGAAATGGTTTCAGTTTTTCACTATTGACAATGATGTTGGCTGTTGGTTTGTCACATATGACCTTTATTATGTTGAGGTAAATTCCCTCTATGCCTACTGTCTGAAGGCTTTTTATCATAAATTGGGTTTGAATATTGTTGAAGAATTTTCCTGAATCTATTGAGATTATCATATGGTTTTTATCCTTCAATATTTTAATATGGTGTATCACAGTGATTGATTTGCATATATTGAAGAAACATTCCATTCCTGTGATAAATCCCACTTGATCATGGTGTATGATCCTTTTAATGTGCTGTTGGATTCTGTTTGCTAGTATTTTGTATTTGAGGATTTTTGCATCTATGTTCATCAGTGATATTGGCCTATAGTTTTCATTCACTGTGATGACTTTGTCTGGTTTTGGTATCAGGGTGATGATGGCCTAGCAGAATGAATTTGGGAGTGTTCCTCCCTCTGCTATATTTTGGAAAAGTTTGAGAAGGATAGGTGCTAGCTCTTCTCTAAATGTTTGATAGAATTTGCCTGTGAAGCCATCTAGTCCTGGGATTTTGTTTGTTGGAAGATTTTTAATCACAGTTTCAATTTCAGTGCTTGTGATTGGTCTTTTTATGTTTTCTATTTCTTCCTGGTTCAGTTTGGGAAGCTTGTGCTTTTCTAAGAATTTGCCCGTTTCTTCCAGGTTGTCCATTTTATTTGCATATAGTTGCTTGCAGGAATCTCTCATGATCTTTGTATTTCTGCAGTGTCAGTTGTTACCTCTGCTTTTTCATTACTAATTCTGTTGATTTGAGTATTTTCCTCTTTTTTCTTGATGAGTCTGGCTAATAGTTTATCAATTTTGTTTATCTGCTCAAAGAACGAGCTTTTAGTGTTATCGATCTTTGTTATTGTTTCCTTCATTTCTTTTTTATTTATTTCTGTTCTTATCTTTATGGTTTCTTTCCTTTTGGTAACTTTGGGTTTCTTTTTGTTCTTCTTTCTCTAATTGCTTTAGGTGTAAGGTAAGGTTGTTTGTGAAGTTTCTTGTTTCTTGAGATAGGATTGTATTGCTATAAACTTCCCTCTTAGAACTGTTTTTGCTGCATCCCATAGGTTTTGGGTCAGCCTGTTTTCATTGTCATTTGTTTCTAGGTATTTTTTGATATCCTCTGACTTTTTCAGTGATCTCTTTGTTATTTAGTAGTATATTGTTTAGCCCCCAGGTATTTGTATTTTTTACAGTTTTTTTTCCTGTAATTGATACCTAGTCTCATAGCATTGTGGTCAGAAAAGATACTTGATATGATTTCAATTTTTTAAAATTTACCAAGCCTTGATTTGTGACCTAAGATATGATCTATCCTGGAGAATGTTCCATGAGCACTTGAGAAGAAAGTGTATTCTGTTGTTTTTGGATGGAATGTCCTATAAATATCAATTAAGTTCATTTTGTTTAATGTGTCATTTAAAGCTTCTGTTTCCTTATTTATTTTCATTTTGGATTATCTATCCATTGGTGAAAGTGGGGTGTTAAAATCCCCTACTATGATTGTGTTACTGTCGATTTCCCTTTTTATGGTTGTTAGCATTTGTCTTATGTTATGAAGTTCTCGTATGTTGGGTGCATAAATATTTAAAATTGTTGTATCTTCTTCTTGGTTTGACCCTTTGATCATTATGTAATGTCCTTCTTTGTCTCTTATAATAGTCTTTATTTTAAAGTCTATTTTGTCTGATATGAGAATTGCTACTACAACTTTATTTTGATTTCCTTTGCATGGAGTATCTTTTTCCATCCCCTCACTTTCAGTCCTTATGTGTCCCTAGGTCTGAAGTGGATCTCTTGTAGACAGCATATATATGGGTCTTGTTTTTGTATTCATTCAGCCAGTCTGTGTCTTTTGTTGGGAACACTTAGTCCATTTACATTTAAGGTAATTAGTGATATATATATGTTTCTATTACCATTTTCTTAATCAGTTTGTTTTGTTTTTGTAGGTCTTTTCCTTCTCTTGTGTTTCCTGCCTAGAGAAGTTCCTTTAGCATTTGTTGTAAAGCTGGTTTAGTGGTGCTGAATTCTCTTAGCTTTTGCCTGTTTGTAAAGCTTTTAATTTCTCTGTCAAAGCTGAATGAGATCTTTACTGGTTAGAGTAATCTTGTTTGTAGGTTTTCCCCTTTCATCACTTTAAATATGTCCTGCCACTCCCTTCTGGTTTGCAGAGTTTCTGCCGAAAGATCAGCTGTTAAACTTATGTGGATTCCCTTGTATGTTATTTGTTGCCCTTTCCTTGATGATTTTAGTAGTTTTTCTTTGTATTTAATTTTTGATAGTTTGATTAATATGTGTCTTGGTATGTTTCTCCTTGGATTTATCCTGTATGGGACTCTCTGATCTTCTTGGACTTAGTTGACTATTTCCTTTCCCATGTTAGGGAAATTTTCAACTATAATCTCTTCAAATATTTTCTCAGTCCCTTTCTTTTTCTCTTCTTCAGGGACCCCTATAATTCGAATGTTGGTTCATTTAATATTGTCCCTGAGGTCTCTGAGACTGTCCTCAATTATTTTCATCCTTTTTTTTTCTTTTCTTCTGCTCTGTGGTAGTTATTTCCACTATTTTATCTTCCAGGTCACTTATCCGTTCTTCTGCCTTGTTCATCATTGTTTGTTTGCTCTTTAGTTCTTTTAGGTCCTTGTTAAACATTTCTTGTATTTTCTCCATTCTATTTCCAAGATTTTGGATCATCATTACTATCATTACTCTGAATTATTTTTCAGGTAGACTGCCTATTTTGTCTTCATTTGTTTGGTCTGGTGGGTTTTTACTTTCCTCCTTCATCTGCTGCATATTTCTCTGTCTTCTCATTTTGCTTAACTTACTGTGTTTGGGGTCTCCTTTTCACAGGCTGCAGGTTTGTAGTTCCCCTTGTTTGTGGTGTCTGCCCCCAGTGGGTAAGGTTCATTCAGTGGGTTTTGTAGGCTTCCTGGTGCCTGCCTTATGGTGGATGAGGCTGGATCTGGTCTTTCTGGTGGGCAGGACCATGTCCCATGGTGTGCTTTGTGGTGTATTTTAACTTAGTATGACTTTAGGCAGCCTCTCTGCTAATGGGTGGGGTTGTGTTCATATCTTGCTAGTTGTCTGGCATAGGGTGTCCAGCACTGGAGCTCACTGGTCGTTGAGTGTAGCTGGGTCTTAGTGTTGAGACAGAGGTCTCTGGGAGAGCTCTCGCTGATTGATATTACATGGGGCTGGGAAGTCTCTGGTGGTCCAATGTCCTGAACTTGGCTCTCCCACCTCAGAGGCTCAGGCCTGACATCCGGCCAGAACTCCAAGACCCTTTTGGGAAGTCTGACATCTTCTGCCAGTGTTCAGTAGGTGTTCTGTAGGAGTTTTTCCACATGTAGATGTATTTTTGATGTATTTGTGTGGAGGAAGATGATCTCCATATCGTACTCCTCCACCATCTTGAAGGTCCTCCTCATCAACTCTTATTATCCACATGTGCTGGAGATGAATTCTGGTTCTGCTCTAAACCAGGTGCTTTCAAACTATTGTGCATTACAACTACATGGGGTGTTTTGAAAGTCAACCATGACCAAACTGAACCCCCTATGAATAATATCAAATTCTCTGACAGTAGGACCCAGGTATCAATTTGTCTTTTTAAAGCTTCCCAGGTGATTCCAATGCACAGTCATGTTTGGAAATCAGGGCTTTAACCAACCCTTCCAAAAAACCATAATGTACAAATGAACACCTGAAGATCTTGTTAAACTGTAGATCCTGAGGCATTATGTGTTGAGCAAGACTCCAGAATCCACCTTCCAAAAAGCTCCCAGGGAATGCTGATACTCTAGGACCACACTTTGCGTAGCAAGCTCTAAATTCAAACAATACTGACTGCTCAATATCTTTATGGATTTTAAGACATAGCTTGTTACTTATTTCCCTTATCCAATATGACCTCAAAGAACATATTTGTCTTACTATTAGCCTTCCCACTCCCCCAAATTTACCATTAAAAATAAGCAAGTATCTGAGATGCATGATGAATTTCAAAGTCAAATATAAATGGATTAGGTTGGATTATTCCTGTGCCTTCCCCTCTCCTGTGGTGTTGACACTTGCACATACATACATGGCAGTCAAACACTCTCTCTGCCAGGGTAGCCCCAGGCAAGTTTTCTAAGAAAGCTGTATACTTCTCCAGGGTTTTAACTGGAGTTCCAGATGAATGACATCAGGGAGAGCTCAGAGAAATAAAACCATAGATGTTTGTTTTACAGTGTAAGGCGGGGAAATTGATCAGCTGTTTACATGAAGGAAATAATCAACCTTAGATTCAACTCATCCCCATGTCCTGCATCTCTGAAATTAACAACATTTATGATTTTGAGGCCATTTCCAACGGAAGGAAATGTGCCCAGCACAATAGAGGGCAGAGTGCTGAATCAGCCACTGCCCTGCTTACTGACTGCTTTATAGCACAAAGCTTGGTTTATCTCTAGCAGGAAATATGAGTCCACTGATAGCAAAGACTACTTACTGTATCAGCTTCTCTGCAGCCTTTAATCAAGCTGGGATCCCAGCATGTAAGTCCACATCTTCAAATCCTTCCAACAGAAACATGGGCACCTATAAATCCTTAATTCACAAAGACCGTTTTCTTTGGGAAGTGCTGAGGGCAAGATTCTGCTATTATAGAAATTATCAGTAACAAATAAATGCACCATTTTATTCCATCCATGAGGACACCTAGTTAGGAGATGAATGCAGAGCTTTAAATGGGAAAAGCAGGAATTCAAATGATATCACTTTTGGCCTTTTACATAAGCCTCCTACCAATTATGATCTTGTAGTCATTTCCTCTTTAAGGTTTATGAAGGTTAGTGAAATACCTTAGGAAGAGAGAAGAGAAAGAAAAACGAGAGAACTCAGGGAGTGGGATAGTATGGGCAAAAAGCTACAAAGATTTCTCCAAAAATTGATTTTCACCTTTTCAAAACTATACTGGCACAATAAGTATAAATGAGGCCCCAACAGCCAAATGAACAAAGAAAACTCATGTAGCGAGAGTAGCAGTCATCAGACAACAGTAGAGTTGCTTTTGCTTTTTGCCCCTTTTTTTCTAGGCCAGAGATGATTAACCCGGAGTTCTTGGGCAGGCAAAGGATCCCTAGATGGATTTCAGGGGATATAGTAACCTCAGAATTTAGGTACCAAATTATGTGTGTATAGCATCTTTTTTTCCTGGGAAAAGTTTCCATAGGTTTCATCAAATCTTAAAATAGTTCATGGATCTATGAACTAGAAAAATTTAAGAACTATGCAGTCATTCATTCCAAAAATGTTTACTCAGCCCCTACTGTGTGTCAGGCACCGAGGATACAGCAGTGAACAAAACAGACAAATATCTCTACAGAGGAAAATAAAGCAGAGAAGAAAAACAATGAAAGCCAGTGCTTTAGAGTTATAATTTAAAATCCTATTGGCAGGGTAGGCCTTACCTAGTGGGTACCAGTTCAGCAAAGACTAGAGGGGTCAGGAGAACAAGACATGAACATATCTGGGGCAAGAACCTTCCAGACAGAGGTAATTGCAGATATAAAAGACCCTGAGGCAGGAGCATACCTGACAAGTTCGAAGAGTGGTAAGGAGGCCAGTGTGCCTGCCTGGAGCTGAATGCAGAAGACAGAGAGTGGAAAATATTATCTCAGAGAGATAAGGGGGAGGGGGCCTCATGCGCAGTAGCTGTAGGCCACTGTGATGATTTTGGCTTTTACTATAGATAAATGGAAACCACTGGAGGGTTTTGAGAAAGCAGTGATTCACTCTTACTTACATTTTTTTTTTTTCCAGGATCACCCTGGCTATTGTGATGAGATTAGAATTGGAGAAAGGATGGAAAAGGCAGAAGCAGAAAGAGCCATTAGGGAGTTTTTGTAAAAATTCAGATGAGACATGATGGAAACTTAATAGTGATGGGAACTGGTGAAAAGCAGTTACTTCCTAGATATATTTTTAATGTAGAGCCAACAGGATTTGCTAATGGATCATATATAGAATGTGAGAGAAAGAGAACTTCAAGATTTTTAAAATAAAACACTAGCACAGAGTTGCCTTTGATGGATGTTCAAAAATTAGGAAGAGGGGGTTGATTAAGGTCTCAGTTTTGAAATGGTAAGTTCAGGAAGCCAATGAAATGTTCAAGTGTTGACGTTCAGTAGGTAGTTGGACATAGAAGAATGAAGGTCAAGGGGAAGGTATGAGCTCAAGATATAAATCTGGGAATCAACGAGTATACAGATGATATTTAAGCCCTATTATATATGTTGATCTTATCCTGTATAAGATCACTAAGGAAGTGGGCGTAGATGTAATAAAAGGTCCAAACACTGAGGCCTGGAGCACTTCAGAGTTAAACGATCAGGGAGATGAAAATGAACTAATAACATAAGCAGAAAAAGAAACTTTTTGAATAAAATGTATCATTATATTTAGTCTGTTAATTTCAGGATCACTCCGACCAACCACTTGCTCCCTGGCAAAGCCAATTTTGGTAATGTAGTCAATTAGCTCTTACAGCAGCAGTCTTGTTTATTTACAAGGAGAGCTAACTCCAAGTGCCAGTTCACCATGTTCATTAGAGGGCAAAAGAGAATCACAGTGCTTGGAGACTTAATTTTAGATATACTTATCTACTGTCTTAATGGCCAAACTCCAGGACGCAGCCATTTGTTGTTGTTGTTTTTTTTTTTAACATTTTTATAGAGATGTAATTCACATACCATAAAATTCACCCAAACTGTATAATTCAATAGTTTTTAGTACAGTCACAGAGTTGTGTAACCATAAGCACAATTCAAGTTTAGAACACTTTTATCACCTCCAAAAGATATTCCTTTCAAAAGCAGTCACTCCCCATTTCTCCCCTTGCCCCAGCTATAGGCAACTGCTAATCTACTTTCTGTCTCTAGATGTGCCTCTTTTGGATGTTTCATCTTAGTGGAAGCATACAATATGTGGCCCTTTTTGACTAGTATTTTTTTTTCATTTAGCATAATATTTTTAAGGTTCATCCATGCTATAGCATGCATCAGTATTATTGACAAATAATATTCCATTGTATGGATATACCACATTTGTTTATCTATTCATCAGCATATGGACATTTACACTCTTTACAATTTTTGGTTATTGTTAAAAATGCTGTTACAAACATCCATCTACAGGATTTTTATGCAGACATATATTTTCATTTCCCTTGGCTTATACCTAGGAGTCAAACTAAAGAGTCATATGCAAACTATATTTAGAAATTTGAGGAACTACCAAACTATTTTCCAAAGTAGCTGCACCATTTTACAGTCTCAACATCAATGAATGAGGGTTCCAATTTGTCCATATCCTCTCCAACACTTATTATTATCCATCTTTTTGATTATAGCCATCCTAGTGGGTTTTGATCTACATTTCCCTAGTGACTAGTGATGTTGAGCATTTTTTCAGGTACTTATACACCACTTGCAAGTCTTCTTGGACAAAGGTCTACTCAAATTTGTGGTATTAAAATAAAAGTTTAATTTTATTAGTCTCTAGTTCTTAGAACATAGCTACTAAAACCCTTGGAATCTCCACAGTGATGAGGATCTTTGTAGGTTAATGAGGTGACTGCAGGCTAGGAGCCCCTCAATAGCTTCAGGATGGGGGCTAACCCTAAGAAAACACCAAGGTATGATTAAAAAGTTGAAAATTTTGGCTCTACTCCTGACCTCCTGGGAGGGGAGAGGGACTGAAGGTTGAGTTCCCAGTGATTTAATGAATCATGCCTATGTCATGTAACCTCCATAAAAAACCCATTAACAATGAGGTTCAGAGAACTTCTGAGTTGGTGAACACAACCATGTGCCAGGAGGGTAATGTACCCCAACTCCACAGAAGGATAGAAGCTCTCGTGTTCAGGACCCTTTGGGATATTTTCTCATGATCCCCTTCAACTGGCTGTGTACTTGCATCCTTTATAACAAACTGGTAAATGTAAGTAAAGTATCTTCCCAAGTTCTATGAGTCATTCAAGCAAATTATCAAATTTGAGGAGGGGGTTGTGGGAATCCCCAGTTTATGGGTGATTGGCCAGAACTATGGGTGGCTCAGGACTTGTGATTAGTGTCTGAAGTGGGGACATTTCGTGGGACTGGATCCTCAACTTGTGGGATCTGGTGCTAACTCCCTGTAGGTAGTGACAGAATTGAGTTGAATTGTTGGACACCCAGTTGGTATCAGAGAGTTGGAGAATTGGTTGTTGGTGTTGGAAAATATCCCACAAAGTCTTTGGTCATTTTATAATTGCATTATTTGTCTTTTCATGATTGAGTTTATACAGTTCTTTATGTATTCTAGATACAAGATATACAAACATCTTCTCCCATTGTGTGACTTGTCTTCACTTTCTGGATGGCAACATTTGAAGCATAAAAGTTTCTAATTTTGTGTCTCCTAAACCAAGCCCATTACTTACTTCCCCTGCACCCCTTAAACCTGTGGCTCCCACTTATTTTTTTGGCTTTATTAATAAAATGATCTTCATCCAGGATAGAACCTCAGTTGGTCTCAGGCCCCCCCTGTACCACCAGCACAAATGCAAATACAAACAGCCAAATATCTTGGAGTTTGTCTTGCTTTTATTTGGGCTCTCGGGAGCCCCTTATTACCTATAGAAGTTCAGGCTCACTGGTGTTCTTTCGTTTTGATCATTTCGGCAGGTCTTGTTATTTAGTCTCTCTCTCCTGTTGTTTGAGATGATTTCCTAATAAACAATATCCAGCAAAAAAAAAAAAAGTTTCTAATTTTGATGCAGTCCATTCATCTATTTTTTTCTTTTGTCACTGTTGTGTAGTGGTTTGATGTGATTTCAAATCCACTTGTTTTTGACAAAGATAAAATTGTTTTTAAGGCTAAAGTTGTTTCTAAGAATGAAGTTTTTTCTTTGATATAAAAGTGAAATTGAGTGTCAGGAGGTCATCATCCACATCTGTGGTTGCTTATAAGAACTTAGCAGCTCAGCTGTTATGGGGCACCACTGGGGGCTTATTAATAAGAACATAGGAAGGAGCAACTTTGGAGAGGGGACATTTAGACTATAAACTCAGAGTCTGTGAGCACTATCCCAGAGTGTTTAATTTGGGCAAGGCTGCCTTTTGCTGACTTAAATAGCTCCCTGAAGAACTTGGGGCACTAGTTTCTGCTGAGGTAAAGGTAACTCTTTTACCAGTAGTGGTAAAAGCCATGCAGATGTCCCTCAAGAAGATCATCTTGCCCACCAACACCAGCACCTTTGTTCCCTAGCAACTTGCTCTAGCAACAAGGAACTTTTGTTTTTGTAGGCATCTGGACATCAGCTCTTGGTTGGTTGAGCTGTTTCTCTGGAGAAGTAACTCAACTAAATTTGGACTTTCTTTATTTCACCTCCCCTTCCCTGGAACAATAGTGTGATTAATCTGTCATTGATTTGGAGTATGTCATTTTTAATTGACTTATTTAAAGACATTATCCTGGATGCTATTGGTTTGTGAAAGTATTATAATTCCTACAGTGAACCTGTGTTAAATAAAACATTGGCAAAGGCAATCAGTTTCTGAGAATAATTTCTCTCAAAACAAAAAAGCCACATATGCTTTTGGTATGTCTAAGAAACCAATCCCTAATCCAAAGTCACAAAGATTTACTCCTATGTTTTATTTTTCTACAAATTTTACAGTTTTAACTCCTACACTTAGGTTTATGATCCATTTTGAGTTAACTTTGCATGTGGTGTAAGGGAAGGGGCATCTATTGACCATTTTTAAGATATTCCATTTATCTTAATCATTGCTAACAAAAAAAGTCAAATATTTGCAACTTGGTTCCCAAATCCTGTATCTAGTCTTCAGCAAGAGCAATCAACTAAGCCCAGTTACATGTCCTGCAACAGAGATAGAATGAGAATCTAAGTTTGAGGTCAGGAAACTGGGATGTGATCACCATTGCATGGGTTGTAATGTAAAGGGTTGTATATCACCTTGATACCTTCAACTATTCTTGTTGGTTCTCTTTCATGAAAGACAAAATGAGAAACGATCCAATTATCCTCCTTCCAGTGAAGATCAAAGAAAATTATGAATATAAAAAGCCTTTGAAAAGTGAACCATTGTAAAACTGTATTCACAATAATCAGAATTTTGCCAAAGCCTCTCTCTTAAAACCATAAAGCTGCAGACAGCAAAAGGCCACAGGAGACCTCACTGAAAGTTATCTTCATTGATCCTTCTCTACACGCTCACACAGATGAGCATGTTCAAGGAGTTCCTTCTCTAGGAGATGCTGATGCAGAACCAGGCTTGAGAATCATAGGTTGTCCTGACCTAACCACGGTACTGCTCTGAGGATTATAGTTATTATCCATGTCCATAAAGACTCTAGCAAATACTGAGAGGTACAGCCTGACTTTAAACGATAAAGATTGCATGAAAGAGATTAACCTTGTCAGTCAAAAGAAGAAGAAAAATACAAAAAAAAAATGTATTCATTTTCTCTTAAATTGCCTGTGTGTTTGATGAAAAAGCAACATATACTCTGTAAGCACAATAACTGACATTGACAAGAAGCTACATTAATAACTTGGTAGAGCCCCAATGTTTAAAAGTATCATCCTTAATTAACAATGTTTAGAAACCAGCTCCCCAAAGATACAAAAGAGTCCCTGAAGATCATGCTGATAGAAAACATCAAGATCAAACATCTTAGAGCTGCTCCCACACAAATAACCTCCCCAGCTCAAATCCATACCGTGTCTGATTCTTGATTCTTACTGAAATGGTTTGTTTCTTACACTTTCCTCTCATGTCCTTATTAAGACTGTCAACTCTTTGAAGACAGAATCTAGACTTCTCTTCTCTTGCACCTCTGGTAGCATCTTGCCCATGGTAGGTATTTGATCAGTAGAAGCCAACTAGTTGAAGAAGCAGGTGAAAATCTAGTTCATAGAACATCACGGTAAGGTATAAAGGGAAATATGCAACTTCTTTTTGGAGAAAATTGTGACTCTTAAATGCATGTTGGAACAGATAATTCTATTGCTATAGAGTGGGAGTAAAATTTGTCAAGGTAGTCATTTCACCTTATGCAGAATACTTTTGTGGAGCTGGTTTATGGTATTTTATTTTTTCTTCTATGGTTGAGTCAAAGATACCCCCTTCCCCACCCAAACCTATCTCTAATAAAAATCAAGTATTCTGTCCATTAAAACCTGTGACCCAGGTCTCATTAACACTCACTCTAGCTCAGTGCCACAGCCCATCTAATTGCACCTCAGAGTTTCTAATCATGGTTTGGGGATGGCTAACTGACCATAAAATATTTTGTTCCTTGCATTTGGAAAGCAGATTTGATTAGTGAAACTCAGTTGATATAGATGATGCACATGTGTGTGTGCACTCACTCACATACATAGGCACATACTTACATTATTAATAAAAGTGACTTTTTAAAATCTTTTATTTTATTTTATTTAAAAATATTTTTAAATTTCCATACAATTTTTAAAGGTTACTTATAATTTATGGTTACTACAAAATATTGGCTATATTCCCTGTGTTGTAAAATACATCCTTGTGCCTATCTTACACCCAATAGTTTGTGCCTCCCACTCCCCCACCCCTATATTAATTTGTTTCTTGTAAATGAGAAAAAATCTACCATATGTCAGCCCTATCTCTCCCTGAACACACACTTCTGTGGAGACTTATCTCTTCAGCTACTGGCCAAGAGTAAGCAAATACCATTTATCGTACCATTCTGATATAAAGTACAGCGAAGTAGACCTATCAGAAATACACTAATAAAAAAAAGAAAGAAATACATTAATAATAGCTAGCTCTGATTGTAATCAGGGAGAGAATGCACATTCCTGTTCATGTTAAGTTTCCTTTGTTGTTCTCAGGCCTTTGGACCCTGACCTACCCAAAACTATGGAGTCTCCCTATCCTGCCTGGCAATTTGAATTCTAACCACAAGCTTAGCTCTCTCAAATCATTAGGCAAACCACCAGGACTGAGGCAAGTTGGCACCATTTACTTTCTTCTGTTTGTTGATCATTTAGAGTTTTTTATTAGGGCTTTTGGACTTCTTCAGAAAAAAAGAATCTCACTTGCACACGAGCCTGTGGTGAATGCCCATCTCTGAAGTTGACGGGACTCAGAGGCCAAGCGAGAGGCCTAAATGTACGCTCCTGAAATGCAGGGTTGGCACTGATGGACCCCACTGAACACAGCCACCACCACCTCTGTATGTCGCCGCTGTAGCCAGCAACTGCTGCTCCCCATTCCTCATTTTGGACCATGTGCCTTGGCTGAAGGCCCAGGTGTCTCTGAGATGTTCTGTTTTTTTTTTTTTTTTTCTAAAATGGTTTTCTGGATCTCCCACAGAAAGACTTCCAGAACATTCCCTCTCCATTCTTTCTCCCTCCCCTCTCTGCTTTAGAAGCAGGCTATAATGCCTTTCCAATTTTACTGCTGTCCACAAATTCTGCTCCATGAAGCTGGGGAGCAAGCCTTTGGCTGCCTTGGGTTTTCTACGGCCATTTGTTCTGACCCACAGACCTCACACGGTGGGATGAATTTGATTACTGGAAGGGGCTGCACCAAGTCCTTCAATGATTTATGTCTACATTTTGAAGTGAGGGGTTGGCAGTTAAAATGCTTCAAGTTTCTCCCAGCTGCTGGTACCCAGTCCCCATCATGCCTGGGGACATTACTGAACCATTAGCTACCCACAGTTTCAGCCTTTAAATGTGTCCTAATCGTCCTTTGTTTCTTTGGTACAGCCAGGAGGATGTGTGTGTGCATGAGCAGGAACGCCTCACACACCCTGCAGGGTGTGGGAAGGGAGCCAGGAAGAGGGTGTACAGTATCATTCTTTAGCATCTGTCCCTCAAAACTGCTCTAGTTTTTTCTGATTTGTTCCCATAGGAGCAAAAAATGGAAAAAAATAATGTAGTCAAATAGAGCGTTCCTGAAACAGAAGCAAAAAGAACTTGTGACATTTCTTTGTCTCTTTTCTTATTCCCACTCCCCACCCAGTTGGAAATTTCCAGTTAATGTGCCTTTTTGAGATTCAGAGTCTGTGGATGGGGGTGGGGTGTGCACAAGTATGTATTGAGTTGGGAACAAGGCTATTTTTTTTTTTTTTTTGGCCACACTGCATGGCTTGTGGGATTTTACTTCCCCAACCTGGGCCCTCGGCAGTGAAAGCATGGAGTCCTAACCAGTGGACTGCCAGGGAATTCTGAGGAATAATGCTAAATTTTCTATAAAGCTCTGTAACTCTCAAGTATTCAGTGTGAATATCTCCATTCCTCTCCCACTCCAGTGCATTTTCTTGACTTCAAGACTTCATCTCTTGTGAATTAAAATGTGCATAGAGGGACTTCCCTGGTGGCACAGTGGTCAAGAATCCACCTGCCAATGCAGGGGTCACGGGTTTAAGCCCTGGTCTGGGAAGAACCCACATGCCATGGAGCAAGTAAGCCCGTGTGCCACAACTACTGAGCCTGCACTCTAGAGCCCACAAGCCACAACTGCTGAGCCCACATGCCACAACTACTGAAGCCTGCGTGTCTAGAGCCTGTGCTGTGAAACAAGAGAAGCCACTGCAATGGGAAGTCCACGCGCCACAGTGAAGAATAGCCCCCACTCGCCACAACGAGAGAAAGTCCGTGTGCAGCAACGAAGACCCAGCGCATCCAAAAATAAATAAATAAATAAATAAATAAATATATATATATATATATATTTAATGTGCATAGAGTCTCCTCTTAGCAACTACTTGAACACAGCACCTTATAAATCCTCCTTTTAAAACTATAGCTTGATGATGTGATAAAACACAAATACATTTCCTGTAAAAATGTTTTCTAAATAAGCAAGTACATCTTCTGGAGCAAATTAATTAAAAATGATTATTTAAGCAAAATGTAACATGTTTTCAAATCTTTGAAATGGAAAAAGCAGAGCTCTATAGGGGTTGGGGATACACAGTTTTAGGCATTTGTTAAAATATGTTCATTTCACTGTGCATAAATTTTACATAAAAATAATGGTAAACAAATACCAAACGCTAGATAATGATTTGCATGCTGAAGTAGTCAAGGGTGAAGTCTACTGATATCTGTAACTTACTTGGAAAAGCTTCAAAACACAGGATGAGTAGATATGTGATAAAGCAAACAAAGAAAAATGATTGTAAAATTGAGGTGGTGGGTATATGGATGCTCACCTTACAACTTCTTCAACTTTTCTGTATGTCAAAAAGTTTTCATAATAAAATGCAGATGTGGGAGCAGGCAGACACAGGACTTGGAATTGGGAGATTTGGGTCCAAGTCTCAGTGTGGCATGAATGAGCTATAAAACATGGCCAAGGCTTTAAATTTCAATGGATTTTGGTTTCCCCATTGATAAAATGAGAATCTCAAATGTGTTTTTTTGTGTCTGATAATCTATTATTTTATGAAACAAACATGGATCCAATGGTCAGAAGGCTTCAATTCATAGGAATCTTGGGCTCTCATTTATTGAATTTATGTAGTCCAAAGGAAACATTGAAAATCATATTATCTAACATTTCACCAGTTGGAAAGGTCTAATGTGCCTTTTTGATCATTTCATCTCTCCCAGTGCAAACTTCTCATCTGGTGCCAAGAGCAGATTACAGAAACACAGAGGGTAGAAATAACCTCTCCAAAGTTGGAGAGGCTAGTAAAAAATGGTCTGGATAACTTGAGAGAACACAATTAGACTGCTGTCCCATGGTGTTCTACCCAAACTATTTTGATGTGATTGTACACCTCACTGCCCTTTCAGAGCCCTCAGCCCTGGAATCCCACATCTGAGCAGAACATGTAGCCACCTATGGGGTGAGTATTTGAGGCCACCTGAAGGTGGGCCTTCCTTCTCACTCCTCTTTTTACCCCTAAACCACATCCCCCATTCCCAGGTCAAAATATCTGCCTTATGAGTTAATCATTTGATTGAAGGCTATGTTTCTTATTAAAAATGCAACTATTCCTGGTGGGTAACACATCGAACTATAGTAGCCATTCACACCACACTGTTAATGACTATCTTAGTCTGTTTGGTCTGCTATAACTGAGTAACTTAGATGGGGTGGCTTATAAAGAACAGAAATTTATTTCTCACAGTCCCGGAGACTGGAAATCCATGATCAAATCACTGGAAGATTCACTGTCTAATGAGACCTCCTTCCTGGTTCATAGATGACCATGTTTTCCCTGTGCCCTTACATTTTGTAAGAGATAGGAGAGTTTTCTGGGGTCTCTTTTATAAGGGAACTAATCTCCTTCTTAAGGGCTTCACCCTCATGACCTAATCACCTCCCAAAGGCCCTGCCACCTACTATGATCACATTGCATGTTAGGATTTAACATATGAATTTTGGGGGTACACAAACATTTATTCACAGAGATGACCTTCAAACCCTTTCCAGATATCACTTAGTAGTGGAAAGAGAAGAACTACTGTGAGAGTTTTCTCCCCTCCCACAATACTCTTCTCCTAAATTCACATTGCAGTTAAAACTCACCCTTTAGCCTGAAATGGAAACTACAAAGCATCGTTACTAAACCCATTTGAAAGCTATTTCTATTCTCTTTTATTTTATTCCTTTCTTCCTTATTTCACTCAACCAACTAAAGATTATTAAGCATCCATAACTTATAGGGAACTATACTAGGTGCAGAGTATGTAGTGCAGAATAAGAGCAATATGGTCCTTGCCATTGAGAGAATGATATTCTCACCTGGTGATCTGGGACTTTCCTGGCTTTAACATTGAAAGTCTCATGTCCTGGGAACTCCTTCAATCCTGGGCAGACCAAGACAGTGGGTCACCTTAGTCTTATGCATCAATTATAATACATAAGTTATGATGCAATTATAGTTGTTTGCGTATTGTAGAGGTGCTCTGAGTATGTAAAATGAGAGAACCCCACCTGTGAAATCATAGAAGACTCCTCTGAATTTGCAGGCTTGTGAGCTGAGATTTAAACGATGAGACTGTGAGGGAATTCCAGGGAAATAAAAATCACATTCAAAGGCTCTGAGGTGAGAAACACTGTGGCAGATCTGAGAAATTTAGGATGATCTTATGCCTTAGTTTGCCTGGAAGTGTCCTGGTTATAGCCTATTGCCCTGGCCTAATTAATCATGACCCCTTTCACTCTCACAAGTGTCTTGGTTTGAAAAATGACCTACGTGTTCACCCCAGAGAAACTCTAAGCTGTCCCTTTGGCTGGAACAGAGGGCCCCAAGAGGTGTAAATGAGGCTGCTGAGGTGTCAGAAAACCAACTTTTCAGGGTCTCAAGGAAGATTACAAAAATTTGGGATATTACATGTACATCCCTAAGAAATACATGTACACCTGAAAATAATATAATATTGTAAATCAACAATACTTCAATATTTAAAAAAAAAAGAAATATGGGAACAGTGAGAAGAGTCATACACAGAGAACTATCATGATCACATGTAAAGGTTAAAGGCAGCTAATGCAAGAGTGGATGTGAGAGTTCCACTTAACAGAGCTTTTATTGTGATCCAGGCCAGAGATGACCGTGGCTTAGATTAGGGTGCAAGCATCAGCAATGGAGCTAAGTAGATAATTCATAAGATATTTAGGAGGAATAATTGATAGAACTCAGTATGATAGCTGAAAGGTCAAGGGAGTGGGAGAGTCAGGGCTGACACAATTGGCCAACCAGGCTGAACAGAACTGGAGGGCGTCTGCGTGGAAAACCATGAAGGCTGCATTGAAATTCGAGCATTCTCGGCAGAGGCAGAGGAGAGGGAGAGTCAGGGATGATGGCCAGCTTTCTGGTATGAGCCACTGGCTGGACAATGGTGACATTTAGGACAGGGAATCTGAAGGAGATTCAGAATCTCATGTCATCATTCCTGAAATATTCTTATAACATGCAACCACCCTTACCATTTATTTTGTCAGGCTTATCTCTTAGTTATGAGCACATTTTATCTTGCTCTTCCCCTGACATACCCTAAGCAGACTATAAATCCTCATGAGCATAGACCAGGTTGGATTCATCTCTCTGACCACCACAGAGACTAGCACAAGATCTGTCATGAGGTAGCGTATGCAAACTCTTAGAAGAAGGTGGACAAATGGGCAGGTAGCTAAGGGGATTGGCTTCTGCAAAGACTAGACATAAGAGTGAGACTGGTGACAAGGCTGTATAAGCTAATTCCCAGTCAGTGTGACTGCATACACCAATAAAAAGTCCATAGTAAACATTTTAGGTTTTGCGGGTCATATGCCATCTCTTGTCACTTGTCTTTTCTGCCGTTTTGATGAATGAGCAGCCACAGACAATGTGTAAACATATGGATCCTGAAATTTAAATTTCATTTAATTTTCACATCACCTAATATTACTAGTCTTCTTTTGATTTTTTTCCAATCATTTAAAAATGTAGAACCATTTGCAGCTTGCAGGTAACATGCCGAACCGGGGACTAATACCTCCATTTCCCTAAGTAGAGGATAGTGCAGCTTCGCAGCAGACAGATTCTCAGGAAGAATGATGGACACGCTCACCCCAAACACCTTCCCTTTCTCCTTGTCTCAAAAACAAGGAAGATATTTACAAACCCATTGTGTCTAATCTCTACCTCATCTTTTAAAAATGACTCTGATTTCTTAAATGATTTCTTTTTCTTCAAACTTCTTTGGGGGCCTTCTTTCTCCCTCTGCTTTCTCCACTTAACTTTCTTTTTTATTGTGCAAGTTTGTTCTCTCACTAATACATTTTACTTTTACTACCAGAAGCACTACTGGGTCTGACATTTTTAGTGAGGATGCTGAGATTTCCCCGGATTTTGTTTATCACTTGCCTTTTCATAACCACAGACAGCCTCAGCCCTTCCTAAATGAAGGATTGATGCCTACACAGCATGACCTACACATGGAAATCTATTAACAATTAACAGTCAGTAAAAAGGACAACCCAAAGATCCAGACTGCCAGCTTCATGGGTGGGAGGAGGCAGATTAAAGTGCTAATGATGTGCACAGGATTTAATATTTTAACGTCTGTCCAGTAGCATCTGAAATTCTACACTGACATAAATACAATTTGTTTGTTTGTTTAAAGAGAAATACTGTTCCATATGCATGATCATTTCTAAAACTAAACTAAGCCATGCATGTGAGAAGGAGAGTGACAGTCATTCCTGCTTGTTTCATTATAGATCAATCAGACCAAGGCTGGAAGTCCTCTCTTAAACACACCTCACCAAATGTGTTTCTGCATAATTAACTTGTACCCAGCAGTGACCGTACTCTTGTCTGGTGTATCTCTGTATGGGAAGAGTACCTCAAATCAAGGATAGGCACAGCTTAAAAAATGATATAAAATTTGACTCAATAAGCAGAAGAATTGGAATAGCATCAATGAAACCATTTTTTTTTTCCAGATCTAGACTAGGTGTAACCCATGACTGCTTATACCAAGATTTTGGAGGACAGCAGCTATGAATGCAATGGAGATAAATAAGAAAAATGGGGTGATTCACTCTTTTTTCAAGCCAGTCCATATTCAGCCTTTCACAGGGGAGGGATATCTCTGTACTTTTAGTCTTTGACACCAAAAAATAGTTGGTCACCATTGCTCTGGAATACAACCCTTTATGTGGGAGACAGCAGAAGTGTCAGGGGGAGTCAAGAGGGGATGGGAGCAATAGTGGACATCATGCAAGATCCCTTCTCCCCCTTTTTCACCACAGAGAAGACCTGTGAAGATAACCAGCAGCTACCGTCCGGTAACCAACAATCTAGGACTTCTGGGAATCTCTACTATTGGAAAACTAGAGCTTGATGTGCAGCCCTATATCTTAATAGACCCATCTCTGAAGTTGGCTTCTTTGGAATGTTGCAGGACCGGTTGGAGAGTATTTAAATCCACAAGTCTCAATCACATTAAAATGAGCCCTGGCAACCAAACTGAGGCATGCAGATTTATTTTTTATTTTTAAAAATTATTTATTTATTTATTTATTTATTTATTTATTTATTTATTTATTTATTTGGCTGTGCTGGGTCTTAGTTGCCGCATGCAGGATCTTCGTTGCCATGTGTGGGAATTTTAGTTGCGGCATGTGAACTCTTAGTTGCGGCATGTGGGATCTAGTTCCCTGACCAGGGATCGAACACGGGCCCCCTGCATCGGGAGCATGGAGTCTTAGCCAGTGGACGACCAGGGAAGTACCAGCACTCAGATCTAAAAGGCAGCAAGCACAATCCTGCCCCACGAGCATGCCTGGTGTAGTCCTGATGTCCATGGTGAGGACGGAGGATGCATGCCTACTGTGTGATGCATCTGTGGCTGTGGCAGAGCATTTGAATCACCTCAGTTGTCACAGACTCAGGCTTGTTAGATAAAAGGGCCACACTTCGTCCTGCACCCTTCACTGGCCTGTAGAAATGGACAATGTTCTCAAACTGCTAATGCCAAAAGTCTTCAGTGGAACCAAGGGAAGGAATAAAAAAAAAATAAATAAAAAGAGGTTTAAAGGTATGCTCTGAATTTGCTAATAGGCATGCATGGTCCTTTTGGAACCAAAATAGAATTTTTGATGAATTACCTTGTGGCAAATTTGAAATATTATATTAGCCTGGGGGCCCCAACAAGACATAATTCACTCCACTGGTGAGAACAAATCTCATTTCCACATTCATTCCTTTAAACTCATTATTGACCCAGGGGAAGATGCTAGCCGGGAGCAAGTTTTAATAAAGACGCTGGCGGAACCATTGCTATAGTACTAAATGCAATAATAAGCAACATGCCACTTGGTGGCAATGGCCCCCTAGACCTACAGAGACCCTGGAACGCAGCTTCTGAAGGGCTTAACTCTCCATCCAGAGCAGAACAGGACATCCAAGAAAAGATTTCATTATTTTATGTGATAATCTGTCATATAAGAATCACTCTGGCTTAAATGGTCTGATTGTCAGCTTTTCTTCAAATGAACCATTGCTGAAAATTAATTTAAAATTAATTTTGATTGAAAAAAACCCCGGGAGATGCAATTGAGGAATAATAATAATAATAATAATAATGATAACTTTGGGGTCAGAAATACCTAGATTAAAATTTTAAATCCAGGACAAATTTTATTCCCTCCTTAAGACACAATCTCTGCCACTAGAATTATGCTTTCAGCTAAACATAAGTTATCTGTGGGCAGGGTCCATGTCTTTATTGTTTGTTGCTATATCCTCACATGCCTTACCATATAATAGATGTTCATTAACTACACATCAAATGGATCTATCTTCAAGGACTGTTATAAAGATTAAGAGAGCTAAGATATGTAGTTCTTTTGGCACCTTGCTTGACACGAGACAGTTCACAACCTATTCAGAACAAATTAACTGCTGGTACAAGGCCACTGGTGGAAAGGCCACAAAAAGAGCTTTTAATGAAAAATCCAACCGAACTGAAGAGGTCCGCCAGCTATTGTGGTTCTGGCAGGAAGAGGCCAGGTCCAGGGAAGTCAAGAAAGGGAGACAGGACACCTTGAAAATGCAAGGGGGACATTTAAAAAGAGCCAGTAATGCCAGTTAGGGAGCTGTGGTTGCTAAAAATGTCTTCAGCCTTAATCAGAAGATTGGAAGGTTTCTCTGGGGTTCCAGAGTATATCTATGTCAGGCAGGTAAAGTCAAATAAAAAATTAAATCACGTCTCTAGAGAATCCACCTAATCAGCTGGTAGGAGGGAAGCACACATGTGCCTGGAAAGGCGACTTGTCCTAACTTGTTTCTCCTCAACCCTCACTGCCTGATGCAGCCCTTCCACTTCAGGCCAGCCAATTGGTCCCCAACATTCTCTGTGACCATATGATGACTTTCTCATTCCCCTGTGCTTTCTCTTTGAGATTGTCCCTGCCAATCTAATTTCTACATAGTCTTTAATCCTGAGATAATCTATACAACATTCCCATTCGTTGTATGAGAGGGAGAGAGAGAATCCTAGTACAACAGGGTTATTCTCATCTCTTCTCGATCTTTATCACACCCTGTCATTTGCTTCTATACTGTAAAGATTTCTCTCTTTGTTTATAACGCATATATCTTGTTTCCTGAAAGGAAACATTACTTCTCCAAAGCAGGAACATCTCCCTGGTCTATAGCCTCCACCGTCTGGTTGCTCACCCATATGACCCAACAAACACCCATGCAATAAACGGTAAAAGGAAGTCAGCAGGTACCTGGTTCACACTGTATTGACAGGAACGAATGACCTTTGTGTGATGCCCTGTAACTTTCCACAAACTTTTAGAGAAATGACAATATGCAAGGGATTCAGAAGGAATGTCACAGAAAGAATGTCAACAGCATCTATGCATATACACATAAGCATATA
The DNA here is from genome assembly GCF_964341445.2 of Mesoplodon mirus. NCBI lineage: Eukaryota > Metazoa > Chordata > Mammalia > Artiodactyla > Ziphiidae > Mesoplodon > Mesoplodon mirus. Next base: position 5,951,466 of record NC_138990.1, on the reverse strand, counting down.
CATTAAATACACACACACGCACACACACAATGAGGTTATATCTCCACCTAGTCATTCTCAGAGGCAGGATTCCTAAACAGGATCTGATTTAGATTCTGACTATTCAACTCCTGTGAGCCAGGGCTGCCCATACCAGCAAAGTACCTTGGGAAAGAGCCCAGAGTCTCTGTAGTAGGATCAAGGCTGTCCCACGCCCCACCCCCACCAGCCACTGGTGCTGATTCTCTGGGCTAAATTCTTCTCCAGTTGACTGCTCCCAACCATTTCCCCTCTATTCCGTTCCTCCTGCTCAGTGGGTCTTTTAGTTTGGCCCCTCCAGCCCTGCCATCCCCCCATAGATAGGTATGTTCCTGCAGTACACAAACATGCATCTCCCTTTAACCTCACACAACCTGAAATCAGCACTTTCAAGTTTCCATCGTCGTTGCCTCCTCATTCAGGAGAGAGAAAAGACCAAATGGTTATGGGTGCTTTGATAAGGAACTGACCATCCTTCCCTGAGAAATGTGGAGAATGACAAAAAACCAATCCGTCCGCTTTCTGATTGCTGGGATGGGAATGTGGGTGAGCCAGGGGACAGAGGCAGCTAAGAGTTTGTTGCCACAAAGATCAAAATGTAGAGTTCAGAGAGCTCTCCTCTTCACTCCAGAATTACCTACTGGTCATTTCCCCCGTCATATTAACTGTGAAATGCATCCAACACTGGACGCCAGATAAGGAATCCATATCAACAAGGAAACATTTCCAGACCTCAGAACTGAGAGGAAATAGAGGGAGTAACAAAAGAATGGAACCGTATATACATACAAAAGGGAGGGTGACTTCTAGCCCAGATGGTTGCCAACATGGAGCACGTGGATGAAGTGATTATCATAAAGTTGAAAGAAGCAAGTCTAGGGCATATGTTATAGCTAAAGTCCAACAGGGGTGCAGATAAGATATCAGGACAGACGATTAGGGAATTAATTAACTAAGGCTCTGTTTATACTTCTATTGTCAGTGCTAATTATTTGCTGGTTTGAGTAAGCTCCTGTCTTCCTTAGAGGCTGTCAGCGAATGATAACGTACTTGGATTTCCACAGTACCTCTTGTTGCTTCCAAGGATTGTACTTGCAGCATTAGCTCATACGTTCACATAATGACAGTAATAATCGAGGAACACATACTCACTGAAGCTAAAAATGCCTTTTATTTTTCCCAACAAAAGTTTGTTACTGTCCTTCCTTGAGACTTTGGCTTCTGTCTGGTTTTTGGTACATCGGGGTAACCAGAGAAGATGAAATGGTTAGGTTCTTTGGAAGAGGATGAGCTAGCAAGAGATCCCTCTGTGAAGAATGTGCAGACCATCAAATCCATTTTACAAATGACACCCCTCCTCTGTCCCTCTCTGCCCCCACTCAGGCATTCATAATTCCAGTAGCACATCCTGGTGGGAGATCTGGTTTGGAAATCTTCCAATAAGGAAGCCTTCCAATGAGGAACCAGTGATAGAACTGGTATGATGATGCCTCTGATAAATTTCTGCCTTTAACAAAAGAGTAGCTGCTATTCTACTGTTGATTTCTTACAGCTGGCCTCAGACTTACACGCAGAAGGCAGCATGTGTTTTAACTTCTGCAACTCTGTAAGAGTCATCAGGATCTATGCAGTAAGGGAAGGGGTGGGTGCAGAGATTGGAAAGAACTAAATCAAGGTCTGTATCAGCAATGCCTTAGGAATATTCCTGGAAAGAGAAACTGAACTTCTAAAATGGAAATAAATAAGGAAGCTAGATTCAGCAGTTTTGATTACTGAATGAAAGGGTATGTGTAAATGGGAGGGGAAAATGAAAGAGACAAGACTGCTGGAGACCAAAAACATGCAGTCATGTGAAATTTGATCCAATTTCACTCTAGGGTGTTATTTTGGAGATATTTATAACTTTTTAACCAATAAATAACAAAAGAAAATCTAATCAAAACTATCCTCCTTTAAAAGCTAGACCTGAAGGTATTGACTTTTTTTTTTTCCTTTTTAAGAAGTTACTTTGTTTCCTTAAATGGAAAGTTTTCTGTGGTGCATCTTATTTTAGACTCTCTAGCTTTATCTTCTCTTTTTCCCTACCTAAAAAAAATGTTTGAACTGTTGGTAATTTGTGATTTTTGTTATTTCTGGGCACATTAAGATTGGCCATTAGTGTCAAATGCTAAAGGTGGTGATTCCAAAGGAAAAGGAATGGAGTCCCATGTCCATATAACCCTTAGCAACGCACAAAGATGAACCGGAGAGGTAAGGGGGGTGGCGGGGGTGGAGGAGGATAAAATCTGACTGTAGAAGCAGATAAAATGACAGGAAGACTAGAGTTGCCATCTGCTGGAGGATGGAAAGAATGACATTTGACACTCACTATTTGCAAGAGCAAAGCTAAACTCAGTCAAAATAATAAATCTCCAAATACTGTGTACTGCCAGTTAAAGGATAAAAAATTGGGAAGGGGGTGTTATTATTTCAGCATGGCAGTCTTTGAATAATGTAGAGAATATATGGGGGAAGTAAAACAATAGCATCCTCTTTTCTTAACTTGCACTCTGCATGCTCTTAAAAGGGATGATGAATACTGCTTTATATGCTTTCAAATGCCAGCATGTTCCTTCAACGTGTATTTCTCACTTTCACCACTGCGACTTTGAAAATAAAATTGATGATGGGGTTTCTTCTATAAGTATGCCTAGTCATTGCTTCCAGATTTTCTTTCTGCTTATGTAACATGGCCAAATGCATGAAGCTTACTCAAGTTCAATATAGAGAGCACTGGACTGGGAGTCAGGACGGGTAGGTGGATAATCTCAGTTTGCCTATCAGCCACCAATGTAACTGTAAGCCAATCACTTTATTCCTCTGGGCCTAGGTAGTTTAAGCCTACCTGTAATTAAGTATAATTATAAAATTATAAATGATATGGAAGATGGGCTGCAGAGTTTAAAGGATATCTGAGGCCCTTTTTAGCTCTCAAATTCTGTGAATCTATAAGCATTCCAAACTCATGTAGCACTTATAACATGAATATTCAATCTAAATTCTCATCATTGCTTCTACGAAATGCAGCAAAACAGTATCTAATGGCTTGATTAATCAGCCAAAACCATCTTCCTTACCAATGAAGAGAAAGATGTTTTCCCCCTTTCCATATTGTAGAGAAAGAGCCATTTCTTTAAACTTGCTTTCTCTGACACTGTTCTTGTGGCAGCAAATGCCATAGAAAGTTCCCTGGTGGGGGGGGGAGGGATAAATTAGGAGGCTCGAATTAACATATACACACTGCTATATATAAAATGGATAATCAACAAGGACCTACTGTATAGCACAGGGAACTCTACTTGATATTACATAATAACTGATAAGGAAAAATAATCTTAAAAAGAATATATATATGTATAGTATCCCTGCATCGACACCCCCGGAACTGCCCCAGGCAGAGGAGGTTTTCTCCCTCAGCATCACCCTAACTGCTTCTCCACTCAGAGTGCCCTGCCCTGAGGCTGAGCATCCAGAGCCTCTGTACCATTAACCCTTTGGGGCCACATGGTCTGTAGATGGTGCAGAAATGGGGTGGGGGTGTTACTAATAATGCCACCTTCATTTAGCTCCTAGTGTAGGCCCTAAGAAGTGGAAGAGTCCAGTGTCAGGAACCCTGTGGGCATACTTATATAGCTATAGATATATAAATTGATATATATATATATAGAGAGAGAATATATATATATATATATATATATATATATATATATATATATATATATAAAACTTGAAGTATAGTTGACATGCTGTAAATCAACTATACTTCAGTTTAATTTGTTTTTTAAAAAAGAAAGTTCCCTGATGAGGAAAAAGATACATGAAAACAGCTTTAAGAACCACAGAGTTAGAATAGCAAACAACCGCGTAGATCAGAAGTGGAAACTGAGGTTAAGGAACTCATCCATACTGGTTTGGGACCAAAATAGATTTAATCATTTAATTGGCAAATTGTTCCTTACCCGAAACAAACCCATCCTTCTTTCTGAAGCTCTAAATCCTGCATACCTACAGCATCCAAGTCAGGCTACGCTTCCTCTCTAACCAATGCTTCTCCAGCCCAGAGTGAGTCCTCCCTCCTTTGGAAACACTGGTGTTTAATATTTGAATCCCTCACTTATCAATGAACATAGGTGGCTTATTATTCATTTATTCATTTGACAAATATTTAATGAACATATTTTTGATGGCTTACGTTCTTTTAGGTGGAACAGAAGGGTTAAACCCATTTTCACGAAGCTTATATTTTAATGGGAGATGGGGAGAAACATATATAAATAGGAAAATATCCAACAGTAGTATGTGCCATGGCAGATCATTAAAACAGGGTGGTATGAAAGTGATTTGATACATTTTTTTTAGACTGAGTGTCAAGGAAGACTCCTCTGAGTAAGTGCCCACTAAGTGGGGACTTGAGTGACAAGGAGATGGCTCTTTCTAAAATGGTACAGAATGGCATTTGGGGGAAATAAATCAAAGGAAGAAATGAGGCTGAAATAAAATCAACAAGAGGGATAGTGAAGAAAGATGAGGTGAGGGAGGTGAGCAAGATGCAGATGATTGGGGGGTCTCAAGGTCATGCTGAGAAATGTAGATTTTATTCCAAGCATTCTGGGAAGCTAAGCAAAGAACTGAGTTCTCTTTTCATGTAAATCAGTCTTCCTGATCTTCAAGGGTTAACCTCTTACTTCTAAAATTATTTTTAAAAAATTTCTCACGACTCCTAGGAGGCCCAAACCTTTGTACATAGAAGGCTTTTTCATAAACTGCTGCTGATTGGCTGACCGGTTGGCTAGTAACATGAAATCTTTAAGTTAGATAATATTTTAAGTAGGGGCTTCACCTCGGGGCAGTCAGAGGTCAGGATGATTGTAGCCCTCAAACTCAAATCCACAGGAGGGCTGAAGAAATGAGCTCAGCGTGGAGGCAGCTGCCCTCAGACACAGCCTATGACTCACAGCCCTGATGTGTGACAATGCCTCACGCTGCCCGTTAGAAATGAAGGGAGCATCTTTTGTCAACTCCTCCCAGAGCAAAGCAAATCCTCTTCCTTTGAAGAGAGGTTCTCACGGGGTCTTTGTACTCACGTGTCACACAGCTATAACTGAAACTTTGGAACAGGTATATCTGTAACAATTCATGGTGATCACGCTTGAAAAAGTATCTCTGTGTAAAACAGCAGCCTGAATAACAGGGAGGATTAATTCAGAGAGGTTATTCCATATTTTCTCTTTTAATACATGGCCCGTATTTATATGTTTTTCTTTTGACTGGACAGCCATCTTTAACTGCAGCTTTAAGGGAAGCAAGTATAATAAAGAGATTGTAAAACATTATAAAAACTAGAATGCTTCTCATGTTATCTGAGAGTAACCTGGCTTATATTTTACCCTGAGCTACAGAAAAAGTAAATCCCTTGTAATTAGAAAAAATAGGGGAGGGGTCTAAAGAGGTCATCTAGGCTATGATGGGAGGAACATGTGTCTTGGAAACCCAGGTAGATGCCAGCATTTTTAAAATCCTCTGTGATACTGGGTGTGCTAAGAAGTATATATGGATTCACTAATAGAAGAGAAAAAGAAAGAAGAAAAGAAGGAAGGAAGGAAAGAAGGAGGGGAGGGAGGGAGGGAGGGACAGGAAAGAAAAGGAAAGGAACTTGCAGGAATGGAGCACTGCAAGAGAGAGATCACAGAGGAGAGACCACCAGTGCTATCTGGAGGCAGAGACCATAACCTCCCAAGCACGGAGGACAGTGTCTGGCGCATGGTTGGGGGAGTGGGAGTAGTTGGGGGAGGGAGAAAGAGAAACGTGGGAGGGAGGGGTGGGGGAGAGACAGAGAGAGAAAGAGAGGCGTGGGTAGAGAAAAGAGGTGAATTTGAGAGACAGCAGGCAAGCCAGAAGGAAACAGAAAGAAGAGGAAAAGCTAGAAATGAAGAGGAAAAAAGAGAAAAGATCTAGGCCATTATTCTCAAATTTGCATGATTATCAGAATTAACCCGAGGGGATCAGCCTCAAAATACCGATTTCCAGGCCCAATCCCAGATCTATTATTTCAGAAGCTGGGGGTGGAGTTGAACTGTAGCCCCGGAATCTAACAAAAGTCAAACCCCAGAGCTCTCCGCAGGTGATGCTGATGTGCAGGTAGATTTGGGAACATGCTAAGGAGAAGAGAGGAGAGACGTGCCTGGAGGGCAGTAGCGGGGCTGGTGCCTGCACTGAGCCTGGAGGTGGCAGCTGTGGCGCTGCCACAGGGCACCCGCTTGTCTCCGAGCACATGGCTCGTCTACAAGAACCAGAGTTCTCCTCCCGGTGGAAGTGGTACCCAGCTTCTGTTCCCACATGACGTGCCCTTCAGTGGCGTTTGGAACAGCGCATGACGGACCACGAAGGGAACTACTTGGGAAGCGGAGTTCTCCTTTGCCCGTGCCCGGGGGGCGGGGAAGCAGCTCTGGCCGGCCAGCCAGCTCTGGGGTTGTCAGGGGGCCCAGGGTGGTTGTGGAGTTTCGCCCCCATTGGTGCCGATTTGTGAGAGAATCTCCCCCACATGCGGAGGATCTAGCAAAAGTGACTTGGTCTCGGAAAACGACCAGGTGGCAATGGCAGCCGTCTAGCCTGACACGCATTTCCGATCGTCATGGTAACGCGCTCAGCGGCCGGGATGCGGCGGGGGAAGCGTGGTTGCGCTGGGACCTGGTGGGCGCGTGGGGCCGCCACCCCCTCCGCTCGCGCTGCCCGGAGCCGCAGGAGCCCGGGGGCAGCAGAGCCATGCGGGGAGCGCTGCCGCCCAGGCAAGGGTACAATTGCCTCTCGGGATGCAGGCGACGTGGGCCCGGATTATGTGTTACTATGACAATGGTAAATAGGTTCACTGGCTTTCAGAGAAGTGGCTACGTGCAGTTTGAGCGGCGGAAGGCACAATCTCCCTCCAGTTCCAGAACACACGTACCCATTCATGGGTCTGTTTTCACATCGCAGAAAACGAGGGGCTTAGGAAAGCCACTGAAATACTTAGTTTTAGTCACTGGGCATTTTCCTGACAGTGACCTATACTGAGTTTGATTCAGTGGCTCCAACTAATTTTTTTTTTTTTTAAAGCCTGGTAGTAGAAAGAACAGAATGAAGCAGGCTTATCAGATGATAATTAATTTGCTCTCCAGAAAAAAAAAAAAAATGAGCTAAATGTCCTGATAAAGTGGTTCTGTGAAATTCTACACATACCAAGAATGTCTCAGATATCATCTTTTAAAAAGACAACCACATATAAAATTGTGATTGCTTCTGCTGTTGCTTCCAAGAGGAATATCCACTCTTTTCTGAAGCCTGTTACACCTTTCAAAAAAGTAAACTAGAAAATGCAGAGTACCTTCAGAAGGGCTATAGCTTTTCCTAGAGTATATATCATCTACCATGTCAGAGCTAGTCTACAAAACATGTTAGCAGAAATAAGGTATTGATTAAATACAGTCATAGTAAACATGAAACTTACATTAATATTACCCAACACTGGAGATTTAGCATTTCATCATCCATCAGAGCCTACAAATGCATGTATACACACATTTATAAACAATAAACCTTGCCACAATTAACAGGATTTATATAGCCTTTTAAATATTAGAAAAGACAGGTTTTTTAAAGCCCGCTATCATATACTTAAAAAAAAAAGATATAGCAATTATCCTTGGTTGTGGTTCATTTGCATAAATTTTATGAATTCATTATATACAACAAATTATTTCAAAATATGCTGTTCAATAAACAAACACACTCAAGAGAAATCACTGGTTGATTCTAACACACGTCTTTCACTTCATCCCTACATGCACTTTCCCCAGCACTTGTACTTTGTCCAATTAATACTCCCCTGGGAGTACTTCTGTTCCCACCAGTCAGACTTGGTCCAGGACCTCCTCACTTCCAGTCATGCCTGGAGAACCATCATAATATGCTTTCGCTTGTGCCATCTCCCCCACTCCCCCACCACGTGGAATCACCAAACCCTCTCAATTCAAGTCACACTTTCTTGATTGTCCAAGAGGCCTTTCCATTCTACTCTAACCATGGTAAATATTTACTTGGTAGGTTTTGAGTTCTTCCATGTTATGTCAGTTATGGACTTTTCTTATATTGATTCTTGTATTTGTTTTTATATATGAGCATGTCAAAGAAACGACCATGCCAAATTTATCTTTATATCTGCTACAGTGGCTAGAACATTAAAAAAAAAATACTTGAATGAATGAATGAATGAATGAATGAATATTAATGTTGGCACACTCTGAGGGACTCAGCTGCTTAGAGGAATTCCTATGGTTATGTTCCTCCACTGCCCCTTCAGAGACATCACCTCCATGACAGAATGAAATGTGGAGATGTGGTTTGTATCCTGATTCAAACAAATATACTTCAAAAAGAAAAAAAATTGAGGGATAATGGGAGGTATCTGAATATGGACTGTGTATTAGTAATATTAAGGAATTATCATCGATTTGTTAAGGTGTGATAATGGTATTATGGTTATAAAAATGTTCTTTTTTGAGATATATACTAAAAGTGTTTAGGAGTAAAATGTTACGAGATGCACAATTTACTTTAAAATACTCACAAATGGTAATGAAATAGTGGCAAGACATTAATAATTGTTGTCTAATATTAATAATTAAGTCTAAGTCTAATGAAGTAATTTTTTAGTCGCCTCTCTTCATACCATAATTGATAAGGAACAAAATAATAATAAGAATGAAAATAAGTAAAGACTATACCTCCACATGCCAATTATCTGGAGGTGGTTTCAAATATTCTGCTTGTTCCTTACTTAACCACTCTGTGAGGCAAGCAGCTGACTGTATCACAGTTCACAGAAGGTAAATCATAGTTCAGTCTTAGAGGCATGTACTAGGCATGCTGGAGCCCAAGGAGATAAACAGCCAGTAAACTTTAGAACACTAAAGCTCACTTCCCATCGACATCCCCCATATTGTTGGGAAATGGCCTGCTGGCCAAAGAAGGGAATGATGATGCTAAATGCTAGAAAAATTATGATAATAATGAAAAAGTTTTAAAGTTGCATTCTACCTCCCAGGTATAGAATGCAACTTTGAAACTAACAGTATATGTATCAGCAAGTTTATTTCTTTAAAGTTGTTCTATAAAGCAAGAACATTAATCCCATTTTATAGATGAAGAAACTTAAGTACTGACAGTTAACATATACATTTATCCTTGAGTTGTTTAAAATTATTAAATGGATGAAATATAATTCCCAAGATTAAGACAGTAGGTAAATCTCAGGATCAAAGCAAAATTATTCCCCAACATTCTGATTATTACTTTAACATACAACTCTTCCCTTATCTGTTCCTGAACAGTTGGGTGGAAAACATTGCCTCATTTCTTACCAGCAGGCTACAGGAAGAGATGCTCTCCCTGCTGCAGAAGAGACCCAGTTCGTGAGTTGTTATTGTCTTTATACAGATCATCAAAAATTTCTGGAAGGCTTTTAAATATGTTTCATTTTAACCCTCCTGACACCACTGCAGTTAGGTGGGTGGTAAATGCCATGTAGTTTACTTTACAAATGAAGAATGCTTATGACAGCAGGAATGATGTTCTAGCTGGCAATGGAAACAGAGTAGACAGAATCCTGGAACTGGAGACCCAGATACAGCCTTACTATATCCACATCAACAAAGTCACACAGTATTGCTTTCCTTTTTCAGCTCTCAGGGTTTCTGAAAGAGCAAAACCATCAAAGTAAACGGTACTTTGCTTTCCACATTGGTTGAATAATATCCTGAGCGGTACACTTGGATCTCAAAAAGATTTCAGAAGCCTTTGCAATGTTCATAACAACTATAGGAGAGATGTACCATTCACCATATTATGTAATGAAACAAACTTTGGGCTCAAAGCGATGTGGCAAGTTTGGCAATATGCCTGTTTCATTTTGTGAAACAACTATTTAGTTGTTTGAAACAAAAACAACAATAATAAATTGGTTGGTATCCATCAGCCCTTGTTAGGCAGTTGCACTGAAAGGAAGTGGTTGAATTCCATTAAAAACGTTTCAAATTTGTAGGCATCCTTCAAACACCAATTATACTGAAATCAGGTAGATGAAGTTAAATTCATTCAGAGAATGACCTATCTTTAAAATAAGTAATTACTCATACAGGGTTATTACTATCTGAACATATGCATATGGTCAAAGGAACTCAAGGCAACTGTTTGAGTAGAGAGGGTTACAACAAGACCAGGCTCGTGTCTGTAATAGGGTTTGGTGAAGGATGGGATTCTCCCTTTGACAGCAGCTCCCAAAGCATAGCACTGAACCCCTAACATCCTACCTTCCTTTAATCACCAGTTATGAATTGTTCAACAAATATCCATTAACATTAGTGGAACCATTATGATACCACTAATGTTGAATGTCTAGTGTAAGATGCAGCAACCCAATAAAGGTAGAAACAGGTATATCTCCTGTCTGTCTTGCTCTAAGGACTGGGAAAGAATCCCTGCCTAGCTGAAGACCCTGTCCAAAGGCCTGGCTTCAAGAGAAGGATCCAATATGATTTTTTGATTGTTTTTGTATTTACCCTCTTTCAGTCTATAAGTGGGGGGCAAAGGTGCATTACAGTCAGAAGACCACCCACCACACAAATAGGTTGGAACTAGAAGCCTCTGAAATAAGCTAGCAACACCTTTATACTGAGTGTCACCTTCACTTTCCAGCCCTTGTTATGTACTTTCGAATTTACTGATTCATGAAGGTCAGAGCTGAAAGGGATCTTAGAAATCCTCCCAACCAACTTCCATTCTCTATATACAGAAGAAATGTACCTTAAAACCACAGACCTAATAAGTGGCAAAACCAGAATTTAAACATGGATATTCCAACTCTATGATCAGGACACACCACTATACCAGAAATATAATCTGGATTTTGCTCTTGAGAAATTTCAACCTAGGAGATGTGGGAAAAAATAGGGAAAGGGGCTTAGAAACAACTAGAGTGCAATTTTAGACAGCATGTAGCAGAGCATTTAGTTTATAGATGAGTCATAATTCAAAGAAAGTAGGGATTAATATGGACTTCTAGGACTGTGATTCCCCACTAATGAATGAAATCTTCAAAGAATGGAGTACTATCCAAAATGTTTTATAAATCCTAGTACTTAGCACAGTTAATGAAACAGAGTAAGTACCCATGACATGGTAGTTGAATGGATGGGCAGCTATATGGATTTGTGGATGGATAGTCTGGAGAATGGAAGTCCTCATAAAGGAAGTAGGATTTAGTAGGGGTTAGAATAAGAAGGACAGTGTAAAGGCTATACAGTTTTGAAACGAGCATTATTTACTTAAAGGATGTTGAAAAAACAACTTACTTGCAGCAGAAGACACTTACTAGGAAGTAGCATATGATGAATTTAGACACTCCATCTCAGTATCACACAGCTGATCGTCACCTATTCTCATGACTTTACTGGATTATGTTTAGACTGGTGTTGTAAGTGCAGGGAGAGTTTGAGAAACTTGTTAATGAATCCAGACTCCCACACCAAAATGAGATTTCTGAATGTGTGTGGTCGTTGGTATGCTGTTCCGTTCTTTTTCTACACAAATAGCAACAGATGGTTGGAGGGTGCCAAGAGGAGTGGGAATCCAGGAGTCAAATTTAAATTGCCCCATCTTCTCTTTTGCTGGGTCTCCTCTGGATGAACCCCAAGGGGAAGGAAGATTGTAGAAGAATTCTTTGGCTTTTACACAGCCAAAAGACTGATTGGTATGCAGCCTTCTTAGGTGTCCCATACTTGGATCTAGGGAATGCAGAAAAATCTCTAATCATCAATACCAGCTGTGTTAAGTAAGTGGCTTAGGTTTTCGATGCCTTGATTTCCACATATACATTGGGAAAGTGGTAGAATCTCATAGAACTTTTAGGAATAAATGGACTTAATATATTAATGTGCTTTACTTTAGAGCCAGAGATGTCACTCTATAAGGTTTGTTGGAGCTGATGAGGAGCTGGTGAACATTTATGAAGTGAAGATTTATTAAAAGGTACATCGACCCTTTAAGGAGGTTATCTTGTGTTCAACATTCCTCTTGTGTCTCCAATCCCATCACACAGGATCCAGCATGCTAGCTATTTCACAAGTTCATGAACATAGGCTTGTTTTGGCCTTAGGGCCTTGGTTCTTGCTATTCCCTCTCCTTGGAGTTCACATCTCCTGGAGATTTAATTGACTGCCTCCTACTCATTTTTCAGGTTTCAACTCAAATGTCATCTCCTCAAGGAAGCATTGCCTAACCTTAGATAAAGTAGACCCCTTCCCTCAAATTCTCTCTTCCACATGACTCTATTTTAACTTTCCCTAGCTATTCAGTATCTAAAAATTACCTTATATGTCTGTTTGCTTACAAAGTTACTCAGTCTTATTCAGAGACTAGAATATGCCTGCATATGTTAAGTACTCAACAGATATTTGTTAACTCCTAACTGGTGGGCAGATTGATTGACAAGAACAAGACCCCAAAGCATATACTTTGAAAACAGTATCAGTTATAGCTTCAAAGAATAAGTAATCCTCTCTGAAAAGAGCAAATACTCAAAGCAGACTTCATACAGAATGACATCAGTAGGCTTTAATGGAAAATTTCTCTCTCTCTCTCTCTCTCTCTCTCTCTCTCTCTCTCTCTCTCTCTCTTTCTGTTCAGCCTTGAGGTGAAAGGCAAACTAAAGGAGAGTGTTGGTAATTGTAGCCAGGTTCCTTCACTTAAAACAATGTCAAAAGTTGAGAAAAGCTCTAGGTCCTTTAGATGCCCAAGTCTGATCTCAGCCTGGTGAAATAAACTTGTATTGTGGAAAGCTTAGCCTCTCCTACATACTCCCCTGCCTCACTTCTGGGGTCTGAAATGAAGGGAATCCAACAAACTACAGTAATGCTTGATTTAGACCAGTGACTTGCACATGCTAGAAGCTTCATAAGTTCCATTGGTCTTATTACTTGTATAAAGGCCTAACAGTACCTAGGGACCTGTACGTTTTCTCGAGATATTTAACTTGTGGTCTTAAGATTGGAGCGTCAATCTTTCAACCTTCAGAAAACCAAGATCCAGTTAAGCAACTGCTCAGGAATATAAAAGTTCAGTTTAAATAAGTATGTGCCTAGCTGTTTCTACTTTAAAAATTGTTCTAACATCTAAATGGTTCTTCCCAGTTAAATACAATATTCTTTAATATTTATGTACTGTTATTTTAATTTTAAATTTCTATTTTTATAGGCAAAGGACAATTGAGCAGAAAAATGTTATACCCTCTCTCTCTCATGCTGTGAAGCAACCTGTTTTACTGTTTAAGCCTGTGTTTGTTCTGTTTCAATTTTACAGAGGAAACAGTTCTGGCACCTTTAAAAATCAAAGATCTATCACTCAACAGGAGAACATAGCAACCTAGGAAAGGGAATTATGAGGAACAGAGAAAAGATACAGTGCTTCTAAAACCTCACTGGGCTTATGAATCACCTAGGAATCTTGTAAAAATGTAGATTCTACTTCAAGTATATCTTGGGTGGAGTCTGAGAGTCTGCATTCCTAACAAGCTCTAGGTGATGCTTGTGCTGCTTGGTCCTTGTGTTTAAGGATGATGCTGTTTGGGTCACGTGGCTTGAGAAATAAAAATCACTTTAGAGCATTTAGTATTGTACTTAACAGTTAGAGTAACATTAAGCCAGTATTATTTTATTTAACCTACAGAAATGACCAAAAATTCTTCCTCACCCATGCAGAGATGAAGCCTCTTTCTCCTCTCCTTGAGTCAGGATGACCACATGACTAGCATTGGCCAACAGACAATAGCAACCTGCTGGAAGGCGAGACCTGAAAAGTACTTGTGCACTGAGACTTGCTCTCTCTTGCTGCTCTTAGAACCCTTCAATCACCACACAGTTGCACCAGAGCTAGCCTTCTGGAGGATGAAAGGCCGCATGGAAGAGAAACAAGGTCCCTCTGCCAACAGCCTGCCAATCGCCATCCCTTTGAGTGAAGCCATCCTAGGTTATACAGTCTCTAGCTAATTCTCCAGTTAACCACAGTCAAGCTGGCTTATAGAGAAGATCTGACCCAACACACAGGACCATGAGCTAAATAAAATGATTGTTTTTTTAACCACCAAGGTTTTTGTTTGTTTGCTTTGTTTTGTTTTTTTCATGCAGCCTCTAAAATATGAACTGATACTTAAGAAGGAGCAATAAGAGTTTAAGTCAGAGGTGCATAACACCATTTGTGCTTATGATTCTTTTTCCTTCTTGTCTTCATTCTATGTGGTATAATTTTGGTCTCATATAATAGAAATGGATATCAGTAGTTATTGCAATGGAATTTGAACTATCTTTCTATATTATAATTAAATTTATTTTTACCTTGTATTTTACTATGTTGAATCCTCCTGTTTAGAAGTTAAGCCACGTGCCCAGGTCACACAGTTTGTAAATGGCAGAACACTTTTTTAGCCTAGCACAGAGTCAGAAATTTCAAAAGTTCCTTGCAGTAAGTTATTCAGTGTCTCAATTATTCTGCTAAGATGCACATACAGAATTACATTCTGAAGGACATGATCTCCAGCCCTCACCTTGTTTCATGTTTGAGAAGGTAATGCTAGACCCAGTTACAAAGGAATGATCTTACACTGATATGAGATGCCAATGGCAAACCCTCTTGGGAGAAGGACTCAACATCAGCCAGTCCTTGACCCAGAGTCCTTAGACAGACAGCACTGGTGTTGCACTGTTCCTTTGCAGGTTTACTCACTGTTGGGCAGCCTCTCCCAATGTTGATGGTCCTTGACCATCTGGGCTCGTCTCAAAACCTGTCAATCTCCACCATATTTTTTCTTTTTCACAGCCATGTGAAATACCTATTACTCACAGTCTCATGGTCATGACTATATATTAAAAGCTGCTCACTACGGACTTGGGCAGTGTTCCTTACTTTGTGCCTCCTATTGAAGTGACCTCCACCTCCTCTGCTCCCTCCTAGTCTTCCACGTTGAGAATCATCACATTAAAAGAAGCTTTCCAAACTGGTATTCCACGAGCTGAATAACGCCTGCAGTGTCACTTGCTTATGAATAGAATAGGATTCTTAAAAATTAGAAT
Source organism: Mesoplodon mirus (assembly GCF_964341445.2). Classification (NCBI taxonomy): domain Eukaryota; kingdom Metazoa; phylum Chordata; class Mammalia; order Artiodactyla; family Ziphiidae; genus Mesoplodon; species Mesoplodon mirus. The sequence continues at coordinate 5,936,254 of NC_138990.1, read as the reverse complement.
TTGAAAGCCTTTAATCAAACCATGTACTTTGCAGATAGCATAGGCCATATACTCCCTATCACCCAGCTGCTTCCCACATCACAACACCTTGCCAGACTGCAAAGGCCTCTGATTGTACATCAGCTGTATTCTAATCTTTCTCGCTGAGGATTTGCATATACTGCCACCACTATAACTACCAAGCATGTTCCAGGGATTCCCTGATCTTTAGATCCAGATGTAACCTCTGTCCACATCTTTAACTGCTTACTCTTATTTATTTATTTATTTATTTGGCTGCACCTCACAGCTTGTGGCATCTTACTTCCCCAACCAGGGATTGAACCCAGGCCCTCGGCAGTGAGAGCTCGGAGTCCTAACCACTGGACCGCCAGGGTTAACTGCTTACTCTTAGCTCTATATGTTAGAGTTTTCATTCACATCTTATTCTTCCTTTCCTCCCATCTACCCTAAATCAATCCATTCATTGAAATCATCTTAAATTGTTTCTTGGAAAAAGCACCATTTAAAAGATTGTCAATCCCATTGCAAAACTATTCTTATACTTGTCCTGTCCTGTCCATCTCTGTTAATACAGTCAGCCTCACACAATAGCTCACTTGGGCAGATATGGGAAGCTCCCGGCTGCTCTCCTTGACTTCAGTATCCTTTTCCCCGCCCTTCGTGTTCAAGACCATCATCAGGATTATATTCCTTGTACCCACATTTTGGAAATCATAATCCAGGTTGAAAGTCTTCCCAATCTGGCTCTGAGCTAACACTCCAGTCTCATCTCTCCTCAATCCCCTCTCTTTCATTCCTGTGCTCCAGACACCATAAGCATCTCAGAAGCCCCTGTAGTTTTTTCACAGACTTTGCCCACTGAACGGAGTGGCCTCCCTCTGTCTATCTGGTCAACCCCTCCTCCTTTTCTCCCACCTTCTCTGACTGTCCTTGCTCAATTAGCTAGAGAAATCTCTCCAATCCCAGTTCTTGCTTACATCTCTGCCATAGCATGAATCATACTGCCTTGTTACCCATCACCTCCACTCCAGATCTAAGAATACCCAAGGCAGGCACCACATTTAATCTAACTTTACCTCATCAGCTAAACCTCCATTTGACTTAAACTCATGAAAAAATAAATAAATAAATAAGGACAGCAACAGACATTTATGCTAAATTATTAAAAGGTATTCTCAAGGTGACTGTGAGAGATTAAGCAGTGGTTTCAGAGAATGGGAGATGATTGAATAGAGACAAAAATGCATGCAACTGGTTAATTTACTACAGAAGGCTCACTGCTCATGGATGGTGGGGGATTTCCTACACAAACTAGATCTGTGAAATGAAGCCACATATAAATGGCATTAATGTGTGTGACTTCAAAAGTTTGCACCTTCCTGCGTTAGTAATTTGTGCCTATATGTCAATGTAATAGAAAGGCTTTTTATATTTAGCTCAGATTCCCCAGGCTATTGATTAGGCAAGAATTCAAACCAGTTAATAAAGTCAATTCAACAAGAATCTCTACAAAGCCGGCACTGTGCCAGACTGCACTAAGAGGAAAGGGGGCATGTTTATCACTGTAATGTGGCAATTCCGATGATCTTTGTATATGGTTTCTCATATATGATAGTCTTTCACACCTTTAGAGGTAGACATTAAAGGGTCCTAAAAACAGGAAAATAACAAGTCTTTCCTTAGGGAATTTCATTTTACCTGCAAAGACAAAATTAGCAACATCTGGAAAACAAGATAATTAAATGTCAAGATGTATCAGGGACAGAACTTACTACAGAATCAAATTGGTTCCATTATTTGTGGCTAGGATGAGGAGGTAAGACTTGCTAATACCAAGCAGAAGAACTGTAGTTGTCTGGCTATCCCCATAAATTCTTGGGGCCTGACAGAAAACTGATTCTTGCACCAGCATCCTGTTACAGTGTTTGTTTGAGATCTAAACCTTAGAATCACTTCTTGGTATGGTGAGAGCCAAGTTAAAGTCAAATATACCTATGGGTTTACAATTAAATAAATGCTTCCTAAGCTGTTTTGGCACATTGGTTTGATTTTAACAGATGTCCCAAATAAGTGGGTGAAACCATGAAAAACATGATTTCTCGTGATTGAGATAGTGTGTTGTGAATAGCAAAGAACAGAGTCTAGTGCATTTCACGAATATATTTAAACATTCTTACCTCCACAGTGTATTTTAAGTAACACGGCATTAAACTATTTTCAGACATGAACACCTTTGCGAAAATAATTTGGTTGGGCAGCCACTTAATAAGATGCAGCAATGAAATGCTTGTGAGCTCCCAGAAGGAGAATTGAAGACCCCAAAGCCCAAGACTCCACCTGCCTCTTCAGGAAGGAGGGAGGAAATGGCAATGGGAAGGAAGGATGGTTCCAAGGCGCCAAGAACGGATTCCGACAGGGATCTCAGGTGGTGCCCCAGCCAGGTGAGGGAAAGGGAACCAAAAGCTGTTTCTCTCTGTGGTGCAGTGAGTTTCTCAAGGAGAAGAAAGCAGCAAAACAGATATTGAGGGTGAAATATGTACAACCTTTCAGGAGGATAATCTGGCCTTATGTATTGAAAGTCTTTTAAAACTCCCCACTCTTTGAATACCAACATTACTTCTGGAATTAAAATTTAAAGACGCAGTTGCCTAAATGTGTAAGGGTATATGTCCCAGTCTGTTCAGGCTGCTATAACAAACTACCATAGACTTGGTGGTTAAACAACAAACATTTCTTTCTCACAGTTCTGCTGGCTTGGAAGTCCAATATCAAGGCACTTACAGATTCAGTATCTGGTGAGAGCCTGCCTCCTAGTTCATGGACGTCCGTATTCTCACTGTGTCCTCACATGACAGAAAGGGCCTGAGAGCTCTCTGGGTCTCTTTCATAAGAGCACCAATCTCATTCATGAGGGCTCCACTCTCGTGACCTAATAACCTCTGGCAGGCCCCACCTCCAAATACCATCACATTGGGGATTAGGTTTCAATATATGAATTCTGGGGGGCACAAACATCCAGTCTATAGTAGTATATGTATGAGGAAGTTCGTCCCAGTCATTTCATAAGAGCTAAAAACCATAAACAACATAATTGGTAAAAAAGGGAGATGGGTAAAATAAATAGAATGGTCTGTAGCCATTGAAGATGATTCTATCAATTTGTATTCTGGATATGGGAATATATCAACAATAAAAAAATAGTTACAAAGTAATATGCATAATGTTATCATATTTTTAGAAAATATAGATATATGTGAAATAGTAAAATTCTAAAAGAATATATACCCAAAACTTAATAGTTTATCTCCAGGTGGTTGAATTTTAGGTGACAATCTTCATTTAAAATATTTTTCTTGTTTTTTTCCCCTCATTTTTCATTTTTCTATAATAAAAAGGTAACACTTAGACATCCATGAGAAATACATACAGATTGACAGTGATAAGAAAACTGAGGTGTAATATAAGCCAGGAACTGCCTAAGGCTAGCATGTACAAGGGCTCTCTATACTTACTGCCTTACCAACAGTAAAACCAAACTTTATTAAGAGCCCTACTAAGTGCTAAGTATGGAGATAGACACAGACTTTGCATTCTATGTGTTTGAAATCTAATAGGACAGATAACAAGATTCAGAAGACGTGAGGTTTTTGTCCAAATTCTAGCACCCATCTTGGGCAATCACTTAAGATTTCTGGCCCTTCAATTCCTGAATTATAAACTAGGAAATTAATGATACTTGAGTTACTTTTTCAGGATAGAATTTGTGAGTGCTCCAACAGAATGCTTCTTAAAATTTAATTTTAACCTGGAGTTAATGGTAAAATGCAGATTTGATTCAATGGGTCTAGGAAGACACCTAAACTTCCGCCTTTCTAACGTATTCCAGGCCTGCTAGTCCTATGCTTACACTTTCAAGTTGCAAAATTCAAATATACATGATATCATTGAATTTTCCCCAAGAATCCTTTAAGATAGCCATCCTTGGTCCTATTTCACTGATAATGGAGTGACTTGTGTAGGATCAAACTGAGAGAAAATGGCAAAGCACGGAACCCCAGTTGAAGTATTTTTATTCCTAATCACCAAGATGTTAAGGTCCCATTCAGTTCTAAAATACTATAATTAGAAATGGCTGCCACACTCATATAAAGTGAACCACACCAGGAGCAGTATTGGTAGAGGTAAGCTGCTAATATAGTTCAGAAGAATGAGAGATCACTTTACATGGGAATCAATTAAGAAGTCATAGAAGGGAACTTCCCTGGCGCTCCAGTGGTTAAGACTCTGTGCTTCCACTGCAGGGGGCATGGGTTTGATCCCTGGTTGGAGAACTAGGATCCTACATGCCGCGTGGCATGAGCAAGAAAAAAAAAATGTCATAGAGGAAATTTGACATCAGCGTTGAAGGATGGCTAGAATGAAGGCAAGCAAAGATGGAGAGAGTATATACAGCAGTTAGGTATAATATGGCATGATCAGAGCACATGGCAGTGCAGAGGAAGCTTATAGAGAGGGGCCCAGGACAGCAGAACAGGCCTCAGGAACTAACCCAGGTATGTATTACAAAAGTCAAAGATAGCCCTAAGGTGTTCAGTCTTAGAGGTTAGAAGAATACAGCAAACTAAAATTTTCAGTATAGAATTGGAAGTCTTTTTTAAAAAAAAATTACAGTTCATTTAATGGCAAATGGTAATCATCAAATTAGCAATGGTTATCTTCAAAAGTTATTACAGTAGCTGTGCTGTCATTTCTCAAGGTTGGTCACTTACCTAAAGTCACACACACTACCCACATAAGATGCATCATACAAAGCAGACTTGGTTTATCACCAGTATTTATAAAGCCAGGCCTAGGGAAAGAACTAGGTCTGGGGACCAATGGTTGGTCTTAATATAGTGAATGTTTGGAAGCCCTTTACCAACTTCCTTCCTCTCCCAACACAGATTCCATTTGTCCCTGTATATCTTCTTCCCCCGGAGAACTAGGGAATTAATCCACTCATCATGATATATGCATTTCAGTTCCCCATCGTAGGTATGCCTTCACGATGCCCATCTCTCCAGTCAGTGAGCCTTGAGTCCTTAAACTACTTCATACACTTTACTTCCTTCAATGAAGCTTTTTAGCATTGGTCCCATTTGACCTGTCAGCTCTTCGCATTTGTATGTTCTAGAGACATTTACTCTCAAGCACTGGGCCATGTATAATTATTACCGGCTAAGCCTCTCAGTGTCTGCTGCTCTGCCCTACCTAAAGCTCCAGGAGGAAAGCACTAAGTCACTGCATTTATTTGGTTTACTCCCATGACTTAATATCAATGCAAGATGTTAGGTATTGCCTTAGTGCTATCCATATCACTACCTTGTTTTAAGAGGAGGATAAAGGTTGATAAGAACAATGACCTTTTTTCAATGTGTTCCTCCTAAGTGGATCTCCTGAGAGAAACCTTACAGCCCTCACCCTTTGGCCCCATATATAGCTTCAGAGGTGCTCTGTAAAAGACCAGTTATATGCTGTGTGCCCACAGGAACAACAGAGTTAATTCTCTCCTTTTGAATTTGTGACTCCCACCCTCCTCCCCTACATCTAAACATTTCCTTTTAAAGAAAAGCCAGTGCTCACTGCTACTGAAAAGTAAAGACAATCACATAAAGACCAAGGTCCAGGCTGGAGCAAGCAATGACAGAGCATTAAAATCACCACTTGAATTTCCCTTTCCTTGAACACTGCCAAAGATTACTATTGAAAGGCCAATCTTCAGAATGCGTACTCATTTCAGACTTTTGTCACTTGCACCTCTAGGTTCACAAACTATTTTGACTCAAATAAACAAATTGGAGGTGGCCTTCAGTTGAGATGAAATGGGAGAGGTACAATATTTCAAAAAAACAAAACTGTATGTGACCACCCCCCTAGCACCCCATCACATAAAGTACCAAGAAGAAGCAAGAAGGGTTTATTATGCAAAGGTTAATGTACCAGTATAAGGTTTAGAAGAGGAGGAATTAATTATGTCTCCCTCCTCCAAACTCTACTTCTGGCCTCTCCAGCTGCATCGAGCTTGCTCTTCCACCTCTTAGTTCCAGATTGTGTTTTGGCAAGCAGATCCATACTTCACATACCACTGAGTTCCTTCCCATTTGCTGAATCCACGTTTTCAAGATTCTTATCCTTTCTTACCCCACTCCCCAATCACATGTTGGCCTAATGGCTTGAGGTGCCTTTCTTGCTCAGCTACTATGGCAGTTCAGCAAGACATGCTAATTATCTTTCCCCATACAAACACGTAAAATAACAAGGGTGTTTGTAAAGTGTGTAAAGTATGTCTCATCAGCATCCAATGCTGAAGGAGAAGACATTTACCAACAGAAACTTGTGCCTGGCCCAGAAAAAGAGATTGATCATGTATACCCACAATCGTCACATTATAACCTGATGCATTAGATGTTCTCACAAGAGAGGTAAAGAGTTATGAGAGATCAAATATGACGAAAGAAAGAACTTTATGTGAGCTCTTTCTTTGTTTTTTTTTACTTTTTAGTGTGTTGGACCCTAAGAGGCATGAAATTAAAACTCATGAAAACCAGCTATATCAGCTTGCTTTGGTGACTCAAGAGTTGTCGTTTCTTGACTCAACTTTGCTGAAACACTTGATTCATGTTGTTCTTACTTAACCTAATTTGCATTGATTTAATCAGGGCTGGTATGCTTTAAATACATAATAAATTGGGATTCTGCAACTTAGATGACTTAGAATAGCGAAATTTCAATAAAGCTCATTTCAATCTGTTAATGTATACGGTTCTGCCAAGGGGTTTAAAACCGTAGAAAAGATGCAAACTTGCCACATTAGAAGTGGGAAAGATTTAAAGATACCATCCAGATGAAATGATTTGCAGGATAATAATGTGAAGAGCAATATATATATATATATATATATATATACATATGTATTTTTTAATTACAGCCTAGACATATCTTCTACGTTTTGAGTATCATACTTAGAAGAAAACTCACATATACATGCAGTGAATTTAATTTTATTTTCCTTCCTTCTTGCCAACACTCAACTCTTTTCTGCCTCTCTGTACCAGCTCTAGAAATCAAGTGACATCCAAAGTGGGACCTCTTCTTGCCCATTTGGCAGGCTCAAGCACCACTTTGCAAGCTGCCTGCATTAGGAGAATTTTCTTCCTAGCAGCCATGGGGATTGGGTGGCTTGTACTCACAATACTTGCTGAATGGTTGGCCAATGTTTACCCCTGCCTGCCCCAGCTCCCCAACCCTTTAGAGTTTATGGCTCAATCAGCCAGCTTGCTGTGAGGAATAATTGTCTTGGCAAGAGGTGAAAACACTTGATGGTGAAATTGTCTGTCTGTTCAAGTGTTCCGCAGCACCCTGGAGGTGCCAGTGCCCAGTCTAGAGTCAGGCAGGAGGTGATGGAGAGGTGACCATCCAGAATGGGAAAAGAAAACCACCACTTTGGTGCGGGACAGAAAATAACCTATCTGTGCCAGTAACAAGCTGTGAGAACGCGGATAATCACCCGATGTCTCTCTACCTCAGTTTCGTCATGTGCAAAGTTCAGATTTTCTAATGTCTCTTTTAGCTCCTAAGACAGCATGTGATGTCTAGGACATTTCAGCTTTGTTTTCCTTCCAATTGAAGGATGCATCTCAGAGATGAATGCCCAGGCCAGAGCTCAGAGGAATATAAAATGGAATGATTCATGCCCCTGTTCATATAACTTTTCCTGAAAAGTACCACTAGTCTTTGGTGACTTTGATTCCACTGGTTAGTACTGTCTTTAGCTTGAATGTAAGGAGTAACTTAGTTACTTGTCCAAAGCCAGTCCAACCCTGGAGCTTTGGTAATCCACCTCATTCTTATCAATGTGAGCACAACTATAGATAATGCCCACTTATTTTCAGTTCCTAAGAGTCAGACATGATGGGAATTAGAAGTGAGGAGCTGGAAATTCACATAGGATTCTCCCTATTACCTCCTCGGGCATATTTGTCAAGAAGGTAGGCTTATCCACTCACTTCCAGCAGGGTTTCTCTCTCTCTCTCCTCTCTCTCTCTCTCTCTCTCTTTTTAAAAAAAACAGATGACCAACAGGTCCCTGACAACAGCAATGCAGACCCTCTCCAGACCAGTTGGAACAAGACAGAGCTCAACCTAAGAAGCCTAAGGAGCCCATCAGCCCATCCATAGATGAGTGTTAATGGAAATAATCAGGCCAACACCTCTTCATGCTCAGATGATAATACAATTTAGTAACAGTCTCAAAGCTTAAGTACGGGTGTATATATAGAAAGGGGTAGGCTTCATGAGGGTTTAAACGACCCCTTCTCCTCTCATCCTCTCGCACATTCTCCTGGAGCGGAGTGTACTGCAGGGTTCTGTAATCACCATGAGCAACACGTCAGGGTCAGCCCTCCCGGTGTCAGACATTAGAATCTTTCTTTAATCCACCCGGGACCCCACAGACATCTACGGAGACTGGTGAAGCCCCTGCGGGATCTCGAGCAAGAAAAACTCCCTGTACACAGACATAGGTTTCTGCCACTCTAGGTCTCCTACCGCCGGGACCAGGATGGCTTTCCAAATCCGCTGAGTTTGGAAAGCATTCCCCCACCCACCACCTAAAAGGGCTGGCTGACTGCAGAACTCCAGTGCCCGCAAGGGAAAAAAGAAAAATCTCAGCCAAGTCCCCACAATCACTGCTTTCCTCTAGCTTCTCTCAAGTTGCTTTTCTAAAGCAAAGGACCAAATGTTGATTTCTCTACAGATTCCTACGTATCTCTTACACGTAGACAGCTTTAAAGGGGGAGGGGGGAACGTTCCCCAAAGGGAAGGGGAGGGCGGAACCGAATATTTCAGTCTCCCACTTGGAAATATCTTGTCGTTGATGATGCTTTTCCAAACCTCCATCCTCCCCTCCTTTTTTTTTTTTTTTTCTTTTTGGAAATATGGACCCAAAAGCTGAAAGTTATTTCCATTTCATCAAAGCACATATATGACTTTAGTGGTTCGGGGGAATGTTGGTTTTCTGCCCACCCCTTTTCAATCTGCTCATGTCTGAGGTGCTCCGGGAAGACGCACAATCGTGAGCAGCTTACGACACGCAGTGAGCAGTAGGTGCCGGTGCAAGCTCGCGCCTCACACTGCCTGGCGGAGGGAAGGAGCCCGGGCGCCGGGCGCCGCTCCCCGCTCCCAGCGCCGCCGCCCGAGTCGCCCGCCGCCCGCAAAGCATGAGCGAGCCCGCTCTCCGCAGCCGCCTCGGGCGCGAATGGCAGGCGGTCTCCGCGGAGCAAAAGGGGGCGCCGGTCAGCGGTCCTTTCCAATGACGGACATTAACCAGACTGTCAAATCCTGGGGAGTCGCGAGCCCCGAGTTTGGAGGTGTTTTTTTTTTTTTTTTTTTTTTTTTTCCCCCACAACGTCACAGTCCGAACTGCAGAGGGAAAGGACAGCGGCAGGAAGGCGAAGCCCCGGCTCCCGCACGCAGTTGGGAAACTTGCGGGTCCTAGAAGTCGCCTCCCCGCCTCGCCGGCCGCCCTTGCAGCCCCGAGCGGAGCAGCAAAGTGAGACATTGTGCGCCTGCCAGATCCGCCGGCCGCGGACCGGGGCTGCCTCGGAAACACAGAGGGGTCTTCTCTCGCCCTGCATATAATTAGCCTGCACACAAAGGCAGCAGCTGAATGGAGGTTGTCACTCTCTGGAAAAGGGTGGGTAAGACACTTTTTAATTAAATTCTTTCCCGAAGATTTTTTTTTCCTCCCTTTTCTTTGCTGCAGCATCTAACATGGACCAAATCACCATCTCTTTGATCTTTACGTGGCTGTGAACTTTCTATGCTGCCCAGCTTTCTGCATGCTTAGAGGTGAACGTGTGGCTTCGGGGAGGGGGGGTCCTGCTTTAGTTCAATGTATTTATTTGATTTTTGCCCTTTTCTCCCCCTCCCCCGCTCCCCCTCCCTCGGAATAAAATATGATGTAGATTTCTGACCGAGCGCTTCCAATGGACATTCTCCAGCCTCTCTGGAAAGATTCTCGCTAATGGATTTCCTGCTGCTCGGTCTCTGTCTATACTGGCTGCTGCGGAGGCCCTCGGGGGTGGTCTTGTGTTTGCTGGGGGCCTGCTTTCAGATGCTGCCCGCCGCCCCCAGCGGGTGCCCGCAGCTGTGCCGGTGCGAGGGACGGCTGCTGTACTGCGAGGCGCTCAACCTCACCGAGGCGCCCCACAACCTGTCCGGCCTGCTGGGCTTGTCCCTGCGCTACAACAGCCTCTCGGAGCTGCGCGCCGGCCAGTTCACGGGGTTAATGCAGCTCACGTGGCTCTATCTGGATCACAATCACATCTGCTCGGTGCAGGGGGACGCCTTTCAGAAACTGCGCCGAGTTAAGGAACTCACACTGAGTTCCAACCAGATCACCCAACTGGCCAACACCACCTTCCGGCCCATGCCCAACCTGCGCAGCGTGGACCTCTCGTACAACAAGCTGCAGGCGCTCGCGCCCGATCTCTTCCACGGGCTGCGGAAGCTCACCACGCTGCACATGCGGGCCAACGCCATCCAGTTCGTGCCCGTGCGCATCTTCCAGGACTGCCGCAGCCTCAAGTTTCTCGACATCGGATACAATCAGCTCAAGAGCCTGGCGCGCAACTCTTTCGCCGGCTTGTTCAAGCTCACCGAGCTGCACCTGGAGCACAACGACTTGGTCAAGGTGAACTTCGCCCACTTCCCCCGCCTCATCTCCCTGCACTCGCTCTGCCTGAGGAGGAACAAGGTGGCCATTGTGGTCAGCTCTCTGGACTGGGTATGGAACCTGGAGAAAATGGACCTGTCGGGCAACGAGATCGAGTACATGGAGCCCCATGTGTTCGAGACCGTGCCACACCTCCAGTCCCTGCAGCTGGACTCCAACCGTCTCACCTACATCGAGCCCCGTATCCTCAACTCCTGGAAGTCGCTGACGAGCGTCACCCTGGCCGGGAACCTCTGGGACTGTGGGCGCAACGTGTGCGCCCTGGCCTCGTGGCTCAGCAACTTCCAGGGGCGCTACGATGGCAACTTGCAGTGCGCCAGCCCCGAGTACGCACAGGGCGAGGACGTCCTGGACGCCGTGTACGCTTTCCACCTGTGCGAGGAGGGGGCCGAGCCCACCAGCGGCCACCTGCTCTCCGCCGTCACCAACCACAGCGACCTGGGATCCCCCGCCGGCCCGGCCACCACTCTCGCTGACGGCAGGGAGGGACAGCCCGACAGCACGCCTGAGCTGGCTACCGTGGCCCTCCCCGGCGGCGAACACGCCGAGAACGCTGTGCAGATTCACAAGGTGGTCACCGGCACCATGGCCCTCATTTTCTCCTTCCTCATCGTGGTCCTGGTGCTCTATGTCTCTTGGAAGTGCTTCCCAGCCAGTCTCAGGCAGCTCAGACAGTGCTTTGTGACGCAGCGCAGGAAGCAAAAGCAGAAACAGACCATGCATCAGATGGCTGCCATGTCGGCCCAGGAATACTACGTTGATTACAAACCGAACCACATTGAGGGAGCCCTGGTCATCATCAACGAGTATGGCTCGTGTACCTGCCACCAGCAGCCCGCCAGGGAATGCGAGGTGTGATTGTCCCAGTGGCTCCCAACCCGTGCGCTACCAAATATGCCTGGACAGCCGGGGCGGGCCGGCGAGCACCAGGCTGGGGTCTCCTGTCTGTGCTCTGATATGCTCCTTGACTGAAACTGCAAGGGGATCTCTCCCAGAGACTTGACATTTTAGCTTTATTGTGTCTTAAAAACAAAAACGAGATAAAACACAACAAAACCCCACTCCACAACCTTCAGGACAGTCTATCTTAAATTTCATATGAGAACTCCTTCCTCCCTTTGAAGATCTGTCCATATTCAGGAATCTGAGAGTGTAAAAAGGTACCAATCATTGATTTTTTTTTTGTAAACTTAAAATGTTTAAAATAAAATAGCATTTACAGTTTTTACAGACTGGTGTAACCTAAATGAATTGTTACCTGGTTAAGAGAGAAGCAACAGTTAGAATTTCCTCCCCCCCCCACCCTGTGTGTGTGTGTGTGTGTGTGTGAGTGTGTGGAGGGGTGATCTAGTGGCCAGAGGGAAAATCCAGAAATTCAGGAGCAAAGTAGCCAGGCTCATTTTGAAACATTAAGAAGGACAAACGGAGTTTATCAGGTAGATGCACCCCTCATGATTCAGGACTGAAAAAAGCAAGATCCTTTATATTATATCTGGGGGTGGGGGGTGCAGTGCAATCTAGCCACTTTAAAGCAGTTGAAAGGCGGACTGAGGACTGAGCATCCTTGCTCAGCCTTTAAGGCAGAGATCATGGCAAATGCTTTTTAAAAGGCAGTGCCACACAGTTTTTCTTATGAACAGAAAACATTTTTGCACTTAATACAAGCATCTTTCAAATCGATTCAAAATCTCACCCCCAAATGCCACTGGTTCACTATTCTCCTATGCCTTTGATTCACCAGACTTAGTAGCATTTGTTCCCTTTTCCATACTCTCTCAAGTGAAAGACCCTCATCTCCTGCTCTCTGGTCTGACTCAGGGAAATAAGGCAGAATACAAATGTTCTGTGATGAAAGCTGTGCTTTCTGGAGCATAGTGGTAAGACTGCAGCAAGCTGAGGCTCTCAGCAGCGACAGCACACTCCTAGTTGCTGTGGGGAGCAGTGGGAAAATCCTACCCTGGGCTGAACGCCTCCCTTGGTGCTGCTTGTAGCAGGAGACTTTAGGGGCAGATGGGATACAGAAGTGATGGGGGTGCGGTGGGATGGGGCAAATGAGCTGTTGATCCTATGTTCCAATGTTCCTGAAATAGGAATAATTTGTTAACCCAGGACAGAAAAGCTGCCTGTCTTCAGATTGCCCTGTTGTGTGATGCCTGCTTTCCTGTGTTGTCTTAGTTTTTTTCTGTGTTGGGGTCAGTGATTTCCCCTTCCCAACCTTCATAGGTTTCCAGGTCCACAGAGATGTGGGTTGTTTATTGAACTAAATTCAAGAGTGGTAGCAAGTGGCGGTGTGGGGAAGGGACAGGGGAGGAGTATGTGTGATGGATGGGAGGGGTCTTTCACTAGCTAGCAATTTAAGCAAATGTGTGATTGAAATAAACTGTTATGAGTGACAGCTGGTGAGCTAATGTTGTCCATGTCCAGAAGTTTTTCTCAAACTCATGTGCTCAGCCCTCTGAATGATCTTACAGACTGGCATCTTTCTTTTTTCCTTTTCTTTTGGGAGAGAGAGAGAGCCAAGTCTGACTAGCAGGAAGAGGGATAGGGGGAGAAAACATACGCCACCCTCTCCCAAAATGCAAATGCCTCTGGCCACCTACCTAAAAAGGCACAATCAGCTGTTTGAAATGCAGAATGGCATCACCAGGAGGTTTACTTAATCTGAGGGTTGGTAGTAGATTTCTCTTCTACCGATGGAGAACCCAATATGCCTAAAAATACTGCTTCTAAGAGGTTCTTTCAAGAGAAATATTTTGCAAATGTCTCTAAGATGTTAAGCCTTGGTAGAGAGCTTCTTACACAGGCACACGCGCGTGGGCGCGCTTGCGCGTGCGCACACACACACTCCCCATAATCTCATTTTCTCTGACCAGGAAACTTCCTCTTATTTTGTTTATAATTAAAACATGACTTTATGACACATACCATGCACGCAACACCCATTTAAAATAGTAATGTTCTAGAAGAGAGACGCTTTGATAACTTTGAGGAGGGAGTTTTGGATTTAGTCTAAGAATGCTCATTTGGGAATGCCATTGTAAACAGCTTCTCACTTGGAGGGCAGGGGTTTCAGGAACATCTATAATGAAACCTCAATAAAGAGACCTCCTCTAGGAGACAACAGACATTTTCTGGAAAAAAAAAAAATCCTCCAATTGTGCAACTGAAGGATTCAATTCAATCCTTGGATTCCATGGATTTGATGTGCTCCTAGGAAGGTTCCTGAAATCCAGTGCCAAAAGCTGCTCTGACTTGGTGCATTAAGGACAGTGTTGGTGTGCTTACAGGGAAAGCTTCCAGAAGCAAAGCCTTATTGGCAAACATCAGAAGCACAGATCCACCCTGCCCCCTAGAAATATGGATATTGGAAACTGGAGAATTTCTCCCCTATCTCTAAGACTTTTTCCCTCTTCATTCTTCTTTTGTACATGTGGCCATGAAAAAAAGCTAGAAAATAAGCCTGCTTTGTTATATGCTGTTGCCACCCCTACCCACCATATGACTAAACACCACATATGTAGAAGATCTGAAGTCCACGTAAATCTAATGAAATACTATTGTAAACAGGACTCTGTAACCTGAGACCTGGAGAACAAATGATGGTCATGAAAACTGTGTTCTTAATTTGTGTGTGTGTGTGTGTGTGTGAGAGAGAGATTGTCTCTGTGTTGTGTGCCTTATAGGCAAGGAAATATGTTTCCTACACAAACAGAGAAATTTAGCTCACATCATTTCATGCTCCTGCGCCTCTTGCTTTGGAGAATGGCAGTGGGTGGGGGAAGGCAAGAAAGAGGGAAATTGGTAGATTTAACTAAGGTTTTATGACACTTGAAATCTTTTCTTTCTTAAATTAATTGATCTTTAAGCTTCAAGAAACTTGCTCTCTCTGACCCCCTCTAAGGAAACTACTGAGCATTTAAAAGACAATCTGATTTTTAAAGGTGTAGCACCGTTTTTGTTGTTGTTCTTCCCACGGAAAGTGATAATCTCCTTGTCCTGTGCTGTCTGGAAAGAATTTAAGACCTGGGCATTGTCTCTTCCTGGGCATTGTGATGGATTAACCCTCCATTTACAGTACCTTCCCAGTTGATTAAAGTTCAGCCCTAGTATAGAGGTTTTTCAAATATTTATATAGAAAAAAAAGGTCCTTTCAAATGACAAATGACACTCTCAGACCAGTCTTAGTCCCAACAGTTACTTTTTTAGGTGGTACCAGAGTGAGCAGCTTAAATGAAACCCATCCTTTGGCCTTCACTCTGAGGAAAAGCAGCCCCTGGGTCTTAGACTCCAGCCCTGATATTTGAGACCACCACCCAGCCCAGGCTCTCAAGACTGCAAAGTTGCCATCATAAAGAAAAGGTTATTCCAGTAAAAGGAAACTTTTAAAATTCATTTTTAATATTCTCTCAAGCTCTTCAAAGTCTAAGAGTGCCTTACCTTTTTTCCCCTGCCTTCAGGAAGGAGACATTCGGTATGACTTAGCATCAACAACACGTTTATGAGTACGTGTAAGTCATTAGAGGGGCAAACACTACCTGTTATTTCTCTCAAGTTTCCTGAGCAACTGCACACAGATCACTGGAGGGCTTAGGGGTCTCCTGTGTTGCTGGGTTATATTAATCGACTTTTCAGCAAGTTCGGCACCTATTCCGTCTGGTGCAGCCATGTAGAAGGGAGCACTGGAGGATCACACATGCTGGGATCATGAAAGGCATCAGATACCCTTCTAACAGAGAACATTATCAAGAGGCCAAAATTTATATGCTTTGGAGAATGGGTATTATAGTGTTTCAGGGTAGTCAAAAAATAAACATCAATTATATCCTCTAGATAGGTGGTTATGTTGGTTGATTTGGGCTTGCCATGGATAGAATGTCAAATAGCAAGGAGTTAATTGGAATATGACTATTAGGCTCCTGAAATATATTTTGGGAGAAGTTTAGGGATATACACATGCATACATATATGTAAATGACCTAGCATGACACATAATAGTCACACACACATACTACATTGTCATGTATGTATGTATATATATATAACCACATGTATAACAACATACACATGATCATATTATATAACTAGTCCCTCCAGCATTAATTATCCTCCTGCTTCTTCCATGATCAAACTTTTACTCACAAAAGGATCTGATAAAATCAATCACAAGGTGTAAAGGACTGAGGTGGCTGATGGTATTTTCAGGCATTAGTTGATGAGTGGTAGAGGCTCTGCAGGCTGGGGATCTTCTGAGCTCCTCATTCCCTAGAAGGGTGTATGCCTGCTACCTAGTGGTAAGAGCCAGCAAAGCATTCTTTAGAGAGCATGCACCTAACTAATGAGCTCCACCTCAGGGTTACAAAACATTTCTCCATTAAATATTGCTCTACTCAAATTTTTTTCCAGGGATGCTGCAGGCAAAATTCTTCCTCCTGTGACTGGGCCCCATCTCCTGGCCTTCCTCAGCTGGACACAGTTTACATTTTTTTGCTCAAAGCAAAAGCCTGCCTATTACGTCCTTAAGGCTTAGTCAGAGTTGTAAATGAGATGGAGGAAATACATTTATTGAATGGTTACTTGGTATGAGAGCCTTTATCTAGATCTTATCTTTACATGAGGAACCTGAGGCTTAGAGAGGTTGTTTTTGTACAGCTAGTAATTGGAAGCGCAGGGCATTCAGTCTGGTGTCCTTTTAACTATACCCTGTTTCTAATTTCCTTGAATAGCTGCCTCCTCCACTCCTCTAACCAGCAAAGACCCTAGGACTAGCCTGGGCTAAAGGTACATGCTCACCATATTCTTGGTGGATGACATGGGTGCAATGTTTGAATCCAGGAATTTTCATCATGACTTTGTTTGCTCTGGACTCTGGTAATCGGGTCATGCAGAACTCTGCCAACAGAGGAGACCTCTCACAGGCTTCCAGGAGCTCAAAGTTCAGTTAATCATCCAGTCCAACCACTAACCAGAGGATTTTGGACTCAGAGAGACTACGGTCTTCCAGGTATTCATATATTACTGTTGATGATTTATTTAATGACCCCTCTTGGTCATTAAATGGGCTATGTCTCTATGGTGGTGGGTCTCAACCAGGGGCAAATCTGCCACCCAATCAATGTAATGTCCAGAAACATTTGTGATTTTCATGCTTGGGGGTGGGATGCTACCAGCATCCAGTGAGTAGAGGTCATGGATCCTGCTGAACACCCTACAATGTACAGGAAGGACCCCTCAACAAGGAATCATTTACCCCAAAATGTCAAGGGTGCCGAGTTTCAGAAACTCTGCTCCCTGGTATAGAGTAATGAGGCCATTGACACCAACGAGCTGTGTTCCAGCTCTGCTTGGAGTCCTTCACCCAGCTCTGTTGCCTTCTAATCTTCCTCTTTTGCAAGAGAATTGGAAGTCTAAATGAAAACCCCTCAGGTTGGTTGCTAATCAGCGCGAGGACCTGTAGCTAGCACATGCTTCTCAAAGAACATATGGCAAAACTTAAATTAACTGGGACAAAACCTGTCAGAGCCCTCCATTGACCCACTTTTTCTCTGGCAATACCTCATTTAGGAGACAGAAAAAAAAATCGAGTTAACAGTGGGTATTTAATTAACAAGAAGGAAAATGAGAAACTTGTTATTCCTTTCAGTAGGTGTTCTGATGTCTGGGCTTTTCCCCTTCTCCAACCAAGCCTGGAATGTCTCCAAGGTGGGAATGGGCTTTCATTTTAAAAATCAATGTGCTGGGACTTCCCTGGAGGTCCAATGGTTAAGACTCTGCACTTCCAATGCAGGGAACGCGGGTTTGATCCCTGGTTGGGGAACTAAGATCCCATATACCATGTGGTGCAGCCGAAAAATAAAAATAAAAATCAATCTGCTTAGTCTAGTGAGTGGTGGACATATTAATCAGGGCCAAGATTTCAGACCTTAGAAACAGGATGGTCTAGAGATGTAGGCATTGCAAACTGAAAGGCATTTGGGGCCAAGCAGACCACATTGATGAGCGAAGTTTATGGGTCTATGACATTAGGAGAGAACTAGAGAGTTCACTTCAAAAATGCAACTTACTTTGGATTGGTCCTGGTTAACCAACAGTTCTGCAGGCTACGTCGAGAGAGTGCTCTGAAAGAACCCCGGTCTTGAAGTCAGGAGAGATTGTCTTTAGACCTGGTGCTGGTACTCACAGGCCTTGGGTCCAACTGGTAGTCATCTTAACTGCAGACAGACTCTCTCTCTTTGTCTTTGGGAGGGTTCATCCAGGTATTCCCTAAGGACCCTTTGGGTTCTGGGTTTCTATTTCATCATTTTCCCCAACAATAAAACAAAAGTGGTTTCAAGCTAGTGCCACTTAACCAGAAAATTAAAATTCCCCTGAATTCCCATTCCCCAAATATTCTGATCCATCAGGCTTGACTGCATGTGAACGTGTAAAGGTAGATAAAATATCACCAAGAGACCAGGGCTTCAGAGAGGGATGTGGGTATGCTGGAAAACAGATGAGAAAGCACGGGCAAGTGTGGGTGGAAAATGGGGTTTTTAGAATGTGCAGGAAGATGAAAGGAAACCCTAGAGAGGACACACACACTCACACTCACCCACACGTGAGATGGGGAGACACAGGGATCTGTCATGAAGCAGGACCAGTAAAAAGGCTGAAGAAGCCACTGCGGTGGAGGGGAGGTGGTGCAGGGAAAAGTACAGGCAAACCTTTGCACAGGACTCCTGAAGTAACTTACTAGATCTGAGTAAGTGGCTACAATGCAAACTAGGGGTTCAGAGCCCTTTAGTAAAATGAGAGCAAGGGGGAGGGATAGAGAAAGGGAGAGATGGGAAAAGTAAAAACCAAGGTTGGAAGGTGGGGGGAGAGGGGAAGAGAGAGGAAAAAAAGAGAGCAAGAGGGGAGAGAGTTTCAAGATGTGTGCTTTATATAGATCGAATAATCATCGGAAGTGGCTGCGATACACCAACTGTACTCCACAGCCCTTTTTAATCGTTTCTTTCCTGACTCTGATCTACCAGGCTGGCTATTGGCTTCTTATCAATGTCATGTTGGGAAGCCATTTTTCTCCCTGCTTTATGAAAAAGAAAATAATTTTCTAGCTGCATCCTTCTTTCTTTTGCTCAGCTAGGAGAATGCTTCTCCACCCTAGCTGCACATTGAAAGCACTTGGGAACTTTAACAAATATTGATGCCTGGGTCCCTCCCACAGAGATGTGGATTTAATTGAGCTGGAGTGTGGCTTTGGCGAGGATATGTTTTAAAACTTCCCAGGTGATTTTAAAGTTCAGTCAAAGTTGGGAAACACTGAGCTAGAGGGTCACGAGTATCGCCACACTTGTAGCTCAGCAATCTGCAAGATCCACAGGTCAGACTACAGCTCTTTAAGAAAGCATGGTGGGCTGGTGGATGGGGGTCAGCATTAAGTGAGGAGACCCCAGCCTCACTGACTCCTCCTGGTGGGGCTGATTTTGTGGGAAAGATGTACAAGCATACATGGGTTTGTCATTTGTTTCTAAGTGCTCTATAGTTTACTAAGTATTCTTTACAATTATTTTATTTACTTTAATTCTCCCAACAATCACAAAAGGCAGACACAAACTTGTCCCATCTTTTAGACAAGAAGACTCAGATCAGAAGAGGTTAAGTAGCTTGCCGAAGGTCAAGGCCGAGCACCTGGGACTGCGTCTTCTAAATGCTGTGTCCTCCTCTGTCATTTCCCTTTCCTTCTCTGATTGGTTGTGATGAGGCATGGCTGGCCTTGCTCAAAATACAAACCTCAGTAAGTCTTCCAGCAGGAGTCCTGGAGCACGCATTGCACTCATGCTCCTATACCTTCTCCCTCACCAGCCAGAGTCTGGCAATGACAAAATTTGGCATCGCAGTCTCACTACTGCCCCTTTGGTGCCCCCCTCAAACCCCCTCCCAAGCCTGACACTCTTCTCATTTCCACAGGAGCCTCCATCATGTCCCAGAGACTTCCAAATAGATGCCAACGCTTTCCAAATAGCAAACATCACAATGTTCCCTTTCCATTCAGCCTACTGCCATCAACTCCTTTACCAGCAACTCTTTAAAGGATGTGAAAACTAAATGCTAGTAGAAAATGGATGGATGGATCTTGATACCTATTTTGCCCAGAAATTCTTGCAGTTTAAAAAAGATCTTTTGGGGGAGTAACCTAAGGAACTTGTTCTAATGCTAGAATTGCAGGTACTGAAACACCTGGGTGATGTATATTTGGACAGGAGATCCATCCTTGTTCCTCTCAAATGAAACAACACAGGCAATTGCTCATATGTAAGCCCAGATCTGTCAACAGTTTATGGGACTTAAAATAAAGCCAGGATAAAGACTGAATTTTCCAGCATATTTTATCTCCTTAAACCAATGTCCTCTTTAGAAATCACGTATTACTAGATGTTCACCATCAGTGTGTTTATGTTCAATTAAGAGTTCTCAATATTGCAAACTATGTGTGGCAGGGACCTCTATCTCAGAGATATTCTAGGAAGACTTGGATAAAAGTGAGATAGCTCAGTCAGTGGCAAGTGAGAGCTGGATTAGTCTGCCACAGAAAGGTCTGGGAAAGCCAAGCTACACACAATTAATGGAATAATGCAACAATCTGTCTTTAGCTGGCCAAGGCAATCCTGTCATTTGTCCCTCAGCTACAGGACAACCACACACTCCGTGATTTTGTCTCACTGTCTGCTCCATAGTGATTGCATTTGCTGTGAAATCTATATTTCCCTGCAACTGTGTCTGTGTGTGCATGCATGGGTTTTATTTTAAAATAATGGTCCTTCTTGGAATTCAGCCTCACTCTTTTGCTTTCTGTCCAGGTCATTTTTATATCAGTTTCTCTTATTTATCCATTTTTGCACACTATTTAAAAAATCATAAAGGTGCAAAGAGAAAAGAACAAACATACTGTAAGGAAGAAGAGAAGGAATCATGTTATCACTGAACTGCAACTAAAGGTAACACATCACTCAGGTTTTTTAGTTCTCATTGAATTGGTCAACTCATTCAATCAAAGTGACACAACATTTCTTGTTCAGGGATTAATTAAATGTTTGTTGAGTGAACAGTAGACCAATTTAACTTGAAGGTGAGGCATTAACAAGAAGACTGTGGTAAGAGTCTAGGTCCACCAGACTCATCATGGGTGTGTGGAGGAGAGGCCTCCACTTCAACCTGATCCATTTACGAAAGGCAAACACCACCACCCCTGCCCTGCAATGGGCGTGTTTATTATACAGTGTATTTACAAGGTGCCTGGCAACCTACTAAATCCTTAACATCTTCTCATTTAAACCCTGCAACAAACCTTTATCCCTCCTTGTCCAGAGGAGTATTAATATTCTCATTTTACAGATAGGTAAACTAAGGTTTAGAGAGGTTCAATGACTTGTCCAAGGTCATTTACCTTAGTGGTGAGGAGGGGGTCAAACATTGATTCTGGAGACACAGTGCTTGGGTTCACTTCTGGCTGAGTGACTTTGGCAAGTTACTTAACCTTTCTGATACTCAATTCCTTCATCTATAAGATGGAGATAGGGTTATTAGGAGAATTAAATAAGTTATTATTGAGAATTAAATGAGATATTCTTTGTAAAGTGGGTACCTGGTACATGGTAGGTGCTAGATAAGTGGGATTTTGGTTTGCTTTAATAAAAGATAATGAAAGATAAATAAAACAAGGTCACACAGCCAGCAGGGGTGCTGAGTCCAACTGGGCTGCAAAGCCATGCTACCCCTCTTTTCTTCTGTGATAGGGTACTATCCAAACATCTGAGATCTTGAAAGCACTGGGTCTGGAAGGAGAAGTTAAGGAGGCAGAGTGTGAAGTCTAAGGGTAGAGAGACACGTTTCTTCCTTTATAGCTTTGCATGTGGCTCAGGCCTTAGCCTTGATACCCACGTTTGACTTTTTTCTGGTTCTTAATTGACTTGGCTTTGTCACTGAGATCAGACAGTCCTGGTGAATGTAGCCCATCACTGGAATATGAGTGTGTGTGTCTGACATCTATGTACCCATGCAGCTGTGGCCCTGCCTTCTACCTTCACACATACCAAAGCATGGTGGCCAGCTCAAGGAGGCATCATTTGTGTGGGTCTTTGGCAACACAGCAAAACTCACTTTCACATAGGAGCTCTTTGTTCTCTGTAGTCAATTCCTGAAGGTGGAAAGAGACTACACAGCTTGTGATTGTTACCCAGCTCCCAAACTTTTATTTAATATCGGCAATATTAAATCACACTGGCCGCCGAGACACTAAGTATACATCTTCAGCTGTAACAGACTTGCTGGTGTTTATTTAAAGATGTTTTTTTTTCTCTGTGTACTAACAGCCGCAGTTTGATGCTGCTCAAGCAAGTGTAACAAAAGGAGAACATGTCTGAGGTGGACGCCCTTCTGGGAGAGGAGCTCATGTGTTATGAGGCAGAGTCCAAGTTCCAGCTTTGTCACTTGGCTGCTGGCCTTTGGGCAAGTCAGTGCCACCTGCCTGGCTTTTCCTTTCTCATCTGTAGTAGTAATTTGGGGCAGTTTTTCTAGTTCTCTGATCTGGTAGGCAGGGTGTGGAGGAAAGCAGGGGTGATTTTCAATATATTCTCCACTGCTGTTGATTATCAATAGGTAAAGTTATGAATTCATTAGACGTGCCCCAAGGGAAGCTTCCACTCCTCCTTAGAGACCTATCCAACACCACAAACAGAGATTATGTTTGGTCAGAGGAAATGTTCTATTTTGTTCTAAGGGAATTAGTTCCTGAAAGGTAAGTCTGTTCCAAGCCCCAGCCTGTTCCTTGTAATTTGCTCACAGAATGACTAAAGAATGCTCCGCACCAGGTTTGGACGGGCATATTGGAAAGACTCTGGCCACAATGAAACCCCAACACATGCCTCTATACTACCAGGAAAAACTGTAACTATTGGGAAATTGAGGACCACTTTCAGTTTAGTGTTTTGTGTCTTTGCTAACTTGTTTTATTGTTTGTTGTTTGTTTTCTCTCTTCCCTCCCTTCCTTCCTTTCTTTATTCTTTCCTCCTCCTTCTTTAAAAAAAAAAAAAAATTACCGAATTCATAGTTTTGAGCTACAGTATGCATTCTCAACAGGGGTAATATTGAACCCAAGGAGTAAAAATTGGCTCTTAAGGGGATGAAAAAAATCTTACTAGTTTTATGTATAAAGTACACATATACATATGGTAGACACTATATAAACAGATACACAATATATCTGTGGTATTAAAATTTCAAAGTGAGGGGACAATTGGGAAAAAAGTTCCAAAAAATCTCTTGGAGGGAGTTAATGAAAAAAGAAGTTTGAGAAATGCTGAGATTGTGATTAACATGGGGAAGAGACAAAATCACAAAAAAATTAAAGTATCATGGCAGGTCACCAGTTGAGATTTTGAGAAGGTCAGAGGAGGTCTGGGTTCTTTGATATTGAAACCTGGAATTCAGAGGTTATTTGAACAGCCAGTTTCATTTGGGGAATTTGGTCTTATCAGTCCCTCCTACACTCAGCATCTCCCAGAGCTGTTTTTACTTGGAAGTTTCATGATGTGTTAGAAAAAAAAAAAACGTTGGGATGGAATTAATTGACTGAGCCCTGGTCCTGGCTCTGTCACTTACTGACTTAGATATATCACCTCCTCTGCGGACTTCAATACCCTTGTGTATAAAATTCAGAAACTAATCTCTGCTCATCCTGTCTCACAAGGATCTGGTAAGGATCAAACGAGAGAATGTAAGTGACAACTTTAGTAGCTATGTAGTATCATGCGAAGACTTACAGCAGTGGATGGAGGAGGGTGGTGACATATGGGTGGCCACCCACAGTGTGACTTTAGAGGGCCACATGCTTCAAACTCCCCTACACAGGGAGTGGAATTCCTGCTATTAGTCACTGCTCTGAATTAAGTCCCTCATGAATCCTCTCTCTCGAGAGCATATGTAGCAGGGAAGCAACAACTAGACTGTTTGCTTCTTAAGAGAAGCACTCCTTTCACTTGGTTTTGCCCCTCAACGTGGAGCAGAGTCTGACCCACTTGAGTCTAATGGCCTTTGGGCAGGTCATCATTTGAGCTTTAAGAACTGTGGCCTTCACATCTCTAAAGTGGACACACCAATGGCTGCCTTGCAGGTTCTTGGGAAGATTATCAGGGATCACGTATACTGAGTCAACTACAGTGCTAGCTGACAGTAAGTTCTCAAGTAATAGTAGTTCCCAGCCTGTGTCACCAATGTATAGTTACACATTGTATTTATACAAACAGACTAGAGGAGCATTGAAAGGCATTAGGAACAATTGGTTTCTAGAAATGGATTCTAAGAAGTAGCTGTAAGAGGTTAATTTAAAGAGAATATTAAATATTAGAAATATAAAAACTATCTCCATGGAGGGAAAAGTTGGGGTTTAGCAACTACAGTAAGTGGGAAGAAAGAGAGCACCATGTCTATTAGGCAAAGTCAGCTGGAATATTTAAAGAGGTTACCAAGCTCCCTTCAGCCAGGTGCTTCAAGACTTGCCACAGGTGATTACCTTTAGTTTTCTCCCAATATAATGATTCTTTCCAGTTCTGTTAACAGAGCCCGTCCCCAGTCCTCCTTCTCTGTGCACAGCTCTCCCAAGACCTGCTAGATCTCCTAAGAATTTAAATTGAAATTTCAGGAAGAAGGGGGAACAGAAGTCCACTCTGGTTCAATTATAATCACTTATTGCTTCATATCACCACCATCAAACTCAAAAGTGTATGTGCTGCTGTTCTGAGTGTTCATGCACAGGCTCTGGCTGTGGTCCCGTATCTGTCGGCGGGTGAGACTCAGCATCCCTGGGTACCACAGCCAAGCAGCCTTGAACTGCAGCAAAATCCAGCAACAGATTCAGAAGCCTGCAGCCTGCTGGGTTCCACTGGTTTACCCGGGGCTACCAACCCCAAAGAACTGGGATGAAAGCAGATGGGGAAGAGGGAAAGGGCCTGTTTGTGTTTTGATTTTTTACCAGGCTCAGCTCTTCGGAAAAAGAAAAGAAGAATCGTGCTCTGAGCTGGTGTCCTGCCAAGCTTCCTACCCTCCCTTGCTAGTCCAAGCACTCCACCGTCTGTGCAGACTGCAAAACAGCAGTTTCTGGAAACACACTGAAAAGTCTGGGCCGGTCCAGAAGCAGTAGATTCTTGGTATCTGTGTGGTGGGGTTTTAGGGATTTTATTTTTCACCTTAATTCTTTTAAAAACTGTGAGCTCTTTGAAGCACATCTGTTATCCACACCTTCTGTTTGTAAAATAAGACTGAAGGTATCCTCTCTAGAGAAATTCCTGAATCTTCTCTGTAGTTCAATGCTTCCACTGACAGTTTGGCTCACGGAGTATGACTGTGGTAAATATTAAAGAATGTTAATAAAAATGAGATAGAACACCTAGGGATCTTTTCTCTTTTCCGAATTTTGCTTTGCTCACTACTAAAGTTTATCTTGACAGAAAATTTACTTTTCTGATCCACATCATTTCCCGAAGCAATTTTCCAACAGCAAATATAAATTTGTGGTGATTGTGAAGAGGTTTCCAATCCCTGTGCTAAGGAGGCCATGGGGTTTCAACAGTTTGTCTCACCTTGAGGTAAATACCCCTCACTCAGGAAACTATCACTGAGGACCCTGGGCAACAGCTGGGGGTGAAAGCCTGAAAATGAGCTCTTAGGTTTCCAAAATAAACAGGCTTGGTGAGGGAGATGGTTTGAGTTTTAAGACCAAATCGTGAGAAATTCATTAATTCATTAAGGAAGAAAATAATTGCATAAGCCTACGTAGCTGTATTCTCAAACGGGATGAAGCACTAAGCAAACGAGATGCCTTTACATTGCACTGAACTTTGACCTGGTTAATACAGATTACATTTGTACCCTATCAGAGGTGTGAGTTTAAGCACATATCATGAGATAAAATGTGTGTTCTTCTCGTTGTTGTGTTTGCTTTTTGTCCTCAGCCTTTAGGGCTCTAGTGGATGAAAAATGATTGGGCTTTGGAATAAAATACACCTAGATTTGAGTCCCAGCTCTACCATATACCCAGTGAGTGATAAGGGGCAAGCAACTCAGCCTCTATTAGTATAGGGATGGTTTAAAATGTCTACCTTGATTGTTTGGGGAGGAGTAGTGTTAATGTACATAAAACATTTTGCACATGCTGGGCACATAGAGAGTGCTTAGTAAGTCTGATTAGTATCACCAGTATCTTCTTCATCACTTTTTTCATTACTTTTGGTACCAGATGTATCTATTACCACTGAAGCAGTTTTGACTTTGTACACAGTGAATCTTCTTTCCAATGCTATTGGCAACAGAGTGGAATTCAGTCTATGAATATCATTAGACAGAATCACATAAAATAATAAGCTGTGAGGTTTGATGAAAACATAAGCCACCAATAGGGGTTATTCCTGATGTGTCCAAACCAACCCACAAATGCTGAAGTCATTTCTCTCTCCTTCCCCATGCCCATGACTTCTCTATGTTCTCCTTTTCTTTCTAGTCATTCAAATTTTCATGATGATGCAACATCCAGTTCAGGTTCTAAAGATATCTAAGCAACTTTTCCTGATGACTTCAGCTCACTATGGTTCTCCTTCTCACCACCAGAAGGTGTTAGAACATTCACTGACCTTAGCAGCCATGTTTCCCAGTCTGGACTGCTCCAGGATATCTCCTTTTCATTGTCTCTATTATTAATTTACTTACTACCATGTACCATGCATATATGTTTTGTGTCCCATTATACACTCTTCATGGTCAGGAGACAACTCATTTTCATTTAATTCCATTTAGTTTCTTTCTAGGCACCATGGAAGCAAAGAGAACAAGACATGGCTCTGATCTCAAATGGTTTACAGTCCAACAGGACAGGTACAATGCCCACACATATGAGGACAACCAAAGGTGGAAAAGGATATATACTACAACACAGGTGTATCAAAGTGTTCTGAGGACACAGCAAAAAGAGAGGAGTGTCCCAATTCAGGAAATGGGTGGGAGGTAGAAGAGTTCTTGATAAAGAAGGCGGACTGTTCACTGGGTCTAGGTAGGTGGGTGGGGATTTGACAGGCAGAATGGAAGGAAAGGGTCTCTCAAGAGAACAATCCACTATGTGCAATAGCATGGAGGCAGGCAAATGAAAGGGAGGTATGGACCAAATGCACTGGCAAGGTGCCTACCCGCAAGTCATGACTGGATTTGTTATAAGCAGATACTTAATCAGCAGGACAATCTAGAATCTAATTTTGTTCCATTTCAATAAGGAAATGTATCCTCTTTCTAACAGGATGAGTTAGGGAGAAAAGAACTAACCACTCTGATATCCTTCCCCTGTGCTCACTGTTAGAAGTAGAATAGAGTCCCAGGGGAGTGTTTCCTAAGGCTTCCTGAAGGGAGGTTCTGCAGAAGCATCTCAGAGATTATTAATCAAAGGGAAGTATTTGAAAATGTCACTGGAACATCCAGGGCAGAGAGAGGTTTTAGAGAATGTCTTCTGAGATTGGAAGGGTGACACTGTTGCAACCAGCAGGGACCTGAGGAAGTGGAAGGATCCTACAGGGGAGTGACTATGAGGGGGCTCCTAAAGAGACTGAGTCATGAGCACCATCCTCAGAAAAGACTCCAGTGACCAAGCATGGCATGAAACAGCAGATCTGACTGCCTTTGAGGAACCATGTGGACATGGACAATGATCAGGGAAGTGGAGATCATGTGACCTGAAGATCAGAGCACCATTCCTGAGAGTCTGGACCAATATAAGGCCTCCAGTGCCATCACATAATCAAGAGAGGTTGGTATGGTACAAGAATCCTTATAGTAATTGACAGTTAACTTGCCTGGTAAGAGAGAAAGCTTCAAGTGGATTAGATGAGATTTTACAAGAAAACAAAAAGCCAAGTGAAATAATTTCACTCTTGTTGTGAAGTAACTTTTATATCCATTACACTGACTTTTATCACATAAGACATGCCTGTATAACACCATACAAACAGAGTGGCTGAAATGTTACTGGTATTCTTGATAGTCATGGTATTCAACAAAGTCATGTTTGGAGTCTCATCAGTCAGGAGACCATTTAATTCCACATTATACTTGAGGGTCTCATAAACTTCCCTGAGAAGACTCTAACTTGCATTCCCATTGGGAATCCTGCCTGGGTTGCCTGAGTTTTATCTATTTGTATAAGTACCCAGTGGGCCCACTGGGGCAAAATAAAGGAACATATCAGAACTGATGACTGGGTCCCTCGACTATGACTCTCGTACAAAGACCAAAAGCAAAAGTGACCATCAGTCTCTCCATGAATTCCCTGGAAGAAACTAAAAATCACTGCGAGGTAAGAGAGTTGAGATACCTGGGCTTGATCTTGAGGCACTGGTTGACGGTCATCAGGAATGGACACTTTTGAGTATGACACTGGATGCCCTCCTCGGTGTCCCTAGACCCAGTCTGAGAATGAAAATTGTAATAAGAGAGATACCAGTGTGGTAGATGCTGTTGGTAATCTATTCAACAGCCATTCCCCATCTTCTTTGTCCATGATGGCAGAGTCTGTCACCATGATAAAGGCCAAAAAAGTCATAGGCTGTTTTGGCCAGCTTCCTTGAAGCCAGGTTGTGGCTGACCAGCAGGACAGATGTCTGCTGGGGAACTTAGTAATATTTTATTCCTAGAAAAAAGTGATATATAGAAGAAAATGTCCCTCTTTTTTGGCTCATGGAGAGCCATTCTGAATCCTGCAATGAGCAAGCACAAGGACTAAGTGAGGTAACAGGGCTGAGGAATGGATGGAGACTGGGTCTCTGATGACACTACTGTGCCCCAGAGCCTAGCCTGGGGAATATACCTCTAGACCTATTGCTGTGTGAGATAATAAACAACCATTTTTCAAGTCATTGTAAAGTGAGTGCTTCTATGACTTGCAGCCATAAGCATCTTAACTGGTACAATAAAATTCTAGATGGAATGGGGTATAGACCAGGAAGTTTGAAAAGCTAAAACCATAAGGCTAATCTCTTAAGGAGCCAGAGAAAACAATATATTTCAGGGAGGGCAGGGCTGAATACTCCTTTGCCTCTGTGAGTATTTTGAGGGATTCCCAGAGATGATGAGAAGAAGGTGATTGAAGATCAGAGATGATGGAACAGATGGTTTCACAACAGTGGAGAGAGAAACAGCCACCACTTCTGTGCTGCTCAGGCTCGATCGTGGGAGAGGAGAAGTTGGAGAAACTACTCTGGATAGGGCTTGGAGCTGAAAACTATCACTAACACCCTTGCAATTGTTAACCTCATTCCTTGACTGCCCACCTTAGGATTGAATGAACTGTTGAAGTTGGGACCACTTTTACATTAGGAGTAGAGGAGACCTGGCAGTATTGTACCATCTAGAACGAGGCCTCCTTAACTCCCCAAGAAGATACTTTGCTATTTTCATTCAGTTGTTAACTCTCCATGCTCACCTTCTAACAAATGGAACTCTTTATTAAGATATTCAACTCATCCGATAAGAACTTGGGTAGTGAATTTGCAATGTCCCTTGCTGTAACTGCTGTTGAAGCAGAAAGGCAGAATCCCTTCCACTTGTGTGGCCATGAATAAGATTATTCCACTCACACTAATTGTGCCATGGTCAGGGAAATTGAGATAATACAAGTGCAAATACCTGGCATGTAGCCTAGAATTCATCACTTAATGATTATTATTGTCCAGCCCCGTTTCCTTTCCCTCCTCCTCTGCCTCTCCTCCCTTTCTCTTTTTTTCTTACTTCTTCCTTTTCTTTTCTTCCCCTCCCCTTCCTCTCCCCTCCCCTCTTCTATCCTTTCTTCTTATTGAATGCTCAGCATATGCAGTGGCTGGAGAAATATCCTTCTTGTTGCATGACTTAGTTATCCCTCTGGCTCTAGGAGGGCACAAGGACACACTTCCCCACTGCCCCAGCTGCAGTGGGGCTAAAGCGAAGGTTTACACAATCTGTCATCATCTGTGGTAACTCATTAGACATCTTCCCATTGAAGTAATGCCATAAAGAGGGTACATCCCTAGCCTATCAAACTATACTCATTGAAAACAACTCGAACACTTGCAAGTTCCATCTCTGGGGTTGCATTTGTGAGGTTACTCCTTTTGGGCATAGGTCTCACGTGACAAGTCTATCTCATTACTTGCCCTTTGATTCTTTGTGCCTATAGACTCCAGTGTACACTTTTTAGAAAATAACTTCTTAAAACAACTTAATGACATACACCTGTGATTAGATCCCTTACTCTCAAGTCCTCCTGCTTAAAGTTAACGTGTATATTTCAGATTAAAACCACTTATAGGATTCTCATTCCCATCTCTCATCCTTCATATCCCCAAAGCCTGATTTGGAAGACCACATAGGCTTGATTTCCACAGATTCATAAGCTGCCCTTTTTATGAGCTCCAATGACTTCACCTCCAGAAGTGAATCACTTAACAGTCTTGCGTGTAACATGCTGGATGGACTTAGTCTTTGAATTTCTGATGGGCTCGTAACTGTGGCCTGGGTCTTGACAATGCACTGTCTTAACAATGCAGATCCTGAGTGAGCACTCAGGGACATTCCTGAATATATATTTTGTATAATTATCTCTGGTCACCCTGGGGATCCCAAATCCCCTTGGATCAGTGGAGCCAAGAGGTTGCATTTCAGCTAATAGCCAATCGCATTTTATGGCTCTCTTGAGAAGGCAAAGAGAAAGTCAGCAGCATTTCAAAAAGAAATCTTTCAAGGGAGGGAAATCAACTCACCAAAGGAAATAAACAACACTGTGTGTTCAGCAAATGCCTTTCAGAAATACCTGAGAGTCCTCTGCCAATGAAACTTTGCTCTCTGTTTCAAGAGGTGAAAAATAAGAGAGGGGGAAGGTCAGCACAAGATTATAGAAGGGCCCAGGCTAGGTACTCCACTGGTATGCTAAGTGGATTGCAGTGCAATATTTTATCTAAATGTTTGCATCCCTATAGGGCTCAAATCGAGGGTATATGCCCTATTGCATTACTTAAGCCTCCGGAACATAAGGAGACATGTATGGCCCCACTTATATGTTGACTTCCTCAGGGCAGTGAGTGGACAAGTGAGCAGAAAGTAGCAGTGAACAAAGCTCTAGACTAGAGGCAAAGACCTGGGTCCATCCCCAGAGCTGCCTCTAACACAGCTGGGTACCTCTGTGCACTGAAAACCTTCTGGTACTTCCCACCTCCTGGAGGATGGACTGGTGCCAGTAATCATAATCCATTATCTGTGTTGTACTATAGAGTTACAAGTGCTGCAGCCAGCAAACCTGATCCCATTTGATCAGCTCTGCAAAGATGTGAAGGGAGGAGAGGAAAACAAATATTGTTTGAAGTCATACAAAGAGATAGGTCCTGACCTTGGCATTTATAGAATCTTATGTCATTTACTCCTTATAACATCAATACTTAGGTAGGTACTGTTCAACTGATGAGAAAACTGAGATTCAGAGAGGGTAAGCAAATGCCCAGTATCCCATAGCTAATGCAATTCTTCCTATTCCAAATCTAACAAATGTCTCCATTATAAAACAGGTATAAGTAGAAAGAGAAGCTTATCCCTGCCTTAAGGTGGGACAACTTCCTATTTTATCAAGCAAATCTCCCAGGAGACCAGGTCATGACACAGAAATCTCAGTGCATAGGACACTGTATCTTGCTTGGGCAAGGATAAGTACAAGGCTCTTATGTGACAGGATGTAAGGGACCATGAAAAGCCTCCTTCCACAGAAATTGCCTCTATTGATCCAAGTTTTTTGGTCAGTATTCCATTCCACCCATCGGTGGATTTCATCAAAGCAACAATCTGGGAGCTAAAGAGTCAGGACAAAAGATGTGTAAATATTACAAGGGAAAAAAGAAATAGTATAGCATTGTAAAACTATATAGTATTACAGCTGGAAGATACCTTTAAAATCACTAAATCTAGTGCCTTCCTTAAATTGATAAGAAAGCTGAAGCTCATATAAGCTATGAACTTCTGGGAGTGTCTATGATCACAGGGAGAAAAAGTAGCAGTTCCAGCATTCAACGTCATCTGCATTCAAGTCAGTACTTATCCTGGAGGTAGTACTCAACATATATTTACAGCATGAAGAGACAAGTGAAAGAAATTTAACTCTCTGGGATAAGTCTGGTACCCTTGATCTGCATTACATCACCAGCACATAGAGGGTAGTGGAGGTGAGCAGGCCCAAGCTGGAAGGCCTTCCTCTGTTCCTCTTGCCCAGGTGGGGCATAAGGCTACCAAGGCTGATTGATTCAGTTATCTTTTTTCCAAGTTGGACATGTCAGTTGCCTGTAAGTTTTCCATCTCCTTCTTCTCTTCATCTTTGTCTTTCTCTCTTATGCACACAAACACCCACCCACCCACAGCCATCCACACACACATATACACACAGTAAAGTAAAAAGTCACTAATGTGCCAAGAGATAACAAAAATTCAGTCTCTGACAGAGTCATCTATCCTTCACTACTGCCTTTAAAATGCTTTATTAGAAGGAGTCTAGTCTGGGGTAGATAATACGATTAGCCATAATTCTTTCTTCATCCATGACTTTGGTATTCCTTTTCCACACCAGCTCTGGACTTCCTTGGGCCAATGGGACAGCAGCAAACATGATACAAGTGGAGACATTTAAAAAGCACTTGCACAATAGGACATGTCTTTTTGCTGCTCCTGGGAACCCTGAGGCCCTCATCATGTGAACTAGACCAGGCTGGCCTGATGGATGACAAGAACATCTGACCAGAACCTCAGCCTGCAGCCAGCCAACAACCAGACACATGAGTGAGAACTTCAATCAACAGCAGATGGCAATGAATAAACAACAAGGTCCTACTGTATAACACGGAGAACTATATTCAACATCCTATGATAATGGAAAAAAATGTTTAAAAAAAGAATGTATATATATACATATATATATATATATATATATATATATATATATATATCTGAATTACTTTGCTATACAGCAGTAATTAATACAACATTGTAAATCAACTATACTTCAATAAAAAAACAAAACAAAACAACAAAAAACAGCAGATGGCAAACACCTGAGGGCACCCACCCAAGAGCCCCAGAACTCTGAAGCTGAGCCCAGCCCAAGTTGCCAGAACACAAAATCATGAAATAATAAACTTCTTTTTTGTCAATTTGAAGCTATTACATTTAAGGATTTTTGTTTCTTTGTGTTTTTACAGCCAATGCTAACAGATACAGTACCCTAGTAACAGATCATATAAATTGAATACTTACTATATTGGGGGCACTGTCTTATTTTGTAAAATTTTCACCATCTCTGAAGAAGTTATCAATATCCCCACTTTACAGAGGAAGAAACTGAGGTTCCAAGAGATTAATTCACTTCCATATCTAGTGAATGGCAGGTAGCACTTCAAATCCCAATCTCTCTGATGTCACAACAGACTCTCTTAACCACCACCAAACTCCAACAATTTCAGTGACAGAGGATCTCAGAACCATGTGGTCTGAAGATTGTGGGTAAGGAGGATTGGGTTGGTTTACCCTGTGGGAAGCAAACTCTCAGGGCCAGGAGAGAAACTTTCACTCTTCTGGGGACTGTCCTATGGAGGGCAGAACTGAGAGCTCTGAGGACAAGATGTCAGGTTCAGCTGGTGGCAAGAAAGAATCTTGTACTAAAGGAGGGATGCAGTATGGAACAGGTACATTCAAGGGAAGATGAGGTCCCTATAAGCAGAGATATTCAAGGAAAGAAATTTAGTCCATCCATGAATATCTCAAACTTATGTCTGCCTCACATGTACTCATTTTGTTCTTCTCATCAGGAAGGCACCCTGCTTTCCCCTCTTGGGATCCATTTTCTACAAACTCTTCAAGGCCTTGTTGAAGTCCAACATCTTTCACAAAGTCTCCCGACTCTCCCCACCCTTACTGAGCTACCTTTCTCTGAACTTGTACTAACAACACCAGTGCCCTTTACCTCTCAATATGACTCAATTTCAGTATACATTATTATGTGGATTGATGGAAAATTATACTCTTGGAATTAGACAGACCTGCATTTGAATCTAATGGTGTGTTTTTACTTACCTTTCTGGACTACTTTATGAGGCTGTTATGAGGATATACAATGTGAACACAGATGCAAAGTGCTCAGCATGGGTAGTTCTTAGTATTAGGGAATTTCATTGTTGAGCTGGTCTCCTGAAATAGACCTTAGGTAAGCACCATGCCTTAAACTTCCATGACCCCATCTCCTCCCAAGGCTGGTGATAAGCACATAGGAGATACCTAGAAAATATTACTGCAACTGATTTAATAACCATTCAAAAAGCCAAATCTGAGACATTTTTATAAAATAAGTCTGTGGTGTAATAAAAAACATGTCTAGTCTTTGTCCCTGGTTTCTGGCTAAGGGCCTCACAAACACTTGGATTTTCCTTAGTAATAGGAGTGTCTTTATTCTGTTAATGAGGCAACTCCTGGTGGGGCTCCCACATAGTTTCAGGATAGGAGCTGGTGGTGAGAAAGACCAATCACATGATTAGAGGGTTGGAACTTTGCACCAGCTTGACCTCTGGGGAGAGAAGTGGGACTGGAGATTGAGTTCAATCACATGGCCAATGACTTAATCAATCATGTCTATGTAATAAAATCCCAATAAAAACTCTGAACACCAAGAGCTTCCTGGCTGGTGAACACATCGGTGTGCTGGGGGAGTGATGTGCCCCTATCCCACAAGGAGAGGCATGAAAGCTCTGCGTCCCCACCTTTCCCAGGCCTTGTCCTATGTGTTTCCTCCATTTGGTTGTTCGTGAGGTATATCCTTCATAATAAAACTGTAATCTTAAGTGTAGCACATTCAGTGAATACTGTGAGTTCTTCTAGGAACTTACTGCACCTGGGGAAGTTGTGGGAACACCCAATGTTTTAGCCACTTGGTCAGAAGTGCAGGTGGCCCTGAGACTTGCAACTGGTGTCTGAGTGTAGATGGTCTTGTGGAAGAGTTTGCCCTCAACTTCGGGTCTGTGTTAATCCCAGGTAATGTCAGATTTGAATGGAATTGCACAATACTCTGTGTCAGAGAATTAGTGTCAGAACTGACAGCCAAATGACCAAGCATTTCTCAGTTATAAGACTATCTTTTTTCCTGGATTAGAAAAACAAAAAATCCAATAAGCTATACTAAAAATGTACACACTTAGAATAGTTTTCCTTAAAAAAGTATCCCAACATTAATTGCCTAAATTTTTTCCTCTATTACCAAGTTAGTATTCAGCATCCTGAAGGATGTTGCAGAAAAAAATCTCCTAATGAAATTCACAATGAAGAAAATATTATGACATACAACTTAAAGTATATATTCTTAATTTTTTAAGAGAGAAAAATATATGCTATTAAATAAATTCTGATATTTCTACAACATGCCTTCATGTAGATGAAGACCGTGTATTTTCTTTAACCGATTAGTTTTGCTTGAGTGCTAAAGTACAATTTAGAATTTTTACTTTAAAAGCTTACATATCCCTATTCTCTCTCTCTCTCTCTCTCTCTCTCTCTCTCTCTTGCTCTCGCTCTCTCTCTCTCTCTCACTCTCGCTCTTGCTCTCGCTCTCTCTTTCAAGGAAAAATTTTCTAAAGAGTGACAGCCTAATATTCTCTATAATTTCCCAGGGTAGTGTCACTGGGGTAAATGAGGTGTCAGGTTCCATGCTAAGTCATCACTTATTAATTAACAATATCAACAACTCCTTTTTCATTACCAATAACACATTTTACTGACTATCCTGACTACCAGAAGGATTTTTTATTACAAAACTTATCTCAAAGGCTCTTTCCTGTTATCTACAGCAATAATAAAAAAATCATTCAGTCATCATTTTAATGACAGATCATTTTTCCCCCTCACTAAAATTAAATCATAAAAGCCATTTAATTAAATTGAATGGTAATTGAATGGCTTTAATCACGCAAAAAGTTAAAATGAAGGATGCATTCTCTCAAAGCCTGACAACACATAATGACACAATTTGACCAATGTGGCACATCCTGAGAGGAAGCAGAAGGTCGATGATTATCTTTCCTTGTGGTATGTAACATTAACAAAAGAGCTACCATTGGAAAAACGCTTTGCCCCTTCAAGCTCTGGGGCAGGGTTCAACCAACACATCTGTACATGAACAAGAGGTCATGGGGTTTGATTTGGGGGAGGTTCTTATGAAGGACCAAGAAAAGCAAAACCAGCAGCTATAGAGAACCATATGCTCAGGAGCAAGACTAGGTTTCTGGGAAGTTTCCAAAGTAACTCATCTAATATGCACTTGCCATACACCTTCTATATGCTATACTTGGTGGGAGAGACACAAAGCTGTGCCCTGCAGACTGCTGGGGGAGAAGATATACCAACAAAACATTCTAATATGGTAAGTGCTGTGCCAGAGGTCTGTGTAAGGAGCTATGAGATCCTAGAGGAAAAACTGATAAATGATTTCAGGAGAGATCTTAAAACTTCACTAAGCCAGCTGCTTGAAAGTTTAGTTTTGAGAGCTGAGAAGTTCTTGACGCAATGAAGCCCATTCTAGAGAGTGGTAAAGGGACATGCATATTGAGCAGAGTCTCAGGGTGGCTAGCTAGAGGAAGGACTGAAGAGAAACAAGGATGGGGAGGCAGGGTGAGCTGGACTTCATCCTCAACAGGGAGAAAATGGCAGTCTAAAAGCTGGCCAGTGATATGGCTTGATTTGTTCCTTAAGAGGATCTTCCTGGAAGCAATGTTGTAAGAGGCCTGGGAATTGAGAGTAGAGGAGCACAGAGGAGAAGACAAGAGGGAGAAGCAGTGTGGGAGAAAGACCCTCAGGGGACTGGTGGCCATGGGACAATGTGGAAATGATCCCCATAGCCCAGAGAAGATCAGACTTTTAATGATCTTATTGTCTTCCCGGATCCTTGGTGATGACAAAGGAGCCCCACAGTGGAGACTATTGATGCACAGTTACGAGACAAATGAATACTTCTGGAATCTAATATTGCAAAAGGACATTACTTGGCCAAATTGTAAAGTGTCCGTATTACTTCCTTTGGTACTCAAAGTCCTCATATTGACCTGCCTATCTACCTGCTCCCTTATTGTCTTGGTATTTTCCATGTCCTGCCATGATGTCCTGGATCTTCGGCAGAATATGACCCTGCCATCACAACATAACAGTCCTATATCTCATTCTCCCACGATTCTGCTATTTGCAGAACAACAACAAAATCTAGAAGCTTCACTGAGCTTACGTTCTAGGGCAAAGATATGCAATCACAAGATAAGCAAGGAAAAGATAGAGTATAAGCAATGATGCATGCCATGAAGAAAAGAACAAAATAAGAAAGGGAGTGGGGAGGGTTGCAATTACTGTGAATGAAAGATTGGAATGAAACCTTGAAGAAGCCGAGGGAGCGAACCATGCAGATACATGCTGCAAGCAGAGAAGGCAGAACTGTAAAGTCTCCCTGGCAGGGATGTGTCTGATACAGTGGAGGACCAGTGTGGCAGGAGAAGGGTGATGGGAGGCATTGTAGGAGTTGAGCTCAGAGTGGTACAATGAAGGAGTGCCAGGCTGTCCTACAGGCCACTGTTAGGACTTTACCTGGGTGAGATGGAAACCATTGAAGGGACATCTCAGACTTAGGTTTCAACAAGAGGAATCAGGATGCTGTGTGGAGAGTACACTGAAAAGAGCAATGGTCGAAGCTGAGAGAAACCAGGGCAGGAGGCTACTGCAATAATTCAAGTGAGAAATTATGGCATCCTGGACCAAATTATTAGCAGTGGAGGTTGTAGGAAGTGGACAGTTTCGGCTATATTTTGAAGTTAGAGTTGACAACATTTACTGTTGGATTGGATCTGGAATATGAAAGAAATAGAGGAGTCAAGAATAATTCTATGGATTTTGACTTGAGAAACTGAAACGGTCAGTTGGCAAGTTAACTTTCTTCTCTCTCCACCCACACTGTTAATATTTATGATTAAAAATAGAAAATAAAGAATATGACTTAGTCATAAAAAAGAATGAAATAATGTCATTTGCAGCAACATGGGATGGACCTAGAGATTATCATACTAAGTGACATAAGTCAGACAAAGACAAATATCATATGCTATCACTTATATGTGGAATCTAAAAAAATTACACAAATGAACTTATTTTAAAACAGAAACAGACTCATAGACATAGAAAACAAACTGATGGTTAACAAAGGGGAAAGGTGAGGGGAGGGATAAATTAGGAGATTGGGATTAACATATACATACTACCATATATAAAATAAATAATCAACAAGGACCTACTGCATAGCACAGGGAACTCTACTCAGTATTCTGTAATAACCTATATGGTAAAAGAATCTGAAAAAGAATGGATATATGTATATGTATAACTAATTCACTTTACTGTACACCTGAAACTAACACAACATTGTAAATCAACTGTAATATAAAATAAAAATTAAATTAAAAATAGAAAATAAAATAAAACACAACAGTTATTGGGGTTAGTCTTATTTCCTTCCTTCCTTCCTTCCTCTCCCTCCACCAGGCTTGTGAGTGCAAGGAATCAATGCTACCTCTATGTTCTAAACTTAAGTACTACAGAAAGCCTTTCCCAACTGAAACATCTCTCTAACCATCTTTCAAATGTACCCAAAGTACCCCCAAAAGAGGTTCATGTTTGGAGATCTTGAAGAGTTTGGTCTCTAGGACTTCTCAACTAAACTAACTATGCCTTTAGAAAGAGTAATTATGATACTATTTTTCAAACAAATATCTTGACAGAGCAGTTGTCTTGTAGGTTGAGTTGCCAGATTTAGTAAATATAAACACAGAACATCCAGTTAACTTTGAGTTTCAGATAAACAATAAATTATTTTTAGTGTAAGTATGTCTCAAGTATTGCATGGGACATATTTATACTAAGAAACAACTTTTGTTCACCTGAATTCAAATTTAACTGGGTGTCTGAGATTCTATGTGACAGTCTATTTGCAAGTGAAAACGTGTGGAGTTGTTCACAGCTAGTTCACGACAGAAGAAAGGGCAGAGAAAAGGTGGAGGGCAGAGGGAGACCACAGTTTTTCCCATTTCCTGCTTTACCCTAATCCTAACCCTGGATCCTAAGCCTTGGGTCCTTAACAACCAATGGTTCTAAAACTGCAATTTGTAACCACCACTGATGGTCCTTAAAGGAAATAAGCATGAAGAGATTTAGATAAAACTTCCAGCCTTTGTAAATCACATTTTGAAAATGTAACCAACTCTGTAATTAAGTTCCAAATTATTTGGTGCAGTCAGTTTGGTTAACAGATGGAATGGTATTTTTGTTCATCCTTCATCCCTGGAGTTAGTTTCCAGAAATCCTGAGTGGGGCATTTCAAGATTATTGCCTGAGTGACAGTTACATGTGTCTAATAACTTACTAGAATCAATGGATTTCTTTAAATGAATTCAGTGAACCGTTATTTATATAGATATGAATAATACATTTATAAGAGGAAAAGAAGCAGTTGGGAAATACTTTCTGAAATGATGTATTGCAGTAATGATAAGTAATTATACATCAACATGCTACTTGCTGATAAGATGTAGCCGATGCTATTTCAAAAAGTCTTTTCCCCAGTGGTCCTCTGTGATTCAGATTACAGTGGAATCCAATTTAAAAGGCGTAGCCTTCCATTTACAAGGCAGAAAGCATTCAAAAAATGATTCTCTGATAGATCAGTCTGATACCAAACATTTGCCAGATGAGACCCTCCAAGGCTTTAAACCATTCCATTTTAAACTGATCCTTAGATGGGATTTTCTCAAAGATATTTATTTAGTGTTTACTGTATACCCCTGTGTTACTTACCACTCAAGACAACCCTCTGAGGTGGTTATTCCTCATATCTCCATTTCATGAAAAAGGAAAGTGACATTTTGAGGACAAAGAAATTTGCTCATTGTCTTGTCTGTGAACAGAAGACCCTTCTTCTCATCACTACTTTATATAATCGGATCTAACAAACTGAGGACATTTCGAGTCTCAGTGTAAACATACACACATCCCATCACTACTGTCACCACTGCATACTCTACAAAGATATTCTCAATCTTGCATGGGCAAAGGGGGAATTGAGGCTCCCTTTCTTGCTGATAGATATAAACTCATTTTCCTAGATTAATGATTTCCCATCATATGTATCATATATATGTCATATATATGTCATTCTACTGACAACAAAATAGTCCATATCTACTAGAGGGGCACCTCACATTACATGAAAGACTGGGTTGAGAACTTGCATGTAATTATGAGCTTGTATTTGTTGGGGGAGGGGATTTTATACTTTCAAATATAAATTTCCTTGGCAATAGCTTGCAAGCGCATTTCTTTTCCCTCCACTTACCCATTCCCTCCAATTCTCATAAACAATCATCTAAATATACCAGGGTAGCTGGCATTTTATTAAGTCCTTTGGTAAGCAGAAGCAGCTGTTGTCATGTCAATATTTCCTCCATACTTTGTTCGATATTCTGTAAATTATATTTTCTTAAGGAAGCTCCCTTCTGAAAACCTGTTTATCTCGTAGGCTATATCGAGTTGTTGAAGGCTGTAATTATCTGGGTTGAAAAATATATTACTCAAGAAAATTGCAGTACTATTCCATTGTATATATGTGCCACATCTTCTTTATCCATTCATCTGTCGATGGACAGTTAGCTTGCTTCCCTGTCCTGGCTATTGCAAAGAGTGCTGCAATGAACATTGTGGTACATGATTCTTTTTGAATTATAGTTTTCTCAGGGTATATGCCCAGTAGAGGATTGCTGGGTCATACAGTAGTTCTATTTTTAGTTTTTTTAAGGAACCTCCATACTGTCCTCCATAGTGGCTGTATCAATTGACATTCCCACCAACAGTGCAAGAGGGTTCCCTTTTCTCAACACCCTCTCAGGATTTACTGTTTGTAGACTTTTTGGTGATGGCCATTCTGACTGGTGTGAGGTGATACCTCATTGTAGTTTTGATTTGCATTTCTCTAATGATTAGTGATGTTGAGCATCCTTTCATGTGTTTGTTGGCAATCTGTATATCTTCTTTGGAGAAATGTCTATTTAGGTCTTCCACCCATTTTTGGATTGGGTTGTTTGTTTTTTTTTTTAATATTGAGCTGCATGAGCTGCTTGTATATTTTGGAGATTAATCCTTTGTCAGTTGCTTCATTTGCAAATATTTTCTCCTGAGGGTTGTCTTTTCGTCTTGTTTATGGTTTCCTTTGCTGTGATCATATGGTTTTTATTCTTCAATTTGTTGATATGGTGTCTCACATTGATTGATTTGTGTATATTGAAGAATCCTTGAATTCCTGGGATAAATTCCACTTGAACATGGTGTATGATCCTTTTAATGTGTTGTTGGATTCTGTTTCCTAGTATTCTAGGGTTGTCTTTTCATCTTGTTTATGGTTTCCTTTGCTGTGCAAAAGCTTTTAAGTTTCATTAGGTCTCATTTCTTTACTTTTGTTTTTATTTCCCTTTCTCTAGGGGCTGGGTCAAAAAGGAGCTTGCTGTGACTTATGTCATAGAGTGTTCTGCCTATGTTTCCCTCTAAGAGTTTTATAGTGTCTGGCCTTACATTTAGGTCTTTAATCTATTTTGAGTTTATTTTTGTGTATGGTGTTAGGGTGTTTTCTTATTTCATTCTTTTCCATGTAGCTGTTCAGTTTTCCCAGCACCACTTATTGAAGAGACTGTCTTTTCTCCATTGTATATCCTTGCCTCCTTTGTCATAGATTAGTTGAACATAGGTGCATGGGTTTATCTCTGGACTTTCTATCCGGTTCCATTGATGTATATTCTGTTTCTTTTTTTTTTTTTTTTTTTTTTGCCATCACCATATTGTCTTGATTACTGTTGCTTTGTAGTATAGTCTGAAGTCAGGGAGTCTGATTCCCCCAGCTCCGTTTTTTTTTCCCTCAAGATTGCTTTAGCTATTGGGGATCTTTTGTGTCTCCAAACAAATTTTAAGACTTTTTTTCTAGTTCTGTGAAAAATGCCATTGGTAATTTGATAAGGATTGTATTGAATCTGTAGATTGCTTTGGGTAGTACAGTCATTTTCACAATATTGATTCTTCCAATCCAAAAACATGGTATATCTCTCCATTTGATTATGTCATCTTTGATTTCTTTCATCAGTGTCTTATAGTTTTCTGAGTACAGGTCTTTTACCTCCTTAGGTAGGTTTATTCTTAAGTATTTTATTCTTTTTGTTGCAATGATGAATGAGATTGTTTCCTTAATTTCTCTTTCTGATCTTTCATTGTTAATGTATAGGAATGCAAGAGATTTCTGTGCATTGATTTTGTCTCCTGCAACTTTACCAGATTCATTGATTAGCTCTAGTAGTTTTCTGGTGGCATCTTTAGGATTCTCTATGTATAGTATCATGCTGCAAACAATGACAGTTTTACTTCTTCTTTTCCAATTTGTATTCTTTTATTTCTTTTTCTTCTCTGATTGCTGTGGCTAGGATTTCCAAAGCTATGTTGAATAATAGTGGAAAGAGTGGACATCTTTGTCTTGTTCCTGATCTTAGAGGAAATGCTTTCAGTTTTTCACCATTGAGAATGATGTTTGCTGTGTGGTTTTCATATATGGTCTTTATTATGTTTAGGTAGGTTCCCTCTATGCCCACTCTCTGGAAAGTTTATTTATTTATTTATTTATTTATTTATTTTTTTTATTTTTTTATTTTTTTTATTTTTTATTTTATTATTATTTTTTTTTTTGCAGTACGCGGGGCTATCACTGTTGTGGCCTCTCCAGTTGTGGAGCGCAGGCTCCAGATGCGCAGGCTCAGCGGCCATGGCTCACAGGCCCAGCTGTTCCACGGCATGTGGGATCTTCCCAGACCAGAGCATGAACCCGTGTCCCCTGCATCAGCAAGCAGACTCTCAACCACTGCGCCACCAGGGAAGCCCTCTGGAAAGATTTTAACATAAATGGGTGTTAAATTTTCAGAAGCTTTTACTGCATCTATTGAGATTATCATATGGTTTTTATTCTTCAATTTGTTAATATGGTGTATCACATTGATTTGTGTATATTGAAGAATCCTTGTATTCCTGGGATAAATCCCACTTGAACATGGTGTATGATCCTTTTACTGTGTTGTTGGATTTTGTTTGCTAGTATTTTGTTGAGGATTTTTGCATTCATATTCATCAGTGATATTGGTCTGTAAGTTTCTTTTTCTGTAGTATCTTTGTCTGGTTTTGGTATCAGGGTGATGGTGGCCTCCTAGAATGAGTTTGGGAGTCTCTTTCCTCTGCAACTTTTTGGAAGAGTTTGAGAAGGATGGGTATTAGCTCTTCTCTAAATGTTTGATAGAATTCACCTGTGAAGCCATCTGGTCCTGGACTTTTGTTTGTTGGAAGATTTTTTAATCACAGTTTCAATTTCATTACTTGTGATTGGTCTATTTATGTTTTCTATCTCTTTCTGGTTCAGTCTTAGAAGGTTATACCTTTCTAAGAATTTGTCCATTTCTTCCAGGTTGTCCATTTTATTGCCATAAAGTTGCTTGTAGTAGTCTCTTAGGATGCTTTGTATTTCTGTGGTGTCCATTGTAAATTCTCCCTTTTCATTTCTAATTTTATTGATTTGAGTCCTCTCCCTTTTTTTCTTGATGAGTCTGGCTAAAAGCTTATCAATTTTGTAAAACTCAGGTATTCTTTTAATATAAAAATTCAAGTTCCAACAGCAAAAGGGATGATACAATCTCTTAAGCCTTTATTGTATGTTATAGCCTTGAAAACTTGCTTGCTGTCTTTAGGAGACATCTATTTCTCTCACTGCTCCATGGAAATACATAGATCTCTCACTTGTGTGCACTTTGTTACTTTAAAGATGGCCTAGAAAAGTCATAATTTTCAGTAAAGGACTGAAGACTAGTCAAGGAGCTCCTGGCATTTCCAAGATCTGGACTGCTTCTGGATGTGTTTATCAGTTTCTGGCATTGGACTAGTATAGTGATCAACAGTTTATATAAAAAAGCTGAAAACTGATTTTTTTCCTTTTTATTGTGATATTCTAGCCTTCTAAGAGTTGTCATATGTATCCCATACCAGTGATTCAGAGTCCAATAAAATATACTTAATGGGCCTGAACTAAATTAAATCTTTCTTCAATAATTTACAAGGCAGCATGGGATTATTCTTGAGAATATAAATTTTCATTATATAGGCATTGTGATGGTAGAGAACATGTAAGAAATTATACTAAACCTTGTCTTAGATTTGTCTTTCTGGATTTTCTGATTTCACTTTTCTTGCCATTTTTTTTGAAATAGAAGGTTTTGATCCTAATTAGAGGGTTAGTCCTGAATAAGAATCAATGAGGAAAACTGTAAAGAATATGGTCTGTGAACTTTGATAAGTCATTTAATTTCTCCATAACATAGTTCTGTCTCCTGTAAAAGGGAGATGGTGTGTAGCCATCAAATGAAAATAAAATAGATGTAGAAAAGGTTTGCAAATTTTAAAGCACTACAAAAAGAAGCAGAGATCTCTTTAGAATCGATAGCATTCTACACCCATCCTTCCACTTTCCATTATTGGGTTGTAATTTTGCTTTAAAATTGTGCCAGTCTGTGCTTGCTTTTATTTGGGATACAG
Source organism: Mesoplodon mirus (assembly GCF_964341445.2). Taxonomy (NCBI): domain Eukaryota; kingdom Metazoa; phylum Chordata; class Mammalia; order Artiodactyla; family Ziphiidae; genus Mesoplodon; species Mesoplodon mirus. Next base: position 5,891,728 of record NC_138990.1, on the reverse strand, counting down.
GGCTATAAGTAAAACTGTTTGGCATGGGCACAATCTTCAGGGCAGCAGCTGCCACTCCAACTCACAGTGTGGTAGAAGTTTCCAGAAAAGTAAGAGCTGGGCTCTGTGGGCCTACAGCTTTTGCACAGAAACTGGCTTACTGCTCGTTTTCCAGAGCAGTCTGCCACCATTTCAAAGCATAAACTCAAGTCCACATTTACCTGGGTTTGATGAGAAGTATTAAGACAGCCCCCTTCGGTAAATTCCTTCTGGAATTTATATGAAAGGAAGCACAGAGTCAAGCAATCTTGCCCTCCCTCCTATCCTCTTTGACTCTGGCTGAAAAATCCACTTACTCAGTCTCCTGTTCAGTCCTCTGGGAATACTTCAACTCCCACCTTGGCCCTCAAGTCTAGTGCGTATCTACTCATCCTTCAAGTCTCTCCCCAAATGTACCTTCCTCAGGAAAGCTTTTCCACGCTCCCCCAGACTAGCCCAGAGCCTCCTGTTTTATGCTTTCATAACAGCTGGTACCCTCTTTCTTAGCACATACTGTCATTGATAATGATGCATTTGGGTGACAATTTGATGCAATCTGTTTCCCTACTCAATTCCAAGCCACATGAGGGCAGGGGCAGTGTCTGTCTGCCTCAGCCTTATAGCCTCAGATGCCAGGCAAAATCCAATTAGGCCACCAGTTAGGAAGTGTGTCATGTACTTGGCCCAACATTTTGCTTTTTGTCAGCATAAGACAGTCTTTGTTCTCGATTCTCTTTCTCAGTCCTTTCTTTTAGTTTTTCATCACTCTTTCTACTCTCCACCCTGCTACACCTACCCTATTCTGAGAATGCTATTCACAGAGTTTAACATATTTATTAAAGGTCTCCCCCTCCCTGCATTGTACATCCTCTGAGAACTTGTGGGAAGATGGGAGTGGGGAGTGAAGATGTGGGGGGAGAGGAAAAGGAGAAAGAGAGAGGGTGCCATGAGGAGGAGGAGTCCATGAGTGTGGATGAAAGCAGGACTATAACCCTCAGGGAATAATGTCCGAAGTGGTGTCCCTGAGGGCCTTGTGGGGAGGGCAGACATAGGTCTTTCTCAGCTGGGTTCCTCCTTTATCCTCAGAACACATAAAGTGATTTGAGTGGCTTTCAATTCTCTCAGGGATGGTACATAAATAATACCATTCTAGAGTCATAAGGGAGAAGTGAATCTCTTTCACACTATGGATGTCTCAAGGCATTAGGGCTTCACCCTCTTGCAGAATCCCAGGTGAGCACCGCTGCTCAGAAGGCAGGATGTCCAGAGTGGACTAGGAAGATGCCTGCTCTGGGCCGGGAGCAGGTGGTAGTACTGATCAGGTTTGGCCTCTGGATCTCTCATTCTGGATAAGTGGCTCATCCCTTGGTTCACTTTGCAGCCCAGTTCAGCACTAATGGCTCCAAAAACAGCTTCTTCCCATGAAGTACAGTCAGGAAGGCAAAACAGAGAAAAATTATTTTTTTAAATACTGAGCCTCAGTGACTCTTTATCCATAGTGGTTACGTAAGAGGGAGCTGGTTGTCAAGCTAGCATAGGAAAATTCCTACTAGCTCCCCATCAAAGAAGAGGGCACAGCAAAATTTTCTAATGAATCATCAAGCTTATAGCACACCTGAGGCGTGGCTCAGGAACCAAGGAGGATCCGTAGGCGAAAAGCTGGCAAGAGGCATGGGCACAGCTGATGCTGGCCCACAGGCTTCTGAAGAGAGCCCCCCACACACCTTCAGCCACCTACCACCATCTGTGCTCCACAGAGGCCTCTCGACCACGTTTGCCTGTGGGCGATGGCACCAGCCATTAGTTTTCTCCGGTTGTGTGCCCACGCAGCCCACAGGGAGAATCCCCAGGCAAGAGGACCCCTCCATGGAGTGTGACAGGGACCACTGGTATGAAGGACTGCAAGGTAATACAGGCGGGGAAAAGTAATACACACTCTACTCCCAGGATGAGGAATTAGTTATGACCCAGGAAGTAACCTCATCTACGTAAACTCCATGACTGATGGATGCAACCAACCTTAGCATCATCTACTTCAATACTGTAATTTCTCAAATGAGGAAATTTGAGACCCTGAAAGTTAAGTGACTTGACTGATACCACAGAGTCAGACAAGATTAAGGTCAGAATTAGAAACCCTGCCCATAGTTTAACAGAACAGGCTGGCTATCAGAATCATCTGAAAGTAAAACAAAAACAAAAACAAAAACAAAAATAAAAAACAAATATCTAGATCCCATCCTAGACCTAGTTAATCTGAAGCTCCATAGCTGGGATCAAAGAGCCTTTATTTTTCAAAAGCTCCAGGTGATTTTCAGATTTGGTAAACACCATCTCAGACTCCTTTCATCTCAATTGTTTCTGTGTCTGTAGAGGATGATAAAGGAAGGTATCCAAGGTTTCTGACTTCTAGAAGCTTAAATATTAGCTGAGGAGATGAGGCACAGGCAGGAGAAAAGGTAGGGATCAACACAGAATACTATGTACTTACTGGGCTAAATAAGGGAGGTGGGAGCAGCAGTTAAGTCTAAGCATAATAAGAGAAGGGTGCTCTACATGCAAGTTTGGAAAGGTCTCAGGGACTGGACTCTGAATCATTTATATTAAAATAGCTGAAGGAGGGAAGTTTGGATAATTTCCAAATGTCTCCTGAATCCCTGTGCACTTTTTCATTTCCAGTGCCACTGCCACCATCTTCTTCTGACATTTGAAATCTCTTACTTTGGTTTTACCAACAAACACCTAACTGGTATCCCTTCCTCAAGTACTACTCATTTCCCATCTAGGCTTCATATTTCTGTTGGAGAAATCTTTCATACGTACTAAGCTTTCACATTGTTCCTCTGCTGAAAACTCTTGCAATGCCCTTCCTACTTGTAAACTAAAGTCCAAAAGCCTTATAAATGCAATCATGGCCCTTCTTATGCTGGCTTTGACTTATTTCTTTAATTTCATTTTCATTGCTATCCTTTATGTACCTTAAGTTCCACAAAAATCACTGTCCCCCAGAAAAATTACTATGTTTTTGCCCATGTTTTTTTTGGGTTTTTTTTTTTTGTTGTTGTTGTTCTTTTTTGATTTGGAATGCTTTTATCACACCTCTGTCCTCTCTTCCCAATTTCCACTTAGAAAGTTGATACACATCCTTCAAGTCCTAGCAGAAATATCATCTTCTATTAATAATATTACCCTGCTCCAGAGATATTTTCATTTTAATAGGAAGAAAGGTTATTTAGCAGTGGAATTCCAGGCACCAACCAGTAATGAAGATAATGATGGCCATTCAAGCCACTGAAATCACAACTTCTAGACAAATGTCTCTCTTGCCAATGGGTAAAGTCACAACCAAGTGGAAAAACATGTGAATGTCAGGGCATGAAACAACTTCTGATACCTGTTTACCTAGTACAAAGGCAAACATCTTCTTGTGTGGTTGGTGAAGATACTGACATTGGTACTGTTGGGCCTGATATCCAAATCCAGATTTTTTGTGCTAATTTATGGAAATAGGTGAGCTGAGAAATGCAATTACTATTTGTAAATCATTTTGCTATAACTTTCTCCTCCAATATCGTTAAATAGCAAAATGCAACTGATGCTCTTTTAGTTACAAGCAGAAGAAAATTAATTCTTGCAACAACAAGCATCTGTCAAGGGATTTGATGTTCTCCAAAATACTCCTTGGTATTAAGCAAGCAATTTTTCACTTCTGAAGGGGATTCTCATTGATATGTATGAGCTAAGCACTCTATTATTTATGGTTAAGTGTAAATTGATATGTTTAAGAAAAATGCAAAATTAAGGGATGTGTATATTAAAAGACCTAAAGTAGTAATTGTACATCCAATGTGGGTAATTTAAATACAGTGACATTACAATATGCTTTAATAATCCTAGCTATGGCTTTGGAATACAATAATGAATTGCTCTTAGAAGGTCTGCACACAAAGTTACAAGAAGCCAGGTTGCTCTGGAAGCATTCTGTGGCTGTGAAAAATGTTTCATAGAGACTACAGTGGAACCGTGGAACCAGTATTAGATTGGAGGTTAAAAAGTAAAGCTGTCTAGTAGAATTTTCTGCAATAATAGAAATGTTCTACAACATTTCTTTAGCAATTTCTGTAACAACATGGTAGCCATTAACTACATGTGGTTATAAAACACTTATGAAGTGGTTACAATAACTAAGGAACTAAATTTTAAATTTCACTTAATTTAAATGTAGTCTACTGTAACTAGCGGATAGCATACTGAAGATCGTTTAGGCTCAACCCTTAACATGAAATTCACCACATGAGAGTCTCCTAACCTTTCCAGTTCTCAGTTCTTTTAACGCACAAAACAGTTTTAACAAAATAGGTGTAGATTTTAAACTCTCCTTGCCACCACTCCTACCCTATCAGGTGAGACAGAAAACAAATGAAAATCAATGAAGAGATTCTCCTGGGACCAAGAAACCAATTAAGCAGTTATGCACACACACACACACACACTCCCAGTCAAAAGAGTATTCTGAAATTAATTTCTAAGGAAATTCCTTTCTTAAGGGTCAGGTTAGATAATGCAAGTCTGGCACACTGGAATTTTTGTTAGCTATTATTATGTTTGTTATTTTAAATATTTGTCAATATTATTGTTGTGGACAGAATAGGCAGTCTTTTTGTTAGGACTTGAAAATTCTGTGGAGGATCCTAATTTTTAGTTCTTTAGAACATTTTGGGGGCTTGAGCTAAGGACATGCTGATAATTAGTAAGAATAATATACAAAGTAACCAACAAGATAGCAGGGATGGCACTGATATTTCTATCTGGTTGATTAAGACACAGTGAACTCTACCTAGCTAAACCTTCCAGAGCCCTTTCTCACAAATAATAAAGCAGCCCCAAGGCAATGGAATGCAAGATGAGTATGTGTAAATGGTGGAAGCAAAGGTAGAGGTCCAAAGGACTACACTGTAGATCCCAGCAACCTTGTACTGCACAGCCACAGAGGAAATCCTCAGACAAGGTCAGCGCTGAAAAGAGAAGCACCAGAGGCAAGCACTCTATCTAGCAACTCCATTTTAAAGACATTCCCATTAGGAAATAACGCAAAACTTGTACAGAAAATAGATACACAAAAGTGTACATACACAAGCATTAGTACAATCATAAAATCCGGAGACTATCCATATACCTAACAATAAGGAATTGGTTGGTAGTTAATCTTTAGAACAAAACGCTCTGCAGCCCGTAAAATTTGTATTCAGAAAGAATACAAAATTGAAAATATTTCAAAATTTATTATATAATTAGTGTAAAATAAGTGAAAATAATATTGAGGAATGTCATCACTCTCTTTATATATATAATATAAAGTATATATTACATATATATTTATATATAGTATATATTATATATATTCTAAAATTTAAAAAACATATTTTAGAAAATTCATTCATTCATGTTCCTACCACCTGGAGAGAACTACTATTAACATTTTGGTACCTATTCACATATTAACATATATTTTTCAAATGTACCATGTATTTATAATTAAAAGAAAAATTATTCATCTTATTTTAAAAATCACCTTTTCAGAAGTTGAATGTTCCAATGCAGTAACAGAAGAGCAAGTAGTTAGCTTAGTAGACGTCACCGGATTATGTACAGTTGATTAGTTAGGTGTAATAACAAGTCTTAGGGAATCACAGAAGGATTAATATTCTTCTTAAAACACCCTATTTAGGCATAGGGAGAAAACTGAGTTCATTTGATGATAGATACATACTAATAAATGGCTATCAATATTCATCAACATCTATTACCTTTGGTTTTATGTAAACCATAAATATAATTTTCAAATGGCTATGAGTAATCACTACTTATTCTCCCTTAGAAAAAGCAATGACTAACACAGTGATCTTTTTACAGCACTGAAGTTGGCTAGAGTATTCAAATTGTTACCCTAACTATATTACTAGCAAAGGTCCTCAACCACCTGGACACATCAAGGAGAAACCTGTTTCAGGGACATTTAAAAAAAATCTTGGCCATTTAAAGGAGCCAACCTGCCTCTCTGACTAGACAGAAATAGCTCATGATAGCTACAAACTGGTGTTAAAAATATATTAGGAAGTGCTTAAGAGCATGCAAACTGCTCTGTAATGAAGTCATTAAACTGAGTGAAGCTAATTTCTGAGGTACATTCTAACCTACAACCTAAGCCAGCAAGCAGAAGTCAATAAACTTTTATGGGGTTCTGTAACCAAGCCATTCCTAGTAGTTAAATTACCAAAGCCCATTACAAGGTGTGTTTGACCAGCAAAACCTGAACTGACACTTGCAGCACACACAGGAAAATAAAGTTAGCAAATGGGCATTTAAATTTTCTGCTAACTCTATAGGTGCTTGTGTCATTTGCAGAGAGCCGTATTTATATGTGAACTGAGAAGCAAATGTTGCATCCTGCTTTGAACAATTAACATATAGCCGAGTAATTCAAGCAAGGCCTGGAAAGCAAACACTCCAAATGTTTAGAACAGTGTGGTTGTGGTGCCACCAGGCACCTGGCTGACTCACTAGACCGTCAGCACCATGAGAGCAGAGACTGGGTCTGCCCTTTAGCAGTTGGTCCCCAGGACCTGCACTGAGCCTGGTAGGTAACAAATCTCACCGAAATATTTTGGAAGAAATGCCCAGGTAGACATCAGGAAAAGGTGCAGCCCAAAAACTGAGGTGTGTGTCTTTAAATCCTTAATTCAATTACCAATTATCAATTAAGACTTTTCCTCCACCCCTTGGGATTCCACTAAACAGAGAGAATGGAGCTTATCACATATGTGATGTAGGTGGGCTCTGCTCTTTGCTGTCTTGCACACTTGAGTTATCACTCCTGCTCTGAGAACCTGATTACAATTCCCAACCTCTGGCCTATCTCTGAGTCTTCATTTCCTTGACTTATTCCATTGGGTCATGTTAGTGAGGTCACAGCTGTTACTTTAAAAGCCCCATTCTGAAACAGAACCAAACAAAGAAGTGAAGTTTCTTCAATTAGTGGAAACAAACAGATGTAGCCTCTGTTTTGTGAAAACACTTACCAGGAATCATAGGACTAGAAAAGACCTAACTATATCAGCCAATCCATTCCAGAGCCTCCAGGCAGACAAAGCCCTAGACACCAGTAAATGAGATCTACTCAGATTAAAGTCTTTGAGAAAGAGTGCTATGGCTCCAGAACTATTTCTATAAAATGTACACTGACAGCTGACCCTCCATCATATCCCCACATTGTCAGATTAACAAAACATTAATCTTTCAGGTAGTTTATTATTATTATTGTTAATTACTTCATTATTGAGAAATAACATAGTGTGATGCTTAAGAGTGCAGGCTCAGGAGTGCACCAAGATTTGAAAACTGGCTCTGTCACAGAATTGGAAGACTAGGAAAAATTTTAACTATTAGAAGTCTCTATAATAATGTGGGATAATAATAGAATGATAATAGCACGAAGTTCATTGGGTTACCATGAAGGTTAAAAGAGATAAAGTGTGAAGAGTACCTGGAACATAGTAAGGGCCCAAAAGTTAGCTGTTATTATTATTCTTATTGGCCACATGTTGATATTGTGGTCCAAGATTATAAAACATACTTTTTAATTTTCAAGCTAGGTGCACAGCCATCATCTCATTTAATGCTCCTATCAACTCTCTCACTTAGCCAGGAGAAATTTTAGTAAATAGAAAGAATGAAATCCTTTGTCCATTGTTACATAGTAACTTAGTTGAGGTATGAAGCTTGAAACCTGCATATTCTACATCATAGCTTAATCCCTCTTTCTGCCACATGATGCTGAGAAGAAGTTTAAGAAGCCTATTATACATATTGTTTGAGACAAAATTGTACCAATAGAGATTCCTGGGTTTCAGTACGTCTCAGGAATATCCTGAGGGACCCAAGGGAATCCAATGAGTGCATTGCACCTCTGGTAGAGGGGCAGAATGGGGCACTTAGGACTGCACTGCAGCCCCTTCTTGGTACAGGAGCCCATGGGAGAGGATGGAAGGCCATTGTGAAGAGGAGTGTAGAGTGGGTCACTACAAGAGGCAGCTCAGGGACCCAGTGACCTGCTTCAGTACATCACCGGAGGCTGGGCAAGATCCAGGAAAGATCAAATTACTGCAGAAGGTTTGGTTTTGCAGATGTCCCAAGGCACAATTACTCAGTGCAATTCTGTCTCTCTCTCTCCCTGGTGCTGTGCTTGCATCTACTCAAAATCCTGACATTCAGTGAGCAGTGGAATAAATGGGGTCAATGTTAGGGATGACGTCTGAGTTGGAAAGCATCCCAAAATGGGCCAGTCCAATCTGTATAGTGCTACCCAGTGTCTAGACACTGCCAGGCACAGAAATCAGGATTCAGGGATCTTGCCTGAATCAAGAAGGTCTAATTGGGCCGTGAGCCAAGCACACCTGGAGCTGCTATAGAACATCCCAGAGCAACACAAAGGCAGAGATGGGGTTTCAGAACCTGAATCCCCCCAGTTCTGGCACTGACACTCATAAGGCTACTGATTAGACATTAAAGTGTTTCTCCTCCTTCACTGGGGTTCTTCTGCTCTGCAGCAATAGACTTAATTATGATGCTAATAACATTCACAATTACCACTAATTGTCCCTAGGTAACAAGGAGGCTACAGCAGAGTCCTTTCCACCAAGGCCCTGCCAGCCCTAATTTCACATGTGTCCTCTTGCCTGGTGGAGAAACCCAGGCTCTATCAGCAACTAACTGCCTCACTACCCACGGTTGAGGTTAACATGGGGAGTCCCTCTGCTTTCCCTTCAGGTTGTGGCTGTGATGCCTGTGAAAACGTACCCTAAAGACGCTTCAATGGAAGCAGTCCTCAAATGTAGAATCACATGTTAAAGAGTTTCAGGTCCCCTCCTAAGAGCAGATGAGGTCTGGAAAATGGGGGATGGTCTATTTGCCACAGATGATTCAGTGAGACAGTCCCCTCCCTGATCAAGCCTGTGTCAGTTCCTCTAGTGCAGACACCACCACTTCCTTCCCATTTGTGAAGTTGTAATAGGAAATAACAAATCTGACTCCATATTAGATCTGTTTCTTTTACTTAAACCTTTGTACTTTGTTGCTTTTGATTGGAGTTAAGAATGTTGCCTATAGCCTGAAATATATGGGATAGCCCATTCTCAAGCCTCTGACCTTTAAGGGTATAACACTTTTCCATTCATACAGAGATAAAAAGTTGTAGAAGCGAGAATAACATTTGTCTTGTTGGAGGTTTACAGGAACATTGTGACCTGACCTATGTGGACAGCTGCGAGAACAAAGGATTCCCACACCAAGAGGTTTGCAACAACCGACCACACTCCTCCTTCACCTTGCCTTTAAAAATGCTTTGCTGAAACACTTCAGAGAGTTCGGGATTTTGGGGGCATGAGCCACCCATTCTCCTTGCATGGTCCTGCAATCAACCTTTCTCTGCTCCAAAGTCTGATGTTTCAGTATTGTTTGCCCTCACTGTGCATCAGACACATGAGCTTGCATTTGGTAACAAACTCTGCCATGCCATTCACAGACTCAGACACTCAATAAAGCCCTGAACTGCATTCTGCTTTGCACTGTTGTACATCCAGGGACCCTGTCTTCTATTTCCCTTAGAACAGGGCTCTGTGAACACAGGTTGAACACATTAAACTGACTTTGCAGATACTGAATTTACTTTTATTTAGGAATAGCTGCAAGCTCCCCACGTGTAGAAATAACCTGAAGCTTCACCTTGGAAGATTTTTACAAGGAAGTTTTGCTCACTTCATTCGAAGAAGAATGGACTGCCACTCTGCCCAAGGTAGGAAGAGCTCACATTAAGGCTCACAAAAAGAGCAGTAAAACTCTTTAAAGCAAAAGAAATTTATTATTTTAGCTGGCCCATACAGCCCCTTACTTTACTTCCATCTATTAGAAACATGTTATAAAATGTTGGATTCCTAGAAAAAGACACTTTAGGAAAATTGTCATGGTAAGTACACAAATCTCTGATGTCTATGGTGAGCCTGATGCACCCTAACCTTGTGCAGTGTACAACCTACACAACTGTATGTGACAATGCTAAGTTTTACCACAAAAGGATTATAGTCTCTTGGGACTCTGGTCTTGCCTCCTGGATGCAAATAAAATTTAGAGTGCAAATTGCAGTGTAACTGACTGTGTTGATGATTGCTAGGATGTGGATTTCACTGCAAGCATGTCTGTATTCATGGAACTGACCTTGTTCAATTATTGCTAATCCTTGACAGAATGCCAAAGGCAGAGTTATAACATACCCGAGAGAGTGAATGCTGGAGGAGAAGATAGATCCATATGACTCACGTAGGACTGAGTTGCATTGTACACAGTAACTCACTGTCCAGAAGCTGGCTGGCTGGGTCAGGTAAGCCTGGCCTTCACACTAGATCCTCTCCTACATACAAATCTGGGTACATTCGCTGACACCCTGATCTATGCACCACATATTCGTTGAAACTCTTCTTTGAAGATCTACTTTTGGTCTTCTCTCCCTGAACTGCATTTATCAGGTGGCCACACCCAGGCCACAGAATGTGATGAATGGTCCTCTTTTCTAACTGCCCTCTCCTATAGCAAAAAGATAACCACTAATAGTCACAAGGTTCTTTATATATTAAAAAGTCCTTTCATCATGTGTATCATCTCAAAATTTATTCCCTGTGGTGATGCTCTGAGGTGGGTCTCATTATTGTTCTCACTTTAAAGATAAGTTAAGTGACTTTCTGACAATAACATAACCAGTGCAAGATAGCTTTATGTCTAACAATTAAGATTCTGACTCCAAATTATCATACATATATATATTTATATATATATATATTTATGTATTCAAACATACACATATACTTTATATGTTTTTTTCAATTATAACCACCTATCTCATAAGTCAGAAGAGGTAGAAAATATGGGTAAGAAGGAAGTGGAAGCATAGAGTGAAGACAAGGCTGCAACGAAGAATAAAATGGCCTCTTACTGGTATATCTGACTCCTCAGAACTTTCCAGAGGACATAAACAAGCTGTCTTTCAACATGCTATGTCCATTTTAACTAAAGAGGAAATACTGGGTCATAGCCATAGGTTCTATTGGAGTGAGGTCATTGTTGGCACAAAAAGCCTCAATAAAATGTTTGTTGAACGAACCCTACTTGAACAAACTGGGCATTCTAGACAGATGGACATCTTCTACTACGAGCCCAGGAGAGACCAGCCAACGGTGTTAGTAATTCAGAGGTTGTCTTCCTGCAGTTACTGTTGTTCAGCTTGTAGAATAACAATTCACCCACAGCTGTGCAGGAATCTGTCCTGCATCTGGCTTCAGCAAAATTCTGAAGTTTCTGCTTAACAAAGAATCATGCTGATAACATGCTGAGCTCCCAGGGATGGACTTGGCCTTCTTCAGCACCTGGATGATTCTGCTTTAGTGAAGTCGTTCAAGGAAGAGGCTGAATGAGCACTTTCTAGGGATGGCCCAAGTGAGTCACTCTCCCAGGTGGAAGTTGAATGGATACTTGAACAGGCAGCCAGCTTCTAACCAGAAGCAGGGGTTTCTTGTAAATGGGGTAACATATGTCTCAGCAACAAAGTTCCAAGGAGTTTCTTAAAGAACCCTGAATGCTTTCTGGGAAAGAGAAGCTGTTTCTTGCCATGTTCTCTTAGCTTCTAATGATTTTGTATTTTGATGTACCATAGCAGTCTCAACTTTGAGGGTGATGAAGGCAGCCTAGAGGAACAAATGGACTCCAAATGGAGCAAATGGGGTGCAAGACCTAAAACGCAGAGCACCTGAGAGAGTGATGCTGGGTAGATAGAGCCCACGTGTACAGTCTTGCGAAGAATGTCCCCTGATGCGGAGGATGAAAACTGCATTCACACCTTATGGCTGAAGGCTGTGCCATTTAATGGGTTTCTGAAAATGCTGCATCCCATCCCTTGGCAAAGGAAGCCCATTAATAAAGGGAGGGTGGCTGGTAACCAGCTACAGATAGCGAGGCTGTGCCAGCTCACTGTGATTAGAAACCTTGCTGCACTTAATACATTCCCACATTGAAACAGCTTCATTTAATAAAGCAGTATTACTGCTGACACAAATGTATTAAAAAGTGTATTAAAAGCACAAGCAGGTGTCTAAACCTCTTAGGAACATTCCACCTACTTGGGGGAGGGTGGAAGAAAGGTGCAGTCTTAAAAAGACTTGTATTTTATGAGCGAAACCCAGTCCTAGCATTAAAAGACAATGGCAGAGGTATGTCACTTCAGCTAATGCCAATGGGGATCATAAATGTAAAATACAGCTTGTAGTATACGTGCATACATATATACCTATATATTATATATACACATACTATCTAGAAAGTAAGTATACTCTATACTATACTATGGCATACACACATACACATATACACGTTAGCTAATCAAATCCACTCCTTCCTGGAACAATCATGAGCCTCTCAGATTGTCGATGTAGCATTCTTTTAAAACCATCATTTTTTCCCTCAGGGAAATGTGAGTCATTTTATTCAGACATGACAAAACGTGAGGCGGGTGGGGGGTGGCAGGAGAAGTACTGAATCTCAAGAAAAGGCACCAGAGTCTGGTGGACAAATTTTCCTTTGGAAATAAGTTAGTCATTTGTCTCCCAGGACAATTCACTACGAACAAGAAAAGCAATTTGAAAGAAATCAGCATTATGAAATACAAATATAGGACTGAAAACCAGAAATTAGGTTTCATTTAGATCAGCCAGTATTTTTCTTTCTGAGAGAGAGGGAAAAAGATAAGGAACAGCAGTCAGCTGTGGGAGATGAACCCCAGCGCTTACTGAATCACTGTATGACCATGGGGCTTGGTCTTTCTTCATGTAAAAAATGGGGGTAATACTGCTTTCTGCTCCTAATCCCCCCCTCTGGGTTCATGGGAGGATTCAAACTGATTCTGTGGGTGAGGTTATTTTAAAAGGGCAACACAAATGTAAGATACATCTGAATATTCTGCAAATCATGAAAGAATAGAGAAACTGGTATGCTCAAACAGAACAATGGAAAGAAAACTGATCTGTGACTCAGTAAGGCTGGCATGTGGGGAAGGGAGACATGCATTAATGGAACTCCCATGCTGTGTCAGGGCCATTTCCATCCCTGACTATGTCCAGGACAACGCTGGGAGTCTGGGCTTAGGTCCAGTTTCCACATGAACAGCATAATAAGAGGAGGAACATAAAATTGGCCCAAGTCACAGAGAGGGTGACAGCACCCAGTACCCAGGGCCTTCCTATTGCACCTGGGATTTAGCCTAATTCTGTCAACTGCTCATGGTGTGATCACTGCCAAGTCAATTCCTTCCTTTGAAAAACTAAGGGATTTCTTAAAACCTAGTAATTTGAATAATACCTTCATGATTTTTGCTAAATCCATAGACTACCTATCCTATAATTTAATGAATACTTTTCTAAATTTAATAAGAAAATCCTATTACTTCTATAAAAGGAAAATCACACATTAAAATACACAGAAACAGTTCCAACACATAATAAAATACCCAGCTATTATAGTAAAAATGGGCTGTCTACCACCTCGGCTCCCCATTTTGGGAAACACTCAGTCAAGCTATCACTAGCTCAACTCTGGAAATCTGTGTTCTACTGTGAAGTCATAGGACCAACTCAGTGTAAGTATCAGGTACCAGCTACTGCACTGGCCTCTCTGTTACCATGGCTTCTTCCTCTGTTTTAAATACTTTTTCTCCATTCTTTCCTTCGTATTTTTCTGCACGCTAAGTTCTCCTCAACTCTTAACTTCTAACCATCTTCAATGCAAATTTCAGCAAGCTTTTTCCTGAGAATCAATGTGGGGAGAAACATGTGGTAGGTATTATCAGGGTTTATAAAATGAATAATGCATGCCAATAATACATATGAGTCAAGAGTCAAGACAGATGAAGCAGTTCAAGAAAAATCTTACAAAGAAACATAACACCACATATACAAGAATACATTTAGCAGAGACACAGTCAGAGAAGAAGAACAGATACTCAAAGATCAACCCTTAGAATTAAAAGGCACCATAGAAGCCACTTAAGTCATAGCCTACATATCAGTGGCCTAGTGTTTGAATTCAAGTGGCAAGCATGTTTGGTTTGACATCTAAATTACTTTACAAAAGAAATAAGGGAACACCTTTGCAATTAACCCCAGTCTTCAACCCTCTCTATGATCTTACAACAGGCCTCCTTCACTGTTATATTCTCTACCTGCTCGTGAAGACGTCTGAGAAGTACATTCTCTGATGCATTTCATCCCCACCCCTATCAATGAGAATTACACAAAAGTAGGAAAACAAGGTCCAAAGAAGCAAATAACCTTGTTGTTAAAGCTGGGCTGGGACCAGAATCCTACAGCTCTTGACTATCAGTGAAGCCCTTATTGATTAAGTTCAATTTACAACGATGCTTCCAGAATGGATGATTCTTTTTCTTAATAAATTTATTTTTATTTATTTTTGGCTGTGATGGGTCTTTGTTGCTGCATGTGGGCTTCCTCTAGTTGTGGCAAGCAGGGGCTACTCTTCGTTGTGGTGTACGGGCTTCTCATTGTGGTGGCTTCTCTTGTTGCAGAGCATGGGCTCTAGGTGTGCGGGCTTCAGTAGTTGTGGCACACAGCCTCAGTAGTTGTGGCTCGTGGGCTCTAGAGCACAGTCTCAGCAGTTGTGGCACACGGGCTTAGTTGCTCTGTGGCATGTGGGATCTTCCTGGACGAGGGAATGAACCTGTGTGCCCTGCATTGGCAGGCGGATTCTTAACCACTGTGCCACCAGGGAAGTCCCCAGCATGGATGACTCTTAAATAAGGCTTTGAAAGAAATGTGACTAGAGCAAATCTTGAAATAGGAGACATTAGTTGAGGAAGGTTGCAAAGAAAAAAGGCTGAGGAGAGGATTGGGAAGTTTGAGAAATGGGGAAGGAGATATACCTTATGACCAAGCACGTGCAAAAGCACAGCAGGCAGATGAACATGTAGACTCAACTTCGTCCTTGGGCCTGGAAGGCCTGAAGGAACATGCAAAGTGAGAGAGATGTGAAGCAGAGAGCCCAGACTCTACTAAAAGGATTCTAAAGATAGTTTAAGAAATACCATGCAGGTACAAAATGATCTGTACTAATAGGAAATGAGTCTAGAAAAGCAGGGAGGTCAAGAGGAATAGTAGGGCTTGAACACTAATCAAGGTGTCTGTTAGATTTAGGGGTAGAGTGATTTTAAAGATCATGTGCAGCTGTTTCTGTTTTGTAGATAGGTTCATTTGTGCCATATTTTAGATTCCACATATAAGTGACATCATATGGTATTTGTCTTTCTCTTTCTGACTTACTTCACTTAGTATGATAATCTCTAGGTGCTTCCATGTTGCTGAAAATGGCATTATTTCATTCTTTTCTATGGCTAAGTAGTAGTCCATTGTATATGTACCACATCTTCTTTATCCATTCATCTGTTGACTCACAGACATAGAGAACAGACTTGTGGTTGCCAAGGGGGAGGGTGGGAGGAAGAGGGATGGACTGGGAGTTTGTGGTTAGTAGATTCAAACTATTACATTTAGAATGGATAACAACAAGGTCCTACTGTATAGCACAGGGAACTATATCCAATCTCCTGGGATAAACCATAATGGAAAAGAATATAAAAAATAATGTATATATGTGTATAACTGAGTCACTTTGCTGTATAACAGAAGTTAGTACAACATGTAAATCAACTATACATCAGTAAGAAAATTAAATTAGAAAAAATGTTATTTCTATTATGAAATGAAAAAAAAAAAATCACGTGCAATCCTCTTCCTTTTCAAGGAGAGACAATGGCCCCAGAAAGGTTGCATAACTCCCTCAAGTTTATGTACCCGGATAGACACAGAGGGAAACTAGATCCCTGGCTTCCTCACTTCCAGTTTGGTATGATTTTCCACTTTGAGTTGGACTGGGTTCAATATAATAGGCAATAAAGAGAAGGACAATGCAAAAATGTAGTTTGAAGAAATGGAGTTTCTAACTATATTCAATTAGAATTGGAGTAGAAAGTAAAAGGAAGAAAAGAAATTATCAGAAGTTCTTGCTTCCAGGCCTTATTTTAAGGCCAGGGCTTCCTTGTAGGTACCAACATCACGATACTTCTTCATAAGAACCTGATAAATATAATTTAAAATCAATCTCTTCTTTGCAAAAGTCATCAACTTACCTTTCCCACCCACCCTATCCATTATGCCTCCTGCAGATACATCATCACCTTGCCGACAAGTCGCCTCCTACAAGGCCTCTTGTAACCTCATGAGCTTGCATAAGTTCTTTTATAATATCAGAGAATAAAGGCAAAGTCAACCACTAGTCATAATAAAAAGCACCTAGGACATATTTTTGAGGAACTACAGAGCATTTTTTTTCCCTATCTGCTCAGATATGTGTCAACAGCTTGCTTTCTGACTTTTGAAATCACACAAGAGTTTCTGTTGACCAGAATTCATCAAGTTGTTTTAGAAAACACCTAATGTCAGCAAAGGGAACTATTTTTATCACTGTATGTTGTTTAATAGCCCTTGATAGTGATCAAATTTACAACACCTATAAAAAGCAGGACAACCCAAGATGCTGATACAAGAACTTGGATTTCTAAAGAACTAAGCATTACGCTGCAGAGATTCTAGCTAGTACCTCAGAAAGTAGGAGGAACAGGACATTACTAACAGAAAAGTAAAGGCATAAAGACTAGGCATATGGCCAAATGAGTAAGTATTTAAATTATCTTTTTAATACTAACCCCTCCTCAGAGTTTAGTAATCCAGCAAATATTTATTGAGCAGTTCTGACATGCAAGGTTCTGTTCTAGGTATTAAGAGGGTAAACAAAGATAAATAAATAAGACTTAGTCCCTTATCTTCAAGAGCTCCCCAAATAGTGCGGCACAGAGAAGTGTACATAAATTATTGTAATGTACAGAGGGATGTTTTAAGTATCATAGTGGCCACTGGACCAAGCAATGTGCTAAAGGTGCCCAGAGGAACTGATTCAAGAAAGTTTAAGTCCGATTATTATATAAACAAAATTTTACAAATTGTAAGCAATGATGTGGATTAAAGCCTTTTGACTGAAAAGTAATTAAAAAGATGAACACCTGAGCCATTTATAATTTTGACATTTTATCTGTAAGTTTATTAATAGGATAGCACTTTAAAAATGTGAAAGCAATTTTCTTGTGAACTGTTGGCTATTCACAAATAGTAAAAGGGAAAGCTGTTATCTTTAATGCCTCTTAAATGTTTCCAGGTAGTGTGGGCTTCCCCAGGTAACTAGATGGATACAGAATCCAAAGCAGGTTTTGCTCTCTGGCATTTCCTTTTCTTTGCAGCCTTCTCGGAATTCAGAAATAAACATTCAGGAACAAAGATAGAGAGAGTCAAATGGATCAGAAGATCTTGGCTAACTCTTGGGGAAAGTGTATCACCTACAGAAAGTCAGTTTTGGTTTGGTTGGCTTTCTTTAGTATGTACTTGGGGTAATCAATGTATTTGTTTCAATAGGAGTCTACTTGAGTCTTTCATGGTTTTTCATTGCAGTCTGGGGAGGCTTAGTCAAGGTTCTTCCTCTGCATGGATTGCCATTTCTCAAATGGGGGAAGTTGAGGGTTTCTGAATAGGGGACAGTGATGGGAGTGGTAGCCCACCAAATAGAAATGGGTGTCAAGATGCTGAAATCTTTCAGAAAACCCTCTTTGTGGTGCCAAATGGACAGTTGTTACAATCATTTTTATTTCACAAATTGCATTTGAAAGATGAAGAAACCAAGATACAATGTATAAGGCATGTGCCAGGTGTTATACACAGTTGGCACATAATCAAGATGGATATAAAGATACAGATTCTAATAACCCCTGCTCCTGAGGACTTGCTTAAATTTATCTATAAATGAATGGGAAGAAACACTTTTGATGAGCTATTAAAAGGCTATTGCATATACCATTTACTAACTTTTCTTGACTAAAATTAAGGTATCAAAACTGTCAGGATATCAACAGCAATATTCAGGAACCCAGATATTTAACCTCCCTTAAGCCTTAGTTGGCTCACAATTGAGAACTACTTTACGGTTAATGTTTCCCCTTGAAGTATTTGTCTTGGCTATTTGGAGAAAGCTTAATATCTACCAATATCATAGTACACACAACATTAGAATTAGACTGCATTCTAGACATAAGTTTAAAGAGGCATTTGAAAAACACTAAGGCAACAACCAGTAATGATAAAATCAAGATTCCTAAATGCAAATTGCTTCAGAAAATCATAGAAATACAACAGAGTACATGGAGTAAAATGAATAGAAGGAGAACATCAAGGAAATAGAAAAAAACAGACAACATAAAGCAAGATGAGAGAAGTAAGATTTAAAGCTATTAATATGGTGATCATGAAGAATTTTCAATAACGAAGATGCTTACGGTTGTTAATAACAAGTAATGCTTCGTGAAAAAAGCAGGGTACAAATCTGCATGCACAAATGAGTACAACTACATATAACATGCAAAGATGTTTACAGGCAGCATACAGCCGTTAAGAATATGTATTGTAGAATCCACAGGTCCACGTTTGGATCTGTAAGCCATGACTTACAATGTGAATCTGAGCCAACTATAAACCCACTGTATCTCAATTTCCTTTTTTTTTTAAAGATGATAATAATGATACCTGCTTAAGAGTCTGTTGGTAAAGATGAAACTAAAACGACTTGCAAGCTTTAGAAAAGTGTCAGGCACATAGGATGTGCTCAGTCAGTGGTAATGATGATTATACTATTAACTCCTAATAAATAGTATCCTAGTGCCTTTGTCTCATCTCCCAAGGGATTCCTTTGCCTAGCAATGTGGCGAGGGAGCTTGGATGCGAAGTCAAGAGGCCTGAATTCTGGCCCTGAATCTGCCAATAATTAGCTCTGCGATCTTGATTAATCCATGCCCTGTGCAAAGAAGAGCTGGTCTCAATGCTTTTGCAGGTTCTTTAAAAGTAAACTCTGCTCCGCAGAGCACAGGGAGATCAGCTCGGTGCTTTGTGACCGCCTGGAGGGGTGGGATGGGGAGGGTGGGAGGGAGGGAGATGCATGAGGGAAGGGATGTGGGAACAGATGTATATGTATGACTGATTCACTTTGTTATAAAGCAGAAACTAATAAAAAAAAAAGTAAACTCTGCTATGGTGGAAAGATACATGAGGAAAGAGACATGAAATATGGAAAGAGACATGAAATAAGGAGAATCATGATGCTGAACTTGGCCTCTAACACATTCTCTCTGGGTTAAGGTTTGCCTTGCCTGCCAGGTTACTCTGTAGAAACAAGATTATGCCATGGAAGTGAAACCCACATCACCATTTCTACCCAAGGAGCAACTGATGATGGAGGAGAGAAAGGCACTGGCTCTCCTCTGTCAAGACTCTGATCAGAAAAGAAAACCAGGCCCTGCCACCTGCCAGTGCAGTCACAGCATTCAGGTAAATTATATGGATTCCCTCTTTTATCAGACAATCATGCTTTGCCTCTATTATTTCTCCATCAGTAACACCACTAGCAAGATCCAAAGTTCAGATGCTTTACTCATTAAATAATTTTTTTAAATTACTTAAAGAAACCTCATTGTTTCATTGCATAAACTGGGCCTGATATAGCTTTTAGCCTTTCTCTTCATTCTAGGGAACAATATCCTATGTTCTAGAGGCACATTCACCACCACTGGAAGTGGGAAGAGAGTTAGTCAATTATAACCACCTCCACCAAGAGACATGGCACCTCCCCTGGGGCAAGTCATCAAGTATCCAACTGGTGAGAGACTCCCTCCAGGGAAGTACACAGTAGTTGGAAGATGGTAGACAAGAACTGGGCTAAGGAGTGTTGTATTTGTTTGTTTGTTGATAAGTTTGGCTAAATGGGACAGTCATGGAATAAAACAAATTTTAAGGCAATGAGTCTCAAGAAATGAAAGAAGACTGCAAACCCTGAGTCAGATGCTATGGGCAAAGCACAAAGAATGAGAAACAAATTAGGGTTCAGAACTCCAGAACCTCTTCTACCCAACAAACAAATAACAGTTCTTAGTTTCCCCTGGCAGGAGATTGATGATCACATCTGAAACAACAAGAAGAATTTGTGAGCTGTTTCCAAAACAGACAGAGAGACTGTGCTTCAGAATAAGTCTAAAATTTAATCCATCTTGACAAGAGCTTGCTAACCGACTGAAGGATGAACTTCTGCTCAGCAGGCCAGGCAAAAAACAGGCTATGATAGAAATGGTGAGTGATCCTCTGAAACAATAAAGGCGGACAGAGACACCGAGTTGTTAGTCAATACCTCTAAGAGATATGAGGTCACAGACATAGCCACAGTTTCCAATATGAAGTACAAAGTCCTGAAAAATCACCCCCCACAAAAAAAAGGAAAAATTACAAGTGCTAATTTTAAAGGGCTTTTACAGTTCTAACAACACGCAGATTGCTCCAATGAAAAATTCTAGATTTCAGTAACCTGCAGAGTGAGACCACTTGGGATATTTATTCTGAGTTTCTGGTATCCAACCAATGTAAGAATCCATTTAGTTTTTCTAATTTTATTTTCCTCTAGACTTCAGGCCTTATTAAATCTTGGATATCCCCCTACGTAATATGTTATACAATCTTATGGGTGAGTGATTTTTGTACATGACAAAGAAATTTTATTTATAAGGGATCAGAAAGCTGGACATAAATGACTCAGGAAAGAATTCTAAAATGGAAGAATGGGATGGATAGGACTTGAGAAACCAGAACATTATGAGTAGAAGGGAAAGAAGAAAAAAAGAAAAATGCAAAAGAAACTTTGAGCTATCTCCCCGGTCACGTAAGGTAGACTTGTTTGAGGTATGGTGTTGGACAGACAAACTGACACACTCTAAGGTCTCGAAGTGAGGGACAGCTTCGCAATCGGGCAGGTGGGGGAGGTTCACAGGGGGAGATGTGATTGATTAGATGATGGGACATGATGGATTAGAGAATGGTGGGGCTCACAGGTGTCTAAGAGGTCAAGTCTCCAGCCTCCTCATTTAAAGGGTGAGGAAACTGGGGCCTAAATATATTGATCAAAGTTACATAGCAAATACAGTTATTATGGTTGCTACTGGCAACAGGGAGGTCCCAAATTTCCCAATTTAATGCTCTTGTCCATACTGAACACACCAGCCATCAGCATCTGCACCTCATTCTCATCCTCATATTATCTGAACTGTCCACAGCATGTAATAGAGTTCCTGAACTTCACCAAGATCTTGAAGCTTTCTCCATCCTTCCCTTGCAATGTGTCCCTCTATCTGTTGGTTCTCCTTCTAACTTGACCACTTCTTCTCCATAGCCTCCTCCTAAACCTGCCTCCTCAAGTGTCCATGTTTTCCAGGCCAGCATCCTTGATCTTCTCTTCTCTCTTGATACATATACCACATATAACCTAATAAATTAAAGAGCAAAAACAAAAATAAACTGTGTTTCTTGCTCACAGTGCACAGATACATTTCATGTTCCAAATCTAGGCAATAGTAGTGGGTATAGTAGTGGGTATCTAGGTTGTTATGCTGTCTGGTCTACATGTTTTTGCTTCCTACACATATCTCCCTTGGGGTAACTCCTCATTCCATTTATAGATTCACACACCTGTAGACAAGTGCCATTCTGTCTACAGAATATATAAAATATATATTTTAAATATATAAAATATTTATTTATTCATTTTCTTTATAGTTGGTATTTTGATACCTTAAAGAAAACTCTCTAGCTGGGGAGAAAGTGCTCCTCCCAGAGCTAGTTAATTCTTAGAGATAACAAAGGACCCAACTGGGAACAAGCCTTTGATAATGCAGACTAAGCCATCCAGAGCCACATCTATTCTATCTGGCCCAGGAACCCTAGAAGGCAGCATTCCTCTGTCTTAATCATCTCAGGACCAGGTACTAGAGATCATTCCTATAGCTTAAAGCCACTCAAATGATTCAAACTAGCCAATCCCAAACTTTTCACCCTGCCCTGCCTGGACATTCTCTAGAAACCTCACTACAGGCTCTTACCTAAACCTTCCCCTCGATATTGTCTTCTGCCTTCTGACCATCTTGGTTTCTTTCCAAGGTCGCCCTGTGCAGCATGCTGTGCCTCCTGTCTCTAGGACCTCTGGGTCTAATAAACTTTGTTTTCTTCAGCCTTCTGTCTGTCTCTTCTTGTGGCCACACCTGAATGGCCATCTCATAAAAGACAACAAAATACATTCAATCTTTTTTGTGCTTTCTTCAGTCATGTACCGAACCAATAACCCTCATTAGAATAGTTCCCACACTTCGATTTTGTAAGAATCACTTAAGTCCCCTGTTAAAGTGTAGATTCTGAACCTCCAGGCTTTCCACCTCCAGAGATTTTGATGATTCAATAGATTGGGGAGGTGCTGAAGCCTGTGTTTTAATACATATTTCCAGGAGATTCAGATTTGGAAGGATTCACAGATTTGAATAAAATGTTTATTTTAAGATGTAATGCACAGTGTGAGTGTGTCACAGGTAATGGCTCTGCCTTATGTTTCTTTGTCCCTCCTGGTAAGGGTGCCAGGCACAGTGTAGAACACACTAAGTGATGTTCTCTTAAAGAAAAAATGCTCACCAAAAGATCCCATGTATGCAGTGAAATATTTCCCATCAGGAATGTAAGATCCTGATCCTGTATAGAAAGAAGTGGAATTGTGTTTCAGAGGACATACCAAGGTTCCAGAGGACATGGCTGTTGTCTTAGATAACCTGGTGTTTCAGGGTCTTGGTGGTCCTATCATCTACCACTTAGTGTCAGTGGCCTGGAGGTAGGGCTGGGAAATATGTGCAGATGCCCAGAAGTGGTGCCTGAACAACCCGCATCTTCACATAGTGCTTACAGTTTGCAAGGGGATTTGGGATCTAGCATCATGCTTAATGCACTCAAGTGGATTCCTCAATGCCTGGTGAGTTTAGAAAGCAACATCACACTTATAGCATGTCCTTTGGTACCACAACCACCTAACTTCTGGTTTTGGACTCTAAGAACTGTTTATTCAGTTAGGCACAAAGCTAACCACTCGGTCCCTACTTTGCCTTTGCAGTGATTTTACAAAAGCATTATAACCAATGTTCTGCTTATCTGCTGTTTTAAAGTTATGCTCAATTCATTTGTTCAGCCTTTATTAAACAAGTTATTTCTGTACTGGCAAAAGGTCAATTTAATTGCACAAATAACTTTGAAAAAGACAGTTCAATCAATACAACTATATTATATATGTGCACTAAAATTTACCTTGCGACTTCCAGTAGTAAATTGCCAACAATAGCAGTTAAAAGGGTCTCTTTAGGCTTTGGTGCTTTCATAAGGTTTAGAGAAAGAGTAGGAACTCAGATGCTAAATGACAAGCAGGACTGGGATGGAGAAAGGAAAGAACATATGAGTAAAGGCACAGGAGCTAGAAGTGAAATGACATGTTTGTGGGACTCCAAGGAAAGAACCTAAACAGAACAGCAGGTGTGTATGGATTCTCTGTGGGTGTGATCTAGATATTCCCCCCAGGATTAAAACCCTTCCAATTAAAGAATGTGAAAATGCGAGTGATACAAGTTAGGAAAAGTGCTTAAAAACACCTTCAGATAAAGTGATACATGATATTAAAACAAATGGTCAGGAATTGACCCTAAATTAAGATTTTAGATAGAGTCGCACATTTGGCAATGGTCAAAATAAGTGGTGGAGTTTGCTCACAAAGCATTTGCAAAGAGCAAATCTTGTTCTGAACACCACAGCCTTTGCAGGTTATTCCCACCAATTTCAAGCAATAACAGCACACAGTTTCAGCTCAGCTGCCTTGGCTTTTGAAACCAAATGCTGCCCTGAGACAACAAATTCAGAAAGGGGAACTCAAGTGTGAACACTCAGCAATGTGGAAAATCCTTTTGTGCACTTTATAATTTTCTGTTTGTTTTCATCTCTGCCGAGTATCACATGCACATAAGCTAGTTTTAGGGGTAGGTTGAGTCTTCCACCTGGCTCCCATTGTAGGTATGCTAGGTTCTCTGTGAAGATTTCCTCGTTTCTCTGTTGAGATGTATGATGTGGTGAGGAAATGACAAGAACTCACAAGATTTCTCTGTGAGCACTGTGTTGAGGCTGATTAGTTCTTCATTTTCTGGTATAATTAAGGCCCAGAGCTAAGAATCCAATGATCCCCAGCCCTTCTTGGGTTCAACCCCCTTTCCATCCCATTAACATCCCCACCCTGTCTAGTCCTGAAGCTCTGGGACAACAGGATCAAGGAAGGTTCATTGTGGTGACCACTGACCAAAGAGGCAGAATCAATAGACATAGAACTCTGACTTCCCCCTTTCTGTTATTATTTCCCCAAATATTAATAGCAAATATCTAAAGTTGTTTTTATGGGTACTGGAAAGAACACAAGCCTTGAAGTTAGACCTGCGTCAAAATTGTAACCTAGATTTGGGACCTTGGGAATGTTTTCTATTTTGTTTGCAGAGTGAAAAATAATCATACATATAGCATATGATTGAAAAGCAGATTAAATGAGGTAAGTTACAGAATAACTTTTATTTAGTAGAGTGCCTGACAATTAATATTCATTCCCTTTGCATATGCCTTTCTCTGTGGATATTTATTTAAAATGACTTTGTGTACCTGTGGTCTGAACTTCATATCAGAACTTTAAAAAGACATAATTTTAATGATAATGTCACCTAATAGTTAACAAGATATGCATATTAAGTAATATGCAAGTATCTTAATTCTTAGAGTTGCATACGGAATTCTGCAAAAAGTTTTGGCCAGTGTTTTTGCTCATATCTTGGACAAACCTTGTTTAAATAAATGTGTGAGTGACAGGAGATTGGGGAATAACTAAGGAGGCTCCTATAAGATATAGGCAGACCTTGGAGATACTGCAAGTTCAGTTCCAGACCACAGCAATAAAGCAAATAGCACAATAAAGTGAGTCACAATTTTTTCGGTTTCCTGGTGCCTTTAAAAGTTATATTTACACTATACGGTAGTCTATTAAGTGTGTAATGCTATTATATCTAAAAAAATAATGTATTACCTTATTCAAAAATACTTTAGTGCTAAAAAATATTAACCATCATCTGAGCCTTTAGAGGTTCATAATCTTTTTGCTGGTGGAGGGTCCTGGCCTCTCCAAGAACTTATGGTCACTTGTATTCAGAGACGACGTAGAAGGGATTTCTGCCCTGGGCATTTGAGCTAAAGGGCCACACTTGGAAACATGTTTCTCTTAGTGAGGGACAGTCTAAAGGACTTTTTTTCTCTCTGAGCATCATGTTCTAGTCAATGTGCAAGCAACATTTACTGAAATCCATAAAATGAAAGACAAAATATATTTACTTTCCTTTCTTCTTACAGAATAATGGTCAGGAATTTTAATCCATATTGACTTATTTCCCCATGATTTTGACTAAGACTAGAAGATAAAAGTTCTTTAGTTCTCTGGAATCTCACAAAACAGATAGTTCCTGTTGATGTTACATCACAAATATCCCGTAGTTTAGTGCCTGCCTTCTTTGTCCAGCTCAAGCCTTGGCTGTTTGATGTGGGGCAGGAGACCAGAAGCCATGCTTGATGCAGATGGGCATATGGGCTGGTGAGGCATCTCACAGTAGGGATTACAACAATAATCCACCGGGATGTGGAGAAACTGGGATTCTCAGCTGGTGGGAATATAAATATACATAAATGGTAAAGTCTCTTTGGAAAAGAGTTTGGTAGTTTCTTAAAAAGTTAAGAAACTTTCAGATAACCCAGCTATTCTATTCCCAGGTATTTTCCCAGGAGAAATGAAAGCATTCAAATACTTGTACACAAATGTCCATAGCAGCTTTATTAGTAACAGCCCCAAACTGAAAACAACTCGGATGTCCATGGACAAGGGAGTGGATAAATGGACTGTATTATAGCCACACAGTGCAACTGTGCTCATCAATAAAGCAGAACAGACTGTTAATACATGATGCAATATGGAAAAATCTAAAATATTTACACTGAGGGAAATAAGCTAAAAAAAGAGCATGTATTGTTTGATGCCATTTATAGAAAAGTCTAGAAAATACAGACTAATTTATAGTGACAGAAAACAGACCAGTTGTTGACTGGAGATGGGAATGGGATGGGGAGGAGTAGGAAGGAAGGAGTACAAATGGCACAAGGAAACTGTAAGGGGTAATGGAGATATTCATTATCTCGACTGTAGTGATGGCTTCATGAGTGAATACCTATTAATCTTACCAAATTGTACACCTTAAATAAGTGCAGTTTATTGAATGTCAATTATGTCTCAATAAAACTGGTATGTAAAAGATCAGGGAAGGAGCTTAGAAGAAGAAAGAAGAGACACAGTAATACCCCCATTGTTTCTGTGGGACGGATGACTCCCATAAAGCTTTTTTCTAGTCACTGCTGAGATAAAAGTCCAAACCAAACCACATTCTCATGTTAGAAGAAGGACATTCACAAAATAACAATTCCATTGAAACACACTGCCCTTTCCTCTAAACAACCCGGCTCATACTCGTGGGTTCTCTCTAGTTTATAAGCCTACTTCTGTTCTGCTTTGGGACCTATACTGGAGCTATTTCTCCTTTGTATCTTCAGAAACTGTTCCCTGCTCTTTGCTGCTTGCTCTGCCTCTCTCTTCCTGTGATCCATGTGGAAGGCTAGTGGCCAGGCTTTAGTGGCAGTGCAGTGATTCTGCTCCATCTAGTGGGGTCACTGCAGAACGAAGAAGACACACACGAGCAAAGTCATCATGGAGAGAACGGGACAGACGCTGGCTGGCGAAGGACCAGCTGGATCCAGGCTGCTGCTCAGCTTCGATATCCAGATCAGGGAGCAGACTCTGAATGGGAAGTGTTGTTGTTTATCTTGACTCTGGGATAGGGAGGGACAGACAGATGTAAATGTTCCCTGTGCAGCATTACATGGCAAGGCCACGGGAGGCTGGCACCTTTGATTTGGCTCTCATGGCACCAGAAGAAAAGCCAGCAATGTTGGGCTATTTTTAATGTTCATAGAGCCTAGCAAAAGATTTATGACTACAAATACATAGTGCGGGAGAGATAAATTGGAGCAAGGCTCTCCCAGCTCCAACAGAGCAGTCAGCCTGCCAGGCTGGTCAATAAAGTATTTAAGCCCTGAGTGCTGTGTGAGTTGTCACAGATTAAAATTTGAAAATCTTTTATGGTGTAACAAGGTCCTTAATTATAACTCTGGGCTTTGGATCACTTACAGGTTGTGCAAACAGCAAGAGTTATGCTACAGAGAACATCCTTGGCTACAATAGCCTTTAAATACAACGCCCATGATAGAAAATACTCAGTTCTCAAGTTCAGAATTTTGTCCAAGAATAAAGGAGTCTGATGGATTTCTACAATAAAACTGCCTCCTGTCTCAACTGTACTTGATATTATTTTTCTCTCATATGACATTCATAGAATCTAATGAGCTACCTAAAGTTTCAAGGTGATTTAGCTTTCAACCCTTTTTTCCTTTGTCACTCAATATTGCTAAAATATTCTCATTCTTTCTGAAATTTAAGATGCATGATAATTTCACTCACTGTGGATTTCAGCTGCTGATTAATGTCTGTGGCTGGTGGTTACTAGATCAACAACCTCTCTTAGAACAAAAGAGTCTTGAATAACTATTAGGATTGATCAGCGAAATATTTTAACTATCATCAACAGATCACACTAAAGTAGTTTTGATTCTTGAAGAACAACTGGCATTAATCTAGAGCAACATTAACATTATCTTTAGGCTCCATTCTTGGCACACTGCCATATAATCAGGTAAACTCAAAGCATCATTAACCCAGCATAACAGGCTGATATAAATGAATCTTAACTTATATATATGTGTGTGTGTGTGTGTGTGTGTGTGTGTGTGAAAACCTTAATTATCACACATTCCCATGGGAACTCATTTGGCATCTATATCTATAAATTACATTATGGGGCTAAGATACTAGTATTAATGATGAGGGAGCAGGAAAAATAAAATCATGGGTTTAATATGGGAAAGAAAATATTTTTTCATGAGATCTTATGTTGTGTCCCTAAATAGGAGTAAGGATCTGGACTTGGAAGAAGTAAGAATATATATTATTGGGGGTGTGAGACAGAGAGATTGTATAGGACCAAAGTCAAGAGATAAGTTGAGCAAGCGATGGGGGAAGCAGCTGGATTAGGGTTTACACATCTATCCGTGGGGATGGTTAGAGGCAGGAATGGTGAGCTCTGTGAGTGGAAATTCTTAAAAACGGAGTGGTGCTGGGAAGCTGCCAAGCACTGACAGCATACAAGCTCTCAGGTCTGGTTTGGGTTCAAGGCGTTGTGTATATTCTCTAAGATGTCTTAAAGCCAAGGCCATCTGATGAGTTATATTGTCCATCAGTATCTCATGGGTGTCATAGATTCCTCTTTTAAATTGGACAGGGCCTTGTTCATCCTTCTCTAATATCCTTCATTGGGATGGACCAGAAGTCAGTTCACTGAGGGTGTTCAATAAATATTTATTATTAGGTTCCTTCAATACTTTCTGAAAGGTATGTGGGAATGTCCATAATTGCTTTAATTTCAGAAATATATTTATACATATGCATCTCCCCCCAAAATATCTTTGCATAATAAATAAATGATTTTCTGACAATCACCCAGTTTTTGCATAACTCTGCCGGGTGGTCACCCAAGTTTCAACCCCCAGCTGAAAGCTATTTTCAGCACACAGATGATTTTCCCGGCATGAGAACACTCTTTTCAGGTTACATCAAAAGGAGGATCTCATAGAAGAACTGCATTCAGTACAAACACTTGAAAGCATGATAATTGCAATCTCCAAATACATACATGGATTGAAGACATAGAAGGAATTTCTATATTTCATTATGCTCATGGTCAAGATTGTCTAATCCTGAAATGTATGAATTTTTAAGTACAAAGTTATATTGTTATCATGCTAAAAATCTTCCTCTGATGTAAAATGTCTTAATCCTCCTCTTAGACATTTTTATAAACATTAGCTTCTTTTGTGAATAAGGACTTTTATTAAGGCTCCCAGGAACACAGCACCCATAAATCAGCATGTTGTTCCCTCTTCTGCCACTAGGTGGCCAGTACTAAGTGCTGCGATTCATCACCGAGGGGTGAATTCCACTGAGTAGGTCTTGGGAGATTTTTGATGTTTCTTCTGGTTTCTTGTCTGTGGCCTCAGAAGCTAGCTTTACTTATCCTGATAACTGTGCTCCTTCCCCCATTCCATCTCTCTATTTCTCTTCCAAGGTGAAGTGCTTCTTAACTCAGATGCCAGTCCCTGGACGTGGTATATAAATTAAGAGGTTCATTTTCTTAAAACTAAACCAGGTGACTTGTCAAGCAGTTCTTATTTATCAAGAGTCTGGGAGTCTCAGCATTTTCCCTGAGTAACTATCATTATGCAGAGGCCTCTCTCCTCACCCTGTCTACAAAGTCTCTTCCACATCTGCCTGCAAAACATCCTCTATGTTTTCTCTCCTCAATCTTTTTCCCAACTTCATAACGAAAATGCACAGCAGCCTGTAACAAATGCTTATCAAGACTCAAGGGCTTCTAATTAATTCTTTGGAATGCTATTTCTGATATCAATTAAGTCCTGGATGTGCTGCAACTCCATGTCAAGGCCAGCTCTTTGCAACTTCAGAGTGGGAGACTTCAGTGCAGGAAGTGTTTACAGGGCTTTGACTGCTCAAAGCTGTGTTAGCTCCCTCCTTGCCTGGCATGTAGTCATTATCCCTTGCTCTGGGGCCTCAAATGGTCTTGAGTAAAGCAACTTCCTGAGGTCACACAGTAAAGAATGAAATTTTGTTTCCAGATGCTCCTTTGGGGAATGCACTATTAAAATGGTAGCACCTTTCTCTGGATGAGGATATGCTCATTAAATGCAGTATATCCTTGAAAGGCACAAGCACCTAGATGTAGGTTGAAGAGACCAGGTGAGTAGCCAGAGAGACGCAAGAAAAAGAAGTGTCAAATTAAAGAGAAGACACTGGACCCAGAACAGTTGTCAGCAATGGATACCCAGGACAGGCTTCTAGGGAGAAGGACAAGACAGACCTAAATGAAAGGCAGGTCAAGGTCCAGCTGAAGCTACCATCATTTTGTCCAGGATATAGAATCTTTACAACACTACCCCTTCTTTTTCTTACTTCATTTCCCAATCCCTAGCTTGATATTCAGGACAGTATTCTGAGAACTCATCCTTATGATAAATCAACACAGACCCTTAGTGTGTCATAGTTAGAGGTGATATTCAAAAACTTTCTACCCAGGGCTAGGCTGTATAGGTACAAAGTCCACCCAGTCTCACTGTACCACTGAGGAAACTTCCATCTGAAGAGCAGGCCTAATTTGGAGTTGACTACTGCAACAACAAAAAGGAACTGCATACCTTTTACACTTATATCACCAGTACCACTGCTGAGAAACCACAACCACCAGCCTTAAGGTTTCTCTAAAATTATATATTTTATTTTATTTATTTATTTTCTTTTTGCAGTACGTGGTCCTCTCACTGTTGTGGCCTCTCCCATTGCGGAGCACAGGCTCTGGACGCACAGGCTCAGCGGCCATGGCTCACGGGCCCAGCCACTCCGTGGCATGTGGAATCTTCCCAGACCTGGGCACGAACCCATGTCCCCTGCATCAGCAGGCGGACTCTCAACCACTGTGCCACCAGGGAAGCCCTAAAATTATATATTTTAAACAGTCACACTCAACTTTCCAGCAAAATTACAGACATGAAGTAACATATCCAAGGTCATCAGGCTGCATAATAGCAGGGCTGGGATCAGAGTCTCCTAGCTCTTACCTCAACCATATAGGATAGTAATTCTCATGCAAGACACTTGTTCACAACTCATATCTTTGTGGCCATGTTTCCTGATCCAAGGATTAGGCTCCATGGCCTGACAATGGGATGTGATCTGTGGAAATCCAGGTCAGTATTAGCTGTTGGGAGGACACACAAGCACACTGTGCACTTCTTTCCATATGCTCTTGCCGTCCCTCTCAAACCAGAAGTTCAGAAAAAGTGCCTTCATGGGACTTCCCTGGTGGTCCAGTGGTTAAGACTCTGTGCTCCCAATGCAGGGGGCAGAGGTTCAATCCCTGGTAGGGGAACTAAGATCCTGCATGTTGTATGGTGCAGCCCCCCCAAAAAAATGCCTTCCCTCTGTGTAGCAATAAACTCTTCAGAGTAAACAAATAGGTGCTGGCTCACAGTTAATAGTGAGGAAACTCCTACCAATTTGGATTCTCTATCTCTGATGAGCAAAAGGTGTTTCTTTTTTTAGGAATGAGCCCAGGAAAATTATTTCGTTTTCCCTAGTGATTTGACAAACCTAAGGCTCTTCGACAAACAAATGCAAGCAACTTCAGGGCACTTGCACAAATAGAGA
Source organism: Mesoplodon mirus (assembly GCF_964341445.2). Lineage (NCBI taxonomy): Eukaryota > Metazoa > Chordata > Mammalia > Artiodactyla > Ziphiidae > Mesoplodon > Mesoplodon mirus. The sequence continues at coordinate 5,860,087 of NC_138990.1, read as the reverse complement.
CAATAATCTAGAGTATTGTTTCCTGTTTTTTAAGAGACTAAGCCGTTCCCCTTTCCTCCTACACACACAGGCATATTACATTTCCCAGCATCTCTTGCAATCAAGTGTGGCCAAGTGACTGAGTTCTCATTTGCAAGGAGGACAGAGAGAACTAGAAGGCGGTAAGGAGTGAGAAGACACAAGATGGAAATAAAGGATGAATAGCAGTGTGACTGCCGGAAGAAGCTACCGACCTCCTGCGCTGTGATATACCACTGATTTGACCACTGATATCAACTGCTTTGAGAATTTGAAAGCAAGATACAGAAAGAGGATCTCTTAATGAGAGTAGAAGCAGAGACAGAGGAAGCAACTGATTTTCATTAATGCTGCAACTCTAAGGTAGGAGGGGCGACCGAGAGAGAGCCTTACCACACAGGAGTCTTGATTCCACAGGGCGTGTGGTTCTAGCTCTCGCCTGAGGTAATCAGGGCTCCTTCTCTTTTCTGGGGGTTCAGGCAAATTGTAGTGATCCCAATCTTACAATAAACTTCCACTAAGCTGAGCTCACCTGAGTGAGTCTCTGCTTCCTACAACAAAAGGGCTCTCCAATTAGTGCCAATAAGCCAGCTACACACCTGCTGCTGTGTCCGCTCCACTCATCGGCCACATGACTGCACACTTGGTCTTGGCTGGCATCCACTGTTACCAGTGTTTTCAGTGATCGACAGTTCCTCAAGAACAGAGATATCAGCCCTAATACTTTGAAAAATCTCTTAAAATGGTTAGTACAGTATTGGGCTCTCTGCTGACACAACTGCATTGTTGTTTTCAGGGTTTATGGTTCCCAGGGTTATTATTAAAATCCCTCTTTTATAGGAAAAAGTGTGTTGAGCTTAACTCTATGTACCAAACAAATTTGCTTTTATATGTGCAGATTTAGACACTTACAATATTATTAAAATAATAATGGTACAAAAGAGCTTTGAAAAATACTGCTAAACGTAAAAGGGAGTTAATAATCTTCAGAATCCTAGTGTGCTCTGAATTTTCATAAATCTAAGATTTGGGCTTAGAAACAGACATACCCTGTACCAACTAATCTAGTGCATATTTTTTAACAACAGATTTTATAAATGAGTGACTAAATGGCCATCAGGCCAAATCAGTTACAATTTTTTTGTAAGTAAAGTTTTACTGGAATACAGCCACATCCATTCATGTATTTTTGTCCAGGGCTGCTTTATGGAAGAGTGGAGTAGTTGTGGCAAAAGCTGTATGGCCCACAAAGCTGAAACTATTCACTACCTGGTCCTTTACTGAAAAAATTGCTGACTCCTGAATTAGAAGAAATATTATATTATCCATTTGCCCTAACTTCATAATAGTCTCCATCACTGTTTCCTCTTCTTTCACTCCTGTTATTTCCACTATGGTCCAGATCCTCAGCCCTGCTCCTCTAGCCATGGCAGTAGCCCTCAATACATCTCCTACTGTTCCTTCCTCACCCCCGTGTCTGAACCGTCACCTATAGTCATCTCTTCCACAGGACCCAATCAGCTAAGCCAACACAAACATCGAAATGACATGATCCCTGCTTTTAACTTGGAGAGGTCATAAGAAAAAAAAAGAACACTTCCAGAGGAAGATTACAAAAATATAATGGAAGATATGTTAGTTACATATAATACTAAACACTAAAGTATTTGCCCTGGAAGCACAAGGAGAAAGGATGAGGGAGAGAGGGAGAAAAGTGATGCAGAAAACTAATGCCTTTTGCCATTTATGCTTCCTCTATGTGTACTATTTACTTTCAAACATAGATTTTTAATATTCTTTACTTAGGCATGAAGGTGGAGCAAAGTTATAATAATCCACTTATTTAGGGTGGTGGTACCATGAAACAACTGTTACTTTTATCACTTCTAGAGCAATTTCAAAGATCAAAAGGACTAGATGTAACCTTCCTACAAGAATAACACTAAATATTATTAGAAGTCTCTTCTTATCCTAATATGCAATCAAACACTTCTTCAAGGCCATGAAACCAATGTCTAATTGTGATTACCTGGATGAATCAGGATGACATTCAATCTCCGGCCAGGTGGGTATCCCAAAGGTATGGATGCTTTTGGCTGCACAGATATTTCTCCGCTGCTACATTTCCCCAATCTGACTGCTAACTGTAATCGCTCCTATAGAGATGGGTTTTCTAGCAAAGTATGATAGCATTAGCTCCAGTCCATGTCAATATAATTAAGTTTCAGTCTGTCTGTCATATCACAGATAATGGGTGAGTGGATTTTCATTAAATTTGGAGGCTATGTGTCATACACTAAAATGAATTTGGGGACTGATGGAGGGTGGTCATTGCAAAAATGAAGGGGATTTATTCTCCAGAGCAGCTGCACTGAGGTAAGATGGGAGATCTAGATGCTTCTTGGCTAGGAGAGACAGTCCAGAAATATGAAAATGCCATGACAGAGAAAATAAGTGCTGGTTTCTCGTGAGTCTCAGATTGAAATTCACATCAGCAGACACTCCCAGGGTCAGCTGCCGCTCTGCAGTGGGTTGCTTCTCACATGGGCAACTCTATAGAGGAGTGCCCCTGTGTGCAGAGCAGCATATACTTATTTAAAGATAATTAATAATTGTGGTAACACTTCCAAGGCTGACTAGTCCTCAAGAATCTAAAGAAGCTACCCTTGTGTATCAGTATTTAAGTAAAGCTACCCTTGGGTATCCACAGACTTATGGTGACTGTTTACTACTGAGTTTTCAGTCTGGCAGTTTGTAATCCATTCAATTTTTGTCGAGGATGTTACAAAGCAGCTGAACAATAATTCTCTTTTCTCTGATATAGGACAGTCAATGGTCACAGAATGCTTTAGGAATAAAGTAGATGAATCAGTCTATCTTGGTCACTTAACCAGCAAGTGAAATGTGAAAAATAAAGGTTGTAAAATTAGGAAACCCAGGCTGCCTCCCAGTTTGCTACAAATCAGCTTTGGTTAACCTTTCTCCTCTTCAGTTGTATCATCTACAAACTGAGGTGAAAACAACCCCTTCTTGTCTCAGCCAAGTTTATTTGGTCACAGGAAATAGAAGCTCTTCAAAGCTATCTAAGGGAAAAGGAAGATTTGAACTCAAGGGCAGGAAGTTGGAGCTAGGCCAGCTAGGCCTGAACCAGAGAGCAAAAGGCCTGTCTTCCTGGGATACTTCTTTCAATGTCTGTTTCTTTCCTACTCAGTTTCTGCCAACCAGCTTTCTTTGCTTTGTTAAGCACATGGCATAAAAATAGCCACTCCATATTTGCAATCCATCCAACCTTCCAGTTAAAGTACTCTGGAACAACAAACAATTCCTATATCAAGTTCACAAGACAGAAAATCTGATTGCTCAGCCCAGCTTACTTCCGAGTCAGCCACTCACTGCTAGCCCAATTAGGACTGGGTGTGAAAGATGGAGAGCAGGGAAGAGGAAGGGATTCCACATGTTATAAGTAGAACAGCCAAGACTGGGCAGGATAGATTCCCTAAGAAGAAGGAACAGGCCTGGCTCGTGGGAGGATGCTACAAGGCACATATGTACCTATGCTGCCCCACCACAGAAGGTCACAGAGGTCATACTCCGGGATCACCATGAATCAGCTGGACGCTCAAAGTAGATCCAAACACCAGAGCCACGCTGGTTCCATACCTACTTCCACACTGTGTTAGCCAAGAGGAAATTGGCTGAAGGTAAGAAAAAGTCCAATTCAACCTGGCATGAAGAATAGGAATTTTTAATGGCTCTGGAATGTCAGAATTGGACATACAGAGGTGAGGCAGACTTTGGGAATAAACTCTACCTAGGGACTTCAGTTCTGGGTCCCTGAAGTTCTCTGCTGTCTCCATATGTGAGATTTGTCTTCAGTCTAATAACAAAATAGCTGCTGCAGTGGTTCCAAGCCTGATAACCACATATGACAACATCCAGGGAAAGAGAAGAAGTCTTTTCTTGGGATATTCTCCTAAGAGAGAGTACAATTTACTTGGGGCCACAGAAAACTTTCCCTTCTCTGTGTGCTTTTCCAAATTAGAACTCATTCATGAATTGTTCCCTGTGATCAGAAACTGATGAATGCCACAAACTAATGGGCTTATTATACCTGAGTTCCTACACCAATCCAGGGGCAAGAGGGTATGAAAATGGATAAGAAAACATCCACGATGCCCATTACACATCCTCATCCATCTGATTCCTCTTATAACTGTGATACAGAAAAATCCATTTGTTTAGGAAAAGAGGGAGTTATTCTTAAAAAAAATAATCCTTTCCCATCAATTATATGTCTGGAATTCCTTTAACATGGAATAAGTAATGTCCACCTACTCTCAGAAAACAAGGCTGAAGATCTGCATTTAAAACGTGAGTATACAAGGTACAAATAACCAGCATGAAATTCAGGAGCTTAGATTTGCTGTTACATAATAAGAAACAATAGGAGGAAGATAAAGTACTACATTCAGGACTAGCCCAGTCACAAGTGACCAAGCAGTACAGGAACCTAAATAGTGACATAATCTAAGCAGTCTAGCCCTTGTCTTCAATACTGCCTTGACTATGACCAGCTGTACCTGCCATTTTTGTTTATATGTCCCTTCCTCCTAAAGGTCACTGATGTGTAGTGAACAATGACTCTAACAGTGACCTTGGAATCCCTTGTAATGAGTCCTCACCAACAGGCTTGGGAATCTGTTTCTTGTGACATTAAAAATGAGGCAACATTTCAAAGGCAAGTTAAAGGGATGAGGGGAGGGGTTGGGCCCAATGGACCAAGACCTGAGGGACATGATGGCCAACCTTACGAATGACACAGTCTTACGGAAGACTGGTCCTGACCATGTGCATTCGTGGGTAGTATGGCCTTCAGTCTTGATAGACAGAAGAACAGCTCAGCCTACTTGCAAAGCAAACACATGATGTTCTGTACACTAACCAGTGAAGCACCAACTACATATCAAAGAAGATATTTTGGGAGAAAAGCTTCCTGGGCAACTTCCTTTCCTCAAAGCTTTCCAAGATTTCCAATGTCCAGACCACACAAGAACTTAATAATTTAATAAAGCATGTAGTTCTTCTTCCACTAGAGTCTTGGAATAGATTCTGTATCTTTGGGATTTTGCCTTTATACATTGGTAAACTGCCAAACACGCAAGTTTTTCCTGGGTCTCTCAGACAAGTCATAAATGTCATCTTCACTCTGTTTCTTCAGCAATCAATCCTGTCCACATCTGTAGTCCAGTGAAGCGGAACTACTGTGGGAAAGCTGAGAGCTGGAGAGGCTGCCCTGTGCCTGTGATGAGAACCTAGGCAACATTCACGGATAATCAGCACCAAAGGCAGAACTTGGGCTCATATCCATGGACAGAAAGAGCCATCAGCAAAGTCAAGAATCAGTTCCTGTCTGTGCTTCTCTTCTACTGTGAAGGGTAATTATCTGAAAGCATGAGTCAATGCCTGGGAATGTCACTGTAGGGGGCACCACAACATGAGACAAAACCTCATAAACTTAGGAGTCAGACCAAACTTAGAGAAGCTTCTAGTGTTTCATTTATAAAATGAAGATGATAGTATCCCCCTGATAGTACTGTGTGGGGAAAAAAATAAGTCAGAAGATATATTGAAAATTCACCATTCAGCCTCTGACCTGGTCAGCATTCAAAAAAGCAGTAGTGCTTATTATTTTGATAAATAATGTTTAAAATGTCCCTCCTTAAAAACACAGGCCTATAATAATTCATTCATAATTGTGAAATTAAACTACCTTGTAGTGACTAGGCAATAAGAAATAATAAAGGGATTCTTAAGAGGAGGTGTGGTATGGTTGACCCCTGTCTTCAATATTCCATGTCATCCTAAACAGGGGGTGACACTTGACACTGGCTGTGCCCATGTCACCATGTGAATGAATATGTCATCTCCTGAAGCTGTTCTTAACCCAAGTTTAGCATCCATGCTAACATACACACAATTTTATAAAGCAGGAAGTTTCAAGGGTTGATTTTAAAATGAAATAAAGGTGAAGTGGAGTGGTTCTTGGGGAAGAGCAGGAGAACAAAGGTACTTCAACCTGGCGATGACTTGGGAAGCAAGGCATCCAGAGGAGAGGTATGAGGCGGGATGTAGAAAGAAGGAGACATGCTTATATCAAATATTTTAGCCGCTTAACTGAGTGTCAGGTCATTTTGGTCACCAGTGTCATGAAGCATCTTTGGGGAATTGTGTCACTCAGGACCACTCATCAAGCCTTTCTAATCCATACAGCCCCCAAATTCAAGCCCAAGGGATAAAGCAGGTGGAGAGAGATATGAGGAAAAATAAGGCAGGGGAAGCCTGGCTGCTGTCTATGGCTGTGCAGGGGTACACTACGTCACTCCAGGAACACCATTCTAATCAGAGTATATGTGAACAGTACGCCCATTGAATTGGATCCAGCAGGATATACAAAATTACAAGCATAGGTCCTATACATTGCCAGTGACACTGCAAGTTACCTGTGCCAACACAGTGCTTGCCACTAACAAATATATCCAAACAACCAGCACCCCAAACTTCAGGGCTGCTGTGTAACTTTGAACCTTCAGTAAATACTCTCAGGATCCATCCATCGTAGGGTATAGCCTCCTCAAGACAGTTCTTTTCTAACAATGCCCTTATCCCTTTGTCATGAAGTCATAGTTCTTTATTCATCTAATTGGACCTAGAGTAAAATCACAGACGCATCAAGAAAGAACAACTATAATTACCCTAAGGAGCTGTTTTTCTTTAAGCTGCAATCTAGGCAGAGTCCATGAAACACACATTCCCATTAGCTGAAGCCACCAAAGCCATCCTAAGGATAGAATATCTCAATCCTCATCTGATAATGGATGCCACAGAAAAAAGTATTCAACATTTTCTCCCATTGCGGAGCTCAGGCTCTGGACGTGCAGGCTCAGCGGCCGTGGCTCACGGGCCCAGCCACTCCGCGGCATGTGGGATCTTCCCAGACCGGGGCACGAACCCGTGTCCCCTGCATCGACAGGCGGACTCTCAACCACTGCGCCACCAAGGAAGCCCAAGTATTCAACTTTTGAAGGACTTAACCTTGGGAATGAACAATTAAAAACCACAATACAGAAAAAAATTGTTATACAGGAAAAGGTTGATGACACAATTTCTGAATTGAGATCAAGAATGATTCTTAGAATCTAAACAGTATTTTTAGTTGTTGTTATGACTTTTACTTAAAAACAACAGGAATCCACCATCAGATAAATACTAATAGTACATCCAAAGGAAATTGAAATTGATTCTGTCCTAGCTTGCACCAGGATCAACAAATTTCATTTATGTAGGATCCCATTGCTTTGAGTCATGGCTGGATGGGATACAAAGTAACTATTTTAATAAAATCTAAATCTGCAGGGAGAAAAACATCATCATCCTAGATTTATGCCTCAGTTAGTGGGAGAATAAGTCTGACAGCAACATTATATGTTATTCTACATACATAGCTGTTTTCATTGAAGTTACTTCAAGATGTTTTCCTTTCATACCAATGGAGAATTTTTTTCAAAACAATTAAAAATAGAGAATTGCTGTTATAAAACATATACATCGCAAAGGACTAATATTCTGCATTTTTCTTAAACCACTTATCATAAAACCTTCATTTTTTATGGCCAACTCGGTACTGATTTCATGGTTTGCAGCCAGAAACAACTGATTTCACAGCGTCAGTCAGTCATAAATCTTAAGAACCTAAGTTCTGAATCCCAAAGCAGTACCCAGAGACACGAATAAGAATTCTCCCCACAAATTGTGACTTGTGTTTGCAGCTTTGATTAAAAGGAACAAAGTTGAGGAAACATCAACTGTGTCCACCTTTTCCACTGTTTAGGAAAATGTTTAAAAATTTTTCCAACTATAAGCCATGACTAGGGTGGAGCTCTGGGAGTGGACTTGCTCAATGGCTTTTGCCTGGGGACAATGACACATATTCCTAAGGAGAAGGTAAGCCCTCCCCCTTTCAGGTCACTCATGGAGGCCGACATTTATTTTGCTATGTGTCCCCCTTTAAGAAAGATACTGACACATTAGAATAGGGTCCACATGATAGTGATCAGGATGATGAAGGGTGTGGGATTCTGATGCAGGGGATGGTTGAATTAGTTTAGGCCATTCACTCTGCATGAGAGTAGGGGGTGGGGTGGAAGGTGAGAATGATCTTTCTAGTTTAACAGCTCTCACTGAAAAAGAAGGATTAGATTTTATTTCTGGTAGCCAGAAAGGTGTGGGAAGAGAAAACAGCTTCACAATTGAGGATGTGATCAACTGATTGATGAGTGTCTAACAGTTTAGCAACTAAGAGGTAGGTCGCTGGTAGCATTTGTGAAAACAGCTGTGGTGGACTGATTTGGATGAGGCCAGATGTGAGTATAGGGTAAAGAGATAGACACCATGAGTTTGCAAGTATCATCCCAGACTCTCAGACTGAAGTAGAGAAGTACAGAGAGTCTTGCCCCATAGGAAATATACTCCATTTTATGTAAGGGAAGAAAACAAGGGTGGGTGCAAATGCAGACAACGTAGTTGGTCTAAATTGAGGGATGATGAGGTGGTGGATGAAGTCTCTGTGGCAGCAGTGAGTTGAGACTGTCCTGTCTTCTGTGATCTTCATGATGTGGGCAGAGCTCCAGGGATACAAGAACACAAGACAAGACAAGTTTTATAGCAAGGGGATTAGGGATGTGAGAAGGTGACACCGGTGCTCTGGCTTGAAGGTTGGGGTAACCAAGCACTATGTCAGAGCCCTGGGGGCCTACAGTAGACTAGGAACCACACTAGTGGATTTAGTTTCACTTAGTTTCTTTGTATCAACTCTCTTGTCCAGTAATGCCAATGGCCAGCTGAAAAATCTATGATAACCTCAAGTCTGAAAAATCACAACACATGGAAAACTGGAATAATGTTTCCTTCTAAGACTATCAGTCACATCTAAGTGGATGGGGATGGTATTGACTCAAAGCCCTAAATCCTTACAGTGGGGTCAAATTCTCCAAACCAGATGTGGGCCCAGCTCATTCTATGGAAAGCAGAGCTGCTTTCAGGAGATGTCCTAAGTACTGGTCACTTTCTGCTTCCAACAGACAGCCTGAAGGGTTACTGGCTTACTCTGAGCATCCTGTAACATGGCTGTTCAAGGAGTCTGTATGTGAGAAAAGTATGTATGTAGAAAATAGGTGTCAACTACCAACCGTAAAATAGATAGCTAGTGGGAAGCAGCCGCATAGCACAGGGAGATCAGCTCGGTGCTTTGTGACCACCTAGAGGGGTGGGACAGGGAGGGAGGGTGGGATAGGGAGGGAGGGTGGGAGGGAGGGAGATGCAAGAGGGAAGAGATATGGGGACATATGTATATGTATAACTGATTCACTTTGTTATAAAGCAGAAACTAACACACAATTGTAAAGCAATTATACTCCAAAAAAGATGTTAAAAAAAAATATGTGTCAAGTCATCTCGACAGCAGTTGTCTCCTCTTCCTTTTTCTCTCTTCACTTTCTGATGTTTTATTCTATTCTGTGTCTTAACTAAGTGCCCTTCACCCCAAATAAACAGACAGACAAAAACCCAGAAATAAGGAGGTACAAACTACTAGATATAAAATAAATAAGTTACAAGGATGTAAGGTACAGCACAGGGACTATAGTCAATATTTTATAATAATTGTACATAGTGTAATCTATTAAAATATCAAGTTACTATGTCATACACCTGAAACCAATATAATATTATAAGCTATACTTCAATTAAAAACAAGACCACTCATAAAAAACTCTGTTATATCTTAAGATGCACCATCTTTAAGCCTATCTGATATTTCCAGTGCTCTGGAGAGACAACAGAATTTATAAACTCAATGGACAGATAGTAAGATAGCCAATATGGGCATTTGAAAACTGGGATTTGGATAAAGAGAGATTAGGAATAGCTGCATGAGTATGATAAGCCATTGGGGTTTTCCTGAGTCCAAGCCAAGCTAAGTTACCCCCAAAGCATTAGTAGGAATCAGTGTAGAGGAAATCACCAAGAAACAAAATCTCATTATCTTTTTTTCAAATTTCAACATCTCTTGACTTAACAACAACAATAAGCACTGATATTATATTTATACATATTCAGAGAAAGTCATTTGAAGAGATTTGAGATGATGACCCTAGAGATCTGGGCATAAAGTCGTCACTGCCTGATAGAGAATATCGTATAGATATGAAGAGATGGCATACACTGTTTCTTGAGCTTTTCTTGCACACCCTTAATCCAGCTAGCTTCTTAGGGTATACCCTACAGCTAAGTAATTCACTTGTGACAACAGAGTGAAGCAGTAGAAAGAACACAGGGCTGGGCTTTGGAAGACCTGAGCTCTAGTTCTATCTCTGCCACTGACTAGCTGTGCCATTTCAGGGGTCAGGTACTGCTCTCCAGAGGGGTTTAGGTTGCTTCATCCTAATTTTTAGGATTTGAGTCTTTAGAAGTAAGATCTGAGTCATAACCTTGTCTTGTCATTTAGAAATAAAATTTGCAAATATAATGACATAGACAACAAATTTAATATCTAAATAATAAACAAGGGAAGTATGTTTGGAATAGGGCAACATAAGTGATTGATAAATGGTAAAGATATGATTTGAAATCAGATAGACTAAGATCACTATGAGTTTGATATTGTCAAGGTGAGATTTTCTTTGCATATGAATAGAATTGGGGACACTGGAATATAGAAATGAAATTAATTTAAAAAAAAAGGCTAGATCAATGTGATAAGATGATGGGGGGTACCTGTGGCTGATTTTCTAGCCTGGTTTTTGTCATCAATGCTTTTCTCCTGCCTCCTATCTCACCGTATATTGTCCAAGTGGAAAATGGCCCTAGCATTTGGATTTAGGCAATGGAGTTTGCCACTGATTTGCTCTCCATGATCGTGAAGTGTCAGAGGTAGGCTGGGTGGAAATGGTGGGGAGTAGCAAAGCCTTCCAGGAATCTGAGCATGGTAGGAATAAGCCTTCTCAAAAGCACTGGTTTTATTATAAGGCAATTTGGATAAAAAACAAACCTCCTTCCATTTAAAGCCGTACAACTGGAGGTGATTAAACCTGCATGATTAAATTATAGAAATTAAAAACCTATGAAAAGCAGTCTAGCAAAAGGATTTGTGTTGTACACAGTTTGACCATTAATCTGAATGTTCTTTAGCTGCCCTATACCACTTCACTCTTTACTTCATCTTGCTGATTGCTCAGGTTTATAAGATGTCTAGGACAAGGAGAATCAAACCCAAGTAACACAGTGTGTGATCCATTTCTCCCTTTTTTCCATGAAATTTTTGATGATTCAGGGGAAGAGGTACAGATGGAGGAAAGGAAGTTGAATGGCAGGAAACTAGCTTAGCGGGAACGAGTGGCTTATGAAAGAAGAGATTTACACTCAGCTTGCATTTTCTAATGGTCACTGGATTGGCCAACCATCATCTTTCACTCAACCATTGCTGGGATATAGTGATCCCATGAGTCTGAGCAGAATTGTAAGCCCTAACCTGGGAAATTGTGAGAAATTCCTGTCCAACTTGCAAGCTGTCCTGAGGTCACCATAGCAGCTCCAAAGGCAGGAGAAAGCAGATTGGAGCCCTGGGGCAAACAGCCAAAAGTCTGCAGCTCCTCCTACAATAATGGGGAAGTGTTCATTGTAAACCAAATGCTTTGATGGACCATCTAAAACCACGCCATCCCTAAAGGTGATGAGGCCCTAAAAAATGAACAGTCAGTAAGGAAGGAGAGTCATAGAGGGGGAGAGGAAAGAGGATACATAATAATAATTGATAATTATAGGCACTATTTTAATTTTTCTTCATAATCATAAAATAATAGAGCATCTTACAGTTGATGTCCCCTTCAATTTGATGAAATACAATATGATTCGATTTTTATTTTATTTATTTTTTTGTGGTACGCGGGCCTCTCACTGCTGTGGCCTCTCCCATTGCAGAGCACAAGCTCCGGATGCGCAGGCTCAGTGGCCATGGCTCACGGGCCCAGCCGCTCTGTGGCATGTGGGATCTTCTCAGACCAGGGCACGAACCCGTGTCCCCGGCATCGGCAGGCGGACTCCCAACCACTGCACCACCAGGGAAGCCCGAGACAAATGATTTTTTTCTAACTTCTTGTAGACATCTCAACTTAGGTCAAAGTTGGTGGAATTCAATTGTGCTGGGTATTTCTGATAGACTGATGGAGGAGGGTATTATAGCAATCTCTTTGCAAAAGGAACTCTAGAGAGGTTCCTTGGAGAGAAACCATTCTGAGGGAAGAACTTCAGGCAGACCACCTGGTTCCAGTAAGAAAGCCTCAGTCCTTGAAAGAGAGCAGCAATTCTATACTTAGTGAGCTTTCAGACCCTGAGAACTTGATTCACAGTTACATGGACTTGCTGGGCTTTAAGAAAGAGATGTTGGTGCTAACAAACCCTTAAGGTATCAATTTTGAGATACTCATATGGAAAATGTGTAACCCTAAAAGACTGGAAAGCATTCTTTATTCTTTCTACTTCTGATGAGAGACTGTACAGCTGGGCTTCAGCATGTGCATGGTGGACTCCAGTACTCAGTAGTAAGAGGCCCAAAACATGCAGCAAAGATGGCAGAAACCACTAGAGGGTGTGACAGCAACACCCAGAAACATGATGACATCCCAAGGAGGGGAAAATGGTGGGTGCCACTTCAAAGCTGATCAATCTTTTACATATATATATATATATATATATATATATATATATATATTAGACCTCTTGAATGTGTCAAGATATTTAGTATGATTCCAGGAGGCTGGGGAGGCAGGAGCACAGTGAATTTTCTTTCCAAGTGTCAGGCATAGACTTATGCTTAGTATCTTGATGCCAGAAGAAGAGGAAAAGGAAACTTATGTAAATGGTCAACTTTTACAAATACTTTTACAAGAAACAATGCAGGATGTACCCTCAGCAGTACTGCAGTCAAAACAAGGTCAAGGTATTAAAGTGAAGAAATTTTAGAGGCTGTTTCTCTGTTTGTGGGTTGGTGTCAGGTTTTTTCTGTGTGTGTTTTTGTTTGTTTGTTTTGTTTCAACTTAATGTACTGTAAGTTAAGGAATAAACATGCATCTGTTATATCATAAAAATGTAAACGGATGGGCTTCCCTGGTGGTGCAGTGGTTGAGAGTCCACCTGCCGATGCAGGGGACACGGGTTCGTGCCCCGGTCCGGGAAGATCCCACATGCTGCAGAACGGCTAGGCCCGTGAGCCATGGCCACTGAGCCTGCACGTCCGGAGCCTGTGCTCCGCAACGGGAGAGGCCACAACAGTGAGAGGCCTGCGTACCACAAAAAAATAAATAAATAAATAAAAAGTAAATGGATGACATAAAATGCAGAATAATTAAAAGTAAAGTTGCATAGAGAAACCTATCTTGATGTGGTCACATTAAATGGAGAGAAAATAGAGGGGTTTAAAGAAAACAGTGCTGATTAAGAAACTAGAGGGCTAGAAATAATAACTAGGGTGAGAGACACTTAAAATATTGCAGTTTTGTCATAAACTTCCTGTTTATTATGTAGAGATATTTTCTGTTAACCAAACCTCTTTCTACATATAGGCATGAAGAATATAGAACGAGTGAAGATGAAGAAAGTACGGACATTGACACTTCAGTGTAACATGTATTACCAAGTATGTAGGTGGATGGCTGTGTTGGTGAGTACTTTTGACTCAGAAGAGTATCTCAGACCTCACATTATTTGGTGCATGGTTAAAACAAAAGTAACATAAAAAAGAAATTTTGATTCTTGCCTAGCTAACTTACAGGAATTCAGTGAGGTTGAATCAAATGAGAAAACGTAAAAAAGTTTCCTTAAAAATTACTAAATACCTTAGAAATATTTTATATTAAGAAACTAATGATATCTAACAGTGCTTCAAATTTAGTAGGTTCTCAATAATTTGGTTGCATTAAATAGATAGAACTAAATCCTTTCTCACTGTGCAGAATCCTAGGGATATAGTGGGATACTGAAAAAAAGTTTATTGCACAGAATTATTGGAATCAAAAATGGCATTTCAGAGGCTGTATTCAAAATCACACTGTAGCAGAAGACAAGGTCTCAGGTTGCTTTGGTAAGTCAGTCAAGGATGAATCTCATTGTGTTTTATTTTTTTGCTCCTGAAAATGGATTTCACCATCTCCACTATTAATTACCACCATAGCCTAAGTGCAATATATATAGGTGATTATATTTCTTGTTGTGGATCCTTAGCATATGATTCTACATAATATTAAATTGAGGTTTTAATGTGTGTATTCATCCATTACTAAATGATACAATTAAATAGTCCTACTAAGTATTATCCTACACCTCGGATGATTCCAAGCATTAAAAATATTGTAGTATTAATCCAACGACACTAAGTACTCTTAAATATATTTTCACCTTGTCAAATGGAAAGAAAGTTGAGTGTATAAGGAAACCAAATGAATACTAACAGCGATATTTATGGAATCCTTACTATATGTCAGGCTCTGGGCTAAGGACTTTGCATGCATTTTGTCTTTTAAATCTCACAGCAACCCTGTGAGTAAATACTATTACTATTCTCATTTTACAGTCCAGAGAACTGAGTTTAATAGAAGGAAAGGAATATGCTCAAGGCCACAGAACTAATCATATCAAAGTGCAGTTCCAAGCTCTTCTGATTCCAGAGTTCTTGCCCTCAACTACTTTGTTATACTGCTTAACTACTCACCTTTTAACATCTTGGATCATAAAGGGCAACCCCCTTAAATACAGATTACCTGGTCTTTGAATTAATCCCCAAACTGCTGTTAATTAGCAGAGGATGCCCTGAAGGCCTGCCCACCTCCAGGCACTATAAAAGCCTTCCCACCTTGTATTGAGCCCCCTCACCCTCTTGCCATAAGATGGGGCACAGGTGGAGACCCACAGCCTTTTTCTTATCATCTTTCCTTTTGAAGCCCCAAAAAGTTCACCTTGACCCCAAAGGCAGAGCCAGATTGATGGGTAGGCTGGAGAGACAGTTTCCCACAGTTCATGAAAAGAGATATTAGGAAAAACTCGATGCCTCCCACCCTTCCAACATCATCCCAAAATTAAAAAAAAAAAAAAAAAGAAATAATCTCTAACTGATTGGTGGTATGTACAAATATCCATATTTAGAAATATTAACTTCTGAATTTAGTCACTGAAGAGCAAATGTAAACACTTTGACAGGATAAGACATAGTGGGATATTAACCCTTTATATGGCCTCATTAATAAAGATGATCATTTTGCAATACTTCTATGAGAAGCAGGGTGGCCTGTGCAGAGGTTTCAAGCTGTGCTCTGGTGAGTGCTGTGCTCTGCAAAGGGGCTCAGATGTTCAATAGGTCAAGTGGGCCGGCTCTAACCACTTTCCACAATTCAACCATGCAGCTCTGCTTTTATCTGCTCATAGCTTAGGCTCTGTATTTCATTTTGGAGAAAACAAAAAACAGCAACAAAAGTATTCCACACTTTAAAAAAAATGGAAATCACATTTACTGAGCAGAGTATGAAATTTGAATTCAGCAAGTCTAGTTCAGTGCCTAAAATAATAAAAGTTGCTCACCCAAAATTTTGCCTTTAAAAACTTCTCCCAGGAACCATCAAGGAGTTCAGAGTTTTTGGCCCTGCAATAAAATTTTCTCTGCTCCAAATAAATAAATAAATAAATAAATAATATAAAGTAAATAAAATAAAATAATAAAAGTTATTATCTCCCCCCCAGAACAGATTTGGATATGGGATGTAATGAAGTAAGTTTTCTTGAAACCTATGAGGGGTCAAGCCCTGGCTAAGGTTTTTAATTTTTAGTACTTCATTTAATTTTCTGTGAGGCAGGCATTAGGCCTGTTTTATACATGACAACAAAGCTTAGGGAGGTTAAATAATTTACACAGACTTACAAAGCTGACGAGTGTGAAAAACTGGGAATCAACCTAAGCTACTCTGGGTCCCTAAGCCATTGGTATCCTGAGGATGAAGACTAAGCTACAGGTTTGGAGACCAACATAAAAGTGGGTACATGAGGGTGGTAATCTAAGCTTTGCCTTCTTGGAAATGTGTATGACAACTGGCCCTGTTCCATTTGCTTGAAAGAATCACATAGAAACTGCTTGTCTGGGTCATTATCATTTTGTGGGGCCACTAGGAATGGGATCAGCTCAGGCTATGTCAGGCCTCCTAGAAATGTTTCTTCTATGATGTTTGTGAAGGTTTTCATTATTATTTCTATTGTTTTTGCTATTGTTACTATTATTTTCCTCATTATTTTTTTAAATATCTTTATTGGAGTAAAATTGCTTTACAATGTTGTGTTAGTTTCTGCTGTATAAGAAAATGAATCAGCTATACATATAAATATATCCCCATATCCCCTCCCTCTTGCATCTCCTTCCCATTCTCCCTATCCCACCCCTCTAGATGGTCACAAAGCACCAAACTGATCTCCCTGTGCTATGCAGCTGCTTCCCACTAGCCATCTACTTTACATTTGGTAGTGTATATATGTCAATGCCATTCCCTCACTTTGTCCCAGCTTACCCTTCCTCCTCCCCATGTCCTCAAGTCCATTCTCCATATCTGCATCTTTATTCCTGTCCTGACCCTAGGTTCTTCAGAGCCATATATATATATATATATATACATATATATTTTTTTCAGATTCCATAAATATGTGTTAGCATACGGTATTTGTCTGTCTTTTTCTGACTTATGTCACTCTGTGTGACAGACTCTAAGCCCATCCACCTCATTACAAATAACTCAATTTCATTTCTTTTTATGGCTGAGTAATAATCCATTGTATATATGTGCCACATCTTCTTTATCCATTCATCTGTCAATGGACACTTAGGTTGCTTCCATATCCTTGCTATTGTAAATACTGCTGCAGTGAGCACTGTGGTCCATGACTCTTTTTGAATTATGGTTTTCTCAGGGTATATGCCCAGTAGTGGGATTGCTGGGTCATATTGTAGTTCTAGTTTTAGTATTTTAAGGAACCTCTGTACCGTTCTCCATAGTGGCTGTATCAATTTCCATTCCCACCAACAGTACAAGAGGGTTCCCTTTTCTCCACACCCTCTCCAGCATTTATTGTCTGTAGACATTTTGGTGATGGCCATTCTGACCACTGTGAGGTGCTCCCTCATTGTAGTTTTGATTTGCATTTCTCTAATTATTAGCGATGTTGAGCATCCTTTCATGTGTTTGTTGGCAATCTGTATATCTTCTTTGGAGAAATGTCTATGTAGGTCTTCAGCCCATTTTTGGATTGGGTTGTTTGTTTTTTTGATATTAAGCTGCATGAGCTGCTTCTATATTTTGGAGATTAATCCTTTGTCAGTTGCTTCATTTGCAAATATTTTCTCCCATTCTGAGGGTTGTCTTTTCGTCTTGTTTATGGTTTCCTTTGTTGTGCAAAAGCTTTTAAGTTTCATTAGGTCCCATTTGCTTATTTTTGTTTTTATTTCCGTTTCTCTAGGAGGTGGCTCACAAAGGATCTTGCTGTGATTTATGTCATAGACTGTTCTGCCTATGTTTTCCTCTAAGAGTTTTATAGTGTCTGGCCTTACATTTAGGTCTGTAATCCATTTTGAGTTTATTTTTGTGTATAGTGTTAGGGAGTGTTCTAATTTCATTCTTTTCCATGTAGCTGTCCAGTTTTCCCAGCACCACATATTGAAAAGGCTGTCTTTTCTCCATTGTATATTTCTGCCTCTTTTATCAAAGATAAGGTGACCATATGTGTGTGGGTTTATGTCTGGGCTTTCTATCCTGTCCATTGATCTATATTTCTGTTTTTTGTTCCAATACCATACTGTCTTGATTACTGTAGCTTTGTAGTATAGTCTAAAGTCAGGGAGCCTGATTCCTCCAGCACCGTTTTTCTTTCTCAAGATTGCTTTGGCTCTTCAGGGTCTTTTGTGTTCCCATACAAATTGTGATTTATTTTTGTTCTAGTTCTGTGAAAAATGCCATTGGCAGTTTCATAGGGATTGCATTGAATCTGTAGATTGCCTTGGATAGTATAGTCATTTTCATAATGTTGATTCTTCCAATCCAAGAACATGGTATATCTCTCCATATATTTGTATCATATTTAATTTCTTTGATCAGTGTCTTATGGTTTTGTGCATACAGGTCTTTTGTCTCCTTAGGTAGGTTTATTCCTAAGCATTTTATTCTTTTTGTTGCAGTGGTAAATGGGAGTGTTTCCTTAATCTGTCTGTCAGCTTTTTCATCATTAGTGTATAGGAATGCAAGAAATTTCTTTGCATTCATTTTGTATCCTGCTACTCTACCAAATTCATTGATTAGCTCTAGTAGTTTTCTGGTAGCATCTTTAGGATTCTCTATGTATAGTATCATGTCATCTGCAAACAGTAACAGTTTTATTTGTTCTTTTCCTGTTTGGATTCCTTTTATTTCTTTTTCTTCTGTGATAGCTGTGGGTATTCCTACCAAAACTATGTTGAATAACAGTGCTGAGAGTGGGCAACCTGTGTTGTTCCTGATCTTAGTGGAAATGATTTCAGTTTTTCACCATTGAGAATGATGTTGGCTGTGGCTTTGCCGTATAAGGTTTTTATAATGTTGAGGTAAGTTCCCTCTATGCATACTTTCTCAAGAGTTTTTATCATAAATCGTTGTTGAATTTTGTCAAAAGCTTTTTTCTGCATCTATTGAGATGATCATATGCTTTTTAACCTTTAGTTTGTTAATATGGTGTATCACATTGACTGACTTGCATATATTGAAGAATCTTTGCATTCCTGGGATAAACCCCACTTGATCATGGTGTATGATCCTTTTAATGTGTTGTTGGATTCTATTTGCTAGTATTTTGTTGAAGGTTTTTGCATCTATGTTCATCAGTGATATTGGTCTGTAGTTTTCTTTTCTTGTGACTTCTTTGTCTGCTTTTGGTCTCAGGGTGATGGTGGCCTTGTAGAATGAGTTTGGGAGTGTTCCTCCTTCTGCTATATTTTGGAAACATTTGAGAAGGACAGGAGTTAGCTCTTCTCTAAGTGTTTGATAGAATTCGACTGTGAAGCCATCTGCTCCTGGGCTTTTGTTTGTTGGAAGATTTTTAATCACAGTTTCAGTGCTTGTGATTGGTCTGTTTATATTTTCTATTTCTTCCTCATTCAGTCTTGGAAGGTTGTGCTTTTCTACAAATTTGTCCATTTTTTCCAGGTTGTCCATTTTATTGGCATACAGTTTCTTGTAGTAATTTCTCATTTTCCTCATTATTTAAACTATTGTGCCTGCCAGAAAGAATGTGTTCAAAATAGCAATGACATGAATTTAAAAAGAAAAAAAAAGAAGAAAAAGAAGAAGAAGAAGCACCAGACTCACAGATACACAGAACATACTAGTGGGTACCAGCAGGTAGAGGGAAAGGGGGAGGGGTAATATAGTGGTAGAGGACTAAGAGGTACAAACTAGTAGGTATAAAGTAAGCTACAAGGATATATTGTACAACACAGAGAATATAGACAATATTGTATAATAATATAAATGGAGTACACCTTTACAAATTGTGAATCAATCACCTGTAACATATAACATCATACAACAGCTATACTTCAGTAAAAACAAAAAAAAACAAACAAACAAGAAATAACAGCAATGAAAACAATGGCTCTAATTTGACATTGGAAATGGAAAACTATAGTTATTTTTAAAACAACCTCTACACACTAATGAGGAGATGTGCCTAGGATATATTGTTTGAAAAATTATAAAACAAAATCTGTGGTTAAGATCCCTTAAAATATTTATTTACATATTCTTATTATTCATATTTATATTATTCTTGCATGGGAAAATTTGTACCCCAAATCATGCCAAACAGTTAACAACAGTTATCTCTGGAGATAGACTTACTGGGGATATTTGTTTCCAGGTTTATATTTTTCTGTAATGTTTTAGTTTTATATAATATGTATACCAATATTTTTATAATCAGAAAAACAATAAAGACATACTGTTAAATGCCTATGCTAGCATTATGATCTTTCAGTGTTTTTCCTTACCATGTGGAGCTTTACTCCAGTTGTTAGCTGATGAAACTAATGGACTAAAATAATTTGCAGGTACATCAGAGCATTAGAACATTTCTCTTTTTATAACTATGGATGTGAAATATTCTGATGGTCTACTACAGGCAATTTGACAATCACACAATTTTTACGATTGTTGGGTGGGCTATAACAAAAAGGTTCATATGAGAGTGAAATCTGAATATTGGCTATACAGAGGATTCTACAAAACTGGGGGCAGAATAAAAATACCCTGAAACACCAGTTTTCAGTTAAACAGATATTTTTTCCAAATGATATTTTCATTCATCACAAAGATGCTGTTGGTGTTTCATGAGATGAAAGATCAGGCTTCCTTACTCCTTGCTGTAATGTTTGTCATTTACTTTAAAATTCCCTTCAGCTAAGATGGTTAGATTTTTTATGTGTTCTTGAGTTTAAGCTCTAGTCAAGGGGCAGTCTGTCATGTTAATCAGGAATCCAACAACTCAGGAGGGTCACAAGCACTCACAACAGAAGGTCACATCAGAGATGGCCACTGCAAGTGCTTCTAGTAATATTTCAGGCAACATCAGGGGCTTTACATTATAACTATTAGAAATGGGCTTTCATTGGTAAATAGCTGGCTTGTTAATTACCATGATGGATGGTTCATTGGTGAAAATATTGGTGTTTAACACTGTGGATTGGTTCACCTATTTTAGACACTGCCCATAACTATAGGCACAACAAAGCATAAGCTAGGCCTGAGTCCTGGATCCTTAGGAATGAGACCTGAGCTGCAGCCCTAAATCCTTCTGAGTCCAGAGATGGGGATGAAGAATTTCTGCTTGCTTACTCACTTCTATAAGGTAACAATCCTGCCTCTCCAAGGCTGTCGTTTTTACCTCAAGTGAACCTTTCACAACAAGGTATTATTTAAAGCTAGGTGCTAGGACAGGAAACTGAATAGTCCTCAAAATATTTGTTCTGGAGAATTCCTTTCATTGTAATTGTTAGCAGTGTTGATGGGGAGAAGCTAAAGCTCTCATATCTCAGATTGGTATAGCTACTGTGCATCTATCTATCACCTATTTGTCTACCTTTTTATCTATCTACCCACCCATCAACCCACCCTTCTATCTATAAAGCTTAATAGCTCTGCATGACCAAATTAGCTTGTTATGTTGACTTTCAACACTCCTATTTAAACATAAAATAAAATAAAGCAGATTACAATAGAGGTCATGGTGATTTGGGCAGAGAAAAGAATGGATTGGTTGAACTGTGTGTTTGTAGAGGTGTGATATTTCTGTAGCTAAAGTCAATTCAGAAACTTTGTCAGGCCACCTCTATACAGGAATGGACCTTGCTTTAAGCAACAGACATTTTCTGCAAACACATCTTACTTCTTTCCCAGTTATTCATCCAGATCCACAAACAGTTAGATGATTTCAGTTATATTTTATCTGATCTCTCTCCATGTGTTACTGATGACAATTCCTTTTTCTTGTAACTCCACACTTCTTGTTCTACTCTCACTGACTACTCTTTCTCAGCTTCCTTCCTAGGCTCCCTTTCTTACTTGCTCCCTAGGTTCTTCTGCTTCCAGAGTTCTATTCTCTGCTCTCTTCCTTTCTCTCCTTGGGCAGTCTCTTTAATCCCATGGTCCAAAAATCCTGACTTACATATGGTGAGCTGCTGAGTTCCAGATCTATAGCTACACCTCTAACCCCTCTCCCATGCTGCAAACACAGAAAACTGTTCACGCTGCTAGTGTGCCCTCAAACTCAAATTGTCACACTCAAATTAGTTTCTTTTCCTCACTTCTTTACTATACACATTAAGTGGCAAGGCATGCCATTTATACACCTCTGCTCTTCCTTATACATCTCCTTGCCATCTCATTCTTAATGCCAAAGCCTAGTTCAAGCATGTACCATCTCTTCACTGGATTGTCAGAAAGTATTCTACAATACCTCCCTGCCACCATTTCACCTTCTTCTAGTCCATTCTCCACACTTAAAGCATATAAATTCTGAGCTCCCTAATGCCTTCAAGATAAATTCCCAACTTCTTAGCAAGGAGGCTAAGTGCCCTGTTAGCTTTGAAATACTATCATCATCTGCATTTCCCTCCATGTGGGCTTCCTCCCCCATTTTCCTCCCCCCTTCCTATAGACATAGTATAAAATAAATCTCTAATCTTTGTGCAATGAAAAAATGAATAATGAAAATTTATTTTAGTGAATTTTAAGAATATATATCAAAATATTCCCTATTGATTTTTCATGGCCTATCCAATAGTTCTATGCAAAAAAAAAGAAAAAAAAATCCTTCACTTAACAAGTGATGAGAACAGGATCTTCAAGATGGCAGACGACTAAGACATGGAGAGCACCTTCCTCCCCACAAATACATCAGAAATACATCTACATGTGGAACAACTCCTACAGAACACCTACTTAACACTGGCAGAAGACCGCAGACCTCCCAAAAGGCAAGAAACTCCCCACGTACCTGGGTAGGGCACAAGAAAAAAGAAAGAACAGAGACAAAAGAATAGGGACAGGACCTGCACCAGTGGGAGGGAGCTGTGAAGAAGGAAAGGTTTCCACACACTAGAAGCCCTTTCATGGGTGGAGACTGCGGGTGGAGGAGGGGGGAAAGCTTCAGAGCCAGGGAGGAGAGCACAGCAACAGGGGAGCAGACGGCAAAGCAGAGAGATTCCCGCACAGAGGATTGGTGCCAACCAGCACTCACCAGCCTGAGATGTTTGTCTGCTCACCCCTTGGGGTGGGTGGGCCTGGGAGCTGAGGCTCAGCTTCAGAGTTCAGACCCTGGGGAGAGGACTGGGGTTGGCTCCATGAACACAGCCTGAAGGGGGCTAGTGTGCCACAGCTAGCCAGGAGGGAGTTCAGGAAAATGTCTGGAACTGCCTAAGAGTCAAGAGACCACTGTTTCTGGGTGCGTGAGGAGAGGAGATTCAGAGCACCACCTAAAAAAGCTTTAGAGACGGGTGTGAGCCACGGCTATAAGCACGGACCTCAGACACAGGCATGAAACACTAAGGCTGCTGCTGCAGCCACCAAGAATCCTGTGTACAAGCACAGGTCACTCTTCACACCTCCCCTCCCGAGAGCCTGTGCAGCCTGCCACTGCCAGGGCCCCTTGATCCAGGGACAACTTCCCTGGGAGACCACATGGCATGCCTCAGGCTGTTGAAACGTCATGCTGGCCTCTGCTGCCACAGGCTTGCCTCTCATTCCGTATCCATCCCTCCCCCAAGCCTGAGTGAGCCAGAGCCCCTTAATCAGCTGCTCCTTTAACCGCCTCCTCTGTAGGTGAAGAACAGACACCAGAGGGTAACCTAATGCAGAGGCAGGGCCAATTCCAAAGCTGAACCCAGGAGCTGTGCAAACAAAGAAGAGAAAGGGAAATTCCATGCAGCCTCAGGAGCAGCGGATTAAATTTTCACAGCCAACTTGATGTACCCTGTATCTGTGGAATACCTGAATAGACAACGAATTCATCCCCAAATTGAGATGGTGGGCTTTGGGAGCAACTATAGACTAGGGGTTTGCTGTATGCAATGGACTGCTTTCTGATTTTTATATTTATCTGAATATAATATTTTAGCGCTTTTTATCACTGGTGGATTTGTTTATTGGTTTGGTTGTTCTCCTCTTTTTTTTAGTACTTTTAATTTCTTTTATTTTAATAATATATTTTAATTTGTATTTTAATAACTTTATTTTATTTTATTTTATTTCTTCTCTCTTCTTTCTTCTTTTTCTCCCTTTTATTCTGAGCTGTGTGGCTGACAGGGTCTTGGTGCTCTGGCCAGTGTCAGGCCTGAGCCTCTGAGGTGGAGGAGCAGAGTTCAGGATATTTATCCACGACAGATCTACTGGCCTCACATAATATCAATTGGCAAGAGCTCTCCCAGAGACCTCCATCTTAAAGCTAAGCCCCAGCTCCACACAACGACCAGCAAGCTCCAATGATGGACACCCCATGCCAAACAACTAGCAAGAGAGGAACACAACCTCACCCATTAGAAGAGGTTGCCTAAAATCATAATAAGTTCATGGGCACCCCAAAACACACCACTGAATGTGGTCCTGCCCACCAGAAAGAAAAGATCCAGCCTCATTCACCAGAACACAGGCACCAGTCCGCTCCAACAGGAAGCCTACACAACCCACTGAACCAATTTTACCAACTGGGATCAGACATCAAAAACAACAGGAACTAAAAACCTGCAGCCTGTGAAATGGAGACCCCAAACACAGTAACATAAGCAAAATGAGAAGATAGAGAAATACACAACAGATGAAGGAGCAAAGTAAAAACCCAACAGAACAAACAAATGAAGAAGAAATAGGCAGTCTACCTGAAAAATAATTCAGGATAATGATAGTAAAGATGATCCCAAATCTTGGAAATAGCATGGAGAAAATACAAGAAATGTTTAACAATGACCTAGAAGAACTAAAGAGAAAACAAACAATGATGAACAACACAATAAATGAAATTTAAAATTCTCTAGAAGGAATCAATAGCAGAATAACTGAGGCAGAAGAATGGTTAAGTGTCCTGGAAGATAAAATAGTGGAAATAAACACTGCAGAGCAGAATAAAGAAAAAAGAATGAAAAGAATTGAGGACAGTCTCAGAGACCTCTGGGACAACATTAAATGCACCAATATTCGAAGTATAGGGGTCCCAGAAGAAGAAGAGAAGAAAGGGACTGAGAAAATATTTGAAGAGATTATAGTTGAAAACTTCCCTAATATGGGAAAGGAAATGGTTAATCAAGTTCAGGAAGCACAGAGAGTCCCATACATGATACACTGAAGGAGAAACACACCAAAATACATATTAATCAAACTATAAAAAATTAAACAGAAAGAAAAAAATATTCAAGGCAGCAAGGGAAAAACAACAAATAACATACAAGGGAATCCCTATAAGGTTAACAGCTGATCTTTCAGCACAGACTCTGCAAGCCAGAAGCGAGTGGCAGGACATATTTAAAGTGATGAACAGAGGAAACCTACAACCAATATCACTCTGGCCAGCTAGGATATCATTCAGATTTCATGGAGAAATTAAAATCATTACAGACAAGCTAAAGTTAAGAGAATTCAGCACCACCAAACCAGCTTTACAACAAACACTAAAGGAACTTCTCTAGGCAGTAAACACAGGGAAAGGAAAAGACCTACAAAAACAAACCCAAAACAATTAAGGAAAAGGTAATAGGAACATACATGTCGATAATTAACTTAAACCTAAATGGATTAAATGCTCCAACCAAAAGACACAGAGTGGCTGAATGGATACAAAAACAAAACCCTTATATATGCTGTCTACAAGAGACCCACTTCAGACCTAGAGACATATACAGACTGAAAGTGAGGGGATGGACAAAGATATTCCATGCAAATGGAAATCAAAAGAAAGCTGGAGTAGCAATTCTCATATCAGACAAAATAGACTTTAAAATAAAGATTATTAAAAGAGACAAAGAAGGACACTACATAATGATCAAGGGATCAATCCAAGAAGAAGATATAACAATTGTAAATATTTATGCACCCAACATAGCAGCACCTAAATACAGAAGGCAAATGCTAACAGCCATAAAAGGGGAGACTGACAGTAACACAATCATAGTAGGGGACTTCAACACTCCACTTTCACCAATGGACAGATCATCAAAAATGAAAATAAATAAAGAAACACAAGCTTTAAATGATACATTAAACAAGATGGACTTAATTGATATTTATAGGACATTCCATCTAAAACAACAGAATACACTTTCTTCTCAAGAGCTCATGGAACATTCTCCAGGATAAATCATATCTTGGGTCAAAAATAAAGCCTGGTAAATTGAAGAAAACTGAAATTGTATCAAGTATCTTTTCCAACCACAATGCCATGAGACTAGATATCAATTACAGGAAATAAACTATAAAAAATACAAACACATGGACGCTAAACAATACACTACTAAATAATTATGAAATCACTGAAGAAATCAAAGAGGAAATAAAAAAAAAATATCTAGAAACAAATGACAACGAAAATACGATGACCCAAAACCTATAGAATGCAGTAAAAACTTCCCTTCTAAGAGGGAAGTATATACAACCCTACCTTAAGAAACAAGAAAAATCTCAAATAAACAACCTACCCTTACACCTAAAGCAATTAGAGAAAGAAGAACATAAAAACTCCAAAGTTAGCAGAAGGAAAGAAATCATAAAGATGAGATCAGAAAATATGAAAAAGAAGTGAAGGAAATGATAGCAAAGATCAATAAAACTAAAAGCTGGTTCCTGGAGAAGATTAAAAAAAAAAAAAACATAAACTATTAGCCAAACTCATCAAGAAAAAAAGGGAGAAGACTCAAATCAACAGAATTAGAAATGAAAAAGGAGAAGTAACAACTGACACTGCAGAAATATAAAGGATCAAGAAAGATTACTACAAGCAATTATGTGCCAGTAAAATGGATAACCTGGAAAAATGGACAAATTCTTAGAAAAGCACAACCTTCTGAGACTGAACCAGGAAGAAATAGAAAATAGAAACAGACCAATCACAAGCACTGAAATTGAAACTGTGATTAAAAATCTTACAACAAACAAAAGCCCAGGAGCAGATGGCTTCACAGTCGAATTCTATCAAACATTTAGAGAAGAGCTAACACCTATCTTTCTCAAACTCTTCCAAAATATAGCAGAGGGAGGAACACTCCCAAACTCATTCTACGAGGCCACCATCACCCTGATATGAAAACCAGACAAAGAAGTCACAAAAAAAGAAAACTACAGACCAATATCACTGATGAACATAGATGCAAAAATCTTCAACAAAATACTAGCAAACAGAATCCAACAGAACATTAAAAAGATCATACACCATGATCAAGTGGGGTTTCTCCCAGGAATGCAAGCATTCTTCAATATAAATGAATTGATCAGTGTGATACACCATATTAACAAACCAAAGGATAAAAAGCATATGATAATCTCAGTAGATGCAGAAAAAGCTTTTGTCAAATTTCAACTGATTTATGATAAAAACCCCTCTAGAAAATAGGCATAGAGGGAATTACCTCAACATAATAAAGACCATATATGATAAGCCCTCAGCCAACATTGTTCTCAATGATGAAAAACTGAAACCATTTCCACTACTATCAGGAAGAAGACAAGGTTGCCCATTCTCAGCATTATTAATCAACATAGTTTTGGAAGTTTTAGCCATAGCAATCAGAGAAGAAATAGAAATAAAAGGAATCCAAATGGAAAAGAACAAGTGAAACTGTCACTGTTTGCAGATGACATGATACTATACATAGAGAATCCTAAAGATGCTACCAGAAAACTATTAGAGCTAATCAATGAATTTGGTAAAGTAGCAGGATACAAAATTAATGCACAGAAATCTCTGGCATTCCTATACACTAATGATGAAAAATCTGAAAGAGAAATTAAAGAAACATTCCTATTTACCACTGCAACAAAAAGAATAAAATACCTAGGAATAAACCTACCTAAGGAGACAAAAGACCTGTATGCACAAAACTATAAGACACTGATGAAAGAAATTAAAGATGATACAAACAAATGGAGAGATATACCATGTTCTTGGATTGGAAGAATCAATATTGTGAAAATGACTGTACTACCCAAAGCAATCTTCAGATTCAATGCAATCCCTATGAAACTGCCAATGGCAATTTTCACACAACTAGAACAAAAATCTCGCAATTTGTATGGAAACACAAAAGACCCCAAATAGCCAAAGCAATCTTGAGAAAGAAAAACGGTGCTGGAGGAATCAGGCTCTCTGACTTTAGACTTTACTACAAAGCTATAGTAATCAACACAGTATGGTACTGGCACTAAAACAGAAATATAGATCAATGGAACAGGATAGAAAGCCCAGACATAAACCCACACACCTATGGTCACCTTATCTTTGATAAAGGAGGCAAAAGTATACAGTGGAGAAGAGACAGCCTCTTCAATAAGTGACACTGGGAAAACTGGACAGCTACATGGAAAAGAATGAAATTAGAACACTCCCTAACACTATACACAAAAATAAACTCAAAATGGATTAAAGACCTAAATGTAAGGCCAGACACTATAAAACTTAGAGGAAAACATAGGCAGAACACTCTATGACACAAATCACAGCAAGATCCTTTGTGAGCCACCTCCTAGAGAAACGGAAATAAAAACAAAAATAAGCAAATGGGACCTAATGAAACTTAAAAGCTTTTGCACAACAAAGGAAACCATAAACAAGACGAAAAGACAACCCTCAGAATGGGAGAAAATATTTGCAAATGAAGCAACTGACAAAGGATTAATCTCCAAAATATAGAAGCAGCTCATGCAGCTTAATATCAAAAAAACAAACAACCCAATCCAAAAATGGGCTGAAGACCTACATAGACATTTCTCCAAAGAAGATATACAGATTGCCAACAAACACATGAAAGGATGCTCAACATCACTGATCATTAGAGAAATGCAAATCAACCTACAATGAGGGAGCACCTCACAGTGGTCAGAATGGTCATCACCAAAAAGTCTACAAACAATAAATGCTGGAGAGGGTGTGGAGAAAAGGGAACCCTCTTGCACTGTTGGTGGGAATGGAAATTGATACAGCCACTATGGAGGTTCCTTAAAATACTAAAACTAGAACTACCATATGACCCAGTAATCCCACTACTGGGCATATACCCTGAGAAAACCATAATTCAAAAAGAGTCATGTAGCACAGTGTTCATTGCAGCACTATTTAGAATAACCGGGACATGGAAGCATCCTAAGTGTCCATTGACAGATGAATGGATAAAGAAGATGTGGCACATATATACAGTGGAATATTATTCAGCCATAAAAAGAAACAAAATTGAGTTATTTGTAATGAGGTGGATGGACCTAGAGTCTGTCACACAGAGTGAAGTAAGTCAGAAAGAGAAAAACAAATACCTTATGCTAACACATACATATACGGAATCAAAAAAAAAAATTGGTTCTGAAGAACCTAGGTGCAGGGTAGGAATAAAGACTCAGATATAGAGAATGGACTTGAGGACAGGGGGAGGGGAAGGGTAAACTAGGACAAAATGAGAGAGTGGCATTGCCATATATACACTTCCAAATGTAAAATAGCTAGCTAGTGGGAAGCAGTTGTGTCGCACAGGGAGATCAACTTGGTGCTTTGTAACATCTAAAGGGGTGGGATAGGGAGGGTGGGAGGGTGATGCAAGAGGGAGGGCATATGGGGATATATGTATATGTATAGCTGATTCACTTTGTTATACAGGAGAAACTAATACATAATTGTAAAGCAATTATACTCCAATAAAGATGAAAAGAAAAACAAACAAGTGATGAAACTAAGCCTCAGAAACGTTAAGTGCTTTGGCAAAAGTCTCCTTGCCAGATATGTACATCATGAAGCAAGAATCAGATATTCAAATCTCCAACCTAGAACACAGAAGCCTTCAGATGCCCACACTGCCTTTTCTAATTGTCTGTCAATCAGTACAAGCAAAACACTTGAGGAAGACCCACCCTTTCCTCAGGCCAGCTTCTGTATCAGATGGCAAAGATAGAAGGAGCTCTGCATTTAGAAATAATCTATCAGGTCCAAGTAAACATTTAGTGATTAATAAAAAACAAAATGGTGTATTAAATCTAATGTTTTCAGGCAAAAATCATATCAAGTAAATGTATTAGACTTTTAAAAGCATTCAAAATGTGGGAAATGTGGGGGAAGGAATGACAACCAAAATCAGAAAGAGTACAAAAGCCAGGTAATGCATCTGATAAAACATGGACTTAACAAGTCTTTGCTTCTCCCTACCCTTCACTGTACTCCTTTTCACTGTGAAAACTGCACACTTTCGTTGCCTCTCCACGAAGCTTATCATACACTTAACTTTCAAAACTGATCAAGATTAATTAAAAAAAAAACATTGACTGTGATGTGACGGCACTTTACAAATACAAAGATCTTCCCTACATGTTCAATAGCAACATGTTCTGTTTAGCACATGCTTCAAATTGTTCTAAATCACAGTGTGTGAACATCTCTCCCCAATAGGACTTTGCAGGGAATCAAAGATTCCTTGAGGTCTATACAATAATGATGTTTAGATGAGGGTTGAGAACACAATACATTTCCAAGAATACACATTCTACTATGAAGAACTCATACCTTCATCTCTAATGGCATGGTAGGAGATCTTCAGGTTCTTACATGTCTACATCCTATAAAGCTGTGAGTGCAGAAATAATAGATTTCAATATTATTAAGAAGAGGATGCTGATCGTAATTATGGAAAAATGCAATGATGAATAAAATTATTATGGTAATTGTGAAAAAGAAATGGATCACCATGACAAGAAAGATGAACAAAATATACTTCATTATAATGTGAAAGGCCACTTGAAGATCTATATAAAGCACTTTATAAATTTGTTTCAAATGCATTGTCTTGAATCAATTATAAAAACTCCTAGTACATGCTATTTTTCATATTCAAGATGGCAGAACTTTGAATTTTTAAACAGGCATTTCACCTTTCCTAGAAGGTTACCAAAACAAAACAAAGTAAAACAAAACAAAGCTTTAGTGGTAAGGAAAT
Source organism: Mesoplodon mirus (assembly GCF_964341445.2). NCBI lineage: Eukaryota > Metazoa > Chordata > Mammalia > Artiodactyla > Ziphiidae > Mesoplodon > Mesoplodon mirus. Next base: position 5,829,237 of record NC_138990.1, on the reverse strand, counting down.
ACTGCTGACACAAGAAACTATTCAATATTTTCCCTTTTAAAACAATCAGGGCCACCTTCTATTTGAGGAGTGCCTTAAGAAATCTGGAAAGATCTCAATCATGAAGGTTTGTCTTTCTGGAAAACTGCAAGAGTGACAGTAAATTAACACAAAAACACAGAAAATCATGAACATCCACCATCAACCATGGGGATGTAGAGTGTTTAACAGGTGTGCTCAGTTGCTGATTGAAATTCACTTCTGCTAAGAAGAGAACTATGTTATGAAATACTAGTTTTTATGGAAATTTTTCTACCATGAGTTATCCAACTTCCTCACTTTCTGAAATAAAGCTCCCTGAGTCTAAATAAACCTTTATCTGCTGACTGGCCCTTCACTATTCACACCAGTTCCTGTGCTCTGCAGCACGCAGGGGCAGCAGTGGCAGTTGCTGAGATAGCCAAATATCTACGGCTGTTTTTATTCCCTGGGTTTTCATAGTGTTTGTTAATTTGTTTAATAGTTATGTTTGTTTGTTTTCCTTTTCATTATTCAGGTATTAGGGATCACTTTTCCCTGCAGTGAGAATATGTTCCTTCAAAGAACTCTCAACCCTTTAGGTTCGGCTATTTTGAATCTTATAGTACTCCAAGATGTCAGAAAGACAAGAATATCAGAATTAAGCATTATAAGCTCTGAAGAGAGAGGCTTTAAAAAAATTTTAAAAACCAATACCATCAGCTCCAGGCTTGTAGGTTACAGGCAGCATTTTTTTTTAAGTCACTTAGAAACAAAGTTCTTTGCTCCAGAGTTTATGGCTGGGTTAATTAGCTGGTCTTTGCTCTATTTAATTAATACACTATTTTTCATATGGGCATTTCAAAGTACCTTATAACTTTTTAAAATTGAAACTCTATTTATATCACTGATTATCAAGTTTGCAATGAATGCAAATGAACTATGGGATTCAACCCATTTGTTCACCTATTGGATGGCCAATCATTCCAAATGTCAGCCATTCCAGGAGGCTTTCCGTGTCCCTTAGGCTGGAGTGAGAGCTTCTTCTCTGCCTTTCCACAACACCTTCTTCTAGTCTGGACTCTTGCCTGTACTGTATTCTTATTATAACTGTCTGCTTTCCGACCGTGAGTTCCTGGAGACCAGGATTCATGTTTCAATGTCAGCAGGGTAGGTGCTGAGTTACGTCTGGTTGATTAATTAATACATCAATTGTTCACAGGCGTGTAGAGGATTAGAGCTAGGAAGACAGAAGCAATAGAGAACAGATCAAGCAGGGAAGGAGGGAGGAAAAGAGGAGACTATTATGGTAATATGCATACCCTGCTGGTAATGAAAAGTAAACATAAACAACGCTATGCAGAATCACTTGTAGTAGGGAAAATAAAATGCAAAAAAGCAGTAGAGTGATAAGAAGGGTGAAAGGGATAAGAATATTTTCTTTGCTTAGTTGGGATGGTGAAAGGAGTAGATAATAGGGATAAATTAGGCCCATTAAAATGTAGAGAGGGCAGGAGATTAATGCTGTATCCAAAAAGGTGGCAGTCCTAGGCTTATTCTTTAATTAGTGTTTAAAAGGGAAAAGAAAATTGGGCAATTAGAAAAATAACAACCACTCGGCAAAAACATCTCCTGAAAAACATCTCAGGAAGAGAATGAATATACATTAACCACGAGATTGGTCTTCTCGGCTGGGATATTAGGGAATCCGGCATGTTTGCTGAACACTTTTCTATGATTAGAAAAAGAAATCTTGTGGATCTGGTAAAATATGTCCAAATATTCTTAAATGCAAAGGCTGAATATGTTTGGGACAGAAATACCTCCCCTCTTTTTCTTCTCTGGGAATATAATCTTTGTTATGTCTTCAGTTATTATGGCCCCATCCAAGAGGACTCTGGGGAAGGTACAGGGAAGAAAGCCAAGGTTGGTAAAAACAATCACTCATTTCAATATGTCCATGCATAGGTTTATACACACACACTATTCTCATACAAAGAGGAGTCAGTCAGGTATGATGATTTTTCATGAACTATGGATATCAATGCAGAATGGCATAATGATAATGGGGAGGGACCCAGATTTAGGAACTAAATAACTTGGATTCACATTCAGGCTTCACCCCTTCTGAGACTCATAAACTTGAATTACTCATCATATGCCAGTTTGGATTCTCTGTTTCTCATCTGTAGAAAGGGAATAGCAGTGCAAGAGAGATTGCTGGAAGATAATGTATATAAAGTATGTGGTACATTGTCTGGCACATGGCAGATTGCTCAGTAAATGCTGATTCCTTTTCATTCATTCTCAATGGTCAAAATGGGAGTGGTGCTGATTAAATTTTCTTCTGGAACATGTCTATCCCCCAAAACAGAGGTAGCCAGTGATAGCAAATTGGTTTGCACTTTGCTTAAAACATTCAAATTTTCTCAGGACAGGGGCTTAGTTTTCTGGATATATGCAGGGGAAGCCAGAAACACTAAGGAAAATTAATGTTGAATTAGTGCCTGAGAGTGAGGTCAGGTGAGCACTTGGTGGAAATTTTTGCCTTCTGCTCACAGCAAGAAGAAGAAGACTCACTCAGATCTCACCTATTCCCTGGTCCAACTTTGGTTATCCTTTTTCTAAGCAGGTCAAGAGTCAACAGTCCCCTTTCCTTCTGTTGATGGACCTGTCTAGTGGGACCACATCTACCACATTCAACCTCCTTTTATTCTCCTGACCAGTGCACTGTCCCAGAAAGGACCAAGGCTAAACAGATCTCCAATTTGAGATTACAGAGACCCAACCCATGATACTAGGATGGATCAGAGAGATGGTACAAGTTGCATCTCATTCTTCAGATGTTTTCCTTTGCCTTTCTCCTTTGAAATGACCTGCCAATTTCCTCATTCTGCTCTCATTTCTCAGGAGCAGCTCCTACTGTTACATTAATCTGAGAACTTTATGACCACAGACTTATTAACAGATTACTGCCCTCAGGAATATTTGCATTTCTTAAAGTGTTCCAGATAGAGATGATCGTAGAAATGGCAGTTAAATTGCCCCATTTACAAGGATATTTAATGGAGCAATCATGAAGCCCCTTAACAGTCCCTTAGTCCTAACTCTTGGCAAATGCAAGGATCATCTCTTCAACTTGCTAGCCACATGGCTAGATCAGACAGTTGATAAAACATGACGGCCATGCCTTGACTTTTCCAACTTAAAGAATTTAGCACTGTTCTTGGGAACTATGTAGTTCTAAGGGACAGAGTCACTCACTGAAGTAAAATATCTGATGTTGGGCATATGAGAAATAAATCAGTAAACACAATAATGAGCAATGACATCATGAGCAATAAGCCTCATGGATATAGTCAACATAAATCCTCTTCCAAGCACTTTGGGACAGGGTCATAAAATTAGTGAATTCAGCAATGAAAGATGTTTCATATTTCAACTTCAGGAGAGAATATATTGCTCTGTCTTGTGGCACTTCAATTGAAAATTTCATTCTAATTTGATTAGTAAAAGACAGTCTCACTCATTGAAAATTGAAAAATGCAATTTAAAAAAAATCAGATTAAGTGGAAATCTCATAAAATGAAAAGAGGTGAACATTATGGCTAATTAAGCATAAGTTAGATCTAGCCAACAAAGACATAGTCTCTAGATAGTAGTGATTTATATTTTACCAGAGGTCAGCTTTCACTCCTTTCACTAATTTAGGCTCATTGTTACTAATTTCTTCCCCCTCCTCATGGATGTTATCATCCAGAATTTAATCAATTTGAAAGCAATACATTTTCTGAAGTCCCCATGTTCCTGTAAATCTGAAAGAGCAAATACCTCAAGGAAGGGTACAACCAGAACACAGCCATGATGTAACTGGCGAGCTCACTTCCTGAGGAGTTGTAGATGCTCTGGTATCACGCTTGAATTTTAATAATGGTGATTATATCATGGGCTCACCCCGGCAACATTTTCATTAGCTTGTTGTTTTTACACAGCTTTATCTATGTGCATGAGTGGTAATCAGAGGGCAGAGCAGTTATTATTCAAAATCCCAAACTGTGTAGTATAAAATATCACACTTCCTAAATGTTTTCTCATAGTGGGAAACCTGCTGGTACTGCAGAGTGACTACCATCACAGTCATAATTATTCACCAGGTGGGATGCATGTAAGGGTGGGACAGCCATGAGCCCATTCACATTATAGGTATAATTAGGTAATAGTGACAACCAGAATAGGAGAGCCCCAGGCTCTGCCTGACTAAACAAAATGGTGGTACATCCCTAGTCTACAAACATCAAGCATGTACAATGGCTTCTCATTCAATTACTGAGACTTTCTTTACAATAAGATAATTCCATGTCAGAGTGAGAGACTAGGGCTTCCCTGGTGGGAAGTGCAGTGGTTAAGAATCCACTTGCCTATGCAGGGGACACAGGTTCAAGGCCTTGTCCTGGAAGATCCCACACGCCACGGAGCAACTAAGCCTGTGTGCTACAACTACAGAGCCTGCGCTCTAGAGCCTGTGAGACACAGTTACAGAAGCCTGCACACCTAGAGCCCATGCTCCACAACAAGAGAAGCCACCGCAATGAGAAGCCCACTTGCTGCAACTAGAGAAAGCCCACTCACAGCAACGAAGACCCAGCACAGCCCCCCAAAAAATAAATTAATTAAAAAAAAATGAGTGAGAGACTAGAGGTGGGACAGACTGGACCCAGAAGGGCTGATGGACACATCAAGGGTCAGGCAGGTACTTGGTGAAGGCTCAAGAGCAGACATCTACTGAGAGAACAAAGTTTGGGCAGTAAATGATGAATTTTCTAAGGGGTGGCCAGTTATGGTGAAAAGAGCATGTGCTATGGAGAAAAACAGACTTGGAGGAGAATTCTGGCTTCATTTAACTAGTTTTGTTGGGACTGTCAGCATTTAGGGTAATGCATGTGGATTTTTTTGGTCCATAAGACTGATTGCAACAAATTATTAGGAGAGGAGACGAGTTAATATATTATGATCCAAGCAAATAACCTATTCATTTAATCATTTAGACATGAAGTCTACACACTAATCTACTCTACAAGTAAGGCAATTTGCTAAGATTTGGGTTTCTGGTGGTGAACAAAGGCCCTGACTTCACACATTCTATAAACTAAGCAGCCATTAAGTAAGAAACACACATATAAATGATTAATTACAGGTTGTGCTATGTGCTTTGAATAGAAACCTCAGAGAGAAAATAACTGTGTACCGAGGAAATAATGCATTAACAGAGACCTGAAAGTTGAGTAGGCATTAACTGTAAGAACTTAGAAGGAAGAGTTCTTCAAAGATGGAAAATTGTGCATACAAAGAAAGACAGCAAGAAAAAGACCAATGAGTGTGAGGATTGAAAGCAGTCAGGGAGTAAGAGAGAGCATGACCTAGGAGAATAAGTTACAGGTAAGATTATGTATGGCTTTCAAGATCATATTAAAGAACTGTTCAAGACACTGGGAAGCCACTGGAGTGGTCTTGAGCAGAGAAGGCATATGATCTAATTTCCTGTTTTAAGCACTCTTTCTGGAAGCTGGAGAAGGTATTATGGTAGATGACAAAAGAGAAAGGAGAGATGATTGCATAGGTCAGAGAGAGAGAATGGTGACTGAGGTGGTGGCAGATGGCTTCTGAGTTCAGCAAGGAGTGATCACTGGCTATTCTAGCAGCTGGATGAAACTTTTCAAAGTCAGGAAATAAAGTAAGAGACGGTAGACATTGGGGTTGTTGGGAAATGGGCAGGAGTGCCACAGCCGTGTTAGTGTGCACGAGAGTGTTTTCTTCTAAATCTGTGGTGGTGCAAAGAGGTCAAAATAGGGACTTAGTTTTAAAGTGCAAGTTCCTGGGATCAGATGTAAGGTGGGGCATAGTCTTTAAGTCAGGGGAGTGGGGCACACATTCACAGGAAATACTATGGCTTACCCTAGGCTGACTTGTCTGAAATGATGGCTTGGAATTAATTTAATACCTATAACTAGGAATAGGATTGGTTTCAGACACCAGGAAGAGCTGAACCAGCAAGTGACAGCTATGAAACACAATTTTAGGAAGACAGAGGACCCAGCTAACCCAAGGCAGACACAAAGGCACATAGTATTCTTTATTAATTTAATCTAGGTATATGTTTTTAACACTCTCCCAGTTAGGAAAATTTATAATTACACACATTTTACAAAAAAGGATACAAGATCAGGTAAAATATAAAGAAGGACATGAACAAAGATACAATTTCAGAACGCTGGCACACACACACAAAAATAACATGTTGATTAATATTCAATAGAATGGTGATCTTTTATTCATTGTTTCATAATGATGTAAATCCAATTTCTCAAGACTGTAGAGGGCTCTGGGTATTAAAATGTCTGGACCTTGTCTTCTATGCAGTTTCAAGGTGGCTTATTCCCAACACAATGCTACTTATAATCAGCTGGCAAAATAATGAGCTATGCCTTTCATGTCATTCCATGGAGGGAAAAGAAAAATACTTAGGCTCCCTTCTTTGCTTGTTTGTTTTTGAAAGCAAAGAACATTTCCTTTATCTGCTTTGCATTTTTTTTTATTTTCTAAATCCTATTGTGATACCAGGAAGAGATGTTTGGTTTTCCCACTATGGGCTTAGATGGGCCCTTATACCTGATTATGTCTAGAAGTCATTGATGCCCAATCAGAAGGACTATGACTGTAATTTTTGACTTGAGTTGTTAGAATCAACAAGTTCTATCTTTGCCCAAATAGAATCTTTAAGTTTACTTTTCAAAATTGTTAGATCAAGATTCACAAACCAAAATTTCACATGAATATATTCTATGCTGTTAGATTTTTTTTTCCCGCTAAGGCATGAAAGTCAAATTTACAATGCTAACATTTCTCTAAGAAAGGTCTAAGTGATATATACTTTTCTGCAAATAGGCAACAGATCTGTCTGTCTATAAATATGCTTATAGTCCTATTGGACTGGAGAAAAAGAAGCAGACATACTGAATTCAATAAATGGACTATAAAACCAGGAGAACATTCATACATTAGAAAGCTACTGTCAAGAACAGTCAACTGTTCCTTTACATAACTGAGTTCAATAAACATTTACCAAGAGTCTGCAAGTAAGCCCACTAATTGTCACAAGGAATACAAATTGATAAAACCCCTGTCCTCAAGGAACTAAAACACAAAAAGCAACATAAAATATAGATTTTCTTCACTAAAGCCATTAGTAGGTACTAGAAAAGAGAAACTTGGTTTGAATTATATTTGATTTTAAATATAGATCACTCTTCACAGCAGGAATCTGAAATTAAATAATACATATACACACATACACACATATATATACAAAGCATACATATTAAACTGATGCATCAATTATATTATTATTAATCTCCATAATTAATATTAATAAAAAGTACTTATATTAATGCACAAAAGTTTTCCTCAAATAAACAAAAGGTTACCTGTCATCTCAATAGTATAAATAGAACCTCAACTCATGAATTTCCTTATCTTTTTTTTTACTACCTGCAGATATCCACTTGGTTTTAAGCTATAATATAAACATATACAGCCATGCAGGCACCCACCCACCCATCACCCTTCACCACCATGACCTGTATACTTGACTGTAAAAAATAAATCTGTCATTTAAAATATGACATATAAAATATGATTTTAAAATTATGCTAAACTTGTCTCCAATTAAAAATATTTTAAGCACTGCTACACCTGGTATATTTGCTATAGAACAAAATCTCCAGTTAATTTATCTTTGTATAAAAATAGTGACATTCCAGTTTGGCCATGCAAGGCACCGATCCTCCCTGGGAGTGATGATGTAAGGCCTAGTAATGTGAAGCATCAGGATGCACAGGGAGTATCTGTTGATGTATGCCACCTTAAATAATTTAGTATGTTGACATACTTTCCACAGGAGTAGTCTTGTCTTAACAGCAGTAAATACAGCTACAAAGCAGTGACGAATGGCAATTGGCTGAGGACACTAATTACACTGCCTTGACTTGAATTAAAATTGCTAAACAGCAAATGAGATTACCAGCCTAAAGATAACCTTAATTTAAATGCGAGGCTGCATTTACCTCATCTACAGTGTAATTTTCCAGAGGTGTAGAAAGATACAATTTTAATGGAAATCCATTGTTTAAAAATATAATTAAAAATATAATTAAAGTCTCTGGTCCCTCCCTCTGTCCCCCTCTTGGATTTTATTCTACAGGCAAGATGTGCAGACTGACTTAGAGGTCAGAATGAAAACATTCAGATCTTGTCCTCTTGGCCAGACATTACTTTGAGTCCCACCTACGTTTTTAATGATCAAGAGCTGGCTAGGGGACAAGCAAATGCCAAAGGAGTTGGGGGTGGGGGAGGAAAGGGAAAATGACCTTTTCCAGTCCCCGGAGCTATAAGAAATCTTACAAATGATAAGAACTCAACTCCACCATTTGATTAATGAGGAAGCTCAAAGCCCAGAAAAGCCAAGTGATTTTTCTAAGAACACAGAGCAAGAAGGCAGCACTATCCAGTGGGAAAGATATTGGCCTAAAATTTGGAAACAGAAAATCTATGTTTGAATTCTGTCTCTTATACTTACTGGTACTGTGGCAGTCCACTTATTTTCTCTGAGAGTAACAAGTAAGAGATGGACTTTTAGAAAAGTTCTATATATAAGCCAATTTTAAATTCCTGTCTACTCTTCTCATTAATGAAACAGAAGAGAAATAAGTAAATAACAAAAGGGAGACAAGAAGAAGAAAGAAAAACAGAAAGAATTTAGATCATGATGATCATTTGGCAACAGGGTCTCCTTTGCAGAAGATAATAAGGTGGCTTTGGTTAATGTAAGCCTTGTGCTACAGTGAAAACCACCTTGAAGAAAGGACTCCTAGTTTTTAACTCCAATCTCATCCGTATTTAGTCGTATGACCTTTGATAGATGTTTAAAATTTCTGATACTTATCTGTAAAATGAGGAAACCTCCTCATCTGTGTGAAAATGAGACAGATCAGGTTAGCTCCAAGATAGCTTTTGAAATTCCATGATTCCACAAATATTCACAATTGCTGGAAATAGAAATTTCTTCTGAGGATGAGAAATCGATATTTTCAATGTATAAATTTAGGGAAGATTCATTAACCAGGCTGAATTATGGTAGAGACTTTCACTGGGTCCTAATGCTCTGAATAGTTCTACTTTCTAGATGGGGTCCTGACTAGCCAATTAATCATGTTTTCCTTGTGCCACGACTTCATGCCTAGCCCTGTAAAAGATGTCCATGTTTGCTTATATTTAACTACACTCTAAACTCCGAGTTGTTGTCAAGAAAATAAACAAAGTATTGTTTGTGGTTGAAATACACTAATCGGAGTGTCATCTAGTCACCATACTGTACATTGGAATGGCAAAATACATTCCTCCCGCAAAGAGAGGTATTTAGTAAGACATTTTTTGTTCTAAAAGAACATTTTTGTTACTCTTGATATTTCTAAGATTCTTCAAATAGTCCTTAGTGTCCCAGTCTCAACTCTAAGATGAATCAAGAGAATGTGTCTGAGGCTGAGAATATACTAGTATTAGTTGTTTTCCTATTTGGAACCAATGAGGAGTGAAGGAAAAGGTGAAGGAGGGTCGAGGAAGGGCAACTGAATGGGTTGATGTGTGACTCACTTCCTTTTTCAAAAGGAATTCAGTCCATTAATAGGTCTTGCAAGGACCATATCTCGCCTGTCCTTAGCACAATTTCTGGCACATAGTAAGTACTGAATAAATGCTTGTTGGTGGAATGACAGCTACTGAATCCAGAAATTTAGCCAATAAGGCAGAGAAAATCTAAGTGATGCTGGGATTTGTTGGAATCTTGATATGAAATGTCAGTAAAATCTTATCAATCTTATTTTTTCCTAAACTAGTTGCCTATCTACTAGTTTTCTCTTTTATAACTTTGTCTCTACCCTTTAAGCACAATAGTGCTCCTGGCCTGCCTTGGCCATCTAGGAAAACACTATCTGATTTAACATTTTGAATGGCGTAAACTCTGACTATGAAAAACATTGTTTCACTAGAGAAAAGTTTTGAGGCCACTGTGCATTTAAAGTTTAGCAATCAATATACCGAAACTTTTGTAGCCCTTATTAAACGGGTTGGAACAACTTGTATTTCAGGTCATGAAAATGGGTTGTTTATTTTCCTGTCTCCTCCCTGGTCAGTGAATATAGGAAAGAACAATCAATGACAACAACTGAAGAACCAGATTTCTCAGAGATGCACATGACTGCTGCAAAAGTAGTTCTTATAGGGCTTCCCTGGTGGCGCAGTGGTTGAGAGTCCACCTGCCGATGCAGGGGACACGGGTTCATGCCCTGGTCTGGGAAGAACCCACATGACGTGGAGTGGCTGGACCCATGAGCCATGGTCTCTGAGTCTGCACGTCCAGAGCCTGTGCTCCGCAACGGGAGAGGCCACAACAGTGAGAGGTCCAAGTACCGCAAAAAAAAAAAAAAAAAAAAAAAAAAAAAAAAAAAAAAAAAAAGTAGTTCTTATAATTTGGAAATTAAGGGACCATAAAAGACAGCATTCTAGAGAAAGAGACTTCGCAAGATAATCAGATACAGTGATTTCCATGAGGCTGTACTTAGGCCCAAATCCATGGTACCCTGGATATTACCTTTTGTCACTGACTTCGCCAGTTAAACTAACGAGGTATGGGACAACTGAATCTCTATGGCCAGACCTTCAAAGCATTAGTCATGAGATTTTTCCCATGGATTTCCACATTCATGATTCCTCTGACCTCAAAGTCTTAATTATATGCTTTGCATGAAGGCGTATTCCTATTACAACATCTTCTGATTAATTAAGGATTAATTTTAAAAAGAAAAAGCCTTCTTATTTAGTTCTTGCGGTACAAATGCTCCCTGGCTATTTGACATTACACTTCTATCTGGAAAATTTGCCTATGAGTGAAGATGTATTTAATGGTTGAGGTCCGCGTTGTGTCACCTCCAGTTTGGCACTGTGTGGCAGAACTACACCACGTGGGCCCAGGCATGGGCCTGGGAGTCTGTAGATCTAGGTTTGCATCATCTTTGCTAATTTATTTTCCTTCTCTGTGTCCCACCCAGATTGCTTCTTGATGAAAAGGAGACAGGGACAATTTGGGGCTGAATGTCTTGGGACTCTAACATTCTACTGCCCCCTGGAGGGCAAGCCTTGACGATTGCTGTGGAAAATCTAAGGGTCTTGTGAAAGGTGGAAGGGTGGGATAACAAGATTTTATAAGCATCAGGAAGAAATCAACGATTTGACTCAGATTTGTGAATATGTTACATCTTACATGGCAAAAAGGACTTACAAATGTGATTAAATTAAAGGTCATAAGATTAGGACATTTCCTGAACTATCTAGGTGGGCTCAACCTAAATTGCATGAGTCCTTAAAAGCACAGTATCTTTCCCAGCTGCAGAGAATAAGATAGATGGCAGAGTGAGAAGGATTTGGCCCCCTTTTGCTGGCTTTGAAGATGGAGAAAGGGGCCATGAGCCAAGGAATGTGGGTGTTCTCATGAAGCTGGAAAAGGCAAAAAACTGGATTCTCCAGAATTCTCCAAAAATTGGAGACTCCAGAAGGAATGCAGCCCTATCAACACCTTTATTTTAGCCCCTTAAGACTCACTTTGGACTTCTGACCTCCAGAAATGTATGATAATAAATTTGTGTTGTTTGAAGTCACTACATTTGTGGTAATTTGTTACAGCAGCAATAGAAAACTAATACAGAACTGCTCGCTGAAAGCAACTAGGGAAAGTGTTCAGGGTCTTAGAACATGGTCAGGGAGTTAGCAGAGGTGTTTTCTTTACTCACTTCTTATTTTGCAACTTTTCTCCCTCGCAAGGATTTCCACATCAACATATTCAGACTCAGAATAGGACCTAAAATATTCCCACTAGATTATAAGCATATGAGTGACTGTTACCAGCTTCAACTATGCAATTTCATTTTATCATGGATCAAAGCCTTGGGGTAAGAGATGAACTTCCAAAAATTTTTTTTTTCAAAGAATACCTAATGACAGAGGAAGATTAGGGCAGGAACAGGGGCCCTTCTCAGGATTTTTAAAGTATTCCACATAGGCAGGTACAAACTCTCTCTGTCCTTATGGCTACATTTAGATATCCTGCAAACTTTTGTTGCTTTTTGTCTTGACAGCATACTCTGTCTAATCTAGTGGTCTTAATCATACACTCTAAACTGTCAAAAAAATTTAGGGGAGAAAGAAAAATATATTGGTAATAGGGTCAGAAGTTGGGGAAAAGGGATGAAAACAAAGGAAAAATAAAAGGCTTTTTAAATTTGAATGTTTAAACTTCTCAAAGATGTAGGCATTTAAGGTTTTAAAAACTGAGACGCATCTGTGATAACTGTAAGAATCATTTTCTCTACCATTCCCTACCATCTGCCTCTTTCTCTCTGTTCTTCCTTTACGATGCTGTCTTTCCCTGTACTTTTCTGCCTGGTGTCCTGCCCTTTGCCTTGAAAGGATCATTGGTAGCCAGAACCCTTCTTTTATTCCACTACTTCACTCAGATCCTTGGACCAGACCACATAACACTTAGAAACACAAAAGTGTTTTGTGTAAGACAAAAGGGAAAGGCCCTATTTAAAGAAGTCCACATGAAGTATAGATGAGCAACATATATAGCTGATTTATAAACCAAACCAGAAGTCTGTGACAGCACTTTGTTATATGGTGTGAATAAAACTTAACAAATTACTATTTAGTCGACTATCTCCTACTGTGTACTATTTTTCATTCCCTTATCTTTCTTCACCTCCTCCTCCTACATTATAAATTAGCACCATATCCTGGCACTTTTCAGACACAACAGATGTAATGCTATCAACATTCTGATAATGCTGAAGTTCCAGGCATACTGTTTGCTGTCAGTGATCCGGCATTTTTATTATAACTTTCTCTTTCTCTAATGTATTCAACCATTTGATATATATGTGTGTGTGTGTGTGTATATATATATATATATATATATATATATATATATATATATACACACACACACACACACATATATACATAGAAATATGTGGACTACAATACCAATTGTTAAATGGGCCATGAATCAATCTGAGCACCTGGAAACATCTGCTCACCTTTAAATAATAAATTCCTTATTTGAATCATGAATTTTCAAAAGCATCAGGAGCAAGCACCATAATTCACTACAGTTTCTAATACCATATCTAGCTAAAGTTCTAGATGCATCAACCATCCAAAGATTGGTCCTAAAGCAGTATTCCACCCAGAACCATTCTTTTCTAGATTTCTGGTGACTTTTTTTTTTTTTCTGGTGACTTTTAAGACCCGCACTCACACTATGTCATGTTGAGGAGTTGCAGGAGCCATGAGGAGGACAGAAAGACAGACATGTTGGATAGACAAAACACACACACACATATGCACACACACATTTACACAAAACAAGATTTAACCTAATTATACTGTGAATTACAAGGACTACAAAGAAGCAGGCCAAGCAACAAAACTTATGAAATGTCTAAATATTCCCTCCTACCCCCTCCGTCCCCACCTTCAGGAACATGCAAAATACATTTCACAAGTGGCAGAAAATGAGAAAGTGAATAATTTTCAGGCCGAAATACAAAAGAACATACTTAATGTGTTCAGACATGTAACTCTAACCCGACAATAACTATGCTTATGCCCCACCCCCACCCCATGACATTCCACTCAGCCGAATCACCAGAACCCATTTAGAAAGATGCACTGAAACACAGCATTCTACAGCACTGGAGAGGGATCTGCGGACACACATGATGTCCAGGTCTCTGAGAAGAACAGAGTACACAGGCTATTAAAGGTCCAGACAAGAAATTAAATGGTAATGTAATTCTTCTGTACGTGAACTGTTGCAACACAGCATAAGATGCAGGTTTAAGGGAGGGACATGGACAAAAAGTAAAAACGTTTAGTCAAGATGTTTCCAGCAGCAGTTGACAGTCTAAGTGAAGTGCGAAGGGTCTACATCTTTCATTCTAGAGTAAAGTGGGTACAGCATGTCCCCTACATACGAACTTTCAATTAGCAAACTTTCAAAGATGGGAACGTGCCCCTGTATGCCAGCTGTTGTACTGTACTAGTGTACTTTCCAAGGTACTGTACTGTAAGCTAAAAAAATGTTTCCTTTATTTTTTGTGTTTGTTTTTTATGTATTACTGGTGTGAAAGTATTATAAACCTATTACAGTACAGTACTATATAGCTGATTATGTTAGTTGTGTACCTAGGCTAACTTTGTTGGACTTACGAACAAACTGGATTTACAAACATGCTCTTGGAATGGAACTTGTTCATATGTAGGGGACTGACTGTACTGGTGACTATTCAACTCCTACAAGGACGGGGCTGGGGGGCTAGGGATAAAAGTGGCAGAATCAGCTGCAGCCTGGCTTCTGCCATCCACAGAGGCTGAGGGGAGAGCACCAGCTGGGGCTGATATACGTGATGGCTGGCTCACAACAGCTCCTGTAAATGGGCTCAACATCAAGTCATACAGTAGGTTTCACTTATACGAGCTTATGGTCCCAGCAGCTGATGCAGAAGATGAACCAACAGAAGTCATCACAGTGATGGATTTAAATAAACCTGCGGCAATTTAATAAGGTGGGAAGAGCTTTGGGGCTTCAGAGACCTGCAGTGACCACGTGTTCTGCCGCCAATGGCCAGGCAACTCTCCAGTCCTCAGTAACATCACGTGTCAAGTGAAGTTGTGGGGCAGCAGTTCTCCAAACGTTCTGAGGAATGACAGTTTGATATGTCGCTCTTTAACAAAAAGGATTCAGTGGACAGACAGGATTGAGAACCACTCCGACCATATTCCCTTTCCCCTTCCCTTCCCACTTGGAGATTCACGATGCAATTAACATGCTCAAGACTAAAAGGTCCTGTGGAAAACGTGCTTTAACCCTAGAATTTTTAACCGTTTTTGATCTTCAAACTCTCATAACATTACTCCCTGTGATAGAGAGCTTCTGAAATGTCTCTCAGTGATCCCCATGCATTTGGGTAGTCTCTCCCTTTGAATGTGGGTTAGCCCCAGTGATTGGCTCCTAATAAATAAACTATGGCAAAGGAGATGGATTATCACCTCCATGATTAGGTTATAAATTACTAAACTCATAGATAGAGAGAATAAATTAGTGGTTTCTGGAAGTGAAGGGTGGGGGTGGGAGAAATAGGTGAAGGGAGTCAAGAGGTTTAGAAAAAAATAATTAAGGTAGACCCCACTGTCCAAAAAGGGTATAGTTGACAAAATTGATATTTTGTATCAATGTCTCAGTAACCAACTTTTCAATTAATGCTATTCAGTCAATTTTTTCTCCATTGGAGGAAATGATTTTCTAATAAAAATTACTTTACAACAAAAATACCGTGACTTCTATCTCCTTAGCACCCCCTCTCTTGCTTACTGACTTTCCCAGTCTGTTGAAGCCATGTATCTACGGAGCAGCCCATTTGACAAGGAACTGAGGGCAACCCCTGGCCAGCAGCCAGCAAAGAACTATATCCTACCAACAATCACATGAATGAACTCGAAAATGCGTTCTCCCCAAGTCAAGCCTTAAGATGACTGTAGCCCCAGCTAACACCTTGATTGCAGCCTTGTGAGACTTGAGCCACTGAATCCAGCTAAGCCATACTTGGATTCCTGACTCACAGAAACTTTGAGATAATAAACATTGTTGTTTCAAACAACTGATTTGTTGGGATAATTTGTTACACAGCATTAGCAATACTAATATAATAGCATATAGAACTACTCTATGGGAAACACTTTGGAAAGTGCTGATGGGATTTTTAAGGTTATTTCTTACATATCTTTTAAATGTATGAGATAAAGGAAATCACTGGAAAACAGATTTTCCTAAATGCAACAGAGAAAAATTTGCATAAGCCTTTAAAGTATATGAACTCAGTTGTCACTAAATTAAAATGACTGAGCTGAGATTCACCTTTCCACTGTCAATGAGAAAGAACGTACAAAACAAAAGAAAAGATAGGCAAAGCTTTTTCAAGTACTTAAATATACCTCAATCCATGGGGATGCTCATTTCAAACTAACATCTATCCATTAAGGCAGGTCCTCAAAAGACTTCTTGTCCACACACTTGCAGATCATTTTCAGTCTTGAAACTCAGAGTATTAAAATTACATTTCATTAAGACTGCTCTTCTATCTAACAAGTCCCTGATTCAAGCAAGCCTTGCAAATCATTGAAACCACTCTGCCACATGAAACTATGATTCCATATCATATGGTCTCACCAGGATAAAAAAGTAAGTTGAATAACTATGAAGCACTGAGCACTGTGATGGCACATAATACATGTTTAAATGTTAGTATTATCATCATTACCTCTTTATCACACTTAATGAATATATAAATATATAAACAAAAATAAATATGTTTCTGTCTGTCAATGACATGCTAAAATTAATGAGGCTGATTTCCTCATAAATATACAGAAATTACAAAAGCAGATGAGCATGGTCTTCAAAGAAATCACACTGAACATCTCTGTGCTTTCGTCATGAAGTTGTCACCGGTCAGTGTTTTACATATAATCTGCTTTTGGATTACTTTTCTAAAGTAACATTTTTTGTAGATATTATTATTATTAAATACTCAAACAGTAAAATTCAGTTTTCTTATCCATCTCATTCAACATAATTTGCTGTGAATGATTTTTGGTTGTTTAAAAAACAAGGCAGAAGCTCACAAATTGATGATTTGCTGTGATAAGATCTTCCCAAAGATATTCCATGCAATATTTTACACACAAACCCATACACACACATAGCACACACTTTCAACTCTTATTTTTCATTGCAAATTTAACCTAAAGCAAATATGAAATTGAAAGTGTATTGATGTTTAAAAACCTAAGCAAAGTAAAAAAAATTAAACAACAATCACATCCTCTTATAAATATCAAGTGATTTACTCTTGCAAATACATAGGGAGTTAAAACCATAAGTTATTTTGTATCTGAATGGTAATATACAATGTGTTTTGGAAGATTAAATACTACCAACAGCATCAGGCTGCAGTGAGCAACTGATGAATGTTTATTGCATTAAATTAAACTTAGTTGTCTGAAGCTGCAGGGAACAGAAGGTTGGCTTTCAAGTTTACCTGCCTTCAAAGTACAGATAAGGACCATTAAAAGAAAATGTCACCCATAGATATCTGAATTTATCAAAGAGGAGAATTAGGGGAAGAATTTTCTTTTTAATATAGTATTTTTATGGTTTTGGTGGGTTTGCTTTTCATTTGCCAAAAACTACTATGACTAGAAAAGAGTCAGGAAAGACCATGTTCTGCCTTATTTGTTCTACTTATTTGCTTCTCTTTTTGGGGCCTCAGTTTCCACATCTGTAAAATGAGAAAGTTCCAGTCTTGTTAATCAAGATCAATACTACTCGCTATTGACAGGCAGAGAAGTATGCATGTGTGTAAGGAGGAGAGGGTGTTGGCATTTCTGGAGGAAGAGTGTCTGTGTATCTACTGGCATTCAGTAGTGGGAAGCAGGCAGGTCCTTGACCTGCCCAAGGCCTGGAACACCATTCAGGGTGTAGTCTATGTAAAGGCGCCCCCTGGAGCTAGGAGAGGGAGCAGCGGTGAAGTCAGGAATGATAAACAGTTTGTAGTGTGATAACAGACCTGTTTAACAAATTGTCCCAACAAAGTTCCAATGTTTCAGGGCTTCCCTGGTGGCGCAGTGGTTGAGAGTCCGCCTGCCGATGCAGAGGACATGGGTTCGTGCCCCGGTCCGGGAAGATCCCATATGCCGCGGAGTGGCTGGGCCCGTGAGCCATGGCCGCTGAGCCTGCACGTCCAGAGCCTGTGCTCCACAACGGGAGAGGCCACAACAGTGAGAGGCCCGCGTACCACAAAAAAAAAAAGTTCCAATGTTTCCCCCTTTGAACAATAGGATTTTCTCTGGCACCCTCTAATCTCACACTTATGATTCCAAGGCATAATGCCTTTGGGTCAAAGTCTTGTCCATGTTAATCCTAGGAGTAGTGACACAGATATTTTTCTCACTTGCCCCAACACACTAAACCCCTTCCCATCTTAGGACTTTTTTTTTTTTTTTTTTTTTTTTTTTTTTGCGGTACGCAAAACATTAAACTTTCTCTGTTCAAATGAACTACGTTTTTGTCTCCCAACTGGACTCTGACTAATACAGCTATCCTTTTAAATTAAAAAAAATATATTTGATAAGCCATATAATCTTTACAATATTCTTGTGAAGTGGGTATATTCACTTTAGACATGAAAACCCTTTGGACCAGTTTTATCATTAATTCAATGAATGTCTACTGAGTGGTGAACACAGGCCTGATGCATTGCTGTGCACTAAAAGTAAAATGGCTGAGGTAGAGCCAGAATCCAGGAGTCCAAGTTTAGGGTGACTTCCATTATATACTTAGGGTAGTAGTAAGTGTGTTGGTGGCACACCAGTGTTTGGAGAACTTTAGGGCACTACCTCTCAAATTTTAATATGCATACAAATTACTTGTTTAAGTAGAGATTCTGATTCAGTGGTTTTGTGTGTCCCCCCTAAATTCATGTTGATGTATTAACCCCCAGTGCCTCAAACTGTGACCTCATGTGGAAATAGAGTCATTGCTGATGTAATTAGTTAAGATGAAGTTTTACTGGAGTAGGGTTTAGGCTCCTGTATCAGTATGACTAGTGTCCTTCAAAAACAATGCCACATGAAGAGACACCTGTACACAGGGAGAATGCCACATAAACATCAAGGCAGAGATCATGGTAATGTATATGCAAGCCAAGGAATTCCAAAGATTGCCAGCAAAGCACCAGAGGCTAGGAGAAAAGCATGCCATAGATTCTACCTCAAATATGACAAAAGAAACCAACTCTGCTAATACCTTGATCTCAAACCTGTAACCTCTAAAACTGTGAGACCATTTCTGTTGTTTAAGCTGCCTGGTTTGTGGTGTTATGCGAAGGCAAAGTACAATACCTAGGAAACTAATATAGTGGGTTTGAGGTGTGGCCTGAGATTCTGAATTTCTAACAACCTCCCAGGCGATGCTGATGCTGTTGGTCTTTGGGTCACATTCTGAGTAGCAGGGAGCTAGTGTATAAGAGATGCCACTATACCTGCCACCCCCTCCTTTTCCTAGGGACACTTACTCCCCCTGTAGTACCAGCTAAAGAGACTAACCCCATAGTGAGACCAGTGACTCAGAAACTGTATGACCTGACTCAGAACAATGAAAGAAGTTTCTAGTTAAAAGTGGAGATAGAAATTACAATTGTTGAAAGTAAGGGTGAGGCCCAAGAGAGTTCATCTATGAGTGTAAATTAAGAGGAATAGCCAACTAATAGTTGGGGCTGAAAAAAACACACATACAGATGTAGCCAAGTCACTTCAGTACAAGAGGTGAAAGATCTGCAAACTCTAAATGCAGGGGCCCCTTGAGGAGCATTAGACATGGAAGCACCTTCTGTCACAATCTTGTGGGGTCCAATCCTGCTACAGCTGCCTTTTGGCTTCTATGGTTTCTCTCTTGCTGCTTTACGTGGACTCTCACAATGCCTCCTCTTTTCTTTCTTTCACTATTTGTAATTAAAGTGTTCTATTAGAATACACACAAAAAGATGTAAAATTGAACACATCTGCCTCCCACCATTGACCCCCGTCTAGCAGAGATGCTCAATTTTCTCCTACTAGCCATACTCCCCTTTTTCCTTTTTAGGAATCTTACCAGGGCATAAGTTCTCCTAGCTGGAGATTATGTTTCCCAACATCCTCTGCACGTGTAGCCATGGACAAAGTTTGGGGCACTGGTTATGTACAGAATTTCAGGGTCATGTCCTTACAGACAGAACTTGCCATGAACTTCCTTTTTCCCCATTCTCACAGCCAGGAAACAACAAGAGCAGCAGAGGTTGGACTCATGAAGGAAGCCATATGCAGGAAGGCGTATCACACCTGCTAACCTGGGTCCCTGGAGCATAAATGTCTCCCTGCCTGGGATCGCTGACCTAGCTTGTGTTGTCACATATTTTGGGGCTTCTCTGTTACAGCATCTTGACACGTGTCCTAAATAATACACACTCTGCAGCAAGCTTTCCACTAATGCTTTGCTTTTATAGAGACCTGCTCTCTAATTCTAAGCCATGGCTTGCTAGCTCCATTCAGCTTTATTTGAGGTTCATGCGAGTGGCAGAGATGTGTCTGTGTCCATGCCACTGCCAGAACATCAGCAGCCTCATTTTTAGCCAGGGCTGCAGGGCAACTTCCAGTCACAGTGTGGGCCTTAGACACTATAGTGCCTGAACTGAGACAGGCCCTTGTTCTCATTTAGAGCCAGTATTAGTCCATCCGTATCTATGTACAGGTGAACACAAAACAGAGACGAAGCAAACGCAAGAGTTGGGTGGCTAAGAAGAATTTCAAATAATAAGAAATATATATCTCCTTTTAAGAACTAATATATGCACAGCTAAGTCTTCTGTTAATCAGTTATATTGACTGACATATTAAGCGTAATCCCCAAGAATTCACAGTACTCAGCTAGAGCACCTCATTTTATTAAATAATTTTCCCTGTTTGGGCCAATACCATGGGCCTATTTTAGAGAAAGAGAAATGGATGGACAGGAAGCTTCAGTCCTTTCAGTGTGTGGAGCAGTTCAACGCAGATGCTGCCTCAGTGCAGCCCTCTATCTGCTCATAGACATTTCTCCACCATCCATTTAGTGTTCATTCATTTCATTAATTCTTACAGTTTATTCAAACAGGCAACAAACATATATGTGGCTTGCCTACTACTGAAGGTAAAATGGGCCCACAGCAAGCACAGGGCTTCAACTCCTAGCTGCATTTTCTTTTTTCTTTTCTTTTTTTTTTAATTTTTAAAGAATTTTATTTATTTATTTTTTTGGCTACATTGGGTCTTCATTGCTGCACGTGGGCTTTCTCCAGTTGTGGCGAGCGGGGGCTACTCTTTGTTGCAGTGTGCAGACTTCTCATTGCAGTGGTGTCTCTTGTTGCAGAGCACAGGCTCTAGGCATGAAGGCTTCAGTAGTTGCGGCACGTGGGCCCTAGATTGCACAGGCTTCAGTAGTTGTGGTGTGTGGGCTCAGTAGTTGTGGTTCATGGGCTCCATAGTTGTGGCTCATGGGCTCTACAGTGCAGGCTCAGTAGTTGTGGTGTATAGGCTTAGTTGCTCTGCGGCATGTTGGATCTCCCCAGACCAGGGATCGAACCCATGTCCTCTTCATTGGCAGGTGGATTCTTAACCTCTGTGCCACCAGGGAAGTACCTAATTGCATTTTCTATCACTTACTTATGCTTCCATCTGATGGGCATTTACTAAACAGTTGCTATGGAGGCCTAATACACCAAGGAATGGGTACTGAACCAGGAACTTACAGACTCACTGTAAAACACTGAAAGTAGGTTGTAGTAGGACATGATTAACCTCAACAGTCTGGAATCAATCTTGCTTCAATTCTCCAGCATCTACTGAGGGCCGCTAGCTGAGCACCCCTAAGTCCAGTGACCAAGCTCATCTATGTATCTGTTCCACATACTCACTGCAGGAGACTAGACAGGGTGGTGATATGTGGGGAAGAAGAGTTGCTGGCAAAGGAGAAATATGAACAGACTCTTGTCATAAAAGAACTCAAAGTGTTCAGCCTCCTGATGGCAGGCTAGTTGTCATTTTGATGTACTGTATGAAGGACACACTCTTCACACACACACACACACACACACACACACACACACACACACAACTGAGATGAGTTGGAAATTCATCACAAGAAGAAAAATGGAAATAATTCAGTTACTTAGTCCTGAAAATATAAATGAGGGAAGTAAAGGAGAAGTGTTATTTTTAAATGAATGAGCCTTTCTCGAGGGAGGGAAGCAGTTATTTACTGAGTTCTTGCTCCTCTAGGCCCTGTGCCAGCAGTCTTCACATGTGCCCCTGTTTCCTCATTTAGTTGCTCCATCCCCTGCCAGGTAGGTATTGTTAACTCTGTTTACAGAGGAAGAAGCCAAGGTTTGGAAAGGTCAGTAATGTCACCTGAAGTCAGTCACACAAGCGTCAAATGGCAGATGAGGAATGAGAAATTATATCTATCTGTCCCCCAAACCTATGTATTCTGTGCTGTATTACCCCACCATGTATGACACCATGTAAGAACAGAAACAGCTCACAGCCAAGCTGTCAGGAAGCTAGAAAGAGGAATCCAGGGCTGAGCCTCATCTGGACAGGGATCCTGTGAGCAACAGGAGGAAGGTACCAGAGAGTCAGAAAGCATCCTTTAGGCCAGCATCTTCCAACCCTATAGTATATAGGCCCATAGAATACACTCCTGGGCCCGTGGCTACAGCAGGGATGGTCACAGGGAAGACCCTCACATTTTCAGGGCCCTGAAAAGAATAAACGAAGGAACACAAATACCATATTTTAAAATATTTAAATGTTATAAATCAAGCAAGTTAAATAAGATATATTATATCCTCCTTTCTTAACAAATGCAGCTTCATAACTACCAAGAAACCCAGGTTCTAACTTGAAATTTCTTCGACCTGTCAAAGTGCCATCCTTGGTAGTACCTGGAGAATTAGCCTGGGACCTGGTCCCTCACCCACTGGTCCCCTTCTCTTTCTACTTCCAGTCTCAGAGCACAGCCCATCACGTGGGGCTTTGTGCTCATGACCGTGGACACCTAGCCCCAGCCACTTACCTTTCTCCACAAGTGACTGCATTTTGGGCAGCCCTGAGGGGACACAGCACTGCTGCTTGTCTGGCCCCAGGCAAGAGACCCCAGAGACACCAGAGGCAGGCTTGGAGCCATTTGGACAGTCAATTCAAAGTTTTGGTACATAAAGTGTGGTGCAGAATGGGGACATGGGCCCCCAAAGACCAGATGATCTCACTCCATGGATTCTTTATCTCATAGAGAGGAGCATAACCAGAGGAGGGCCAGAGCAAGGGTCTCACATGCCTCAGGGCAGGGTCCCTCTTGCCTGATTCTAAGGTCCGTCCTTGGGAGCCCTATACTTCTATCCACAAAGGGAGGAGAAAATTTGGTTTGTGGGGACACACTGTATCAGAAGTGTTCTAGATCATCAGTTCTCATCCCCTCTATACATTCAAACCACCTAAACATGGTCAGAAAAAGATATCTACCTTTAGCTATCCTCTAGGCTGAAGGTCTAGAGAGATATTTTCACCTAAGCAAACTTTGTTTAGAGCAATGACTTTTAAACATGGATATGTATACCCCTTTGGTCAATAGTCAAGGATAATTATAAGGAAAATGAATTCCATATTCTCACCATTCATATTCACCCTTTCCCAAAATTGATTAGCCTAAGAAGATGCATCTCTGTACAATTGTCCTTCCAGGTTACAAAGAATCACACACTTTTTAGCCAACGTAAATATCATTATTGCTTTGCCCTGATAATAGAAAGACATCCATGCACCAAAGGGATAAATCTAAATATTGTTTTCCAGGGTCTCCAAAGCTCCTATTAATAACTAATCAAGATACATCCCTTTCTTTTTCTGCCTTCCACATATTTCCTTGAAGCATGCAGCTTGGCATTGCAAAGGTTACTTTGTCCCCTGACTGAAATACCAAAACCATTAGGGTGATATGTATTCTTTTAAATGTAATGAATGTTTATAGGGCCACCATACGTATTCATATTTTTTACAATATCGGATGAAACCTATGGATAAAAAATGTACATAATTCCTTTCAGATTTAATGGATTATATTAAAAATGTAATTAAAAACCTATTGTCAAATAATAACATTAAATGTTTATTCCAATTACCATAATTCCCATTATTTCACTCTGTGAGATGTTTTATATTTTCAGGCTTCTGATAACAAGAAAACATATATGTAAATTTTGATTAAAATGTTTAGTTATTAACCTTAAAATGTGTGAAATATACTTCTGCTTCTAGGAGGATATAGTGCTCATACTTTTCCCTATTGATCCTGCTAAAACAAAACAAAGAAAGAAACAAAAAAAAACACTAAAATCCACGGTCATTCGATACAAAATATACGTTAGAAGACTCTGAAAGTTAGAAAGAAGGCAGACTGGCTAGGACCTACAGGACCAGAAGACATACAATGGTAAAATCCCTGGATTTCTTGTGTCTTATGGCTTAGACTTGGACTTGAAGGAGTTGGCAAATGAAAAACAAACAAACAAACAAAAAAAAACAATGGCATAGACAAAAGAAAAAAAAAGTTCCAACCAAAGCTCACCTTCTCTAGCCAAAAGACAAGAAAGTGGGAAGCCCAGTAATATAGAAAATTGTAGACAAAAAACAGAACAAAACACTTTACTCCAGGCAAACACTATATAAAAATTTGTGGCTCTGACCTGTCTAGGACAGCAAAGGCCAAGTGGAGTGCTGAGACTTACACCCTTATGAGGCTGTAATGAGTCCCCCAACATCCATTACAGAATGGTGTCAGAGAAGGCTAAGTAGGAAGCCAGGACTCTGATCTACACAGTGACGTGACCTGCCCCCCACCCCACCACCACTGGTCTTAGTGGAGAATACATGGGGAGTTTGGACTATCACTCTACCTGGCAATAGTGAGGTGCCCTCATCCTCTCCACTGAGGTGGTGCAGAGAGGCTGTGAGGAGTCAGGTCTTTCCCATTACTTAGAGGTAATGAGGCCATCCCTACTGAAGTATCAGTGCAGACCACATGGGGAGACAGAGTCGCCAAGCCTACTCAGTGGTAATGGGGAATCTTCCCCACTTGGGTATCAATAGAGGCTGAGGGGAAAATCTGACCTTCTGTTCCCACCTGGCAGTAACAATTGGCACCCCCATTTCCCCTCCTGGAGTGGTGTCAGAAAAGCCCAGCTAAAACAGAAAGTTTAAGCAAGATCTATAGTCTCATAATATAATTAAAAAATAATAATGTTCAGGTGTCAATAGAAAATCACTCACACCAAGAACCAGGAGGATATCAAAGTAAATGAACAAGACCATCAATAGATGGCAACAATGAGATGAAAGAAATGTTAGAATTACCTGACAAAGTTTTTAAAGCAACCTTGATAAAAATGCCTCAAAAAGCAATTATAAATACAATCAAAAGAAAGAGAGAGAGAGAGAGAGCACCTTATCAAAGAAATACTAGTCTCAGCAAAGAAATACAAAATATAAAGAAGAGGCAAATGCGGATTCTAGAACTGAAAAAAATATAGTAACCAAAATGATATACTCAGTGAATGGACTCAGTAGCAGAATAGAGGGGACGGAAGAAAGAATAGGTGAACCAAAAGATAGGAAAAAATAGAATTAGCCAATGTAAACAACAGAGAAAAAATAGACACCCCCCTCCAAATAAAAATTAAGAGGCTCAGGGACATTTGGGGTTATTAAAAAATCTAATAGGGCTTCCCTGGTGGCGCAGTGGTTGAGAGTCCGCCTGCCGATGCAGGGGACACGGGTTCGTGCCCCAGTCCGGGAAGATCCCACATGCCTCAGAGCGGCTGTGCCCTTGAGCCATGGCCGCTGAGCCTGCGCATCCGGAGGCTGTGCTCCGCTACGGGAGAGGCCACAACAGTGAGAGGCCCGTGTACCACACACACACACACACAAAAATCTAATATTTGTGTCATCGGAGTCTGAGGAGAAAGATGCTGGGGTTAAAAACATACTCAGAGATAATAGCTGAAAACTTCCAAAATTTGTCCAGAGATATAAACCTACAGGTTCAAGAAGCTGAGTAAGCCCCAAACATGATAGATACCAAAGGAATCCACACCAAGACACACAATTATTATACTTTTGAAAATGAAGGAAAAAGAAAAGAGTCTTGAAAGCAGCCAGGGGATGGGGAACTTTACCAACAGGGAAAATCTATTCAAATAATAGCAGATTCCTCATCAGAAACCATGGAGATCAGAACAAAGTGTCAAAAGTTTTTTCACATGCTAAAAATAGAGCTGTCAACTAGAATCCTATGCCTAGTGAAAAAAATCCTGTAAGAATGAAGAAGAAATCAAGACATGCTCAGCTGGAGGACAAAGCAAGAGAGTTTGTCATCAATAGATCTACCCTAAAATAAGGGTTAAAGATCTTAGAATATCAGGAAGGAAGAAAGAACATGGTAAACAAAAGTATGGGTAAATACAATAGGCTTTTCTTCTCCTCCTGAGTATTCTAAATTACATTTGTTTGATAGTTGAAATAAAAATTATAATACTGTCTGATATGGCACTAAATGTATGTACAGGGAATACTGAAGATAATTACATTATAATGGGGGCAGTTAAGGGACATAAAGAGAGTTAAAGTTTCTATAACACACTCGAACTGGTAAAATGTCAATACCGGTAGACATTATATAATAATCTATGTGTAAATTAAGTGATGCTTAGATCAATTATTAAAAAATGCTACACAAAGGGATATATTATAGATAAATAAAATGGAGGTCTTAAAAATTCAACTAACATACAGAAAGGCAGGAAAAAAATTAGAAATGTCAAACAGAGAAAACAAACAGAAGGAAAAATGTGGTGGACTTAAGTTCTAACATTTAAGTGGTGGACTTAACTTCTCATATTTTTTAATCCACTCTGGCAGAGTGGATTAAAAAATACTACCCAACTCTATGCTGTCTATAAGAAACTCACTTCAAATATAACAGAAGCAATTTTAAAGTAATAATTTGGGAAAATATATGTCATGTAAATATTAATCAAAGAAAATCAAAAGTGGCTATATCAATATTAGGTAAAATAGACTTCAGAGAAAAGAAAATTACCAAAGACAGAGAAATGTTACATAAAGGGTTAATCCAGCAAAAAAAAAAAAAAAAAAAAATCTAAATGTGTGTGTATTAAAAAACAGGGTTGCAAAATATGTGGAGCAAAACCTGATGGAACTGAAAGAAGAAATGAACAAACCCACAGTTATTGCTGGAAATTTCAACACTCTTCTCTTAACTATTGATAGAACAATTAGGCAGGAAAATAAGTAAGAATATAGAAGAACTAAACAATTCTAGCAATTAGCAGGAGCTAATCAACATTTCTAGAACACTCCATCCAGTAAAAGCAGAATACACATTATTTTCAAGTGTGCACAGAACATATACTAAGATAGATCATATCTTGGTTCATAAAACAAACCTTAACACATTTAAAATAATTGAAATAATACAGAGTGTGTTCTCTGACCACAGTGGAATCAAACTAAAAATCACTAACAAAGTGAGAATTGGAAAATGTCCAAACACTTGGAAACTAAACAACACATTTTTAAATATAATGGAGCAAAGAGAAAGTCTTAAGGAAAACCTCTTGACCAAGATGGTTTCACTGGAGAATCCTACCAAACATTCAAAGAAGAATTAAAACCAATTCTATACAACCCTGTCCAGAAAACAGAAGGAAAAGGAACACTTCTAAGTTATTTTATGAAACTAGTATTACTCTGACACCAAAACCAGACAAGGAAGTAGAAAGAAAGAAAACTAGAAACAATATCCTTCATGAATACATGCAAAAATCCTTAACAAAAACAGCAGTCCTCCCTTATCCATGGCTTCACTTTCTGCTGTTTCAGTTAGCCATGGTCAGTTGCAGTCTGAAAATATTTCATGGAAAATTCCAGAAATAAACAATTCATAAGTTTTAAATTGCATGCCGTTCTCAGTAGTGTGATGAAATCTCATGCCATCCAGTTCTGTCCTGCTTGGGACCTAAATCATCCCTTTATCCACTGTACACTGCCCATGAGTCACTTTGAAGAAGCCCTCTAGAGATCAGATCAACTGTCATGGTATCACAGTGCTTGTGTTCCAGTAACCCTTATTTTACTTAATAATGGTCCCAAAGCACAAGAGTAGTGATGCTTGCAATTCAGATATGTCAAAGAGAAGCCATAAAGTGCTTCCCTTAAGTAAAAAGATGAAAGTTCTGGACTTAAAAGAAAAGAAAAAAAAATTGTATGCTGAGGTTATTAAGATCTAGGGTAAGAATGAATCTTTTATCTGTGAAATTATGAAGGACACAGATATTCCTGCTAGCTTTACCGTCACACTTCAAACTGCAAAAGTTATAGCCAGTGTGATGAGTGCTTAATTAAGACGGAAAAGGCATTAAATTTGTACAATAAAATATTTTGAAAGAGATCACATTTACATAACTTTTATTACAGTATATTGTTATAATTGTTCTACCTTATTATTAGTTATTATTGCTAATTTTTCTGTGCCTAATTTATAAATTAAACTTTATCATAGGTAGGTATATATAGGAAAACACATAGTATATTTAGAGTTTGTCACTGTCCACAGTTTCAGGCATCCACCGGGGGTCCTGGAATGTATCCTCTGCAAGGTAAGGGGGGACTACTGTATTAGCAAATATAATTCAGCAACATATAATGTGCATTATAATAATAATATATAATATATATATTATAACCAAGTGGAGTTTATTCCAGGGATACAAGGCTGGTTTAATATTTGGAAATCAATTAAAGTAATCCACCATAATAACAAGCTAAAGAAGAAAAATCACATGATTATATCATGATTAATCACATGCAGACAAAGCAATTGACAAGCACTCATTCATGATAAAAATTCAGAAAAAAAAGAATAGAGGGGAACTTCCTCAACTGGATAGAGTATCTGCAAAAAACCTACAGCTAACATATTTAATGTTGAAAGATTGAATGCCTTTTTCCCCCATAAGATTAGGAAGTAAGGATGTCTATTTTCATCCCTCATTCAATATCGTGCTGGAAGTTCTAGCCAGTGTATTAAGGCAAGAAAAGGAAATACAAGGCATGCAGATCAAAAAAGAAAGAAACATCTATTTGCAGATGATATGATGGTCTTCACAGAAGATCCTAAATTATCTACAGGGACACCTCATTTTATTGTGCTTCACTTTATAGCACTTTGAAGATGATACTTTTTTTTTCTTTTTTTTTTTTCAGTACGCGGGTCTCTCACTGTTGTGGCCTCTCCCGTTGCGGAGCACAGGCTCCAGACGCGCAGGCCCAGTGGCCATGGCTCACGGGCCCAGCCACTCCGCGGCATGTGGGATCTTCCCGGACCGGGGCACAAACCCGTGTCCCCTGAATCGGCAGGCGGACTCTCAACAACTGTGCCACCAGGGAAGCCCTGCTACTGTTTTTTTACAAATTGAAGTTTTGTGGCAGCCCTGCCCTGAGCAAGTTTATCTGGGCTGTTCTTCCAACAGCATTTGCTTACTTTGTGTCTCTGGATCAAATTTTGGTACTTCTCCCAATATTTCACACGTTTTCATTATTATTATACTTGCTATGTGATCAGCTATCTTTGATGTTAACTACTATGACTCACTGAAGGGTCAAATGATGGTTAGCATTTTTTTAGCAATAAAGTGTTTTTGAATTAAGGTATGTATTTTTTTTAGACATAATGCTATCGCACACTTAATATGACTACATTATAGTGTAAACATAACTCTTATATGCACTGGGAAACCAAAAACTTTATGTGACTAGGTTTACTGCAATATTTGCTGTATTGAAGTGGTCTGGAACCAAACCATCAATATCTCCAAGATATGCTTGTACAAAAAACTCCTAGAACTAATAAGTGAGTTCAACAAGGTTGTGGGATATAAGATATAAAAATATTCTATTTTTTATACTGGTAATAAACACCTGACACTGAAATTTAAAATATAATACCATTTATAATTACTTACAAAAATAGTTAGATGCAAATCTTGCAAAATATATGTGTACAGGATTTGTATGCTGAAAACTATACAATGCTGGTGAAGAAAACTATTTTAAAGATCTAATCGGAGACATACTGTGCTGATGGTTGGAATATTTGACATAATAAAGATGTCTATTCTCTCCAAATTGATAGACTGATTAACACAATTCCTATCAAAGTCCCAGCAAAATTTCTTGTAGATACAAATAAGATTATTCTAAAATGTATATAAGAAGGCAAAAGAACTAGAATGGCTAAAACAATTTTGAAAAAGATGAATAAAGTGGAAAGAATTCTTCTACTCAAGACAATGACTTATTTTGTAGTAAAAACAATTAAGACTATATAGTATTGATGGAGAGATAGAAACATACCTTTGGAACGTAATAGAGAACCGAGAAATAACACACACAAATATATCCATTTAATTTTTGACAAAGGTACAAAAGCAATTCAACATGAAGAGGATAACTTCTTCAATAAAGGGTTCTGGAGCAACTGGACATTCAGAGGCAAAAAAGTAAAACTTAACCTAAGTCTCAGACCTTATACAAAAAAATTAACACAAAATGTATCATGGCTCAAATGTAAAGTGAAAATACATAAAACTTTTAGAAAAAAAACAGAGGAAAAATTTTCAGGATCTAAAACCAGGAAGAGTTAGACTTGACACCAAAAGCACAATCCATAAAAGAAAAAAACTGATAAATTGGACTTAGGCAAAGTAAAAATTTTGTTCTGCAAAAGGCCCTGTTAAGAGGATTAAAGGAGAAGCTATAGAGAATGTGAAAACATTGAAAACTATACATATAACAAAAGGCAGATATTCAGAATATATTCAAAACTGTCAAAATTCAACAGTAAAAGCAACAATCCAATTACAAATGGGAAAAAGACATGAAGGAAACATTTCAACCAAGACGATATACAGATAGCAAATAAGCACCTGAAAACATGTTCAACATCATTAGCCATGATAAAAATAAAACCACACTGAAATATAGTTACATACCTATCAGAATGGCTAAAATCTAAAAAAAAAAAAAAAAAAAAAAAAGTGACAGTACCAAATTCTGTTGAGAATAAGGGGAAAGTGGATCATTTTATATTGTGATAAGAATGTAAAATGTTATAGCCAATCTGGAAAGCCCTCTGGAAATTTCTTAGAAAACTAAACATGCACATTGCACTCCTGGGCATTTATCCCACAGAAATGTCGTCTTGTATTCAGACAAAAGCCTGGACACAAATGTTTTTAGTGGCTTTATTTATAATAACCCAAACCGGGGAACAACCTACATGTTCTTCAATGGGTGAATGGTCAAACTGTTGATAGGACAACCTGGATGAGTCTTCAGAGAATCATGCTAAGTGAAGAAAAGCCAGTCGCCAAATGTTACATACTGTAGGATTCCATTTACATATTCTTAAAATGACAAAATTATAGAAATGGAGAAAAGATTAGTGCTTGCCAAGGGTAAAATAGGGAGCAGGGCTGGGAAGGAAGTGGCTGTGGCTATAAAAGCACAACATGATGGATCTTTGTGGTGATAGAAAGGTTCTGTATATTCACTCTATCAACGCCAACACCTTAGCTGTGACATTACACTATAGTTTTGTAAGATGATACTTTACCATTGAGGGAAACTGGATAAAGGGTATACAGGATCTCTTTGTCTTATGTCTTACATGTGGATCAACAATTATCTCAGAAAAGAATGTTTGAGATAGTACAGACAATTTCAGAAGTCTTTCTGTGGGTAGGCTTGAGTCAACATGTTTGAAGGCCACTGATCCAGAAAATTGGTGGACAGAGGCATATATAAGGAGCTCAGACCCAGAAGCAACCCTGCTCTCTGATGATCTCTTTGGTTCCTAATTAAGCAGGTGGAAGAGGCTATTTCTGACATTTGTATTCAAAAGCCCATCAACTGAAGAGAGGCCAGATAAAGTGGCTGAGTGAAAAAAAAAGTAAGCAGCTTTTTACCTAAATGACTAATGGGTCAATTTCATATGTGAAATCTCATGAGAGGCTCAGCAAACTATGTAGCATAGAAAGAAAAAGAAATCTGGTTATTAGAGAAGTTGAATTCCAATGGATGTAAAAAAAGATTGTTAAAATTTCTGCACAGTCTCTATGCCTGGCCTTCGATTAGGGAAATGCCTCTAGCTGGGGCAACACAGCCCCACACGCATCAGCTTAGACAGCTGCAGAACTAAGTTGTGGGGTGCCAGGAAACTGCAAGGACCTGCATCTGGGAACACAAATGTGTAAGATAAAAGCAAATGTCACAGACACACTGCATCCTTTTTAAAGTGTCCCTCGCCCTGTGGTTGCATCACACCTTCTCAGACACAGCAGGTGTTAGCCAATCAGAATAACTACCTTCCCTTGGCCTGATTCCAGCAGTGGACACAGCACCAAAAGAGCTGAGGAAAAAAAATAGAAACCATTCACTTGCCCAAACCTCTGTTCCATATGGTTTTGCTAAACAAACAAACAAACAAAAAACATGTCATGAATCTTCACCTGACTGATGATCAGATCTGATGCAATGCATACACATATCTAACGGGCAGTCAGCTGGGATTTTTCCAGTTGTCTTGCAATCATGTTTGAGGTCCAGTGTGGTGAATAAAAGAACCAAGTTCACCAGAGTTGAAGTTCAGGGACCCACCACTTAAGGGACTGTCCCGTTCCTGCTGGGCTTACTGAAAATTGCCAAAGAACTATCCCTCTCACCCACCACCGTGTGAGTGGGGGAAAAGGTAGGAGCGTTTTTGGAAATTGCAATGTTCATTAAGTTAGCTCTTTTCTTCACTCATCCCCTCTTGTGGAGAATGGAAGAACGTGTTTTCCCACCCTGAGACCAAGAGGACAACCCAGAAATACTTGAAGACTTTGCAACAAGGGCAGATTTACATTTTATTCCTTTATGCTAGATATTTACTTAGCCAGTGGACTAGCTGACCTGCACTTGTACCAGTGGAGTGAGGAAACCAGAACTGGAGACATAGACATGATGGGAAGGTACAAACAAAGAAGTACAGATCCTCTTACCCTTCCCCTGAGCTCCTCATTCTGGAGAAGCAGGAACATCAGACCATGCCTGGATTCAAAGGCCTGAAAAGGTACGTTTGGAGACCTCACTGTTTCCAATACGGCTCCATTCTGAGGGGTAAGAGGATGCAGGCAAAGGGATCACCAAAATTAGTAGATGCTCAGAGGAGCACTCCTCATCAGCAGCGCCGGTGGTACCCACCTTCTATCTGTGTTGGGTCCACAGACAGCGAGCCCACACAGAGTCACAGCCAACCAAATGAGTGAGACTCAGCCAGGTCTAGTGAGGAGATTGTTCCATTTCTTCTCCATATTCTCCAGCCCAACAGCACCAGGATTAAAAGGGGACATGATATGTGAGAGCCAGACCAGAATGCCATTCCCCCCCCCCTTTTTTTTTTTTTTGCGGTACGCGGGCCTCTCACTGTTGTGGCCTCTCCCGTTGCGGAGCACAGGCTCCGGACGCGCAGGCCCAGCGGCCATGGCTCACGGGCCCAGCCGCTCCGTGGCATGTGGGGACTTCCCGGACCGGGGCACGAACCCGTGTCCCCTGCATCGGCAGGCGGACTCTCAACCACTGCGCCACCAGGGAAGCCCCATTTTTCCCTTTTCTCTCAAGCCTTGATTGCCATGGTGGAGAGATGACCAGCTCTGAAGCAAATAGAAGATTGAAACTCAAAGTTTTTTACTTTAGAGTGAGTGAAAATGACTGAAAAATTATAGACTCTGATGAATTTTGTTAAGAGAGTTACTGCAAAGTAGGAAAGGGGGATTCATCATATCAGGTTCTGGGCAGGTACAGGAAAAGCTGAGAACCACAACATTTACATCTTGAATTGTTAACATCTTCAAATATATCGGTGATAACGAAGTTTGCAGTGGACAGGATTCACAGTGAGTTCTGGAGGCAGAAGAGTAGCTAAAGCCTCTTCTGTAATAAGAGGCAAATCATCAAGAGGAATGGTGCCCCAGGGCATATATGCTGTAATTAGGTTTAGAGTCTTATAATTCAAGGTTTGGCCCCAGGACTGGTAGCATCTTTATCCACTGCTTTGAAGCTTTCTGGAAATGCAGAATCTCAGCATAACCCCAGACCTACTAAAGGAGAATCTGCATTTACAGGGTCCCCAGGTGATTCATATGCACACTGAAATTTGGCCAGCAGTGGCCTAGAGCACTGGGTGGAAGAAGACTGGTGAAAAGGCTCCCAGGCAGGCATGGATACTGAAAGTTCTGGAGGCCTAAGGTGAATCATCTCTACTTGACAACCAAGAAGAGCTTTGAGGAGACAGGTAATACGAATGGAATGGCTGGAAAGCCACCCACTTTAGATCCAGATGGATGGAAAAAGATATCAGGTACCAATACTCTTAATTTTAGGAGGGTAGCCCGGAAGGTCACAGCTACAGCAGAGAGGTAGATAAAAGGATATAAAAATCAACAGTGGAATGTCACACAGAGGCATTATGGGCAGCTCAAGTCTTGCCAGTTTGCCTCGGCTCTCCCTGATGGCTCATTTTCTGAACTAAATTTCATTGAGTTTGATCCCCATACCCTCCAGGTCAGTATTTAAGGAAAGCAACAAGTCATTTGCAAGCAAGTAATGGGGGGAGGGGGGAACAAGTCCACCAAGAAATAATAAGTGGACAATTTTAAGGCAGAAACAGTGGTTCTCACCAAATAGTCCATCTTTTTTTCTTATTGCCCAGCCATCCTTAAAGTTAAGGATCTGTTATGAGTTCAAGGCAATGGGTAATGGGTAAGTGACTTGTGTCCTTGCTGAGTTGAGGCATTAAAAGGCTGGAGGATAACTCTCCATCTATCTTGTTCTCAGCCACAGTGATGGGAGATGTTCTAGGTCAGCAGTCCTTGAAGAGTGATCTGAGGACCTCTGAGATGTCTCAAGACGCTTAGGGGGGTCTAGGAGGTCCTCTCTTTTCTAACTGTGAAAGACCACTCTGTATGTACTTAAAGCAAAACAGCATATTGCCATAGACAGACTACAGATGCAGACCTGAGATTCCAGCCGTCTTCTATTGAGCTAGGCATTAAAGAGATTTGTAGAAATGTAAAACAAAGCCACTCTTTTCAGTATTTTTGTTTATTTGTTTTGGAAGATATGGTCATTTCCCATAAAAAATGTTATTTATATTAATATGTAATGCTATGGCATAAGGCCTAAAATGGAAGCCCAATTTTATATGCCGCCTGGATATCTGGGGGAAACTGGGAGGGTCTCAAATTACCTGACCAGCAGATCCCTTCCCTACTCTGCTCCTGAAGATAAGGTCCCTTATCAAGAAACCAGGTTCAGTTCCTGCTTATCCTTGAGTGGTGGTTTCAGTTCTCTGCCCACTTATGGCATTATTCAAACAAGCCCATCACATCCTCCCATGGGAACCAGTGGTCACTCCACCCTCTTGGTAACAGTCCCACGTTGTCCACTCTGATCCAGAGCACAAACCTCGTGTGGCCCTGCTGGTGTACTTCATCGTCCTCCCCCAGGCTGTGCGTGTGACTAATATACTGCTGTCAACCTCATCTGTCCAGTGCCAGGTGTTGTGTGTTTAGCCATTCTGAGAGCCCTTGAGAGGAAGTCCTCCCTCATCAACAGGATGAATCGGAGGTCATTAGGACACAAGAGTTAAATCATTATTTTTAAATGAACTTATAAGTATATTTTAAAATCTGTTTTAATTTATAATGCAGTAAATAGATATAGATAGAACCCACATAAAAAAACACACCTTGGAACCCTCAATATATATATTTTTTAAGAATGTGAAAGGGTCCAGGAATTTTACAAAGTTTGAGTTTGGCTGTTGTTACAGGTGGAAGCTCCATCAGCCTGGATCTCTGAGCTAATATGTGGAGGAGAAATGCCAAGACCCACCCTCTAGTCCCTCCCACGTGACAGATATCTGGAGTAGAAATAACTCTTTGTGGTATGAAGTCACTGGGACTGGAGGTTTGCTGGTATCTCAGCATACTCTGGTCCATCTTGACAAATGCACAAGACACTCATGGGGACCTGAAATGATTTGCAGGACCAGAGTCGCTAACAGGACTTTCTGTCCCTAAGAAAATCACTTTCATGTCACATGCTTTCAGGCTCCCTTCTCCTCATAAGCACACTTGGTGCTCAGAATACATTTCCAAGCTCAGTTTATTCCTGGAACTTGGCTCCCGGCATTGTGGAAACCCACACCTTGATAAGATAGCTCCCAGTTAGCAGTAGCTCTTCAAAAACATCACCTCATTTTCCAGGGCTCCACCTGAAAATATCTCTTCTAATTAAAACACTGGGCGATTCACCTTTCCAATAGCTAGAGGCCCTTCTGAGATGTCATTTTATATCTTTCTAAAATACCACCAGAAAAAAAAAAATGCTTCATAGCCAAAAAGCCATAGACTTTGTCTACAGAAAAAGTAATCAAACCAAATAAACTGCAGAACTAAGTCTGGGTGGCAGTGCCTAAATAATAATGATTATAACAGCAAATTTCTGCATAATAGCTAATAATCATTGAGCGCTAATTATGTGCTAGACACAATTCTAGGTTCTCCTTTATTTAAATTTTCCTAATAATCCTATAGGACAGACACTACTATGATTTCCATGTTAGAGTTGAAGAGATTGAAGCACAGAGAGGCTGAGTAACTTGTCCAAGGTTGCACAGCTAAGAAACGGAGAGTCAAGGTGGGAATTTGTGTCCTTATCATTACACCATATTTCAGGGAAAACTATGCAATGTGAACTTAATACTACTACTACTTATTCCTGCATTGCTTCCTAAATCTCAGACAACTTCATGAAAAAATTCAGTTTTCTATCCAGAAGGAGAAGGGAGGTTTCTGTTTCTTCTTCTCCTTTTAAATTATGTGTACCACTCTCCATGTTCCCACTTCATCTGCTCCTTTTACCCCGGGTAAAGCCTCATTCATGCGGTCTGTGTTGTTCTAATTATCTAGTCTACAGGAATGGAAGTCAGGGAAAAGTGAAGCAGGGAGGAAGAGGAAACAGAAGAAGAAGCTGCACAGATGAAACAAGCATTTGCCACCATTTCCAGGGAGGCCAGGTCCCTTCCTCCAAACTAAGTGACACCTGAAACAATCACGACAGCTTTTTTTTTTTTTTTTTTCGGTACGCGGGCCTCTCACTGTTGTGGTCTCTCCCGTTGCGGAGCACAGGCTCCGGATGTGCAGGCTCAGCAGCCATGGCTCACGGGCCCAGCCGCCACACGGCATGTGGGATCTTCCCAGACCAGGGCACGAACCCGTGTCCCCTGCATCGGCAGGCAGACTCTCAACCACTGCGCCACCAGGGAAATCCAAGAAAGATTTTCTTCATCAAACATTTATGGAATCCCACAGGTTGGCATCAGAGTACATGCTTGGGGGTTCACGGAATTATAATTAGGACTAGTCCCCTCTCTGAAAACCTTGTAGTACTAATACACGGAAACCACACACACACGAACGTACACGCGCACACATAAACACGTGCACATGCACATGTATGCTTGTGAGCATAGACTGGCATGTGGAATGCCATGGATCAAAATGTCAAATTGGCTCTCTAAGATGTGCCTTAGGCCATCCACTCAGATGTCCTGGGTCTCCAACAAAAAGACTCATAGACTAGGAAATTTTTAAGGGATCTTGGGGATCAAGACGTCTTAATTCATCTGACAAAAACACAGTCCAGAAAGGCAAGAAATATAAACCTGAATTTTCCTGCCCACTGCTCATTGCCTTTTATGGTTCTCAATCCTGTGCCTCTCGCCCCCTTATTGGACAGCCTGCATTTTCCAGGGAGGGAGAAATACAAATGGTCAGAGTGCCCCCTGGCTCAGTCCCCTGGACCCTTGCCTGATGCCTAGGGCAATGCAGCTATAAAAGAGCAAGGGGAAGCGGTGTCACAGTGCCAGCAGCATCAGTGATTTTGGTGGTGGCAGCAGCAATGTTGGGAGAAGCAGGAAAAGGATGGAAGGGGCGGAGCTGGCAAATAGGCAGCACTGGCAGCAACAAATGTACCCCAGACATTGACATGGCAACCTTTGCCAAAAATATCGGGTGCTGCTAGCCGTCACACAGATATTGGGGCCAGCAGGAGCCATGAGGACTTCAGTGAAGTTCAGCCAACAGTGATGGTACACACCATGGATTCCGGTGGCTCTGCTGCCACTTTGGGCATTAGCTAGAGTCACAGTGAGAAAAAGCAAGGAGTAAGACAATGGTAGAGATGTTATGTTTCCAAGATGAATATTTTCTATAATATGTGTAAGAAGCTTTGGGAAATTCTCAGAGCAATCTGGAAAGAAATGTGTGGGTGACCATTACAGCCTGTAAGGTGGCATGTAAGTAGAGACATTCTATTTTGTGGCTATTACTGTGTATTTCACAATTATCTTATAGCTAGAACGCCTAGTCCCAATCTCTTGACTGTACACGCCAGACCAGGCTGTAGCCTGAAAATGCATGCCTATCCACTTGGGAGAACAGAATTCCATTTCCTGACGTGTGTCTAAATTTGGTGTGAACTTGAATTCAGATGGATGAGACAGGGAAAAGAATCTCAATATGACTGTTGCAGAGAAAGAGGGACAGCATATTGGCTTGTAGGGGAAATACAGGTGGATCTAGTAGATGATCCGTGGGCTTCTGGGCAGCTTAAGGGCATAGAATCTGAGAGGAAACTGCACAGCAAGGAGACATGGAGAGATGGGCATGCCAGAGGCAAAAGCAAGAAGGTCCACAGGGAAAAGCTCCCCACTCCCACCTTTCTACATTTTTTCCCAGGGTTGGCGCTCTTTAAGAGGCAAAACGAATGGGAGACTGTTTGCTCTCTGTATCCCAGAAGACTACCCACCTGCCAACAGATCTAACATTAAATAGTTCCGTGATCTGCATGAAAATGAAAGGATGGCATATTTTTCCAAGTTGAATAAAAATGTACTGTCAGTATAAATATCCTTTTTCAGAAGCCACAAAGGGAAGAAAGGCAAACTTTTTGTTCTAGTGCTGCATTCTGCCTTAAGTAGTCAATTACAGGCTATAGTGCTCTGAACCAACACCAGTGTTCATTTAAATGCAATGATCACACATTACGTTTTTTATCCCCAATGGTCCTCTGAGAGATTGTAAGCTCTTCTCCAAAGCACATAGGTTCTGTAAACCCACCTAACCTGATTCAAAATGGAGTAACACCTGTCAAGGGCCCCTATTAAGTCTCTTTCAGATACCCACAAACTGGAAAATTACTGAAGACTGCAGGTCTATTCTCTGAGAAACCACATCCTATAGAGACACAGCCAGCCCAGGTACTACTGTAGACCAGAATAGATATAAACCCACCCCCTTTTCCTGCACCTTGCCCTTTGAAGCCCAGTAAAAGACTCAAACACCCACCCTTCAGTGCCAACACCACTCTATGCGTCTGGCCCCTTTCCTTTCTTAGCAAGTGAATAAAAACTTTATTTTCTTCCCTTGTTAATATTTCTGTGAATTATTTCACAGCCCTCATCTGCTCACCTAACATTTTGGAGGCCTGTAGGGGGACAACTTTCACTAACCAAACTCCTTTCGCCTCCACCTCTGGCTCAACCTTCCTTGTTGCCCACCAAGACATTCACCAAACTGTAAGTCATTACCTTTGATGGGGCTTTCGCTCAGGAGAATAGTGGCAGCATCTAGGCAGCAGAAAACACAACGTCGGGTCTGTCACTATTTGGGTCAGAATTTGGCCTCAGGGGACATCTCCTGTCCATCTTCCTCTTGTTGCTGATTCATCTCTGAGACTCGGGGATGCCTGACTCCAGAGTGAATCCTTCTAGGTCGTTCAGAGGGGGGATGGGCCTTCTGAACTCTGGGATACTAAAATGGCCCCGTCCCCCAAATGTTCACTTTACTTTTCTTCCTAAGATGTCATTATGGGCAACTGTCTATCTGCCCTGACGAAAGACTCCCCCTTGGGATGTCTCCTCAAACACTGGAAAGGTCTCAAATTAGATGACCTCAAACCCAAACAAATGGTCTTTTTCTACAAAACAGATTGGCCTCAGAATAACTTGGGTGGCCAGGAGGTCTAACCTCAGGACAGTTCCTTCAACTATGATACACTTCTCCATCTCGATCTTTACTGTCGCCACCTTAGAAAATGGTCTGAAATTCCTTATGTCCAGGCCTTCTTTCAACTCACTCAAGACCCCAGACTGCAGTCCTCTTGCCGCATGCTGCTACTAACACCCCCTCCTTCCCTACCACCAACCTCTCCTCTCCCGGTCCCTGGTTCTTCTCCTGTTCCCCGTCACACCCCGTCTGGACGTCCCCTTCAGCCTCCTCTTGAGCCAGCCACCCAATTTCCTCTAAGTGCAGTGGTTGGTTCCAAGGAAACATTTGTGTTCATGTTCCTTTTTCTATGTCTCATCCCTCCCAAATTGAACTCAAGCGACACAGTTTCTCAGAAAACCCCGCTCTTTTTCTGTCTCACCTTTCAGAGACACTACACCTTTTCACCAATTTAGATTTAACCTCTGAGGAAGACAAAATAATCTTGGTGAATCATTTCATCTCCCAGTGAACCCCTGACAGCTCTCACAAACTCCAAAAAAAATAGAAAGGGGCCCTCAGACTCCCCAGTTGGAACTCACCGACCTGACCTTTAAGGTCTTTAATAACCAAGATGAGGGTAGATGGAAGGAAGAGAGGGAACAAGACCAATAACAGTCTGGAGAGTAGAAACAGTCTGTCCAAGTGATCATCCCTGTGATTGGAGGTGGCCCCACCCTCCATGATAAGACTTATCTGAGGCCCAACAAACGACAAGAAAAACAGCCATTGGGCCCCAACACTGGTTCCTGCTCCAACTACCAACAAGTGGGGTACTGGAGTCGAGAATGCCCCAGGAAAAAGTTACCCCCGGGACCATGCCCACTTTGCAAACTAAAAGGGCACTAGAAATGGGATTGCCCTCTCCTCGATAAGAGGGGACAAAATCTCCTTCTGAAACCAGGGAACCTTCCTGTAAGGACCTCCTCCATCCCCATGGATCTTCAAGGACTTTGCTACAGGCTTCCGACTGACAAGCCCTGATGCTAGACCTGGCTCCAGGACTAAGATTGACTTGGCCAAGCCTCAGTTAGCTCTACCCATAGCAGGTAAGAAAACCAATTTCTTAATTGACACTGGAGCCACTTGCTCTGCTCCTCCCTTTTTGGGTCCCTTGATTCCCTCACTTATCACCATTTTTGGAATAGAAGATAAACTTCAACCGACTCTCCAAACCTTTGACTTACCAGGCTCACTGGGAGATCAAATCTTTTCGCATTCCTCCCTCGCCCTTCCTAATTGTCCTACCCTCCTCCTAGGGCCCCCTCCTGGGTCTCCCCCCTACCTTTTGACCAAACTAAAGACTCAACTAATTCTCCAGCCACAAGCTCTCTTCCTTGGAATCTTAAAAAACTCTCCATCTGATGCTCAGCCCTCCTCTCCCACCAGAAATAAACAGA
Organism: Mesoplodon mirus; assembly: GCF_964341445.2. NCBI lineage: Eukaryota > Metazoa > Chordata > Mammalia > Artiodactyla > Ziphiidae > Mesoplodon > Mesoplodon mirus. The sequence continues at coordinate 5,787,761 of NC_138990.1, read as the reverse complement.
TTCCCTCAATTATATGGGATGTTAACACCCCCGGGGGGGTCTCTCACCTAACTCCTGTCACTATCACCAGGAAGGACCCCTCTCACTTTCCCCACTGCTCTCAATATAACACTGGAAGATCTTAGGGGACTCAAACCCCTCATTAACAAATTCCTAAACTCTGGACTCCTTAGCCCCACCAACTCCCTTATAACACCCCTACCTGTTAAGAAGACAGATGGCATCTATCGTCTAGTACAGGACCTGCACATAATTAACGAGGCAGTGGTCCCTCTCCACCCAGTAGTCCCAAATCCCTAGACTATCCTCAGTTCAATTCCTCCTAACACTCAAGTCTTTACAGTCCTTGATCTAAAAGATGCTTTTTTCACTATCCCTCTCTCCCGAGACTCTCAGGGCATATTTGCTTTTACGTGGATGGACCCTGACACTCACCACTCTCAACAAATCACCTGAACCTCCCTCCCCCAGGGATTTAGAGATAGCCCCAACCTCTTCGGTCAAGCCCTAGCCTCTGATTTATCCACCCTGTCACTTCCAGGCAGCACTCTTGTTGAATATGTTGATGATCTCCTCCCCTGCAGCCCAGACCACAACACCTCCCTTACCAAAACCATAGCCCCACTCACCCACTTAGCTCTATGAGGCTACTGAGTTTCTCCTTCCAAAGCACAAATTAATCAGATCACAGTCAAATATCTAGGATTTCTCTTGTCCCCAGGATAACAAACAATCACTATTCAATGCAAAGAGCTTATAGCCTCTCTCCTTTCACCTCATAACAAAAAGGAATTAAGGGCCTTTCTGGGCTTCACTGGTTACTTTCGCATCTGGATCCCCCACTATGGCCTTACAACAAAACCTCTTTATGAGGCCCTCCAGAGATCCAAAAATGAACCCCTGAAACGGAACTCTTCTCTCCAGTCAGCCGTTACCTCAGCCTTCACATCTGCTCCAGCCCTGACCCTCCCAAACTTAGATAAGCCCTTCTAACTATACACCCATAAATGAAGAGGGATCACCCTGGGAGTCTTAAGACAAAAATATGACCCAGCTTTCACCTCTCAAATTACTCAACAGTTGTCTCAAGCTTTAGACATCAAATACAAACTCCATACAGCCTGGCATCCCCAATCTTCAGGAAAAATAAAAAAGGCTCACCCTTCTCTTAAAAGAAAACTCACCAAGTTTGCCTTAAAACTCAGTCAGAGCTAGCTAGAACTCCTTCTCTAGGTCCTTTTCCAATTCTGGACTACTCAGAAGGTCCCTTATACCTCAGTCCCTTTGAACTCATGTACGGTTGCCCAGCTCTTCTTATTCCCTTTTCTACCATGAAACCTCCTCCTCTGGGCTCTTACCTCCTAGCCTTAGAATTAACTCACAACCTCTTATGGAATCATGCTAATAAACACCTACCCCAACCTCAGGACTTGCCCCCATCTATAATCCTATAACCTGGGGACTGGGACCTATTAAAGGACTTCTCCAGATATACCAAACCCCTCCAACTCCCTTGGAAGGGTCCATTTCAGGTACTACATACGACTCCAACAGCAGCCAAGCTCTCAGGACATCCATCCTGGATGCATCTGTCACAACTCAAGCCTACTGATTCTCCTACTGTGCTATCAACACAATCCTCTCCTTACTCCTGTTAACAGTTATCCGACACCAGACTACAGATCTACTGGAACCCAGAGACCACCAATACCATGAGCACAACTGAAGATTAATATGCCCTGGTGGGCTTGCATGCATCTTACTCTCTTATTTCTCCTTCTATGCTTTATAATATTTTATAACTACAAACATAACCCTTCTATCCCTGGAAGGAAATTCCTAGCCTCTTGCTACACCAGTCCTGAAGACTGCTAAGACAAAATTCTTGGTCTCTTTCTTACCTAGTACTTAACCACACCCTTTCATACCAGCTACGCCTCCTCAAGTGACACTCATCACCCCTGCTTGCACACAATAAAAAAAAAAAACTACAGCCCTCCTTCAAAAGGCCAAGGGTTCACAATATCACAACTGCTGGCTAGGCACTAACATTGACAGGACAGGCTTTTCCATATTCCTGGGACCACCTCAGACATAGCCTCTGCGGTTTGGGCTCCAACCCCCCATGGTGGTATTTCCAGCCTCAGGCTGTCTCATGGGTGCCAAAGAACCTCTCTGACCCACTTCCACAAATGCCCCTCCTCATCCATGGTTCCATCTTCCAGGAAGTTTCCTTACTAACCCAGTGTCTCATATGTGTTATGGCCAATACTACTTCATGGATGGGTCCCCTGGCCTCATACCCAAACCACCACTTTTACCTCCGACTTATGATGACCACAATCAGCCGGAAATCTAGCTCCTCTCAATTGTAATCAAACTCTGTACTTAAACCACTCCCGACGATGGGACAGACCAAAACACAAAGCTCAAATAAATAATTTCCCTAACAATCGAATTTACCTTCCCAAACCAGACAACTGGACACTCCTATCCTGAATGGCCCTTTCATGGGACTTCTATTTTTCCTCCTGTCAGTTCCACCGACTGCTCCCTGGACTCATCTATTAGTAACTTCTGACACCTGTCCTACACGGGTGAAACTAGGACATGCCACAAGTACATCGCTCTTTGTTTCCACAAAAACCTTGGGGCTTTGACTTTCAATGACAGTTTCTCACCTGGGAAAATAACACCTCCAGCCTCCCAAAAGCTTCTGCCTGCTTAAACCCATTGGCGAGACTTTCTCTAACTGCCACATACTCCCTACCAGAAGGGTCAAGTACAAACTTCCTCATTAACATAACTCTTACGGGCTATGTACCCCCTTCAGCCAGACTACACTTTCTCTGAGGGGCCTCGGCGTATCTCCGTATGCCTCCTAGCCGGATCAGAACCTGCACCATCGTATCCCTATTACCCCAGATGAGCATCCGCACTGGGCCTATGCCTCTCTCCTACCTTTTCAGATACTGAACTAAACAAGAACCTCTATGAATCCTAGTAACCATAGCCACAGACCTGGCTTTAAACACCAGAACTGCAACTATCATACATTCTTCCATAACTGCTATGCTCTGTCTCCTCCCTTTCGGCCCCTGTCTTATCCAGTTTCTTCTCTCCTCTATCAAAAACTGTCTTACTGCCCTTACCAAACCTTCCTCCCCTGTCATGGGTCCTGCCTCTCAGACCGTTCAATTCCAAGACAACCCACACGGCCTCCCCCACCCAGGTAGGGACAGCTCTATGCCCCAGCTCAGCAGGAAGAAGTTGCAGAAGAAGAGACCTCTGCCCCAATTCCCAACAAATGGGCCAACTGGGTTCCAGACAACACTTAAGAATAAGTTAATATTCAGAGGGGGGAAATGTAAACCCATCTAACATGATTCAAAATGGAGTAGCGGGGCTTCCCTAGTGGCACAGCGGTTGAGGGTCTGCCTGCCAATGCAGGGGACACGGGTTCGAGCCCTGGTCTGGGAAGATCCCACATGCCGTGGAGGAACTAGGCCCGTGAGCCACAACTACTGAACCTGAACGTCTGGAGCTTGTGCTCCACAACAAGAGAGGCCACGACAGTGAGAGGTCCGTGCACTGCGATGAAGACTGGCCCCTGCTCGCCGCAACTAGAGAAAGCCCTCACACAGAAATGAAGACCCAACACAGCCAAAAAAATAAATTAATAAATTTTAAAAAAATGGAGTAACACCTGTCAAGGGCCCCTATTAGGTCTCTTTCAGACACCCAAGAACTGGAAAATTACTGAAGACACAGGTCTATTCTCCAGAAAAAACACATCCTATAGAGACACAGCCAGCCCAGGTACTGCTGTGGACCAGAATAGATATAAACCCACCCCCTTTTCCTGCACCTTGCCCTTTGAAACCCAATAAAAGACTCAAACACCCACTCTTTGGTGCCAATGCCACTCTATGCATCTGGCCCCTTTCCTCTCTTGGAAAGTGAATAAAAACTTTCTTTTCTTCCCTTGCTAATATCTCTGTGAATTCTTTCACAACCCTCATCAGCTCACCTAACAGGTTCCAAGATCTGAGAATCCTTAAAATCGCAGCTTGCCGTTGAAAACACATGACTAACAGAGACTCTACATTGCTTCAAGAAGCCATGATTCCCTGGCGTGGCATTCTGGGTTTTCCCAGTGTGAGCCCAATCATCTGACCCAGGAATCTCAGTTTTCATCACTTCCTGAGTGGGAGGATGTGAGGCCAGTGTGTAGCAACCTGGAAGACAGTGCTGGCCTCCAGGCTGAAGAACAGAGATGGCGCCTATAATATAGTGACCCTGAGGCCAGGGAGACAAAGTGGGAGCACTGGGAACTTAGAAGTCAGAGAGAGGTGCCCTGAGATGAGATAATAAGAAGAGTGGTAGGTGTTGGTGGGGAGAGAGAAACAGACAAACACTGATCTTAGCCAGGGGTGATGAGTAACTCAATGTTCAAGCCAAAGAAGGTACCATCACAGCAATATTAGTGGTGGCTGCAGCACCGCAGGTGTGGCCATCTCAGAAAAAGCTTTGTGGAATCTAAAAAACAAAACAAATGAACAAAACCAAAACAAACTCAAAGATACAGAGAACAGAAGTGTGGTTGCCAGAAGGAAGATGGGTTGGGGGGTGGGTGGCATGGGTGAAGTAGGTCAAGAGGTACAAATTTCCAGTCATAAAATAAATAAGTCATGGGGGTGTAATGTACAGCAAGGTGACTGTAGTCAATAATATTGTAGTGCGTATTTGAAAGTTGCCAAGAAAGTAAATCTTCAAAGTTCTCATCACAAGAAAAAAATGTAACTTTGTATGGTGACAGATGGTAACTAGACTTATGGCGACCATTTGGCAATGTATACAAATGTCAAATCATTATGTTGTACACCTGAAACTCATATTATAATTATATGTCAATTATACCTCCATAAAAAAGGCTTTGCATGGTCTGGCAAGAAGCCACTTCACCATGTCATTTAGGCCCTGAGTGGAAGTTCTGAGAGCCTCTGAAGCCAGGGGATGACCTCAAGAAGCCAAGAGGACAGGTTGGGGTACAGAAGAAGAACAGGCCTGGGGTGGACACCTTGACTTTTACTACTCATATTTCAGCCAGACACAAATCCTGATTGTGTCATAAAATTGTAATTCATCATCTCTATCTTGGGTCATTGTCTAATAAATTTTCATAAAGCAAATATACTGTCTTTGTGTTTTATTTTTTACTCTGATTATTCAATCTAATTAAGTATCCCCTGAGTCCAGAGGTGAAGATCTTCTTTAGGGAAACCTAACCCACGTGACTTAGAAAGGAATTAGCCACTTGAAACACTAGTGCCTAACCAGGCACTTTCTTTGATTAGTGCTGCCAGGCCTGCAGTTACATAGGCATGTTACAGAAATAGTGCATATGAAGGGGTATTCCCATTGCCTTAATGTCTAGAGAAACACGGGGTCTGAGCATACAGAATAGTCCTGACATAGATTAAGGAGGAACTGTCATTGGCTGTGGAAAACAGGGAATGTGACATCTGAGTTTTGAGTTGAGCTTTGTTGAATGGCTATGGGGTGTGTGTGTTCATATCCATCTACAGAGATAAATATCTTAATGAAAGTGTGAATAGCACACTCTCTAGAGGCAGTGAGTCCTAGAACAAGATAAAATAAATAAGTAGAAAAACCCTCTAAACATCTCAAGAGAAAGAGATTCCGCCAACTAAACTGAAAACAGAGACACCTAGACATTAGTAATGGAAGAAAGAGGAGAGAAAGAAAGCTTATGTTATGAATTAACAGAATCAGAACATTTTATAAGTCAGAATGTTGAGACTTTTCGGAGTTTTCCTTTTATTTATTTGTTTTTCAAGTTGATAAATTCCAGCTTGCTCAGCTGTGCTAATGATGCATCAAGTGAAAGAGATTTGGGTCCACTCAACAGAGAACAGCAGCAGAGAAGAGGATCTGTGGAGGAAAGCCAAAATTGGGTATACAATACCATGCATGGAAGACTCTGGTGGTTATTTTGAAAAGGAAAACAGTTTTCCCTCATGAAGCCTAAGGGCAATTTCCATCCATATAGCATAGCTTCATAGACTTTCACAGTCTTAGAGAAGCAGAACTCAAATTTGGCAGAGAGTCTGGGCAAACCATGCCCACCCAGAATTAAATTTTGCAAAGAAAAGCCTGTGGCAAACAAACTGCCTTGGTAGTAAAGCCCACCCTCTGATTCTGGTGCTACTCCTCGTCTGTCCCATCTCACCACCTTGTTTCAGGACCCTTCACACCCAGATATGTGAGCATCTGTCTCATCTTGCCCCTCTAGCCCGGGAGGCCTCCTGGTGGCTGATTTTTTTTTATTTTATTTTATTTTTTTATTAGTTTCTGCTTTATAACAAAGTGAATCAGTCATACATATACATCTGTTCCCACATCCCTTCCCTCATGCATCTCCCTCCCTCCCACCCTCCCCATCCCACCCCTCCAGGCGGTCACAAAGCACCGAGCTGATCTCCCTGTGCTCTGTGGCTGATTTTTTGCAAGGCTTGGATCCCACCGCCTGGTTCAGTGATCATCTTACATTTGCATTCTCTAGGTTTCTCTTGCTTGCCAGACTGCTGACTTGTTAATGTTCAGTTCCCGTGTTTCACATGATGACCACCCTCTTCCAAACTTTTCTGTATAATTTTTGCTGCTGCTTCTGCTGTCACCTTTTACAGCCCCTATATCCAGACAAGACTGGCTGCCTTTAAACCTGTGCAGAAAAAAAGCTGCCAGTGTCCTTTAAAAATAAAAGAAAATCTCCAAATGCTTCAAGAGGAAAAGATTCCACCAACTAAACTGAAAAGAGATGTTTCAGACATTAGCAATGGAAGAAAGAGGGAAGAAAGAAAGTTTATATTATAAATTGAGCTATGTACTTTAACCAAACCAAACCAAACCAAACCAAACCAAGTCCTTGGCTCTGAAGAATGACATTAAAAAGTTAAGCAGTACTTACTCTTATTTAAAATGTCATTCTTATTCAGTGTAACTTTTAGACATTTAATGCAGACAGATGAGCCACACTGACTCCATGAAGACAAAACTTCCTCCTATACATCCTCTCTAAAAGCTTTTAAAGTCACTCTGTCAGGAGCAATCTGATGGCATATCAGTTGTGTTTATCTCCCAAACCACAATACTGCATGTGACAAGTGAACATCATAGCAGGACTGGCTGGGTGGGTGGGTGGAGGTAGGGGCTGAGAAGTCCAACCACATGGTATAAATGACTCTAACACAAAACACCCCCAATAAAACAGGAGACAGAGTACATTAGCCTGCTACAGGGGCTCAGGTTGACTATTAAATATTTCATATAAGAAAAGTATACACAGCAGCAAAACAGAGCTTTGCTGAAAGCTAGGGATTCAGAGGCTCCTAAACATGATTTGCAAGGGGAGTTTTGTGAGAAAGTCTGAGAAGAAGTCCTATAGGAGTTCACCATGGCTGATGAACGCCCCTCAGTCCAGGACCACAGTTCCCAATAGGAGTCTTTGTATCCATTTGCCATTCTTATCTTGATCTTTACCCCACACTGGCAACACCCCTGTGACTAAAAACACAGAACTTCTCTCTCTTTTTTTAAAGTTTTTATTAGAAATTGATTCTATAACCAGAAAATTTAATATTTTTGGTTAACCAGTTAAAGTGGGAGGTTGGTAACCCAAATCTAAATTCAAGTGAGAGCCACGAAGAGTGAGCTGGGGAGTATTAGAGACTGTCCATTTCTCTCCCAAAGGCAAGACAGTCATTAGTAATAGAGAAAAACTTGAAGTGAGAAGCTAAATATAAACCCCATACTTGGGACAGTAAACCATGCCAACAGGCATTTGACTTCTTAATGCATAGAAAGTGAAGAGAGTTCAAGGAAATAAGTGTTCAGGAGAAACTGTCTTGCTTGGCTATTAAATCTATGGATGAGTAACAATCCATCCCACAACTTTGTGGCTTGTCACAAAAATCATTTGTTCACAATTCTGCAATGTGGGCAAAGTTCAGCAGCTCATCTGTGGTCCACATGGTATTTTCTGGGGCTCTAGGACACTGTAAGATCCCAGATGGCTTCAGTCACGTGGCTGCCGGGTGAGGCTCATTGTTGTTTGAGGATTCAGCTAGAGCTCAGTCAGAGGCCCTCAGCTCTCCTCTGTGTGTTTTGAGGTTTTCCCAGTATGGAAGCTGGATTCTGAGAGGGAGTATCCCAAAGGGATGAGAGGAGCATCTTCAGAACTCTTAAGGCCTCGCCTTGGAAGTTGCACAGCTTACTTCTACTGTATTATAGGTCAAAGCCAGGAGATTCAAGAAGGGAAATAGACTCCACTTCTCAAAGGGAGAAGTGGTAAAGAAACTGCCAACATCTTTAATCCACTGCAGCAACTAAGACCAAGTTAAGATTGTATAAGTTCCAAATGAAAAATTTTGGAGAGAAAAAAGAAACACTTTCTCTAAAGTCATATACAAATTACATCACCAGTGGTGAGTCTTTGTGGCAACCAGCATGAACAGTACTTTCTTGTAGACTTGGCTCTGCTGAAAAAATGTTCCCAGTGCTTCTGAAACAAGATGTCCCAACTTCCAAGATGGCTCGTGGTCAAGTGAGAGACACATACCATTATTTCCCTTTGTGTGCCTCACAAAGAGTAGGCACTAATTAAGTTCTTGTTTAATTGGATCATGAATTTCTAGACCTCTGTGTATTCCATATGGAGTAGGCACATGGCAGTTAAATAGAAATGCTCTGGGGAGCAGCACGGTGCTATAAATGAACAGTTTTTAATCTCCTCCAGTAGTGGCTAGTAGCTAGTGATGGAGGTTATGGAAAAAAGGAATACAAAGTGAGAAAGGGGTACAACCATAATAAGATATCCAGTGGACTACCAAAAAATATTTGTTGGATGAATAGATAAATTACTGCAGAGAAAAAGTGTTTTGAGGGTAGACTAGAAGGAACTTCTAGAGAGAACTTGACTCAGAAAGCACCTTTTGCTGTTATCTATAGCCTTGTGAACCTGTAATATCCTCCCAGCATGCAGAAGATTTTACATAAGTATTCATCTCAGGCAGCACATGTTGGCTAGTAACCAAGGAGATTTACGTCAACATTTTATAGTGTATGCATTTGTACAGTTTTGAGATTTTGTTAACTCCTGTATCCCTAAGTACTTAGGAGAGTGACTGAAGAAAAGCAGTGGCTTTCAACCAGGGATGATTTTGTCCCCCAGGGGATATTTGGCGATGACTAGAGACATTTCTGACTGTCACAGATGGGGGTAGAGGCATTACTGACATCCAGTGGGTAAAGGCAAATGTTGCTACAACACATCTTATGGGATAGTTTCCTACAACAAAGAATTATTCAGCTCAAAATGTTAATGGTATCGAGCATAAAAAATCCTGATAGAGTAAGTACTCTATAAATATTTTTAGGATGAGTGAATGAATGAATGAGGAACAAGTGAAGAACAATAATAATAAATTAATGAAGACTGTATGGTTAATATCTCAGGACTGCTGATCAACTGTGGATAGAGTCAAATCTACCTGGATTAGTAAGAAGTGACCTGAGTTAAACTTTGAAATAACAATGAAGTCAGATAGAAAGAGTCAGGACAAATCAAGATGAAGAGACTACTCAAGTCCAGGACAGGGACAAACCCCTCCACACTGCTCTGTAAGGGTTCCAGTGATGGTGAAGGAAGAAACGATCAGTGAACAGCTCCAGAATTGTACTGCTGTGAGACTGCATTACTGAGAAGTGGTTGTATTCTTGAATTTGTACCTAAAATTCACTTTGTAGTATGGGTTCTGTACCTTGAATAATTTTTTAAAAATGTTTATAAACTCACAAGTTCTGTGGGTTCCTTTGAGTATTGTTAAGGAGGAGACTGTATCTTAACCAGGTGAATCTATGGGACATCTGTGATGCCCCCTCTGGGAGCCCAGTTAGAAATATTTTCCCTTTTACAATTTTACGTTGCCAACTTCTCATTTAGGGCTTCAAATTTTTGTTACTTGCTTGGCAGACAGACTGTAACCTGCTGACTTAACATAACTACTGCTTCATTTTTGTCTATATACATCAAGAGTTTGAATATTTTTACAAGTATGAAACACTTGAGTGAGAGTTAAAAGAAATTGCATGTGCTAAAAAATAACAGAAAACTAAGGAAGCATCATCATCATATGGAAAGAACATAAACAGCCAGAAGCCTTTTGGCCTAAGTCTCCTCATCTTTCAACTGGGGACGAGACCCCTTGCCCTACGTACTTCATACAATTGTTAATGACAACTAAACTAAACAAGAGATATGGCTGCTTTAAGTACTATGCCAATATGTTTTAAAATCTAAATTCTCTCTATCAAGCACAATGTGAAGTAATGTTTTAACAAGTAAGTTCCTAGGTCTTTGGAACCGATTTTTTTCCACTCGAGTATTTGGAAAAACAGAACTTCTTACTGCAATTATGTCATCCCTCCCACAAGCAATTTCAAGGTAGGCTTCGGGCTGCCTGGGCTTTGATGTTTCTACTTCTTTTTCATTGCCTGCTTCTTCTTGAAAGGAGTATAGGAGAATATATTTTATGTGATATGAAATCTACCTTCTACCCAAAATCACTTAAGAAGGCATTTCGCTTCCTTTTGCTAATGTTAATTTTGCTTGTGAATGCAGGCTAAACTCTGGGGAACATTCACTGAGGAAGGACACCTAGGTGTTAAGTCACAGTGCTCGGGCAGCTTTCACATCCATTCAGCATCAGCACATGGAATCAAGGGCTGAGCCACTGGAGAATGAGGTATTGTTAACTGCAGTTGATCTTTTTTTTTTTAATTGACATATAGCTGATTTTCAATGTTGTGTTAATTACTACTGTACAACCAAGTGATTCACTTGTATGCATACATAATTCTATTTTTTTATATTCTTTTCCATTGTTGTTCATCATAGGATATTGAATATAGTTCTCTGTGCTATACAGTAGGACCTTGTTGTTTATCCATTCTATATATAAAAGCTTACATCTGCTAATCCACAAAATCTCAGACATACAGAAGAGACTGGTGGTTGCCAAGGGGAAGGGTGCTGGGGGAGGGGTGGAGTGGGAGGTTGGGGTGAGCAGATGTAGCCAATCTCGATGGGGCACCTGATGGACTCTCCAATGGCACTCTTGTTATTCTATCCTTGTGGTAGCTCAGGACAATATCTCAGATTCACAGGGTATTCCACAGATCTGCAACTGAGAATACTCCATTTCCTGACCCCAGGTGGCCCTTTCACTATATCTTTTTCCCCCCATTTTCTGCTTTCTCCTCTGTTGATGCTGCCCTTGCTCCTGATTCTTAGGCCTTCCAAGGCATCCTCAAATATTCTCTTACTGGTGGAACTCAGCCCACAGAAACTGCTCTTCATGTGGTTTATGTCACCCGCCCCAACCCATGCCAGCTCTCCCAGCTGGACCTATTAAGGCTGGCCAGAGGCAAATCTCAGGAGAAGCTCCCTTTATCTTTGGTGGGTTTTCTTCCCCCCTTCGATAACCCCCCTTCCTTTTCAATGGGCCCTGACGTTTCCCCACCGTGTGGTTTATCTCAGCCTCACTTCCCTTACTCTCTCCCGTGAACCGTACTGATCGTATACATCAGCTTCTACTTGCTAAGTCTGTTTATAGCTAATGGAAGAGGGCTCTGACAATCCCTCCAAGGAAACTGAATTATGTGTTGAGTTGTGGATTCTAGGAAAGAAAGATTCATAGTTCTTCGGCAGTTCTCTCTCATGGTGGAGATTCCGAGAAGGGAAAGCTCTACGGAGCGATCCCTACACGTGACGGACTCTGCCAGCCCTCCTCTCAAATATGGCCACCCCAACAGAGGCAGGCTGCTCCCTGTGCTGTGCAGCAGTCCTGAGAAGAGGCACGGAGAAGTCTATACACTTGTATTCTACATCCTAAAATAGTAACAAGGGAGGGAAAGAAGCAGTGTAAAAAAAAAAAAAAAAACAAGAAAGCAGAGACAACAGAGCAACATCCTTGAAACTCTCTAAGCGTAGATACTGTATAATTAAGCCCAAATTCCAATCTATGCCCATTTTTCATCAGGTGGCTTTTGACAGCTCATCCCTGCAAAGAGGTTTAATGATTTCATTGAGTAAGAGGTGGTGGACTCGAGGTGTGTGCATTTGCTGGGAAATAATTGCATTTAATGAAAGGCACAGCCACAGGTTTGGAGAGGCAAGTGATAAATCTTCCTCCAGAGCCTGTGGATCAGTCATATTACCACTGATGAGTGGTTGGGGGATCAATTAATAATCATGATGAGAACAATACTTTTCACTTGCAATTTTCCTCAGGTTGCTCAGAGCAACTTTATAAACATGAACATCCATCTTCTTGGTCCTCCTGGGAAGCCTACATGCAGGCACATTATGCCTAGATATGCAACATAGAAATTCAGGTGCAGGGGACTGACTGGCCACCACAGCAGTGAGGGAAGGAGAGGAGAGAAAAGCAAGTGGACATGTTTTTGTATTTTCTCTCAGTATTTTGAATATTTATTTTGCAAACAGCTATTGCTGTCTAATGATAATATTAGCTAACAATTTTAGTGCCCAGCTCTGTGCTCAATTAAAGCTTTGCATGTATTATCCCATTTATATCCTCCTGTTTCACAGATGAGAAAACCAAGGGTGAGGAAGGTAAGCACTGTGCGAATGGTCCCGTAATGGAACACAAATGTGAACCCAAGCAGTCCAACTCCAGAGTCTGTGATCCTACACCTTGTGAATATTACATGCCTGGCCTGCACTGGGATGGGTACTGAGAGCACATGATCCCTGTTCTCAAGAAGCTCACAGGGAGTGGAAGAAATCCAATACTGATACCATCTGCATGCCAGCCACTGCTCTACATGCTTGATACATATGTTGACACATTTAGTCTTCATAACAATTTGAAGAGTTGGGGGTTATTACAACCACCACCCTTTAAAAAGATGTGGAAACTGAGGCACAGAGAGGCTAAGTGACTGGTCCAACATCAACACCTGTCCCCAGGTGAAAGGATTCTAGAACCTGTGCTGTTAGTCACTAACTGCCTTATTTTCCACACTAAGGGCTTTACTGCTCATATTGAAAATGATCAGGGAAAACAGAAGGATTTTATGCAAAAGAGTCAATCAGATTCAGGTTTTCTAAGGCCACTCTGATGACACTGGGATGAACTGATTGTTTAGTCCCTCTCTGTAGTGTAAGATACTTACACGTTTTAATAGAGTTCAAAGGACTGAAGGACTGTCACACTTCCAGAATGACAGGTGGAATTATGTATGACGGTTTTCTGTACTTTCCATACCTGATCCTTTCATTTATAAGACTCCCACTTCCCAGGAGGATTCCTATATGCATGACCCCAGATCTGAGTATTAGTCAGAGGATAAGTCTGAGTTTAAGCTCCTAACACATTCTTCCCATTGCCTGTGAGGTCCTCCTCACTATTCTCTGCTTAACTAGCAACTTACCAGTTAATGAGACCTCCAGGTCCCATTTCTCCAATGAACTTTCCCATTACTGGCTGGTCCAGGGAATCTAAGTCTCTCAGGAATTCAAGATTTTACAGCTCACCTTGCTAATTCACTTTTAGTTCATAAATCTTGAAATGATCCCATCAAATATTTTATTATCTCATTGGACAGGGAACTCAACATTTCCCAAAACAGCTTCTTCTATATTTCAGCATCTCTTTTGACAGTTTTCTTAAAGTTCATCCTTATACTAGGTCAAAATTCAGTTGCCTATAACTTCCCTAATAGCAGTCTGCCAGAAGAAAACTCCTGTCTCTCAATCAGATTCAGTGTAGAGTAAACAAAGCCTTCCTTTACCCCCTTAGGCTACAGTATATTTCTCAAAATACCTGTATTCAGCCTTACCAGATTACAGATCAGATTATATGTAACTCCCTCCTATAAACTGAATGTTTGGTCTCCCCAAAATTCGTATGTTGAAACCAATGTGATGGTATTTGGAGGTGGAGCCCTCATGAATGGGATAGTGCTCTTATAAAAAGACACCAGAGAGCTCCCTTCCCCTTTCTCCTACCAGGCAAGGTTAAAGCTAAAGAGAGTTATTATGAACCAGGAAGTAGACCTCAACGGACACTGAATATATCACCACCTTGATCTTGTATTTCTCAGCCTTCAGAACTGTGAGAAATAGGTTTCTGTTGTTTATAAGCCAACAAGTCCATGATATTCTGTTATAGCACCCCCAAATAGACCAAGACGATCCCTGGGTGCTTCCTGGTCTCCCCCAGTCAACTATAACCTTCTCAAGAACAAGGGGTATTATTTCTCTGAAACTCCAGCAGCCAGCACAATTCCAGCATTCTTGTCACACTATAGGCATTGGATGTTTGTTGTGTTTAGATTCATCAGGGATGCCCTCCCAGGAAGAAAGGTCTACTTAAAAGAGAAAATAAACACAGTGTGAGAGAAAGAATGAGGAAGCAGAAGTAGTGTGCCACCATTAGGATGAAACAATCATGTGCCTACTGCTGGACTGACCTTCTGTCCAGTAGAGAAGTTGAGCAGAAGCAAGAAAGCTAATTACACTAGACTTTATTAGCACTTAAATAGTGGCCTCATTAATAAACATGGTATATGGACGATGTAAAATTTAATTAACAGAGTGAAGGAAAATAAAATAAGAAGGATATAAACATCACTGGCCCTACTTTGTGCAAGGGGCCAAGGAGTGTAGACCAAAAAAAAAAAAAAAAGTTATCAAAGACAGGAACAGAAAATAAGATAGATAGGATGCAAATGTCCACAGTAGGAAAATCCCTGAGAAGGCAAACACAGGATCAGAAGCCAACAACAAAAAAACTTTAGTTGTAAGATAAAGGATGATGATGATGCTGGGAGAAAACTGCACAAAAGCTCTGTCTTGGGGAATAGCAAGAAAGGAGATTTCAAAGCAGTGGATATTGAACCTTCAAAGGAAAAAGCCAACAAAGTTAGCATTAGCAATGGGTGACCATGGAGATTAATGAATCACAGCATCTTCCTGCTATAAGGGCCCTTAGAGGTCCTCTAGCCCACACTCTCATTTTACAAACAAGGATGCTGAGGGCCAGAAGTTAAGTACTTTCACAGTTCCAGGTTTTGGCAAAGCACCCCAGATCCTGGATGACTACATAGCACTCTTGCCCTCCTGAGGTCTGCACATTGCCAGGAACTTCACAATTTTTGTCTCATCTGAACGCTACAACGTCCATAGGGAGAACCAAGGAGCATCTCTCCATGCACACACAGTAGGATACACAGGCTAGGGAGGTCGAGCCACCCGCCTAGTACCTAGGAAAGGAAACATTTGGGATTCATATTCTGGATTGTTCAACCTCAAAATCTGCCTTCATCTAGACCACACTGCCTTTTAGCATGAATTACAAAGCATAACAATTCAGATGGACAGTGAGTATCTCCTATGCCACCACTCTCTACCCTGGAGTTACAGGGCATGCACAAGGAGAAAAGGAGCTCTGATCTCCAGACTCCATGAGCAATAATAGCCACAGCATCTGACCTTAGGGCAGACCAGGCGAACACCCCTTCCAGGCTGCCAGGTGATTTGTTATGGCCAGAAGTCTCCCAAAACAGTTTCTGGACTCTAGATTACAAATTTCTGGAGGGCAAGAGTGTGTTCCTAGCAACCTGGTCCCACGGTGACACATCCTGGGAGGTTCACGGCCAGTTGTTAAACTAGATGGTACCCAAATGCCTATCTGAGGTCAGGACAGATTTACAGACCACGACTCTCTCTTGGCAAAGGCAAAGTGATAGTGATATGACTTTGCATCCCGAGAGGGCAGAGGTAGAGAGACTGGCCCCACTGTTGGCACCTCAGTCAAGGCAGAGTTCCTTTGCAGACCTCCAAACTCTGGCAATAACAGACACCTGTGATCTCTGGACTGACCACCTCAAACACATGAGGACAGAGAAAGGAGAGACTCTGCCTCCGCTCTTGAGCCCTCCTCCCTTTGTCTCTGTGCTGTTTTCCTGGAGCTCTTGACCTACTGGCCTTTTAGCCTGACATCTGCCTTCTTGCCAGGACTCCATCTATCAGTCCTCCCTGACAAGTTCGTGGCCTACTTGCTGCTTGGAAGAGTGAGGTTTGCTCCTGCTGGCTGGGCCCCTGGCCCAGGCCTCTTTCTGTTGGTCCTGAACTAAGTCAGCCAGGCCTTATCCCCCCACCAGACCACAAATCCTCAGATTGCCTGTGAAACTCTTCCAGGCTCTTTAAAGCAAATCATTATATTTATCTTTCTGCTCTTGTACAGATAAACGGTACACGAAAAGAGAAAAATATGCAGATCACACTTTAATAAATATGGAATACTGCACCTGGCATCTATCTAAAAAAATAATATTACCTGCACCGTGAAAGTAGCAATAACACCACCATAACAATGACAGTGTTGGAATTCAGGAAACCAAGATGTTTTTAATTGTGTTATAATTAGAAAGCCGATAAACAAATAGCAACATCATTTATTCATTAAAAGTGTGCAAATGGAAAATCTACTTAATTAATTTCTTTGTGTAATGTCTGTAAACTACTTCAGGGAGGAAATCTGAGGGACAATTTCAGGCCCAGAGCAAATGACACAAGCATAACTCTGAAGCACAACTAGAAGGGCAAACTGGTGGTGATTGCTTTTTTGTTGAAAGTGCTCTTTTGCATGAGATAATGAAGAGACCAGGCCAGCCTCACAAGCGGGATGGCACAGGCAACCAACCATGAGTGTGCTTTAATCCTATGTGTCCTGTGCATCTGAATAATACTCCCTCCCTTCTTTGCCCACCCTCCAAAGTGAAGTCTCTGGTTAAAATGGATGGAATTGGGGTTGATTAAGGGACTTTCTGCAAAACCCTTAGGAAGGTTTAAAAGCTGAGTCATTAGCAGGTTTCACATCTATCAGGGTAGTCATTACACCAAGCAAAGGATTTGGAGGAGGGTCAGAACTTAGCACAGTTGTGGAGCAACATCAACTGACCTTGGTCCAAATCTATCTTCCCTGGCTCCTCCCTCCCTGGCCCTAACCTCACTCACTTTTTATTTTTACTCCTCGGCCTTCCTCTTAGCCTTGCCTCTCCCACACTTGATCCTGCTCTAGCCTGTAATCGCCTCGCCTTACTTTCATCTTTAAAAGAGTCCAATATTAGAGTCAGTAATATGACTGTGGAATTAAGCTATGATTGCATAATACTTGATAATGTACAAAGCTCCTACTGAGTCCCGAAGTTAATTCTCCTAACACTCTCTACACTAATAATAGCAATAATGGAAATTACTTTTTGAGTACTTTGAGTCAGTCATTGTCAAGTACTTTGCATGCATTATCTCATTTAACCCTCGCTACAGGCCTAATGGGCACAATTACTAGCATTATTCCCAACTTCCAACTGAGGAAAGGGAGGCATTGTGTGGTTGTATCTAAAATATCACCCAGGGCTTCCCTGGTGGCGCAGTGGTTGAGAGCCTGCCTGCCGATGCAGGGGACACGGGTTCGTGCCCCAGTCCGGGAAGATCCCACATGCCACGGAGCGGCTGGGCCCATGAGCCATGGCCACTGAGCCTGCGCATCCAGAGCCTGTGCTCCACAACGGGAGGGGCCACAACAGTGAGAGGCCCGCGTACCACAAAAAAAAAAAAAAAAAAAAAAAAAAAAATCACCCATTCAGTAAGTTTAGTGTGTCCTAAATCTGATTTTCTTTTTTCTTTTCTTCTTTTTGTAAAAATGAGCATTCAAGGTTTTAAATGAGTATTCAGGGTCTTAAAAGTTTTTGTTTGTTTTGTTTTGGTCCTAAGAAAAAGTTTGTGGTTCATTCAAAAGCAACCCATGGCCTACAGGACACCCCTCAAAGTTACCTGATGCTAATGCCACAGAAGCTATTTTGCAACTCTGTAAATTGTAGATAAACTGATAGCAATGTAATATAATTTTTGTCTCTGAACAGATAAATTATGTTCTTCCAGTAGAGGTTCAAGCTGACAAACCTATCCTTCTGTGGAAGAAGCTGGTTTTTCTTCCATTTGCATATTCATTTCAACATTCCTTTCTTCCATATAATTATGTGCTTTTTTGAAATGGTTGTAACGTCACATCAGTTTCCTCAATAATGAGTTAAATAAAATCTTTAACATGTGTATTAGTTTCCTAAGGCTGCCGTAACAGAGTACCACCAAATTAATAACTTACAACAACAGAAATGTATTGTCTCACAGTTCTGGAGGACAGAAGTTCTAAATCAAGATGTTCTCAGGACCAGGTTCCCTAGAAGCCCTCTAGGGGAGGATCCTTCCTTACCTCTTCCAGCTCTGGTAGCCCCGGCCATTCCTTAGATGTGGCAGCATAATTCCCATCTCAGCCTCCATAGTCACAGGGCCATCTTCCCTCTGTGTTTGTGTATCTGTCTTCACGGGGCATTCTTCCTGTGTTTGTGTCTAAAATTTCCTCCTCTTATAAGGACACCAGTCATATTGGCTTAGGGCCCACACTAATGACTTCATCTCAACTTGATGACATCTGCAAAGACCTTATTTCCAAACAAAATCCCATTTACAGGTACTGAGGGTTAGGACTTCAACATATCTTTTAAGGGGCCACAGTTCAACCCATAACAATGTGTGTTCATTTTTATATATGTATCAGAGGCACGATTTTACCTTGTTTGAAATTATTACAACATGTAAAGGACATTGAAAATATAGTAGAATACAAAATTTCTTACTTTTTTCTTTCAACTTTTTTCTTAGAAAACGTGAAAACACATAAACAAAACAGAGAGCATAATAGTACATTATAACATAACAATAGGTCCCCATGTACCCATCACACAACCCCAGTAACTATCAACATTCTGCCAGTCTTATCTCTATTCCCACCAAAGCCTGGATTTATAGGAATTCTGATCTCAACTCAAAACTTCTTTCTCCCATTTTAGTTAAATGTTTGGTATCTGGTGCTGTCAAGGGTTGCTTGTTACTTGAAATAGATTTAAGGAGTCAATTCATGATAAGGTAGTAACAATGATAAGATCTTAACACTGCCCATTCCAAGAGGGAGTTATATTGCTTTTAGACTTTGTTCTTGGTTAGTATATCACAAATAAGTACTAATGAATCAATTTATCTTTGTCCGTAGGTACCCTGTATATTTTAACTGGGGTTAATCTAGAGGGAAAGACCCATGAAAGGAGTCTTGAAATAGGTGGGGGCCAGTTTTGTCCCTACCATTCTTCAAAGCCCTGCTTATGAGAGACCTCCACTTGCATCTATATCCAGGGACAACTCTTGGTTTTCATATAAGGTTGGCAGCACGAAGCCTTCTGTAGCAATCTGTGTATTCCTTTCCTCCAATTTATTCCAGCTAACAGAAACTGCTGAGCCTTCTCTCTTCCACAAACATCACAATGGCAGACATGTCAGTCAGTCAGAAAATTAACTGCATGTACATTTTTTATGAGCTGTACAAGACACGTGTTGGAAGAACTACTCATGAAGATTTAAACAAATGAGAGAATGTATGTATAAGTGCTTTAATAATTAAAAATATTATGGGGCCTGGAATTAGAAATGGGTGGGTTAAAGCCATGCCATGAGATCTGTGGGCTGTCCTGGAAGACCCTACCTGTGCTTGGCTTGTCACTATTAGAGAGCCTTGCACTTTAGTAAAGATACAGTCATGACAAAAACCCTCCATGAGAATGGGAATATCATGTAAATGCATAGCATTTTATCCCATCATTACCAATTGAAACTTTTTTTATTCTCAAATAACATTAAACCTACAAGAAATTGCAAAAAATAGTGCAGTAAGTTCCTGAGTACTCTCACCCAGTTCCCCACAAAGAGAACATCTTACATGACCACAGTACATTGTCAAAACCAGGAAACCGACACTGGTGCAAAACAAATTGAACTACATATATACCTTCTGAAGATTTCACTAATTTTTAACTGCACTCTTTTTTGTCGTCTATGAAATGTTCTCTCATGGATAGATTAATTATTATTATGTTTTTAATCACAAGGTGAATTGGTCCATTTTCCCAGAGTTGGCCCAGTTTTGTTAACCTCATTTCTATCCCCTCTTCACATGGGCTTCATGCGTTTTTTATTTTTTTTCCCATTAACAATTTAAAAAGTAATATTATATTGGAAAATTTGGAAAACATCCAAGAATACAAGACATAATTAACAAATGTGGGCCCCAAATCCAAACTGCTGCTTGTTAATATATTTGTTTAAAGTCTTCTCCATCCCCATTCTAGGTCCTGGTCCCTTCTCTCTCATTCATTCAGAGACAAGCACCAACATAGGTGTTCCATCTCATTTAATCTTTTTTGACTTTTACATGTGTATTTTGTATATACATGATTTTTAACTCTTTACTACAGTGATTTTCAACCATTTTCCTCCACTGATATACACATAGCAGATGATATTCAGGTAGGAGAGTGGGGGACACTTCCCACAACTCCCAGAGCACTAGTTATAACTCTATCTTGGAATGCTCTGTAAAGGGAATCACCTTGAATATGTTCCAGTTTACAGAAACAGTAAAGCCTCCAGAAATTCCAGGACTTGCACTATTGGGACTCAGCAAATATGCTTTGGTCTATGTAGATTTCTCTCCTTACTTTGATCAGATTGGTGATCATGCTCATCCTTCAAGACTGAGCTCCAGTTTATCTCAGTGCTCTGGGCATTTCTCACACTGAACTGAATCATAATTTTTGGTTTAGATCTCAGTCCTGCCTCCAGAATGAGTTCCTTGAGAACAATGGTCCACCTGATAATGACAAAATCTCCAGCACCTAGCAATAGCACTTAGGTTACTAGTGGCCCTCAGTAGATGTGCACTGAATGGTTGGAACTGCAACAGAGAAGCCAAGTGACTGGGCTGACTGGGGTGTAAACGGAATCTCCACCGCTTACAGCTATATGAGTTTGAACAAGTTATTGATCCTGTGAGTTTCATCTGCAAGATGGAGATCCCCATAGTAGTTCCATCAGAGGGTGGTGGCAAGGATCAGCTGATATTACCCATGTTTTAGTTAGCACAGTGCCTGATATCTAGCAAAAATCCAAGAGCAGTGGTGATTGGTGCCTAGAGTATTTGATGAATGCTGAGTTGATTGAGTAAATGAACGAGTAGTAGGTAGCTTGGACACATTGCAAGGGCACTTGCAACTAGAGGTATGTGGAGGTGACAACACAAGGTCCCAGGGGTATGGGGGGGTGTCAGTAATGTCTGTGGTGACCATGGAAGTGTCCTACTCGGATCTCCCTTTAAGAGAACCTGCTGTAAGAAGAACAGCTGATTGACAGCTTCTAGTTGTCACTGCTTTAAAGTCACAATGGTATGTACACAGATGCCACTGAACATGGTAGAGTTACTAGATCCAGGTCATTCCTGCCCAATGCAGGACTCCTCTAATGGATTTTGTTCAGGGACCACATCATCCTGGCTGAAACTTTCTCAGAAGTGCACTGAAATTCCAGGTTTTCCCTATACAACTCTCCTTTCTTCCTTCTGTCCATCCGTAGATGTCAGACTTAAATCATAGTCTGAGGCTCTCCCAAGCTTCACCTGCTGCCCCTGTTTATCATTTACTAACATGTCTCCCAAAGCTTCTTGCACATTTGATCCCATCTTACAATCACACCTTGACATGAACTGACAGCACCTAAAAGAAGCTTCTCGCTTTCTTTGTGGTATAGGTAACATGATGTTGTTTAATTCTGCCTTCATTTTTCCTAAATATCCCCATTCACAGATTGTGTTAAGGAAGAGGTTGGAAGATTAATTCTATTTCCATTTATACATAATTCCTAGGAGAAAAGAATATCTCACAGCCCATTCATGTGCTACCCCACCATGTGCTACCATGGTGGGGTAGCACATGGATGGGCTGTGAGATATTCTCCTTCTGCACTTGAAAATAGCCAGTCTCCATGTCCAAGACTGATCCACTCATGGATCAACAGTTTTGGGGAATGACTCTTGAAGCCATAGAGATGGAACAGATAAAATACCAAAAGACATAGCTTCAGGACTGCCTGAGCTTACAGAAAAAGAAAATATGAACAGAAAACCATTTATACTTCACAGATTGCTCTTGGTACTTGGGCTTCTGATCTTTGTGGGTTTTATTGGCACCATTTTCTATAACATTTCTGATTCTCAGAATTTGCTACAAGCTATACAAGCCATGCATAGAACTTTAAATTTGGTCCATTATTTCCCCATCTCTTAACTTCCATTGCTTTAAAATACCTGTGTGTAGCAGAGGGCCAGACATCATTATCTCAGTTTTATTCATTGGGAAACTGTAGTCTAGAGAGAGGAGGTACTAGCTTACAGAGGCCAGCTGTGTCAATCCTCCTTCAGACCTCAGCCATGCTGACTCCCAGATCTGAGTACCTTTCACTGTACCAAGCTAAGAACTGTCTAACACCAGTCACTCAAATAAGTAGACACATTTGGGGCAACTGCAATTAAATTCTTTTCTGTCATTGAAGCACCAGACTTCGGTTTTCACAGACTACCTGGCTCCAGCCTTTGTATCATCAAACATATTTCAAACTGGCCATAATGTCTGCCAGTGGCTGATACCCTGTGGTTTAATTCTTTTTTTTTTTTCTCTCTAGCTTCCCAAATGTTTTCCTTCCCTCCAAAACCTATCTTCTTGATCACTGCTCCTGAGTAGAATTCGGCTACTTTCATCAGTACATCAAAACCACTGAGCAGAGAGCTGGCAGTTGCCTGATTCCAAAAGGCTTTCAAAACATATAAATGAATATAATGGACACTTTAGGAAATCAATGAATTTAGGGATTTCTTTTTTTTAAGGATGCACAGCATGGCTTGCAGGATCTTAGTTCCCCGACCAGGGATTGAACCCTCCTCCTCTACAGTGGAAGCACAGTCTTAACCACTAGCCTGCCAGGGAAGTTCCTTAATTAAAAAAAAAAATAAAATAAATTTAGACATTTTTGACCAATATGAACTTCCACAGAAATTATACTAAACCAAGAATAGCTGCTCCCCTACTCCCAGTAAAAATGTCCCTCTTAGGCTAATGATCCCTGCAGTAACTGATAACCCAGAGTTCTAGAGGGTTTCATTTTAGTAAACGGTAAAAACGACACATTTGGCATTAATGTTTTGACTCTTTCTCCCTCAAGTCCAATCTCCTTTTAAAATCACCCTAGCGAGAGAACCATCTCAACTACTAATTTGCAGTCATGGACCTCTACTATATCGTTATTCTTGTTATTCAGGGCCAAGAAGAAGAGGATAGGTGACAGAGTCCACTGTTTAAACATTCTGGGTTGAATCTCTTCGAAATAATTATTCATGTATATAGGCTTGGCTATAACCTAGCTTTGGGGTACATACCTATCAGATTTGCATGTCTATTATGTTAGTTGAAGGATAGTGCTAATCATTTTGAAAATACTAAAGTCAGGCCATAGTTTTAGCCACTTTCTTATCAGCTTCCATATCTAATCCTGATGGTATATTTCCATGCTCTAAAAGACATAGTTAGAGTTCCCCTCTCTCTCTCTCTGGATATTGAGCTAAATTTTTGGCTAGTAGCAAGCATATATGCAGCTAATATTTAACAAGCTGTTATTTGCAGCTTCCTGTATAGACCAGAAAAGAGCTTTTTGATGTGAAGTAGTAAACAATAATGGTAAAAAAGGCTAAAAAGTTGAATTTGGGGACAGATACCCCTGCCAGGGCTCCCTAAATTACAATGAAAACACTTGTTTACCTGGCTACATTACAAGGTCAGCCTTGTCAAAGTATGGAATCTAGTCCACATTTCAGTTTTCTCCAAGAATGTTTACTGGCTTTTGTTAGAAGAGACCACAGAAAACAACGTTGCTGAATCATAGCAACAACCCACACTTGTGTCTAGGAGCTGTATTTAAAAAAGAGCTGAAGGAAACACAGAATGGGGCTCCCATTCCTACACCTCCTCCTCCCCCTGTGGCTTTCTTAAGTTTGTGTAGCTTCTTCAGACAGTCTGTTCTCTTTTTCTAAGTCTCTCTCTTCACACATAGATGTGACTGATGGAGTGTAAAAGAAAGAACAGACCATGGGGAGAATGAGTGCCCTGATTTAATCAAGCACTAAGGCAAATGCTAGGCACAAGGGACAGACCTTGAGGTGGGGGATGGCAGGGCAGGGGAGGAGGAGCTTGAGGAAGGAAAGAAGGAAGAAAGGGGATAGAGAACCTAAGGAGTAAAGAGAGAGAGAGAGAGGGAGAGAGAGAGGAGAATGGTAGAGTAGGAGGTAGGAGATTAGAACCAAGAGAAGTGAGAAGAGGGGCCAGAAGAAGGAGGAGAGGGGATTTTGAGATTCCTCTTTAACTTCTGCTTTATGCACACATATGGGGAGGATCATCAGGGTGAAGAGAAGATCAGGCCAATAATAATGCTTTAAAAAAGGCTTTTTAAAAAATCTCTATCCATATAACCATCCACCCAATCAAGCATTCATGAAATGCTGAACTCATAATAACCCGACACCATGATTTTCATTTAAGTTTTTGTAAATTTTATAATACCTTGCCTCATGTGAATTAGAGTACATCTTTCCAGAAAGAGAGAGAGAGAGAGAGAGAAAGGGAGAGAAGGAGGGAGGGAGGAAGGAAGTAAGGGGGAGGGAAGGGAAGAGAAGGAAAAAGAAAGAAAGCACAGAAAAGAGAGAAAAGAACACAGAAGGTTAAGTATACAAAGAGGTAGTAACAGAATCAGCACAACTCTACACAGGGCACAAGTCTAAATGGGAATACGAGAAAATGTCGGTATCAGGCAAGACAAGAGGATGCTAATATGTTTAGATGGCTTGTTGTGGACAAGTTACAGCACTAAGCACTCTCTAATCATTATCGCTTTGGGTATTCCCATTCTGTAGTTGTGTGATGGCCTTCCCATTTGTGGCCTTTCTATCACGTGGGGTATTACGTGGATTTCACTTTGCCATTCACAGATTTCCTGTGTGGCAGGTTGCAGAGCTCAGAGATGGTGACACACAAAAATTTGTATGAAGAATATCAGATAGGTATTTCCGACTTCAGCGCCAAGCAAAAGAGCAGAAATGTCAAATGGATTTCATTTCACATGCCAACTTTTAAATTGATTAAAGCCAACTTCCAGAGGGGCTCTAATTAGAAGCATTCTCTTGCTATCCAGAATGAGTAGGGGAAATTGAAATGTCTAGATAGTGACACCTGTTCTGTGCACAGGATGACAGAGGCTGCATGTATGCCCTGGAGGTGCCCCTCCTACAACAGACTGAATGGTCAGCCCCATGAGTTACTAAACTCCCTGTAGGCTGTGAAATGATCTGGTGAAATCAATCTACCCTTATCTAAGAGCTGTCTACAGGCTCATTTAAATCTTTATATCAGGTATAGTCCTAGTCACCTGTCACCTTCATGGATCCCCAGGCCAAGGACACCATCAATGTTGCTCAGATTCCACATGGAGCTGGCAGTGGATTGAGAGCTGGAGACTGGCATTTAGCTCAGCTTTGTCACCCCGAATGGCACTGGGCAGCCCACTTCCCTCTGGGCACTTCAGCTTCTTCTACTGTAGAATGTTGTTTGAGCCAAATGGCACCAGATCTAAAATTCTAAAATGTTGATGTCCCAGATTTGCTCGACTTCAATTTCAGACAAGACCTAGATTTGGTTCTCATCCAAACTGGTTCACTGGTGTTCTTTCCAAAAACATTTTGTTAAATGTATGAATTGGTACTGGTATTCTCTTCAGAGCTTGCAAATCAGCACTGATTATCTCTTGAGTAGGCCATGCTAATTTTCACCTCTGCCTTGGCCACTGCTCCTCTCTCAGCCCCTCCATCTGCTTTCCAAGTCTAATCATTCTCTTGCTCAGCTTCCTCCACAAAACTGCCAATGACCTTGGGCATGCTCCTAGTCCTCTCCTGCTGATATCCAAAGCTTGACGGGGTCTTTTAAGGACTCTCTACTATTGCATATCTATTCAGAAGAGGAGAGGGAAACCTCATAAGTCAATCCTTGGGACAAGTAATACATAGGAGCTCTATACATTTAAGTATCTAACCTGAATTTTCAAATTTGACCAGGTCTCTTGAACTCAGTAGAATCTGGTTCTTAAGAACTCCGGGTGAGAAGAAAATACAATGTCTTTAGAAAACCTCATTCTTTATACTATGTATGGGAAAATATTTAGTACGCTATGCAATAGGAAAAGGAAGATACTATATGTTATAAAGAATATAACTATAATGTCATATTTGGGTCATAATTGGGTACATACCCCAGACTTTCTTTCTTGACTTTCACTTCTGTCTCTTTCTTAACATATGAGCTTGTGAAAATGGCTTAAGGCCTCAGCAATCCAATGTCTGAATGATAAAATAAGGACAAGAATATCCTAAGATTGTGATGAGGATTCCATGAGACAAACTATATGAGTGCCTAGCACAATCCCTAGGCATCTAGGACTGGATGCTCTGGACAATTTTAATCAGAAATGGAAAGCAGAGACTGGGAAATGTGGAGACAGAATCTGGGCTCAAAAAGAAACATGATATTTCACCAAGACTTCTCTGTGACATGTTTCCTGCCAAAGACAAGGCCTATTCTACAGTGTGACTGGTTCTAAACAAAAACCTAAAATATCTTGCTGAAGCAAGAGGTGGAGGACAGGGGAGCTTGTGAAAAACACTGAGTCTGCTTCCTTGCCCTCTAATTAATCTTCCAGCCTGTCTTGAAACCACCAATCTCAGCGTGTAAAGGATCAGAGTCACTGCTGGTTTGGGCTGGGTCCTTGGTCAGGGCCCCCATTTCAATGAGTGTGGCCAACCTGGGCCCCGCTTTTGCCTACTCCAAGTCATGAATTCAGCTGACCATCCTATTAAGATTCTGTACCCACCTGTTTGCCCTTCTAATGATTTCTTTATTTAACTGGTGTGATGGACAAGCTATCCACCATCATAAGTCCCCCATTACTGTGGGACCTATGTAAATGTCTAAAGAAAGGAGGAGTTCAATTACATCCTCGTGAAATTCTATTTTTCCTTCCCTGGGTAGTTATTGCTCTAGTACTTGTTTCACTGTCAGGCTTCAAAGCTCTTTGCAATATCTATTATGAGTACTTTTGTCATAAAAATAGGAAGGAAAGCAGGGCAAGGCCAATGTATACAGAACAAGAAATGAGAAAATCAGATTTGAGGAACCACTGTTCACTAACATATTCTTTAGATATTCAGAGGTACCAGTTTAGTTCATTTATTCTCAAGCCAATTTCCAGAAAACTCCTATTGAATACCCTGTCTTCTTAATGTCTCTTTCTTTCAAATCCTTCTTTGACCTGGAGCATTTTTTCCTATGCTTCTAACAATTCAAATGCTATCCCTCCTCTTCAAGGACAAGTTCTAGATGTACTTCCTTGCCCTTTCACTACTTCTGTGGCCCAATCTGACCACCTCTAAACCATAACATGTCTTTCTCCATTCTGTTTTGCACTTACCTGTTCCATTGCACTGTTTTATGTCAGGAAGATTATAGGGATAGCTTGGTTCCTCCAAATTAGACAGAAAAACAGCAAGAAAAGAAAGCAACGCCTGGGAGCTGGATGAACTGAAGCCACTAGTACGTTCCCAGAGTCGCTGAAGGAAATTACAGCCAGTATTTAAGCAGAAAGCAAGAAGCAGTCATGGGGCAAGCCTCTCCCCGTCTTGTTTTGTTTTGTTTTTTCCACAAGTGAAGGCTGACTGGAACCTGGATGAGAGTGAACTGACCTTGTCCCCAGAAAAGCGGTGGTGGTGGGACACAGACCATACCATACTCAGAGATGGCAGAATTGAGGCTGTTCCATTTGAAGCTGATTAGCTTTTGTTCAGTTTCCACAGGCACACTGCAGAGCTTTGCCTTCCTGGATGATGGAAAACACCAATGGCTGCTGACTCTAGAGCCTGCTCAGAAAGCCAATAGAAATGTTCTCCGTGCATCTTTCAAACACTCTTAGTGTGAGTCTTCACTCTTCAATGACATTGTAAGCATTGTAAGCCACCCAAGGGCAGGGACTGTATTGTCTCTACACACACACACACACACACACACACACATTTTGCATGGATATCCATGTCTATTCCTATACTATAACTAACTAATCACCTTCACATAATTATCTATCTATAATTCACACACTCATAGAGCAGACATTTATTTAGTGCCGGCTGTATCCACAGCCCTCTGCCAAGCATGGAGGGCAAAACTTTGGGACACTTCCCCCAAAGGAAGGAATCTCTGGAAAGCCAGTATGTAGAACAGGTCAACTCTGAAAACAAGTTGAAAATAGCTGCTGTCTACCTTAAGCCTTCAATTTTTTGGGGAAAAAAATAGGCCCAGCTGGACTATATTATTTAAATAAGTAATAAATAAGTAAAACTAAATGAAACATGTTTAGTTTCTTAAACATGCCGGCAAATAGAAATTACTTAGAAACTTTGTGGGAAGGGAGAGAAAGAAAGAGACAGACAAGGAGAGACAGAGACAGAGAGAAAATTGATTGATTCTCAGCCTTAACCCGGACTCATTGAATTCCCTATAAAAAGTTTTGGTAGTATATGAATTTATCAACTGTCCTGGATGGTTAAACTAGAGGATTAAGGCATTCACCTAAAATTGTAAGTTATGGCTCAGACCAGAGAACTGAGTGCTCCTGCTCTAGCACTTTCCCTGTCACGCCACCCTGCCTTGCTACCCCATAGTACTTTGTTTAGAATGAAGCTTGGACTTCATTATTGTTATCACTATCTGTCCTAGAAGCGTGTCTGATCTTCCTTATGGATAAAAAGCAACTCCAGGGAAGGGAAAAACTTATTATTTCCCAGTGAACTTAACAACAGGTTGACTAGATACTAGATATTCAGTAAATTTCTACAGGTTGGTTTATCATGGTTAGATTTTCACTTTAGAATTATACCACTCACCTTCCCTATAGGTTCTCCTTGATAAATGCAACCTGGTGATCAAGAAGGAACATGCCATGAAAAAATGGAGGTTCCAGTTTTTAGTTTTGCCACTGCCCATGGGATCCTGGGAGAATCAATAAACTCCACTGGACATCAGTTCAAAATGAGGGAACTGTTATAGGTCCCTTTCAATAATTTCTATGATAAAAGTCTTACTATGGAAAGCTGCCTTCTGATATAACCAGTTTTGTTTTTGTTTTTGTTTTTGTTTTGGGCTATGTGGCTCTGCTAGGTGTTAATAAATAATTATTTAGTCTTACATAGTAATATATTATTCTCAAAAATGTTGCCTGTATTATCTCACTCAAAAACCATGTGAAGAGGGTAAAATTAATAATGATTATTCCCATTTTACCTATTAATAAATTGAGGCACAGAGAAGGTACGTGATTAGTTCAAGGTCACACAGCTAATAAGTGATATAACTGAAATTCTAATCGAAGTCTTTTGACCCTTGGTACCGTGTCCAATGGTTTGCCTTCTGAGAGCCTGCTGTTTTCACTTAAAAGATGAATATTGCCTTAGAGTAGCTCTTAAAGCAAAGTTTAACGTTTAAACTAAATCAGAGCTGTTGAACGATTTCCCTCAGCATTTTCTGTAAACTCGAGCCATACCTTTTGGATCTCCACTTGCCCCAGAGAGTAGATGACTTCATTAGCCATGTTGGACCATGTGGAAAAAATCCAGAGCTGGCTTTTGATTTATACTGCATACTCAATTTATTTATTAGTTTTATCCAAGATGCCCATCATTGAGGCACATGGGACGTAACTGTTCCAAGGCAATTAAACCAAATGTCAGTGGTTCCTCTTGAGCCAAACATTTCACCAATCAATTACAAACAACCTGATTAAATAGATAAGCCTAGATATATGCCCTTAAGATCACCTCAGAAAAATAAAAACTGAAGCCTTGAAAAACAGGGTCATTGGTGGGGAGTTATGTTGTTCCACTTGCCATCATAATTAGAGACCAACATGACCCCTAAATCACTACCATAACTTCTTAGCAACCAAAGAAAACAAAATAAATGCAAATACCTTTAAATAACCCATTCACCCTAATAGCAAACATTTATTGAGTGACTGCCATATTGATAGCCCTATGACAGGCATGGAAGATGATTAGAAAGGACTAGTTATGAAGAATCTGTCTAATCTCCATGTAACTCTTAATCTTGGAACAAAATTAAAATCCTTCATGAGTCTTGATTTCATCAGTTCTAATGAGAGAGCAGAATCCAGTGAGAGCTAAGGTTCCTTCTGTTTCTGTTTACCTACATCCTTGTTAGACCATAGGTTATCCCAAAGGGCTTTTGCATGGTATGTCAGGAAAATCTGATTATCACTCTCCGGAAGCAATATTTTATTTCTCAACAGAAATAAAACAGTGGACTTTCATCCTCATACTCACAGAATTTATACTGGAAATTATTTACAAATGTTTAGCAAAGCAAACTTAAACTAAGCTATTACTCTTAATGAATGAAAGACAAAATGAAAGACAAACTCTTAATGAATCAGACAAATTAAAATGACTATTAAAAAAGCACTGAAGTACTCTGCTCTGGTTCCAGAAAGAGACTGAAATTAAAAATGGTCCTCCTCAGCTATGCGGGGGCTCTCAGCAATTGTGCATTGTCTTATCATCATAGTGATGGACTAAACCTTTGGAGGGTAATGGGCACTTCCGTCAAAACCAAAGGCTACTGTTTTATA
Organism: Mesoplodon mirus; assembly: GCF_964341445.2. Lineage (NCBI taxonomy): Eukaryota > Metazoa > Chordata > Mammalia > Artiodactyla > Ziphiidae > Mesoplodon > Mesoplodon mirus. The sequence continues at coordinate 5,756,920 of NC_138990.1, read as the reverse complement.
GAGTGCCAGAGGCTTTCAATTTTCTTATAGCACATTAAAATGCAGTCAGTCTGGGATTCCCTGGTGGCGCAGTGGTTGAGAGTCCACCTGCCGATGCAGTGGACACAGGTTCATGCCCCAGTCCAGGAAGATCCCACATGCCGTGGAACGGCTGGGCCCGTGAGCCATGGCCGCTGAGCCTGCACATCCAGAACCTGTGCTCCGCAACGGGAGAGGCCACAGCAGTGAGAGGCCCGCGTACCGCATAAAAAAAAAAAAAAAAATGCAGTCAGTCTTTGCCACATTTTAACCTTGTTTAGCATAAATCGTTGCACTTGAAAATCTTTGTCTTACATGGTGCACTGGAGATATCATTAAGAATTATCATCATGGTACTCCCATGACTGAAGTTTTAATCCCTACTCTCCTTATAGCATATAAAAATTTCGTTATAGATCACTACCTCTCTCCAATTCTTATAAACATTATTCTGAATTATTTCACATTGAGTATTAGAAGACATAAAGACATAAGGAACCCTTGAGAGAAGCATAGATAGTTTTGTTGCATGAACTTTGTGTGTCCTTATTTACATATGTCAGCTGACAGATACATTTCTAAAGCTAACCAGATCTGTGATCTTGGCCTATAAGTTCATTTGCCAAACAGTTTCACATCTACATGAACATATCTAAACAAATGATGAATCCTGAGTGGTATGGCAGACACAGGTGTTGGCTTATCCAATAATCATTCTCTAGCCACCTCATCTTCCTCCTTAGATGGTTTCTATGATGGAAGAAACTTCCAGCTATATGTCTGCTCTACCCCACCCCTCTGCTTGCTTCTTGCCATGTTATAGGCATGTGACCCAATCAGGGCTAATGGGATATGCCGTGGTCAGGGGGAGACAGCCAGAGAGACTAGGAAAGGACTTCCTCCCTGTTAGATACATAGAGGGGACATTCCTTTTTGTCAAATATTTTTGGCCTCTATAACATGCCTGTGTTGGTAGCAGCCATTTGCCTCCAAGAGGAACCAAACCTAGGGATCAAGCCTATGAACTAACGTTGGAAAAAGTCTGGGTGTTCAACAACAACACTAAAAAAACCTGGACCTACCTACTTTCAGATTTCAGGTTGTCTGCCACCTAAAATATTTGAGCTGATAAAAATAAAGGCACTCTTTTACATCTACATGTAACTTAGTCTTTACCTCTGATAAATCCTGAGAAGGAGACAGCACTATGTGAGAGAGGTAGATGAGATGGTTGGTGGTCATGAATTGGAGATGAAGATGAAGAATAGAGATGCCCTCACTGGGACCACAAATCAAGCTTTGCTGGGGCTCCTATGCAGACAAGCTGTCTTGACAGGGGTCCTCTAGGTCTCTGCTGGGGATGCTGACCTTTGCCCTGATACTTTCTTAAAGAACAGCTAAAGATTAACCATGCTTGGGATATATATACCAAGGAAAAATATTAAATTTCCTTCTTGTGTTTTCTACTTCCTTTGTGAAGGAGGACCATGAATTTGCTTCACTGAAATATGATCTACTTTAATTAAAGCCAGTTGGCACTGAGTAAATTAGAACATAATTGCAATTTCTGTGAATTTCACACAGCTTGCAGTTTACCAAAAGGAACCCAGTTTCAGTCAAAGCTTGTATGCTGACACCTGCAATCAAGGTCTTATTAAACTAAACAAATCATGTCTTCACACAAGTTAAGGAAGCATAAATACAAGGGCAATTCATACATATTCTAATTTCTGCTGTTTGGAAAGAGCTATTTGAAAGGGAAACCTTCTTCCAAGGCAAACCATCTCAGAAAGCCTATATTTTCTCCATTTTGATAATAATTTGCCCTGGAAGGTTTCTGCCCCCCTATATGACTACTTTTTCTCCATTTATTTTGAATGAGATGATACAATTTCAAGATACCAGTAAAAGGAAATTCCTGAATTCATGATTTGGTCAGTAAAAGAATACCAATTTTAAAATAATGTATTCTCAAAATAAGGAACAATTAAATTAAAAAAAAAAAGACTCTTGTATGATATGTAACTGTTAAGAGAGAGGGAAAGGAGCCTGTCTTATTGGTTAAGAGTTTGTGCTATTAACCTCTGTCTGTATCCTTCCTTTCTACTTATGAGCTGTGTAACAACCTTTCTGTATATCACCTTTCCTCAAAAATTAGGGTGGATAAAAAGAATAGCCACCCCACAGGGTTATTGTTAGGATTAGACACTATAAAAATAGTCAAATAATGGTAAATAAAATCAGTCCTTGTTTTCAGAGTCAGAGGCAAGGTAATAGACATGCACTGATATAGCACATGAACTATGGGGTTTTGAGCTCCATGAAATTTGGGGTTATAAGCTGAAGTCTCATTTGAAATCTTGCCTTCAACTTACTTCTTGGGAGAGTGAGACTGTCTACCTGAATGATGAAAGTTGCCTACTCAATTCCCTCAGTGGAGCCATTAGACTCACTGTTTTCCAAGGCCCCAGATGGTACCCTCACCTCAAGCCAATTGGCCTGGAAAAGCTAGCTGTGACTTCACAGGGGGTTGGGGCATGACATGAAGCTTTCAACAAATCAGCAGAAATCCACCTACATCAAAAGATCAGTGTCAGCTCAGCCAGAATTGTGCATTTCAGCAAGTCATTTTTGGAATCAGTTGCTGGGGCACATCACACACACACACACACTCACACAAACACACTCACAAGAGCCATCTATACCGGATACAAAACACCAAAGGAGAACTTATAAGGAATCAAGGGAAATCCTAAGTGAGTGTGTCAGTGAGACCATCCATTTACAAATGGTATTTATGTCAAATATGTACCCTCCTGGGCAAGGCAAATAGAGCTATTTCATAGAATCCCTTCATTAGTGTAAAAAAATATATAGTCTGAGTGTTATATACCTTGTTTTCTATTTACTTCTCTCCACTTGTTCACACAAAGAAGGTCCTTCAATCTGGCCCAAGGGTCCAACATAAAGATAGTTCCATGGCAACCTTTAGCTTTTACCAAAACTTTCCAGAAAGTCCATTCAACAGTTTGTGACTAAAAGTTGACACCTTCACAGTATAAATACACTCTTGCAATTGAAAAATACTGTTAAAGAGTCTTTGATGCTGATAGGTTTGAACCAACTTTTAAAATTTTATCTCTCCCAATCCCCAGAACTGCCAAATGTATCTGTGTATCTCTCATTTTACATTAACACATGAATAAATGAGCTAAACAATGTTTGCACACACATACACATAATATTGTCTTATCATCCCCTTTCTGAAATTGGATTGGTAATTTATGAATGCTTTCTGCTTTTGTATCTATATACTTTGTCTCTTCTGAAACTTGAGAAAACTAGAAGAAAACTTATTTGATAGGCCTACCAAACTCATCCCGACCTCGCATGAATGCAGCATCTTCCCCAAGCCTATTCTTCCAGTAGTTATTTTTTCAATCACTCAAGAAGAAGCCTGTCATCCAAAACATCTAAACACATCATTGCTGGAGTATTCTCTCTTCTCTATTTCCAATGACCTGTCTTACCCCAGGTTTTCATAGTCTCTCAGCTATCTCAGTAGCCTTTAGGTTCATCTCACTTCTGCCAATACTAACACATATTACACACACACACACACACACACACACACACACACACACATGCACAAATCACACACAATCACAAACTTTGGGAACTTCTCCACTCCGTCCAGAGAGCTTTCTTCTGCTTTTTAAATTCTAAAATCTAGTTGTGTCACTCTCTTCCTTAGCTATCACGGTAGGATTTGTTAATGAATTCCCCACACCCACTCCTGCAATACACATGAACACATAAAGTCCCGAACAAATTCCATATTCTAAAACAGGGGTCAGGAAACTATGGCTCATAAGCCAAATCCAGCCCACAATCTGCTCTTATAATTGGGGTTCGATTGGAAGACAGCCACGCCCATTTGTTTATGTATTGTCTATGGCTGCTTTCATGCTGTAACAGCAGAATGGAATAGTAGCAAGAGACTGTAGGTAGCCCACAACCTAAAATATTTACTATCTGGGCCTTTACAGAAAAATGTTTACTAAACTCTGTTCTGTACCACAAGACGTTTTTTACAGTCTGTCCAAACATCATTACTATAAGCACAAATTGAGCCCTTAATAAGTGTTAGCCACTTTTTCAGGCAGATGTGTATCATATTTCATATTCCTATTGAATGGAGAAACAGAGGCACAGAGAGGTTAAGTAATGTGTCCAAAGAGGTCCTGCGGCAATTAAGTGGTAAAGTCGATCCAAACCCTGGTCACTGGGTTCCAGAACTCTTTTTCTTAACTGTAATAATCACTTTCATCTTTTTTTGCTTCCCCCAGCAATCCAGAACGATTTCCCATTCCCAGAACCTTGCCCTTTCACATGGCTGTGCTCTGCACATGCTCTTCTCTCTCTTGGAATAGCATCCTTTGTAGGACATGACATCCGATGAGCTATATATGTCTCCATCAATTCCAAGTGTTCAGTATACACAATGCTATTCATGAGCAGTTGCTCATCTCTGTCTCTGTTTCTCTCTCTCTGTCTCTTTCATCTTGCTCTCACTCGTTCAATTAACTTAATAATTTCTGTTCTAGCCTTTAGGGAATGGAGACAATGGTCTTAAAAATCTTTCAAATTCTCAGTTCCTTGACAGCTTAATCTTCAGAAGATGGATCTCACCATCTACCTCTATTTTTGCAAGTGTCAGTCAAAGAATGTTTTCTTCCATAGGTAGATTCCACCCTCTCAACCAAGTGTCCTAAATTCACTTCCTATCTCACAGCACACAGGAGCACACCTTGCAAAATCAATTGCTCACTTGTTGAATGAAAAACTGAGTAAATGAATGATCCTCAGGCCAACAGGGGCTGGTCCACACAACAGGGAAGGCCTTGATATAAATAGAAACAGCACTGAAACTGGCAGCTCACAAAGCATGAAGCCTGAGTCAGGCCTCAGCTCTCATACTGCATTATCTAACAAATCGTGTGTGTAAGTATCACTAGCCCCCAGACACCCACTACTACCTCCAACACCGATATCGTTACATTAGCTGCTTATTACCTTACTTTTGCAGGCAGCTCTGGAAGAACAAGCCCATTTCCCGAGATGTAAACCCAACTCCCAATAACGCCAACCTTGTGGGATGGGTCAGCTCCCTGAAGCACATGGGGTCGACCACAAAGCTTGGTTATACGTTTCCTCCCCAAGGCTTCTCTGGATGAGGTGAAAGTGCAAACTCACACTTTTGATGGAAAACACGGTGCAATAATCACACGGTGTGTGAGGATATCCTCGGGCACCTGACCAAGCCTAGGTCACAGCATAGTGGTGTTTGGCCCTGTCCCCATATCTCAACCACACTTTGACAAGGCCGGTTAGAAATGTCAACCCTGTGTGGAAGTGTGATTGTGGGAATGAGAGCGCAGTGCAGGGCGAGCTCTAGAGAGACTCCTGGATTTCAGCGAGAATGCCCGCCCTCTTCCCTCAGAAGCGCGCTACTCTAAGCGGATAGGGTACTGAGAGATTTGCAGCTTCTTGGCCATTCCTGTTTCTATCCAAATGTAGAAAGATTTTGGTGTCAAATGGTCAGTTGAATGCACGGACGGTAGGTATGGCCACAGGATTGGAAAATAGGCTCGTGTAAAAAGCTTAAAATAAAGAAAATTGACTTTATGCAAATAAAATTTTGCAAAACCTATACAGTTGAGGCTACATTTTTATGTTTTGAAAATGAGTATAAAAAAAGAATTTTCCCCAGGTTTTTTTTTTTAATGTATTCGGATAAAACTCTGGATTTGATTTCCTGAAATCAACATTGTTTTTCCATTCAGAAACCTATTTCCTATTGCATAAAAGAGGGTATATCTGAAATAGTTTTCTAGTAAAACATGTTACCAGATATTGTCTATCTTCTCTTAGAAATGAGGAGGAGAGGACAAATATACCTGGAACATACCTATATGTTCAAATTATTAAGCTCTTGGATCCTAGCCCGGTGCCCATCAGAAACGGGGCACTCAAAAACCTCTCCTGATGTAGATAAAACAGTGATAAACACTTGGAGAGTTTCCCAGAGAAAAAAAGTTCTTTTCAGTAGGTTGAATAAATGGATGGCCTTAGAGGCTAAGGAATGATATGTATAAATAACAAAGTATTCTCCAACTCTGTTATTCCAGAATTTGACACAGTATCTGAAATTCGTATAGCAGAATCCCATGGATATATTTTTCATATTTTCTTGCTCTTCACCAGATACTACTTAAATGTCTATGATACACTGGGCTTTAAATATCTGAAAATACATCCCTGTCTTTGAGAAAACAGTAGTCTAGGGTCGGTATACTTTTTTCTGTAATGAACTAGTTAGCAAATCTTTTTGGCTTGAGTGCCAGATAGTTTCTGTTGCAACTACTCAACGCTGTCATTGTAGTGCAAAAGCAGCCATAGACAATAAATAAACAATCAGTGTGGCTGCATTCCAATAAACTTTATTTACCGAAACAGGCGAAGGGCCAGATTTGGACTTCTAACTGTAGTTTGTCAACTCCTGATCTGGATGGATGCCTCCTAATCCATGGGCTATATACTCCTGGGGGATCTGTAATTTATAGAAGCAAATTTTCAAATCCATATGTGCACCAAGCATGGTTTGCTGAATGAAAATAACTTTGCAAGTCTGTACTGCTATTTTCTCAATATATGTTTATACTATTGTAATGAACACATTTTAATAATAGCTCTTCTTGCCATTAATTATTTTATCAGTCATTAGAAGTTGAACTACAAATTATTCCTGTGTGAGGATTATCTTTTAAATATATTTATTTATTTCTTTATTTGGTTGCACCGGGTCTTAGTTGCAGCTCACCGGCTCCTTAGTTGCAGCATGTGGGCTCCTTAGTTGCGGCATTCAAAATCTTAGTTGCGACATTCATGTGGGATCTAGCTCCAAGACCAGGGATCGAACCCGGGGCCCCCGCATTGGGAGCATGGAGTCTTAACCACTGTGCCACCAGGGAAGTCCCCTGTGTGAAGATTTTTGACAGAAATCAGATTTAAACCCCAAAGGCTGAAAGCTACACCTCCAGACTTTCACATGCAATTCATATATTTCCTGAATTTTTAAAAACTATTTTCCTTTAACATTTTTCCTCTTGGATAAAATGTGGTATATTCCTTGCTCCAGGAATCTACCTGAAAAGGCTCCAACAACTGTGTTAAGCACACCCCAGTCCTGGGGGATGACAGCTGCACAGGACCGACTCTCTGATGGATGGCATCAGGCTAATCATTTCACCAGGTAGCATTTACAAACTCACATGTAAGCTACTGATCCAATCCCAGGCACAGCCATCTCCTAAATAGCTCTCTAATGGGGGGAGCATTGAGGCAGAGAATCCCAAACAATAGGTGATCCAGATATAATTTATATTTGGTTCAGCAAATGACCTTATTTTGTATATGTTTTACCTTCATAATTATGTTTTCCTTAGACTAATACAATTTGTTGCCACACACCATCTGACAACAGAATGAGGTGTGCAAAACTGTAGGTAGGTGGCAGGGAGAAGCTGGGTAGGATAAAAATTTGGCTGTGAATACTTGAACAAATATAACTGCCAGAGAGAAACAACTGTACGTCATTCAAAGGGTCACAACATCAAGTAGGAATGGCCTTTATTTATTTTTTTACCTTTAAAAAGATAGACTTTCTTTTTAGAGCAGCTTTATATTCACATCAAAATTGAGCAGGAAGTATACAGAGGTGCCATACACTTCCTACCTGCCCCCCCACCCCAATTCCCCCACCATCACTATTTTCCACTAGAGTGGAACATTTGTTACATCTGTGAACTACATTGACACACCAGTATTATCCAAAGTCCATAGTTTAGATTAGGATTCACTCTGGGGGGTTTGCATTCTATGAGTATTAACAAATGTATAATGACATGTATCCACCATCACAGTATCCTACAAATGATACTCTGCCCTAAAAATTCAATGTGCTCTTCCTATTAATCCTTCCTCTTCCCTAATCCATGGAAACCACGGATCCTTTTACTATCTCCATAGTTTTGCCTTCTCCAGAATGTCATATATTTGAAACCATATACTATGTAGGTTGGTTTATTTCACTTAGTAATATGTATTTAAGATTCCTCCATGTCTTTTTATGGCTTGATAGCTCATTTATTTTTTAGCACTGAATATTATTCCATTATCCAGATGTACCATAGCTTATTTATCCACTAACCTACAGAAGGACATCTTGGTTGCTTCCAGCTTGGAGCAATTATGCATAAAGCTACTATAAATATCTGTGTACAGGTTATTGTGTGTACCTACTCAACTTCTTTGAATAAATACCAAGGAGTGTGATTGCTGAATCATGTAGTAAGTATGTTTACTTCGGTAAGAAAATGTCAAACTATCTTCCAAAATGGCTTTACAATTGTACATTCCCACCATCAGTGAATGAGAGTTCCTGTTGTTCTATATCCTTTCCAGCATTTGGTGTTGTCAGTGTTTTAGATTTTTGTCATTCTAATAGCTATGTAGTGGTATGTCACTATTGTTTCAATTTGCATTTCCCTGATAACATATGATGTTGAATATATTTTTATATAATTATTTGTCATTTGTGTATCTTCTTTGGTCAAATGTCTGTTAAGGTTTTTGACCCATTTTTTAAAATCAGTTTATTTGTTTTCTTATTGTTGAGTTTTAAGAGTTCTTTGTATAACTAGGATAACAGTCCTTTATGAAATGTACTTTTTGCAAATATTTTCTTCCAGTGTGTGGCTTGTCTTATTCTTTTCATAGTATCTCTCACAGACCAGAAGTTTTTTTTTTTTATTTTAATTTAGTCCAACTTATCAATTATTTATTTTATTGTCATTCTTTAGATGTCGTACCTAAAATGTCATTGACAAACCAAAGGTTATCTTCCAGGAGTTTTTTAGTGTTGTGTTTTATATTTTTTTTAATTTTTAAATTTTTTAAATTAAATTTTTTTTAATTTAAAAAAAGTTTTTTTTAATTGAAGTATATATAATTGACTCACAATATTATATTAGTTTCAGATGTACAACAGTGACTTGATATTTTTATACATTATGAAATGATCACCATGATTAAGTCTAGTCACCATACAAAGTTATTACAATAGTATTGATATATATTCACTATCCTGTGCATTACATCCCTGCGATTTATTTATTTTTATAACTGGAATTTTGTACCTCTTAATCCCCTTCACTTATTTCACCCATCTCTCTACCCCTCTCCCCTTTAGCAACCACCAGTTTGTTCTCTGTATCTATGAGTCTACTTCTGTTCAGTTATGTTTGTTCATTTGAATTTTTATTTTCGAGATTCCACATATAAGTGAAATCATATGGTATTTGTCTTTCTCTGTCTGACTTGTTTCACTTAGCATTTAAGTGAATCCACATTATTGCAAATGGCAAAGTTTCATTCTTCTTTGTAGCTGAATAATATTCCATAATATTGTATAATGAATATTCTTTACTCCATTTACTCCATTACACGCCTTTATCCATTCATCTATCAGTGGATACTTAGGTTGCTTCTACATCTTGGCTATCGCAAAGAATGCTGCAATGAACACTGGGGTGCATGTATCTTTTCAAATTAGTATTTTTTTGTTTTATTTGGATAAATACCCAGAAATGGAATTCCTGGATTGTACGGTAGTTCTATTCTTAATTTTTTGAGAATACTGTTTTTCCATAGCGGCTGCACCAATTTACAATCCCACCAATAGTTGCATCCTCAGCAACCCTTTTTATTTCTTGTCTTCTTGATAACTGCCATTCTGCCAGGGGTGAGGTGATATTTCATTGTGGTTTCAATTTGTATGAGAATGACCTTCAAAGTTGATCCAACCCAAATGCGACAATGGGTTAAGTAGTTTATCAGGGATTACCCAGCTAGAAGATAAAAAATTATAATGATGATGACAAAAATAATGAAGACCTACCGTAGTCAAATTATACTCCCATTACTCTCTGTCACGAGGATCAGCTAACATTTTCTATGAAGAGCCAAAGAGGAAATATTTTACATTCTTTGTTGCAACTACTCAACTCTGTGTTGAATGAGTATGGCTGTGTTCCACAGGACCATATTGCCTAGACATTTACATGCGATATACTGAATATTAAAAGAGTTTAAAAGATCTCTACATGCTCTTCCTCGAAACAGTTTCAACCAAGGTTTCCTCAGTGGGCCCTGGGCTCCAAGGAGTTTCTAAAATTGTTTAGACAATGCCCACCATGTTCCTATCAATCATCCACACCACTACAGTGGTGCTTCCCCACCCAGGGGCAGATGGGGAAATTGTGAGGGCATAAGGATGGATAGCAAGCCCTGACATTGATGCTCCCAACCAGCTCTGGGTCTGGATCATCCATGTCAGTGCTTTCTCCCTCACTTACATCCTGGGAAAGGGCAGCTACACTCCATAGACTATGCAACAGGACCCTGATAACCCCATGGATTGCTTTCTGCTACTCTCCTTTAACCAATTAGTTCTCATAGCATTTAGTGAGCATCCTCAGAGGCATGAGCCTTAAGCCATGTGTACTGGGGACCAATGAGATATATAGGAAAAAAACATGGACTTTGGCATCAGGCCAATCAAGAGTCCAAATCACTGACCTGTCATTATTGACTGCATGACCTTGAACAACCTACAGTCTAATCTCTAAAATGAGGAGATTATTCCTATGCTTTGTGAGTATTGTTAGAATTAAGTGAGACAATATGTTGCCCAGCTTAGTTTCTGGCAACCTAACAGATGCCCAGTCAATGAGTATTTCCTTCTAGACTTCAAGACGTGTACTCTGTAGTAGAGAATAAGACAACTATCAGTGCCTGTCTGGGCAATTGGAATTGGTGGGTAGCTCTGTCTCTACTCAATGTGGCACTTTTGTGTGGCTTAATAAATAGTGCCCCTGCTTCAAGGCACTTTGCTATCATATCTTGGAATACTGTAGTAACAACTCTCAAAATCTACAATGACAGCGATGTGAATGGCACCTCTAGAGTAGTGCACCCAGCCAACAATAAGAAGCAGCCCTTGTCTAAATGAATACTGTATTAATTCAGAGACAGGGAGGGTTAATGCAGGCTAGGCTGGTCAGGGACAGTCACATAAGCAAAATGGCTTGAATTGGATTTTAAGTTGATGAGAACTGGAGCTGTGGTGAGGGAAGTAAAGAAAGCATTTAGCCGGCACCATGGCTGGTAGCCAGGAGAGCCTTGGGGGGTTGGCCAGGCTTTGAATACCAAGCCAGTTCTCGGAAGAGCTCCCCGTGAATACTCCTACGTCTGGGTTATTTGGTTGAAGAGCCACACAGATCAACTTGACATCCAGAGCAGAGCATGCATTTCTATGCCAAACAGAAGGTTTTGGAGAAGCAGAGAATGTCATGCTGCACTTGACCACTTCCTGGAATTCAGAATACCAGACATTTTGGAAGTACACCCCCCGGTAATAATACAGTGGTGGCCTGGGGACCAGAGACTCTGCATGACAGAAATGACTCTGGGGGATCAATGAGGAGCCACACACACAGACCATGTCTGGCCATGAAACTTCTTTCAATATGGCAGGCCATATGAAATGCCCTGTTCATGGAAAAATCTTAAAACTGGGGCTCACTTGGACTCTGCTATCATTGAAACCAGTATGTTTATTTCATTGACCAGGGACCCAATAGGCTAAAGGCAGGTGAAGTATGTCAGGTGAGTCGGACTTTTGCTACTCCAAGTCCTCCACTAAGTAAAGAAATTTTGAACTGTATATATTTTTGAACCTATACCCTGAAGGGTACTACTTTGTGTTTATATCTACTTAAGTATGTGAAAAACTAAACAAAATTAAAAACATGATTTCAGGGAAGCAGCTTGATATAGTACGAAAACACAGGATTTGGAAAAGTCAGACTCTATTCTGACCTGTCCTTCTGCAATGAACCATCCAGGTAGCCCTGGTAAAGCCACATGACCTCTCGAAAGTGAGTTTTCTCATCAGTAAACTGGGAGACAACACTGTTGCCTCAGACTATTCTATTTTGGATCTGCAAATCATAGCCTTAGGAAGGCAAATCGATGTCATCACTTGGTAAAGTCTGATGAAACAGTAATTGCTGCCTGGGAGGCTGGGTTGAGAAGGATCCTGAGTTTATGCATGGGATCATCTGGAAAGTAGACCATGATGCAGGAACGGCATCTGCCAGGCAAGGGAGAGAGGGAGGGGCAGTACAAGCCATTTGCCATCACCCCTCCTGTGAGTGGACTTTCCCTGCATCAGCGTGCCAAGGAAACAGGGCAGGGGGGCAGAGAGTGAGTTCACTGAATCTTCTGGTTAATGTGGGTTTTACTATTCAAATGCTAGTCCCTACCTTCATATTTGATGCACAAGGAAAAAACGTGGTTCCATGTGACAGTCCCCCTGCCAGGTCAGTGGAGACCACCTTCCTTAATGTCCAGAAGCCACAACTACTCAACTGCTGCTCGGCTTTGGGGTCCAAATATTCACTCTTCACCAGTAAACGTTTTCTTCCTCTGGCTTTTCACTCTGTTTGGTCCTCATTAAAATGAAAGTCTTCTGGGACAAATAACTCTTTCATCCAACTCCCATCAAGCTCATGAAATGTTTGTCATCTTCTCTCTAGCAAAATTTGCTAGGGGTACTGTCAAGGCACTGGGTATCTAGGCAAGAGGGCACTGTTGGGAGTGCTATATAGTCAGAAAAGATAAATGCTAATGATTGACAATTTAGTTGAAGATGAGTCCAGCAGGCTGGTGCTAAATATCATGCTCAGCACAGCTACCACATCAACACATGCTCGGACTAGGGAATGGGAAGTGACTTTTCCCTACCAGAACCCCCACAGGACAGGCTTTATGCATCTCACTTCGGTGCTGAGACTCCTACAGGAATACTTCTAACAACCTGACAGTGAATACTCTGGTCTTATTGTACTCCTGGCTCTTCTCCTGGAGCCCTCTTGAGATCCTCACATCATTAGAAATCTGATGTTGCAAGCATCTGTCAGCTAAAGGTAGGTCCCAAACCATCCTGAGAACTGTTAATTGGAGAAAATAAGGATTCATGGTTGAGGAAAGCATAGGGTCTAGGCATTTGCAGTCAGGAGCAGGGAGTAGAAACCACCCATTATGGAAGAAGAGGGTAGTAAAATTCCAGGAAAGAACTGCTAGTTGCGGAGCACTTCCTGTGTTAGGTGATTACATGTGCTATTTTACCCCCAAAACGTCTTTACTTGGCAGGGATAACTATCTGTTCTTGAGAAAACCAAAATTCAGAAAAGCTAACTAATTGGCTCATGGACACTGAGATAGTGAGAACTGTGTCTAACTTTCAAGACCCTATTATTTCCTGTGCACAGCATAGAATGCAGCTTACCTGGTAAGACCTGGGGTATGACACACAAATGATCCTCACATAGAGAAGCAGGAATAGAGGCATAATAAATGGATTTGTTGATTATAACTCTGGGTTTCTAGTTGCATCTTAAGTTCAAACTTTAACAGTTATAGGTGTAGTATCATACAACTGCTAAATCCTCTGCCCAGGCAATTCTTAACTTTTGGTGCTAAAGAAGAACATGGGCATAGATAATTCAAAAAAGAATTTAGTTTTAGGCCTTTTCATATTTTAACTGGGACTTTAACATGCAGGTTAACAAAGAGGCATGAAATGGCCTGCCATGTGTTGGCCTGGAGAGCTGATGACTTAATGTTTTATGTGTATATTTGATTCAACACGATCAATAATTCTGTTTGTGTGTATTCCCTGGAGAGAATTCAACACAGAATAGCAAGGAGCTGACCAAAATTATTTCATTAAGCCACTGCTGGCCCTGATAACCCCATTACTATTGTCTTCCTTTCATTTTCAAGAAGCACTAAATCCTTAAGAACAGCAACAAAACTGTAAAACTGTTGACAATCAGCAAATCTCCAAGCAAGTTTACCATCATCCATTTTGATTCACTATAATCATTGAAATTTTAGGTCACACAAGAGCCATCTGTGAAGCAGCCTCCCCAGATGATTAAAACACTCCTGTACAATGTACATTTACAAATTGAAAATTAATCAGGAAACATGTTTAAAAATTGACTATAGCTACCGAAGGGTTTAAAAACACTTTAAAATGCATAAAGAAATCACTTGGCTATGCAGTCCTCCTTAGTGACAAATAAGCTACATTGCTTCTCAGAATTACTCCTGCTGAATTAACTTTTCAATGTGTTCGTTATTATGGTAGCATACCAATATCATATCTTAAAAAAATACTCCTACAAACCACATCCCCCCACTCCTGTCCTCAGGGCTAATTCATTCTGTATCTTTCCAACTCAAATGACCCAGAACAAAGCAAAGGGATGCCTCATGAATGACAGGTGTAACAATAAACATAATCGTATTCTGCCAGTGGGAATATTCTAATCTCAGTTAAAAGTTTCTCTAGTGTTCCTGGCTGCAAACACAAAATAGACTCTGCAGCACTTTCTGGACCACAGAGGGTTCCCTGCAGGCTGCCTTTGGTCAGGCATTCCATCTGGCAGCTTTTGGGATGGGAGTCTTTATCAGGGAGATAGAGAGAAAGAAGAGAGATAATTCTCATTATCCAGGGCTCAGTAGAATAACAGCAGTGGAGGCAGGGGTTTGAGTGGGGAACTGACCTTTGACCAGTGCCAAGTATATGTTTAAACAGGGCCAAGTGTTTTGCATATTTTATTACATTCAATCCTCCCAATGGGCCTGTGAGATAGGCAATCTAATATCAGTGTTCATAGGTGAAAAAAGCAAGGCTTAGAAAGCTTATGTAAATTGCCCAGGGTCACAGTTCACACTGTGACTATGAGTAGATTGCACTCAAGGGTGTGCACGCACCATGAAAATAACACCCATGTAAATTAGTAGCAGATGCTGGGAGTTATGGACACAAAAGCTAAAGAATGCTAGGTTGGTTCGATGAGGATATCATCTTGCAGGGAGTCACAGCAGATGCATGCGGCAGGTACAGCACACTGAGGTTGCTATGGACTGAATTGTGCTCCCCACCCAAGTTCTTATGTTAAAGCCCTAACCCCCAGCGTGACTGTATTTGGAGATAGGGTCTTCAAGGAGGTAATAAAGGTTAAATGAGGTCATAAGGCTGGGGTCTTAATCCAATAGGACTGGTGCCCTTCTAAGAAAAGGAAGACACCAGAGCTTACTCTCTCAGTGCACATGCATGCAAAGGAAAGGCCAGATGAGGGCAGAGTGAGAAGGTAGCCATCTGCAAGCCAGGAAGAGAGCCCTCACTAGAACGAAATTTCTGAACCCCTCATCCTAGACCTCTAGGCTCCAGGACAGGAAGAAAATAAATTTCTGTTGTTCAAGCCACCCAGTCAGTGGAGTTGTGTTATGGCAGCCTGAGCAGACTGAGCAAAAATACTGAGACTCCAAAACAGGAAACCCAGTCATGTGTTACTGGAGGTCAATGCCAGGGTAAGGGAGCAGCAACTAGCCTCCACATGCAAGCACAGAGCACTGAAGTAGGAGTCTACCCCCTCTCCTCCTTTGTCTCCAATAGGTCACATCCCTGGACTAGCACTTGTGTTGCATTATATCGTGACTATTTGTTCTACGTCTGCTTCCCCCTGCCCTTGACCGTGAGTGTTTCTGCAGAAGAGACTATGCCTCATTCACCCTTTCATCCCTCACGCTGTCCATGACACAAAGTAGCTGCTCTTGATATTTCATTAGTGGACTGAGGGTTGGAATATCTGAGAAAATGGGGCCGGTCTATACCTGCAGGAGGAATCAAAGTAAGAACATCTGTGAGTACCAGGGATTTGTGAAACATCAGCCAGGCTACCCCAGAGATTGATATGATCAAAACAGTTCACAGAAGCTGAGTCTGGAAGCAGCATATGGGACAGAGCAGAGGTGGGAGGGACTCTCAGACATGTGGACTTCTGGAGGCTTTGCCAGAATTAGTCAGGACCCGCTCAGAAGGTCAAGAGGACAATGGTCCTGGGAAGAGGAAGATGTGAGAAAGATTATGAAGGGAACATCAGCTGTAAATCCTGAATGGATGCCTTCATTAATTCAACCAATATTCATTGACTGCCAACCTCCTAGCAGGCATGAGGCATTGTCAGAGATGCTGCAACTCAAGAATGAACAAAACCATCCACACTGCATCTGCCTTGGTTAGTGGATTAGTGGAGACAGAAATGAATCAAATAACCAGTAAAATAATTTTATAATGACAAATCACACACAGTAACATGCAGAAGGGTTGCATGGTCCTGTAAGAATCTACAACAGCAGGACTTCCCTATTCTAAGAAGCTTAGCCATCCCTAGAACCTTAGGTTGGGACTCCCTCTCTCATTAACAGGGTGAAGAAGAGGTGAACAAAACACCTCTCTGAACCCGCAGCCCAGAGGCCAAGTGAAGCTGAATTTGAAACTCTTCAAGAACAAAGTAGGGGTTTTCCTGGTAGCTCAGTGGTTAAGAATCCGCCTGCCAACTCAGGGGATATGAGTTCGAGCCCTGGTCCAGGAAGATCACACATGCCATGGAGCAACTAAGCCCGTGTACCACAACTACTGAGCCTGCAGTCTAGAGCCCTTGAGCCACAATTGCTGAAGACTGCATTCCACAACTACTGAAGCCCATGTGCCTAGAGCCTGTGCTCCACAACAAGAGAAGCCACCGTAATTAGAAGCCCACACATCACAACAAAGAGTAGCCCCCACTCTGCAACTGGAGAAAGCCCGCATGCAGCAATGAAGACACAATGTAGACAAAAGAATTAATTAAAAAAAAAAGAAACAAAATAGATTCCATTCTCTAGTGCATGCCTAATCCACCCAACTGTCTCTTCAGCACACCACTGGTCACAGGAGGAATCAGAGAGAAGACATGGACGCCTGCCATAATTTGCCCCTGCTGCAGATGACAGAATTCAAAGCAGGCATCCCACTGATAACGCATTTCTGTATATGAAGGATGGCACCCGGGTCACTTCAGTGATTCCACCCTTTGCTGTTAGGAGAAGAATTGGGATTAGGCTACAGGCAGGCACTTTGTTAAATAAATGTATTCCTTTCAGGTCTCTGAACGAAAGCTTCAGAAGAAGATAATAAAAAAAGAAAGAATCGGTTCAAGTGAAAATTGCCATAGGTGTGATATTTATTTGTAATTTCATGAGTTAGTGTGAGATGGTATGGCGAATTAAAATCATAATGTATAGTGTCAACTGTTCACAATGTTATCGATTCAGCATTTACAGAACTTATTTTAACAATGTGGGACTGTCATATGACAATTGCAAAGCACTTTAGAAAGCTTACTACGAATGTATTCTAAAAGGGAAATGAATCAAAATGAACATTTTTGAAACATTTTGTTGTGGTGGTTAATATGCTGAGGGGAATATCAGAGCTATTTAAAATTCTTCAGGATACTCACCAGATATTTCTCAAAAAAATTCACTTCAATACTTTATTTCCTATCAAATGGTACTCTCCTTTCCAATCGGACTTATTCCAGCAAGAAGTCCCATAAACAAACACATCAGGAGAGCAAACTGTAATAAGGCTTCGGAGAACAAAGGGATTTGGGACTGCACATGTTTTGACTGCAGGCCCTATAAAGACTCAAGGAGTTAGTCCTGGACTGACAAATGGAAGCCAGAGAGAAAATTATATTCACTCAAAGTAATGAAGAAATATCTCAAGTCAAACTTGTCCAAAAATGGAAGTGGAAGGGTGCTCTCAGAAGGTTGTAAATTTCCACCAGTGGTAGTGGGTATACTAAACTTTGATTAACCACTCAGTATAAGAGATTCAAGCCTCAGATGGTGAGTTGACCTAAATAACATTAACTGTCGCTTCCAGTACCACAAACCCGGAATACCTTGACCTGGGCACAATGTCAAGTGTTTCAGACACCTTTCTTACCTGCTGTGGAGAGAAGATCCAAATGCCTAAGTGACAGAGAAACATAAATTGTGCAAGAGTTGTTCTGTGATACTGACTAAAATGACTAGGATTTGTGAGGAAAAGCACACATAGTCGACTAGAAGTACCAGAACCAGCTCCATGAAGACACCGAGACTTGAAGGACAGGCAAAATGGTGACTGGAGAGAACATCTTGAGGTGAGACAGGCAAGATTTTCAAATCAAGGGCCTTGAAACTACCAGTGAAGAATGCAGACTTTAGAGAACCAAGAGGTGAGTTCTTTCAACCTGGGATGAAAGCAGTATTTGTTGAAAGGTCTGCTTGTTAGATTCAAGATGGGTTAGCTATCATGTCTGAAAACTTCAGTGGGCAACAGTAAAACCTGTTCAAAATGCAGGTTCAAGGGTCACAAGCCCCAAAACCCTGATTCAGTAGGTCTGGGGTTGGACGCAGGAATCTGAATGTTTCTCTTCCCTCTTGCCCCCACCATGATTCCATAGCAGGTGGTGCCCACAGTTTGATTAAACAAGTTTGTTTTGCTTTGTTTTGTTTGTTTTTAACTGTTATTGGAGTCCAGTTGATTTACAGTGTTGTGTTAGTTTCAGGTGTACAGCAAAGTGAATCAGTTATATATATATATATATATATATATATATATATATATATATATATATATATATATATATATATACCCACTCTTTTTTTATATTCTTTCCCATATAGGCCATTACAGAGTATTGAATAGAGTTCCCTATGCTATACAATAGGTCCTTATTAGTTCCCTGTGCTATACAGTAGGTCCTTATATATCTATTTTATATATAGTAGTGTGTGTATGTCAATCCCAATCTCTCCAACTTATCCTCCCCCCCTTACCCCTGGTAACCATAGATTTGTTTTCTACATCTGTGACTTTATTTCTGTTTTGTAAATATGTGCACTTGTACCCTTTTTTTAGATTTAACATATAAGTGATACCATATGATATTTGTCTTTGACTGATTTACTTCACTCAGTATGACAATCTCTAGGTCCATCCATGTTACTGTAAATGGCATTATTATTATTATTATTTATGGCTGAGTAACATACCATTGTATATATGTACCACATCTTCTTTGTCCATTCCTCTGTGGATGGACATTTAAGTTGCTTCCAGGTCCTGGCTATTGTAAATAGTGCTGCAATGAAGATTGGGGTGCATGTATCATTTTGAATTATGGTTTTCTCCAGGTATATATCTAGGGGTGGAATTGCTGGTCATGTGGTAGTTCTATTTTCAGTTTTTTGAGGAATCTCCACACTGTTCTCCATAATGGCTGTACCAACTTACATTCCCATCAACGGTGTAGGATGGTTCCCTTGTCTCCACATCCTCTCCAGCATTTATTGTTTGTAAATTTTTTTGATGATGGCCATTCTGACTGGTGTGAGGTGATACCTCATTGTAATTTTTATTTGCATTTCTCTAATAATTAGTGATGTTGAGCATCTTTAGACATCTGTATGTCTTCTTTGGAGAAATGTCTAATTAGATCTTCTGCCACTTTTTAATTGGGTTGTTTTTTGATATTGCGTTGCCTGAGCTGTTTGTATATTTTGGGATTAACCCCTTGTTGGTTGCTTTGTTTGCAAATATTTTCTCCCATTCTCAGGGTTGTCTTTTTGTCTTGTTTATGGTTCCCTTTGCTGTGCAAGAGCTTTGAAGTTCAATTAGATCCCATTTCTTTATTTTTGTTTTTATTTCCATTACTCTAGGAGGTGGATCAAAAAAGATCTTGCTGCAATTTATGTAAAAGACTGTTCTGCCTATGTTTTTTTTTGTTGTTGTTGTTTGTTTTGTTTTGTTTTTTTTTTTTGTGGTACACGGGCCTCTCACTGTTGTGGCCTCTCCCGTTGCGGAGCACAGGCTCCGGATGTGAAAGCTCAGTGGCCACAGCTCACAGGTCTAGCAGCTCCACAGCATGTGGGATCTTCCCAGACCGGGGCATGAGCCCGTGTCCCCTGAATCGGCAGGCAGACTCTCAACCACTGCACCACCAGGGAAGCCCCTGCCTATGTTTTCCTCTAAGAGTTTTCCAGTGTCCAGCCTTACATTTAGATTTTTAATCCATTTTGAGTTTACTTTTGTGTATGGTATTAGGGAGTGTTCTAATTTCATTCTTTTACATGTTGCAGTCCAATTTTCTCACCACCATTTATTGAAGAACCTGTCTTTTCTCCATTGTATATTCTTGCCTCCTTTGTCATAGATTAGGTGACCATAGGTGTGTGGGTTTATTTCTGGACTTTCCTGTTCCATTGATCTATATTTATGTTTTTGTGCCAGTACCATACTGTTTGGATGACTGTAGCTTTGTAGTATAGTCTGAAGTCAGGGAGTCTGATTCCTCCAGCTCTGTTTTTCTTTCTCAAGATTAAGCAACCTTTTTGAAGAAGAGAGTGAAAAAGCCAAGTTAAGCTTGGCAACTCTTACTATAATGGAGGTACCAGTAAATTAAGTCTAGATGATTCTGCTGAAAGTTATTTAAATTGATCTGAAATCTGTACTTTGGTTACCACACACCACAATGGAAGTTTTTGTGCCCTCTGAAATCCCATAAAAAATATATTCAATCTCTAGTCCACAAGCTGGTCTTTGAAATATCCAAAGACATTTAACATGGTTCTCCCAAGTAAACTCATCTCCAGGATGAACGATTTGTGTTGCTTTACCTATTTCTCCCAAGAGATGATCTCTAACCACTTCTCACCTTCACTCACTCTCTTTCTGATAATCTCCCAGTTTATCAATCTCTTCCTACAATAGGCACACCCACATGGGAATACAACATTCCAGTTTACTGTAACCAGGGAGACACAGGACCTTCTCTTCTCTTCTTCTGTCCACCTTGTTCTTATTAATGCAACCCAATATCTCATTAGTTTTTTGTGAAGTCCAAATCAATCAGTACATAGTAAATTGATTGAAAAAGAAAACTATCTCACTTATCAGAATTTGTTCTTAGTGAATCTATGGTTTCTGACAACCATAATCATCCAAACAATTCCTTCAAGAATAGCATATAACATATGCATATATCCCTATCTTTAAGGTTAGCATTTTAAATCAGGGTTTATAAAATATAGATGTGCATAATTCAATGAAGATTTAATTTTAAAAACAGGTTATCTGGCTCTTACTGCCTGTCCTTTAAAACCTCTAAATTAATCTTGTCCCCTCCAAGAGCATCTCTGGATGGGACAGCAGCTATCGTGACAATCAGAGCCAGAGGAGATGCAGTCTCCTCAATGAGAGACCTTGACAACAGCCAGACCAGTAAAGAGTGACTGCTATTGTTCTCTAGACTATTGATTAAGCAATTTGTAACCATGGCAATGATCTTGGATTCCTGGAAAGGTTAGTGAGGTGGGATGGAGTGTCTTCCCTGGTAAAAAATATATATATAAATGTTGAAATGAACAGAGCTTTTAACAGTTCTTTTCTCATGTCACTGAACAGGAATTGTCAATGCCAGTTTCTTACATTAAGCATTTCATCTTTCTAAAGAAAGTCCACCCAGAATCCTAAATCACTCACTCAAATCAAACATGTGAAAGCTACAGGATCCAGGGGAGGAGGAGATTGGGGTGATGTGTGCATGCCCGGGTTTTTTCTACTGAATTTAGAACATTGCTTTCACTTGCTACTCACAACAGGGGGCACTGTCTCTTACACTCAGTGCTTATGAAGAATGCAAGTTCTTTCCCCCAACAAGTATTTGCTATGCAACTATTTATTTGCACGTGTGCAGAGCTGTGAACACTGAACTCTCTGGTTCTAAGATACAATTGCCTAATTGTCTCCAGTGACTAGAAGCCTCAGGGAGAAGGGGTTAGAAGGACTCCACTGAAGGGGGCTCCAGGCAGTAGGAGAGTCAGTCCAAATGCAGGGTAAATCATAAACCACACTCACACACACACACACACACACACACACACGCATGCACGCACACACACCCCTATTACTGAGGATTCTTGGTGATTGCTAGAGACACAAAAATGAATCAGACACATTTCTGAGCACCAAGAGGTTCTTGGTTGATTTTTTTTAAAATAATTAAATTAACAAGCATAGGGGTATTTCTAATACATTATTATAGCAAAACTTCACATCCAAACAACAACTGGGACAGTCCAAGGATCTTGTTTTGCAGAGGTTTTGTAAAAACTGATTAGGATGTGCTCCTGTCTTGTCCATCGTTGCTTCTTTAAACCAGCTGACTGCTTCTGCCCCACAAGCCCAGCACTTCATGGTGCCCATCAGGCATGTTTTGAACCCAAGATCTCAAAGCATTCTGTTGTTCATTTATCTAATGTCCCAGATACCTACTACCCTTAGTTCTTTCTCTGCTCTTATCCTATGTTTTCACAGCTGACACAGGCTAAGGGGATTTATTGCTCCTCTGGCATCTCCTTCTCATGTGCCAGGCATAACCCTCCTTCCTAATCCAGCTTGCTCTCCAGGATCCTGTCCTAGTGATAGTCTAGGTGTCCAGTTCCAGCCTGGTTCACCCCAGGCTTTTGATTAGCATGCTGATTCTTGCTCAAACTCCTGCAGCTATCACCAGTTCCTCCAATTACTTTTGCAACCTCAGTCTGCCCCACAAATCTAAACATTTTTGACAGATAGGTTGTCCACAAACCACCATACCAGCAAGTTTTCCAAAATTGAATCTGGTCCTGCAGACCTTGCAAAAATAATTATTTCTTTTCATAATAGCCTGTGACTAAATGTGATGTGTGGGTGGACAATGGCCCTTAAACCCTCAAAGAAAGCTAGAAAACAAGTCTAATAGTAACAAGTCCTATTGATAAATTGAAGCTCTAAGCAACAAAAGTGCTTATTCACTGACCATGAGCCCTGCAATCTATTGTACTTTATTAGGTGCTGAATCCTTAAAAAAAAAAAAAATTGCTGGAATTCCAAAAGCTTTGAATCTAATTATTATAAGTATTTTTAATCAAACCTTTGAGCTACTCTGAGTCTAATACTGAAGTTTAGATGAGATTATGCCTCTCTGCCACTCATATATATGAATACTAGTCCTAAGCTCTGTGAAGACACAAAATAGACCCAGCATTTAAAACAAAGCAATATTTTCAGTTTTAAAAATTTCTGCGCAGGGCTTCCCTGGTGGTGCAGTGGTTGAGAGTCCGCCTGCCAATGCAGGGGACATGGGCTCATGCCCCGGTCCGGGAAAATCCCACATGCTGCAGAGCGGCTGGGCCCGTGAGCCATGGCCACTAAGCCTGCGTGTCCAGAGCCTGTGTTCCGCAACGGGAGAGGCCACAACAGTAAGAGGCCCGCGTACTGAAAAAAAAAAAAAAATCTGCAGATAATTTTTCCCCTGACCGTTGCTGATATCCTATTCATCTCATCTTGGAACTCCAACATAAAGGAGTTGAGAAAGCATACCTCAAGAAGACAGTTACAAATAAAAGAGATCTAAGCTTTGGAAAAGACCATAAAAGGTCAATTTATCATCTGATGTTTGGATTATCTCTACTGTTTGGATTCATGTCAAGAAGTTATCTGTCCTACGCTTAGATATTTTCAGCTTCACAGCACTGGCAACTCTGTCTTTGCATATCTCTGACAATAACAAAGTGGATTCTTATATAAACTTGTTTTATAACAACTTTGAGCTTATACTCACACACCAATAGACATTGCATAGGATTAGGTTCAAGTACTGAACACACAACTTCATTCAATTTCGAGAGAGCCCTGTGAGCCACATTTTATGCATTTCACAAAAGTCATCGTGCTCTGGATCTCAGAACAAATTCACAACAGCTTGCTTTCAAGTTATTACCAAAGGTCCCCACCAAAGGCAGTGCTTCCCAGACACCCCTGTGATCCCTGTACAGCACTCCTTTGAGTGTGACAGTGCTGGTGGGAGGTGGGGGGAATGTTTATTCATTATGGATCTAGCTGATGCTTCTCTCCTAGGCCATAAGGCCCACACAGCACACACAGAGCACACGAAAACACACACATGCACACCGACTGAGCATGTGTTCAAGAAACAAAATGCACACACTTCCACCCAGAGAACTTCCCTTCTTTCCCACTGTGGTCACTGCCATCTCTACACTTCAACAATTTGACAAGTCTCTCTTGAGGACACCCCAAAGGTCCCTGAAGGTCAACAACATTTTATAGTTTTAATATCCTGCCTGAGTGATAGATGACACCTGGGGGCATCATTCCTGGATAAAGCAGAAATCTCAGGGCAATGAAAGTCCCCCAGTTTGGAGGGCCCCAGAGATCCATCCATATATGTCACTTGACAAAAAAGGACCTCCTGGTTCATCTGGTAAAGCTCAAAGCGTGTGGCTGGCAAGATGAGGATTTCGAAGAAAATGTCCCATAGATCTTCCCTAAAGCAAGGTCTGATGAAGAGAACGAGAAGAGTGAGGTGGTTGCTTGTTGACAACACATTCATAATAAAAGCAATGGGTGGAGGCCAACTGGTGCTTTCATTACAAAACAGAGTCAGAAACTGCAGATCTGGGCACTTCTAGAGGAATTTCCAACTTTCTTTTTTTTCATTTTATGATTTCTTATCTGGTCAAGAGAAATGGACTCCTTAAAATGAAAAGTGCCTGTGGGCATATCTCGGTAGTAGCAAGGAAAGGGCAGTTTGGGAGAGCACGTTTAGCATGCAGGTCAAAAGACCCCAAGAGAAATAAAGGCAGCTGCTGGGATGAGGAAGAGTACTGGGAGGAGACTGAGATTCGAGGCCGCCATGCCGCTGGCCAGGTGCTGGCTTTGCTGGAACCTCCTTTTCTAGTCACCCGAGGAAGCACTCTGTGAGAGTGAGAAAAAGACTGCCCTTGGGACCCAGCTCTTCCTGTTCAGACTAACTTTCCACCTTCTTTTTTTTTTTTTTCGGTACGTGGGCCTCTCACTGTTGTGGCCTCTCCCCTTGCGGAGCACAGGCTCCGGACGCGCAGGCTCAGCGGCCATGGCTCGTGGGCCCAGCCGCTCCGTGGCATGTGGGATCTTCCCGGACCGGGGAACGAACCCACGTCCCCTGCATCGGCAGACGAACTCTCAACCACTGCACCACCAGGGACACCCCTAACTTTCCACTTTTGCTCCCACAATTTTAGGAGAGAAAATTTAACAACCGGACCAGACTGGGAGTCCTGAATTTCCAGGACTCTTGCACTAGGAAAATCAAGTTTGGAAAAGCCAGCTAAGGGGAGGGAAGGTACTTACTCCAAAATAGTGCTCCCTAAAGAACATTTCATGGGCCTCCTGGGGATGGTAGGAGGTCTTCCATGGAAGAATGTTTCCATGGTCAAATCAGGCTGTGGAAGGCTGGATTCTTTAGTGCTCCACTTCTCAGAATCTTCAATTTGCTACGTCTGTTGTAAATCTCCAAGCAGGGGTGGTGAGCTCATAGGAACAGAAATTCTGAGCAAAGAACACTAACAGAAGAACTGCAGGCCTCAGCTGACACCTATTTGGGTGGGCAAGTTTTCAAGATCCTTCAAACATATTTGGGTTTTGCTTTCTTCTTCTAAAGATAAGATGATCCAAATGACAGCTCTTGCTTTGCTCCACTACTTCACTTTTTAATCCTTCTTTATTTTCTCCCACGATTGAATAAACTGCCATTGAGCATCTATGTGCAAGTAACCCTGCTCCTGATGTAAAACAAAACCAAGAGAAGAGCCAAAGTACACTTTCAAGGCAAATGGACTTTTTTTTCTCTCTCTCTTTTTTTTTTTAAATTGAGGTATAATTGACATAACATTAAATGAGTTTCAGGTGCACAACATCATGTTTTGATATTTGTATACAGGGCAAAATAATAACTACAATAAGTCCAGTTTACATCCATCACCACATAGATACAATTTTTTTTCTTATGATGAGAGCTTTCAAGACCCACTCTCCTAGCTATGATCATTTTCTTAAAAACAAAACAAAAACTATACAGTACTTCCAAGTACAATAGCTTGCATTTAAAGATATTGTTATGGTCTGAATATTTGTGTCTCCCCAACATTCATATGTTGAAATCCTACCCCCCAAAAGTAGTGGCCTTTGGGAGGTGTTTAAGTCATGAGAGTGGAACTTTCATGGATTTTATAAAAGAGATTGCACAGAACTCCCTAGCCCCTCCCCTATGTGAGGATAAAGCAAGAAGGTTCTAGCTACAAACCAGAAAAAAGGCCCTTACCCAACCATGCTGGGGTCATGATCTTGGACTTCCAAGTTCCAAGAATGGTAAGCAATAAATTCTTATTGTTAATAAGATACCAGTTTAAGGTGTTTTGTTATAACAGCCAAAAGGGACTAAGACAGATACAGTACAGACTTGTTGAATTAATATTTCTACTCCCACTAATTGCATAAATATATGCTGATCCTATAAACTGTCCTTGTACAAATAACCAATAAGAAATAAAACATCCATAGGTTAAAAGGTGGCCTGACCATCACTGAGAGGGAGGTGGTTCAGAGACTGGGCTTTGACATCAAGCTTAGATTCCTTACCTGTAGGGGATGAAAATTACAGCATCTACATTGTAGGATTAGCACAGAAATTAAACCAGATGATTTCAGGAAAACACAGAGTATATAGCAAGGCCTCAGTAAATGACAAGCATTATTATCAGTTATGCACATCAATTTTAGTTTAAACAGGAATTATGTTTCTTCTCTAAGAAAGTGATATTAAGAGGATGACATCCTGAATAGTGAGCTTTTCTGAACTCAGTGGTACATTCTAAGGTTTAAAAGTCCTTATGCTGCTGGAATAGCAGAACTACAGCCAAGAGACAGAGAATTCCCGTGAACAAGAAGGTTAGAGCAATGCCCCAAAGGACCGGGTGATCAGCAGGGCTTGAAATGATTCATACTCGCTTCAGCCCACTCATATCCTTTTTTCTTAAAACTCTGTTAATTGTTTTCAGTTTTACCAAAATGGCTATGGAGAAAGAAAGAGAAAGAGACAGATAGAGAACCTCATACCTGTATGCCAGGACTGAAAATATGGGGGCTGTGAACCACCCTTATGGACATCACCTTGGAGCTTGCTACAAATGCAGATGTCAGGCCCCAGCCTAGACCTACTGAAAAAAATATTTGTCAATTTAATAAGATGCCCAGGTGATTTATGTGCATATGAATATTTGAGAAATGCTACACTGGAGCACCTTCATTTTCTCCGTGGTTGGCAACCCTGATCACTCCAGAGAGAGAAGCTCACATGGGCTGGGGAACCTGCCTACACCAGGGAGGCTACGCCCAATCAGAAGGAAGAATGTATAACCTCAGACCTGCCTCCACAGAGATATCCATTGGGAACTTATGCAAATCTGCCCAGCTGGTTATGGCCTGGGATGCTGTTACACTTCTGGATTAGACCTACGTCCTTGTAACTAACCTGAGATTGGATTTATTACTGGAACTAGTCATATATTATATATACCCCCTGCCTTTCCTACCCATACATGCTATTCAGTTTGATGTATGTTGCTCATTCATGTTCTGTGTCCCATGAGAAACACACAGTATCTGTATCCTTATGTCAGTTGGGTTTTCAGTTTTATCATTTCCACACTCACTTCAGGATACATGTAGTAAACCAGTCACAGAACTGTCTACAACCTGAAGGGAGTCTGCAGGACTGTGGTTGCTGACTAACAGTGAAAAATATTCACATTGCCTTTTATAACAGGCCTAACAGTTGTTGGTATCAGCTGAACGAAGGCTGACGTAGCAAAGTAAGTGATGTCTGGCCTGCCTTATAATAGGATTAGAGCATGGACTGCTTCAAAATAGCTGCTCTGCTAGTAATCCTCAAAGCATCATCTGGAAATACATTTGAATCACTGCATTTATTTTGAAAAGTCTCTGATAGAAACGCTGGTAATCCTGGCCTCCCAGTAAGTAGTATGTTTATGTCACACAATCAAATCAGTTTCTTGAGGCCATTGGGAAAATGTCACCATAATCCTTCTTATTTTTATAAAACATTTCACAATTTATTCAATGCTTTTATCTGGCTTCTTGCATGAGGTTGGCAGGGCAAATTCAACCCAAGCCACACATTCTAAGCCTTTACCTACAGATGAAGAAACTTAATAACCTAAGTCAGCTGAAGGTTAGGTTAGTGACGTGCATTGGATGACTTGTCCAGGGTCTTAAGGCTACTCAATGGAGAAGCCAGAACCAAAGCCCAATGACTGGATTCCTAAGTCAGATTCCTTTTCCCCATATTGGGCTGCTGCCTCCCAAATGATGATTCCATACATCACAAGGGAATGTCCAAAGAGTCAAAGTGTCCAACCAAATGTCTGGATCAAATTAACTGGGTCTTTTAATGACCCTCACTTCACCATCTAATTAACCTGCTTATTACTCCTGTGCATTTTACTTTTTAAAGAAGAATTTCAAATCAGCACAAATAGAAATATGTGTGTCTGTCTGCTTTTGGATTATTTAGAACAAACATAGGTCCCCCCTATACAGAGAAGAAACTTTGTCCTATGTGTGTGGATGTTACTTTTGGAAAACCAGGAAACACTTATCTTTCTTTAAATTCATTCATTCATTTGTTGGACAGATGTGTTTGAGTGCTCACTAATGCCAGAGTCTGTGTGACACCTGGGTCACATTCATTTATCAAGTGAAAATTACTTTTTTATTTTTTATTTTTATTTTTTTGGCCACACCACACAGCTTGAGGGATCTCAGTTCCCCGACCAGGGATCGAACCCAGGCCATAGCAGTGAAAGTGCCGAATCCTAACCATTAGACCACCAGAGAACTCTGGAATATTGCTTTTTCAAACAGCCGGATCTCACTATGGGCTTATATCACTTGCAACAAACTAAAAGCTCTGGGAAGGATTTAAAATCACTGATTTCAAGTCAGATATTCATAAACCTCTGCACATAGAAGTGATTTACAAACACCTGTATATAGACCTATATTTTGTCTTAAGTTTAACCGTAGGTCTATCTGCCCATCAAAATCACTTGCAGTCTGTACTCATTCGATTAACTCTCTCTGCTGGCTCTTTGCCTCATGTATATTTAATCAACATCACCCCTCCTCTACCCAGTCTCTTTTTCTTTCTCTTTAATCCAAGTCATTAATAAAAATATTGAGCAAAACTGACATAAGGAGGAAGCCATATGCCTCTTCACAAGAGACTCTTCTTCACATATCTCCAAGGTAATCAATCCATCAGTACAGATGAAAACTGAGAGCTTCCTAAAAGCTCCACAGACAAACAAGATGCAAAAAAAAAAGGGTGAAAGAATGCCTTTACTAAATCCCTCTAAACATTTAAACAAACTGTGCCTTTTCAAAATCACCCAGCTTTTAGAACTCCACCACAATACATGACTCAGCAAATTTGCCTGTGTGCCACTCCCTGGCCTTATTTTTAAGTCACCATTTTTCTCTCATGCTCTGCAGTGGACATTAGTAGAGCTGTCCTGAAATATTCCTGTTCTCTTTTTGCACCCACTATAAGATCGGATTCCCTTGCCCCCTTTTTACTTTGGCATGGCAAAGTGACCTGCTTTGGCCAATGAAATGTGAATAGATGTTTGCCAAATTCAGGCAGATGCTCTAGGAGCCTTTGCTTTATCCGCCATCTCCCTTTCTCCTGTGCATTTCAGGAAACAAGTGTCAAGAAGGATACATGACCGCCCTGGGCCATGTATGACTATGCTCATCATACATGACTATGATGAGCAGAGCCCCTGCCAACCCACATTCATCATGGAGGGTGGATGAGAAGAAAATTATTGTTTCATCAAGATACCAAGATGGGGGGATGTTGGTTACTCCAGATTAACCTGGCCTATCCTCACTGATACTTCTGGAAGGATCAATAGCTTCTCTCTGCTCAGAAGACCTTAATTCCTCTTCTAGTATTCAAGGTCTTCTATAATTTGACCTGGATTTATCTCTCAAATGTATTTTATAACCATCACTCGGATAGCACTACCTGCTTCTTTCTGGAACCCTATTCTTCTGAGCTCCACCTCGAAATGTCACTTTTGTCGATCACTGAGTTTAGTATCGCAGCTTAGGAGCCACATTTGCCTTCCATTTTTTCATCTTCATTCCTTCATCTAAAGTATTACAGAACATCACAGGTGGAAACAAAATATGTATAATTTTTCCCCTGACTGTGTGCTCTGCTTCATCCATTTAAATTCCTCAGGAATTGCCAACCAAAGGGTAAGCAAAATAAACCAAACCAGCTAGGAAGTTTCTTAAGAAGTTAATTAACATGCTCCATGTAGCACTGTCGTATACTAACTCAGGAGTATGAAAGGCATGATTTCTCTAGAAGTTCCTGCTGCCTTTAATTAATTCAATAAGCAATATAATAACTACTCTTTATAATCCCTGAAGTTGCCTTTGACAAATTCAATGCGATTTACAACTGTGTATGCCAGTTCTTAGAAGAGGGCTGTCACATATAATGACCCAGACCCAATGGGTTGGACACTCTTAAAAGAGTGATTTTGGGTCAGTTAAAGATAAAAAACAATCAGATCTCCCCAACAAAGGAACACACTGCCTACAAAAAGCATTGTGTGTATCTGGGGTCAACAGAAATGTCTAACAGAGGACACATCTATAAGAGATGTCAGAGAAACAGTTCCAGCACTGGGTGGTATTTCTGCCTGATGAATACTATGGTGCCTTCCTGCTGTCTGGTTCTGCGATTTTATTTCTCCCATTTCCCTGTGTCTACCTCTCTACATTTCTTGCCATTCCCTTCTGGCTTGCTACTAAACCCCATTACAAACCATAGATTAAGGACAAAGAAAGAGGGCTTCATCTTGTCAGTGGTAATGTGGGTCCACCCGAGGAGGTATTTACAAACGTGACTTAAGGAGAGCCCAGGAGATTGTGTTGGTGCAGGAGAAGGGAACCAGCGGAAAGCTGAATATAAACCTGCTTCTACAAATGCTCTCTTGTCTCACCAAGATACATTACCTCTCTGTGGGAAAGCCACCGAGCTAGCATTTACTATTTTGTGATTATAATCCACTTTCCATTCTACTGCTAGCATCCCTATATAACTTGCAAAGTAATATCTTCTTGTAAGATCTTGACAGGAATATTAAAAATTCATAAACATATTGCCTTTTGCCCACAATGAAAAAATACAGTGCAGATTTTGGTAAAGAAACCTAGTATAACATGGAAAGTGAGAAGAAGCAGGCCCCTTACACTCTAATGATACCACATTGAATTATATATACATGGAAGTAAGAACATTCTGGAAAGGCTGGTGACTCTGACAGAGCTCCCAAGAATGACTCTTCCAGAACATCCTCACTGAAAATGAGAGAATTCAAGCACCTTTTCTTTCTTTCATGCTTCTCTGACTTTGCCTATACCCCCAGACAAACTGTTCAAAGGTACTTGGAATTTCCAACCCCTAGCTTCTGCCTGGTTCTGCTCCCTACCTAATAATAGAAAATGAACTTGTTCTGTCTCTCTTCTGTACACATCTGTGGCCCAGAGCCTCAAAGACCTATCCTCATCTTGCTAGTGTGGAAGCCAAGCAGCCTACAGACGCTGTTAACAGAACCTAGGATGTTGCAGGGTTGTTCCATTAACCAAATGCCTCCAACTAGTTCCATTATGATTTGGGAATTTCAAAACAAGTACTGATGAAACTAGTTTTAAAACTGTACTTGCACTGATACAGGTAGGACCTTAGGGTATACGCCAAATCAAATTATGTCAATGACTGTACAGTCACTGTCTATTAATGTTAAGGAAGTCCAAAGAATCAAAGCAAATCATGATTAAAAGGCCAAGTTCCAAGTGTGTTTCCCACATGAGATCAAAAGGAGAGATGGGATTAAAAACCTGATATTTCTTCAGTGATGAAAAAGTCAAATCACTTCCTCAAACAGAGAAGTTATCCCCCCCTCTTTTCTATAAGGTAGGAATAATTGAATAATTATTATAGTGCAATTAAATAGGGAGCATGGGAAATTACCTTCCTAGCGCAAGAAACCACAGTGAACAATCTGTTACGGCCCTCCACATCCTGTTCTGGAAATGATCTAATTAGGATATCAGTTAGACCATATTGTCTCCCAGGTGACACAGTGGAAAATTCATTGCTTACAAGTGACTTTAAACTAGAAGTTACAGAGAAGTAAACAGTACAAGTTGATCCTGGCAGAGAAACAATATTCTACTCATCTAATAAAGGTACTATTAATCTCTAATTTTGTGGATAGAAATAGTTTTTAAGAAAATAAAATATTTCTACTAATTTTGAAACACTCCTGAACCTAATCCAAATAGATTACCTTCTCATTTGAAGTCACCAGACCAATGAACTCACTGGTCCAGCACTGACCCAAGAGCCTGAAAGTAAGAAGCAATGGCCTCTGGGCAATGAAAACAGAGGTCAAAAAGTCTTTCTGGCAAATCTTTTGAATCTTTTTTTCTTTAGTGTGTCAATTTCTTGGTGGGATTTGCTGTGTTTTATTGATTTGTTCTTTGGACAAAGCACACGAAGTGCATACCATAAGCTATGCACCACTATGCTAGTACTCAGGAAACAAAGTCAAAGAAGCAAAGACCATTTCTCCTCAGTGTCACTCTTAGGATGCTGTTTAAAAGAACACAGAACAAGAAAATAGAACCTCCAAAAAACTCTGTGGACTATTTGAAAAAAAGAAAAGAAATCCCATTAATTCTCTAAAATTATTGAACCAGAACAAAATAGCATCACTTAATGCAACATGACCGAAACAGCAATTTCATTTGGTTTGATACTTACATTAAATCTTCAGACCAACCATCCATTGAAAGCTTCAGGAGAAACACACCTAAATTCTAGATCTAGATCCCCCAAACACCAAAAGAGCAATATAATCACATCGAATCCAAAGGAAACCAGACATTGGGCTAAGTAGAAACCTCATGTATTTTGTTTCTTGCATCTCTTCGCAATCTGTTTGTTGTTACAGAAGGAATAGGAATAAGGAAGCAAGTAGTACCAGAGGGAGAAAAAAGAGACAATGCATTTCTCTGACCATCAGATTGATAGTATTTGATTGGTTAGTGTTTTTGTTTTTTTCTTCTTAACCATTATCAGTAAGGCTGGTTGATTTTGAATCTAGCAAGGACCTAATAGATTTTCAAATAGGAACTTGCTATTTATTTCTTTAGCTAGTAAAAGTGCTTCTATATAGGTTACTTGATTATGTTGATGGTTCTCAAAGGTGAATGTGTGTGTGTGTTTCTGTGTGTGTGTGTGTTTCTGTGTGTGTGTGTGTGTGTGTGTCTGTCAGTGTGTCATAGGGGAGTAATAACCTAGACGAAGAACAGAGGAAAGACCTGAGTGGCAGTAAAGGTATAAAGGGGAGTGGGAAAGAGATTTATGGGAGTGAATAAAGTCTCTCTGGTACAAATCAATTTTAAAAACAACTTATGTCATGTCTTCTGCAAAGGTGAAATTCACTGGAGTTTGATATTTTACAGGAAAGGAACAAAGTGAGAAAGAGAAAAGGGAAGGAGGGAGAGAGGAGAGAGAATTTCCTTGTCATGTTTCTGAAGGGAGCCATCCCCAGCGTTTACAGATTGCCACTTATCATTGGCAACACATACCATCAGATAAGGAAAACAGCCTGCACATGTTTTAAAATCCCCCATTTAAAATTTAAATTCATTAGTTTATGAGCTGCTGGGAATTGACAGTTTTACACCCCAATCGTCCTCGAAATTTATGTAAAAGCTGCCGTAAAACGGAATAGGGGAACATCTCCAAGTGATAACACCAAACACAAATTGGTAAATAAAAACGCAGCTGAAGCCGATTTGCTGCGGGTCATATAACCGAGAATGTCGTTTATATTAAAGGTAAGTTCTTTAAGCACTTGCTCCTCACCCGGCCGTGCTTTTTTTTACCAACGTTTAAAACATTAATGGACTGTTTTTATTGCTCCCCTCCTCTAATGGCATTTCTATAACTGGATCCACACATATAAAATATGTCCCATGTACCTGCAGCATGGCAGGCATGTCCTTCTTTTTCTGTAGTAGGGGTGTGTGCACCTCTGAGTGCTTTCTCTCTGACACTGTATATCACAATTAGATTACAGTGTCCTGATTTTAGAGGTTTTAATTATAATACAGCTTGATACTAGATACTAGAGATTAGACTTCAGAAATGCATGGAGGTTTGTGTCTGATTTGTCTTCAGTTTTGAAATTTTGTTCTTGCTTTTAAAACAAAGTTCCCTGGGGCTCACACATATGAGTTTAATATGTTTGAATAAGTGGAACAGAAGGTGAGTCAAGGAACCAGTTCTCCAAATGAAAGATTTATCTAGAGGGGTCTCAAAACAAGTTTTCTCCAAATGGGGAAGCCTCAAATACCCTTTCTCGTTCATGCTCTCTGGCTTATCTCTAAACAATCTTTGCTTAATCAGTGTCACAAAGCTCTTCTCCAAAACTAACTGCTAACTTTGTAGTGGTAACTAACTACTAACTAACTTTGTAGTTTTATCTTTTATTTGGGGGGTTATAATTCATCTCAAATTGATTTTTGTACATGGATGGAGTAAGGTAAGGGTCAAGGTTGACTCCCTATTGAATTGTTTTGGTTCCCTGCTGAAAATCATTTGACCAAATATGTGTGGGCCTTCTCCATTCTCTATATTCTTCCGTTAATCTATTTATATCTCCTTTCACTAATATCATATCTTGACTATTGTAACTTCATAGTAAGTCTTAAAAGTCAGGTAAAGTAGGTCCTCCAACTTTGTTTTCCTTTTTAAAGGCCTCCATACTTGAACCTTTAGGTTTACCTGGAACGGTACACTTACAAAGGCCCAATGACATGTAGGGCTCTTCTAAAAATCAGTATTTTAATCAAACTCTGATTCCACAGAGCTGAGGGATGTTTACAAAGATTAAGGAATGAAGCAATAATAACAAATTTAAGAGGATGACTGCATTTTACAGACTAATCTGCCTCCAGGACTTCCTGGAGGTAAAATCAAATCCCCCTAAAACTGAGTTCCTATGCTGAGTTTATGATTAAACTATCCCAAACTTTACTCCCTTTCTTTTCCTGAACCTGTTCCCTTCAAGATTGAGGAGTATCAAAGAAAAGGGAGGACTAAAACTGTATATAAGCCCCTGTGCTCCTGTCCTTTGAAGTAAAAGGCTCTCACTTTAGTCTCCCAGGCTTCCCTTGAGTCTCAAAAGGCTGAGTCAAGAGTTAACAATTAGTAATGTGAAGATGTACCAGCAATCCCACTCCTTGGCATATATCCAGAGAAAACCATAATTCAAAAAGATAAATGCACCCCATTGTTCACTGCAGCACTATTTACAATAGCCAGGATATGGAAGCCACCTAAATGTCCATCAACAGAGGAATAGATAAAGAAGATGTGGTACATGTATACAATGAAATATTACTCAGCCATAAAAAAGAACAAAATAATGCCATTTGCAGGAATATGGATGGACCTAGAGATTGTCATACTGAGTGAGGTAAGACAGAGAAAGATATATCATATGATATCAGTTACATGTGGAATCTTAAAAAAAAAGGTACAAATAAACCCATTAACAAAACAGAAATTGAGTCACAGATGTAGAAAACAAACTTATGGTTACCAGGAAGTAAGAGGGGGAGGGATAAATTGGAAGATTGGGATTCACATATACACACTGGTATATGTAAAATAGATAACTACTAAGGACCTACTGTATAGTACAGGGAACTAGACTCAACACTCTGTAATGACCTATGTGGGAAAAGAATCTAAAAAAGAGTGGATATACATATATGTATAACTGATTCACTTTGCTGTACACCTGAAACTAACACAACACTGTAAATCAACTATACTCTAATAAAAAATTAATTAAAAAAAAGGAATGTGAAGATATAGAAACAAAAAATAGCTGTTGGACTTGGAAACTGGTAACAATTTAGACTATAAATCCACCACATTGCAGAATCACCAAACTCCCAGTGCCCTGAAAGATAGAGACAAAGGTCTGAAGCACAGTCCTGAGTTGTTTTTACAGGAAGCCAACACCCACCAGATGAAAACTGCTGCCCAGAAGAACACAGACCCTAGACTGGTTGAAACCAGAAGGTTGATGACGCTTGAAACTTCACCTTGCTGCCAACCAATCTATGAATTGTGCAGGAGCTAATCACACACTCTGCAGCCCCCTCCCTCATACTACCTTTAAAACCACTTCCCTGAAAGCCACCGGGGAGTTGGGTCTTTTGAGCATGAGCTCCCAGTTCTCCTTGCTTAGACCCTGCAATAAATGCTGTACTTTCCTTCACCACAACCCAGTGTCAGTAGATTGGCTTTACTGTGTGTGGATAATTGGACCCAGGTTTGGTTCGCTAACAGAGGTAGGGTCTGCTCTCCTTCAACTTGGTGTTTCCAGCACATAACAGAGTCTCCAGCCCATTGTAAGTGTTCACATGACCTCTGGGGGAATTCACCTCTGCATGGAACAGCCACACCTGAGTACTCACTGTTCTGCGGTGGGGGCCAGGGGGAAGCGCTCTCCTTCACTTAAAATACTCCACCAACCTCTCCCGACCTCTTTTATGTTGCTTTTCCCATTTTGTCTTACCTTGTAGGCAGTTTCCTTCCCTTCAAAATTATATGTCAGGTGTGGATAGAGACTACCTTTTATATTTCCAAGTATCTCCACAGACCTTTGTACAGAGAACAATAACCCTGTGGTGAGGAGCAGGGTGGCTCTGTGGGGAGGTGTTGGGTCATCCATCAAGCCAGCTTGCAAACTCACCAGCCCCTCAAAGAGTCTAGGACACAGAGCAGACACTCAGTAAATACCAGTCAATTGAGAGAGTACGTACACTTTCTATTGTAAATACTGTTTTGAGACAGACTCAGAAAATTAGTTTCTTTGAATCAATGGGGGAAATCATCCATGGCAGCACTCCTTTCAGAGGCAAAATCAAATAGGACTTATATTTCCTATAAAGCCTAAAAGAAAACCATGTCATCCCCCAGCTTGTATTTAAGAAAAGATAGAAGGGAAAGAAGAAGCATCAAGATAAGACATGCTTCACAAAGCATCGGGGAGAAGGGGTGAGCACCAAATGCCCTTGGCCAAAGTAAACACACTTGACAAACAAAAGTAGAACCAAATAGAAAGGGCAGCACCACATGGAGCTGGAAGACACTTGTTACATATTACAAAGAGTGAGAAGAGGCCATTCCTACCACCACCACTGGATTATCCCAGCAATTCCCTAACTGGGCTCTCTGCTCATTCTGGACTTCTTCAGTCAATGCACCACAGTGAGACGAGCTCGACTGTTCTAACCATAGTGAATGCATGCCATTCTCCTGCTTAAAGGCCTTCATTTACACCAAACAGAAAGTAGGCAAAACCCCAAAGTCCATCACACGGCCCGTGCCCACTTTTCTGCCCCTCACTGGTCACCACTCACACATCTATAGTCTTTACTTCAGACCTAGGAACCACCCCTGCCATGGCTTTGCATATGTTATATTCCCTCTGCCTAGAGCATCTACACCCACTTCTCTTCCCAGGACTTAGATCAAGCATCACCTCATCCCAGGAACTTTCACTGATCCTCCCAGTTGAACTCCTCCATGGCAACTATTTTCACGTTGGTCTAATTGTTAAAACTTCAAATGGGCTGTGGTTACAAAGTCACCTGTGATCTCTGTGAGGTCCGTACTCAACACTTGATGTGGCATGCAGTCAGTGCTTAATGAATGGGCGAATAAATTATTGATTGAGCGAATGAATAAATGTGCCTAGTAAACATTAAATAGATTCATGACCAATGCAGCTATGTCTCTGGATAACTTTGCTGTGTGACAACTGAAATTTTTACCTACCTTTTATTTTTTAAATCATTTTATATACAACATAAACATATTTTTACATAGTATAGAATATAAAGCATATACTATGCTAGGCAAGTTATATACTGCACCCATTTTAAGTGTACATTCAAAAAGTTTTGAAAAATGTGCATGCCTTTGTAACTACCATCACAATAAGGACATAAAACATTTCCATCATCCCAAAAAGCTCCCTTGTGCCTCATCTCAGTCAATGCTCCTCTCATTCCCAGCTGCCAGGCAATCACTAATTTACTTTCTGTCACTATATAATAGTTTGGAATTTTTTTAAATTGTATATACATAAAACCATACAGTATGCATTCTTTTCAGGCTGGCTTATTTAGCTCAGCAAAATATTGAGATTCATCTGTTTGGTTGTGCATATCATTGTTTTTTTTTATTATCATAATTCATTTACTCATTAACACTTGTTGATAGATGTATAAGTTGTTTCCAGTTTGGAGTTATTATGAATAAAAGTGCTATGAAAATTAGTGTATAAGTCTTTGTATAGATACAGTTTTCACTTTATTTGAGTAGAATCCTAGAAACATCACTGTTAGCTTGTATGGTAGGTATATGTTTAACAAAGAAACTTCCAAACTGTTTTTAAAGGTGGTTGTACCATTCTGCATTGTTTGCAGTAATATGTGAGAATTACAATTGTTCTATAGGTTAGCAGATATTTGGCCCTGTCCAAAATGTCCACAAGACATTTGGTCCATGAAACATTTGATCCACGCCAAAAGGTCCTTGAAATTTGGTCCTACCCAAAATATCCATGAGCATATTTGGCCCATGCCAAATGGTTTTGGACAGGACCAAATATCAAGAACATTTTGGTGTGGACCAAATGTCTTACAGACTACAAATCTCTTTTGGATATTTTGCACAGGACCAAATGTCCTACAAGGGTACTCCAACACTTAGCATTATCAAGTTTTCTAAGCATCTCTCTCTGTTTCCTGCTGTGAGTTCTGCAACCTAGAGGACTTGTATACTTGCCTTAGGGAGAGGATGTGTAGTTGGTTGTAAGGCTCTTTCATTATTTAGCATAATGCCTATGAACAGGACCCAACTCAGAAGTAATGAGAGGGAGGGACAAAATGAGATGCAGGTAAACAAGTCTACAGGTACCATGATTAAGAAAAAAAATGATGTGAACTGGAATTCAGTTTAAATCTGAAAAGTCCAAGGGTAAACTGAGGAGCATGGAACCCATGCTTTCTTGGGAGCCCACCTCCAATCCCTAGACTGGTACAGGGCTGTGCAAGAAAGAGGTCTTCAGTAATTACTTGTTGATTTCCTTTTCAAGGGTGGGCAGTACTTTTTGGCATTGAGACCATTAAAATAAGGGCTTGAAAATTTCTTATTAGGAGCCACACATAGGAAGGAAACGGAAAATGCTTGGATCTATTTCTTATTGTCTCTAAGTGAGAAGCTAATGGAAAGCCAACCCTTTAAACTCCCTAGTGCTCCTTTCCCCATGTCTCCGGCCATGCAATGTACAAAACTGGTGATGAGTAAACACTACATTAGTCAATGAAGTGTGTTAAGAGTTTTGGCCAAATATACAGGTGGATTCAGCAGAAAATAATTAATTTATGCCTATTATTTTTATAGTAGTTATTTTTAAAACTAATTAATTAATGTTTGGCTGCATTGGGTCTTTGTTGCTGCATGGGCCTTCTCAAGTTGCAGCAAGTGGGGGCTACTTTTCGTTGAGGCACACGTGCTTCTTATTGCAGTGGCTCCCCTTGTTATGTAGCATGGGCTCAAGGCACGCGGGCTTCAGTAGTTGTGGCATGTAGGATCAGTAGTTGTGGCACAGGCTTAGTTGCTCCATGGCATGTGGGATCTTGCAGGACCAGGGCTCAAACCCATGTCCCCTGCATTGGCAGGTGAATTCTTAACCACTGCACCACCAGGGAAATCCCCATAGTAGTTATTTTTTGAGAGCTATGTGATATACACTTTGCTAAGCAAGTTATGTATGATATGTCCCTTAATCCTTAAACAACCCTAGGAGGTAGATAGTATTATCACCTTCATTTTGCAGTGGAGGAAAATAAGACACAAAGAGTAAAGTAGATTGCCAAAAATAAAATAGTAAGTTGGGAAGTCCACATCGGAATTCAGGTCCAATTGACTCCAAAACCCTTGCTCTTGACCACTGTTCTCTGAATTAAGACTAAGAACATATCAACACCCTCCCTGCCTCACCAACCTATAAAGTATTGAGTTATGTATATTAGAAATTACTTCTTTGGTGGAAAAAAGTATGATATTATTATCAATCATTAACACCTAATGATAGATAACTCTTGTCATTAACACTAGTTACTATCTTGGTTCAAAATGGACAGTTTAAGAACAGAAACACAGGTGTTTTGGTATGAGAAATGTAGGAAAAAGTTGAGTTTTGTTCATATACCTATCTCAGTAATTTCCTAGGTCAGCCAAAGGGCAGAATGAAAGGGCGGGGCATCAGACAGGAACAGAAGTGCAAAACCAAAAGGAGGGACAAAATTCTAAGGAAAGGTAAATGGACAGGGCAGTGGAAAAGAATCAAGGACAAACGTTGTTCAGCTACATAGTGGTTTCAATGGACTCTCCTGGATATTTGAAACTCTCTGTACAATCTTATAGAAATAGCACAGATTTTGAAGAGCTTCAGATCTAGATGCAAGTATGGTTCAGCCAGGATACTAAGGAAGTCATTAAAATATCTGTGAGATTAGTATCCTCATCTGAACATTGGAGACACAATTTACAGGATTATTTTGGGGAGTCCATCAACAAAATGAAAAGACAACCTATGAAACGGGAGAAAATAATTGCAAAAGAAGCAGCCAACAAGGGATTAATACCCAAAATATACAAACAGCTCATAAAATTCAAAATAAAAAATAATCCAATCAAGAGACCTTCAAGATGGCAGAAGAGTAAGACGTGGAGATCACCTTCCTCCCCACTAATACATCAGAAATACATCTACACGTGGAACAACTCCTACAGAACACCTACTGAACACTGACAGAAGACCTCAGACCTCCCAAAAGGCAAGAAACTCCCCACATACCAGGGTAGGGCAAAAGAAAACAGAATAAACAGAGACAAAAGGATAGGGATGGGACCTGCACCAGAGGGAGGGAGCCGTGAAGGAGGAAAAGTTTCCACACACTAGGAGCCCCTTCACGGGTGGAGACTGCGGGTGGCGGAAGGGGAAGCTTCCAAGTCATGGAGGGGAGGAGAGCACAGCAACAGGGGTGCGGAGGGCAAAACGGAGAGATTCCCGCACAGAGGATCGGTGCCGACCGGCACTCACCAGCCCGAGAGGCTTGTCTGCTCGGCCACCGGGGCAGGCGGGGCTGGGAGCTGAGGCTCGGGCTTCGGAGGTTAGATCGCAGGGTGAGGACTGGGGTTGGCAGCGTGAACACAGCCTGAAGTGGGCTAGTGCACCATGGCTAGCCAGAAAGGAGTCCGGGAAAAAGTCTGGAACTGCCTAAGAGGCAAGAGACAATTGTTTCGGGGTGCGTGAGGAGAGGGGATTCAGAGCGCCGCCTAAACGAGTTCCAGAGACGGGCGCAAGTTGCTGCTATCAGCGTGGACACCAGAGACAGGCATGAAACGCTAAAGCTGATGCTGCAGCCACCAAGAAGCCTGTGTGCAAACACAGGTCACTATTCACACCTCCCCTCCCAGGAGCCTGTGTAGCGCACAACTGCCAGGGTCCCGTGATGCAGGGACAACTTCGCAGGGAGGACACACGACATGCCTCAGGCTATTGAAATGTTATGCTGGCCTCTGCTGCCGCAGGCTCATCCCGCACTCCGTACCCCTCCCTCCCCCTATCCTGAGTGAGCCAGAGCCCCCTAATCAGCTGCTCCTTTAACCCCGTCCTGTCTGAGTGAAGAATAGACACCCTCAGGTGACCTACACGCAGAGGGGGGGCCAGATCCAAAGCTGAACCCCAGGAGCGGTTCAGGAGCTGTAACACCCCGAACAAAGAAGAGAAAGGGAAATTTCTCCCAGCAGCCTCAGGAGCAGTGGATTAAATCTCCACAATCAACTTGATGTACCCTGCATCTGTGGAATACCTGAAGAGAAAACGAATCATCCCAAAATTGAGGTGGTGGACTTTGGGAGCAACAATATACATAATTTTTTTTTCCTATTTCTGTTTTTGTGAGTGTGTATGTGTATGCTTCTTTGTGTGATTTTGTCAGTATAGCTTTACTGTTACCATTTGTCCTAGGGTTCTGTCTGTCCATTTTTTTTTGTTTGTTTTCTGTTTTTCTTTTATTTTTAGTAAAGTTTTTAGTGGTTGTTATCATTGGTGGATTTATTTTTTGGTTTGTGTGTTTTCTTCTTTCTTCCTTCTTTCTTTTTTTATTAGTTTTTAATTTTTTTATTTTTAAAATTATTTTTTATTATTTTTATTTTAATAAAGACTTTTATTTATTTCAATTTATTTATTATTATTTTAATAAAAACTTTTAATTTTATTTCAATTTATTTATTTATTTATTTTTCTTTCTTTCTTTCTTTTTTTCTCCCTTTCTTCTGAGCCTTGTGGCTGACAGGGTCTTGGTGCTCTGGCCAGGTGTCAAGCCTGAGCCTCTGAGGTGGGAGAGCCGAGTTCAGGACACTGGTCCACACGAGACCTCCTAGCTCCATGTAATATCAAATGGCGAAAGATTTCCCAGAGATCTCCATCTCAACGCTGAGACCCAGCTCCACTCAATGACCAGCAAGCTACAGTGTTAGACACCCTATGCCAAACAACTAGCAAGACAGAAACACAACCCCACCCATTAACAGGGAGGCTGCCTAAAATCATAATAAGGTCACAGACATCCAAAAACACACCACCGGAAGCGGTTCTGCCCACCAGACAGACAAGATCCAGCCTCATCCACCAGAACACAGGCACAAGTCAACACATGAAAGGATGCTAAACATCACTAATCATTAAAGAAATGCAAATGAAAACTACAATGAGGTATCACCTCACACCAGTCAGAATGGTCATGATCAAAAAATCTACAAATAATAAATCCTAGAGTGGGTGTGGAGAAAAGGGAACCCTCTTGCACTATTGTGGGAATGTAAATTGATAGAGCCACTGTAGAGAACAGTATGGAGCTTCCTTAAAAAAACTAAAAATAGAACTACCATACGACCCAGCAATCCCACTACTGGCCATATACCCTGAGAAAACGATAATTCAAAAAGCATCATGGACCACAATTGCAACACAATTTACAATAGCCAGGGCATGGAAGAAACCTAGGTGTCCATTGACAGATGAATGGATAAAGAAGATGTGGCACATGTATACAATGGAATATTACTCAGTCATAAAATGAAACAAAAGAAACAAAACTGAGTTATTTGTAGTGAGGTGGATAGACCTAGGGTCTGTCATACAGAGTGAAGTAAGTCAGAAAGAGAAAAACAAATACCATATGCTACCACATATATATAGAATCTAAAAAAAAAAAATAATTGTTATGAAGAGCCTAGGGGCAGGACAGGAATAAAGACACAGACATAGACAATGGACTTGAGGACACGGGTAGGGGGAAGGGTAAGTTAGGACGAAGTGTGAGAGTGGCATGGACTTATATATACTACCAAATGTAAAATAGATAGCTAGTGGGAAGCAGCTGTATAGCACAGGGAGATCAGCTCAGTGCCTTGTGACCACTTAGAGGGGTGGGATAGGGAGGGTGGGAGGGATATGCATGAGGGAGGAGATATGGGGATATATGTGTATGTATAGCTGATTCACTTTGTTGTAAAGCAGAAACTAACACACCATTGTAAAGCAATTATACTCCAGTAAAGATGTTTAAAGAAAAAATAATAATCCAATCAAAATGGGCAGAAGACCTAAACAGACATTTTTCCAAAGAACACAAGCTAACAGGCACATGAAAAGATATTCAACATTGCTAATTATTAGAGAAATGCAAATCAAAACCACAATAAGGTATCACCTCACATGGGTCAGAATGGCTGTCACCAAAAAGTTTGCAAATAACAAATGTTGGAGAGGATGGTGAAAAAAGGGAACCCTCCTACCACTGTTAGTGGGAATGTAAATGGATGCAGCCACTATGCAAAACAGTATGGAGGTTCCTTAAAAAACTAAAACTAGACGTACCATATGATCCAGCAATTCTATTCCTCGGTATATACACAGAGAAACAAAAAAAAAACTAATTTGAAAAGATACATGCACCCCAATGTTTATAGTAGCATTATTTACAAAAACCAAGATAGGAAAGCAATCCATCAAAAGATGATAGGATTAAGAAGGTATGTTATAGGAATATATATATATATATATATATATATATATATATATATATACACACACATATATTAATGGAATA
This sequence comes from Mesoplodon mirus, assembly GCF_964341445.2. Taxonomy (NCBI): domain Eukaryota; kingdom Metazoa; phylum Chordata; class Mammalia; order Artiodactyla; family Ziphiidae; genus Mesoplodon; species Mesoplodon mirus. The sequence goes on along the minus strand of NC_138990.1, from coordinate 5,712,504 downwards.
TTACCCACAAAAAGAATGAAATACTGATATTTGCAGCAACATGAATGGACATAGAGAATACTATGCTTAGTGAAATATGTCAGACAGAGAAAGCCAAATACTCTATATCACTTATATGTAGAATCTAAAAAATAATACAAGTGAATCTATATGCAAAACACAGACTCACAGACCTAGAAAAGAAACTTATTGTTATCAAAGGGGAGGGGGGAAGGGGAGGGACAAATTAGGGTTATAGGATTAACAGATACAAACTACTATATACAAAATAGATAAGCAACAAGGGTTTACTGTATAGCAAATGAACTATAGCCATTATCCTGTAATAACTTCTAATGAAATATAATCTGCAAAAATATGGAATCACTATGCTATATACCTGAAACTAACACAATATTGTAAAGCAACTATACTTCAATAAAAAATAAAATTAAAAAATAAAATTTACAGAGGCCTGTGCACCACGATGAAGAGTGGCCCCCACTTGCCACAACTAGAGAAAGCCCTCGCACAGAAACGGTGACCCAACACAGAAAATAATTAAATAATTAATTAATTAACTCCTACCCCCAACATCAAAAAAAATAAGTAAATAAATAAAATTTACAAAGTGATTTCAAAAAAAATTATGTAGAGAAATGTGTCTTATGTAAATTGCCTTCCATAAGTCAGTAAACCTCATTTTGTTTCCTTTCTCCTTTTTTTCCCTTTAGATTTACGCAGCATCTATTACATAAATGGTCACAGAGTGGGAAGAACCCTGAGAATATCTACTCAGCACTGCAATTGCCTCAGAGGTGCAGGAGTCGTGTTGTTTGATCTGGTGTTGTTCTTACAGCACATCTTGTGGTTCAGACACCTCTGGCCCACCCCACACATGCACACAGCACACAAGGAGGAAAGGAGAAGTCACACCATCATTGTGCCTCCTCCTCTAGCTCATCCACTCTTTGCAAAGGATGCCAAGGTTTTAAATAGCATTTTCCTTACACCATTTAAAATGGGGAAGTGCCATTCCTAAGCAAGTGACTATCTGTTTAGATGTTTTGGGGCATGATGATTTGATACAGTTGGTAATGCAACCAGATACGGTCTGGTCTTCACTTCAAAACTAAGATTGTTCAGGGGCCTAGTATGATTGAGTGCTCTTTGCATAATATATTTTCTTGATAAGCACAGTTGCTTTTTGATTAAAACATATCTGCAAGCTTAGACCATTAATCATATTGTTAAATAAATTGATGCATAAATAACTATTTTGAAATCTGAATGAAATCTCTTCCAAACATTATTTTCAGAAATCAATTCATGATTCCCCAGCTCAACCATCGATTCTGTAGAACTAAAAATCAACAACAGACTTACGGTTCCATCACTACGTATCTGTAGGTATGAAACAATAAGCTACTTGTAAGAAAATATTAGAAATAAGGGCTTGGTAAATCATAGGAAAAGCTCATGATGAAATAATGTGCAGCCATTAAAAATCATGTTTTGGAAGAATTTTTATTGACATTGAAAAATGCTTAAGCTATTATTGTGAAAGCTACAAAACCCCATATATGGTAGGACTCCAATCCTGTAAGTATATGCGAGTCTGTGGATGTGTGTGTGAGTGTGTGTGTGTGTGTGTGTGTGTGTGTGATGTATGTTATATAAATGAAGCAAAGATGGTGTCTGTGTATTGGTCCATAAGTTGTATATTTTCTTCACTATAGTTGAGACCCATTAGCTCAAAAGCCTAGTGGCACCAAAGTGAAATTTTTACACGTGGAAATATTTTATTCACAACCCAAATAAGCAGATTTGTACCCGTTCTGAACCTGCCTGCTTTGCATATGCCATGAAGCTGTGTCCAACATCTGTAGCCATAGATAAGGTAAGCCCAGCATCATAAAGACCCCAAGCCACTGATGCCCTTCAGAGCTTTCTGACCAGAGATTCCCCCCATGCTTCTGAGTCACTTCACCTAATTAGGAAGCTCCCTCCTAATCCCTCTTTCCCCAGGAATTCCCTTGTCCTCCTCCTCTTCCAAGTTGCTACCCCAGACTCTTGCTGGGAGGGACTTGCCCAAGCAAACCTGTTCTCAAAGTGCCCAATACAGCGTGTGTGTGCTACTGCCACCTCGTGATCATATCTTTTTCTAGCCCCCAAATCCCTTGGACCAGTCACAAAGTCACCTGAGGTCTGTTCCCATGAGATCTGCAGAAGATTGGCTGCAAACTCATATCACCAACTCACATTTCCCCAAATATTTTCAGTGCTTACTATTTCATGTTTACCTTTGAAGGAAGCCTCATAATCATTACTTCACTTTAATTGATTCAAATATGAAAATCAGTCGCTTTCCTTATCTTCCACACACCAATACACTCATACAACTCATATGTGAAATACACTGAACTAGAGGTTTGATGCTGAGATAGAGGCTGTTTTGCAATAACATCCAATTGAACATCAAGCACTGCTGTTCTTGGCAGTCTTTTGCAGAGACCCTGCCACTCCTAGTTGTTTACTGGTCCTTTACCTTGCCTATTTGATCACAGATCTCCTCTGCTCACCATCTCTTCTGTCCCTCATTCACCCACAGATAACTTGTTGATCACAAGCAGTGTTAGTTGGAAGTGGCAGACCAGCATTGTGCCTGAGTATTAGAACGGTAGACAAGAGAAGGGTGAGTTCTCGACAACATCATTTCAGTGGTTGGTTTTGCCAACTCTCAAAGATAGAAATGGGCACGTTTTTACTTATTTACAATAAGCATTCTGGTTTTTGAAGAGATAGGAAATAGGAAAGGAGACACACAATTGTAAAGCCAAACATTCTTGTCCAAAAGATAAAACAAGTTAAAAATATAAGCAATCCAGGGCTTCCCTGGTGGTGCAGGGGTTGAGAGTCCACCTGCCGATGCAAGGGACACGGGTTCGTGCCCCGGTCTGGGAAGATCCCACATGCCGCGGAGCGGCTGGGCCGGTGAGCCATGGCAACTGAGACTGTGCATCTGGAGCCTGTACTGTGCAACAGGAGAGGCCACAAGAGTGAGAGGCCTGCGTATCACAAAAAAAAAAAAAAAAAAAGCAATCCAGAGCAGCAGGGTACCCAAGAAGGCACTTTTCAAAGCTTAAATTGCTATAGAAATCGTGAGGAAGAGTGAGCATCTGGAGCTTGAGTGCCCAGAGACCTGGCATCTGGCAGAATGGGAGCCGACTTGGAACCCTTGGCAGGGGGCTTATTGTGGGGGAGAGCCAGGGGAGGAGGAGAAAGGATAGCATGATGTTTTGGAGGAGCAATGGGATCCGCATAAAGTTACAGATGTGAGAAGTCTGGGGAATTCTGAGTAGCCCAGTCTAACTGGAAAAACAGTGGGAGGAATGAAAAGTAGGCTAAGAGAGGCAGATGGAATTAGATTAGGGAAAGAATAAGATATCAGGATAAAGTTTTGCACTACATTTTAAGCCAGAGTTTCTCTAATTGAGAAGTTGTGAAGTCCTCAGTGTCTTTCTGTAGACTCCAGTTTAAGAAGCACATCATGGCTCTGAAAAGGGTCTAAATCTGCCCATATATACCATTCCCTTGCCAAGGCATTTGGAACTGCTCTTCTCCTGAGTGTGAGTCTTAGCTGCTTTCTCTCTCTGTCTCTCTCAAAACCTGTTCAGGAGCCTAACTTCGTTATTTTCATCTGCAAGTTTTCCCCAATCAAAGAATCCCCTATATTCTGTCTGGATCAGAGATCATGTGTACTATGGCCATCTATCACCAAGTCGTATGTACAAGGCTGAACAGCACTTTAGAAAAGATTCAACTCTTCTCACATTCTCCCTTCTCCCACACTAAGTGCAAGCCAGGACCCAGCACAGATTTATTGAATGAAAGGGCCTGTAATGACTTATCAGTCTGGGTGAGAGAAGTCTATTATCCTCCAACCATACATCAAGTGGTTTTCATCTCAAGTCCACATACCATGGCAGGGAGCTCACAGTGGGCATGAAGCAATGAATTCACTCCCAGATTAATAAAACTTTGCAGCGGGAGATGAAGACAGACAAGGTCTTGATTGCACCATGTGAGATGGCAATTTTGAATGGGTAACCAAATCTATATTGCAAAGTTAAAAACTGAGAGAGAGTCTCACAGCAGTGCTGAAACTTCGGGTGGGCACCCATGGCGCTGCTTCACTGACAGAGCTATTAGCAGCCTGCCTTCCACTCTCACCAGCTCTACGTCCGAATAGCCGGTCTTCCCCGGGGGGCCAGTTCCTCCCAATATCTCTGAGCCATGCCCATCTCGGCTGCCCCAGATGAGCCAGTGATCACAAACTTATAAATAAATTTCAACTTTAGTACAAATAAGATTTTTTCCAGGACAATTTGAGGCTGTTGCCAACCCGCTGCCCCATCTCTTTCAAATATTTTAGTGTATATACCAAGGACATTCTCTTACATAACCACAATACTACCATCGAAATCAAGAAATTAGGGGAGATCGGTTCAAGATGGTGGAGTATAAGGACGTGCACTCACTCCCTCTTGTGAGAGCACTGGAATCACAACTAACTGCTGAATAATCATCAACAGGAAGACACTGGAACTCACTAAAAAAGATACTCCACATCCAAAGACAAAGGGGAGGCTGCAATGAGACAGTAGGAGGGGCACAATCACAATAAAACCAAATTCCATAACTGCTAGGTAGGTGACGCACAAACTGGAGAACAATTATACCACAGAAGTCTACCCACTGGAGTGAAGGTTCTGAGCCCCACGTCAAGCTTCCCAACCTGGGGGTCCAGAATGAGAGGAGGAATTCCCAGAGAATCAGATTTTGAAGGCTAGTGGGATTAGATTGCAGGACTTCAACAGGATTGGGGGAAACAGAGACTCCACTCTTAGAGAGCACACACAAAGTAGTGTGTGCATCAGGACCCAGGGGAAGGAACAGTGACCCCATGGGAGACTGAACCAGACCTACCTGCTAGTGTTGAAGAGTCTCCTGAGGAGGCGGGGGATGGCTATGGCTCACCTCAGGGATGGGGACACTGGCAGCAGAAGTTCTGGGAAGTGCTTCTTGGCATGAGTCCTCCTGGAGTCCACCACTGACCCCATCAGGGAGCTGGGTAGGCTCCAGTGCTGGGTCACCTCAGGCCAAACAACCAATAGGGAGGGAACACAACCCCACCCATCATCAGAGAAACAGATTAAAATTTTACAGAGCTCTGCCCACGAGAGCAATACCCAGCTCTACCCACCACCAGTCCTTCCCATCAGGAAGCTTGCACAAGCCCCTTAGATAGCCTCATCCACCAGAGGGCAGACAGCAGAAGCAAAAAGAACTACAATTCTGCAGCCTGTGGAATGAAAACCACATTCACAGAAAGACAGACAAAATGAAAATGCAGAGGACTATGTACCAGATGAAGGAACAAGATAAAACCCCAGAAAAACAACAAAATGAAGTGGAGACAGGCAACCTTCCAGAAAAATAATTCAGAATAATTATAGTGAAGATGATCCAGGACCTTGGAAAAAGAATGGAGACAAAGATCGAGAAGATGCAAGAAATGTTTAACAAAGACCTAGAAGAATTAAAGAACCAAAACCTAGAAGAATTAAAGAACAAACAAACAGAAATGAACAATACAATAATTGAAATGAAAAATACACTAGAAGGAATCAATAGCAGAATAACTGAAGCAGAAGAACGGATAAGTGACCTGGAAGACAGAATGGTGGAATTCACTGCCACGGAAGAGAATAAAGAATAAAGAATGAAAAGAAGTGAATACAGCCTAAGAGACCTCTGGGACAGCATTTAAATGCACCAACATTCACATTAGAGCAGTCCCAGAAAGAGAAGAGAGAGAGAAAGGACCTGAGAAAATATTTGAAGAGATTATAATCGAAAATTTCCCTAAAATGGGAAATAGCCATCCAAGTACAGGAAGTGCAGAGAGTCCCAGCCAGGATAAAACCAGGGAGAAACACTCTGAGACACGCAGTACTCAAATTGACAAAAATTAAAGTCAAAGAAAAATTATTAAAAGCAACAAGGGAAAAATGACAAATAACATACAAGGGAACTCCCATAAGGTTAACAGCTGATTTATCAGCAGAAACTCTACAAGCCAGAAGGGAGTGGCATGATATATTTAAAGAGATGAAAGGGAAGAAACTACAACCAAGATTACTCTACTAGGCAAGGCTCACATTCAGATATGATAGAGAAATCAAAAGCTTTACAGACAGGGCTTCCCTGGTGGCACAGTGGTTGAGAGTCTTCCTGCCAATGCAGGGGACACAGGTTCGTGCCCCAGTCCGGGATGATCCCACATGCTGCGGAGTGGTGGTGCCCATAAGCCATGGCCACTGGGCCTGTGCATCTGGAGCCTGTGTTCCACAACGGGAGAGCCCACAACAGTGAAAGGCCCACGTACCAAAAAAAAAAAAAAAAAGAAGAAGAAGCTTTACAGACAAGCAAAAGCTAAGAGGACTCACCACCACCAAACCAGTTCTACAACAAATGCTAAAGGAACTTCCCTAGGTGGGAAACACAAGAGAAGAAAAGGACCTATGAAAACAAACCCTAAACAATTAAGAAAATGGTAATAGTAACATACATATTGATAATCACCTAAAATGTGAATGGATTAAATGCTCCGACCAAAAGACACAGGCTCACTGAAGAGGTACAGAAACAAGACCCATATATATTCTGTCTATAAGAGACCCACTTCAGACCTAGGTACATGTACAGACTGAAAGTGAGGGGATGGAAAAAGATATTCCATGCAAATGGAAATCAAAAGAAAGCTGCAGTAGTAATACTCATATCAGATAAAATAGACTAAAATAAAGAATGTTACAAGAGACAAAGACGGACACTACATAATGATCAAGGGATCAATCCAAGAAGAAGATATAACAATTATAAATATATATTCACCCACCATAGGAGCACCTCAATACATAAGGCAAATGCTAACAACTATAAAAGAGGCAATCGATAGTAACAAAATAATAGTGGGGGACTTTAACACCACACTTACACCAATGGAAAGATTATCTAGGCAGAAAATTAATAAATAAACAAAAGCTTTAAATGACATAATAGACCAGATAGATTTAATTGATATTTATAGGACATTCCATCCAAAAACCTTAGATTAAACTTTCTTCTCAAGCGCACACAGAATATTCTCCAGGATAGAAGACATCTTGGTTCACAAATCAAGCTTCAGTAAATTTAAGAAAACTGAAATCAGATCAAGCATCTTTCCCGCCCTCAACACTATGAGATTAGAAATGACTTACAGGGAAAAAAACGTAAAAAACACAGACACATGGAAGCTAAACAATACTTTACTAAATAACCAAGAGATCACTGAAGAAATCAAAGAGGAAATCAAAAAATACCCAGAGAAAAATGACAATGAATACACTACAATCCAAAACCTATGGGGTGCAGCAAAAGCAGTTCTAAGGGGTAAGTTTATAGCAATACAATCCTACCTCAAGAAGGAAGAAAAATCTCAAATAAGCAATCTAACCTTACACCTAAAGGAACTAGAGAAAGAAGAACAAACAAAACCCAAAGTTAGTAGAAGGAAAGAAATCATAAAGATCAGAGCAGAAATAAATGAATTAGAAACAAAGAAAACCACAGCAAAGATCAATAAAAGTAAAAGCTGGTTGTTTGAGAAGATAAACAAAATTGATAAACCTTTAGCCAGACTCATCAAGAAAAAGCGGGAGAGGACTCAAATCAATAAAATTAGAAATGAAGAAGGAGAAGTTACAACAGACAACCACAGAAATACAAAGCATCACAAGAGACTACTGCAAGCAATTCTATGCCAATAAAGTGGACAACCTGGAACAAATGGAGAAATTCTTAGAAAGGTATAACCTTCTAAGAATGAACCAGGAAGAAATAGAAAATATGAATAGACCAATCACAAGTAATGAAATTGAAACTGTGATTAAAAATCTTTCAACAAACAAAAGTTCAGGACCAGATGGCTTCACAGGTGAATTCTATCAAACATTTAGAGAAGAGCTAACATGCATCCTTCTCAACTCAAGCTCTTCCAAAAAACTGCAGAGGAAGGAACACTCCCAAACTCATTCTACAAGGTCACAATCACCCTGATGCCAAAACCAGACAGAGGTACTACAAAAAAAAAAAAAAAATTATGGACCAATATCACTGCTGAATATAGATGCAAAAATCCTCAACAAAATACTAGCACACAGAATCCAACAACACATTAAAAGGATCACATGCCATGATCCAGTGGGATTTGTCCCAGGGATGCAAGGATTCTTCAATATGCACAAATCAATTCATCTGATACACCATACTAACAAACTGAAGAATAAAAACCATATGATCATCTCAATAGATGTAGAAAAAGATCTGACAAAATTCAACACTATTTATGATAAAAAACTCTCCAGAAAGTGGGCATAAAGGGAACCTACCTAAAAGGCCATATACAACAAACCCACAGCAAACATCATTCTCAATAGTGAAAAACTGGAAGCATTTCCTCTAAGATCAGGAACAAGACAAGGACATGCACTCTCACCACTATTATTCAACATAGTTTTGGAAATCCTAGCCACAGCAATCAGAGAAGAAAAAGAAATGAAAGGAATACAAACTGGAAAATAAGAAGTAAAACTGTCACTGTTTTCAGATGACATGATACTATACATAGAGAATCCTAAAGATGCCACCAGAAAACTACTAGAGCTAATCAATGAATTTGGTAAAGTTGCAGGATACCAAATTAATGCACAGAAATATATTGCATTCTTATACACTAACAACAAAAATCAGGAAGAAAAATTAAGGAAACAATCCCACTCACCATTGCAACAAAAAGAATAAAATGCCTAGGAATAAACCTACCTAAGGAGGTAAACGACCTGTACTCAGAAAACTATAAGACACTGATAAAAGAAATCTAAGATAACACAAACAGTTGGAGAGATACAGCATGTTCTTGGATTGGAAGAATCAATATTGTGAAAATGACTATAATACCCAAACCAGTCTACAGATTCAATGCAATCCGTATCAAATTACCAATGGCATTTTTTACAGAACTAGAACAAAAAATCTTAGAATTTGTATGGAGACACAAAAGACCCTGATTAGCCAAAGCAATCTTGAGGGGAAAAAAAACGGAGCTGGAGGAATCAGACTCCCTGACTTCAGAATATACTACAAAGCTACAGTAATCAAGACAATATGGTGCTGGCACAAAAACAGGAATATGGAACAATGGAACAAGAAAGAAATCCCAGAGACAAACCCATGCACCTACGGTCAACTAATGTATGACAAAAGAGGCAAGGATATACAATGGAGAAAAAACAGTCTTTTCAATAAGTGGTGCTGGGAAGACTGAACAACTACATGTAAAAGAATGAAATTAGAACACTCCCTAACACCATACACAAAAATAAACTCAAAATGGATTAAATACCTACATGTAAGGCCAGACACTGTAAAACTGTTAGAGGAAAACATAGGAAGAACACTCTTTGACATTAATCACAGCAAGATCTTTTTTGACTCACCTCCTAGAGTAATGGAAATAAAAACACAAATAAACATATGGGACCTAATGAAACTTAAAAGCTTTTGCACAGAAAAGGAAACTATAAACAAGATGAAAAGACAACCCTCAGAATGGGAGAAAACATTTGCAAATGAATCAACGGACAAAGGATTAATCTCCAGAATATATAAACAGCTCATGCAGCTCAATATCAAAAAAAATAAACAACCCAATCAAAAAATGGGCAGAAGACCTAAAGAGACATTTCTCCAAAGAAGACATACAGATGGCCAAGAGGCACATGAAAAGTTGCTCAACATCACTAATTATCAGAGTAATGCAAATCAAAACTACAATGAGGTATCACCTCACACTGGTTAGTATGGGCATCATCAGAAAGTCTACAAACAACAAACGCTTGAGAGGCTGTGGAGAAAAGGGAACCCTCTTGCATTGTTGGTGGGAATGTAAATTGATAGAGCCACTGTAGAGAAAAGTATGGAGCTTACTTAAAAATCTAAAAATAGGATTACCATATGACCCAGCAATCCCACTACTGGGCATATACCCTGAGAAAACCATAATTCAAATAAGACACATGCACCCCAATGTTCATTACAGCACTATTTACAATAGCCAGGTTATGGACGCAACCTAAATGCCCATCAACAGATGAATGGATAAAGAAGATGTGGTACATATATACAATGGAATATTACTCAGCCATAAAAAAGGAATGAAAGTGGGTCTTTTGTAGAGATGTAGATGGACCTAGAGACTGTCATACAGAGTGAAGTAAGTCAGAAAAAGAAAAACAAATATCATATATTAACACATATATGTGGAATCTAGAAAAATGGTACAGATGAACCAGTTTGCAAGGCAGAAATAGAGACACAGATGTAGAGAAGAAAGGTATGGACACAAAGGGGGGAAAGTGGGGTGGAGGGGTGGTGGTGGGATGAATTGGGAGATTGGGATTGATGTATACACACTAACATGTATAAAATAGATAACTAATAAGAACCTGCTGTATAAAAAAAATAAAATAAAATGCAAAAAAATCAAGAAAAAAAACCAAAACTGAGAGAGGCTTTCAAAGGAAGGTATTCAACAGAGCCAGATTCTACAAGCAACAGCCCAGACTGGGGAGGTGGTGTGTTTCAGCAAAACTTTATCTGCCTCCTCTCCCTCCTTCCTTTCTACAGTTCTTCCATCTCATGTGTTTTGTCCTACAGTTTTTTTGAAGAAGAGGAGAGCCATTTCTCCTTTCTGTGACACACTGACAACTAGACTACAACACCAGTGAGGAAAATATGGAAGTAGGATAGTCTCTCAGTGAGAGTGCAAGCCCACCAACACCTTGATATCAGCATCATGAAAATGATGTTGTACTTCTGAACTTCAGAACTGTGCAAGAATATATGTCTGTACTTTTAAGCAGCCAAGTGTATGGTAATTTGTCACAGACCTAAAGGAATCTAATACATTTCTCAATCGCAATCCCCTTATATAGGATATTTTTGGAAATCATCCAGGGAGTATTTCTGCCTGGACATCATCCCACTGTTTTTAATGTAGATTTAAATGCAAAATTACCTTGTCAGGAAGATTCGAGTACCCATCTTAATTTCACTGCAAAATCAATTAAACAAATTAGAATTAGCTCACCCAACACTCTGAAGGGTTAAACAATCCTGTGTCTAAATCATCAATCACTGTAGTAGGAATATATGACATAGTTCTTCATCCATGGCTCATGGTACATTCTACCTGACTCTAGTCAAGGGTATAGGGACTAAGTTTCATAGAAAAACATACAAAATGTTCATGGGGATGCTTTGACAGTAACTGCCAGATTCCTGAGGCCAGGACAGGGTTCCCACTGGCCATTCACTGTTTCCTACTTTTCTCCTTTCTCCATTCCCACTCCCCAACTCCAAAGCTAAAAAAAAAAAAACCTTAAAAATGAATAGTCAAGAACCTTAATATCAAATAAAAATGAATTGTAAGTTGGCAATAGCTAACAATAACATACTTGGGCTTTCAGCATCAAAGAGGACTAGGGTTATTTTAATAAACAGTATGATGAAAAGCAGTGAGCCAACAAAGCGTGACAGGATTTAAAAAATCAGAGCAATGTGCAAGGAGTTGCAATTATATTTCCAGTTAAAGAGAGATGGAGGGAGTTCAACTCCATTTTAAGCAATTTGCATATTTCCCACAAAGAGCTCCACTCTAGTTAATGGCAGAGATGATAAAGAGGAAAAACACGACCTCCTGGTTACCCAGTGCCGTTCCCTGCAGGGTCTCTAGGCTCTTCAATGCACTTGGAACACTCAATTCTGCTGCTTCTCTTCCAGAAAATGTCCTCCAGGACTGTGCCCACAAGCTACATGGCAAGGCTGCTCTTTGGTAATCCTTAGCCTCTGCCTCTGGGGTACCTCTCCTGTCTCTCTCCTTCCATCGGCCAGTGCATCTGTGCAGTCTCTCTCTCCCTAAATCAAAACAGCTGTATCGGTTACCTACCTTCACATAACAAATCACCCTGCAACTTGAGAAACTTGAAGCAACAGCAGACATTTATTCTCTCTCACAGTTTGTGTGGATCAGAAATTGGAAAGCAGCTTAGATGAGAGCTTGTGATCCCTCATGATGGTGAAGCTGTCTACTGGTGCTGCAGTCATCTCAAAGCTTGAGGGAAAATGGAATATTCACTTCCTAGTTGGCTCACTCAGATGCTTGGCAAGTTTGTATCCACTATTGACAAGAGGTCCCAGGTTCCTGACATATGGAAGTCTCCATAGGTTTGCTTGAGTAGCCTCACACATGGCAGCTGGATTTCCCCACAGTGACTGATCCAAGACACTAAGGTAGAAACTGCAACGCCTTTTATGACCTAGGATCAGAAGTCACATTTCATTTCTATGGTATTCTTTTGGTTACACAGATGAGCCCTATTGAATGTGGGAGGAGTTTTGCACAAGACAATGGATACCATAAGACAAGGATCACTGGAGACCATCCTGTGGACTGGCTACCTCAATAGCTTTTCCCTTAAACCACAATGGGTATACTAGTCACTGAGTCCTGCTAGAGAATAGGAACAGATTTGGGCAGAGTCATTCTCTCCTCTCCTCATGGAATAAAAGGATCTGGCCAATCTTCTAGTTATTTGGGGGATTTGGAAGAGGCAAGGGGTTATCTGAATGTAGATTCTATAGGTAACTGTCCATTCCTTAGGGGATAAAGGGAGCTATGATATGTTGGCAACATTTTTTTCTAGAATGATGATGATAGCTAATGCTTTGTGAGCTTTTATACACAGTTTCATTTAAATATCACAACAATACTATGAGGCATGGAAAGACAAATTAATTTATTTTCCCAAGGTTAAACAACTCAAGAAATGCAGAGCCAAGATTGGCTAGGAATCCATCATTTTCCTTTATTTTATTTTGCTTTGCTTTTATTTCATTATTTTTTAGTTTATTTATTATTTTATTTATTTTCTTTATTTTATTTTGCTGTGATACAACTGAAAGCTTATATCCATTTACCAACTTCTCCCTATTTCTCCCACCACCCCCAGCCACCACAATTCTACTCTCTATTTCTGAGTTTGACTTTTTTTTTTTTATTCCACACATAAAGTGATATGATACAGTATTCATTTGTCTTTCTCTGGCTTATTTCACTTAGCATAATGTGCTCCAAATTCATCCATGTTGTCACAAATGACAGAATTTTCTTATTTTTAAAGGCTGAATAATATTCCATTGTGTGTGTGTATCACATTTTCTATATCTATCCTTCCCTAGTTGAACACTTAATTTGTTTCCACATCTTGGCTATTGTGAATAATGCTGCAATGGACATGGAAGTACAGATAGCTCTTTGAGGTAATGATTTCATTTCAAGAATCCATCATTTGAAACAAGTCCCCAGATGATTGTGATGCACATGGATATTTGATAACCCAGCCCTCATATTTTATTGCAGGGAACACTGAGCACTTGTCAGCTTAGATGAGGAGGCTCTTCTTGGAGGACCGAGGCAAGGAAGGTGTGCATATCAAGAAAATTATAGGGAATTCCCTGGCAGTCCAGTGGTTAGGACTCAGCCCTTTCACTGCTGGGACCCAGGTTTGATCTCTGGTTGGGGAACTAAGATCCTACAAGCCATGTGGCCAAAGAAAGAAAGAAAGAAAAGAAAATTATAGTTTTGTTGTTTTTTCCCTTTTTCCTTTTCGTCCCTCCTCTTTCTCTCTCCCCATCCCTCCCCCAGCCCCACACATTTCATTATTGTTTTCCATTTCAATAACCTGAATACCTCTCTATTTCATTTGCAGTTTACCAGTTTGATAGCCTACAGCCTTGGTAGTGTAGCCTAGACTACAGAAGGATCTCTGGAGAGCCCTCAGAAGACATCCATATCAAATAACTAAGAGTGGGTAGACTGTGAATTCCTATACTTTGTAAATGATAAAATGCTAAATAGTCTATTATCCTGGGATGAAAACAGCAGGTGTTACAAATATAAATTTTGTGTTGAAGCTCAAGAGAAACAAGAATAAAAAAGACTGGATTAATGTTCAGGTTTATGAATGCTGAAAGACATATTGTCACAATATGTATCTAATTAATAGTTTGCATCTTTCTCTAATGAGTGTCAGAAATTTCTAGAGGTATAAGCATCTGGCTTCCTACTCCTATGATGACTTCAAGACAAATACTGTTCAACAGCTATAGTCCTAACTAGAGTAGATATCCATGTGAAGGGTGACCAAAAGCACATTCCACCAGAAAAGTTCTTTACCAGTCTGCCAGAGATTCTTAATTAGTGTTAGTCTTTTTTTTCTGCATTTAGTAACTGCTTTTGAGCATCTACTATATTTCAAGATCATTGAACAGTGGAGATGTAAACAATCCCTATGCTGAAAGTATTCACAGTCTTATTAGGAAACAGCAATGGAATTGAAAGTTACAAACCAATATGGAAAATGACTGGGGGCATGTAAATTTGTCTAGAGAATAGGAAAGAGAGAGAGAGAGAGAGAGAGAGAAGGAGAGAGAGAGAGGATATGAATGGGGACAGTGCCACCTGTTTACTCTGCCTGGGGAGAAAAGAGGTTTCACAGGCATCTTAATGTCTGGACATCATCTCAAGGAAAAGAAACGTAAGCATCTGACAAAGAGGAAAAAGAAATACACACAAAAGCATGAAAGAATGTTGTTCACTTGAGGAAGTACAAATATTTGAGCACGCCCGGGCTCACAGTGCGGAAGGGGAGAAGAATGAGCAGTGTCCAGTCTAAGAAGATCCTCATGTGTATCACTAAGAAATTGATCCATATCCTGTAAGTGACAGTCAAGGAAGAATGGAGTTAGTTCTTTGAGTTAAGGTATCAATACCCTTATTTAAATGTAAATGTTTTACCCAGGAGTATTATTGCAATGTCAGCTCAGTAGAACCAGTTAATATATTTGTAAAGACTGGATAATTGTTACTTGAGGAGAGAAGCTAAGCTCAGGATACAAAGGCAATACTGAATTGTACACTTAAAATGGTTAAAGTCCTGAATTTTATGTAAGTGAATTTTATAACAATTAAGAAAAAAAAAGACAGGACATTTTAGTAACTGTAGGAAGAGAGTGAAAGGGCAGAAGACAAGGTACTGTCAGAAAGTTTCAAATGTAACTTTCCAAAATTTAACTTGGAGAAATGCAAAAGTTCTTCAGTAAGAACACTAGCACTTTTTATATTGAATGGTTAGGAAAAAAATGATCATTGTAAAGTTGAACATAACATTTATCCCTGGATGGCATTTCTCATTTTCCTTCTGAAATCAAACTGATGCTTATCTTAAAGGCTCAAAGCTACAGTGGCAATGTCAGCTTCTCCCAGCTTCTTTATAAAGCACGGAGCAAGGAAACACAGGCTGGGGGACGGCCTCCTATTTCATAGTCTTCTATCCTGACACAATCAAAATCATTAATTAGGCTTTCAATGCTTCTTTCTACATCCTTTCTCTCACTTTCAGTAGTTTGTCCCCATGCCACTTAAATGCTTGATTCTTCAAATCTCCACTCCAGATACAACTTCATTTATTCATTTGTTCATTCAGTAAAATGTATTGAGTGTTCACCATGCAGAGGCCATGTCCTAGGCAGGGGGACATGATCTTCTGCTCTCGTGGGACCCTCGCTATAATATAAGAGATAAATTTAAATATTTGCAATACCATGTGGTGAAGGGTAATGACAGACAAATATATAGGGGCAGACAGATTTGCACAAAAAAGGAAGTGGTCATTAGGTAGAGAGAATTGGCTTCTCTTAAAAAAAGCAAGTAATCAATTCCACCGATTTCTGAGGGGATAGGGATGAGGGACATTGCAGCACAGAGAGGGATCCTGGAAGCTGAAGCTTTTTATTTATCCTCAAAGGTTAAGTCAACTTCTGTTTTTCTGTTTTGCATTCTGGGGGTTTGTTTAGTAATAGTACTTCATTTTACTGTTAAATGGCTTAGGCTTTCTAATGATTACTTTCTCATTGTAGAATATTTAAAATAAGAAAAACTGAAACAAAATTCCAGAGTGGACGCTATTTTAATTCTATTTTAGTAGTAACTCCTCCTGAAAATATTTTTCTTTTTGCTCTCATCCTTTTTCTCCTTTCTTCGTGTAGATTCTTACATAATAAGGAGCATATTGCATGCACAGTTTTGCCTCTTGTTTTCATTAACTTGAGCAGTTTCCTATGCCATTAAATATTATTTAATACAGAATTTAAGTTTTTCATGACTAGATATGATTTCATCCTAAATTTTCCAGGTCTTAGGGTTACCCGGAAAACAGACTCTGAGATAGAGGTTTGCACTAATCTTCACTAGGGAGGGCTCTCAGAAGACTGCCTACAAGGGAGTGAGGGAAGCAGGACCAGGTAGAGAGAGAGCTTGGAAAGTGATGAAGCTGCAATGAAGGCCTCAGCCCATCCCATGGGGAGTTTAGCTGGGATGGCCCTACAGAGTTGTCCCAGACAGAAGTGCCAAGTGAAAATTGGCACTTGCCATCTGCCTCTACAAGGATGAAGTCGCTAGCCACTGCAGTCACTGACCTTCAACACACCCTGAAAAGAGTTCAGGGTGGTGCAGTGGTTGAGAGTCCACCTGCCGATGCAGGGGACACGGGTTCGTGGCCCGGTCCAGGAAGATCCCACATGCTGTGGAGCGGCTGGGCCCGTGAGCCATGGCCGCTAAGCCTGCGCGTCCGGAGCCTGTGCTCCACAATGGGAAAGGCCACAGCAGTGAGAGGCCCGCGTACCGCAAAAAAAAATAAATAAATAAATATAAAAATTAAAAAAAAAATAAGTTCAGGGTGTAAATAAGGAATGAGGCACATTGTGCTCTGGGAAAAACTGGCAGAACGGATCTTCAGATAGTTAGATATTTTCAGGAGATTTTATAAGTCCAAATTCTTGTATCTTCTCATATCTAGAAAAGCACTAAAATCATTAAAGGAGACATCTGCTTCTTGTGACAAGCAGCAACTGTCTGCCAAAATGTGGGCCTCGCTGCATGTATCCCCCTGCACTATACTTATGTACAGTACTGGCCTTCCCCCTACCTCTTTGGAGAAGTTCCTCAGAGCTTTCTGAGATGCTGTCTCCAGAGCTATACTCCTCATTTTGCCCCAAATAATACTGCTACTTAACTCACAACTCTCACATTGTGCATTTTTCAGCCGACAGAGGCAAAGGGGCTGAGCCTCTGCATCCTTGCATGAACTGGTCATTGGAAGTCGGCGGATAAAACCTTGGGTAAGGCAGCTTCCTTCAACCCACAGCTTTCCTGGCAGAGAGACTCAGCTGTGCACTGTGCATAGCCAACACTGCTGACAGATGGGGGATGAGTGCCTTGGCCCTGGAGGGGAGAATGGGTGTCAAAATACAACGTCTACAACATATTCATTTATCCCCTGTCCTGTTGTTGGACATTTAGGGTGTGTTTGGAGGATGAATAGAAAGGAAAGAGGGGAGGTCATTCCAGGTCAGTGAGACCGTGGGAACAAAAGCCCAGAGGCATGAAAAAAGATAAAATTAAGAAAACAAAAATACAACTCCTCAGAGTAAGACAGAGGACTAGAAGCAGACAGTGATGAGATGAGTGGGAGAGGTGGACATGGGGGGGGAGCCAGGCCACTGGGTTGGGAGCTGATCTTGTAAGAAATAGGAGATATTGAATGCTTTGTTCTGGTTGCATCAGTTTAATGAGGGTGGCTGCTTCTGCTCAGGGGCACAGCATTCTCTCTCAGTGCCAGGTTGGGAGACCTAGAGGTGGCACAGTTACTGCCAGATCCTTTGACACAGCTATAATGTGTAGGGACCTCCCCAGCTGTGCCTGCCTTTATCCAACTATAGTGAGAGCCCATCCCAATGCACGGAACCTCTCTTCCCAGGGTAGACAAGGGTGGTCCTTGTAGGAATATAACTGAGTTCATTGAGGCCATAGAGGGGGCCTGTGGAGTCCCAGACAAGAGGCCATCAACCAAAAGCAAATATACGATGCACTCCAACTGGAGGTAGAGGGGAACAGCACCCATGCCTGGGCATGGCGCTTCCTTGCTCATGCCCCACTCCAAGTGGACTGGCCAAGATTGAGAAATCCCCATCTAGAAAGACAGAACAGCAATTTCTGGTTTAGTATCCAAATAGTTTAATTTATTCCCCCAATTGATCAATTGATTGGCTAATTGACTTTGGGAAAGGGAAGAGCTGAGCTGAGAAGAGGTAGTCGAAATAAATCATCGTGGGAAATTTTTTTCCTGAATGCCAGGCAGGGTCAGTGAAACAGCAACACACAGTTCTGGCCACTATGGTTATGAATTAATAAAGATCTCGGCCTTAAAGCAAGAAACTCCCATCATTTAAGTGTGTCAGGCCTTATTGTCAGTGCTTCTGTGCTGATTGGGAGCAGGGTGGGGCTGGCAAGAGAGCAAGTGTGTTGCCATGGTGACAAGAAGTCATTTGTGTGGGTACAGCAATTGTCTTGATTCTAGGAAGTTTATTTAAAGAGAGGCTCATATGCTGATGGGTAGAAATGGCTCTCACTCTCTCGGAATCATTATGGCATCCGTGATGCAGACCACCATCCTAACAGCTTGCTGGTATCCAAGCAACTAAAATATTCCTTGACATGCTGAGAGAATCCAGGAGACTCCTGTTACCCTGGCACTTGTAAAGGAAGCCAAATACTAAGGGCTTAGTCAGGGAGGCTCAGATGCTATTGACTCAAATTCAGAGATTCAAAGCCCTGCAAAAGGGAGGTTGCAATGTTCAGTTATTCATGCAAAAATACATATTGGGCAACAGGTGCCAGACACTGTTCCTAGGTCCAGGATGTTTTAAGTACCACTTTTCACCTGTCATGCCAGGTAAGGTGGGTGCATTCACAGACTCTGCCCTGCAGGAGAGACTTTGCTGCAGTTTGTGGCAGGGGAACCTGGCAAAGGCAAGTGGCCTATATGCCACAAAATGCAGGATGGCATTGGTCTGTTCAATACAGACCAATGAGCCCTGCTTGGGTGGAAAGAGCTGGACTAACAGGGCTGCATTCCTAAATGCAAGAGCCCTCATTGTAGCTTTGCACAGACACTGTATCATGATGCTTCTTGGCAGATACTTTCAAAATGCTGTTGTGATACTTTAGAGGTGCTTTAAAGAAAAGAGAAAACAGGGGAAAAGCAGGACAAAGAAGAAGTCTCTTACGTGGGTTATGCTGATTAGAAAGGTGTTTAGCTGTTAAATAAAAATCATTTCCAGGTATTATATAAGGTGGGGAGGTCAAAAAGCCTGCTTGAGATTCATTTCTTGGTTGACAGACCTATCCATATTCCTTTAAACAGGGAAATGGCTTGATGAAGCATAAAGAGACACCCCAGAATAGGACTTGTGTAGTGCTTGGCAATGGGGCTGGGGACAGGTGATTGTGCCTCCGTGGTCATGGTTTCATTTGTGAAATGAGGGTTTGAGTTGGACGAACTCCATTTCTAGTCGTAATCTAAGGTTCTACGGCACTTAAAATAACATCTTCTAACCAAAGAGTTCCCATGGACCTAATTCCCTTACAAAACAGCTGGATGGTCATTAACATGTAGTTAAAAGGTAAGATTGCTTCTACTCCTGGAAGAAGCACGTCTTGCTGTGTTCGTAGTCATGTGGACTCCTTCAGAACAAAAATAATTTGTAATGTTTCTCTTTCCCACTTGACTCTCAGAATCACTGGAAATATCAAAACAATAGAGCAGAATTGTTCACCTGGGACAGTGGAAAGCCCTGAATCAGAAGTAAGGAGTTCTGCCCCAATACCATCTTCCATGTGACCTTGAGACAGCCACCAACACCTTCCAACCCTCAGTTTTCTCTTCTGTAAATTGGGAATAAGGAATACTGTTTGCAGTTGAAAAACTGAAACTTAAAAAGAACAATTCTGGTATTACAACATTTTATATGGAGTGCTCCTAATCTCCTTCCTTCAAAATAATTTATTTCACAGAATGACAAGAAGACCCAATATTCTATTACAGCTCTCAAGAGAATCCACAGAGCAGATGTTGAGAATGACAAGGTTACCCTTACAGATGCTGGGAAGCAGGAAGGAAATTAAACTACTGCTTCTAGAGACCACTCTGCACATACTTAATCAGTTTTCTTTTTTATAAATCGATGAATAAATATCTGTCTGGGAATGACTGTGGGTTGTTTTATTTATTTGGTTTTTTTTTTTTCCTAGATGGTCTTTTTTTTTTTCCCATTTTTAGTATGAAAGGCATTGCTGTTGTTTTCTCTTGTTTCTTTAAAATCAAGAACGGTATCAGCTCTTATAGAAAGGTGATCCTCTGATCACATTTTCCCATTTTGGGGCTCACAGCATGAAAGTATCCTAGCCTCTCCTAAACAGGTAAAATAAATCCCTATAGTTTGTTGTCAAAATGTAGTTTTCCTGAGAGCTGTAGTCTGGTTCCAAGCCTTGGTCGTGTCCTGTGTCTGCGTGTGAGGAGATGCTGATAAAGAGTGAAGTGATAAAGAGACAAGAGCAGCACCTAGAACATGGGCTGCATCGTTTCTCCTTAAACTCTTCCATGTTCCCTAATTCAGATATCACAGGGTAGCTTGGGAACGTGAGCTCAAAGTTAAAAGGAGGGATGGAGGCACAGGGCACAGAGGCCAGTTGGGGATGTTCTCATTATCACCATCAAAGCCTGCATCATCTGGAGATCCAAGGCCACCCTCAAGTATCTGCTCCTCAGAAGCTGAGAGACTTTCTCTTTTAATTAGCATTTAGGCCTTTAAAATGTCTTTCTTGTTTTTCAAACAACCAAAAGTATACCCAGTACATCTTAACGGTATGTGTCAGAAAGTTAATTCAGGGCAAATTACATGATACTTTTATTCAACAACAAAATAAAGATTGCATCCGCTGTCCCCAATAGGGAAGCAATTGATCAATCAGGTGCATCTGCAATAGTTTGAATAAAGTAATTATTGGGAGGAAAGATGTAATCTTGAATCTCCAGAGCTATGTTTCAGTTTTTCTTAACAGAAGTCATTAGTAGGCTTCTTTTTATCATATCGACTTATTTTTTTACACTCAAAGTTCAAAAAGTTTAAAGTTTAAAAAGCTTTATGTAAATTCAACTTCTGTAAACTGTTTCACACAGGATGGGGCCTTACATTTATTCTTTTGTGAAAGAATTTATTTTCTAAAATGAATGAGATCCACCTATTCCTAGAGTGGGATTGTACTGACAGCACTGTGATTCCTCCAACAGAGCCAAGACGGAACTCACGACTTAGGTTAAGATAGATCTCGTGAGACGTGGTGAGATCTAGCATCAGTCTTGCTCAGAAGCTTGGAAAACTGCACTTCATGTGTGGGAAAGAGTTATGAAGAGATTTGCCTTTTCATGTGGAAAGGGGCCATGCTGTCTCTTGATTCTCCCATAGTACCTTGCACAGGATTTAAGCACTTGGATGGTTTACCATTGGTGGTAAAGTAAAGCAAAATGCACAGAAATAAAGCAGGAGGGTAGTATATAAAAGGAATGTGGGGGCTTCCCTGGTGGCTCAGTGGTTGGGAGTCCGCCTGCCAATGCAAGGGATACGGGTTTGTGCCCCGGTCCGGGAAGATCCCACATGCCGCGGAGTGGCTGGGCCCGTGAGCCATGGCCGCTGAGCCTGCACGTCCGGAGCCTGTGCTCCGCAACAGGAGAGGCCACAGCAATGAGAGGCCCACGTACTGGAAAAAAAAAAAAGGGGGAGTGTAGGACGTACATAGAGTTCATAGCAATTTCACTGGTGTGTGAATAATCAGGAGTTGAATCGAAGGGGCCAATAAGGTTTGATGGTTTTCTTCCCTTTCTTTTCTTTTTTTTTTTTTTGCAGTGCATGAGCCTTTCACTGTTGTGGCCTCTCCCGCTGTGGAGCACAGGCTCCGGACGCACAGGCTCAGCCACCATGGCTCACGGGTCCACCCGCTCCACAGCATGCGGGATCTTCCCGGACCGGGGCACGAACCTGTGTCCCCTGCATTGGCAGGTGGACTCTCAACCACTGCGCCACTAGGGAAGCCCTCTCTTTTAATATTTACATCATATCCACCATGTGGAATTCTGTGGGAAATTTTAGAACCATATAGTCCCTACAGATATTTTTCTCTCCCTGCTGATCCTTTGCTGGGCACAACGTCACCCAAAATCAAGACTCTTTTTCCAGCCTTCCTTACTGCTAGATATCACCATGTGACTCAGTTCTGGTCAGTGGGATGTAGGCAGAAATACTGCATGCAACTTCCTCAAGGTTTCCTTTGAAGGTGAAGGCATGCCTTCTCTGTTTATGATAGTCAAAAATGTGTTGCTCTGTTGTTTAAAGCACTATTATTTTGGATTTGCAGCCACCCAGAGCTAATCCTAACCTCTCTTACTAAACTCTTCTTTCCAGAGAACTTAACACCTGTAGGTCTCTGGCTTAGATGGTTGAGATCAGAAGCCGGCAACCTGGTTTTGCAGGTATACCTGATTTGGGACCAGTTTTGGGGACCCTCAGCTCCCTTGAAAGTCATCAGCTACATTGAACTTCACCTGGGTATACTCACCTGGGTTCAAACTTTTGCAAAGGCTGTTCTGCATGGAGGTTGCAAACTCAAATGTAGGCAGCAGGTAGAGAACACCAGAGAGAGAAGAGGACTGGCCCTTTGAGTGGTGGGGTCTGCAGCAGACTGGAGATGCATCCCAGCCTAAAGCTGCATGCTACTCCTGAGTCCCTGTCCCTGGCAGTCATGCTGCCACTCAGACCCCATCATAACAAGTCTTTCATCTCAAGACCATTGGAAATCTGGCTTTTCACAGGAAAGTGCTCAATTTTTAAATTTTAGCAACTGAAATTTTAAAAAAGGGTTAAAAATTCTATGGATCCAGTAAAACTTGGTTTTGGTCAAGATTTGGCTTCCTCGCTAGCAGTTCACAACTAGTTACAAGCATGGGAGAGAGGCACGGGTTATTAGCTGACAGCTTGGTGCATATGCTCCCAACACACACAAAAACCTCATTACTGTATGGAGATAAGTTAAACTGTTAAAAATGTGATATAAATGTCAAAAGTACCTAAAATCAGGTTCATACATTATGATATATAAGTAAAGTTTTATTTAACTTCAGATATTGTAAAAATAGCACCACTTTACCACCCCATCCTCCATGAAGATGGAACTAAAAACTGAGATACTTCAGATGCACCATCTGGGGGACAGATTTAACCCTCTCCATCCATGTCATGTGGTGTGTGTTAGTAATAGCCACTTATTGCCAGATAAGGTAATCTCTTTTTTCCATAGCATACCCCAGTCCTGGCAGCAAAGGACCAGGGAATGGAGCCTGAAGTCTCTCATTTTGGGAAAGTTCCTTACCTCATTTCCAAGGGCAGCATGATCCCTGGTCTCCACAGCTCCTCCTGATGTTAATTAGATACCTGTCCACTGGTCCTTGCCTCTAAAGGATACAGACATGGGACTAACAGCAGGCCAGCCACAGACTTAGCTGCCTGCCAGAAACCACAACATCCATCTTACTCACGTTCCTCACCTAACACTCCTTTTCTGCAATTAACTTCCTCACCCTGGGTTCCTCCCTGCCAAGAAGTAATGCCAAGGGCATTACTGCGCAGCAGGCAAAGCTCAGCATGGCTGCAGGCTTAAGGAGTCATGGTGTTTCTGAAATATTTCCTCTAGGAAAAATTCACTCTCTAGCAACCTGGAGCTCCCTTAGCTTAACCTACCCTCAAAACCACTCATAAATAGTTTTGACCTCTGGTTTAGGGTCTCTTGGAACTGTGACAAAAGCAAATACCAACACAAACCCTGCTGGGGTTGTTTTCATTCCAATGAAGTGAAATGCTCCCCGGAGACTAGGGCTTGAGGCCCAACCACTTAGGATAGAGCCATGGAGGTCAGGCCCTTTTAACCAAGCCAGCCCCGATTTGGTTGCATAAATTGAGCAAAAACACACAATGTTAAGAGTGAACATCTACAAACAATAAATGCTAGAGAGGGTGTGGAGAAAAGGGAACCCTCTTGAACTGTTGGTGGGAATGTAAATTGATACAGCCACTGTAGAGAACAGTATGGAGATTCCTTAAAAAACTAAAACTAGAACTACCATACGAACCAGCAATCCCACTACTGGGCATATACCCTGAGAAAACCATAATTCAAAAAGAGTCATGTACCACAATCTTCATTGCAGCACTATTTACAATAGCCAGGACATGGAAGCCACCTAAGTGTCCATCACAAGATGAATGGATAAAGAAGATGTGGCACATATATACGATGGAATATTACTCAGCCATATAAAGAAATGAAATTGAGTTATTTGTAGTGAGGTGGATGGACCTAGAGTCTGTCATAGAGAGAAGTAAGTCATAAAGAGAAAGACAAATACCGTATGCAAACACATATGCATGGAATCTAAAAGAGAAAAGGGGCAGGACAGGAATAAAGATGCAGACATAGAGAATGGACTTGAGGACACGGGAAGGGGAAGGGTAAGCTGGGACGAAGTGAGAGAGTAGCATTTACATATATACACTACCAAATGTAAAATAGATAGCTAGTGGGAAGCAGCTGCATCGCACAGGGAGATAAGCTCAGTGCTTTGTTACCACCTAGAGGGGTGGGATAGGGAGGGTGGGAGGGAGACATAAGAGGGAGCGGATATAGAGATATATGCATACTTATAGCTGATTCACTTTGTTATACAGCAGAAACTAACACAGCATTGTAAAGCAATTATACTCCAATAAAGATGTTAAAAAAATTGTGAACAGGCACTTTTCATTTTCTTTATACCTCTGTTTTTCAGTCACATGGGATGCAAGCCTTCTGCAGAACACAGTTGGCCAGGTACATGGTCCACTTAACTAAACACATCCCTGCTGCACTACTTTGTAAAATGAATATTTTTTAATTTAATTTTTATTTTATATTGGAGTATAGTTGATGTATAACATTGTGCTAGTTTCAGGTGTACAGCTAAGTGATTCAGTTATACATATACATATATCCATTCTTTTTCAGATTCTTTTCTCATATAGGTTATTACAAAATATTGAGTAGAGTTCCCTGTGCTATACAGTAGGTCCTTGTTGATTATCTATCTTATATATAGTAGTGTGTATATGTTAATCCCAAACTCCTAATTTGTCCCTCTCCCCTACATTTCCCCTTTGGTAACCATAAGTTTATTTTTGAAGTCTGTGAGTTACTTTGTAAAATGAATATTTGTAAACAGAATGATTTCTCTCTATTGATACCCTTATAAGTTAAGATATATTCATCTCAAGATTCAAGATATATTAAAATGATACATACATTCCTACCTTATGCATATTTTCTGAGGAGAAGCAGGTAATGATATTGAAGAAGTGGACACTGACCACCACAATGGGGTTGGATGAATGGGCCATGATCCACCACTGGGCCGACAGAGACTCCCAAGGGCCTCACTACTCGATGTGTGCTGGGGACCAAGAGCCAGGGAGCTTGTAGGAAATGTGGAGTCTCAGGCAGCAAAAGATGGGAATTTGGTAGAAGTAGAGAATCCTAGACCTGAGTCAGAATCAGAGTCTGCGTTTTAACAAGATCCATAGGTGATTCCTCTGCACTGATTACAATTTGAAAAGTAGCACTACAAGGCTAGCCAAGGAGGTGTGGTAGACATGTAATCCATGTCCTGGAGCGGGTACTCCATCTGGAGAGAGAACAACTAGCCTGGAGTCCTAATTACACCATCTAACAAATTACTTCTCAGTTTTCCACATCTGTAAAATGGGAATAATAACATCTCTTGCAGAATGGGGATATTTACTCAGTAAACTATAAAGGACTGTTCAACGATAAGTGGTCTTAGTATTATCCACCCACATTCTTATGTGTACACACACATCGTGAGGCCACTTTTTAAATATCTCACCTTGGAAGAATCCACCTTCAAATGCCCTTGAAATGTTGGCTAGAATTAAGGACGGAAGGCTGCTTGCCTAAATATGAAAAGCCAGAATAAGTGTGGGTACAAATGATTTTCTTTCTTTTTTTTTTTTCTTGCAGTACACGGGCCTCTCACTGTTGTGGCCTCTCCCACTGCGGAGCACAGGCTCCGGACGCGCAGGATCAGCGTCCATGGCTCATGGACCCAGCTGCTCCACGGCATGTGGTATCTTCCGGACCAGGGCACGAACCTGTGTCCCTTGCATCGGCAAGCGGACTCTCAACCACTGCACCACCAGGGAAGCCCGATTTTCTTTTGAGTATAAAGATAGGCTATAAAGCCCCAACTTCTGCCTGAGTCCACGGTAACAAGCTGAATGCAGTACATGGCAAAGCAAATACTGAAAGTGAATTTTTCAAAAATCATCTTACATCAGCATAATCCTAAAATATTAACTCCTCATACTACCCCAAAGACACAGGGAACAAATAGAGCAGAAAAATGGAAGCAATGACCAAAAAAGAAAAATGGATAAAGGCAAAATTTAACCCACAGCTATTTTCTTCAACTCCATTAGGTGTACACACCCTCTGGTCAGTTTCCTTGGTTCTTCAGGGAGCGACAATGGCATGGATTGTGCAATGGCCTCTGCATGGAAAAAGCACCCTTTCTTGCTGTTTACTCAGTTTCACTACTTTATTCCCTAAGCCAGCCTTATGTTTTTATTGTTGTTTTCCAAATTGAGTTTTGGATCTATTCTGTCATGTCCTTGCAGGGTTGCTAATATCTAGAAGTATAAATTTATAGATAAATGTGCAGGTGTAACATGTTGCCATGAAAATTATTGCTTGCTTTTCTAAAGGATAAATAGCAAGCTTTCACATTTTAAAATATACACAATCTATTGGGCAGAGTGAGATTTACCTAAATCCCTGTTGCAATCATTTGCTTGAATCTATGTGTTTTGAAACCATAGGAAAATGTCCTGATCATTTTTTCCCCTCAGGATTACACAGTACAACAGAATTCAGACAACAGAATTAGATTAACCATTACGGATTGACCTATTGCTGAGAGTTCCATCCAAAAACTGTGGAACAACACAGTTGACCTGAAAATAGAGATATTCTCATGACTAAAGATATAACTATCCATCTTATGAGATCTTAGAAGTCTCATAAAATTTCCAAACCTTCTAATTGTTTTTACAAAATACATTTCCTACTAGAATAAATGTGGACGGCATTTCTCATAACATTACCTATGTTGAGAAAATAATTATCATTGGGTCAGATTTACTATAAGAAATTTTTATCAAATTTTCTATTTAGTAAGGGTTTGGGTCCACTGTCAATACTCATCCGAGCCACTGTGACTTGTCGATCTGTCTGACATCTGCCTCCAGGGACTCTGTTTATTCTTGTTCAGGTTGCAGGCTTCTCTGCACTAAATACCCAGAGCCTGTATCTCAGCAGATGGCACATTTGGACCTGGTAACGAGGAACACAATGCAAAGGACATGTTGTGGGCTGACTCTGTAAGTACACTGCAAGAGGAAAATGATTAGCCACATATGTCTGTGACTTACTGGTCAGCTGGAAGGAAAACCCACTGAGCCTGTGGGCTAAGAAAAGAAGAAGAAACACACACAGCAGTTAACGTGAGAGAAACAGAGGGAAACCCTGCTCGTATGCAGATTGAGTGTAGGTTCACCTTGTGATAAATATTTTATGACTTCATGACTTTTTTTTTGTTGGTGGTAGTGTTCACAGACAGTTTTTATTTGCCAGAGTCTCACCTTTTTAGACAAGTGGTATGGAGGTTTTCAATCAGATTTTTAAGACTTGATTCAAGTTCCCTCCATCCCCACATGCCCTCCATGGTAATACTCAGCTCAGCACTATAGTAATTCAAATGGGCAGCATCAACTTGCAAAGAAAAATTGTATTTTATTCATAATCCCTACTCTTTTATTGTTTGGGGAGGAGGGAGAGGAAGGCATGTGGGGGAGGAATTATTCATTGTAGCAGATGATGGAGGAGCCTCTTGGGACATGTCTTGCTGGGGTCACAAGCCAAAACCCATTCGAGTCTCTGGAGGAGAATGGTAGTTATGAAGACAGTGTGGTTCTCTCTGCCATCTCCTAATGGACAGATATCTAGGTGGTATAAGAGCAGAAAAGGGAAAAAAATTCAAAAGGAGCAACTTCATTAAATAAACTCTGGAACTCACTAAGGACAGGACAACTTCTGACAAAGACAATGGTACAGCTTTGGAGCCTTAGGGGGCTAAGATGACAACGGTGCCCTTGGCAGAGGCCAGCGAGCCTCCTTTGCCCAATGGAGAGGAAACCATGATGCCAGGAGGACTGGCTGCAGAACCTGGCACTTGGCAGAAGTGCACTAGATGTGAACACGTCAGCACAGCCCCGAAATTCCAGAAGGAGCTGTGAGGGGGAATTTCCAAGGGGACTAGAGGTCTTAAATTAGCAATGAAACATAAGAACTGTAGGTAAAAATGTGAGGAAAATTAATTGTTTCTATCAAAATTTATGATAATTTTGTTTGTTGAGCACTGTGAGCGCTTTTAGGCTAAGCGTTTTATATGTATGTCATTTTATTGAAAACTCATAAATAGTCATGAAGTATGTAGTACTGTCTCATCTTTCAGAAGACCACTGATGTTACATGACTTCCTCAGGGTGGCAGAGCCAGGGGTTCAGTTCCTGCACCCTCTGACCTGAAGCCCATGCTCTTAACTGCTATTCTCCATTGCTCCCCTTGTGAATGACACATCAACTGGCCCAAAATGAGATAATTAAGAAAAATACTAAGGAAGTATTTACTAAATTTGATACTATAATTTTGAATTTTTTTTTGGGGGGGGTACGTGGGCCTCTCACTTTTGCGGCCTATCCCATTGTGGAGCACAGGCTCCGGATGAGCAGGCCCAGCAGCCATGGCTCACGGGCCCAGCCGCTCCATGGCATGTGGGATCTTCCCGGACCATGGCACGAACCCGTGTCCCCTGCATCGGCAGGCAGACTCTTAACCACTGCACCACCAGGGAAGCCCCTTGAATGTATTTTAAATATACTGCCACTTAAATTTCTGTTCTCATTTCTTAAATTACAGATTAGATCTTGCTTCTCCCCTGCTTGCATGCCTCCCCACAGGTCCTAGACTATAGCCCCTAATGACATGCTTCTAGCCCATCTTCTAACCATCTCTCAATCTACCTTCCCACCTGTCCACACCCCAGATTCCTACCATGGCTGACCACAGGCCAAGTCTGTGATCATACCTGCCCCTTTATTAATCGTGCTGTGCTTTCTTCTCTT
Source organism: Mesoplodon mirus (assembly GCF_964341445.2). NCBI lineage: Eukaryota > Metazoa > Chordata > Mammalia > Artiodactyla > Ziphiidae > Mesoplodon > Mesoplodon mirus. Next base: position 5,683,059 of record NC_138990.1, on the reverse strand, counting down.
CAAAGTTCAACTTAAATATCACTTCACCTACAACAGTCTCCTCTGAACTCACAGGCAGAACTAATGACTCCTTCTTCCACATCATTACTGCACATTTCTTTAGATTTCCTTAAAACATTTTCTTTCAAATATCAATTTGCATGTCTGATTCTTCTACGAGAGAGCAAGTCATTCTGGGGCAGAACACTTTGTCTTCTTAACCTCAATTTCCCGGTATATGGAATCACATATTTGCTGCCCAAGGGCCACTCAATAAATTGATTGAACTAAGTTTCCTGGCTTTGGTTATAACCAAGTTTACATCAGAGTTATGTTGACTTAATTATTTACATTAATCAAGTTAAATGTATCTTATTTTCCATAACCATTGCCCCCATCTTTTCCATGGTCCCAAGATGTACATTCCCTCACCAGCCAATCTTCTACTTTCTTTGAAGGTTGCCATATAAAATATGAGTCTCACAATTCAGTTTGAATTTCAGATAAACAGTAAATCATTCTTTTAGTATGGACCACATATTGCATGGTACATAGTTATACTAAAAAAAATTGTAGTTTATATGAAATTCAGAATTTAACAGGGTGCCCTGCTTTTTTATTTGCTAAATCTAGCAGCCGCTTTTTCTTTACAATCCTCTTTAAACCATTATTTTCCACAAGTGACTCATATGGTGGTCCCATCTTTGGTCATAAAATAGAGCCTTGCTCTTAATGGAATGTATTTGTCTCATAGGGGTAACATAAAACATAACCACGCAGGCCTCCCAAATTCTCAATGCCCCCCTTATGTTGGTGGTATAAGACACACAGAAGGAAAACATCTCTGTAACAAATGGATATAACATATGATTGCTTATGCTCCCATATCAGGCTGTCCCTCACCCTTCAGCTTTGACCTTGAGTATGGTTTTCTCCTTGTGTTCCTGTATCCTTTCAATCACTTTTCAGGCTCTTCTTCCTGCTAAAGTTCCCCAGTTCTAGCTAGGTCCAGGAGTCCTTACCCTGAATGCTTCCTCTGTGGGTGGCAAATCTGTTTGTCCTTGACCTTCAAAGGGAAATGGATAGGTCCGTGGTTTTCTTTCAAAGGGTCCCACCTGCATTTTTCATTCAGGAAGGCGATGGGGCAGACACTGGGCCAGACATTGCTCCCCAGGTGCACACACTGGAGAATATTCAGTGAGGGAAGGCTTGCTAATTGCCAACAGAGGCAGCACAGTGAGCATTTCAGGGACTGCTTTCTCTCTTAACACCTAAAGAACTACAAGTGATGAATCTCTTATTCTCAAAGACCAAAAAAATTATTTGTTACTTAGAAAGGTTTTGTCTGTAGCAGTGCTCTCTTATAGCATTTTCTGTGATTGTGGAAATATTTTATTCTGTACTTTCCCATATGGTAGCCACTAGACACATGTGGCTATGGAACACATGTTGACATGTGGTTAATGTGACTGTTTTTTAAATGTTATTTAATTTTAACTGATTTAAATTTAAATAGTTACATGTATCAAGAGGCTACTGTGTTGGACAGTGTAGGCTGATAGCATTAAACTGACTATAAGGACTAAAGATATTTTAATTAGGGAAGACGGAAAAGCTTCTACAGTTTTGAGCAAGGTCTAGATAGGGTCTAAGTCAGAGACTGTCTTCTGTAGCTAATTTTGCCCTCAGGCGGCATTTGGCAATGTCACTTGTCACAACTGGAGATGGAGGTGCTACCAGCATCTAGCAGGTAGAGGCCACGGATTCTGCTCAACATACTACAATGCACAGGCCAGCCTCCCACAGAAAATAACTATTCTGCTCAAAATGGCAATACTGTCAATGTTGAGAAACCCCGATATAGGCAAAGGAGTAAATGAGGTAACACAGGCACAAAACTTCTCTAAACTAGTTCGCACCTTCCTCCCAGGGCCTCTGTTCCCTTTAATCTCCAGATTTTATCAATCTCCTTTCCAATAACCCTTATTTTAATTAATCTAATTATTTTTATCGTCCTGACTAATGAGCTTCCGTTTCTTGGACTTGTTATGTTTTTTTGTAAATTATCTTATTTTTACAGCGATCTTTCAAAGTAGTTGTATTTATGTCCATTTTATAGATGGGAAACCAAGGTCTAAGAGGTTAGGTACATTATGCTAAGTCAAAGACACGAGACACAAAAGGCCACATGTTGGATGATTCCATTAATGTGAAATCTTAAGAAAAGGCAAATAGGGAGACAGAAAGTAGATTTGTGATTCTCAGGGGCTGGGGGAAGGGAAGAATAAGGACTGACTTCTCATAGGTATGGGGTCTCCTTTTGGGTGATGAAGTGTCCTAAAGTTAGAGAGTGGTGATGACTGCACACCTGTGAATATACTAAAAAGCAGCGATTCATATACTTTAAAAGGGTGAATATGACTTATACTTCAAAATTATTAAAAATATAGTTGTATCTAAAATGTACGACATTAAAATATATTTTCATTAAATATGCACATTTTAGTGAATGTAAAAAATTTAAAATTAAAACAAACAAAAACTGAGGTGCAGTGTCTTGCCTGCATCACAAAGCTGGGAGTGGAGAGTCAGGATTGGAGGCAGGTCATCTGATGGCAGGTTTGTCATAGGACTGACACGTTTCTTCCCTTCATTTCTCCCCAGAGTGTCAGGCGTTCATATTTCAAAGCCAGGAGGCTCTAGATTTAAATCCCTGCTATACCTCTTACTGTGGCAAATTATTACTCTTCTTTAAAAATTCTTTATTTTGTTGTGGTAAGAACACTTAACATAAGGTCTCAGCAAACTTTTAAGTGTACAATACGATATTTTTGACTAAGGTACAATGTTTTACAACAGATCTCAAAAACTTATCTCGTTTAACTGAAACTTCATGTCCATTGATTAATAACCCCTCCATTTCTTCCTCCCCCTGGCCCCTGACAACCACCATTCTACTCTTTGATACTACCAATCTATTCTATTTTTATTTTTTTATTAAGCTGGCAAGTGTTTTGTTTTTAAATTTTTATTGAAATATAGTTGATTTACAATGTTGTGTTAGTTTCAGGTGTGCAGCAAAGTGATTCAGTTTATATATATATATATATATATATATATATATATATATATATTCTTTTTTTATATTCTCATCCATTATAGGTTATTTGAATTTGACTATTTTAGATTTATTTATTTTGAATTTTTGAATTTTATTTTATTTTTTTATACAGCAGGTTCTTATCAGTCATCCATTTTATACATATTAGTGTATACATGTCAATCTCAATCTCCCAATTCATCACACTACCACCACCACCCCATCACTTCCCCCCTTGGTGTCCATACGTTTGTTCTCTACATCTGTGTCTCTTTCTGCACTGCAAACCCATTCATCTGTACCACTTTTCTAGGTTCCACATATATGCGTTAATATACGATACTTGCTTTTCTCTTTCTGACTTACTTCACTCTATGACAGTCTCTAGATCCATCCACATGTCTACAAATGACCCAATTTCATTCATTTTTATGGCTGAGTAATATTCCATTGTATATATGTACCACAACTTCTTTATCCATTCTCCTGATTTAGATACCTCATATAAGTGAAATCATGCCGTATTTGTCTTTCTGTTTCTGGCTTTTCACTTAGCATAATGTCTTCAAGGTTCATGTATGTTGCCACATACTGAAGAATTTAAGAATCTCCTTCTGATCCACCAGAGGGCAGACAGCAGAAGCAAGAAGAACTACAATTCTGCAGCCTGTGGAAGGAAAACCACATTCACAGAAAGACAGATAAAATGAAAAGGCAGAGGGCTTTGTACCAGATGAAGGAACAAGATAAAACCCCAGAAAAACAACTAAAAGAAGTGGAGATAGGAAACATTCCAGGAAAAGAATTCAGAATAAGGATAGTGAAGCTGATCTAGGACCTCGGAAAAAGAATGGAGGCAAAGATTAAGAAAATGCAAGAAATGATTAACAAAGACCTAGAAGAATTAAAGAACAAACAAATGGAGATGAACAACACAATAACTAAAATGAAAAATACACTAGAAGGAATCAATAGCAGAATAACTGAGGCAGAAGAATGAATAAGTGACCTGGAAGACAGAATAGTGGAATTCACTTCCATGGAACAGAATAAAGAAAAAAGATGAAAAGAAATGAAGACAGACTAAGAGACCTCTGGGACAATATTAAACACAACAACATTTGCATTATAGGGGTACCAGAAGGAGAAGAGAGAGAGAAAGGACCCGAGAAAATATCTGAAGAGATTATAGTCAAAAACTTCCCTAACATGGGAAAGGAAATCACCACCCAAGTCCAGGAAGTGCAGAGTCCCAGGCAGGGTAAACCCAAGAAGAAACATGTTGAGACACATAGTAATCAAATTGACAAAAATTAAAGACAAAGAAAAGTTATTGAAAGCAACAAGGGAAAAATGAAAAATAACATACAAGGGAACTCCCATAAAGTTAACAGCTGATTTCTCAGTAGAAACTCTACAAGCCAGAAGGGAGTGGCACAATATATTTAAAATGATGAAAGGCAAGAACCTACAACCAAGATTACTCTACTCAGCAGGGATCTCATTCAGATTCAATGGAGAAATCAAAAGCTTTACAGATAAGCAAAAGCTAAAAGAATTCAGCACCACCAAACCAGCTCTATAACAAATGTTAAAGGAACTTCTCTAAGTGGGAAACACAAGACAAGAAAAGAACCTACAAAAACAAACCCATAACAGTTAAGAAAATGGTAATAGGAACATACATATTGATAATTACCTTAAACGTGAATAGATTAAATGCTCCAACCAAAAGACACAGGCTTGCTGAATGGATGCAAAAGCAAGACCCATATATATGCTGTCTACAAGAGACCCACTTCAGACCTAGGGAGACATACAGACTGAAAGTGAGGGGATGGAAAAAGATATTCCATGAATATGGAAATCAAAAGAAAGCTGGAGTGACAATACTCATATCAGATAAAATAGACTGTAAAATACAGAATGTTACAAGAGACAAGGAAAGACACCAAATAATGATCAAGGGATCAATCCAAGAAGAATATATAACAATTATAAATAGATATGCATCCAACAAAGGAGTACCTCAATACATAAGGCAACTGCTAACAGCTATAAAAGAGGAAATCAACAGTAACACAATAATAGTTGGGAATTTTAACACCTCACTTACACCAATGTACAGATCATCCAGACAGAAAATTAATAAGGAAACACAAGCTTTAAATGACACAATAGACCAGATAGATTTAATTGATATTTATAGGACATTCCATCCAAAAACAGCAGATTACACTTTCTTCTCAAGTGTGCATGAAACATTCTCCAGGATAGATCACAACTTGGGTCACAAACCAAGCCTCGGTAAATTTAACAGAATTGAAATCATATCAAGCATCTTTTCTGACCGAGATTAGGAATAAATTTCAGGGGAAAAAAAGTAAAAAACACAAACACATGGAGGCTAAACAACACGTTACTAAATAACTAAGAGATCACTGAAGAAATCAAAGAGGAAATTAAAAAAAACTATAGATAAATGACAACGAAAACATGATGATCCAATAGCAAAGATCAATAAAACTAAAAGCTGCTTCTTTGAAAAGATAAACAAAATTGATAAAACTTCAGCCAGACACATCAAGAAAAAGAGGGAGAGGACTCAAATCATTAAAATTCAAAATGAAAAAGGAGAAGTTACAATGGACACTGCAGAAATACAAAGCATCATAAGAGACTACTACAAGCAACTCTATACCAATAAAATGGACAACCTGGAAGAAATGGACAAATTTTTAGAAAGGTATAACCTTCCAAGACTGAACCAGGAAGAAACAGAAAATATGAACAGACCAATTACAAGTAATGAAATTGAAACTGTGATTAAAAATCTTCCAACAAACAAAAGTCCAGGACCAGATGGCTTCACAGGTGAATGCTATCAAACATCTAGAGAAGAGCTAACAGCTATCCTTCTGAAACTCTTCCAAAAAATTGTGGAGGAAGGAACACTCCCAAACTCATTCTATGAGGCCACTATCACTCTGATACCAAAACCAGACAAAGATACTACAAAAAAAAGAAAATTACAGATCATTATCACTGATGAATATAGACGCAAAAATCCTCAACAAAATACTAGCAAATAGGATCCAACAGCACATTTAAAGGATCATACACCATGATCAACTGGGATTTATCCCAGGGATGCAAGGATTCTTCAATATATGCAAATCAATCAATGCAATACACCATATTAACAAACTTAAGAATAAAAACCATATGATCACCTCAATAGATGCAGAAAAAGCTTTTGACAAAACTCAACACCAATTTATGACAAAAACTCTCCAGAAAGTGGGCATAGAGGGAACCTACCTCAACATAATAAAGGCCATATATGACAAACCCACAGCGAACATTGTTCTCAATGGTGAAAAACTGAAATCATTTCCTCTAAGATCAGGAATAAGGCAAGGATGTCCATTCTCACCACTATTATTCAACATAGTTTAGGAAGTCTTAGCCTCAGCAATCACAGAAGAAAAAAAAAACAAATTGGAAAAGAAGAAGTAAAACTGTCACTGTTTGCAGATGACATACTATACATAGAGAATCCTAAAGATGCCACCAAAAAGCTACTAGAGATAATCAATAAATTTGGTAAAGTAGCATGTAAAAAAAAATCTCCTTCTTTCCTTCTTAAATAATATTCTATTGTATTTATATACGACATTTTCTTTATCCATTTATCTGTCAATGGATGTTAATCTTTCTTGAGACAATTTCTTTACAAAATGGTGTTGCTAATACTCATACTACAGGTTGGTTATAAGGGCTGCACATTATGCAAAATGTCTGACAGAAAATCTTCCTTCAGTAAAGTACAGCTATTGTTGAACTGCTCCACTGAGAAAACTCTGAGAGCATCTTCTTTGGGGCTTCTGGAAGACAAATCTTAGACCTTGACTGCTGAGGCACCCTGGGCTGCCTAGGGCATGGATGGATCTGAATGGCCTCCCAAATCTGTTGGAGCAACTCTATTTTTTAACTGCTTTATATATTAGGCTACCAAGTAGAATTTTGTTTGAACACAGAGTTCTGTAAAAAGTTTGAACCCCACAGATCTAACCCACCTGTGATTCTAATGTAAGGAACTGGACACAAGCATAAGAAAAAAGTGAGCTAATTGGGGGAATACTTCTCTATTATCCCCTCTTCAATTAGACCATGTAGGAGGTCTCATCTGCTGAGAACCTATAAATAAAGTCTTCATGACTTCTTTTTCCTGTGTGTGAAGACATATATACCTTGAGAGTCCTGAGTGCCTTGATTAAGGCATTAGTAGGCCATTAACCTCTCCTGGGCAAGTAACCAGAGAATTTTCCAAGAACAAGTGACTGAGTCAAGGCCAACTCCAAAATCAGAGAAGGGGGCAGGAGAGGCATGGCACAGCTTCTCAGCAACTTCCCCAACTGCTCGCAAATGTTCCATTCATTATCACTGTCTTTACATTTGTGGATGAGGGCCCTCTTCTAGTCTGCAAAACTCTTTGAAAACAAGAATGGGAGGAAGGGGTAGATTCAACCTTCTGCCTCGGGAAGCAGGGGGACACTGGCCTTTATGAAACTGCCCTTAATGATATTTGCAATGGTTTAATATCTCTCTTTAAAGCAAACATCCTCTGTCTGCCTCTCTGCTGAATGATCCACTCCCACTTTTCGAGATGCAGGCTCATTTAACAACTGGCAAATCAAACCCACTCCGGCAACCACAATAGAAACTGTTGAGGCTCATTACACTGGAAAAAATACATCTTTATTTCCATTCTATTGTTTCTCCAAAGATTAACAATACACATTTTTTTCAATGGACCGTTTTTATGAAATTTCACTTGGATATATTTCTAAGTCCCCAATCCAGATGGTACATCTCAGAGTGAAGTCTGAAGTGTGTGTGCTGCTATTGTAAAGCATGGCACTGCTATACTGGACACATTCATTAAAAAAAAATGGCATTAGGAATCCAAAAGATGAAAACAATTTGAGATTGAAGAGTTTATGATGTGGGAGTGGGGAAATGCATTCTTGATTTTTTTTTTTTTTTTTTTTTTTTGCAGTACGTGGGCCTCTCACTGCTGTGGCCTCTCCCACTGCGGAGCACAGGCTCCGGACGCACAGGCTCAGTGGCCATGGCCTACGGGCCCAGCCGCTCCACGGCATTTGGGATCTTCCCCGACTGGGGCACGAACCCGCGTTCCCTGCATCGGCAGGCAGACTCTCAACCACTGCGCCACCAGAGAAGCCCACATTCTTGATTTTGATAGTGATTATTGATGATGATTTGATAGTAGTGTGCATGTTTGCCCAATTATTCAATTGGTGTGGTGAGTTTCTAGCAAAATCCTCATGGAATATATCGGGCACTTAATATACATCTGTTAAAAAAGCATTAAAAGAGTTACCCCTTGTGGTACTTTTGGGAATCTTAAGAAAGATATGGGGAAGTCAACAAAACTGTGATAAGTTATTGCAACTAAAAGAAAAAAAAGTAGAAATAACAGATTTTAAGAAAAAGAGATTGTGGAAGTTTTAAAACATGATCCCTATTTTTGTAAATGTCTCCCATTGATAGGGTCCCCTTGGGTACACTTATGACAGCTGTGACCAACAGTATGGCAAAAGGGACTCTGTCCTATTTCCACGGCTAGTGATAAAAGGCCAGGCAGCTTCTGTCTGGTTCCCTCGGGATGCTTGCCCTGGGGGAGGCCAGTAAGCCACCATTTACAAAGTCCAACCACCCTGAAACCACCATGCTGAAGAGGCCATACACGTGCTCTGGTCCACAGCCTGGTTGAGCTCCCAGCTGGCAGACAAGTAAACTGCCTACCATGGGAAGGTGTCATTGTGGGTACCCAGCTTATCTGAGCATTCAGATGAATCTAGTCCCAGCTGACATCTGCCTACAAGTCAGAAGAAACCCCAAATGAGAAATGTCCAGTGAGCCCTTTCCAAACATGCTACCTTCAAAATTGTGAGTGAAATAAGTTGGTTGTAGTTTCACACTTCTAGGTTTGGCGGGTAAATTGTTAAGTAGAAATAGAATTTTCAATAGGTATTAAATCTGCCCATAACTGAGCCCAAGTTTTCTCTAAATGTTTGTACAATAAGTTCCTTTAGAAAGATTGGAAAAAAAATTCCAAATATAAAAGAACTTAAAGGGAGTTAAAGAACTTGAAATGCTCAAGCCAACATCAGGAGTGCACCAAACATTGTGTATAACTAAGCCATCAAAATCCAAATGTGCTATGGATTCAGTTAGATGAGGCTCAAAGGTCAGCCAAAGCTTCCAAAAGTCTAGATTAAATGGTAACTACAGCTGAGTAATAGAGATGTATGAGTTGGTTCACTATGCTATAGCTGTCCTCCTCCTGAGTGCTGATTCAGCCTGAGGAGGATGCTCCCACCCAGCTTCACCCAGTCCTGCCACAAGGTGCCTTTCACTGGAAAGCACAGCTTGACTGTGCTGTAGTTGGCATTCACACCCCACCCCTAAACCAGAAATCCTCCATTAGAGGTTAGATTAAGCTATGGACAGAGCCTTCTGGGGACCTGACATTGAGCAAAGATCCCTGATCTCTTTAACAAGTGTGAAAAATACTCACTGTATATCTAGAATATTTATGATCTACATACCGATGCTGAAGAAGAAAAGATGAGTGAGTGAAAGTGCCTGCCTTCAAAGAGCACACAGTATTGCCGGGTAGACATTCAGGAAATATTATGACCCAGAACTGGAAGCTCCATAATAGAAGGATATGAAAAGTCTGAGAGGATCCCAGAATAGAAGGCATCTCAACCTGCAGGGCAGCTGGGGACAGCCCTGGAAAAGGGAGGAGACAACCTAAGGTTTGCTATTTGCTTCTTTCAAGTCTATACTGGCTGAATTTTGTAATCAGTAGAAAATAAGATGATTTTAAGTTCTGTGTTTTTTTATAATGAGATGTATTTTAGATGATTATTTGCTTCATAAAATCATGTGAATATTTTAATTAATCATCATTCTGCCTGCATTTAGCACTTGATTTTCTTTGACAAAGTGTCATTGACATACCCATAAATGCAAGTATTTTTGCAAAATGACGCCCTTTGCATTATATAGCAAAGCCTACAGTTCAGAGAACAAAAATAAAACAATATGAGGACACCTAGAGAATGAAAAGAATATAGTTATCTTCTCTTCCTATCTTACAGAAAATTCCATAGTTTTTCCAAAAGTGTTTTAAATTATCTACTAATATAGCAGTCTCTCCTTTACTGCCTATTTTTTTTTTAATTATCAACAAACGACCTCTTGACAGGTTTCAAATAGAGTGAGTAATTCTGTTCCTTTTGAAAAAACCTGTGGGCTTATGTCAAATGCATGCATATTCAAAGTATGTTTTTTTTTTAAGGCTGGGGCAGTAGCTCCACTTATTTGCTACCTTTATCCTCCCACTCAATTGATGTGTGCTCAAATGCGTGTTGTGTGCTCTGTGTACACACGATCTCCCTCCACACACACACCTCATATTCCAGCTGGTATATGAAATTCTGCCCAGCACTTAATGAAAACACTGTGACGTTAAGAGTAACACAAATGAACAAAGTATTACTGCCTTTTGTATATTAGGAACACTTGTTTTACCATCTCTCCCATCAATGTCAGAATATGAAATGCAGAAAAGGCCTGGGCTTGCATCTGGCTTCTCTGATTGATAGACTGTGTGATGTCAAGTTGATTTTTCCAGGCTTCCATTCCTCTATCAATATGATGGGGAATCTACCTCAACTATCCGAGGGTGCTATAAGGGTTAGATTGATAATGTGGAACATTATCTTTGCAAATATTAAAGCACTAGAAAACCACCAGCTTATTGTTCAGAGAGGTATTAAGAAATCAGTACCATTGCCTGTGGGGGGCTGTGCATTCAGCCCAAGAGGACTCTAGATTCAAGCTCTATTCAGAGAACATCTGAGGGACATCTTAAGAGAACATGACTACAGAGTGAATTGCTTGGCTTCTGTGTAACACACCACATTCCCAACCTCAACCCCAGTCCCAAACTGGTCTCAATTTATCCAAAGCTATAGGACATTTCACATTCCCTAAAGTTCTATAAATGGGAATTTTAGAGAGATTAGGCCAATCAAGCCTAGAGCCTGAACAATCACAAAGTCATTATAACATAAATTCCTCTAACCCCATCCAGCTAGTATTTGTAAAATGATTTTTCTTAGATCTAAGTTGAAGAATATGCTGGATGGGCATCATTGCTCTCTCATACCTAACTGTGACAGATATCACTAATCTGTCATGGTCCGCTTTCCCATAGAGACTAAAGTTGGCCTCAGAATCCTTCTTAACCCATTGATAAAGTGATTAGAATTGACTTTTTAGAAGCAGCCTTGGGATTCCTGCTTTAAGAAGAAGAGATACCACATAAAAGTGGTCAGAGAGGTTTGGTTCAGTGGAATTCACCTCCACCTTACTGATGTTTCTTTTTCATAAGTAAATTTCTTTTGTCACTAAGATAACTGTTGAAATATTATTAAACCTTGTCTTCAGAAGTATTTATCAGACTACTTTAGACCTTGAAGCAAATTCTCCAGATCACTAAGTGTGACTTTTAAAAAAAGAACACTGCTAGATGATCAAACCACTCACTGCTATGATTTCCAATCCATGAAGAGAACTTGAGAATGGCTTTCTCCAAACTTATGTGCTATTTATTATCTGTCCCAGGGTCCACCTTGGTACTAATCTCTCAAATCCAGCATTTCTAAGAGTAATGCTTCAGTTATAAATATTATTCAGGAGGTTGAAACTGTCTTATTAATGATCAAAATAGTGCTTTGAGTATAATGTTTCACCTCTAATTTGTTTTATATACTATCCATTCTATAAATAGGCACTATTACTATGGGAACTCATTCCTCTTCAAAGACAAGAATGTACTGAAAATATTTCACAATTATTCTATTCCTCCAAACGAGCCACTTAATTAACAGCAATAACATTAGTCATGTCAGAGGAAAAGCCATTTCGAATTTTTGCCAGGTGATGTCTTTATATGTAAGCAGACACATTATCATAATGTTACACTTAGGCTGGGTGCCCCCCACCCCAGGTCCAATGAATAGAACAAAGCAAATATATCTTTGTCTATACAGGAGTCCATTAAATAAGCCTTATTCTTGAACACTTTAAGAATACCAAATATTCTCTTTTCATACCACTGCCATTAAGAGAACTTTTAACTTGGAAATACACAACGTAGCTGCTCACAGTGAAAAAAATTTTACTCTGTCCCTTTCCTCACCCTTCTCCATGATTATAAGGAACTGAAATGTTCACTATGAATAATTTAAAAAAAACCACTGAAATTATTTAGAAGAAAATTTAAATCACTCATGATTCTACCACCCAGATTTAAGTATCATTAATACTTGCAAATTGTATATATTCTAAATACATTGTTAATGGTATATTTTTTTCATTTTACAAAATATTGTGGAGATCTTTCCTTGTAGATGAACCAAGCTCTACAGAACCATTTTAAAGCACTGTACAGTATTCTTTTGTGTGGACTAACTATCATTCATTCAACCAATTTCCTGTCACTGGACCTCTGGTTAATTTTCAATTATTTTTTATCATAAATATCTTTGTTAACACATCTTTTTTGGTGCATATATCTTTGACTTATTATCTGTAGTATTTCCTAAAGTAAATTCCCAGAAATCAAGTTGCTGGGTTAAAGGGTGTACACATTATTTTTTAAATCATTTAATTGAATTGTGCCACACAAAACTGTTGAGATCATAAGATCCCAGCACTATATAAAAAGCATGAAGCCATTCACAGAGGCTCTGAAGGATTCTTGACCCCTCACTGGCCTGTGGGGATGCTATTGCTGGCTTTGGGTTGCAGCCACATGGTATTACACAATCTTTTTTTTTTTTTTTTTTTAATAGGGACCACCAACCTGGTTCCAACATTGTAAATAATGGAGTTTATTTGGACAATGGTGAAGGTGACCAGGGTGTTCGCATGAGTATGCTATCTACCTAAAAATCACATAACCAAATGACAGAGTGACCGAGAAAGGAAAGATCTGAGAGATCTGTTTCTGCTATAAACATGCTGTGTGGCCCTCAGAGAGTCATTGACCCTCTCTGTGTTTCAATTGATTCATATTTCAAATATCAAATCTGTCTACAGTGTTTTGAGAATATTAAGGAGATAAAGAACAGTGTTTTGAGAATATTAAAGAGAATAATGCCTTGGAAAATACAAAATTTCTTTGAATGATATCTATGAGTCATTCTTTCACAGAATATTGTTTTATGGTAAAAAAAAAAAGATTACAGTTAGTAGATAAGTATAAAATGTTATAACGTGTGACCATTTGGAATCAACCTGACATGCTGGAAACCTGGAATTTACCAAAAAGATCAAGCAAAAAGCTATAATCTTCAGGAGTTTGGAATGCTTAATCAAATAAATTGAGAAGCTCTGACATGTAGAAAGATCAATAAACATTTCACATTAGCTAATTTTTTATATATGTTAATGAACCAAACTTGGGTCCACTTGCTCACACACAGCAAAGTCAATCTACTGACACTGGATTGTGGTGAAGGGAAAGTGTGGCATTTATTGCAGGGCACCAAGCAAGGAGTCCAGGCAGCTAGTGCTTGAAGACACCCGAACTCCCTGATGGGTTTCAGCAAAGCATTTTTAAAGGCCTGGTGAGGGAGGGGCATCCCAAGGTATGTGATCAGTTCAGGCACAATTCTCTGATTGGTTGATGGTGAGGTAACAGGGTGATGTCACAAGGGTTAACATTATCAATCCTTAGGTGCCAGTAGGTCTGGGGGCTACATGCTCAGGGTCATCAAGTAGTTAATTTCTTCCATTTGGTGGGGGTTTTAGCTTCTATAGAACTACTCAGGAACTGTGCATCTGATACTGTTATCTAGGTACATCACAGAAGAGCTAAAGCAGAGGGTATGGGGAGGGGTCTGTCTTGGGAAGGTCCCATAGGGTCCTGCTTGGTTACATATATGTTATTGTTTCTTTGAATATTATTGCTCATATCTAGTTTTCAATATAAAACATTTTATCTGTGATTCAATGCTTGATATGAAGTCAAAGTGAATCTTGCATTTATTTGTTTGTTTGTTTATTTAAGTTAGAGATGGATCTGTGAAATTATCAAACAAATGCACTCTTTGTCTTCTTGCCCACTTCATGCTAAGCATCATGCTAATGCGGTTCCCTGAATTCAGATGAAAAGAAGCTTCTGACTTTCTGGTGCCCTTCTGTTTTCAAGCTTAAACTATAATGCAGAGGAAAATATATTTCCCTATTACAGGAGTGACAGATGACAAGGAACAGGAATAAAAACCAAAAGGAAGAGCAAGACATCTGTTGGGAGACTCCGTTAAGGGCCAAAGCAGGGGTCTCAGAGTTTAGCACCGACATCTTAGATCTCTGCCCTTTCAAGTCAGATAAAAGAGGGTTGGTAGGTTAGCCATCCCTCCCAGGTCCTTGCCTCCTTTAGACAAAGCTCTGACCCCTGTTTTTTTCAGTGTGGAAGTCAGAAGAGGGTTTGACTGGGATTCCATCTTTCTTCTGAGGTCACCTTCTGAGTGAGCACACCTGCCCATGGAACCACTTAGGAGGCTGATGGATTAAAAACAGAAACAAAAACAAAAACAAAAACAAAACTGGTAGTAACTGCCTATGTGGGATTCAGCACTCCCAGCCCTTCTTGTTCTAGTCAAAGTCAAGTCACTCTAGTCTAGACTGTCCAGTCACGTGGCCACCTCATCTGTCACCCAGTGCCCTGGGCATGTGTTATGCTTCCAAAACAGCAGCTGCACATGGAGCACTCTGTCCACCTCTCTAACTGAACAATTGGTAACCTTTACTCCTCACTATCTACCCCAGGCTTCTCAGATGGTAATTGACTTTAAGGGTTTTAAAAGTAACACCTGCATAACCCATTTCCTAGAATTCCATCCTCGAAAACGGCCCAGGAAGGCACCTTGTACTTCCCCTTTCCCACCTTCCTCCAGCATCACTCATGTCTCTGGCCCTCTATAGACACCCTCCTTTCACATACACTATTCTGCACTATTCCGATTCCCTTCTTGCTCAGCTACCCTGATGCTTTTCTCCCAACAGTCTTCTCCTTGCACTTCCCAGCCTTGAGGCTGTCTCTTCACAGTACAGAGATGTTGGCCTCAACGTGTTGAAATAATACAAAATTTCACATTTTAGGCATTTTTGATTTAATCTAAAAATGCCTTATCAGCTGGAGAGCTGTGATTCTCCAGATATTCCAATGATGCTAGAATTCTCAGAGCCACAGGAAGCCTGGAGCTAAGAATGAAATGTTTTTTTGTTTTTTCCAATTATGAAAATCCCTACCCCTTTATTCTTTTAAATCTCCCTTTTGACAAGAAGACTACTTGAAGGCAATGTGTTTGCTTCTAAAAGACAGACATGATATGCTCGCCTCATATTAGCAGGGTCTTGACCCTCTGAGAGCCATGACAGTACTAGACATAGCCCATCTCCCACAGCTCAGGTTTCTTGGTGGGGGGAATGCAAATTTTGAAGTCTGTGAGCAGAGGGAGGAGTTAGTTTGCATATGGATTTTCAAGACTGACTTGCATGAGTCAAGGTCCTATGATAAGTTCTTTCATGTCATTTCCCCAAGTGTCTTCTCCCCAACCCTTCTAATAATATCATAATATCAAAAACATCTAATAAAAGTTAATTATTTTCCAGACACTGTTCTAAACCCATTTTATATCATCAGAAAGGCTTATTCTGTTATAACAAATGTTTTTCATTTATTTATTTTGATTTCATTAGTATCAAGAATGAATTTGTCAAGTTCTTCCTTCATGCCCAGTGTTTTATCAGAAAAATCATGATTTCCTTAGTCACCAAACAACAATCTATAAAGAAGGTAGCAAGCCCATGTTTAAGTTAGACTTTTTAAAAACCTAGCATTTATTAAACCATTACTGCATACCCAGTCCTTGTGTATACATTATCTAATTTACTTCTCATAGCAAACTCAGAGGGGAATGTCAGGACACCCCATAAAAGCATGATGCTGTTGTTCTTCCCAGCAACTGTACTTGCTTCTCCAGAAAAAACACACAGAGACAGACATTACCCAGAGTTCTGTGTCATCTGTGTCATTATCATCTTATTAATGTCATTAACAATTTCCTCCTCAGTAGTCAAAAAAAGAAGGATCACTTGCCTTAGAGTAGTAATAAAATTACCAAGCTATTATGATGATGCAGTAACCAAGAATGAGTTCAGAACAGGGGATCATATTTTTTACTTTAGTGAACTGACAACTCCACAATTAAGAGGACATCGTTACTGACATGACAAATGAAAAATTTTCTAATGAGAAATTTTACCTTATTGTGTTAAGAACAGGATCATGATTCCCCTGGGATGGGAGAATACCACTGTGTTCTTTATATTGGAAGTCTCCCCTGATAAGAACATTGATTTAGGACCCAAACTTAAGTCAAAGCTAATGTGTGACCTCTATCCCCTACCCCTTAATATTTCTATACTAAGTATAGACTCTGAGCTAGAAGAACTGTCAAAAGAGAACTGCATCCATCAAGCTTCTGCCTTCATATTCAAATCTTTGACTCAACAGTAATATGATGCCTTTTTTTCCAGTTCCAGAGTAATCACTGGACATGTCCCCCCCATGTCTAAAACAAACTTTCCTATGTCTATACACTCCTGAAACACTCTCCCCAGTTTGAGCTCCGCCCTTGCATCCTTCTTACCCAATCGTTTTTCAAACAAAGACCCTGAATAAGACCTGTCTCTCTCTCACAGCTCTCCCCACACACTCATGCGTGTGCATGCCTGCACACATGAACGCACACACACACAAAATAAATGAGTAACCATGCATGCCATTCTCCTTTGCCCACAGTTTTCTGTGTATCACAAGTGACACAGTGGTGCTTGGCTTCCTCTCCCATCTAGATCTCACCATGAGAAGCTCCTTGCTATCAACTATGTTGTCCTAGCTCATGATTACCTCTTTGAGTGTTCGTACCTATACAGTCCCATAATCCTAGAAATATACATATATTCTTTCTCCATCTCTTTCACTCTGTCTCTGGGTCTGCATTAATTTCCACCTCCCTCTACCTCCTCTCTGTTTTCCATCGTTCCCAACATGCTCCAGTCTCCTAGAAGATGCCAAGATCTCCCCAGACCAGGGTTCGAACCCATGTCCCCTGCATTGGCAGGCAGATTCTCAACAACTGTGCCACCAGGAAAGACCCCATCTGAGTATTTTGATGAGACTGTCATGTGGGACAGAATCAAAGACTTGCTGTAGCTCATGTAGATTACATCTATTGTTTTTCTCCTATCTCTGTGACCAGTCATTCTGTCATAGGAGGAAATTGAATTGGCCCACATGATTTTCTTTTTAGAATACCATGCTGGTTGCTACCCAGTTACACAGGCTTCACTGAGAGATGGAAAATTGATTGTCACATGCTGAGTTTGGGGGTCTTCCTAAGCACTGAAGGTGACTGATGATTTGATACAGGTGGAATTCACTTTATCCAGTGGCCGTTTCTCTTAGAACTTATGCAAATTAAATTTTATACAAATCGGATTTTCCTTCTTTGTTGCTTTGTGTTTTTAGATACGTGATTTCAGATGGAGCCTTAATGGTCTGTATTTTGTGATGTTTGAATTGTAACATTATCCTCTTTCAATCCTCAGGCACTTTGGCACTTTGTTAATGAGATACATTATATATATATAAATATACTGGGTGAGCCATAAGAAATAAGAAATATTAGGAACTTCCTTGGTGGCACAGTGGTTAAGAATCCGCCTGCCAATGCAGGGACACGGGTTCGAGCCCTTGTCTGGGAAGATCCCACATGCCAAAGAGCAACTGAACCCATGCACCACAATTACTGAGCCTGTGCTCTAGAGGCCGTGAACCACAACTACTGAGCCCGTGCGCCTAGAGCCTGTGCTCCTCAACAAGAGAAGACACTGCAATGAGAAGGCCATGCACCATAACAAAGAGTAGCCCCTGCCCACTGCAACTAGAGAAAGCCCACATGCAGCAACAAAGACCCAATGCAGCCAGAAACAAAAAATAACAAATTAATTAATTTAAAAAAAGAAATATTAGCCTAGAAATATTAGCTGTCAGACTATTTCCTAAAGTTTATATAGTGAAGGCAGAGCCCCTTCTAATATTAATAATTATCCTTTTTTGAACATTTATCATGAAACAAATGTCTTGCTAGGTGCTTTATGTATATTTTTATCATTTAATCCTTCTAAAACCTTAGGTGGTGGTGGTTATCTCCATCTTTAGGTAATCCCACTGAAGCCCAGACATAATATATATTTTGCCCCAATTTGCCCAGAAGGAAGTGGTAGAGAAAAGGTTGGAAACCTGCAAATATGAGCATATTATTTTCCCTTTTTAACACAAAAGGTAGCCTACTACACACACTCTTCTCTGTCTTATGTTTTCTCTGAACACTGTATCTTAGAGATCTATCCAAAATGGCACATAGAGTGGTCACACTGTTTGTTTGTTTTCTTCACTTACATAATATACATTTATATGGATAGACCATACTTAATTTAACCATTTCTCTAATGACAGACTTTGCATTGTTCCCTAATCTTTTGCTATTAAAAGACATCATAATAAAATTTTACATATCATTCCACATCACGTAAGGGATAAATTCTAAGCATAGACTTTCTCTATATTCTTAGGATAGTATATACATTTGAAATTTTATAATTTTTATAGTTATTTTAAAATAGATTTCCACCAGAGTTGTGAAAATTTATGCTCCTCCCAGCACTGTGTGAGAATGTCAATTTCCTCATGGTTCCACCAGTAGAGTATGTTATCAAATCTTGGATTTCTGCCAATCTAATAGGTGGGGGAAAAACAGTATCTCAATGTAGTATTAATTTGCATATCTAAAATCCTCAACAAAATACTAGCAAACAGAATCCAACAGCACATTAAAAGGATCATACACCATGATCAAGTGGGGTTTATTCCAGGAATGCAAGGATTCTTCAATATATGCAAATCAATCAACGTGATACACCATATTAACAAATTGAAGGAGAAAAACCATATGATCATCTCAATAGATGCAGAGAAAGCTTTCGACAAAATTCAACACTCATTTATGATAAAAACCCTGCAGAAAGTAGGCATAGAGAGAACTTTCCTCAACATAATAAAGGCCATATATGACAAACCCACAACCAACATCATTCTCAATGGTGAAAAACTGAAAGTATTTCCACTAAGATCAGGAAGACTAGGTTGCCCACTCTCACCACTCTTATTCAACATAGTTTTGAAGGTTTTAGCCACAGCAATCAGAGAAGAAAAGGAAATAAAAGGAATCCAAATCAGAAAAGAAGAAGTAAAGCTGTCACTGTTTGCAGATGACATGATACTATACATAGAGAATCCTAAAGATGCTACCAGAAAATTTGGTAAAGTAGCAGGATACAAAATTAAGGCACAGAAATCTCTGGCATACCTATACAAAAATGATGAAAAATCTGAAAGTGAAATTAAGAAAACACTCCCATTTACCATTGCAACAAAAAGAATAAAATATCTAGGAATAAACCTACCTAAGGAGACAAAAGACCTATAGGCAGAAAATTATAAGACACTGATGAAAGAAATTAAAGATGATACAAATAGATGGAGAGATATACCATGTTCTTGGATTGGAAGAATCAATACTGTGAAAATGACTCTACTACCCAAAGCAATCTACAGGTTCAATGCAATCCCTATCCAACTACCACTGACATTTTTCACAGAATTAGAACAAAAAAAATCACAATTTGTATCGAAACACAAAAGAACCTGAATAACCAAAGCAATCTTGAGAATGAAAAATGGAGCTGGAGAAATCAGGCTCCCTGATTTCAGACTATACTACAAAGCTACAGTAATCAAGACAGTATGGTATTGGAACAAAAACAGAAATATAGATCAATGGAACAGGATAGAAAGCCCAGAGATAAACCCATGCACATATGGTGACCTTATCTTTGATAAAGGAGGCAAGAATATTCAGTGGAGAAAAGACAACCTCTTCAATAAGTGGTGCTGGGAAAACTGGACAGGTACATGTAAAAGTATGAAATTAAAACACTCCCTGACACCATACACAAAAATAAACTCAAAATGCATTAAAGACCTAAATGTAAGGCCAGACACTATAAAACTCTTAGAGGAAAACATAGGCAGAACACTCTATGACATAAATCACAGCAAAATCATTTTTGACCCACCTCCTAGAGGAATGGAAATAAAAACAAAAATAAACAAGTGGGACCTAATGAAACTTCAAAGCTTTTGCACAGCAAAGGAAACCATAAACAAGACCAAAAGACAACCCTCAGAATGGGAGAAAATATTTGCAAATGAATCAACGGACAAATGATTAATCTCCAAGATTTACAAGCAGCTCATGCAGCTCAATAACAAAAAAACAAACAACCCAATCCAAAAATGGGCAGAAGACCTAAACAGACATTTCTCCAAAGAAGATATACAGATTGCCAACAAACACATGAAAGAATGCTCAACATCATTAATCATTAGAGAAATGCAAATCAAAACTACAATGAGATATCATCTCACACCAGTCAGAAGGGCCATCATCAAAAAATCTACAAACAGTAAATGCTGGAGAGGGTGTGGAGAAAAGGGAACACTCTTGCACTGTTGGTGGGAATGTAAATTGATACAGCCACTATGGAGAACAGTATGGAGGTTCCTTTAAAAACTAAAAATAGAACTACCATATGACCCAGGAATCCCATTACTGGGCGTATACCCTGAGAAAACCATAATTCAAAAAGAGTCATGTACCAAAATGTTCATTGCAGCTCTATTTACAATAGCCAGGACATGGAAGCCACCTAAGTGTCAATCATCGGATGAATGGATAAAGAAGATGTGGCACATATATACAATGGGATATTACTCAGCCATAAAAAGAAACGAAATTGAGATATTTGTAGTGAGGTGGATGGACCTAGAGTCTGTCATACAGAGTGAAGTAAATCAGAAAGAGAAAAACAAATACCGTATGCTAACACATATATATGGAATCTAAGAAAGAAAAAAAAAGGTCATGAAGAACCTAGGGGTAAGACGGGAATAAAGACACAGACCTAGTAGAGAATGGACTTGATGATATGGGGAGGGGGAAGGGTAAGCTGTGACAAAGTGAGAGAGTGGCATGGACATATATACACTACCAAACGTATAATAGATAGGTAGTGGGAAGCAGCCGCATAGCACAGGGAGATCAGCTCTGTGCTTTGTGACCACCTAGAGGGGTGGGATAGGTAGGGTGGGAGGGAGGGAGACACAAGAGTGAAGAGATATGGGAACATATGTATATTTATAACTGATTCACTTTGTTATTAAGCAGAAACTAACACACCATTGTAAAGCAATTATACCCCAATAAAGATGTTTAAAAAATAATAATTTGCATCTCTTTTATTAACAATGAGATTAAGCAGTTTTTATGTTTGGATTTCCTTGTCAGTGACTATTTGTTTATATTCTTTATCAGTTTTTCTTTGGGGTCAAAGTTTTGCTTCAGAATTTCCAGACACCCTTTTTATATGAGGGAATTAGACTTTTGCCTGTTAACATGAGGTAGAAATACTTCTCCCAGTTTATTATTGGTCTTTTAAATGTTTCTCCCATAAAGATGATTTTTATTTTCATATGGTTGGATTTATCTTTTTTCTTTAATGACTAATGGAGCTTAAGTCATACTTTAAAAAGCCTTCAAACTCCAAGGTTATAAAGGGCTTTGTCTTTATATTTTTTTATTTAGCACTTTTTTGGTTCCATTTTTTACATTGAAAGCTTTGATTTGTTTGTAATTTATATTGGCATGTGTCTTGAGATACCAACCCAACTCTAATTTTATGTATTTGTTTTAGACTACTATCCTATTTATTGAATGATCTCGTTTCCCACTATCTGAGATGGTGCCTTTTTCATACAATGAATTTCCAAATGCATTTGGATCTACTGCCTGTAATTTGCATTCCTTCCCAGAAATCTATTCATATGCTTACAGCACACTCTTAATTCCTACACACTTTCATTGATCTTTTTTTGGTATTCATACATTTTATAATTATCTTATTTTTGCATATGAATTTTAGAATAGACATGTCTCATTCTACAAATGTTGTGCTATTTTTACTGACATCACATTACATATATAACTTGACTTAGTGACATCTGCCATCTTTATGCTATTATATCACCTTATCCAAGCATTGGATAAGGTGTGTCCATCCATTAGTGTGTCCTTCCATTAGTTCCAGACTTCCTTTGTGGTTTTCACAAGTGGTGGAAAGTTCTTTATAGGGGTCATACAAAATAAAATGCTTATTTTGGAGTTTTTCAATTTTTTGTATGCTGTTTTAAATTGATGTTTTCTACCATCATATATTGTAACCAGCTATTTTATGGAGGCTATTGATTTTTACACACTAATTTCATATACCAGTAATTCACTGAATTTTATTTGTTTATAGTAATTGTTCAGGTATTAGTTTTGGAGCCAAGATTGATATATTTTGTCACATTAGAAAAGTATCCATGCATTTTTTTTTGAGTGTGTGCTTTTTAAAGAATGATTGTTGAATTTTGACAAATTTTTATTTCAGGATCTGTGGAGATGATTCTTTTACCTTTATATAAGTATAATGACTTTTATGAGTACATTGCTTTGTAGTGTTCTAATAAATCCCAACACATTAAAAAACATATTATTATTTTACCTGGTGTCTCCTTTCTGTTTAGCCATATTTTATGTAAGACTTTTGTAACGGTATCCAGAAGTAAGACTGTGGTCAACAATAGTTACAGGTTGGCACACTGGGTGAGACCTGCAGAGCCAGTATTCCTGTGGTGCTCTCTGAGATCTGCTCCACTCAATCCTTCCACAAATCACCTCAAGTCCTCCTCCTCTTCCTCCCAGGCAATTTTGGCTTTATCTCAGCTTTGACCTTCCTTATAAATACTTAGGAAGTCTATGGAGTTGAGAGAATGTCAAGGAAAAGGTGAATCACTTTTTTTTTCTTTCTCTTGTGTTTGTGTTATTTCTAAGAGAAGAAAAAATGTCACACAGCCACCTTCAAAACAAACCCCAATGTTTACTTTCTACATTTAGAACAAATGTAGTCAATTTTTATGTTCCACCCTCACAATTATATGTGGAATCATTGTTGTTATTCATGTATTTGTTTAACCTCTTCTATTCTAGAATGTCCTTAGTTACCATCTGTACATAGCTGCAACCATACTCATCAGAATTATTCAAATCTAACAATTTTCTAGACAGTTTTTAAAAAGTATGTTCATGGCAATACATGTTGAGGTATACAGCAATGCACGTAAATATTTTCACTGTAAAATATTTAAACAATATAGAAATCTATAAAACAAAAAGTGAAATCTCCCTTCTTTTCTTAGCTTATGTTATATATGTTTTTAAGGTTCTAACCTTCTGCACTTCTATACATTTGTATCATGTATATATATATATATATATATATGTATATATATATGTGTATATATATATATATATATATACATATATATATATGTATGTATTTAAACCCCACATTTGTTTATTTATTTATTTTTGGCTGTGTTGGGTCTTCGTTTCTGTGCGAGGGCTTACTCTAGTTGTGGCAAGCGGGGGCCACTCTTCATCGCGGTGTGCGGGCCTCTCACTATCGCGGCCTCTCTTGTTGTGGAGCACAGGCTCCAGACGTGCAGGCTCAGTAGTTGTGGCTCACGGGCCCTGTTGCTCCATGGCATGCAGGATCTTCTCAGACCAGGGTTCGAACCTGTGTCCCCTGCATTAGCAGGCAGACTCTCAACCACTGCACCACCAGGGAAGACCCTATTTTTTTTAACAGATATAAGATCCAAAGAACATATACATCTTTGTGCACGTCCAAATGTCTGTGGGATAGATGCCTACGAATGGCATTATTGGGCAAAAGATATACACATTTAAAACCTCTTATAGATATTGTCTCATGGCTATCCAGAAAAGCTATAATAATTAAGTTTCCTATCATGAAAATACCAATTTTTGCACACCATTGCCATAATTGGATATTATAAATTGGGTTTTTTCTGGTTCTTTTAGTTTGCATTTTCTTATCATTGTTGATGTTGAACACATTTTTCATGTCTATTGCCCATTTATATTTCTTCTCTAGATACCCTTTCATATCTCTTGTCCATTTTTCAATTTATTATTGATTTGTAGGAGCTCTTTAAATATACTGGAGATTAATTATTGGTTACATATGTTATGAATAATTCCTCCCATTCCATCACTCAGTTTTTCACCTTAAATTCATGACATTGAAGGTTTTCATTTTTATGAAATCAAACACTCCATCTTTATATTTTGTCTTCTGGGTTTAGTGTCTTTGTTTATTATTGAATTAAGAGAACAAAAACCAACTATTTCTGGTAAATGCTTCTGCCAAAAGGATCTGCATCCAGCCTTGCCTTTCTGGCTTTGAAGATTGAGGACAATGATACAAAGCCATGATATCCAGAATCCCCAAGGTGGTGAGAGCATTATGACCCACAAGACAGTTGTTATTATTGAAAATCTTGTCCAAGGGCTTGAAACATCACTCTTGTACATTTTCCCATCAGTATAGTCATCAAATTTGAGTTTTCCTTTGCTGACTAAAGATTGTGTGGGGTCATTATGCAGATTAGACACTTTCAGTGTCCAAAGTTAGGGAGAATTGGGAAATGGGAGCTGGCCCTGGCACATTCCAGAAGATAATTAGAATTTCCTTTTCTTTCTTTTCCTTTTCTTTTTCTTCTTCTTCAAAGATTATCATCTCAAAAATGTGTGTTTTTGGATGGGAAACAGCATGTTCATTATCAACTGAAGATGTTAAATAAATTACAATCATATTTAATTAATTCAAGTTTTCCTTTCATTTTTGTTTTCCACTTACATGTCTTTCTTTATTGGTTTTTCAAGCTGCTTTTACCAAAAAAGCATACTGTTTCTAACTTGTGTTTTCCAAAACCTGGGCAATATTTCCATATATGCCTTGGAGACTTGGCCCAATTATTTCCTTTTTTATGCCCTTCTCATTGGCCAAGGCCAACACTGACCAAAGTGCTTACATCATGGGAACATGATGGCTCATTGCCTCCTCTCCTTTGTGGAGGATACTTTTGCTAAGTGAGCTTGTGGCCCAGGTCTTTATGTTTAGAGAAATCTACATTCCTGAGGTTCTTCATTGTTAACAGTGCTCTTTCTTTTAAGACTTGTTGTGTGTTGTAGTGTGTTTTTATGCTCTGTTCATGTGTACATGTGTAACACTATTCTATAAACAGAGAAGAGACCATGATGCACTGATATATTTAGCACCTCCCTCCCTCCCTCATGAAAGACCGACCCAGCCAGGGTAAGATACTTAAATTTTAGTTTGTGAATTAGAAAAATTGTCGAGCTCTCTTGTCATAAGTTCTTTCTCACTATCCTTCTGCCTCCCATTAACTTTTGCAACTCAGTAAGCCCTTCATCAGGAAATATGCACCTAAACTAGACCCTAAATTTAGGACCTAGGACCCTAGGTCCTAAATGTTAATTAACTTTTCTTAACTCTGAAGAAATGCCCTAAAGTTCTCTTTCTGTCATGAAGCTTGGAGAACCCTGAGATGAGAGTCAATGCAAGGTCTCTAGAGATGTAAATTTATAATTGAGGCTAGTGAACCCATGCATTCACATTAGTTCAAGCCTTCCTATCCACCCTCCCCACAGCTGCGAGGTGCTGACCAGTGAGACTGTCACGGAGGAAGAAGTGAGCTGTAAATTTAAAAGCTTGTGTCAAGCTACCTGGGCCAGAATTCCAGCCTAGATACTTATTATGCCTCAGTTTCCTATGTTGTAAAATAAGAATGACAAGGGTAGTTAAAACAATACAAGGCACTTAGTAATGATCAAATGCAGCAGGAGTAATCATAGCAGCAGGAGTAGTCATAGTATCCCTCATCATAGACCTCAAAAAGAATAACAGTGAGATAAATTGGGGAGACCATATAAACTCTTTCCATTAATAATATTTATCTGGTCTCAGCTCAAAGCTCATTTGTTCAGAGTATAATAACAGAATACCAGTAAATTTGTTTCCTATTGTTGCTGTAACAAATTACCAAAACCAAAGTGGCTTAAAACAAACATGTGTGTATATATATATATATATATATATATATATATATATATATAATTATATGTATATATAAATAATATATGTGTTATTTTACAGTTCTGGAGGTTAGAATCTCAAAACAGGTCTCACCAGGCTAAGACCAAGGTGTCAGCAGGACAATGTTCCTTCAGGTAGTTTTAGGAAAAACCTGTTTTCTTGCCTTTTGTGCTTCTAGAAGCTTCCTGCATTCCTTGGCTCTTGGTTCCCTTCTTTCATCTTCAAAGCCAGCTCTTCAAATCTCTGAGGCTAGTTTGCTGCTTCCCTCTTCCACATTTAAAGGACGCTTGTGATTCCATTGTGCCCATCCTGAAAACCCTGGATAATCTCTTGATTTTAAGCTCAGTTGATTAACAACCTTAATTGCATCTGCAACCCTAATTCCCCTCGCCATGTAACATGATATATTCACAGGTTCCAAATATTAGGATATGGGTACCTTTGAGGCGCCATTATTCTGCCCCTCAGAAGCAGCACTACTCCTGGGAATGAATAGGAAAAATTAAAACATATTCACAAAGAATGGAATATGGAAACTTAGAAAAAATATATCTATGTTCCAAAAGTTCTCCACGTTTAAAGTTTGTGTAGTTGTGATTTTCCCCTCATGATGAATACAAAAAGGAAGGCCCTTGTGGCCTATATGTGAAGGCCCCAAGAAACTGGGGAACTGTGGTAGATTATATTCTCCTTGACATCGACGTCTCCTGGGGAAGCAACTCTTGGAGATAATCAAAGGTGTATACCAGTTGGCAACAAGGCATATGGAACAAGGGAGAAAAAACAAAAAAACACAAAGACCAGGTTGGTACCAAATTATAGGCAAGGCAGACAAGTGATGCCTAAGCTTTAATTGGCAGGAGCCACTCCACCCAAGGCTCATTTCAGGAACCAATCTGAGAATCTAGGCTTTTTGGTCCATTGTTTTATTGTGTTTTGAAAAAGCCACACATCACCTTCTGAACCCCACATCATCTTACATGAAGTTACTAAAGCAATCTATATTGTTTTATTTTTTTTCCTATTGATTTATATGGCTAATGAGACTCAAAGCTGATAGGTGAGATCAAATCTTTTCTCACCTTTCCACTTCTGATGCCACCTACATCCAAGCCCCCACCCCTTACCAGAGCTGGTGAAATAGTCTCCTATCTTTTTTTAAATTCCTCTCTTGTCTCAACACCGTCCATTCTCCACGCAGAGGCCACATGATCTTCTAAAAATTTAAGCCAGATCACATCATAACCTTGTCGAAAGCCTTCTGACATTTTCTCAGTGGAAGAGTGAAAATGGACTCTGACCACAGTCTCATCAAGGCCCCATGTGAGCCGCCCCCATGGACCTCACCACCCTCATCTTTTACTTCACTACATTCATCATGTTTCAACCACATGGTTTTCTATCTGTTCTCTGAACACACCAAGCTCAGGACTTTTGCACTGGCTGTCTCCTCTGCTCAGAAAACCTGGTCCCCAGTCTCCACGTGGCTGACCCCTGTATATCTGTCTCATACCTGATCAAAGTTCACTTCCTCAAAGTAGCATGTACTGACTACTTACTCTAAAAGATGCCCCCACCTCCACCTCTGGCACTTTCTAACTCATCATGCTTTTATTGTTTTTACATTACTTACATTTGTCTGCAATTATTTCATCTATTTGTCAGTTTACTCTTTTCTTGTCTTCACCCCGAACTCCCAACCTCCCTCTTCACAAGCACAATTTTTTAATTAAGTAGGGATCAAATTGGCCTTATTTGTGGCTGTAGCCCCAGACAACAGAGTAGTGTCAAATGCATAATAGGGACTTCATAAGTATTTTTGAACACATAAATTGGGGGGATGTATTTATTTTACAAGAGAATTTGTACCGATAGTGTCTTAAATAGTAAACAGATGCACTTATGACAGCCATTTCATTTACACTTTGTACCTCAGTTTCCTCTTCTATAAAATGAGAGTTGGATTAGGTGACAAATAAGGCTCTTCTAAGTAATTACAGTTCCATGATGATGACTTAAATAAAAAAGATTAATGCTAATTTTTTAAAGAATAGTTACTAAGTAGAGTAGTGTCCATCTCTATAATTTAAAAAATGATTCATTCCCATCTGATTCATCCATAGGGATGGTTATCTCTTAACTCTTTATCTGCAGGTTTCTCTGTTGACCACGAATTTCTCCACAGCCAGGAGCAGAGAACCTCAGGCCAGGCAAACTTTCCAGCAGCACAAATAAATACATATTTTCCACAAGACAGGAAGGTTAGGTCAGAGCTCCACAGAACACAAAATAAAGAGAAGATTTTATTTGTCTTTATCTGTTACCCCACTTTCTACCTATGGATACTTGCATCAATGAATCTTTGAAACAATGAAACTTTGTTTGCAAGGTTCTCTTGCAACTGAACCCACCCCATTTCACTCCCCTCTTTTCTTAATCCAGCCACACTGACCTCCCTGTTATCTGTAAAAAGACCCAGATGCTCCTTAGTCCAGGTTTTGCACATGCTTTTTTCCTTCTGACTAGAATGCTCTTTCCCGGGTTGGTCCTCATGGCTTATTCCATCATCTTCTTCAGGTCTTCACTCAATGTCACCTCCTCAGTGAGACCTTCCCTAGACAACTTGTCTAAATTGAAAACATGTTTCCAACTCACTCCCTACCTCCTTGCCTGCTCTGTTTGCTCCTGTGCATTTATCACTAAGGAACGCACTGCATATTTGCTTACTTATGTTGTGCACTGTGTCTTGGCCCCTACTTGAATGCCAGCTCCAGAAGAATTAGATTTTTGTTTGTTCCCTCCATTGTTGAGTCTCCAGTACCAAGAATGGGGACTGGCAGAGTAGCAGATCCACCAGTAGCTGTTGACAGAAGGACACATTGTTTTGTGACTTCCTGGTCCCATTACATCTAATGCCTCTCTATACCTTCTAATATGCCTGAGAGCAGAAGCTGTCACTGCTTATATTTTATTACATTATTTCAAGTTAAATTTTTTCACCAACAGAAGTAATTCCAAGAGTTTGAGAAGGCGATTCCACACTCAGCCTCGCCTTGCCCACCTCCCCAGCCTCCCATCAGTTCCCGCCCTGCTCCCTGAGCACCCTCCACACAGTAGGAATCCACTGGCAGCTCCCTAAAGACACTTTGTTTTCTCCCATCTGATGACTTGGCGAGAGTTGCTCCCTCTTCCTGGAATGTCTTCCCACATCTCATCAATAAAGACAGCTCCATAATCTCCTTTAAGAAACTTGCTTTGGTGGAAGGGAAAGCAGCCATCTCTTCCTCCACGTTCCCTGTACATTTCCCTCTGTATCCCATGTACTCTCACTCCTCCACGCCTGTCCTTAGGGAGGTGCCCTGGCCTGACACACCCTTGTGCCTTCTCTACCAGACTAACTTCTCCTCCTGCAACACAATGCAGGTGTAACCTTTCCCAGGAAGCTCTTTCTAAAACCCTATCCTGAGTGAAGCTCTCTTCTACCTGCAGATTCATATCCAAGCATTTGTCACATTTAAAAAAAAATTATTTTGTATTGGAGTATAGTTGATTTACACTGTTGTGTTAGTTTCAGGTATATAACAAAGCAATTCAGTTATACACATTCATATATCCACTCTTTTTCAGATTCTTTTCCCATATAGGTTATTGCAGAATATTGAGTAGAGTTCCCTATGCTATACAGTAGGTCTTTGTTGATTATCTATTTTATACACAGTAGTATGTATCTGTTAATCCCAAACTCCTAATTTATCCCTCTCCCCAACCTTTCCCCTTTCGAAGTCATCATATTTTATTGAAAAGGCCTTATGTGTCCCAGACTCCTAGGAGACAGCATTATTCTCCTCTTATTCAACTTTATATTGTCTATAACAATAAATAAATGTTGAGTTAAATTATATTTGTCTATGACATTAATCAACATATTCTATTTTAATCATTTATAAAACATATCCCATCACACTCTAGTAGGTTGTAAGACCTCTGGAAACAGAGACTATGATTTATAATTTTGTATCTCCTAATACTGACACAGAGTAGGAGGTCAACACATATTTCTGAGGGAGCAGATTGCAGATCCTGGATTTCTTAGTACAGGAATTTGCACAAAAGTGTTGCCATAACCATCCAGAGTCACTGTGTAACTGATCAACGGGTCATATGATATTAGGAAGTATTTTATCTGCCAAAAAAAAGTCCCTACAAAGTCTGAAGCAATTTGGAAATATAGGAAAAGAGAAAGAGAAAGAGAGAGAGAGAGAAAGAGAGAGAGAACACTCCCAAGCACTCTGTATTCCAGTCCTCATTATGGAATAGCTTAGAAAATGACCTTCTAGAGGGCAGCATCTCAATGGACATTGTGCCTGTGGCATGGAACTAAAGAGGAATGAATTTTGGTATTACCACCTGGGAGAAGTTTGGTTTGGTGTCTCACAGAACAGAAAGGGACAGTCTACTGTCAGAAGCCCTGAAAGAAACAAGAGTCTGGATTCACAGTTGAAGGAAGTGATCGCCTGCCCCTCAGCCAGCAGAAAATTTAATTAAGAAGTAATTATATAAATAATAGGTACAGATACACAAACTTTATAGACTGGAACTCACAGAACATTTTGGGTAGTTATTAAATTTATTAACTCTGGTAACAACCATGAACAATTTCCTAAGTAATTAACCAGTACTCACTTTAAATATTAGAAATAGTAATACTTTATCATAAAAACAAGAAAAAAAAAGAAATGATAGGAGATGCAAAATGTTGAACCATATTAAATTTGTGAGTTTATTAATACAATGATTCTATTTTTTTTTTCTCAGTCATGTACCCTACTGAGGATCCAATGGAAGTTTTGAAAAATTTCTGCCCAAAAGATGCCCATGATACTACATTTTCTGTAATTGAGTGATTTGGATTATGGACAAACCCTGTCATTGCCTCTGGAACCTACCAATGAATAGGATCTTGTGGTTATTGGGTCATTAGTAAGATTCCAGAATTGTCTTTCCATTTTAGGGGGACCATGGACTTCTTTAAAGCCCCAATAATCCCAGATCTAGAAGATGTCTCTCTAAAACATTTAAGACTTTGTTAGTAGAATAAAAACCAAAATTGTTTAAAAAGCCTGCAAATAAAGTATTATCTGGACTTTGTCTGCCTCTTTCACGTCCTGATGAGACATTTCCTCCTTATTGTCACACTATACTACTCTTTCATTTCCTAGAAAGCAGCATCTCACGTGGTCTTTTTACTGAGATTTTTTTTCCTTCCTCTCCCTTACCCATTTCCATTCAACTAGCTAATTCTTATTTGTCGTTTAGGTCTCAGGTCAAATCCTCCCTTATCCCAGCCTGCACTTGAATTATCTTCCTTAAATTTCCTTATTAGCATTGTGTATTTATATGTGAGTTATTAGAGTGACGGCTGCTTCTGAACTTAACTTTAAGCTCCATGAGGAAGGGATCATGTCTTTCTTACTCAGTCTTGTATCTCCAGAGCCTAGATCCATGCCAGCCACACAGGAGAAGCTCAATTAAGTAAATACTGAATAAATGAATGAACACCTACACAGCAGCAGTAGGGCCACACAAACCCACATGATTGTCAGTGACCAGAGATTCTAGCACTGTAGTGGTAGGTTTCTTTACACTTACACTTTGAAATTTCACATTTTATTGAACTGGCTACTTTTAACCTCACAAGATAAAGAAGGAGGCGGATCTGGAAGGACAGAACTACAAACATTAGTCTTCTGGGAATAAAGGTAAGGGATATTTTGTTTACCATTGCAACCCAGATAGTACTGCCTTCCAATTTTAACAAATAATGTATTATTTTAATGTAAGGTGAACAGTTTTTGTGGATGTATGGCACAGATTGAATAATTCAGTTATTTAGACCACATGACCATAGACAGTCATTTCCATTGGCAGCTATTAAAGTGTGGAATATGGTGGTCTTTCAGGAAGGAGTTTAGTATCACTCCAAATCTTAACCCCTCCCTACGTACACCACTTATCATCTTACCAGGCATCAGCAAATAATTGATCAAATGATTTCACTCCCAACATAAGAACCCTTGTATTATGTCTACATGTTCTTAGATAAGTATAGGGGCTTGCTCATTTCCACCCTTTTGACCAATGGGAAGTGGATTTTTAGTGAGCGCTGTAAGGACTTTCTTAGGTATCACAGGGGAGGTTGCCTCTCTTTGGTTGGTCCACAGGATACCATGGCAAATAGCAAACAGAAAGAGAATTCATAGACTGATGTAAGCACTGTATTCACACTTTCCAAACTCCTTTTCCTCTTATTTTTTTTAAGAAGGTTGATGGTCCATACAGCAAAGCAGAACATGTCAAATTCAGAATGGAAATGGACACGTTGAGATGAAGAAATAGAAAAATAGAAACACAAACTTTTAATTTAGAAATTGAGTATTTTTATTCTAATACCTGAAAAGGGGTTCCCTGAATGGTAGAAAAGAATAGTCTAATCGAGTCTATCACTGATTTGACTATTCAGTCGAATGGTGAATATCACTTTATTGTCAATTACTTAAGCATAATATGGACAATCATTTAATAATCAATCTCCTATGAGCTTGGCGATCAGATTCTGGCCTTCACATCTGATCATTTCTCAGTGAACTGAAAAAAAATCACATTGGAAACTGCAAAATGAAAACTCTATATTCTATACTACTGCCAATGGGCACATTTTCTTTCGAGACCACATGCTGTGAATGTTGCTGACCTGTAACATTCTGGGAGACATAAGTCAGCCAGACACCTCCACATGCCACGGCATGCCCTTGTGCACAATAGGCCTTTGATTGGCATAGCAAGAGAAGTCTCCAGAACAATTCCACTCCAGTGTCCTCATTCACTTTCCCTTGGCCTTTTGCAAATCACGTAACATTTCTGCCTGATATCTTGGTTTGTACAATATCACAAATGAAAATATCATATTTGTGGAGTGTTGCATAAGTTCTCATTTCATTGTTGTTTTAATTACTGTGTTCTCTAGCTTGAGCTCCTTACATAATGGTGCACCTGGCTAATTTCTAGCAGGGAGAGCAGTGTCTCTATCTTTTTTAACTTGTTTTTGTAATAGTGCATAGTGGACCCATACCCAGATGATCTACTTGTAACAACTACATTTTCAGGAAAATGTGAGGGCCTTAGAGGTTAAAAAGGTGAAGAATGGCAGGGGGTTAAATGTCTGGTCCTGCAGAGACTATAGTTAGTCTATGAAATGTCCTGTGTTTGGACGCAATTAGACACATCACTTAGATCATAACACGGAAGAGAGAACAGAAGTGAAGAGCAGCCTTTGATTCAGCAGGGTTTACTCAGGAGGTGGTCTCCCACTGTGTGGATGATGAGGACACTACTTCTGGAAGCTCTGAGCTGGTTCTAAGGGGCAAGAGATGCCCAATTGTCATCAGCATGATGGCTGACAAAGACTGAGATCAGTCAGCCTCAAACAAAAATAAATGTCCTGTCAAGGAAATAAGAACTTCCTTAGGGTAGAAGAGATTTTCTAAAGAGAAAACAAATCTCATTTTGGCTTGAATAATCCAAGTAGACAGGTTGGTTTCAGTGAACCAATGTGCTAGGTGATCCTCAGTTTGACGTTAGCAAACTATACATGC
This sequence comes from Mesoplodon mirus, assembly GCF_964341445.2. Taxonomy (NCBI): domain Eukaryota; kingdom Metazoa; phylum Chordata; class Mammalia; order Artiodactyla; family Ziphiidae; genus Mesoplodon; species Mesoplodon mirus. Next base: position 5,648,943 of record NC_138990.1, on the reverse strand, counting down.
TTTCGTGGTGTCTGAATAGGTTAGAGAAAAAGACTGAGGTTCTGGCTTATTGTTTGTTTTCATTCTAGGTTAAGCAACTACAATTATTCTCAATAAACAGATACTCAGTACTGTGAGTCCTTCATCAACCATTGCTATTTTCTTGGTTTCAACCATGCCTCAATTTAACTTATTCAAGTGACCCAGGATTAACCAAAGACCTACTTTTTTTTTTCTTTTAAATTGAAGTATGTTTGATTTACAATGTCACATTAGTTTCAGGGGTACAACAAAATGATTCAGATATATATATACTTTTTCAGATTCTTTTTCCTTATAGGTTATTACAAAATATTGAGTAGAGTTTGTGTGCTACACAAGAGGTCCTTGTTGGTTATTTATTTTATACATAGTAGGGTGTATCTGTTAATCCCAACCTCTTAATTTATCCCTTCCCCCTCTTTCCCCTTTGATAATCATAAGTTTGTTTTCTACGTCTGTGGATATATTCCTGTTTTATAAATAAGTTTGTTTGTACCATTGTTTTTAGATTCCACATATAAGCGATATCATATGATATTTGAATGCTACATATCTTTAGATACAGACAGAAGTATACTGGTAAACTGGATCTCAAAAAAGAAAAGAAAGGAACAAACAAACAAAAAGAGAAAGCCATGATCAGTACTGTTTGCTGATTTCCGTGGTACAGATATTCCCACCATGGCTAATTTCAACTCACTGAATTAAGAGTGGGGAAGAGATGCTCAAAATCAACTGTCTTGAGCAAATAGGAGCCTGCTCTTAGAGCAGAAAAAATAACTGTGACAGCAAGAAAAACAAACTAATATTTACACAGCCCTTTCCAGCTCACAAAGTGCTTTTCTCACACAAGTGCTTGTCCAGTTCTCACAGCTTCTTGAGACAGGCAGTATCCTTGAAACTTAAGTTCAAAGAGTTTAAGTGGTTATATCCACTATGCATAGTAGATAACAGATCTAGGACACATGCTTTATTTTCTGAAATCAAATTCCATGCCATTCCAAAATACTTTCAAATTCCATGCCCTTAAAGTTACAAATTAATTAGTAAAATAGTTCTACTTTTCTACAATAAATAATTGCTTACATTTTATAATAATTTACAGTTTTCAAAACATTTTTGCATCTATTATTTTAACCGAATGTCACAAAAACATGGTGAGGTAGGCAAAGGCAGAGATCATAGCATACATTTTTCAGATCCAAATTCTGAGGTTCAAATAAGTTAAGTGAGGGACTTCCCTGGTGGCATAGTGGTTAAGAATCTGCCTGCCAATGCAGCGGACATGGGTTCAAGCCCTGGTCAGGGAAGATTCCACATGCCACAGAACACCTAAGCCCATGAGTCACAGCTACTGAGCCCATGAGCCACAGCTACTGAAGCCTGCATCCTAGAGCCCGTGCTCTGCAACAAGAGAAGCCACCGCTCGCCGCAACTAGAGAAAGCCCGCACATGACAATGAAGACACAACGCAGCCAAAAATAAAATTAATTAATTAATTGTTTTAAAAAGTTAAGTGATTTGTGAAGGATCTCATAGTCAGAAGCACTATTTCACCATGTATTGAATAGATAAAATGAGTTCCTAGCCTACAGTGACAGGAAGGAATAAAAATTTAAAACAGAATTTATAAGGAACATTAGTGTTGGGGCCCAGTGGAAGGGTAGTTTCGTCTAGGATGAAACTGAACAGAAACAGGAGGTCCCAGGCCTCTGAGACAGGGCTACCATCTTGCTTTCACCTATACCTGCACATTAGAACCACCTTGGAAGATTTGAAATTTTCAATCCCTGGGCCACACCCAAGACCAATTAAATAAGAATGTCTGGGATGGGATACAGATTATCAATATTTTTTAAAGCTTCCCCACTTGATTTACAGAGGTAAATTAACATATACAGAGAGAACAATAAATTTATTCTTTTACTTATTTATCACATTCACACACCCCTCCGTCCCTCCATTTATACAACAAATATTGGTGCACACCTATTAGCAACTGTGAGTGCCAGGCACTATTTTAGATGCTGAGGCTACAAAACGGACAGAGACAGGATTTCACTCCCTCATTGTCCCCTCCCATGGTGCTTACATTCTAGAAAAGAGTTTACCCATTAGGAAAGCTGGGGGTTGGGAGGAGAGTGTAACAGAAGATAGAAACTCAAGAAACTTAAGCAGTAAGACCTTGGTTCTCTCCTGGTTGGCCCATGGACTTGTAGACTTTTAGAGGAAGTCACCGTTTTTAGGATCAGGGATCCTTTTTCTTATAATGATATTTCACCCTGCATATCAAGTTAAGTGACAGGCTTTAGTAGTTTGGGTAATAATCATACAGGTGCCTTAATTTATGCACTAGAAAACCTTCTAAATTGTTTTGTGTAAATCATTTTTAAGATAACACTGAATACTACTTTCCTATTAACTCAGATTATCATTTATCTTCATTACAAGTGAACTTTAATTAGAAGTGGCTCCTAACAAATTTAGCTACAAATGTCTCACTGGGCTCTCTATTAAGCACAAATCAATAAAAAAAACAAACGAACCAAAAGACAAAAAAATTTCCTAGTAAATGCATAAGAGGAGCTATTTTTTCAAGTTAATTTCTACCAAGAGACAGAGATTTCTTAATTTCCTGATTCCCTAGTTCGACCACATGAAAAGCTGTGCTTGTAAATATAGTAAATCTATATTTACTCCCATTGGTCAGGAAGCAAACTCTCTTTTTAGGACTGAGTTGCTCACATGGTTAACACTATTCTCTTAAAGTGTCATTAATTAAATTGATGACCACACACCACATGGAGGATAGCGGCCTTGTTCCCTGACACTTGGCACTGCTTTCTTCCACTTTCTCACTGACTCACTTGGCATGCAAAGAATATTCCCTCCCTCTACAATCAAGGGACTCAGGACATGCCCTACCTCACCTCTGAGCAGCCCAGCACTCCACAATGACTCAACAGATAGCACTGTCACTCTGACTTCACAATCCTTCTCTCTGACTAGACTCTATAGGATAATGAGAGAACCTTGTCATCTCAAAGCCAAGGCCAGTTCATAGTACTTAATCGTTACCCCCAAAGGGTCAATGAATAAATTAATGATTTATTTAACATTTAATGCAAATGATGCTCTTCTACAATGCAGAAATTGTCCAAGATCACAAAATGCTCACTTGTTCCTTCTTAACCAACAAAACCTCTTTTTATTAAAAAAAAAAAAAAAAAAAAGGAGAGAGAGGTAAGGAATTCCCAATGTGGATGCTTATTCTGGAGACTTCTAAATGTTAAAATGACTCTGAATTGCTGAGGGGTGCCACCTTTTCTCAAGTGGAGGGCATCCTTTGAAGCAAATATGGATTCTGCAGACACTGATCATCAAATATGTAGTTTAGTCCTTCCCTTTGTCACTCTCTTTATCCTTGCATTTATTTCCCTTTAGGCCATCTGATGCCATTAGAAAGTGGGTATGAAAATTAAATGGAACTCAAACTGAATACACATTTCCACTCAGCCAAGGAAGCAATTTGATTGGCAAAGTAGAAAAGCCTAACGATCTTCAATCCTGCAGTACTTGAGTGTTTATAAAAATGGCTCTTTAGGCATGATGTGGAATAGCATCTTTGCTTTACAGATAAGAACAGAGGGTTATTTTTCCAACATCGTGCAGCCAGTGAAGGGGAAAGCTAGTAAGCAAATCCAAGTCTCCCAATTCCACATCTTTTCTCCTTTGAACCACACCACGTTCTGAGAGTTCCACCGAGGTACTCTTTCCTCCCCCACCCCTTCCCTCAATGATGGATAATGGAGAAACAGCTATGATGTGAGACAGTGGGTGCCCCTAACAGAGAGCACTTCAGGGTGACAGCTTTCATGGTGTCAAGATAAGCCACCTGATGACTATTTTGATGTAATGGCTGTGAATGAGCACTGCTTATTGTCATATCTATTACTGAGAGTAATTAAAGCCAAAGCTCTTTCCCTTTCAGTTAGAACATTGGGCTGGTTTAATTTCAAATGCAAAGAGAATAGGTACACAAGCAGACCAAAAAAAAAAAAAAAAAAAGGATATTATGTGATTTCAGGGCAGCACCAAATATGCTTTATTCAGAATACACATGGAAGGTAATGCAGGCATTAAAAAGAGGTGAGAATGAGAAAATTAATCCATTATTTGTTATAAACTGGCCAGAAAACATGTTAGTGTCTATTCATTACACACCACTTATAAAAATTAAATACACAACCCAGATGGTGGGATAGTTGATTTCTTGAATAATTTTTGTCCAGATTGGTTGAGGATAGTACAAAACTCCTTCCTAGAAATACTTGGATGACCACACACTATGGAGTCTGTAGATTCCTCCTGTAGTTAACTGCAGCCCTGTCTTAGATTCTCAGCATGAAGAGTATGTCCATATTTGCTGAATATTTTAATGTGAGTATAAGATAATTCCAAAGCTGTCGTCTTATTCAGTGCATCTATTTGCAGAAAAAAGGGTCCTCTGAAGTCAGATAGAGTCTGCAAATTCTTCTCTTTTGCATCACATTTAACCAGTATTTATGAGAGATGGGGCGGCGGGGGGAGAGAAGGAGTGGGAGAAGGAAACAGTGAAAGAACGAGAGAGACCGGCCTCGTGTCTTTCTATTGTTTAAATTAGAAAGGACTTGCAGGGCAGTCTGGGTGTCATTAAGGTCAGCTGGCTGACTGGCATGCAGTCTTGTAAGGTGACTTACAGTTTGGTGCATTCACTATGGTTCAAAGTCTTTGGTGAGGATCAAGTGATATATAATAATATATGACAGCACTTTGAAAAACATAAAAAGTTACATAAGCATAAGGCTTTATTATAGGGAATATATGTCGCAAGAGATGAGGAAAGCTTTAAAAAGCAGGAGATCACAGAGTAAAATACTTTATGAGAGCTATTCCTTTTCCTCACTGACATCGCCCCTCCAGAACCATGCCCTTTGTCAACCCAGAAAGAAAGACATCTGCCTTGGTCTCTTCCTCCTGCAGCCTCTCCTTATACTTCATTTATTATCCCAGTATAGGAACTATTATAGAAATGATCACTAAAATAATTAATTACTGATAAAAAATAATGAGTATGGTGATTTACTGAAATTCCCTAATCAGTGAGAAATGAACTGTATTTAAAAAAAATAACAATGGTATATGGTGATTTTGTAGATATATAACCTGATAAATACTGATCTCTTCTGTGATAAAGGCTTCTAGACTTGAGCTCTAGCCATACATCTCAAATCCTAATTGGGTTTTAAGCACATCATCTCTCCTTACTGAGCTTCATGTATCTCTTTTGGAAACAAAGAAATTGTACTGGACAAGCACCTAGAAACCCTCCCAAGAGGTAAGCTACGAGCTATGATCAGATGACACTTTAGGTAGAGCCAGCAAAGAGAATTCATTTCTGGAGGCAAAACTTATGAAGATCTAGTCACTCTTGGCTTTGATTTTGATAGGCAAAATGGGAAACTGGATGGCAGTGTCTGGACAACAGCTTGTGAGTATAATATGGGAGAAAATGTTTGACCCATCACCCTCATATTCCACTTAGGGAGGGCCTCCCTTGGTTTGGTGGAATGCCTGGACAAGTTGCATGGTGTGGAGTAGGAGAACACAGCAGCAGGGATGTTCCAAGAGCCGAGGCAACCAAAACTGCTCTGCAGGCAGCACAGTGAAGGCTTGGGGTTTACATTTGAAGAGTTGAGGAAGAAATATAGAGAAAGGTTAATGTAAGTTTAGGGCTGTGTTGGAGAATTAACCAATGGGCACCTGCTAGTTCAGGGATGACTTTAAAAGATATTTAGAAATCGTGAATGCTTAATGTTCAATCAGAAGGCATCTGCATTTTTGCAATATAACTTCCTGTTTTCTCCTTCTCTAAATCTTCAGTAAAGAGTGATATACTCATGCATTGACTAAGTTTGGTTGTTAGTGCTTTAGATTGCTTGTTTACAGAAATCATGAAATGGGTTAAAATTCAAATCTGGATCTAAATGTGCAGGCGGAGATAACCTTGAGAATGTAAACTACCAGGTAATTAGAAGATCTCTTTGAGGATGTTTTAGACTTCAAGGAGCATGGAACAGGAAGACACCCAATCCCATAAGGCCAAGAAATCTCCAGTGATTATTTATTTTATCTACTTTCATGAGTAGCAGGTAAAAAAAGAGTGTTTTGAAATTTATGAAAACTTTGTGAGACTTCTGCATCATAAGCTAGGACATGAATCAGCAAACTACAATCTGTGGGCCAAATTTGGCCTGCCATCTGATTTTGCAAATAAAGTTTTATTGGAACACAGCTATGTTCATTCATTTACAGATCTACAGCTGTTGTCATGATACGATAGCAGTGTCAGAGACCATATGGTCCACAATGCTGAAAATGTTTACTATCTAGCCCTTTACCAAAAATGCCTGTTGATCCCAGGTATAGGCAGCTATTTTGGTGAGTAAATGCCTTTGACAGCCTGACTCAGTCTCAGGAAAGGGAGCCCCCTTCTTCCAAGAGGCAACAAGACCCTGCTCAATCAGACTGACCTCAAGAATTGGCAGAGTATTTATCCATCTGCCCCAAATGAATCATTATCTTGACAAAAGGCATTCCAAATAAGAACACATATGGCAGTGAGAGGAGCTTTTGAATCGAAAACTCTAATTGCTGGGTTTCCTCCCATCACAACCATTTGCACACTCATCTGTTCATCAAACAGGAATAAAGAACCTCCTCTCTGCCTGGCACCAAATTAGGCGATGAGAGCCCAGAGATCAATAAGACACTGCCTGCCTTCAAAAATCTCACACAGGGAAGCGACAGGACACAGATTGTTGAAATGCAGTACAGTGGTTACAGTCATAGAGGCCTGTATTAGAAACACCTGCTCTAGGTATTTCCTCAGTGTTCAGGTCTTGCCCCAGTCATGGGAAGCAGTATAAGGTTGCTTCTGTTGGACTGAAATACCATTCAAACATGGCACTTCTGCATGAAGCAGGTAAAGATAATGCTAACCACATCTTCAGATACTTTAAAATGAAAGCAATGAATGTTTTCTAAAACAAATATTTTTAGCACCTAACCCAGAGACTGGAACGTAACAGCTAAATCAATATTTGTTGAAGGCATATATGGGGAAAAAATGAAGAATGCTGAAGAACTGCACTGCTTACATGGAGATAGATAGTGAAGATGAGCACTTGATGGAAACCAATCAGTTAAAACAAAACAATAGAACATCAGAACAGGAGGACCATAGAGATTGTTTAACTCTTTTTTGAATATGGGAAACAGGCCTGGAAAGGTGTGGTGATTGCCCCAAATCACATACCTAGTCTCTGGCTGACCTAGGACTAGGATCCTGGTGTTCTGTTATATAGTTGGTTCTCTTTCCACTACACTAGTAGTTTCCAGCTGCTTTCAGAGCAACCCTCATACTCTGAAGTGGTGGCTCAGGCATGGATGATGAAGGTGGTACAGGCAGCCAGAAAGAGTCCAAGCATTTGAGAAACTAAGCCCCCAACTTCAACACAAACAACTCTATTATCTGTTATGTATTTGTATGTTGTGGGGTCTGCCCAAGATTTTGTTTGTAAAAGGATCACACAGCAAAATAAGTTTTGAAACTATGCTGTCTTTGGTTGAAAATACATGTCTGATTTTCTTAGTATTAGCCATGATATGAAGGTTTCTGTAATGCATTAAATTTAGTAAGGATTAGTAAGGATTCTGGGGTTTTAAAATGAGCACAGATCCTTTCTTCTTGTGGGGTATAGAAATGAGTCTGCAGAAGGTATATTCCTTCTGTTTGGAATGGGGAGATTCCCCTTGTGAAAGGAGGTAAATTCCATGCTCTTGATTCAGCGATCTGATTTATAGCAAGAATGAGGGTATTAACATTCCACTTAAGCCTTTACCCGTATAAAGCCATTGATTCTGTACTTGAAGATCTAAACATGGAGAGCTGTAATTTTACAGAGATTTTGATGTTCTTCAATTTCTGCATGAATTTAGGGTAAGAGCAAAGATTCTTGAAACAGTTGCAAAATTTGAAGGCATGCTCAAAACAAAGTGGGAAGAATTTTCTTTATAAGACTGCTTTATAAGACCATCTTGACCATGCAACACGATTTTGAAAGCTTTGGGAATTCTTGCATTTTTAAAACACACCTAATGCAGTCGGCCTCCAGGTTAGTTAATTAGGGTAGCTGAGGAGTAACTTTGAGTTCCATCTCATTCTCCTAAGAGGTGTCCTGGGAGGTGCAAGTCAGATGAAAATCAGAAAACCCCATGGCTTTCTGAGGGAATGTGTAAGAAGGGTGAGAAGAATTTCATTACCTGCTTATATAAAGCCCCACAGATAGAAGAGAAGAGTATGTAGGAAAATACTATTTCTCAACATTTGTCAGACACTATGCAAAGCACATATTACTTAGATGATCATGCAATTCTAACAAAGGTGACTGGAGGTAGGAGGCAGCAGTTTTTTTTTTTTAATCTTTACTTGAAATATAGTTAATTTACAATGTTGTGTTAGTTTCAGGTGTATAGCAAAGTGATTCAGATATATATATATATATATATATATATATATATATATATACACACACATATATATATATATATAGATTATTTTTCACATTCTTTTCCTTTCTAGGTTATTATAAAATATTGAGTATAGTTCCCTGTGCTATACAGTAGGTCTTCGTTGGTTATCTATTTTATATTTAGTGGTGTGTATCTGTTAATCTCAAACTCCTAATTTATCACCCCACCCTTTCCCTTTAGGAGGCAGTTTTTACAGATGAGTTAGTCTACCTTGATGAGTCTAAGTAATTCACTCAGGTTCATACAACTTTCAAAGTAACAAAGCCAGCATTTGAACCAAGGATCATCTATTTCCAAAATCTGTTCTCTATAATATCTCTTTTATAAAGCACTTCCAACTACCCAATGCAGAGATCATGACTTAAGATGTTAAACTGCAAATAACCTGCTTAGACGAGAATGTATCTCCTCTCTCTCATGTACACGTGCGCACATGTGTGTGCACACGCACACATACACACACACACAAAATCAGCTGTGTAGAGCCCAGATCCTCATTGGCTACAGTATCTTCAAAATCGTTTCAGATGAATGATACCTATAACCAGGCAGAATCACCTCACATAATAAACATGCACTTATTTTCTAATTTTTTTCATCTATAACCTGTGTGTGTGTGTGCACACGCCTGTGTGTGTGTTAAGAGTATTGCTCAGCGTGAACACACAAGACAACTGCATTTCACAGTTGAGTCTTCAGGCAGCAATATTTTAGCAGAATGAACATCAAATCTTCCCAATGACTTGCGAGCTGTGAAAGACACTGCAGCTAACTCCAACTGTAAAAAATATATTGGCTTCAGAAGAGGAATGGCATTTGGAAGGCTATGCTTTAAAATGATGTTGGGGGAGAGCAAAATTGAAGGCTGCAGTTCTCAGAGTGAAATAATCACTTTGAGGTTCCAGGTGCAGAGCTGGAGGTGTGAGGAGAAGATCAAGGTCTCCTCTTCTGCTCATCAGATTTGCAGCAGATCCTGCAGGGAAATGCAGCTGCAAGTGGGCCTTGGCCACATCCTGGGTCAAGGCTGTGATCATGCGATTTTCCTGCCACCTTCTTCCTTCAGCTTTCTAAGATCTAGCACTGCGTAAGGTAGAAGAAGACGTCTTCCAGACCACCCAAGGCATCTTTCTCCTGAGCCACAACTGGTAGATGCGTCTTCTGCTTTGATTTCATTTGGATTAGCTCCACCTGGCATTTTAGCGTCTCTGAAAGTTTGGGATATTTTCTGCTAGATCCTCCACACTAACACCTGGTTCTGCAAAAAGTAGGTGGTCCATCATTGTTTGCTAAATACAGGACTGATTAAAATATCTACAGAGGCAAGTTACTGAGAGGTGATTTTGTAACAGCTCCAGTGAGGGTGATACCACTGGTTCCGTTTTACAGGTGGTAAAGCTGAGTCTGAAAGAGGGTAAGTGATGTGTCCAGAGAGAGTGGGGTTGGGACTCACACCCAGTCTGACAGCAGACCCTGCAGCCAACCTCAGAGGGAAACAATCCAACAGCTCCAGTGTCCTTTCCAGGAATCTGGGTCCACAGTCTCCTCCACTCCTCCTACTCATGACTACTCACAGGATAGTTAAGAAGAAAAAGAGAAGCTGATGTGCAAGTGATGAAAAAAAATTGGAGAACTGCTTCAGTAGCCATCTACCAACACTGCCACACCTCCTCTTAATTAGCAGTGAGTGCCTGGGGAGGAGGTTAGCTTTCCAAAGAGCTGGTTCACGAAAAAGCTAGGGAAACTCATTACCCCTCACCACAGGGGTTCAGGTCTCCCTCCCAACCCTCCTTAAAAGCACAGTGGGGTAACTGCAGGAGAGATAAGGAAACATAAATAACACCTGTGCTTTCTAAATGGCCCGGTCTGCACCATGCTTCTCCTTCCAGACAGGTGTCTGTAAATGCACAGAAGCCTCCTTTCCAGACCATGCAGTCAAACCAAGTCAGTTTCCATCCGTTCCTGGTACAGCAAGAAGCGAAGCAGGAACCTGACACAAAGCTGTGGATCCGGGTCGTAGAGCCCCACTGTAGTAAGAGACTCTTAGAGTTCTATAGAATTTTACAGCTCATAAAGCCTTTTCAAGTGAATGCTCTCATCCTCTTTTGAGCCTTGTAGGATAGTGAAGTGGGTGTGAGGCTCTTTTTCCCAGGGTAAGAACTCAAGACTAAGAAACATTTCAGAAGTCCCCCATCCTACAAGGGACTTGAACCCCTGCTTTGACTGTAAGCAGGGTGGACCTTGCACCATCTTCACCTCTTTAAACACTGGTGGGAAGGTCTGGTGCACTGGCTCTTCTAGGACTCTGTTAGTGAACCCTCCCCCATCAGGGAGGACTCTCTTTTCTAATAAAAACCACTAAAGAAAGCTGATATAGACACAAGGATATTTACTAGAAAGAGAAGACTGCTCTATTTCAAAGAGCTGTCAAGAGCATCTTCCTAAAGGCTTGTGAGAGGGCAGGAGGTGTTGTCCTCTTCCTCCAGTACCACTCAACTACACAGGCAGAGTGGGCAAGAGTGGGAACACACCTCCATGGCATGTTTTCAATGGCACAGAAATGTCAGTCTCCCCCTAAGTCATTAGACTGAGACTCAGGAAACTTGAGTTTCCTTCTGGTTCTGCTACTAACCAGATTTAAGACAAATCATGTAAACGTGTATCCTGGTTCTTCTGATGGGTAAAACATGAGGCTTTTTATGATCTCTTCCAGTTAAGGTGGTTGATAAAGTCTGGATAGAACTGGAAAAGGAAAAAGAAACTTGCAAAATGAATTGTAATTCAAATGAGATGTGGAACTGACATACGAATCCAAGATTCATATATCTCTGGCTCCACTCTTTCCAGTGGGAATAGATATGAAAATTCCCACTTTGAGAATTATAATCTAAGTACCTCATGTATTAATGGTAATATTGAGACATTACTAGCCCCAAATGCATTAGCAAAGGTTCAATGTGATGTTGAAGAGATAGGACCCAGAATGGTAAGATTTCATGCACTAGTGAAGGGGACAGTAAGGTCTCAATTCTGGGGTCCTGTCAAAGGAGAAAGGTCTGAATGGAGATTCCAGTGAGAACAGAGTAGGACACAATAAGGAAGGCAAAAATGGCAACTAAAGAAGAGAAGGCAATGAATGGGAAACAGACAGCATTTCAAAGCAATTTATTAAGATACCCTGATCTGTTAGTATTTCTGATAACCAGTGTAGTGCCCACAAGGAGAACAGGTAGGATATAAGATGCCCAGTTGCCAGGCCTCAGGACCCACATCCATACTGGAGACTCCACCATTAGACATTCCATTCCTGGGATCAGGTACATACCGAAATAGAAATTTGCACAGGCTGCAGCAGATGGAACCAAATCCAAAGGCGCCATGGTTAAGATGAGTGTGGTGTCCAATGTCTTTATTTGAAGCATGTCTCTCTTACAAATTAGCTGTGGAGTTCTAGACAAGTTACTGACCTCTCTGTGCCTCAGTTCCCTCATGTGTATCTATCTCATAGGGATGTTGTGGTGATTCTGAAATGATGTGTAGAACAGGTAGCACACCTTAAGCACTTAACAAATAGTATTATTATTGATAGGGTGGCTTTGAATCTCTTCTTGCAAATATGCATGTTGTTATGGTCTGAATGTTTTGTGTTCCCCCAAAATTCATATGTTGAAATCCTAACCCCCAAACATGATAGTTTTAGGAGGTGGGACTTTGGGAGGTAGTTAAGTTATGAGGGTGGAGCCCTTATGAATGGGATCAGTGCCATATATAAGAGGCTCCAAAGAAATCCTTAGACCCTTCCACCATGTGAAGACACAGTGAGAAGGTGTCAGCTATGAACCCAGAAAGAAGGCTCCCTCCAGAAGGTGACCACCCCGCTGGCTCCGTGATCTTACTTTCTAGCCTCCAGAACTTTGCACAATACATTTCTGTTGTTTCTAGCCACCCAGTCTGTGGTATTTTGTTATAGCAGCCTGAATGGGCTAAGAAACACATCTAGAGCTATGGTTCTCAAAGTACGGACAGGTGAAACACCCAAGTTATATTGCTAAATTCATGTTTGGTCTCCCTCAAAATCATAGCAATTAAATATCGTCAGAATCTTTTTTTTAAACCATAGTTTTTTTCTTTAAATATTAGTCACCTTCTACATCAACCCTAAGGCTACCTTATTTAAAAACTGATAAGTAACAGATACATAATAGAGAAATGTGTGAATTGCAGTCGATCATGGAAGCTTGTTCTTTAGTGGGCATGAATGTTCATGGGTATAATTTTCTATTGCTCCATATGACATAACCACAGATTCACTGTAACACAAGCACTAGTTTATGGAGTAAAATATAAAAAAATAATGAAATAGCTCAATATCGTATTTCCCTCCAGATGTTCCACCACCTGAACTAGTTTGAAAACCAGTGATCTAAAAATTGCCTCATTCTTTAGCTGTCCTTGCTAAAATGAAAGAAACAAATATATTGGTAAATTTGAGTTCTTTGGATTATTTCTAAAAACATGAACAAATAAATTGAGCATGCAGCTGGCCTATTAATAAAAATGTTTAAATTCATAAGTAGAACAACTCTTTTTTTTTTTTTTTTTCTCCAAAGCTAGTTTATGGGTATAGCTTTATAGAATTCTCTTTTCCCATGACACCTGCTGGATCTGGTGCTCTCTATACCATTAAGTACCAATACCATGATTTCTATTATACCATAGCAGGTGAGTGAAAAACGTGAAGCATAGACATTGCTAGCTGCCAATAAGTATTCTTAAGTGTTTTCTTCTTAAATATGCCTTTCAAGCTCACCATGACAAATTTCCATGATGCAAGCTCACTGGAGGAGATGGTGGACTAGGGGTTTAAAAGGCTTTCCCTCACTTAACATAAATAGGGCCACTCCTAACCCCTAAAGCATTTTAATCCAATTTTTTTTTTTTTTTTTTTTTTTTGCGGCACGCGGGCCTCTCACTGTTGTGGCCTCTCCCGTTGTGGAGCACAGGCTCCGGACACACAGGCTCAGCAGCCATGGCTCATGGGCCCAGCCGCTCTGCAGCATGTGGGATACTCCTGGACCGGGGCACGAACCCGTGTCCCCTGCATCGGCAGGCGGACTCTCAACCATCGCGCCACCAGGGAAACACTTAATGCAAATTTTTAAAAGTGATTCTTCTTCTTGATTGATGTAGCCCCTACCTGCCCCCTCCATAGGGCGCCTTGCACAGTATACAGCTACACAACTACATGCATACACAACTGTATGCAGTGGCCCTAAATGTAATGAGTCTAAGTTCCATCCAGAGTCTCAAGTTCATCTGCAATCAAGCACTGCCCAGTCTTCCCAGCATTATTTCCTACTGGCACTACTCTCACCTACCAGCTAGTCTCCCACCCCTACCCACCATCACCTTCCTGGGCAGGGGCCATGTAATAAAGAGCAGAAATAATGGGGTCGGATGACCTGAGTTAAACACTGGCTCTGCTTCTTAGTAACTGTGATTCCGAACAGATTACTCCACTTCTCTTCTCCTCTCTACAAAATGGCAAAGATGGTAGCCCCTATCTCAGGAAGATAAAGTGAAAAAATGCAGGTAAAGCACTGACCCATCTGCTTGGCCCATAAAAAATGCTCAGTAGATATTGCTACTGTTAATTTTTTTAATTAATTAATTTTATTTTATTTATTTTGGGCTGTGTTGGGTCTTCATTGCTGCACACAGGTTTTCTCTAGTTGCAAAGAGATGGGGCTACTCTTCATTGCAGTGCTTGGGCTTCTCATTGTGGTGGCTTCTCTTGTTGAGGAGCACGGGCTCTAGGTGTGCAGGCTTCAGTACTTGTGGTGCATGGGCTGAGATGCTCCGCAGCCTGTGGGATCTTCCTGGACCAGGGCTCGAACTAGTGTTCCTTGAATTGACAGGTGGATTCTTAATCACTGCGCCACCAGAGAAGACCCTGCTACTGTTAATCTGATCTTTTCCTTTGTCACAACTATCTCTGACTTGCTCATGACCATCCATCTTTCCAAAATCCATGGGTCCTTTGAGGACCATCCCTTTCTCCACTAACCTACTCTACACCATACTCCTGACTTTCTGATTACTTATAACATGTACCCCATACAGTTAGCACTGAATTATGTCCTGTCTTATTATTTCCTAGCAATAAAGTCTGCAAGGAATATTAGTCCTATGAAATTATCCTCAAAAAAAAAAAAGTTAATGTATTCAGCTAAGTCTGGGGGGATTGCACATTGTCTCTCTCTACTTGGAAATCACAAAACACTCAAGGGTCTGAAAAGTCCTGCAGTTAAAAAAAAAAATCTATCAAACTTTTTTTTTTTTTTGTGGTACGAGGGCCTCTCAGTGTTGTGGCCTCTCCTGTTGCGGAGCACAGGCTCCAGACGCGCAGGCTCAGCGGCCATGGCTCACAGGCCTTGCCGCTCCACGGCATGTGGGATCTTCCCGGACCGGGGCACGAACCCGCGTCCCCTGCATCGGCAGGTGGACTCTCAACCACTGCGCCACCAGGGAAGCCCCTATCAAACATTTTTAATCTCTATTTTCTCACCACTTTAAGTAAAGAAACCTTAAAACCATTAAACCTGAAACCATTAAAGGGTTTAATGTAAAATATATTAAGAGTCCAAAGAAGTAATGTGCCTCATATCACACTTTGGAGAGTTCTGCCGTATTGCTGAATCTAGTGGAGCTGCTGGGGTCTTGGGGGTGGAGAGAGGGGTGATGCCCACATCCTTCCCTGGTTTCCCCAGAGCTGCCTTCCAGAGAATTCCATGGCACCCCAGGGACTATCAAGCACAGTTCAGAAGCCGTCAACATACATTCCTTCCTATGGTCCCCAGAAAACAAGAGGAATAGTGTTATCTTTATTACAGATTAGAAAATTGTGGTTTATACTGGTCAAGATTGAATGTCCACACATCAACCAAGCAGTGTGGGCAGAACCACTTCCAAATAAAGTGCTCCTTTCACTGGGCCTTGCAGAGTTCTTTAAATGTGCAATAAACGTACATAATTCTACCTATGCTTTTGTACTGGGTGACAGCTAGGAGGAAAGAAAAGATACAAAAAGGAATCGCAGCTTCAAGTTTTCTCTCTGCTACTAAAAGTGGTGCCCTGATTATGACCCAATATTTTCAAAGCACAGTGCCCACTCCTCAGGCTGAAGAAAACCTGTACGTTGGGTGAAACTGCATTCTTTATATAGCTTTGAATTGGCATCTGCATAAGTGGCATCGATTCCAGTATCCAGTGGCTTGGCAGGTATGTCTATTTTCCCTTGACACTCACACCTCAGTCTCAGCTTTAAGATCAGGAAGGGAACTGGGGAAAAGCAGAAGTCATGAGGCAATTATGAGAGGGCGGGATAAAGTGAAACAGACATGACAAAGATGACTTTCCCTTAAATCCCAGCACAGTTCTGTACTTAAACTCCAGTATGACTCCTTCAAGATGAACCTGAGCTGGTAGCCTCAGGGGCGAGACAGCAATGGTGACAACAGCTCTCTTGTCACAGACACTACTGCCTCTAGTAGCACCAAGACGCTGACCATCACTAATCTCCAAGAGAAGCTTTTAAAATGTTTCACCACTTAGCTTGAGTGAGTGGAGAACGTTCAATAAATGTTGAAATCTTGGGGATCAGAGAAATTTTACCAAGTAGGGACTAGCCTTCCAGTGTGTATAAAAAGACTCAGGCAGGACAGGCAATTAGCCCTGGGTGGCTAGATGGAGGAGTGAAGGGGAAAGAGGTCAAAGAGGGGTTGTACACTGGTCTGATGAGGGCTGACCCTGTCCTGTAGGTAGAGGAGTATCATGAGGAGGGTGCAGACACAGCTCCATGGAGACGGAGGCCAGGAATACACACTGGATAGATCAGGGTGCACAGGAGCAGAGCTGTGATTAAATGGATATAGCACAGCTCATTGGTCTCAGCATCTGGGCAAGAAACCAGAGTTCCCTGTTCTCAGTGTAGAATTCTCTCCACTAAAGCCTACTGCATCCACAGTAGAATTCCCTTTCATCCCTCCTTTCCTTGCTCCCTCCTCCTCCTTTTTATTGCACAGACTGAGGTTCAGAATTAAGTACTTCCGTTAAATTACCTCCCAGGATTTCACGAAGAATAATAATGTGCATGTTCAATCTAAGATCAGGGAAATACTGTAGACAATGATTCAGAGCATCCATCTTCCACTTGGCCAAACTCATTTTGACGGAACTTCTCCCAGACGTGACTGAGCCAAAGTCTCCCTTAACTTGGGCCACAACTTTAGTGAAATCAAAACTACTCCTCGGGGTCTCTCAATTTTTCTCTTAGTGTAAGAGTGTTCCCTGTGACACTTACACCCCAAGCCAATGCTTAGGGATTAAAAGGTAGATCTGAAGAGCATTCTCAATAGACTTAACTAAGGAAATGAACCTATGTGGGACCATCTCCAATGCGAAGAATCAACCCAAAAGCTTCCCAAAAGATAGCATTACGAAGTCTATCTGAACCATGGAGACACTTGGAATAGTTTAGGGTTGTCACTGAGCACATTTAAAACCAACATCATTTAAAGCCTTAACATTTCTGTGAGAGGTCAACAGCTTAGAAGTAAAGAGAGATGTGTTCACAAAAGAGTACATTCTGAGTGATTTAATGAAGTAGAATCTGATGCCCAAAGCTTTGGAAAGTAACAAATGAACAGTACCCTAAAATATAGGGCAGTAGTTTTTAAACTATTTGAGAGCTATCATAGTACATTTCATTTTTGTTTTTCAAATGAAATTGTACATGGAATCACAATATATAAGGTAGATAACTGCAGAGCTGGCCTGGTGTCACCAGGCAGGACGATCCTGAGGCTGTGTCCACCGGGCGTCTTCCTCATCCTTCATCCTCAAGGCAGTTTCCTTTAACATCAGCGACCCATACAACTCAGTCTGCAAACTGCTGATCTTGTTCACCTCTCTCCCTTTACCATAGACTAGAAAGTACCCTTCGTCAGGTTAAGCAAGCACAGCCCTGGCCTTTATTCCTGTGTTTGCCAATTACTAGCCTGATCTCCAGGAGAAAAATCACCTAAATGACAACTTTTCTTTCTTCTATAAAATGTGAAGAAGAAAAGTGTGTGTGTGTGTGTGTGTGTGTGTGTGTGTGTATTTCTCAAAGATGTGTTCAGGATCAAACTAGATTTTAAAATGCCATTTTTTACACTCTAACATTTAGATAAATGTTCAATGCTGTTGGCCATACAGTTAATTCATAGAAACCTTCAAAAGAAAATAATAGAATGATAAGCCTGAGTATTATGATACAAGGAGAGAGAGAGGAAAGAAAAACAATTCTGAGTTTGGCCATAACCTTAGCGGGATATTTCATTTAGGAAATCTTCACTGAATACTTGACTGACTGAAGGGGTAATAATGACTAAGGCAGAGTTCTCATGTGTAATACAAACTCTGGGGAGAAAGCACCATCAATTACTGGTTGTCTAAATCTTCTACACACATAAACATATACACAAAAAGAAGCTGTGTAAATGGGAAACAATTTAAACCAAAACAAGGAACTCATGCCAGGTGTAAAGGTAGTGGTTTGGCTACCGTCTCCTGGAATACTGGATTAGGTCTTCTCTGCAAATGCTGTTCACTCACTGGTTAGAAGCAGCTACCAGAAGCCAGGACAGCAGCTACTCACACCTGGATGGGAGCATTTGGGGTAAATGTTGAAACCTCAGACACCTATGTCAGATGCTGACTAGCCACCTCCCCCAACACACACCTCTTTTCCCTTCAACCTCTACTCACATTCTCTTTCAACAATTTGCCACAAATGCCTCAGCAGAATGGGAGGTGCAGCTCTCAGGGGCCCTCTTGGCTCAGGGCAACTGAGAATGAGCACTTCTCCCTTTCATGGAGAATTCAAGGTCACCAGTATGTCCTCCTCCCCCATGGATTTGTGATCTTGAAGCTTTATGAAAATAGTCTTATCTCTCTGTTCTACCCCCTGCAGGAAGTACAATAATTATCTACTTGAAGGGAATGTCCATTGGGTGAGGTGGCTAGCAATGGAGGCCAAACATGAAAACAAGGCAAAAACTATCAGCAACTGCAAACAGAAAGAGTTCTTAAAAATGCTGTCCCTAAATATTAAAAGGGTGAGCTCTATTAATTCTAGATTTCTACAGCAATTGCTATTTTGTTTGCTCATTGGTTTTTCATCATCTCCCACCACCCCCTAGCAGATGTTAATTCTCCTTTGCATCAAAGGCTGTCTTTGCATTATCAGAAACTGCAAATACTCATTTAATGCCTTCACACAATGCTATAGAGCAGTGTGCATGATATAGCTGTGTCTCTCTAATTATGTGATATTTGTAAGTCAATATGACAGCAGAGAAATCATCTTTTACCACTTCCCACCATTCTCCAAAATATGTTCTTAAAGGGAACACCAGACACCCAATTCTCTAAACTTGGAACCTCAGAGTCTCTTTTGAGTCCTCTCCAACTTTGCTCTCCATGTGACTCCAGTGGTCAAGAACCAAGACGTCTTCACCCATAAATATTCTAATATCCATCCTTCCTCATAATTTCCACCCCCTTGGCCTTCTCCAGGCCCACATTATTTCTTGCCTGGATTACTGCAATGTCCTCCTAACAGGTCTCCCGGCCTTGACTCTTCCCATCTCATTCTATTCTAAACACTCTGCTGAGTTAAAATTTCCCAAGCACAACGTGAGCACTTCAGTGCATGACTACAAATGTCCTCTGGTCCCTCTGCTCACAGGAGACTTAAATGGTCAACTGCAGATAATATGATTTGCTTAATCCCTTTCTCTCTGATTTGAACGTAAGCTACATGAGCATGGGGCTTTGAATTTGAACTGCACTGGGCATGTAGTAGGTGCAGTAAGTATTTGTTTAAAGAATAAGTGAATATTAAATGGATGAATAGTTGGATGGATGGATGGATGGATGGGTGGTTGGAGGGATAAATAATGCCTCATTTAATGGTTTGTTTACAATATTAAATAGAATAATGTACATAAAAGAGCCAAGCACAGGGTCAAGTTTTGTCAAATGTTAATCCCCTCCCCTTTTTTCTCTATTAGTTTTCTTGTACTATCCCATCCCCATCTTCCAAGCATGAAAGGTTAAGACCAAACCATGGAAGTGTCATGTACTCCACCCTTTTGAATTTGTACCAGATACTGCACGCAAGGGGGAAGTGCTCGATTCTGGGTATTTAGCTTAGGAGAGATGTCCTTGGCTGATTTGTTAGGAATCAACCCTGGTGGAGAGATCCTGGAACACAAGAGGCTGCCCGCAGGTGTTAGATGGGCAGGGCTGAGGCTTGCAACAGGACAAGGATAAGGATATCCTGCACCGGGATGATGTAGAGAAGGGACAAGTTTGAGAGAGAATCCCCAGGCAGAACTGGTGGGCTGATGGGGAAGTGGGATGGAGACCACCTTTTCCACTTGTCTTCAGCGTCTCAAATTGTGCCAAAGGCTCAAGTGTCCTTCATGTCTTTTGGCTTTTTTTAACATTGAAGGTAGAAATAATGTGACTTTTGATACCAGAAAGCTAGCAACGACAAATCCTTGTAGAGAAAGCTTCCACTGCCTTTAATCACTGATGTCTTGGGGAGTGTGTACCCCTTTGGAGAGGGCAGAAATGCTAAGGAGCAGAACTCCCTAAAAGGAGAGTGTTTTAAAAGGCACTTTTTTAAAAAGCCCATTATGTGGAAAAAATCAGCTCTCTCTTAATTGCTATCTACACTGTGGTTTCTCCTGGGGGTTGGAGAGGGGAGTGGATTAAAGAAAAAGTTTTGAAGGCTATATGCATGAATATCCAAATGATATGAATTTTAATATATACTTTTTAAAGGCTTAGGCAATGATGGAAAGATACGACGGCTTTTGCTTTTATTTCTCGGTTCGATTAAAATCCCTACAAAAGTGCAATGGTTACCTCTTTGGAAACTTTGCAGAATTTTAAACTTTGGAAAGATTTTATCTTTCACAGTCACAACTCTATGCAAAAGCCTTTGGCTGCAGGAGACTGGGATTCAGATCAATGGTGTGGCAAAGGCTTTGCATGTGTTTCTGAAAGGTAGCTGGCTTGGAATGAGCACCCACCCAGTTAGAAGTGAAGCCACCTAGTTATGTAAATGAAATAGAAAGATGCATGAAATATTCCCTCATCCCAACTAGATAAGAAGACTGAGCTCTCAAAACATTATCCATAGTCAATCATTTAAGACTTTTCAGATTATCAACTACAGCATTTCCTAAAAAAAAAAAAAAAGTTCTTCCAAATATCATTGCAAATCTTATTCCCTACGCAATCCATGCTTCTGAATGGAACAGGCAACAGGCATGCATTTAAATAGAGTGGCAAAGAAATGAATCCCCAGTTTATTACAACTATTCATCTTGGCTAGTAAATGGCCTCCATATTATTCTTCCTTCATTAAAAATGGTTCATTTCCTTTGGCCTTTATTCATTGCCTAATATTCCTAATGAACTTAATGTAGCAAGTGATGTAATCAGACAAAAGAACTGTAAGAACCTTTTTCTGCCACTATAAGCAGAATTAAATCATATTTAATTAGGAATTTAGTGTTCACCAAAAGTCTCGATTAACTATTCATCACCCACACTGCTGTCTTTCTTCAGGCTTGTTCCTTTCTCCCGCTGAAGTAAGAAGAAAGCACTAGCTCTTAGGCTTCATTATCTATGTCAGACACAACCATGCACCAGGCAGGTGCCTAACTAGTCCCAACCATGGATTAGTCACCACACTGGGTGACCCTTAATCCTCCATGGCCAAGAGTGCGTGAAGTGGTGTACATGAGAGAGGAATGAGGTGACATCCATGGTAGCTGCTTTATAACCAGAGCAGAGGACAGAGTCCAGCAAGGCTGGGAAGAGTTGAGAGGCAATGGCTTCTGGATAGCTTTTGCCAAAAATAGTCACTGCCCTGTGGTAAGGATGAGAGAATTCTATTTCCAGAAAGGGAAATTGAGGATACAAAAAGGTGGCGAATAAAAAAGTCTGCCAAAACAGCATCAAGGACTTCAAGAGGGGCAAACTACAGCTGGAGAGCCTGCCTGAAAGGCAGACTTCGTGCCAGACCGCAGAGGAGCAGGAAAGGCCTGCAGGGTTTGTTTTGTTTTTGTTTGCTTTTGCTTTCTTAGCAGAAATAAACACGGTGCAAAAGGTGTTTTGAGAAACATGATTTGGTACTAAATAGTGCAGCTGGAGAAACAATAATAATTCTGCAGCTGCCTGGTCAGGAGGCAATAAGGTCTTGGACCAAGGTGGAAACGCTGAGGTACCGAAAGGGGGCTTTTACAAGAGGCCCAGTGGAGGAAGAATTGGTGATGAACTGGAAATCATTGTGGAGAGGGAAAGGAGAAAGATGGGTTAAAAACTGCTGGATGCATCTGAACCAGTTCTTACTCTGACCCTCACAATGTCTGTCTTTCCCTCCCATCAACCAGGGTGCAGCTCCACACCACCCAGCCATCATCTCAGAGTCACTCAGCTGAGCATGACTCTCCCCACACCGAGCTGGTGCAGCACATATGGGCAGCGCAGGCCACACAGCAGCTCTTCTTGGAGCGTTTCTGAGCAGGTTTCATATTGCTCTCAGCTCCTCGGGGCAGCAAGTTCTCTGCAGCATAACTATAATCACCACCATGCCCCCAAGGCCTGGTGCACATAGCACTGTAGGTGCCAGGTAAGTATTTGTAGAGAGAATAGTGAGAATTTAGCACCATAGTTGTCTTCAAGTATTTTCAATAAGGGCTAAAGTCTTGGCTCCGTGAATAAAATCTCTCCTTTATATAAGTGCTCTATAGTGACTCAGAATGATCATTTTCTGCCCAGAGCTGCTTTCTTTCTTTCTTTTTTTTTTTTTAATAAATAAAATAAATAAATTTATTTAAAAAAAAAACAATTGAAAGTGGAAATTATTATTAGAAAGTTAACAAGTACAGGAAGCGGGCAGCAGATGTGGCTAGTGTTTATTCATTTAGATGTTGCTGAATTTTTAAAATCCCTGCCAATGACCAAAATAATGATGATTTGCCCAATAAAACCATATTTTCCCTGTTCTCTTCTATACTATAGCTCCACGTGTGTGAAATTCAAGGGTAAGAGGGAAACAACATATGTATATTCCAAATAAATGCATTGGTCCCAGTTCAAGTTTAGTATCTGGTAGGAAGAGCTTTTTTTTTTTTTTTTTCCCCTTCATAATTTATTCCTCGCAGATTTCCATTCATGGGTGCATATAGACTCTTAGAATGTTAGAGCTGGCTGGATCTGTGCAGATCAGATCACTTACCCCCTTAATTCACATTTAAGGACACTGAGGAAATGACAAAGATACATTTACTAGGATTATAAATTCTAGAGCCTTTGTGCTCTAATATTCCAGAGGCTTTCTGCTAATTAAAATGTTTCCTTCCTCTAAAAAAGAAAAGTAGTCAGCAGAGTCTGAGATTTCCCCCCTTCCCTCTATAGCATTGTCAGTGTTACCCTTCAAGGCCCTGATCAAATGTCCTCTCTTCTGTGAAGTTTTGCAGCCTCAGATGAGATGAGCCATCTGAGTGTTGCAGGAAAGAAAGTGGTCTGGAGAGGATGATCACATCCCAGGTCAGAGGCAAGTCCCTGGGACAGACACTAAGTGTGGATTCTTGGCTTCACACAGGAAAGAATTCAAGAGGGAGCCATAGTAAAGTGAAAGAAGGTTTACTCAGGGAGAAACGCACTCCACAGACTCCACAGACAGAGTGTGGGCCATCTCAGAAGGCATGAGGCCCAGACTTGCTTTCTGATAAAAGTCAAACAAGCTTAAAGCAAAAAAGCCTCCATTTGATTCACATTTCTGAAGAGAGCTGAGAATCTTGGTTGATCATAACATCTACCTTCCTTGTTCTGCTTCATCATCAGACCACCAGGCAGGTACAAGACTTCTCACAGATTTCAAACATACATTCTGCTGAGTTTTCTCATTTAGTCATTGGTGAAGGTAATTCCTCCCAGGGAAGAGCCCAAACATCAAACGTCAATTTGCATAAAGGAAGAGCTCAGTAGGATGCTATTTATGCTCTGTGTCCACTAATATAATCTGTCTCGAGTATGAAGGACACCTTTACAAAAATAATTTTGTGTGGTGTTCACATATTAATAAGCTAGTGGGAGCCCAATATATAGTAAATTCATCTGACTTAGGCCAATATTTTAAGGCTTATTAAGAGACAACAGTAACTCGACAATGGAGACACAAGCATCTCAGGTATTTAGCTGGTATCTTGACGTTCTCTATGTATCTTAACAGCCAAGAGACCTTAAGACTTCAAAAGCACTGCTCATGCCCACTCCAGAATAAGCCTGAAAAAGAGAGATCCTGAACTGGTACCAAAGAGGCTGAGTATCAGAAATGAATAGTAAAAATTGGTGACTTCCTGGACAAATCAAGTCTTCACCACATAGTTGTAACTCTATATAAGTAAATTCATCTAATCAAATAGTAGCTACATCTGTATTTGAATATAGGAGGCATTCCAGAGCAAAACAAACTTTTAAAAAATTATGAATCATGTTGAATTACCCATGTGTCAGATTTCATTCATCTGTGCAGATAGTCTGGATTTGATCATCATAGAGTAAAATGATTCTAGAATATGGATGCCAGATGACTGCAAAGGGGCTAGTCTCCTTTCTCAAAGATTCCAAACCCTAGGAGGGAATGAATAAAGAAATAAGCCCCAAGGAGCTGATTAATGGGCATCCCTTCCAGAGTGATTCGTACACCACCCCTGCCTGTGTGACCATTATGGATTTATTAACATTAAAGCGATGCTATTCAAGCAGGTATCAAAACATTTTAATGTGATGGAACGCTGGATGAAATATTATTGCAACCTCTCTGCAGACTGAAACAAGCTGAGATAATTGTACTGCCAAGGAGAACAGACTCAGCCTCCAGATGTCTCTTAAGGCCCTGAGTTTTATCTTCCAAAATTGCATTATTTGATGTAATAATGGCCTAATGTCATGTTCTGAATCAGCTCCCCCCATATTGTGATACCCACTGGATACTACTGATTGCACCCCCTCTGTTCCAATACATCTTCTGAGGCTTAATCGCAGAATCAGTGAGGAATCCCAGGCTGAGGAGCTTCTGTCATTTCCTGGGCACTTCCTTGTACAGCCCTGGTTCATTGAGGGTGGGGTGGTGGTGGAGTGTGGAGATAAACAGGGTGGAGACCAAGACCCTGTTTCTCCAAAGAGTCAAGAACTGGAACAAGACAATTATTTGAGAAGATACATTAAGCACAAGAGCAACAAGTACAGACCACCAAACAAAAGTGAAATCATGTTTAGAAAATATACCAACACCCTTCCTTTGAATTTTTCTTCAGTGCAGTTTTCATTTCTGAAAAAAAAAAATTCCTACTTTCTGAATCTAGCTGTCTTTTCCTCCTATGCTATACCCCATCCTCTGTGGGCCTTCAAATCTTTTTCTATGGGACAGAAAGAAATAGAGCAGTGCCTGTCTTCAGCAAGCTTGTCACCATGGCGGGGGTCCTGTGACCGTTCATGTGATAAGTAAGCTGACCATCCAAGGCAGAGGGTGGTCACCCCCAAGTCATTTTCAGAAAGCCACTCTCTGAAGGTGGTAGTGTGTGGATAAATGTCTATGAAGTAGGGGAATAAGAGCAAAGGAGTGACAGAGTCCAGCCAGTAAAACCAGAAAGTTTTGTTTGCATATAGTCACACTTTTTTTTTTCCCATGTTTAGTACCAAGGCCATTTACTAAATGCTCCCAAGGACAGATCCGTGACCTCAAGGAGGACACTGGGTTATTTTAAACCATGATAAGCTCTCTCCTCTTGCTTATTTAGTTCTGTATGCTGCAGGAGCCTGGTGGGTGGCAGAGTTATTATACAAAGCTTCTTCTTTTTTTCTTTTTTTTTTATAACCCTAACTACCCTCCTCAGTCTCCCGAATTCCAGAGCATTTCCACCCTCAAACCTTTCTTTTCTCTATCTGTCCCCCTGAACCAGAATGTCCTTTCCCTCTTTACATATACTGACTGGTCTGGAGACTCCTGTTCAAGCTCTCCACCCCCAACCAACGGCACTGCCTTTCTATTCTAGTTTCCTAAAAAACTTGTCACTTAATCATTTACTACCTTTGTTGTTATTCCATTTCTTCACGACACTGTGTACTGCATCTTTGATGAGATCTTAAGATGCCCAAGGACAGCAAATTGAAAACTCCTGACCAGGTTTCAGTTCTTGGTAATGAATCAAGCAAAGTCTGAAGGTGTGCCAAGAGCTGTGGCTCGGCTTGGAGCTTATGTGGGATCACAAGGAATGGGGAGAATTAGAGGAGACAGAACAGGCCAATGGGTAGCATAGTGATTTTAGGGCCAGCTCTGGAAAGTCACTGGAGATACAGGGCAGGTGTAAAGACAACTTAAACACAATGCTAATGGATGTTTCTCATGGACAGGGGATTAATTTAAGAGCACATTTCTTAAATGAAATGAACCAACCTCTGTGGCTCTAAAGCTGCAGACGTAGAAGCCAGAAGGTAACCCCTCTGCTACATTATGCATGAGTTTAATATTTTTTCCTGTTCTTCCCCTCAAATAAACTGCAGAAAAGGCTTGAGAATCTGTTCAAGAGAAGTGGGGAGAAGCAAAGAACCCAGAAAGAAGGGACCAAAGAGGAACAGTTGTGAGCATAAAATTTTGCCAATTTCACAATTTGGCCAGGGCAGTTCCACATTCCACCAGATCCTCTTGGAGGGTATGAGCCAAGAGACATGGCCTTACCTTCCCTCTTCAACAGATCCACATCCAAACAGCTTCTTCAAGAATTCAAACTAACTGAAAATTTCCATTAGCCCAGTTTGGTATATCCCTATTATACTCATAAATTAGAGAAGAAAACAAATCACAAACTCAAAAGTTCTCAGTAGAATAATACAAAATGCAACAACATATCAACCGCCAGCACCATGACAATAAAATCCTAATAGAATCCTAGCAAGGTCCCTATTCAGTCCCAAATATTCTCCATATCTTACTCAAGTGATGACCCTAGCAGATGATATCAAACTAAGACAGGAAGTTAGATTCAGGCATTTTATAAAGATTCTTGTACCTATAATTGTAAAACCATCATCTGCTTAAATACAACTACCAGAAAATTCAGTTAACCAGAATACCTCATTCCTCACATATTTTGGTTCCTGGGGGTTTTACTGCCTCCATTCTGCCATATGCAACATTAAGTATGCCTAATTTTCAAAGCAGAACATATAATTATTCCTTTTGTCAATGAAAATCTTGGGTGGAAATAATCACCAATATGAACTTTGCCATTTCAGGTGGTTAGATTCAAATGAATATAAATGCTGTTCTCTGTAAATTATCTTTCTAATTTGAGGCATAAATGGGCTTTTTGCCCTCACCTTCAAGGCTTGCCTTTAATATTCTGTGAAAGATAAATTACATTATTATCTAAGGAAAGTCTGCTGAAAATTATTGAATTTTTAGTTCTAGACACTGAAGATATTTCTTATTTGACAAAGTATATCAATACTTGTCACTGACACAGAGATTGGATTTTTAAGGCATTTATGGAGCAAAAGAAACAAAACAAATTTTACCCTGGCATTCATTTTAAAGCAAAACATCTAAATAAATCAGATCTGGCTAAAACATATCTGGGGCCTTGGCTGGATTTAATTACGCATAGAATTGGCAAATCTACAGTCATAATCAACAAAGAGACAGCAGTGCTTCTCAAATCATCTCAACACTGACACATCACAGGCAGTTGACTTTCAACTACTTTGAGCCAGAGCTGATAAATGGCATGGTGGCCGCCAGAGGATTTCGCTGATTATGGGCGTTTAAAGCAACTTTCTGTATTTTAGATTTGCTCTTCCTCTTTGTGTTGCTTTTTAATGGTAGAAGAGGAATTAAGATGACTACTCACAATGACAGTGGAAACACACTTATGGTTTACTGTCTGATTCCATGCTGAGCACAATGTTCACTGCTGCATATGCACTTCATGGATTCACTTGTTTAGAACTCACAGCTCTCTGAGTTTGCTATGTTGTTCATTTCACAGATGAGAAAACCGAGTCCTAGAAGAATTAAGCCACTCGCCTAAGGTTACGAGGATAGTTCATGTGACAGAAGTACTTGAATCAGTAAGTGAAAAAAGGGTTATGTGGGAAAAAAAAGGGAGGGGAACGTAATGGAATTCAGCGGAATACTTAAATTCCATTGACAATAACTCCTTTCTTTCTTTCAAGTTTCAGTATCAGGAGATGCTAGGTACTAATCTCCCATCCCCAAATTTAGGTGCCTGAAAAATGTACTTGTCCTTCTACTGTTACAACTCAGTAGTAACAATAATAGCAAATACTTACAAAGCTCTTTTCCTGTGCCAGGCTCCATTGGTAGCACTTGATTCTTATCATCCCCATTTTACAAGGGTGGAAACTGAAGCATGGTTAATAGATTAATTTGGTTAATTTCCCCACTGTCACGTAGCTGGTAAGTGGAGGAGCAGGGATTTTGAGTGGGAATAATTTGGCTCCAAGGTCTGTTTTCTTAGCCACCGTGAATCAGTACAATTTCTTTGATCCAACTTCCTCTAACATCTGTGTTTACTGTATTCTTCCTTGTCTCAATGGAGCCACAGGAAACCTGGTGTGGTGCTCTAGGACCTTTGGTCACTTCCAGACTACTCTCGAGGGCATACAAATCGTTATATTCTGCTGCACCTTAAGGACACAGGGAGCTCTGGAAGGCTGCCTCAGTATCCCCTTGAGGGCATACCCTGAAGTCATTGTTCCCTGGGCTTGTGCTGTTCCCTAAATTTTCCCTAAAGAATGAGGCACATATCTTCCTGGATCTACCTAAGATCCTTCTGTTGTTCCATTCTTAATCCTCAGCCCGCATGCAAGAAGAGCACAGAACTTCTTCTCAGGCACACAATCAGGATCTAATCTTATTTTGCTTCCTCTCTGCCCACATCTACGAGGATCTTATTCTCATGGGTTATCCATCATGAATTTAATATCTCTGTCAGTTGCTGAGGATATGAATAGGAGGAAAGAGCTTGAAATCTCCCCTGTCCTCATTAAAATTTCAAAAGAGGCAGATAGGTCTCTACCTCCACCCAATTTATTTAGCTATGGAATTACTAGGAGACCTGGTATGGTGTCATGCTGTCACTGACCCATCTCCTGGATACCCTCGAAGTCCAGGACAGATCTTTGATTTGACTCAGCTTCCACAGAAGATTGAGAGGAACACATAAATACATAAGGGGGAAATCAGGCCCAGAGGGTTAATCCTCAAAAACTCTCAAAGGCAGGCACATCTCAGTCACTAACACTCCAGTTTTGAAGTGTTTTCCACAGAAGAGGGAACCATACTTCCATCTCAAAGCCAAGAGTAGGCTAAGAGCCTACAAACATGCACTGGGAATAAACTCAACATTATTGTTTTTTTTCTGAAACACTTAAATTTTGTTTTTTATGTATTTGGACTATAAAATCCTTAGTTTTCAAGTGTTTCTTTGAGGAATACTTCCCCATCGTTACATAGTTGGATTTAACAGGTATCACAATCACTTCTAGCAGGCTGGCTTCTTTGGCACAAAGTAGTAATGAAAGTACTATGTTTATCCAACATGCTGGAAAAATGTCAATCTGTTAGACCTTAGGCAAATAATGGTCTACAGTTAGCGGCAAAAGTATTCCTGTAACTAAATCCTTGGAACAAGTTATCCAGGGAAGAGAACTTTAACATTCAACACACTATAAATTACAATAGACATTTTTCTAAGATGTGTATGTAGGGTTTTCTTGTCTCATCTTGATTCATGAGCTTCAGACATGCAACATTTTATACAAAGAAACTTTCTTGAATATATGACTTTATCCTAGACCTAGACTCACCAACTGATTTTTCATCCCTTAGGGTCACTGAAATAAGCAGACAAATTACATATATCTTTTTAAAAATTCACTAAATGTATGAACATTAGAATCCCAATTTTGTGGGAAAGTTACTTTCCTCTTTGAGCCTTAGTGTCCTCCTTTGTAAAATCAGCTATGAAAGTACTCAGAATTCTCGTAGGATTACTTCAGGTTAAATAAAAAGACAGATGCAGAGTTCTTAGCATAGTGTCTAGTACAGAGTATGGCTCTCCAAAGAGAGAGCTAATGCATACATCCACACACACGTATGTATGTAATTCATACAGAATAGTAACACAAAGAAAGCTAAATCTACTATTTGTTTTCTGATGTAGCCCCTTAACGATCTGTGATGGGTCAATGGGTGATGTAGAGCTTAAAAGTCAGCTGCTGTATTCAGACAGACACAGTACATAGGTTTGTGGCTGCCACGATGATGTTGCTAATGATGCTGGCACTATTCTAAGCTCTTGCCTGTACCCTTTGATGGGAGAACCGAAATTACCCTACTTTGCAAATAAGGAAACGGAGACATGGAGTGTTCAAATGACTTGCCATGTCATACTGCTGGTGTACACAGCAGCTAGGATTGGAGCCTGGGTAGTCTGAGTCCACAGCACATGCTCTTAACCTTTACAAAAGGAAATGCTCCTCTCACCTGCCCATTGTCCAGTTCTCTGGATGATACAGGCAAATGCTGCTCAAAGGAAAACCAACGAAGTCCGACCTTTTGTCACCTCTCAGGAGTCAGGAAGTGATAAGCCCCATGCAGCAAGGCTGACCTGACTTCCTTCAAACCAGGGTTGTTTTGAGGACCACATAGGATAATCGTGTGCCCTAAGAATGCGACGTATTTTAGTCACACAGAAGTTGTGTGACTCTGAATCTGAACTAACTTTAAAAACAACTTAAGAGTGACTGGCATCACGGCATGTGCTGCATTTTCCACTTACAGCCACTCATCTCCAAGTGCTTCCAAGTGGACACCCACTGCTTTCCACCTTTTGACATGGTTGTGGTAGAAGTACCATTTTCAAAAATGTTAAAAAGGAGTGCATGTTGAAACA
Organism: Mesoplodon mirus; assembly: GCF_964341445.2. Lineage (NCBI taxonomy): Eukaryota > Metazoa > Chordata > Mammalia > Artiodactyla > Ziphiidae > Mesoplodon > Mesoplodon mirus. The sequence goes on along the minus strand of NC_138990.1, from coordinate 5,618,185 downwards.
AACACCTTATAACATTCCTACTATGACGAGTAGGAAGGAGGACATAAAAAGGTTGTTTATTTATTTATTAGTATTTGTGGTCTTAAACCAGGCAAATCAGTGAGACTCTACATATCTGCAATTTGTAGCTTCCATTTATTGAGGTCCTACTATGTGTCAGTTATCTTTAATCCTCAGGCTAATGTTATGTTTATTCCTTACAGCCATTTGATGAGTTAAATATTATTATCTTCCCTTTTACAGTTGAAAGAAACAGCCTGCCAGAGATTATGTAACTTGCCCAAGGTCTTGTTAAGAAGCAGAGGTGGGGTTTGAACCTAATTCTGCCTGAATACAAAACCTTCACACTGTCCTTCTATCCTATCAAGCTGCTTCAGTGAGATGCCAGAAAATTAAGACAGTGAGCAAGCTTGAGACAAGGGGATTTGAATAGAAACAGGAAGTTGGATTCTCATGAGTGGACCCTGCAGATTTCAGATCACTTTACCCCAAGTCATGCTGGTCACCCTGAGGACAGAATGGAGGACACAGAGCTTACACCCTGGCAAGCAAGGGCCAGTGCTGTGTTTACTTTTCTTGGGGAATCATGGTCTTGACTCTTGGTAGAATGACAGCTTATAGCTGGAGAAAGAAGTGGGTTCTGTGAAACACAAAACAACATATAACTCTTGGCCTGGGGCTGACAGTCCAGGAAGTATCCCTGGCCCACTCCTACACCCAAAAACTTCCACCTGGAGGCAGCAGGATTGAATCTTGTGTTTCCATTTTATCTCCACTCATCCATGAGAAGAACTCAGGAAGACCAGAGTATCTGCTATATTCCAGCTGAAATAAATCCTTAAAGACAGGATGAGGACAGAAGCCCTGAAGGTAGCATCTTTCAGGAGCAGCTTGGGTTACTCCCCTGCATCCGTGCAAAGATGGAACACTGAGTCCCCTGCCCCGTCTCACCCATCTAAACTCCTCTTCCTTTAATTCTTCTCCATCTTCTTCCCCTCAAAACCTTTCTCCAAAAGGTCTTGAGGGAAGAGGTGAATGAAACGGTAGATTGCATGTTTTGGGTAAGCAGGGATATCACTAGGCCAGGCTGGAGAGGGGGTGGCAGCAGTGGGTTTAAAAATGTAAGCAGAGGACTTCCCTGGTGGTCCTGTGGTAAAGAATCCACCTTCCAAAGCAGGGAATGCAGGTTTGATCCCTGGTCAGGGAACTAAGTTCCCACATGCCATGGGGCAACTAAGCCCGCACGCACAACTACTGAGTTCATACACCTTAACTAGAGCCCATGTGCCACAAACTACAGAGCTCATGCACTCTGGAACCCATGAGCCACAACTAGAGAAGAGAAAACCTACACACCACAACTAGAGAGAAGCCTACGCACTGCAACAAAAGATACCGCATGCATCAACGAAGATCCGGCATGCTTCAACTAAGACACAATGCAGCCAAAAATAAATAAGTAATACATCTTTAAAAAAATGTAAGCAGATAGTGAGCTTCTCCATCCCAAACCCACCTGCACGTGACTTCCTGGAGAAGTAATATATGGGGCATGCAAAAGGACAGAGGGGGGTGGAAGAAGTAGCATTCTATAATTCTATGAAATGGATCCTTTATTGAGTTCATTACAGCCTTGGAGATTCACTAAGAGACTGTCAGTGGCCCCATCTCCAGCTCTGCAGAGGACAAAATAAAAGCAAGCCACAATGCCACACAGGGTGCTGAAGGTAGGTCCAGGGACCAAGCATTCATAGCAGAGGTGTGTATCAAGTGATGGTTACAAAGTGAAGAGGAAAATCCTCCAGGCCATGAGGATGTTCTCCGTTCTCAGAGAAGGAAGCCATGGCAATATTTCCACCTTTCAGTGGTGAGCTCATTGAAGGCATTAAAGCAGCAACAGTGTCTGAGCAGGCACGGGCATTTGCTGAAAATTTAAGGGGTCTTGATAAATTTTACCAACATATTTATGATAAATTAAAATTAGATGTTAATATTTTGGCAAAAGGATCTGACACCAGTGGAGTCAAAATGTGTCCTTCAAAGAAGAACTATGCATCCCATGTATATTCACAGACATACATTAAGACAGAGGTTGGGCTTTGGGGCAGAAATAACCAGAAAGCAAATGTCTAATCTTACTTCTTCTTGCGGTATAGACAAGTGATTCCCCAAGAGAGAATAAGGGCAGATATTTGCTTTCTGATGGATACCTGGAATTCCAGCAAGTGTATGTACCTATCCTAGCCTGCACCCTGGCAGTTGTTCCCTTGCCTTGTGCCAGGTCTTCTAGGAGAGTCCTAGGAAGTTGGGTGCTTGCTGTTGGCACACGAGAGCCCAGGCAAGGCCATGCTCAGACTTCCTTTCTGCTGAGCCTGCTGCTTGCTGCTTCTGTTTCTGGTACTATCTCCACTGAAGTTAACATATACAGAAGATTAGCTTGCTTAATGAGTAACATTAATATATTGATTAATGCAACAATGCGACATCCCTTGCTTTTACCCCAACAGGTCTTTTGTTCTGCTTACATGCAGGATGACACTTCACTGCCTTACTATCAATTAAACACCTATTTACTGAGCGTCTGTGCCTAGGTCCGATACTCGACTCTGAGGAAGGTCAAGACACTCAGGAGGCTTCCACTCTGTGGAGGCAGGGTTCATACACTCAAGAAACAGGTAACTGATGATACCTGGAGTAAGGTATCCTGAGCAATGTTGAAAGGCTGGGACAGACGTGCAACTAGGAGGCACGAGTGAGGCGTCAGCATGAAGGAGGATGGTTGAGCGTCACTGGGGCTGAGGAGGTTCAGTTAAGAACTCCAGACGGGGAGTGCAGAGGTGTGGAGTGTGTAGCATCTGTAGGAGCAATGAGTTATCCACAGTGGCTCAGAGTAAGATGCATTGGAGGATCTGGATACAGACAAGCCAGCGAGATAAGCCAAAAGCAGCTTGCGAAGTGCTGTACTTGGGGTGTGAACTTGATCATGCAGGTTAGAGGTCAACAGTTTCTGTACAGAGCCAGATGGTAAATATTTTTGGCCAGACAATCTCTGCTGCAACTACTCAACTCTGCCATCATAGGGCAAAAGCAGCCATAGACAATATGTAAATGAATGGGCATGTCTGTGTTCCAATAAAACATTATTGACAAAAACAGGCAGTCAGATGGATTTGGCTTGTGGCTGGATTTTCTAATTCCTGCTGTAAGCAATGGGAAACCCTGTAAGGTTTAAGCAAGGAGATTATGACCCGACAGTGAGTATGTCACGTAGGTCACAGTGCCACTGTTTGGAGGATATACTGGAGATGAGAGGCAGAGGGAATGACCAGAAAACAATGGCAATGGGCCTCTGTATTTCTGGTAGACATCTCTGCAAGTCTAACACTCTGGTACACGTCATCTGTGCAGTGCCCCTCTCCTCTCAGGGCATCGACTCATAGCCACACTCCAGTCTCGAGTTATACAAACTAAGGCATCATTCTGAACCCAGAAGCATTTCCTAAAGGACCACACTGATAAAGATGTCTATTAAATTAAGTGCAGATTAACACAGAGCTAACTTGTAAATCTGACAGTGTGTAGGAGATGGAAAAGATGGCTTGCAAAGGAAAATGTGAAAAATCAGGGTTTGCTAAGATAAAACAGGGGCAAACATGATAAATGAGCACCATCAGCCTTTTTTTCTTTCAATATTGAAGTGAGAAAAAGGACTTGGATCAATGTTCTCATCAATGGCTCCTCTCTCTCTTCTCAGAACAAAACTAACTTGCTAAATGAGGAGATAAGAAACAACAACAACAACAAAACCCAGCCTTCCTTGAGCATCTTTCTGAAGAGCGTTTCCAGACAGAGGCTCTGCCAATCCTACTTTAATGAATACATACAAATTCTGTGGTAATTAACAACATCTACCTGCATTAATATGTTGAAGGTTCTGCAAAGAAGAATTAAATTGAATGTGCCAACTCTAAATCTACTGTTACAGGGAATTTTGTAGCAAGTCTTCATAACAGGACAAATGTAATCTTCAGTACAGCCTGAGTAGAAACTAAGATTTTGGAGTAATGAGGTTTTTTGAAAAACTGAGGGCCTGCTTTAACACACTCCAATGCAGGATGCCCCCATCTTAAGAAAGAACTATGTTCCCAATTTTTCTGTGCAATTTGAATAACGTTTTCTCTCAGAAACATGGTATAAATGTGGGTTAGTTCCCAGGCTAGCCCTTCAAAAGCTTATTTAAACCAAAAGAAAAATGAAAACAGTAGGAAGCCATGGCTTTGCAGTACTAGTAATTAAGCAAATCAAAAGCAATTAAGGTTAGAAAATCATTTTTTAAAATTTCTCTTTAAAAGAGGGAGTTTAAGGAAATAAAAGAGAGACAAAGGATTCATTTTGAGATTCTTATCAGTTTCAGCCCTCTCCTCCCTGATCATTCATTAGATCCCAGACTCACCAGCTTTCTTGCTATTCTTTGAAGACTATAAGCTTGTTCTTGCCACTGGGCCTTAATAATTACTGATCCATCAGACAGAAGCATATTTCCAAGAGATATCTGAACATCTAAATTCTTCTCATTATCAAGACCTCTTAGCCCTCTCCATGAATATATAAAAGAGACCCTCCCTAGCCCAGTCAGCATCTGTACTATCACCCTGGGTCACTTTCTTCATAGTTAATATGAAGAATTATGTTATTTGCTTTACACTTGATTTACTTGTTTACTGTCTGTCTCCTCCACACATACATAAATTGCACACAAGCAGGAACTCTGTCTTCTTTATCTTGTTAAGTGTTCAATTAAATATTTTTACTTTTGAATGGACCCTGAAGGGATGGTTGTATGGATGCTTTCCAAAGTTTCTTTATTTTGTTATTTTATGATTTTTTTTTATTTTCTCTAATATAATTTCTAATTTTCTCTAATTCTTTAATTCCAAAACCAACACTCATCCATTATTTGATATAGAGACCCAGGCCAAGAATCAGTTTTTTTTTTTAATATTTATTGATCAACACAAATAACTTGGTTTCTCATAATGTAATAATTGTGGTCAAGAAGGGGGAGAAAGAGGTAGAGAAAAGAAGGTTGAAGAAAAGTTATGCATATATCAATAGAAAAGAGCGTATTATGTTGACCCAATTCACTGCATGTCTATAAATGGCGTAAAAATGGGGGAGATCAATGGGTGGAAGCAAAATCTCCCAAAGACCAAAAAGGGAGGATCTGAGAATGGCAGAGCAAAATACTGCCATAGGCCTCCAAAGGGCATTGCTGGCACAGTGCAGAGTTGTTATTCAAAGTGTATTTTATACTGAGTAGGGAAAACTATGCTAATAGGAAGCAAAGGACATATATTGAAAGTCTACCATTAGCCAGAAACTTTACCAAGTATTTTTATATTTAATTCTTACAACAATCTTTTGAGGTTCACATTGTATTATCTTCATTTTTCCAATGAATGAAACTGAAATTCAGGTTAAATAATTTAAACCAGAAAACATTCTGAGTTATGCATCCAGATTTGAATCAAAGTTTGTCTATGAATATTTTTCCTATGACATTTCTCCAGAAAGAACATATATGAGATATTTATACTTATAAACACTATCACCAAAATTTCCAAAACAAATAATGAGCAAGTTTGATTGGGTATTTTCTTTTTAAAAAAGTAAATTTTGCTTAATAAAATTGCTTTAACTTATAATAATATCCAGTTATTCTAGGGTCTGTGAGAATAATTTTAATTATGAAAAAATTCTGCACAATGGTTGTGTTCCCCAATTGTCTCCTATAATCATCATCAGAGTTGGGCGGGGGGTTGTAATAAGAAGATTCTATAGTGAGTTACAGGCACCACATCCCTGTCCTTTCCTATTTTCATGACAAGTGAACAAATAAAACACCAGAAAATTTATTCCACAGAGCCCAAATCAGGAAAAGTAAAAAGATTAAATAGACAATTTTCCTATATTAAGTTATCTGCTGCCAGCATTGAAGATCCACTTAAATTTCCATATACCATGTCCTAACCAAGGCTGGCATGTTGCCCTCTTGTAGATGGGGCCTAAATGGGTCAATGAAGAAGCAAGTTCTCATTCCATTTCTCTGTCCACAGAATTGTGGTATCCGATGCAACCATCAGAATGCATGCAGGTGATAGATCAAACCTGAAGAAGTAGCTATGGGTATGTTATTTGATCGCTAACTCTAAAAATGTGTACTTAGACCTAAACCATGGATCTGTACCTTTGCGAGCACACCCCCCCCCCGGCCAGCTGGTGGAAGCCTCCCTGGTGGCACCAGTGGGGCAGTGCCTGAGGCCTGCTTGGTGGGCAGCTTCACAGGAGGCTTGGTGGGGCTGTGGCGGCTCCAGGTATGCAGGTCTCACCTTCTCCACGTGGCTAGGGCTAGGGGTGCATGTGCAGATGTGGAAGAAGTGGAGAGACAGAGCTCAGATTTTCTTAAGTGAGAAGTGATGTTATCTTCAGTGAAAAATTTAATGAAGGGAAAAGCTGAATAAAATATTCTATTAGAGGGCAGACAGCAGAAGCAAGAAGAAATAATCCTGCATCCTGTGGAACAAAAACCACCTTCACAGAAATATAGACAAGATGAAAAGGCAGAAGGCTATGTCCGAGATAAAGGAGCAAGATAAAACACCAGAAAAACAACTAAATGAAATGGAGATAGGCAACCTTCCAGAAAAATAATTCAGAATAATGATAGTGAGGATGACCCAGGACCTCAGAAAAAGAATGGAGGCAAAGATTGAGAAGATGCAAGAAATGTTTAACAAAGACCAAGAAAAATTAAAGAACAAACAGAGATGAACAATACAATAACTGAAATGAAAACTACACTAGAAGGAATCAATAGCAGAATAACTGAGGCAGAAGAATGGATAAGTGACCTGGAAGGCAGAATGGTGGAATTCACTGCTGCAGAGAAGAATAAAGAAAAAAGAATGAAAAGAAATGAAGACAGCCTAAGAGACCTCTGGAGCAGCATTAAACACAACATTTGCATGATAGCGGTCTGAGAAGGAGAAGAGAGATAGAGAAAGGACCCGAAAAAATACTTGAAGAGATTATAGTCAAAAACTTCCCTAATATGGGAAAAGAAATAGCCACCCAATTCCAGGAAGTGCAGAGAGTCCCATACAGGATAAACCCAAGAAGAAACATGCTGAGACATATAGTAATCAAATTGGCAAAAAGTAAAGACAAAGAAAAATTATTGAAAGCAGCAAGGGAAAAACAACAAATAACACACACAGGAACTTCCATAAGGTTAACAGCTGATTGCTCAGCAGAAACTCTACAAGCCAGAAGGCAGTGGCATAATATAGTTACAGTGATGAAAGGGAAGAACCTACAACCAATATTACTCTACCTGGCAAGGATCTCATTCAGATTCGATGGAGAAATCAAAAGCTTTACAGACAAGCAAAAGCTAAGAGAATTCAGCACCACCAAACCAGCTCTACAACAAATGCTAAAGGAACTTCTCTAAGTGGGAAACACAAGAGAAGAAAAGGACCTACAAAAACAAACCCAAAACAATTAAGAAAATGGTCATAGGAACACACATATCGATAATTACCTTAAACGTGAATGGATTAAATGCTCTAACCAAAAGACACAGGCTTCCTGAATGGATACAAAAACAAGACCCATATATATGCTGTCTATAAGACACCCACTTCAGATCTAGGCACACACACAGACTGAAAGTGAGGGGATGGAAAAAGATATTCCATGCAAATGGAACTCAAAAGAAAGCTGGAGTAGCAATACTCATATCAGATAAAATATACCTTAAATAAAGAATGTACAAGAGACAAGGAAGGACACTCCATAATGATCAAGGGATCAATCCAAGGAGAAGATATAACAATTATAAATATATATGCATCCAACATAGGAGCACCTCAATACATAAGGCAAGTGCTAACAGCTATAAAAGAGGAAATCGACAGTAACACAATAATAGTGGGGGACTTTAACACCTCACTTACACTAATGGATAGATCACCCAAAATAAAAATAAATAAGGAAACACAAGCTTTACATGACACAACAGACCAGATAGATTTAATTGATATTTATAGGACATTCCACTCTAAAACAGCAGATTACACTTTCTTCTCAAGTGCACACGGAACATTCTTCAGGATAGATCATACCTTGGGTCACAAATCAAGCCTCAGTAAATTTAAGAAAATTGAAATCATATCAAGCATCTTTTCTGACCACAGCACTATGAGATTAGAAATGAATTACAGGGAAAAAAACACAAAAAAACACAAACACATGGAGGCTAAACAATACGTTACTAAATAACCAAGAGATCACTGAAGAAATCAAAAAGGAAATCAGAAAATACCTAGAGACAAATGACAATGAAAACACGATGATCCAAAACCTATGGGATGCAGCAAAAACAGTTCTAAGAGGGAAGTTTATAGCTATACAATCCTACGTCAAGAAACAAGAAAAATCTCAAATAAACAATTTAACCTTACACCTAAAGGAACTAGATAAAGAAGGACAAACAAAACCCAAATTTAGCAGAAGGAAAGAAATCATAAACATCAGAAAGGAAATAAATGAAATAGAAACAAAGAAAACAATAGTAAAGATCATTAACACTAAAAGCTGGGTCTTTGAGAAGACAAACAAAATTGATAAGCCATTAGCCAGACTTATCAAGAAAAAGAGGGAGAGGACTCAAATCAATAAAATTAGAAATGAGAAAGGAGAAGTTACAACAGACACTGCAGAAATACAAAGCATTCTAAGAGACTAGTACAAGCAACTCTATGCCAATAAAATGGACAATGTGGAAGAAATGGACAAATTCTTAGAAAGGTATAAGCTTCCAAGGCTGAACCAGGAAGAAATAGAAAAAATGAACAGACCAATCACAAGTAATGAAATTGAAACTGTGATTTAAAATCTTCCAACAGACAAAAGTCCAGGATGCAATGGCTTCACAGGTGAACTCCATCAAACATTTAGAGAAGAGCTAACACCCATATAGAGAAGAGCTAACTCCCATACTTCTCAACCTCTTCCAAAATATTGCAGAGGAAGGAACACTCCCGAACTCATTCTATGAGGTCACCATCACCCTGATACCAAAACCAGAAAAAGATATTACAAAAAAAGAAAATTACAGACCAACAACACTGATGAATATAGATGCAAAAATCCTCAGCAAAATACTAGCAGACAGAATCCAACACACATTAAAAGGATCATACACCATGATCAAGTGGGATTTATCACAGGGATGCAAGGATTCTTCAATATATGCAAATCAATAAATGTGATACACCATATTAACAAATTGAAGAATAAAAACCATATGATCATCTCAACAGATGCAGAAAAAACTTTTGACAAAATTTAACACCAACTTATGATAAAAACTCTCCAGAAAGTGGTCATAGAGCGAACCTACCTCAACATAATAAAGAATATATATGACAAACCCACAGCAAACATCATTCTCAATGTTGAAAAACTGAAAGCATTTCCTCTAAGATCAAGAACAAGATAAGGATGTCCACTCTCTCCACTATTATTGAACATAGTTTTGGAAGTCCTAGCCATGGCAATCAGAGAAGAAAAAGAAATAAAAGGAATACAAATGGGAAAAGAAAAATTAAAACCATTAACTGTTTGCTGATGACATGATACTATACATAGAGAATCCTAAAGATGTCACCAGAAAACTACTAGAGCTAATCAATTAATTTTGTATAGTTGCAGGATACCAAATTAATGCACAGAAATCTCTTGCATTCCTATACACTAGCAATGAAAGATCAGAAAGAGAAATTAAGGAAACAATCCCATTCACCACTGCAACAAAAAGAATAAAATACCTAAGGATAAACCTACCTAAGGAGGTCAAGACCTGTACTCAGAAAACTATATGACACTGATGAAAGAAATCAAAGATGACAAAATCAGATGGAGAGATATACCATGTTCTTGGATTAGAAGAATCAATATTGTGAAAATGACTGTACTACCCAAAGCAATCTACAGATTCAATGCAATCCCTATCAAATTACCAATGGCATTTTTTTTATGGAACTAGAACAAAAAATCTTAAAATTTGTATGGAGATAGAAAAGACCCCGAATAGCCAAAACAGCCTTGAGAGAAAAAAATGGAGCTGGAGGAATCAGACTCCCTGACTTCAGACTATACTACAAAGCTACAGTAATCAAGACAATACGATACTGGCATGAAAACAGAAACATAGATCAATGGGACAAGATAGAAAGCCCAGAGATAAACCCATGCACTAATCAACTAATCTATGACAAAGGAGGCAAGAATATACAATGGAGAAAAAACAGCCTCTTCAATAAGTGGTGCTGGGAAAACTGGAGAGCTACATGTAAAAGAATGAAATTAGAACACTCCCTAACATCATACACAAAAATAAACTCAAAATGGATTAGAGACCTAAATGTAAGACTGGACACTATAAAGCTCTTCGAGGAAAACATAGGAAGAGCATTCTCTGACATAACTCACAGTAAGATCTTTTTTGATCCACCTCCTAGAGTAATGGAAATAAAAATATAAATAAACAAATGGGACCTAATGAAACTCAAAAGCTTTTGCACAGCAAAGGAAACCATAAACAAGATGAAAAGACAACCCTTTGAATGGGAGAAAATATTTGCAAATGAATCAATGGACAAAAGATTATTCTCCAAAATATATAAGCAGCTCATGCAGCTCAATATTAAAGAAACAAACAACCCAATCCAAAAATGGGCAGAAGACCTAATAGACATTTCTCCAAAGAAGACATACAGATGGCCAAGAAGCACATGAAAAGCTGCTCAACATCACTAATTATTAGAGAAATGAAAGTCAAAACTACAATGAGGTATCACCTCACACCAATTAGAATGGGCATCATCAGAAAATCTAGAAACAACAAATGCTGGAGAGGGTGTGGAGAAAAGGAAACCCTCTTGCACTGTTGGTGGGAATGTAAATTGATACAGCCACTATGGAGAACAGTATGGACGTTCCTTAAAAAACTAAAAATAGAATTACCATCTGATCTAGCAATCCCACTACTGGGCATATACCCAGAGAAAACCATAATTCAAAAAGACACATACACCCCAATGTTCACTGCAGCACTATTTACAATAGCCAGGTCATGGAAGCAACGTAAATGCCCATCGACAGATGAATGGATAAAGAAGATGTGGTACATATATGCAAAGGAATATTACTCAGTCATAAAAAGGAATGAAATTGGGTCATTTGTTGGGATGTGGATGGATCTAGAGACTGTCAAGTCAGAAAGAGAAAAACAAATATCGTATATTAACGCATATATGTGGAACCTGGAAAAATGGTACAGATGAACCAGTTTGCAGGGCAGAAATAGAGACACAGATGTAGACAACAAATGTATGGACACCAAGTGGGAAAGCAGTGGGGCGGGTGGGGGTGTGTGATGAATTGAGCGATTGGGATTGACATGTATACACTGATGTGTATAAAATTGATGACTAATAAGAACCTGCTGTATAAAAAAATTAAAATAATAAAAATGTGTACTGAAAAATGAAGCCCTGGATTTTAGATTTCTAAGCACAACATTTTTGCTCTGTTTACTTAGTTTTATACCATTTATTCTCATGCTTTACCCTGCAAAGTAAGTGCAACTCAAGCTCTTTCAAAGAAACCACGACATAAGTGAATGCATCATTTTGACAGTGGAAAATGACATAACATCTTTCAGAATCACTCCTCCATACTTGGCTGATAAATGAGCCACATCAACTCCAAATTCTATTACCAAGCAAAGACTAGTGAAAACAAGTGAGCCCATTCAGAGTATAACAAGGAAGACAGCACAGAGTATTTGACAGTTAGAAAAGGAAAATGATTGATTATTTGTTGATTTGTTAAAAATGAGCAAAGTAGAAAGTGAATTATATTACAACTTAAAGCTCTCAGTTAATTACTTATTTACCTAAGCACCACTAAAAAATGATGATTATGATGCCTTTATTCCCAAATTAATTTCTAATTGCTTATTTTTTTTCTAAAACAGGCAGCATGAAAAATTTGAATCCATACAAATTAACAAAACATACAAATAATGCACATAAAACAAATTCAGACTTACCCCCCTTTGCTTAACATTATGTTTTACCTACAAAAAATCTTTAAAATAACTTTTAAGGATGTTTACATAATTATAATGATGTTTAATATACATAAATGGCAATATCAATGTTACAGTGAGTTTTTAAATTTTAAATATGAAATTGATAAAAATAATCAGAAATCTCAGTAAAAATCCCTACAATTTCAGAGACAGAGAGTCACTAGAAGCCTAACCTGTGCCACTATAGAGCTTTGCAGCTAAAAATATTTAGATCAGTGAAGGAGGTATTATTGCCAGTTCTAATAAGTGTAATAGTCCCCTAACTTTTCTGGGCATTCAAAAAAAGAAAAATACTCAAAAAAAGGTCATGTGACCAGTTCTGGTCTATGAAATTTGGATAAAAATAATAATGTCATTTTAGGACCAAAGCAGCTTAAATCCTTATCTGACTCTCCAGGCCCTCTTGTTGACCAGGGGGAATGTGAAGCCTAGTTTTGAGATGGTGGGGTCACCGTATTGAATCAGCCTGGTAAACAGCTATGTAGAGAGTCTCCTCTGCAGAAATCTGCAGAAATTTTTGTAAGGAAGAAAAAAAAAAGTCTATTATTAATCCATCAAGATTTCGGCTGGGGACTTGCATCGTGGTGCAGTGGTTAAGAATCCACCTGCAGGGGACACGGGTTCTATCCTCAGTCTGGAAAGATCCCACATGCCACGGGGCAACTAAGCCTGTGTGCCACAACTACTAAGCTTGTGCTCTACAGCCCACGAGCCACAACTACTGAGCCCACGTGTCACAACTACTGAAGCTTACATGCCTACAGCCTGTACTCCACAACAAGAGAAGCCATTGCAATGAGAAGCCCACGTACCATAACAAAGAGTAGCCCCCACTTGCCACAACTAGAGAAAGCCCATGCACAGCAAAGAAAACCCAATGCAGTCAAAAATAAATTAAAAAAAAAATTCAGTTGTTTTTTTTATTGCAGCACAACCTCTCCCATCCCTTCTAACTGATACTGCACATTTACAGCTTTGATATTGCTTTTCTTCAGACTTGGGGACCTACCTTTGTGAGACATCTAAATTTCTAAAAGTTGCAGACAAAATAAGTTAGAGTAAATTGTTATAAAATATTCTACTTATTCCTTTACCATATGTGAGATGCTTTATCCCGATTTCTGATAGATCTTTAGTGTATTATAAAAGAAGTGAATCCTAGAATTTTTTCTTACTCTGGGAAAGACATTTATTTTATTTTATTTTTTGTAATACAAATTCTTTATTGGGTCAAATGACCATAAACAGATACTTTTCTCAATTGTAGAGCAATAAGACTTACTGGTTCTAAGATGTCAGGAAATTAGGAAGGAAAAGAAAAAGAAAATACAAATCTAGGAAAACACAGGTAATTTTCCCATCAAAAACTGGAAGGTGTGCATTAAATATGAATGAGGTATAAGTTTTGGACACTTAGAGATGGAGAAGAATTTAGAGATCATCAAATGTATCATCTCTAGCTGCAGATGAGAATATGAAGGCTCAAGTCATGTGACTTTGTCAATTTCCTAGTTAAGCTCCTACCTAGCAAAGGGGTTTGCTTTACGTTGTTGACCAGCATCTATCCAAGCCCCCTTCTTTGTACTGGGTGCTAGTAATTGATATTTAAATAACTGATCTAGAATTTATAAGTGTGCAGGACCTTATTTAATTATTTATTTATTTTTGGCTGCATTGGGTTTTCGTTGCTGTGCACTGGCTTTCTCTAGTTGTGGCGAATGGGGGTTACTCTTCATTGTGGTGCACGGGCTTCTCATTGCGGTGGCTTCTCTTGGTGCGGAGCATGGGCTCTAGGTGCACGGGCTTCAGTAGTTGTGGCACACGGACTCCGTAGTTGTGGCTTGCAGGCTCTAGAGTGCAGGCTCAGTAGTTTTGGAGCACGGGCTTAGTTGCTCCACGGCATGTGGGATCTTCCCGGACCAGGGCTCGAAACCCTGTCTCCTGTATTGGCAGGCGGATTTTTAACCGCTGTGCCAGCGGGGAAGTCCCAAGTGTGCAGGACCTTAAAGCATCATATTTCTAGCTTTTTCTTAGTTTTTTTCAAATACTTATTTTCCTTTCTTGAGTTTTCTCACTTCCTTTTTGTCTTGTCATTCTTTAGTTTCATTAGAAACCACTTCAAATTATTTCTGTAATTAGGTAGTTGTAAATAACTTAACAAATAAAATTATATAATTGCAAAGGCCCCTTCCAATTCCGACATTCTGTTTTTCTAGGGAATAGGAGACGCAAGCATTTTAGGTATTAAGTTTGACTATAACTAATTTAACCAATTCTCTATCTGCCATTATGCTCATTTGACACATGAAGGTTAAGTAATTTGCTCAAGGTTAAGTATTTTGTAAATGGTAGAGCTTATCAGTTTGAACCCAGGGAATCCATCTCTAGGTTCTTCTCACTTACTGATTATTGATTATTCTATGATACATCCCTGAGGGATGTATCTTGGATGAAAGCAGTGTCTCTAGAAAAACTCTGATAAAGTAGATATGTGGGCTATGTGCTGTTAGACCGTCATCATGATGACCTAATACTTTCTGGTTGCATCCTTAAGATGACCCTACCCCACTTAAAACACCTGCCTAAGAAAACTCAAGGCTGCCAGAAAGTCTACATCTGAAGATAGGGCCCAGTCTCCCAGCCTCTGCAGGAGGGTAAAAGCCTAACTTTGACAAGCTGCAGTTAGCAAATCCAGATGGTTTCACATGAACCAATCCCCATTCACTTCCCTGAATCTGCTCAGGATCCTGCCACTGCGCTTCCTACTCCCTCATTTAAACACCCAGTCAGCTCTACACAAGTGGGAGCCGAGTGCAGTGCTTTCCCTACTGTCAGCTACTGAATACAATCAAAACAGATTTAGCTAGTGTCCAGCTGTGTTTCTTTGATCCCCTCTCGATTCTACCACTTAAGCATTACTCAGTTCCATCCACGCTTCTCCATTCCTTCACTGCAATTCTGGTCACCATTGTCTCCCACTTGGAGTCCTGCAGCAGCCTCCTAAAGAGGTCTCGGCCCCCAGTCCTGCCTTCCTCCAAAGCACTTTCTATACAGTGCAAACTGATCAGTGCCCCCTCCCACTCCCTACTCGATGCTCTCAAAAATTGTTTGCCCTTGCTCTCAGGATATCATTCAAACCTTCTAAAATAGTCCTGTGGACAAAAAAAGGAAACAGAAATAGAGAGAAGAGATAATGAGACACCATGAAAAGATGAAGAATGAAGGACATCAAAATTAAGTGCACTTTCCTTAGGAAAAACCTAGTGGCATTTCTCCAACTGCTCCTCAAGAGTAGTTGCTGGCTCCTCCAGCTTGTGATCTACTGGACAGGCAAGACCTGGAAGCAAATGGCCAGATCTGAAACCAACTCTTGTCTTCCCTAACATCCCACTTAAGCCCTACTAGACTCGTATCAGATTGCTTGTTGCTGCTGAGCCAGAAAATGAAGGTACCTAGTTATTAAAGCTTTGGATGGCTTGAGGCTCAGAACTACTGGTGAGGGCAAGGGGTAGTGTCCCCTGATGATACTATAGGATCTACTGCCAGGGAACAATTCAATCCTCCCAACATAGCTCAGATGCAAACTTCTGACCATCAGAGGTGACAGATGAACTAGGCTCAAATGTCAAGTCACTAATGGAGACACAATCCCCAACAAAGGAAATGGGAAGGGTCACAGATATCCAAAAGTCAGAAATATCCTGATAAATAATTGTGGCAGGGCTCCTTCCACCTTACTTTGACTCAAGAAATCTATGCAGGACAAATATATGATCCAAGTATATGTAAGGTCTGGCTACCTTAGCATCATCACTAAGAAATGAATACATTACAGCAACATGGATGGACCTTCAGATTATCATACTAAGTGAAGTTAAGTCAGACAAAGACAAATATACGATATCACTTATATGTGGAATCTAAAAAAATGTACAAATGAACTTATTTATAAAACAGAAAGAGACTCACAGACATAGAAAACAAATATGTTTACCAAGGAGAAGTGGGGAGAAGGGATAAATTGAGAGTATGGGATTAACAGATGACCAATACTATCTATAAAATAGATAAACAACAAGGATTTACTGTATAGCACAAGGAACTATATTCAATATCTTGTCATAAACTATAATGGAAAAGAAAAAAAAGAATATAGATATATACATACATATGTATAACAGAATCACTTTGCTGTACACCTAAAACTAACACAGTATTGTAAATCAACTATACTTCAATAAAAAAAGAAATGAATACACACAAATTCCCTGCAATGAAAATCAACCTTTTCTTCCAGAAGAAAAAAAAAAAGAGTCTCAATGGTATAAACATTACCCAACACAAACTTCAATGAAGACTTGTTCATGTGGAACAAGGAATCAGAGGGGACTTTGCATTCTTTATTTTGGGGCCTGAATCACCTGCTGCCACCTTTCACTATAATTTCAGCTGGAGACTCCTTGCATTAATACCCTCTCTCTCCTGCACTCACCCAAGGCTGAGCACCCAGTGGGTCCCCAGTACAGACCTGTAGATAAGCTGAATCAGGGCTGGGAAGGACACAATTGCTTCTGACCAGGTAATTTTTCACATTGCAGACTGGCAAAGTTTATTGAGTCTGAAAGCACAGAAAATTAAATAATAATAATAATAATAATAACCTAGGAAAACACAAGTAATTATAAGATTTTTAAGGAGGGTTATATTTTAGGTTTCCAACAGAGAAAAACCTACATTTTTCCCCGATAGGTATTAGTCTGTTTGTATCATTATTAGTGATAATGCATATAGTTTAAAAAAACATTTTTGATGTTAGAGCAAAAGTATTTTTTTGTAAGGATAGATAGAATTGCTCTAAATCTAAGTTTCTAACAAATATAGGAATGTTAAAAATAGACACGTCTAGATGGGTCCTATTGACATTTGGCCTGAACAATCTTGTTATGGGGGTGTCATACATTATAAGACATGTAGCAGCATCCTTGGTCTCTTCCCACTAGATGCCAGTAGTACTCCTCCCCCTCAATTTTGAGAATCAAAAATGCTTCCTGACATTGCCAAATGTCCCTTGAGATGCACAGTTGCCCCTGGATCTACATGATAATTCTATCACTTATATCAAGGCAGAGTAAGAAGTAGAGTGTATGTGTGACTGCATGCACATCACTCATGCATTTATGGATTCAAATAAATTAGAGATACGTTACCCCCAATTATTTAATCAGAGCCTTCTAGCAATAAAATTCTGGAAAACATTGTCTTAAATGTATTTAGAGCACTGAAGTGCCAAGGGCTCTACTCTGTGCATTAGAAAACCAAAACCACAGGGCAGAAAGAAAAACTGGCATCTCTATAGTGCATCAGCAGAAGATTCAGTGTGTAACCAGGAGAACAATCTCATATTTAAGAAACGGTCTGGTCACAGTGCAAGACAGGAAACCACAGTGTACAGCATGCAGCACAGGACTATAAGGCTTTGCCCTTTTTCTTTCAAGAGGGCAAGTATGGCTGCCCTGCTCTGTGTTGCCATTGCTGTCCCCCAAGGGGTGGATGAACTGACTAAACTCTCTACGTCTACAAGCAAACACCTTCCCCACACCATGGGAACAGTGGGCTCTTTCACAGTATATTTTACCGTTTGAAATAATTTACTAAATGTCTCAAAACTTGACTATCTATAAACTGAGGATAAGATATTTCTCAGGGCCACTGTGAGGTTAAATTGTAATAATGTTGGAACTGTGCCAGATACAAAAGCCCTTAATAAATGCTTATAAAAATCTAAAATGTATGGAACAACTGATAAAGTCATACATAAAAGTGTTAATCCCCTGGCAAAGCCGTTCTTGAACTTGCACTGATGAAAAGGCCTGAAGGAGGCACTTCTGCTGCCAGCCAGAGCCAGTGGAGGTTCTCTTGAGTGGAGAAGCATCATGTACTCACATCTCAAGGAGGGAGGGGCACTCTGCAGCACCAGATCATGCACAATGGATCTTGATTCAATTCTAGAGTACAAATGTCTGCTACTTACTTTTTCATCAATCACCACCCATCTCTTGTTCAGCTGGCTTGAATTTCTTGCAGCACTTTAACAAGGAGGAGCAAGCAAAAATCCTTGTTATACCAGAGACACGCATTCATTATATTTCTATGGAATCATTAAAGAAACATGCTCACAGTTGAGAAAGGTTTACAGAGTTTTCCTCTCATAGGTCGGAAGAGTGAACCATGAATGATACAGTAACTCAGAATGATTCCAGTTGTGAAAAAGGTCTGAAGACCAGACTCCAGAGGAATGAGGATACCAGGGCTGGAGTTCCAAGTCTGGGTCAAACTTAAACTCATTTTGTTACCTAAGGGAAATCACTTCTTATTTATTTCAGATGATGAATGCATGTGCTCGCTACCTCACGATGGATGTTCAAAGGACAGAAAATAAGACATCTCCCACACCCTCCTCTTCATTCACTCTGCTCCAAGCTCTCTGGCCTTCTTGCTGTTCCTGAACACCTTGGGCCTCAGGGCCTTTGCACTTGCTATTCCCTCTGCCTGGCCAGATGCTCCTTCCTCCAGATATCTGCCTGAAAAGTCATCCCAGTGATGCCTTTTGGAGCTTCCTGATCTAAATATCAACCTCAGTCCTGACACCTCATTTGCTTAGTTTGACTCCTTTCTGGTTTAGTTTCTTCTCCTTAGTATTTTTGCTATTTAATATTGTATATGTTTTATTTCTTTATATTTTTATTATCTGTTTCCCACACTAAAATAGAAGCTCCCAACAATAGAAGTTTTTGTCTGTTTTGTTCAGCTTTTGCCTAAGAGTGCCTGACACATAGTAGGCCTTTAATTAAAATACACTCAAAAATACATGTGAACGTGAGTCTAATTAATAACATTACACAGAAAAAAAAATCGTAACTCCCTCCAACTTCAAACTTTCCTTTGGCTATGAATTATGCAGAGGAATGATGGTGAAGACTGAAGATCAAGAATTTAAGTGTGGTCTGTTTGAGATTTGGTTAGAGACAATAAATTATTTTGGTAGAAGTAGACATGCTTAGGTCCAGTACTGTGGTCAAGTTCTATGTCTTAAGTCACAATGAAACTGGTACCCCAAAACAGATGTGTTGATCCTTCTAGCTTTGAAAATTCCACATGTATCTATTTGCTTCTAAGAGCAATCAGCATTTGATCTTTTTCATGCAAGGATTGGGCTCTATCTTTAGCTCAAGTTCTTATATTTTATGTTCACAGGTAGGTTTCTATGAGTATCCCCATTTACAGATTGGTAAACTGAGGATAAAATAAAGAAACGAGGTTACATAAATTTCCCAAAGTGATAAAAGTTTATTAATTTTTACTTATTTTCACCTGAGTATATCTTACTCCTCTTGTTAACAAGTTCAGATTTTTTTTCCAATAAATCTCAGTTCTGCCACTTTCTCACTGTCTGTTCTCAAGCAACGTATTTTATATTTGTGACCCTTTTGTTTGCTCCTGTACATGGAAGTGATAGTAATGCCTACAGCTTGCAAATACCTGAAAGAGTGTAGCTATTAGTATCTCCTCATCCTCCTGCCGACTTACAACATTTCCTCAAGGCCACCTTCACTTCAAGAGACATCTACAAATTCCAGAGGATGTCCTTCAGCCTGCAGGCCTGCCTTCCTTTGCTTGTGCGTCTTAAAGAGAGTGCTAGCATCAACCACTGATTTCAATCAGAATAGGGGGAGAAAAAAAAGGCTTAAAAAGAGAAAGGGAGATTAAAATATCTGAATTTGAAAGAAAGTGCCAAAAACATCAGAAGGGCAGTAATCTTTTAGCGTTACATGGAAAGGAAAATAGAGAATTTATTTCAGGGCAATTAAAAAAAAATATTTTTTTCTCTTTTGAATTAAGCTGCCACGTGGCCTCTCGTTCTCTCTCTCTCTCAATGGAAATTTGAGGGAAAGTTTCCCAAATAATTTTAGATCAATCATGAGTTCATATGGTTTTGACATCATAACTCTTGTCATGTTACCATGCCAACAGGCAGTGAGGAACTAAAAGCTTTCCAAAGATATGGAAATCATGGGCTTAGATGTGATTCAGTTCTCTGTGGGGTGAACACTAACAATATCACCGACTATAAATAACAAGGGCTGCCATAGCACCCTCTCACCCACTTTCCCTTGTTTCTTTCAGTGAGCACTGAAAATATGTGATCTATTTTGGAAACAAAACCTGAAGCTCCACTTCCCTAAATGGACACCCTGCATGTAGTAAAAGTTACACGACTCTTTATTGCCACTCTTGGAATAAACTACCATGTTAATCTAGGCACCCCCAGCTCTTACTCATGTGCAACTTAACCCCAGCATATCCAATTTTTACTCCTTCATTTGCACTTAGAGGTAAGGATGTGTACATGTTTGAGTACAATTTCCCTATGCTGTGGAAAGCATGTAAGTTAAAGTGCCTATAACAAAGGGGTGCACACACCAGAATTAGAACAGACTATACTTTGGTCACTCTTGCTCTTAAAAATACCCACAGAATAAACGTGCCAACTTGTCCGATATGTGCTATGTTTCTATTCACTAATCTTGCTTGCCAGTTTGTCTTTGTTTTGGTTTCTGTTGAACTTCTGGGGTATCAGGTACTACTTCTACAGAGCAGAAGCAGAAACTGTATCTTCTCTGTTTTGACCCTAGTGCTGAATAGATGGTAATAAAATTTATGCTTCATGGATTCTTAGATGATAGCAAAAAACAATGAAAAAATGTTTTGCTGTCTTCATGTGGTAGACACTTAGCTTCAAGCAATTACTGTGAACCATTCCTGCTGGCTTTCATGCCCTTGTGTGGTCCCCTCCCTTGAATTTGGCCAGTCCTATGACCTGCTTTAACCAAAGAATGCTTTGGAAGTCATGGTGTGCCAGTTTGGAGGCTGCACCTTAAGGAGTCCTGGCATCTCCTGCCTTTGTGCTTCAAGAAGCCCAAGGGAGCCCTGAAGTGAGGTCATGTGGAAAACACTGAAGTGCCCAACCAATAGCCCCAGCTGAGAATTAAGCCAGAAGCCACAACCAACTTCCAAGCCATGCAGGCAAGGTCACTTTGGATGGACCTCTGGGCCTAGTAATACCGCCCAGGCTGACACACAGATGAGCTGTCCCCACCAACCTCTGTCCAAACTGCAGAACTGTAGTTATTTTAAGCCACAAAGTTTTGGAAAAATTTGTTTCATGAAACTAGGAGATCATGAGTATATTTATTAAGGAAGAGGTACAGAAAAACGAACCTGAGTTCAAATCCCTGTGACATCCCTTTGGTGTGATTTAGGAGTATACTAAAGCCCCAACTCCAACATCTGAGAAGAAGGGTAAACAGTAATACCAAAGTCATTGGAGGTTGAAAGGAGTAAATGAGGTCATCCATGTAAAATACTTAACATAGCACCTACCTAAGGATAAGCACTAATACTGGCTATCATGTATAGTGTTTATCTAGGCACTGTGGAGAAAACAAAAGTTCAATTTCCAGGCATTCATTTAATATGGGAAATAATATACATATGTGAAGTGATGAACAAATAATTAATATAAGGAAGGATGATGATATTAATGATGATACCATTTTATATGTGTTTTAAGGAAGAGAAAAGAGATGAGGCCAAAGAAAATATATTTTCAAGTGGAAGGTGAGGGTAAGGACATGCCTGTGCATATCTTTTTTGAATTTCAAAAAAAAAAAAAAAAAAAAAAAAAACACTGAACAAAGGACTAGAGAACTAAAAGTCATGTCTGTTATCCTTATTAGTCAGTCTTCAGCCAACAGATAATAAAGGGTTAAGGAACCCAGGGTGGGGCTGCCTAAATGCCTGGCATTCTGCATCTTTTCAAACAGAAGAAACTAAATTCTTGGGCCAGTGTTCCCAGCCCAATATCAGTTAGACTACAGAAGCCATTTGTGTAAATGTCCTTGCTAAATTGACAGAATCTAGGAATAAGGCCAAGATGTTCCACAGATGCATTAATCTTGGACAGAAATAATGCTGCTAAATCTCAGTACCTCCTGAAGTCTTCCCCTCTCTGAGTAGTGATTTCTCCCATACTCCCAGGTCTGCCCTCCATGTGTGACTTTCAATTTTTTTTAGATGTTTACACCTAGATTTTACATTTAGTTTTCATCAGAGGATGAAAGGATGTCAAATTGCTTTCCTCATAGTAATTTACTGGAACCCTCAACCCTCCAGTATGGCCTGCCAACTATTATTATTGGATCTAACACCCGACAGAATAGAATTCCTAGGGAAATCCTCCCAGTTGCAAATGGAAGGTGGAAATATACTTAATGTAGATGTTGTGGATCCAGGAATTGGCTTGGAAACAACGTTCCTTTTCTCCATATGGGCAAAGCATGCAACCCAGTAAGTGGCAGCAATGGCCACCTTGGCCCATTCAGGGTATAGCAGAAGAAATTAAGAGGTTGAGTGTTTATTGACTAAATTACAATAGGTACCCTTCAAGCCCAGGCATATTTGGAATTATGTTCCAGAAGAAAGACAGGTACTTGAATACAATAAACATAGATAGAATTTCTTCCCCAAGGCATTTTGAAAAGAGAGAGGTCTCAAGCAGCCACACAACAGTGGAGTGGAAATGCACCCATGATCTAGCAGGATATTGGCATGGATGTAAAGCCTGTTGATTGTTGGGAAAGCCCTTCACTTTGTCTTCCCTCACTGCCTTCCTCCTATTCCCAGGAGGCCCCTTTTGCACCTGAAATCTCTTTCTCTAGGCTGCTCTTCTCAGAATATATTAATTCACCATGTTCCAAGAAAGGACTTAATTCATGAGGCCCTAAACTCTTGCTACTGCTAAGATTATACATATTTGCTACAGAAACCTAAACCTTTAACAAACTCAAATATAGTAATAGTAGAATACCAGCCACCTTCCATTTAGTAAGTTATTTCCACCTACTCTGAAGCTAACTCTTGCTCATGCCAGATATATGTACTCATTTGTCAATAAACCCAAAAAATTGGAATGGTGTATAATCTTAGAAACCACAAAGCCGGACAATATCTTGCACTGAAAACTTGAAAAGCTGTCCCATTTTAGTTGATTGTACACAGAGATGAATATTGTACTTTCAATAATCACTGGCCAAGAGTGAAAGGCAAAGGAGTGAAAGGAAGGCAGACAGGGTAAGAGCACAGCAGAGGTAGGTTCCTGAGAGCTCAGGAGACCCGTATCAGGGTGTTGCAGCTCCAGGCTAGAGAAGCAATAAGAGTGTCTTTATCTGCCTCTATGTGGCCTCCTTAAACATCCATCTCCAAGTAATTTACTTATGGTCTTCTCTCATGGTATTTGGAAGCATTTCTATATCTGGAATAAGGGTTTGAAAAGCAGGATAAAAGAAAACTGTAACGTCTTTATTTTGGACCCCTTTTATTGACAGCTTTATTGAAATGGACTGGATGGAGGGACAGTCCTCTCCTTAGCCACTTTCTTATGCAAAGTGTTTGGTTAATTAGCTTAATCAAGAAAAAACTGATATAATTTGCAGTCCTTGAATTTCAAAAGAGTTATCTTTAGAACATGGGGCTCACAAAAGAGGCATGAGAGACAGTTGGTTTAGTTTGTTGTTCCCTAAAATACTGAGCTCCATCCATAGTCAGTTGCCTAAAAAATGTGTGTCCTTCTTGTTCACATCAGAATTTGGGTTTTTTTTTGTGTGAATTTAGTGGCTTAAACTGGATTCAGCATTTGTTGTCCTTGCTGTACAAGGAAAGAAAGGATGCTGTAGTCATTTGACTTGGCTCCTGAAGTCAACAGTCTGAACTGTACAACCAGTTCTGTCACTTAATAGATAGTGTGACTGTGGACCAACTACTTAACCTTCCTGAGCCCACTTCATCAGTAAGGTAAGGGTAATCACAGAACCTGTCTCCAAGGGCTATTAAGAGTATAAATTTGACTATGCTCAACTCTTTCTCTAACACACAGAAAGCACCTAAAAAATGTTAGCTATCATTATTATTTAAATCATTGACAAATATAAAATCAGAAGAGTATTTTTTTTTCAGAAAGAGTTTGTATCTCAAAAAAAATTTTTTTTAAGAAAGCAATGTAACCTTCCACTGTTAAAGAAGGAATTTGTTTCAGGAAGACAAAGAAGAAAATAATTTTGCAGAACCGAGGGAGAAACAGATCAGGTATATTAAGACATGGGCCTTGCAAACTTAGGGATCAGTGTCAGATATGTTCCCCAAGATGGGTTCTGTACCATGGCATAATTGCACAGGCCAGGATGCAGGGAAGACAAAGCAGGTCTTTGGGAAGAGCAAACAATTGAAAATGACTAACAAAGACTGATATATGGATCTCTCACTGTTTCTGGGGAAAAACTACAATGCATGGCAGACAAATCCCAGGCAGGAAAGAAACACCCAGTTCCACCTGGGCTATGTATGAATGTTGCAAGAAGATAAAATCCAAGGAAGCTCAAGTTGGGGAGTGAGAAATGGGTACTTTGGGAGGTCCAGGCAGTGACTTAATGTCAAGGCTTAATGTCAAGTGTAGGTCTAGTTGCTGGGAGAAGGCTAATTGGAAGCAAGGCTGCCAGAATCTCTGTGTGAAGGGAAGGATCTAGATAAGTGAAAACCACTCAGGATCTAGAAGGATGAGCAAACAAGACCTTGAGGTAGAATGAAGCTGGACATATAGAATTAATGTCATTCCATATACTCCAAGCTCAACTTGGGGATAATTGGGAAGCTGCTGTTCAAATGAAGCTGAGAGGTCCATAATCTTCTAAGGACCTCATCTCTTTGGGTTAGAGCAGTTGGTTGTTATTTCTAAAATCCCAGCCACAGTAAGAGAGGAAACCTGATGCTCTGGTAGGCTGGGCTGCCAGTGGCAGAGGAGAGATGGGGCAGCTGCAGATGACCAGTGATATCTGGGATATGACTGGGACAAGGAAGGAAGTCAAAGTCTAAAAGAAGAATAAATACACCATAGAAATACTGGAACTTCAACTCCCTAAAAAAGGCAAAGACGAACATGTGACAGAACTAACGTAAAGATAATAAATCACCAGACAAAGTGAAAGTTTTGGCACTTAGACTTTTATTTTCTTCGTATGTGACTTTATTTTGTATGATTTTTATTTAAAACTATTGTATTTGTTATTGTATTCTTTCACTCTATATATAGTCACTATTTTAAAGCATCTGGCAATATTCCATTTCCAGGGGATATAGCAGTGAACAAATTCCCTGCCCTAATTAATGATGTGTTTTACCAGGAATGTTCTATAAGTGGTCACACTGTCAGCCTGCTTGCTGAGGCCGAAACTGACCAGGATGTGAAGCAGAAGCTCCAGTTAACTCTAGATGGGCAGGTGATAGGAATAAAATCTATTTTTTAAGTGGAGATAAAATTCACGTAACATAAAGGTCACCATTTTAAAGTGAACAATTCAGTGGCATTTAGTACATTCATAATGCTGTGCAACCATCACTTCTAACCAGTTCCAAAATATTTTCATCACTCCAGAGACCCCATACCCATTGAGAGAATGTTCCTCATTTCTCCCTTACCCCAGCACCTGGTAACCACCACCCTACATTCTGTCTCCATGGATTTACCTCCTCTGGATATTTTATTTAAAAGGAACCATATAAGATATGGCCTTTTGTGTCCAATTTCTTTCACTTAGCATAATGTTTTACAGGTCCATCCACATTGTAGCATATACCAGTTCTCCATTCTTTTTTAATGGCTAAGTAATATTCTACTGCATAAATATACCATTATTTATTTATCCACTTATGTGCTGATAGACATTTGGGTTGTTTCTACCTTTTGGCTACTGTGAATTTTGCTGCTAAGAACATGTGTGTGCACGTGTTTGACTACCTGTTTTCAATTCTTGGGATATATATCTAGAAGTGGAATTACTGAGTCATACAGCAATTCTGCATTTAACTTTCAAGGTAACTCTGTTGTTTTAAGAGAGATTGTATGTTAATGTGGGATAAACTAGTTCATCTTGATTGATCCACCGTGGTACGGCATTGGGATTTTACTCCGTAGGGTTTGGATGGAAAAATGATATGCTATTATACGTATTTGTTAAAGGTCATCCTAGCTCCTATTTGAAGAACTGACCACTATGAGGTAAGAGAGGAAGCAGAAAGACCAGTGAGAAGTTCTTACAGAACTTTAGTGGCTGACACAGTTGGTACTGGTAAGTAGGATAAGACAGGGATATTTTGAAGGAAGAGCCTGTAGTACCTACAGGTGGACTGGATGTAAGGAATAAGGCAAAGGGAGGTAAGCAGGACTTGTAGGTGTGGTGCCTGGGCAACTGGATGGTGCATGTACTGAGATAGGGAGGATCAGGGCAGGACAGGTTGAGAGGAAGCAGGCTTGAGTAGAGAGAACAGTGATTCAGTTTAGACATATGAAGTTTGAGCTGCCTATTGGACAACACTCTAGAGATCTCAAATATGCAGTCAACAGACACACACACACACACACACACACACACACACACACACAGGAGCTCAGGGGAGAAATCAGGGATGTAGTTATAAAGTTGAAAGTAATTAAGTGAATTTCTGAGGAATGAGTATAGAGGGAATAGAGCCTGGGTACTCCACAATTTAGAAGTCAGAAGCAGAAGAAGCTCCAGGAAAGTGAGGCTGGAAGGAATGCTTGGTATGGTAGGGAAAAAATACAGAAGAGTGTGGTGTTAAGGGGGAGAGGGTTAAGACAAGTTAGTTAATTAGTTTCCATAAAGGCATAGTAGTCCCGTGGCTTGAAAAATCACAGAGATAAAAGTCAAAAAGATATGATGGGCAGATATGGCAAGATGGAGTTCATCAATGCATTGAAAAGAAAAATTATCATGGAATTGCAAGTACTAAAATAATTTTGATTTCTTTCTCCCTTCTTTTCCTTCTTTTCCTCCTTCTTTCTTTCTTTCCTTCCTTCCCTGCACACAGGTATGTTATTTTCCTGGGGGCTGTTAGAGTCAATGATGTAGGTGTAGAAATTCCAATTAAACTATGTATATAAAATACAAGTATAGAGAACATAACCACCAAGTACTAGCCAAATAAAGAAATACCAGTCTAAGGGAGAAAATAAAATACATGCCCTTTTGAACATGGCCCCAAATCTCAGTAAATTATTTGAAAATAACTCACCATAGAAAAATTAATAGATTACTAATGACTCTTTGGATATGAATGACAACAAATGTGCCTAGAATTTCATTGGCAGGAAAAATAATATATGTATTTATGATCCCATTACATATATCCACCAATTCTTTTATTTTTAGATGTTCTGAGACACCAATATCCTCATTGTTAAAACTATTATAAGTCGATTTTAATAGACAGCATGTATTAGGAACATCTACCATAAATGACTCAATAGTTAAAACATTATTTATGACTATAAAATCATGTTCAATATGTCAAATCCGTATGGTAGAGTTCAGAAAAAATATTGATTTGAAATTGTGGAAAATGTTTTCAACGTTTAAACTAATCATGAGAGAATTCTGACCCACAGAGCCCATGTAACATTCTCAAGGGAATTCTGATTATTTCAAAAATTTGTAGTGTAGCACATGCCAAGCCATGCTAAATATCATGCAGCCTGGCAGAAAAGGTTGCATTTCACATCCAGTGTCATTCAGCTTGAGCTCTCTTTTAGCTGGTGCCCTCCTCCAATGCGTTACAGGGAGTGCTTGTCACTTACATGCCATAAAATCATGAACAGACAAGCAAGTGAAAACGACTCCTCAAAGAGTGACTTGAACAGAGAAAATAAATTCTTGGAATTAACAATGCTTTGATATGCCATTCAAGTCCAGGGATTTCATTCTGTCAATTTCTAAAAAAGATCATACTAAAAGGGAGTTTTATATACAGTCAAGCCACTTAGTGTGGCTTGCTGAAGTCAAATGTTGGCATCCCGCCCATATGTAGCTTGAGTTAGACCATGTCATTTATTTTAGATTAGAGAGGCTGGGAAAAAGAGCTCTTCCGGTCATCATGTAGGTTTCACGCATCTAATTCTCACCTTTTCTGAGACTGGTCAGGTAAAATGAAGAGGAGAGATGAGGTTGGTGAGGATGGGAGGAATGAGGGATAGCCCAGGGTGAACAAGATGATCTTGTACCAAGTGAGTCTGCATAACAATGCTATTTGTAACCATCTCCATGTTTCCCCAGTAACTTTCATAGTTTGTCTATTTGCATCATCTGGAGAATCACCTTAACTCTCTCATATGTATTCTTTAGTAGAAAGCATGGTATAAGTCACATCTTTCATAAACCAGAACCTATTAACGTTTGGATTATTAGAGCAAAAGAAAGATTTTGATGACATTTTTGAAAGAAAAACTTTGTAAAAGAATTTTCTTTTTCCTCATGAGTTGGTAAAAGAGGAAAAGTAATATATTTCGCTGGATAAGTTTTTTCAAACCTAAATTTGAATGTTGGTTCTGCCATTAATGAATTTAAACATAATGTGAAGATCATGGGTAAAGGCCTTAAATTCTATGAGCCTTAGATGTCTCATCTGAAAAATGAGATAATGTCCACATATTAGGGTCATTGTATGAATTAGATTAAATGACTGTGAAGATCCTGGCATATGGCAGAGGGTCAGGACACATTAATTTCCTCCTTCTTTCCATAAAATCAACCTAATTTGACAGAGAAAAGAATAGAAGATAAGGGAAAATCATAAGGTGGGATTTCTGAACGAATCCACTTGCCCTACAGGTATTCTGGGCTATATTCTGTCTGCAGAGTGTACAGACTTATAACTGATGGCCCCTGGAACACCCAAGGGTATTTTTCACTGGCTTGATGCTAAATTCTACTTCATTCAAAGGCTGATCCCTACCTTCCTGGAATCACCAGCAATAACAAAGGTTTAGGTAGGCACAGCTCTATACAGATGCAGAAATAGAAACACGGCTAAACATCAGTCAGGAAGATAAGTGATGAAATTTCCAACAGTCCACTAAGCAGGGGTTGGCTGTGCTTTGTTACATCATTTAGATCATTTCTATGGACAAAGGTAAGGTGCATTAGCACTGAATCATAAGGGAAATGGGAATTTTGTGGCAAGGGAAATGGGAATTTTGTGGCAAGGGAAATGGGAATTTTGTGGCAAGAAAATTATTTAGCCCACTGTTTTGGGGGGATAAGGTGGATGGGCTGGCCCCTGTGGAATGTGCCCTGTGGCCCACATGACAGCCGTGACTATTTCTCCTGGCAGCAAAGACAGGACTGCTCAATGGCCATTAAAGTGACCTTCTCAGGTAAGGGTGACAAATAGCAGTTGGGTTCCTACTAGCATCGACAACAGTGAGTAACTGACGGTGGCTGTCAGGAATTTGGTGCTGAGGTGCATTCCATGGTTTAATAAAAAAAAAATTCTGCAATCAATTAGTGATGTCTGGCAGGGCCCCTAAAATGGAATGGGGCAGCACAAGCACATCACATATGTCCTCCCTGGTTTAGGGCCCTTACTGTGCAAGGGCTGACCTAGACTGTGGTCCTGGAATTAGCCCTCCATCAGCAGCACCCCAGCCTGATGAGAGAATGGAAAGCGCTGGGCTGCTGAATATGGACATGTCCCCACTTCACTGACAAGGATGGCAGTCACACAATAGAAATGAGCACATATATGCTTTAGGAGAAATGTGGGACTATGGGACACTTTGTTTCCAAAATTAAATTGGACATTGTCAGACATTCATTTAGAACACAAGCTTCCAGGCACTATGTGAAATATAAAATCTGTGCAACATTGATTCATTGTAAGAGCAGTCAAATCTCTACAGCCAGGCCCATGTGCACCAGCAGTACGAGCTGCAATCACATCCGTCAGACGGTGTGAGCGGCCCACCAACTGCAACTCAGCCACTCTGAGACCCACCTCCTTGCCAGTACAGCTGGGTTTCAACTGTGCTGGGGGTTAATAAAGCATTTAATAAGCAACATGAAACACCTAAAACAAAGCAAAACTGAACAACCGAGCCTCTGGTTATTAATCAATTAATGCACCTTGGTTTTTGACAAATAGAAAAAAAAATGACAGAAAATGTAGACAGTTTCAATCCAGACTCCAAAAAATAAAAGAGTAAAGATGCACCTTTGGAAGAAAGCTATTTGTCTAGGGTATGGCTTTGATCTTGTGGCTTCAGAATTGCCCACTTTTTGACAGAAACAGACCCAAAGCTCATTACTGTGAGTTTACATCCCAGCACTCACAGGTACATTTATATTACAGCTGCTGAGGCTCCAGGTCAGATGGCTGGACTAATTAAGAAGTTTGCTAGCTGACCAGGGTCCTCCCATTTTAATCCCTTCAAGGTCAACCCACAAGAATGCAAACAGGGAAGCTTTAAGGTAGACCCTGTCTACCTATTCCCTGATTTGCATATTGTTCTCAAACCCTTGTCATTGAAATCAGAAACCTCACTTTGCCTGGTGGGTCACTGAGCTCTTTCCCACGATGGCCCTCTGTGATGCTTGAGTGTTGATGGGTTAGCCATGCCTTAGGCACTGAGGGACATAGTGCTTGGAGCTGTAAATGGCAGGGCTGGGGCTAGAGAGAGATAAAGGTAGCAGGAACTGATGGTTCACATGTCAAGAGTTTGCACAGGTAAGTGTCCAGCACAGAGTAGAAGCCTAGGAAATTCTAGTCTGACACACACTAGCACAGTGTACTATGATGAGCCTACAGCTCCCCATCTTATTTTTTTAAAGCTCACTATTTTAGAGATAATATATCTTGAGATTTGCAAACAGAAATTCTTATCTTCCTATTCTACTCTTTACTCTGTAATCAAATATACCCACAACTTAATTCAAACAAGGAAAAATCTAAATTCTAGCAATGAGGTTTTAGGCCTACATCTTATCTTGTTATTATCTCTAGATTTGATGTATGAAATCAAAGAAAATAAAAATGTAATCTAAAAATGTTTATGCTTATATTTGTTTTAGTCACGATTTGAACAATTCAATGCATTTAAATTATAAAAACCTTCATTCTCCAGTATAAATGAGAAGAAAATAAATTGATGTTGTCATTTAAAAAAAAAAAAAAAACAGGTATGGTGTTGATTTTCCATTTCTAAAGATCCTCCTTTTGAGGCCACCGTGGTTATGTAAAGGTGACTGCATCACCCAGTGATGACTGAATTGGGAGCTCCTGCAAATACATGCTTGTCCTTTAGCGCTCAGCAGGCTGTAATTCACCCTCATGGGCCAGTGAAATGACTTATACTGCTTAGGGTTCAAAGCCGAGTCCTTGCTTATCACTCCAGTCAAACAATTTCATTTCTATCAGTTGGTGGTTGTACTTCAGATTTTATGTATCCAATGGGTCTAGTGAAATTTTATTACCCTGCAATACAACAAGAAGAAAAAAGCTCTGGGGGAAAAAAAAATCAATATAATGTTTAAGGTCTTTGTTACCGTTATAACCTCCAGTGTTCTTTTACATATAAACTAATAAATCAACCTTTTAAGGGAAGTTCCATTCCTCAATTCTTGCTCAATACGAGGTGCTAAGTCTGATTATATAAATGATCAAGAAGCAGCTAATGGTTTTGCTACCTGAACAGGCACAGTTAAAGTAGAATCAATCACAGGACAAGGATATTGTTTGCAGGTGTTTTCTCCTTGTTAGCACATGGTAACCAGTTGTTACCAGATGAAGGTAGCCACTTAAAAAAAGTAGAGGGCTTTTATAAACAATATTGTGTTTGTCTGAATTTGCACATGCGTGGAAATTAGATTAAACATTTCAACCATCAAATTCCTTACTAGTGGCCACTTCTCAATTGCATGAGATGTAGTCATTGTAACTTTACAGTTGAATCAGAAGAATTACAAGACAATCTTTCCTGCAACCTTCAAGAGAATGGCTTTTTCTTATGTCAGGATCTTGGATATATGACTTTAGTAGATTTTCCCTAGTGGATTTTAAGAAGTAGATATGAAGATACTAAATATTATAATAAAACTAAAATGAAGTTCTACTCATTTCAGTAATGAATATATCTTTTCTCATAAATGTCTTTGTCCTAGGACACACTGAGGACTGGTAAACTAAATTCAGAATCTTTTCAGCATGAATTAACATCATGTAGCCAATTTGAATATTCTGCATTAAACTAAATTAAATGAGAAACAGGTTTGGGGAAGAAGTTTATCTATCACGAACAGAACTCTATGGCTTGCCATATAACATGGTAAGTACCATTCAGCAGCTGAAACAAATTGATAGGGATCCCATTCCAACCAAGTGCCTAGAAGAAAATACTACAAATCTTTCTCTGCAAGGAGAAAATATGATACAGCAAAGAGCAAACGTCACTGCTCTTGCTTGTGTAAATGGCTTAGAAGGGGCCACAAGATCACTAATGTCCAAAGCGAAGAAGCACAGCTAAGTCAAGGGTTATTCCCATTGTGCTATTAACAAAGTAGCTAATTGTTTACTTGATGGCCATTAATAAATGGAGTGATTCCTACAAGTTCCTAAAGGATTGACACTTTCGGGAGCCCTGCATTTCTACTCAGAGGCCAGGCATAAAGAGTGGCTTAATACAAGTCCATTTTAACCATTGTAATGGAAGGTGTAAGAGAACAATTACATCATGACAAGGATTCCTTTACCTCTTTATGTGGATTACCAGCACGGTCATAATGATGAGATTGGTATTTTGATTTTTAAATTTTCTCAATTGCATTGCAAATTTCTCACCAGCCTATTTTGTTACTAATTTTTGATAGAATTACTGAAGTAGTAGATGGGGCAGGGAGAGGATACTTTCTCTAATTATCCTTCTAATTTTTTTAAATGTTATTTAAAAACTCTGTCCTGATTGTCTAGTAGATAAGATAGATGAATAGCAGCTAGATGATGATACAGTTGAGTAGGGTCACGAATGGTGCTGATTAATAT
The DNA here is from genome assembly GCF_964341445.2 of Mesoplodon mirus. NCBI lineage: Eukaryota > Metazoa > Chordata > Mammalia > Artiodactyla > Ziphiidae > Mesoplodon > Mesoplodon mirus. The sequence continues at coordinate 5,584,965 of NC_138990.1, read as the reverse complement.
CTAAGTGTTAAATGGGAGGAAAATACCAAACATCAAATCTCTGGATTTTCATCAAGGTCCTGACATCAGTATCTACATTAGCAACATGGTTACCATGCAGAACACATTTGTGAGTGAATGAATCTTACACAGAAAACCAACACACTAGATGATGAAAACATGACTGAAGATATTCTCAACATCCTGGAATGATGAGAAGAAAAGGAAAAACAAATGAGATCAACGTTTCACACAAACTGAATTCATTTTCTAGTGCACTATAACAAATTACCATAAATGTAAACAACCAAAATTTATTATCTTACTGTCTGTAGACCAAAAGTTTGACAAAGGTCCCACTGAACTAAAGTTAAAGCATCAGCAGGACATCATTTCTTTCTGGAGGCTCCAGAGGAAAATCCATTTATTTGCCTTTTCCAGCTTCTAGAGGCATCCCATATCCCTTGGCTCCTGACCCCCTTCTTCCATCTTCACAGTCAGTGACAGCAAGTTGAGTTCCCAGGTCACATCACTCTGACCTCCTCTTCTGCCTCCCTCATTCAGTTTTGAAGAGTATCATGATTACATTGAGCTCATCCAGACAATCTCCCCATCTCAAGGTCCTTAGTTAAATCACATCAGTAAAGTCCCTTGTAACATGTAAGGTGACATATTCACAGGCTCCAGGGATTAGCATATGGACCTCTTTGGGGGAGTCATTATTCTCCCTAACACACAAGGTTAAAAAAGAAAAACAAAAAGCTGCAGAATAAAGGTTGGCGGAAAAGAGAAAAGAAGAAAATGTTAGTGGAAAATGAACAAACAAGGTTAGCTCCAGTGTGGTGAGATGTCACCGGTAATATTAAGTTCTGATCATTACAGTGAAAGAGGCACAATCTTGAACAGAAATGTGTTCAAGAGTGACCAAAATAGAGGGGAAACTAACTACTGAGTCAAGTGAATAACATTTGAAGCAATTCCGACTGATTAACTCAGAGAAGAGAAGGCCTGGGTTCAAATGCCACTGTTTTCCAGGATCTAAAGAGCTGTCAGGATTTCCTCCTTAACATGAGGGAACAGGTCTTCATTGCCAGAATTTAGGACCAAACAAATTTAAGCTAAAGATAATAACAAAGACAAATGAAAAAGGAATGGGTAGTTTCGGGCAATAAAATTGAAAACAAACCTTGCACTACTCATTAGAATGTATAAAATGCTTTAATTTCATACATTATTGCAGTTGAACTTCTCAACACAACTGAGAGAGATCTAGGACAGGTACTTGTCAGAAACAAGAAATCCAATGCAGGTGGCACAAGAGAGGCAAGAGCAGGGTTAAGGGAACTAACAGGGAACATTGAGTTTCACCGAGATTGCAATAGTAGGAAGGGGAAATTTCTGGAACCTCTGGCCTGAAGAAGCAAGGCAAGAACTAACTCTACAAAGGCCAGTGAGAGCCAGAGCTGTTAATAAGAGACCAGGAAGCTGTCGACCAGGAAGGATGCAGATACAGCAGGCAGCCCAGAGCAGTCAGAGAAGAGTCAAGAAGTACCTGTCCTCTCTCCTTGTGCCTTGCCTCCACCTGCTCTTGGTGAGTTCCATTGGCCCAGCCAAACTGGACCCTGGCAGGCAAGGGGACAAGGAAGATGCTCTCTGAAGGGCCAGGCTTCAAGGGCACAATGTAGGACAGATAACTGAAGAGAATGGATAGGGTACACAGGAAAATGGAGAATGACCACCATAGCATTACTCCATTTCTTTTACAGATGAAGATATCAGGACTTAGGCTAAACAACTTCTTCAAGGTCTCCCAGTAGAAGTCATATTGCAGAGCCAGAACTCAAATCTGTCCTTGGAATCACCAAATGCTAAGCATTCCCCATGACAGTGCACTGCCTGCTTCTCAGGGGCTTTCTATCACCAGAGGTTTGGGAGGATAAGCTGAAGATGTTGAAAGGGGATTCTTATTTGTGATGAGGGTTTGAATGAGATTCTGCAACTTTTCTATATGGAATTTTCTTTTCTTTTTTAAAAATTTTTATTGGAGTATAGTTGATTTACAATGTTGTGTTAGTTTCAAGTGTACAGCAAGTAAATCAGTTATACATATACATATATCCACTATTTTTTAGATTCTTTTCCCATATAGGTCATTACAGAGTACTGAGGAGAGTCCCCTGTGCTATACAGTAGGTCCTTATTAGTTATCTCTTTTATTTATAGTAGTGTGTATATGTCAGGCCCAATCTCCCAATATGTGGAATTTTCTGATTCTGTTTCCAAACTCATCATCTTTCACAGTCTCTACCTGATTTTTCATTTCCTTTCAAATCTGACTACCTTAAATAGCTTTAAACACTTCAGAAAACACATGTACTCATGGTAAATGAAAACTAGTCAAGACTCTGCAGACTCTGGATAAGGCAACACATAAGACAGTCATTCTGTCTCTGTAATACCTTTCTTCATCTGTCTACCCTTCCATCCATTAGAGTGGTCAGGGTGTATTCCAAGGTATGCATTGAAATGAGATGACGTGAGACTTCCAAGATAGGTTTGATGGTTGAAAAATAGGGGGTTGACAAATGTTTTACCATTTTAAAAGTCATACTGTTAATGAACTTTATGTTCATTAATCAATCTCTAGAAGTTGGAAATAATTTCAAAATGAACAGCCTTTCCTGTCCCTTTTGCCCAAACCTTCAAATAAAGGAGTACTTTATATTACATAAGGTATGGCTCTTAAAAATTGCATGAAAGTACTTTCCCCTTCTCCAAGTGCATTTTCCCATCACTTTCAATATATAATTATAGTATGTTGTCTTTAAACATAAATATAGCCCCAAGGTATCACAAGATCACTTTTATAATAGCACAAATTCATAATTATTCTGTAAAAGGAAAACATTTTGTGTGAGACTAAAATATAAGTGATGAAAGATAAATGTAAACAAATTGATTAGAGCAGAAGCAACATTTCAAGCAAAATTTTCTGGAGTCTCAGTTCATATTAAAAGTCAAGTTCTCCAGATGAGTAGGAATGGGGGGAATAGAGAGTCACCTGTTCAATCTCTCACTGGCCCCTTGTGACAGCCTCTGAGGTTCCTTTGCTTCACAGGTTGAAACCAGTATGCCTGGGTTTTATATTTGGTCACTAGCACAAATCCATGCAGCAATTTGAGTGTAAATAGGAATTGTATATGTCCTATTATTTTGGCAAACTGGTGAGAGGGTCTCTCTAAGAACATGTGATCCAAAGGGGAAAGGGCATCTTTTTCATTTCCCAGCAGAAGCCTGGTGTGCTGGCATCATCCCAAGACCTCTACTCCCACAGATGCCTGGCAAGAGATGGTGATGGATGGCCTGTGGTCTCAGTGACTCTTAGCAGAGGGCATGTGGTTCCTGTGAGTGCAGCCTTGTGTGTGAGCTCATGAGATGGCCCCTGGGAACTCCAGAAATGTTTGCAGGCATATTGCGGGCAGTTGAAACCCTGAGTGAGCAGGTGAGGGCCAGAATCAGCTGCATTTCAATTGTTCCTATTACTGCAGCCTTCTCTACCCTCTGACTGGTGGAATCAGGATACAGGCATCTCAAAGCACATTGGACTAAATGAAAGGTCATATCCTCCTTCTCTCTCCTCCTTCTCTTTCCTAGAACGCTACAAAAGCAAAGCATGAAAATCTTCTTAGTTGTTCTCACTTTATTTGGATTCTAAAGCTTAACATATGGAAGTTTATTTTTAAGGCATTTTTCTTAAGTGTATTTTTTAAACTTGATTATATTCAGGGAAAAGAGATATTGAATCACAATAGAGGGAAAGTAGCAAAATCAGGGAGGGGTGCATTTATTGGGTTGATGAGATCTAAACAAATGGTCCCTACCTTGCAAAACCTGCCACAGTGAAAACTCTCAAGTATACACATGAAAATGGGTGCTTTAAACTGATACTCTAAGATTAAAGGCAACTCTTACTTTGGAATGAAATGATGTCCAAGAAATTATGACTAATATAGGTTTGAGGTAGCATTCATGGAAACAACTGGATATCATTTTTATTTTCATTTCATTTGAAGAGAAGGGCATTTTTTTCTGATGTGGATATACCAATTCTGAAACAGTAGATTTCAGGTTAAATATATAAAAAATGTTCACTCTCTTGAATCGTGTATGTTCCCTAAATAACAAAGAGTAAATAGAGAAAACCCAGAGGTTCAAACCAAAAGAAGATGGTTGAAAACCTGGCTCATTCTTTGCATAATCATCACAGACCTTTACTCTTAAGACACACTTACACTCAGAATTTATGAGACAAGTATGCACAATGCAGTTGATCCCAAAGTTATTTTGTTGTTGTTGTTGTTCCATTTCTATTGCCTCTTGAACCTTGCAGTGAAATAACACATGAATGTAAAGTTTACTGAGTCTAATTATGCTCTTTGAAAAGATTAAATAATTTGTGTAGCAGGAACTGCTGAGTAACAATTAGGTGAGGTTAAAGGCTTTACAAATAAGACCTTTCTCTGACAGCTATATCTGTGATATATAAGAGTGAAAGAGAAGGATGCTGGGAGTGAATCAAGAAAAGAATGGATTGAGATTGGTAGTCCAGAGTGAAATAGCTGAATTCATCTCTTTTTAATCATGGGACTGAGGTAAGCCATGTCCCTTTTCTGGTTCAATTATACACTGGTACATACTCTGCTACTTCATAAGATTCTGAAAGCATGAGAATGGGGATATAAAACATATGATACTGGACCTCATTTTAACTACCTGAATCAAAATTAATGAAGAAGCACTGAACTAGTATTCAAAGTTGAAACAATACTAGGTAAAACGTGCTTTAACCATTCCATTCATGCCAAACAACCCATGCATCACAGCAACCCAAAGAAGTTACTTCTGTTATTTTCTCATTTTACAGATGAGGTATCTGAGGCCAAGTTCACACAGCAAGCAGGTAGAGCAGCCACCATCCAGAAGCAGCCATCAGATCCCAGGACCCACACTCCTACCCGATAACCGACTGCCCTGTGTGTCAGCTGCACTTCCCCAGATGATCTACAAAGTACTGGTGTGAAGGTGAAGTGTCTGCAGCATCCTTTGTCTGGGCTTTCCTTGTTGACACAGAAGGAAGTAAAGAGTGGTGAAAACCCAGAGCAGATAGTTTGGGATAAGAGGGGAGGAGTGAAAGAAAGCTGGCTGCTGCTTCATGACGACAGGGTCGGGAACTCCAAGGCACAAACCGTCATATTTATCTTTGTGTCTCTCTTGTCTGCAATTATGCAAAGGCAGAATGTTCAGTTCATGTTCTTGGAGGGAAAATTATGCTATTTATTTTCAGTCAAGGTGCAGTGAGGGAAATGGTTTCAGGGAGAGGCACTGAGTGTAAGAGTGAAAAGTGGGAGCCTTCTTTCTTGGTCGAGGATGAGGATAAGCTCGTGAGGAGGGTGGCATTTGAGTAGGGCTTTGAAAGACAGGAGAGACAGAAGTGGGCACTAAATGTCAGCAGGAGGGCCCAGCATGCCTAAAAGCCACATGCTGTCTTATATTAACAGAAACTCTGATGAAAAGGGGCATCTTCATTTTTTAGGGCTTGAATGTCACAGGGCTACATCCTGAGTCATCACCAAAAAAAAAAAAAATCTTACCATCATCAGAAAGACTTTTTCAAGGATTTCACCTCTTCATGAGTATGCAGTAGAAATGATACAAATCAACATAGCTTCAAACACACTCTAAAGCGGGAACCAGCACACTGTCTCTGTACAGGACTGGACGATAAACTCTTTAATCTTTGTGGAACATACGGTTTCTGTTGCTACTACTCAACCCTGCCCTTTCAATGAGAAAGCAGCCATAGATAATATCTACAATTTCATTTGCAAAAACACATGCTGGGTCATAGTTTACTGCCCGGGTTCTCAAGTTTCATATGGTAAGAAGCACCACAAACTACCAGTGCTCAGGACACTTCCAGAGTAGTGTTCAGTTTTGCTCTTGTATGAGTGCTTTATCTTTTGTTTCTGGCTAGAAAAATCAAGTCAATGCAAAAATGTCTTTCTTAAAACTTTTTACCTCATTTTAAAAATAATAGCTTTATTGAGATATAACTTATATAATATAAAATCAACTTCTTTAAAGTGTCCAGTTCAGTGTTTTTCTGTATTTTCACAGAGTTGTGCAACCCTCACCACTAATTTTTAGCTCCTTTTTTGACCATAATTGTTCAACAGATATTTATTGAGCATCTACTATCTGTCCATCCCGGTCGGGGTGGTGGTTGTTCTTTTGCTTTGCTTTGTTTGGCTTGGTTTGACTTGCCTTGACTTAGCTTGACTTGGTAGAGGGTGTGGATGGTGGATGGTGGGTAATGGGAAAATATAAGATATGACATATCTGAGGCCATAAGCTAACATAAGAAAATAAGCAATGAGAAATTTAAATTAGGCAGTGTGGAGACCACAGACACAATAACACTGCATTTATAGAAGGGTTGGGTGCAAGGTGCTAAGGACTTGGTGCACCGAGCTCGAGAGGGAACTTGGAATTGGATGGATGGCATGCAGGCTAGAGTGGATTCCAGAGAAAAAGCAGAGCTATGAGCAAAGGCTTAGAGATGAGAATGACCTGGCCTAGGAGATGAGCAACTCTAACTGGGGACGTATTCAGAACTGCAGATGAAATTGTCCAGGGAAGGTGGCCCAGTAGCTGTAGGACCTCAGGAAACTGAGTTTAGAGAAGATGATAGATTCGGCATCAGGATCCTCAGAGGTTAAGAATCCTGAGGCTCCTGGGGAGGTGAAAGGTTTTATTCAAGGACTGTTTTTGGAAGATTGTCTGATAGTTGTATGCAGGATAGCCTGCATAGAGACACTTAGAAACCTTTTGGGTACTGATTTTACCTATGAGAGAAAAGGTATTTATTGGGCAGCGACTGTTAACCTTGGCTGTATGTTACAATCATCTGAGTACTTTTGAGAATTGTATTTTTTTTTTTTTTGCGGTACGCGAGCTTCTCACTGTTGTGGCCTCTCCCGTTGCAGAGCACAGGCTACAGACGCGCAGGCTCAGAGGCCATGGCTCACGGGTCTAGCCGCTCCGCGGCATGTGGAATCTTCCCGGACCAGGCCACGAACCCCTGTCCCCTGCATCGGCAGGCAGACTCTCAACCACTGCACCACCAGGGAAGCCCCAACATCTGTATTTTTGAATAAGCTCCATAGATGATTCTAACATGCAGCTAAGGACTATTATTGCAGGGGAATAGATAGGAGACTTTACATTGTTTGTGAAATTATAGTAATAAGCATGGTTTTCTACTTCTTTTTCTGGAATACAGCCATTAATTAAATCAGATTTCCTTAAAACTTTTCTGATGGTTTGGATTTTACAGAGTAGCAAACAAAGAATGATGATTTGAAAAGCATAGGGGCTGAATACATTATATAGTGTATTCTGGCAAGCTCTTAGAATATCTCCCTAAAATTAGTCCCTAAACCCAGGCATGTTTTAGAGATTTCAAACTTTAGACCTACACATGACACTGTTTGCTCTGAATTGCACGTAATGCACAACCCAAACACCTGTATATGTCGGGTAAATGTTAATGTATTCTGTCAACAACAGATTACCTTACATGGCTAAATTACTCAATGCCATTATCTGCACCAGCCATCTGTAAACCTAATCTCCTCTGTGTTCTAACCTCCCAAGCGCCTGCTACACTATTTTTATTTTACATTCCTGCATAAATCTGTTAAGCTCAATATGTTACTGCAAATTCTCAAAAATCAAAGGCAATCTGCTGGCCTATAAAACACTGGTTACTGAGAATCGAACGGCATAATATGGTAGCAATTCAAGCAGTCAGGAAGCAGTCTTTACAGGGATGGGGCTGAACCACAAACTAACTGAACCCTTTAGCGAAGGCTTGCTGTAAATCAGATATGTTCTTTCAATACACACTGCAGGCTCAAACCCATTCATGTCTTTCATATCTAATAAAAATCTGAACAGTTGGCCTGATTGGATTTTAAGTGATGCAAATTTGAAAATCAAATAGGCAAACTCCCTTTAGACTTCATTTATTTAGACCGTAATTGTAAAGAACGACAAATTACATTTACCACACTATTGAATTCCCCAGAGATTCAATATGAAATTTACAGAAAGGGACAAATATTTGCAAGTGTAGTTTTTTTTGTTCACAATGAATGCAATTTTTTTCTCACATAGGATGCCTTCTCCTGATGTTGCTACAGTTTCCTTGATACAACCACTAAATCATGTTTCTTTCACAAAATCTTTATTGATTAAGCAATAATGCTACCGCTGACATGTGATGTCAAGTTATATTTTAGCTGAGATTAAATTCTCCTTTACTCAGTAATTAGGAAGCACACCTTTGCTTTTTTATATACATTTTCAGTCATATAACTAAGTCACTTGAAGAGACACCTAGGAATCTACCCTCTGAAAATATTTCTGTAAAAGTTTAGAAAAATCGATCATCCTACAATTATAGTTAATACATTAGAAAACATTTGGCTCATAATATTGAAATAACCACATAAAATATGGGAAAAGTTGAAAATTCAGCATGTGGAAGTCATTTTTTAGCATTATCAGGTATTTTAGAAGTTAAGGGGTCTCTTCATTATTTTTTAATAAACGCTATTATCCCAAAATCTGAATAAATACCAGTTCTGAAAGTTAAAACAGTCATCCATATAACTCATGCAAATGTTAACATTTTCCACATAAAGTGACCAGTCTGGAACTTCCTATTTCATTTGAAGTATTTTCAAATATGAAAGAAGTTTACACAATTATAGAGGCAATTAACCCACCCCTATTATTCCCTTATCAAATCTAAACAAGGCCTTGGGGGGCATAATATATTTGCAGCTTACAATACGAAGTATAAATGGTATCCTACTGTGACTTCAAATGCAAAGCAGAGATTCTTTAATTGTGTGTATTGTTTCCTTCAGATGCATCTGCATTTTAAAGTTTGCACGATACCTTCTTATTCAGATAAAAATCTCCAACTTCAATGGCTCATATTTATAAACAATTTGGTAGGGATTATCAGACTGATAGGTTAAATTAAATATGTTTACTGGTCATCCAGTATTTTCTTGAAATAGACATATGGATTGTTTACACTTGGCTACATTGCCTCCTGTTTCTCCCAACTAGTTGCCATATCTTAGCTCTCTCACTTCATTATCTCCTCCTTTAACAAAACAGAAAACAATTAACAATAAGTGCCAGGCACTGTTTTCACCATTTCACTTGCGTTAATTCATTTCATTCGCATGGCTACAAAGTCAGCATTATCATTATGTCCATATTACAGATGAATAAACCAAGTCCAGCAGCTCATACAAGGTAAGGCTGAGACTGAATCCAAGCAATCTCCCTTCGGAGTATCTCTTGCTAGCCATTAGGTTATTCTGCCATCTTAATTACATGACATTCCTCTTATTCAATGTCAACACAAGACATAGCAGCATTAATTTCACTAATTAGATGAACCTGTTGGGGTACTGTGGGCTTTACCAGGGGGAGACCTGAATGTACTGTGAGTATCCCTCACACACAGCCCTCTGCTGGGGAAGATTAATGAAATTCAGGGGAGGTCACTGGACTGCGGTCCACTGGGGTCCCACACTCTTGTTAAGGAAATAACTCCCTAATAGCTATGGACTTGACTACAAACTTCTCTTCCTTTTATCCATCTAGAAAATATTGCGCCAGGAGACTGCAGAGACCACTGCAGGGCTCAGGCACACCTTTCCTACAGGTGAGGGATGGGGACTCTGGGAGCCTCAGTCATCCAGGCAAGCTGTGATCCCAATCCCCACACCATTCTCTGTTGCTGCCTTCTTGTCAAATGTCCTCCGATTTGCTACCTTCCCTTTGTACCACCTTATCAAACTGCCTCCTCAAGTTCTTAGCAAATTCTGCTTCTATCTTGAAGTCCTTCTAAGCCCGTTTACCTCTTTTCCTTTTCTCCCCTCCTTTGGGACATTTATACCACCTCATGACGCATCTCCTAGATGCTGGGTGTAGAAACCACGTGGGCAGAGCCTGTACCCTCTAAAGCATTTGTACCCTTCCATCCCCAGCACTCAGCACATACCAATCACCTGATAAATACTAACTGTATTTATTTTGGTTGAAAGAAACTTACCTACACTTGAAACTAATCTAATGACTTATAAGTTCCATAACAAAGCAAATCCTAAATTTCTGTTTTATTTTTTGAGGCTATAACATTACAAAGGAGATATTGCTTTATACAATGTCTGTTCTATCAGTGTTTCTCTGCATCATTTTAATTATAGGGTATTGTTTTTAAAACCTTAGAAAACAAGAACCCCAAAACTCCAATTTCAGAAAAAAAACAGGAAAATAAATCCGAGACCAAATTGGATCCTCAATCTTTCAAAACTCAACTAGGACAAAATGTGACCCATTTGTGTATAAGAGAAACCCTTCTAATCGCCATCAGTTAAGGGCTTCAGGAAAAAAAAGAAAACCCTCATTAAGAAGTCAGATTCTCCATTGGAATTGATGATAAATCTTTTCATGAATGACTGCAATTTATTTTAACACACCAAATATTATCCCAGAAATATGAAAGTGACCTCTGCTTATGTAGGATTTAAAATACAACAAGATAGTACTTTAAGCCTTGGATAATATAACCAATGTGAAAATATAATTTACACATGTTAGAAAATCGACACTTCTGAATTCTTAGGGAATGGGTTTCTGGTTGTTTGATTATTTATAGTTAAATTAGTCCCTTTCCCTCCAGGTCAGCAAAACATAGTATATCTTCCATATATGAGAGTCATTGTTGTAAATATTCTTTCTGGTTTTTCTGCCAAAAACTAGAAGCCTGGGCTCATTGTATACTGACCCTAGAAGTGACTTTCTGAAATAAATCTCTGTCGATTCACTTCAACTCTAAGTTCCCAAAGGGCACCCTTCTTGCTGAAAGTAAAAGAGTTCTTAACACAGTGGGGAGCCCACCATGGGGGTTCAGAACACAGTGTCTGGCATGTTATCAGCTTGTTGTCGGATAACACACCTCTATCTTTTAACTTCCTCTCTGAAAGGAAAAACAAGATTAAATTGTAATGGAGGGCTGAGGGGTTCTGGCTAATTGAAGTTTTGGTGCATTTAATATTGGACTATACCAGGAATGTATCTTGATTTCTTTGAGATATATATTTTGCTATGTGAATTTAAGAAAAACACTGTTTGAAAAAAAAAAAAAAAAAAACCTCTCTTGCCAAAGTAATAGAGTCAGTTTTCAGTTCAAAGTAACAGACTCATAGGTCAGGCCTCAGAGTAATTAACACAGCAAGCCAAAGGTCTCCAAATATTTCTATTATTGGGAAGTGTTCTTGATCATTCCTCTCATTTGGTGTTGAATATGATATGGAGTGGCTTTTATCTCTGGCAACAGCACACGCTCTGATAGGGTGAAGTTCAGAGGCATGGCTCTAGTGCCCATTTGGGCTTTCATTCGTAATGTGAATTTCAGCACGTTAACCTCTCTGCATCTCAGTTCCCATCTGGGAGGAGAGGGCATTAGATGCGATCGATGCAGAAGGCTCTGACCATTCTGATGATGCTTGATTTTTATTCCCTTTCTGTGTCATGGATTTCCCTTTGCCTAGAATATCCTTTCCTACTTTTATACCTAGCTCCTTTAAAAATCAGTCCAAACATCACCTTTCCCTATACCATTCTACCCCTAATTCCCTAGGTTTAATTTAATAACCCTTTTTTTCCTGTTTCCATAGCAACAGGAAACATAGCTGTGTGCAGCTCTGTCCCAGTGTCCATCATACAACAGAGGCATCATTGGATCACTCGTGAGTCTGCCTAATAGAATGTCTTGACCATTGGGTTTGTGATGCCCCACACTGTAAAGGGACATACCAAGCACTCAACTAAACATCTGCTGAATAAATGAATTTCTCTAAAATCCGAGAGGGCAGGGCTTATGACTCATTTGGCTCTTCATCTCCAGGACCTAGCAGAGTACTTGGCATCTATCAGTTACTCAAAGAAGTAAACTGATATAATTTAATAAACAAGTTAAGTGCTTGCTGATTTGAAGTGGAAAGCTAAACTGTCATATAAAAACAAAGAGACATGAACATATTGAATACAAAAGATGATAACTACATAGAAAAAGAACATTAAAACCTTCAAATGGAAAAATACTGGAAAGATTTGCATCAAATGTTAAAAGCAGTTTTGTGGAGTGATGAAACAATATAGCATGTTTGTTTTTTTTTTTCTACCCTGGTTAATTTTATATTTTCCAATACAGGGAGTATGTATTACTTTCAACATTCAAATGATTTTTTAAAAACCAATATCTTTATTTTTGAGAAAGAGTGAAAGTACTAAGTGACATCATTTGACCTTTGCTCTTCTGAGAATTGTGATATATATGCCTACAAGCAAATGTTGGTACATAAAACAGGGTGCCTTGAATAAAATGCGGTCATGGACTGTCTTTAAAGAATACTTAAAGGTTGAATGAAACGGTTAAAACAAATGCTGTCACTATGTATGGAGGGCACAGTCTGAGCTCCTTTTCTCCTTCTTTGCTTATTGAACATGACAGTTTCTTATGATTAATGCATATACATAATTTGAAGTGCTTTACTTTTCTATGCCAGAATTTTCTTCACACACTTAAGTCGTTGGTATATTTCAAATGTGGGCTCCTGGATTTCCTTGTTTGGCCCTTTGTTGCAATCACTGTCAAGGTTAAGTTTCCAGGTTTCCCCTCAATTCTTCTTTGCAGTCTCTGACTTCTGCACCATGACCCAATGTTAATAGTTCCACACTATACCAGGAGTGACCCAGTGGCCTGTGTAACCAGTTGTCAGCTTTTGAAAGCGGAAGTGGAAAGGGCAGACATCCTGTTTGAATAAACACCTTATAAGCCCAAATTCCTCTCTGAATATATGTTGGGTACTTATGACTTATTGACTAAATAAATAAAGTATTCAATTCCCTGGTTTTGCATAGTAAATGAAATACTAATCAACATTTTCATTCAGAAACACCGGCTACATCCAATAGCTTTTTTCAAGGTGTTAGGGCAACGTCTGTGAATGAAGTGATTAAACTGGACGGCATTTAAGGGTAGGGTCTGTGTTTGTCTTGTTACCAGTGGCCCTTCCTGTACCCACCCCAGTGCCTGGCAACTAAAGGAGTTTCAATAAATATTGATTGAGGATGGGAGTATTTCAAAATCTCCCCTTTGTTTATGTCCCTATGAGTTGTTTCCTCTATTTTAAGCAACTTTAGGCTACAGCATTCTAATTTAGAAACAGATATATGGAAAGAAAACTGGCATATTATTAGTTAATTGGTGAATCTATTCTCAAAAATATCCAATCCTTAGGCATTCTACACCAGAATTCATATAAGCTATACAGTGCATTTTATCACCTATCTTTAAGCATATTATATAGTAATTACACCAGAATTACCGATTTTTAGAATCTCCACATGCCTTGTGGCAGAGGCTACCAGTTGCCTAACCAATATCCATTCTCGAGCTCTTCTTCATTTATAAAGCCCCTAGATTGTTTGCAGCAGCAGTATGCCCAGCTAAAAAAATTACACCTACCTTTATTTTCAGCTTTCTTTATAGAAAGGGATGGCCAATGTGCTACAAAAGCATTAGAGAGTGTTTTGGGGAAACTCTGAAAGGCAGGTACTGAGCTGACAAGCACACTTTTGCTTTTCCTTCCTGGAATGAGGCTAAGATAGCTAAAGCAGGGTCTATGAGACCCTGCAGAGTACCAAGTCAGCACAAAAAAGAGCTGGGAGATGGGAGGAGCCTGGGGCACCAACAACATCACAAAGTCATCAAGAGCATGTCTGTCACAGGACTTCGTTTTTATGCAAAATGCTAATAAACGTCTAACCTTTTGAAGCCACTGTCCTTTGCTCTTGTTAGCCCCTGAATGGGGTGATTTTGCTGAAGAATCCAGACTCTTTTTCAACTTCTTCCTCTGAAAAGGTGTTTTATGAGCTGTGTGTTTTGAGTGACTTCCCAAACGCCAAGTTCAATGAAGCCATATGTAGGTCCATAAATGGAACTCCGTGCTCTCAATGTACAAAATGAACCAGTCCATACGGGGTTTTTCCTTTCCACACTGTGTCTCATATGATTTTCCTCCATTCAAGGATAGAATGTAGAACACAAACAAGATTTGTAGCCAGACAGATAGGGATCCTAATTAATCCCGACTCCACCACTTAGTGGGGATAATAACTGCCTCTCTGGGTTGGTGACTAGGGAAAAATGTAGCTCAGTGTATGGGAACAATAAATGGTAGGCATGCTCAGGTATGTTATGCCAGGACCCCTCACTTGGCATTCATTCCCACCATCAGGAGTACTTGCCCCCTGGCAGAATCAAACCATTTTAGGATTCAGAGCTCACTGTATTCTATCTCTGCTGCTTTCAGTATTACCTTCTACAATCCTGCTTTCCCTTTGGTTTTCTTTGTGAAAACTGAGAACAACCCCTTAACAAAACAAAATCTAGAATTTCACTGTGGGAGGCTGGATGGATCACCTTGCACTTGACTCGGGGTCCATGGGTCTGACCACTTAGAGCAGCACAGCCACCAACTAGATGTGAGACCTCTAGGCAAACCGCAGCCTTCCTGACTCTAGGTTTCCTGGTCTGGCAGAGTCTGGATTCAGTCTGCATGGATCTGAATCCTAGCACAGGCACTTGCCAGCCATGTGACACTGGGCAAGGCAGGGACACTCTCCAATGCTCAACAGCCTCAAATGTGGGATTCCATTGATAACAACCTCTCCTCATATTGTTGAATTGATGATTACATGAGATGATTTATATAAAGAACTTATGCCTGGAACGTAGGTAATAAATAAAGATGTTATGGTTGTTGTTATTACTGTTTTATTATTAATTCCAACATGAGAAGTTGGACTGTAGGATCCCTAAGAACTTCTACAGCTCTTTTTAAAAAGTATTTTTCTCTCCTTGTACTACTTCCTTGGCTTAAGAATAGACACCATCCAGTACTCACTACTTGTACACCCCAAGGCATCCTTACTCAGTGGGAGTCCTACTAGTTGTGGATCAATTTCATTAGTGAGATTTTTGCATCATTTATTGTGAGGTAGCAGTCTCAGTGTCTCAAGACAGGTCCCAGAGTGCAGTCAACCACCCAGAATGGAAGTAATGACTGCTGCTGGACTCTTCAGCACAGCCAGAGCAAAACAGGAATGGCAGAGATAGTGGCCAGATGCGGGACTGATGTAATCTGTTCTGAGATGGTAGTAATGTGTAAGACCACACTGAAAGGCCAACTTTCAAATACAGGCTATAGGAATACAAAAGCTGTTATGGAGAAACAGGCTAACCAAATAGGGGATATTAATTTTTGAGTAATGTTGCAAAACAAAATGGGTCTAGAAGCCAAACCTGAGAACAATGCTGGGATCTGCAGGAGTCATGTATAATGGACCTGGCAGCTACCCAGTTGGTTAGAAACACAGAAGCTCAAATCTGCTGCTCCAAATATATGTCCCTCAGGAGGCTTGCTGTGGCTTCTGAAGTTCTTATGATAAGGATCACTCCTTTGGGATAAATCACTTCCAAAAATGCAAATATGTAGCTTACGAGGAATACCCTCTAACACATATCAAATTAACACACATTTCTTTATCTCCTCATCAAATGTCCCCTCAATGGAAGAGTTCTGAGAATAGAGCAGGGAAGCATAGATTTTGAACAAAGAAAATACAGTGAAGATGGAAGAAGAGGTGAGAAACAGGACACAGGATGTTTAAATAGGCAGGTAACAGCGAGAGAGCTCCAAGTCCTTGTATAAATAGCCTAGACATAGTTAAGATCCACTCGAAGTACATATGGTCACTTATTTATAGGCATCAGACTTTTTATAGAACAGTGAGTGTGACTGTTTCAATTATTCTTAGTCCACAGGACCCCATACAAAGGTTACAATGGGAACTCTGTCAAAGGTTGGAGATTAGACCATTGAAAAACCTCATTGCTACTGGAGAAAAAAATAAATAAACATTACATTGCTAGTAGGCCAGTGAAATTTGTGCAACCATAACTGATGTTTCAACTCTTTGAAGTGTACATAACCCTGAGTGTTAAGGCTTTCAAAGGTAGCATGCTTGTTTGGGAGATCAGCTCAAATAAAATATTCCTCTAAATTTTGCCACTTAATGATCTTACATTTTGGTAAGTAATTTGCCTAAAGATCAAAGTTGCAGTGATGGGATTAGACTTCAGGGTTATCTATCTGATTTAATGGCTCATTAATAAAGAAGTAAACCCTCTGCATGAAGCACAGATGTATCATTCCAAGTTAATGAGCCTTCTCTGTGCATTGTCTGTCCATCCACTACTGTGTAGTTAGGAGTTTCTTTTTTTCTTTTTAAATTTTTTATTGGAGTATGGTTGATTTACAATGTTGTGTTAGTTTCTGGTATACAGCAAAGTGAATCAGTTAAACATCTACATATATCCACTCATTTTTTTTTTTAATTTTTCTCCCATATAGGCCATTACAGTGTATTGAGTAGAGTCCCCTATGCTATACAGCATGTTCTTATTAGTTATCTATTTTACATATAGTAGTGTGTATATGTCAGTCCCAATCCCCCAATTTATCCCTCTCCCCATCCCCAATAACCATGTTTGTCTTCTATATCTGTGACTCTACTTCTGTTTTGTAAATAAGCTCATTTGTACCCTTTTTTTCTGATTCCACATGTAAGCAATATCATGATATTTGTTTTTCTCTGATTTACTAAACTCAGTACAACAATCTCTAGGTCCATCCATGTTGCTGCAAATGGCATTCTTTTGTGTTTTTTTATGGCTGAGTAATATTCCATTGCATATATGTACCACATCTTCTTTATCCATTCCTCTGTTGATGGACATTTAGATTGCTTCCATGTCCTGGCTATTGTAAACAGTGCTGTAATGAACACTGGGGTGCATGTATCTTTTCAAATTATGGTTTTCTCAAGGTATGTGCCTAGGAGTGGGGTTGCTGGGTCACATGGTAGTTCTATTTTTAGTTTTTTAAGGAAGCTCCATACTGTTCTCCATAGTGGCTGTATCAACTTACATTCCCACCAGTAGTGTAGGAGGGTTCCGGTTTGAGTTTCTTATCAGACTACACATTTTGTATGAAAATAACACAGGGTGTTCATTTGGGGTCTGGGGGCTCAGACATAACAAATATTTATCATACTGCTAAGATTAATAAGAGTTACCATATGCACAGAGTGCAAGATTCTTGCACACAGAGATGTGTGTGTTTGACACTGAGTCCTGTCTTTCAGCACTGTAGAAAGACCCCCCTAGGTTGGAAATTAGTTCTCTCTTCTTTGAATATATTAGTGCTTTATCTTCACTTCTCCAATAGCAGGGTTTTATAAAACATCTCTTTTCTCCTCTAACAGACTGCAAGCAGCTTGGGGACCAATCTTTGGATGCCTTGCAAAAAGTAGGTGCTCAGTAAATGAATGAGTGCAAAAGGCTCACATAACGGTTGGCTGACCTGGGCCACTGCATGTTTCTTCAGAACTGGAGCTGGATTTTCTTGCTTTGATTCCAAACCTTGGAGCCTGGGGGTCATAGCCTAGAGATTTGTTCACTGAGCTAAACTGGGATTAACCCTGGAATGCTGGCCCAACTGGTAAGGTGCTCTAAAGAAGCACACTTGCCTTATAGACCACTTAAGCATATTAACAGAAGTCAGAGAGGAAGAAATTTTCCTCTACCCTTCTAGGTTCTTCTGGCTGGTCTAGGAAATAAGTTGACATGAGATAATTAACAGGAGATAATCAAACAAAAGTTTAATAACATGTATACATGGGAGAGACACAGGAGAACTGAGTAACTCACCAAAATGGCCAAAACCCTCACTTTAAATGCCATCTTCAACTAAGGACAAAAAGGATGTTGGGAGTAGTGGTTTGGGACTTCAAAAGGGATGAAAGAAATTCACATGGAGATGGAAATGTTTGCTGGGTCATGCAGAGACAGTGGGACACGGAGTGGATCTGATCTGTAGACCCACATTTCCCTCATGACACCTGGCCCATATTCTTTACTGATACTTCTGGTGACAGCTCTGTTCCAGAAACAGGTCCTCTATCAAAGTTATTTTAGGTAGTTAAGGGGAAGGTCAAAGTTTCTTCCTGAGTCTTTTGAGCCTTGCTTGTTTTCAGCTCGAAATAATTTGCATGCATAAGGCTCGATTTGGAATCAGATGCTATAAGTACTTCAAATATTTAGATTCTACAATTCATCAGGCTCTCCACATACTCAGACACAAACAAATTGGTTCTGTGCCTTGAATTTTTGTTTCAAAAAGTAATAACAAAAAATAACAAACTGTATTGCTTAAGAAGTCTTATCAGCTTAGTAAAACTCCATTGATTCTGTGTTCAAAATCCTGTAATACAACTAAGAGCTCAGGCTGGGCCTCTGGTTTTCCACTGCTCCAGGTAATATGATTATGTTGGACTCCAGGGCTCTCCACCTATCAATGTCAATCTTCCTGGACTGCTCCATGACATCCTTTATCAGTGAGAGCCTCCTGGTCTTTAATGCAAAAGCCTTACAGAATCAAAGGTTTTATTACATTAATATGTTTTTCAGTAGTTCAACCTTATCTACTTATTCACCTTAGCTTTAAAACCCAATTAAAATCTAATTTATCTGATCTTTGGATTCTGAACACTATTTGGCAATGAATCTAACAGCCTTGTAGTAACTACATTATACACGTTGTGCCTTAAGGTGTTCTAGACAATACTTTAAAAAAAATTGGCAAGTGCCATTTGAAGCTACAGCAATCTCTTTGAGGCTGCCTCCATCTCATTTGAAGAACAAATGCTTTGTCCTTATGCAAAAAGTATTTAGTATGATTTTATACCTATGATTTTACTTATAATTCATCTGCATAAATGTGAATAGATCATTGCTTTTCTTAAATTTTGATTCACTTTTTAAAAATGTCAGATAATAAAATCTCCTGACAGCTACAACTCCCTCCAACACATACATACACAACACACACACACACGGAAGTGTTTTAAAATCTTCCGAATTCTGGATATACTTATACGTAATGTTACACTGAGAAAACTCTTTATTTAGAATGTCAGTCCAAAAAAAACCCATACTGCTGTGTTTCTGATACTCCATTTTCTTAAGCTGTGAAAAAAAATCATGTAATGTTGACATTAATTCAGTTCTTTAAAATCCAGCTCTAACATGTACTTTTATTCATATAATTGAATAAATGATAAATGATAAAATGTACACAAACAGAAGGATCCTGTTACTTAAGCACTCTACACAGTGCAATTGATTTTGTATATGTATATATAGTGAAAATATACAGTGAATATACGTAGTGAAATTAATGATATATACACAGTGACTATACACAGTGAAATAGATGGCAGTGAGAAGATTCCCCACCCCCTCTTACTTCCCAGCTCCTCCTTGGTTGGTAAGAGGGAACACAATGAGGGCACTACCATTCATGAGAGCCAAACACTATTCTAGGCATTTGCACATACATTGATCTTATTTAACACAATAATCCTGGGAAGTAGGTATTAGACCAATAAAATCTAAGTAAGAAACATGTGAAAATATGACTTAAAAACAGTGTAAAAACATTGGGGCTTGCTCAATGTCTTATGAATTACAATTCCATCTGGTAATAGGCTACTGAATGCATCTCAAAAGACATGAGGAATAACCACAGAAGTAAATGCAAATATCTTCTCCATCAGTTACTCAAAGGTGATCTCAGGTAGAATCTGGATGGGTCCTTAAGTACCCCTGATTCACTCAGAGGAAAGTGCAGTCCCCTTTTAATTCTCTTTGAAGTTTTCTGATTAGATGGAGAATAAAGTCTAGCTGCTAACTGGTTACTTGAAGCCTCTCCAGTCTTTGCTAATCTTTCTTTTTAACAGTGGGAGCAGGACTCAGGCAGGCCTCAGTTCCTGCTTAGTAATTTTTTTTTTGGCGGTACGTGTGTCTCTCACTGTTGTAGCCTCTCCCGTTGCGGAGCACAGGCTCTGGACGCGCAGGCTCAGCGGCCATGGCTCACGGGTCCAGCTGCTCCATGGCATGTGGGATCTTCCCGGACCGGGGCACGAACCCGTGTCCCCTGCATCGGCAGGCAGACTCTCAACCACTGCACCACCAGGGAAGCCCTCTGCTTAGTATTTATTTTTGTGGTTACCTTGCACTTGATGACAAATGATACTGATGTACTTTTGAAAGCATAGTAATATACCATTAACCTTATAATTACATATGATTTTAAAAGTGAAGAATTTTAGAGAAATATCAAATAATAGGAGGTGTGTGTAGATAGGGCAAGACATCAGCAGAGTGAAAACATGGAAGACCGGGGGCAGCACACGAAGAACACTGAGTGAAACACCAGATTGCCTTCCAGGGTCGTGTAAACCGGCCCAAGCTTACAAGCAGCTTGTTTTCTCAAATTTCATTTCTGAGCTTGTTATTTGGAGTGCTGATAGTGGCTTCCTTTTTAACAGTGCCATATGTGGTTGTTAGTTTTTGCAGCCAGGCCAGAAAGCCCTAACACAGTAGAGCTGAAGTGGCTTATATTTGAAAGAAAAGTGGATTTTTAAAATACAATGAAGCCTAATACTATGAGGCTGCTGATAATTAGGCAGAACTGATAACAAACTGAATAAAGAATATCCTCATACTCATTCTGAATGTGTGTTTGGGGTGGAGATCTGATTTAATGGAGAGAGAGAGGAGAGATCATGAAAACACCTCTAAAGGTCAGTGGCATAATTTGCTTTGTCTAATTTCACCTCAGAATGATAGGGCCAAGACTTAGCAACCAGGATAATCAAAGTGTCTTTTTAGTGGCTTTTCTTTAGCTCATATAAGGAACAAATGTGTGCATAATGTGATAGAAGAGGGAAAAAGGTGAGAATAGTGAGGATAAGAAAGAGAAATAAAATCTAATGGATTTTAAGTGCAGGGCTCTTCACCAGCACAGCCCCCTCCAAAACTCTGTATCTAATGTTTATTCATCTTTTTGTATTCTTTCTTTAAACAATGAGCCCTGATAAAGTTAATTTCTATATTAGGACCCACAAAATGGAGGCTGCCCCTGTGCTCTGGCCCACATCACAAATCTATACCTAAGTCAGCCTACACTTACGGGAAACACCTATCAAGGAAACCTAAAATGTACCAATCGCAATCCTCCAACTAATCTTTCTCGAGCTCTCCTTATCCTAGAAAGCAGGGCCTTCTCATCTTCTAAGGAAATCTCCGACCTCTTAGCCCATCATGTTCTGCTTCCATGTTGCCTCTTACAACCTCTTAAAACTCACTCTCGCCCCAAATCCCTCGAGAAGAGTCTCCACTGCTTATGAGGCACTGTACTCCCCCAACCCACGGACTGTTCTCGCTTGAATAAATGATATCAAACTCATTACTAAATTTGTTTTAGTTTTGCCATGTGATGCCTCCAAAGTGTATAAACTTCAGACATCTACCCTGAGAGATACTGGGAGACTTCCTAACACAACAAGCCAGAGGTAGGAAGATGAAGGAAATGGTTATGTCAGTGTCCAAAAGAAGTAAGTTTCCTAAAGGATGATTCTGGGACCTAAGTCTACCATGTGTGTGGTGATGGGGAGGGTGGGGGAGGCCCCACACCAAGAAACAATGTTCTAGACATCATCTGGATGTCCTATAATTCAACTCAATTCTGACACCCTCTACCCAGAGACAGCATCAGATCCCATAGGTTAAGGGTTCAGTCTCACAAGGCTGCCAGTTTTGTTATAAAAGGCTGGAACTCAGAAACAGCCAGATGGAAGAGGTACATAGGGTAAGGTGTGGAGAAAGTGCAGGGAGCTTCCATACGCTCTCTGAGTGGGTCACTGCCCCAGCACCTCCACCTGTTCACTGACCCAGAAGCTCTCCAAACCATGCATGACCTTTTGGGTTTTTATGAAGGCTTCGTTACAAGGCATGATTGGTTAAATCATTGGCTGTTGGTGATTGAACTCAGTCTCCAGCCCTTCTCCTCACTCCGGAGGTTAGGGGGTAGGAACTGGAAATTCCACCCTTCAATCACAGGATTGGCTCCCATCCTTAGATGAGTTCCCCAAATTGCCTCATTAACACGACAAAAGACACCTTTTCGGGATCTCTTCACTTAGGACATTCCAAGGGTTTTAGGAGCTCTGTGCCAGAAACAGGGATTAAGATTAAATATATATATATATATATATGGTATTATAAATCACAGTGTAATGTCTCCCTAAACAAAATTAAGGATGTTGAAAACTGAGACGAATGAAGATGCTGGGAAAGAGATGGAGTCTTGGAGTTCCTCAGATGGCCACTAGGTGGTGCCAGAAGAGGGGTCAGTAAGGATTCCAGGTGGGCACAGGGATGCAGGAGGCAGTGATGCTGAAGACAGGAGGAGGGAAAGGGCATGGGGAGTAGTATATAATTCCGTTCCGATATGGCACATTCGGGGAGTGGGTTCAGAACTGGTGGATTTCAGTATTCCTCCTTTTAGCAGCAAAGCAAATTAAAGAATACTGTAAACTCTAGATCAACTTTAGAAGCTCTCTGTCATCAAAAACATTCACCATTGAAACTGCTTTGGTGACAGAGGGGAAAGAACACCCCAGCATGGGGAAAAACTTAAAAGAAAACCTTCAGAAATACTAAGGAAACGTGCTGCCTTGGAAAGGAAAAGAGATTCAAACAAATGTATTCTTTGCATTTAGAATACACTGAATAGAGTATATTGTTCTTGTAAACCTTTTGAATCCGATGTCTTATTAGAAATCCTGTACCAAATAAAAATAACCCTCCTATTTTATTTATTAAATCTCTCTTCACTGCCATTGTACAGCATCAGCATGCAGATCACTTAATTACATAGGGAACAGTTACAGCATGCAAGTCTGCCCTCTTCTGGGCATTTCCTTGGAAAGTCTAAAGAACTGTGACTTGCATTAATTTTTACCTAAACAATTCTGTAAATAAACAAACCTACAAAGAAAAAATGCTATTCTAAAAGGAAATCTCTGTAAGGCACAAGAACCAAAGATGCATTATTTATCAGGGCCAGTCGTTTTCAATATCCTTTGAAAAATAATCAACAAAACCAAAAACATTTTAGAAGGGCAATTTTCAAAAGGTGGTCACTTCCCACTCCAGAAAGACTTATGTACTAGTCTCAGGTATAGTTTCCGTATAACTAGAAGGGACACGTATTCTTCAATTTCAAAGATATGTAAAGTTCAGTATTTCACTAGGGCATTGGACAAGAGGGCCACACTGGGCTGAACATAAGATCAGCTAAATCCAGGACTCTAAAAATAAATGATGGACTCTTTTCGAGGAGGCAATTTAACAGGAGTGTGTTATGAAATGGGATAAAATGTTAACAGGCAAATCTGAGTATATAGAGTTGTTCTTTGTACATTTTTTCTTTTTCTTTTCTTTATTGGCAGCTTTTTGTAAATTTGAAATTATTTGCAAAAAAAGAAAAGTAGACAAAAAGAGATAATACAGGCTCTGGGGCAGACCAGAGTCTAAATTGTGGTTCTGCCTCCATGTTACTTTGGACAAGACATTTAACCTCTCTGGGTCTCTGCTTCCTCATCTCTAAAACAAAGATAATAATGGTTTTGCCTAATAGGGCTGTTAGCAAAACTAAAAAAAAGTAGTAGGTAAAAAGCACCTAACACTATGGCTGGTACAGAATAGCCTGTCAATAATGTGGTGGTTGTTATTGTTATTTTCATTATTTTTATTATGAATTGGGGAAGAAGATTAATTTCCACCAAGGAGATGTGCTAACTCAGCTCCCTGTCTCTGGCACATTAAACCAATACAGGAAGCATCAATGCATGACTTGTTAAGAATCTATGCAACCCATAATCTCATCCAAATAATGCAGGAGACTTTTTATACATTCATCTTAAAACATTCCTTAGGCCCACGACTCCAAACTTTCTACTCATCTTCTAATGTGAAATGTTGTTGCATTTATTATAAATCTATTTTCAGTACCAGTAAGTATGTTTAGAATATATGATAGGATTTAAACCATTAGGCTGAATCCTTCCATTCCAACAAAGGGTCCCGTGTTTTCCTTGGGGGGAACCAGGAAGACCTCTCCTTGCTCCCCTCTATAGAATCACGTCTGCTGGTGTCTAACTCGGAGCTGTGGAGACTGGACTAGGCTTTCACCAGGGAAGCAGCAGCCAGCCCCTGAGCCACGGGCCCTCCTACTTGAGAAGCTTAAGGGATTGTGGGCAGTAGGGCTTGCCTTTGAAATGATGTAAGGAGAATGGGTTTGGAATTCTGGAAGACCTGGGTTTAAACTGAGGTCCTATCTGTAACATATCTTGTGACTCCAATCAAATTAACTTATTTGAGCATGTATTTCCTCCTCTGTAAAGTGAGGACAATGTCTTAGTCTGGGCTGCTTTAACAGAGTGGTTTAGAAGCAAAGGAAATTTATTTCTCACAGTTCTGGAGGCAGGAAGTCTTGAGATCAGGGTGACAGCATGGCCAAGTCCTGGGGAGGGCCCTCTGGGCTGCAGATTACTGCCTTCTCATGTTCTCACATGGCAGAGAGCAGAGAGAGGGAAAAGCCCTCTCCTGTCTCTTACAAGGGCACTAATTCTACTCATGAGGGCTTCACTCCCATGACCTTATGGAATCCTAATTACCTCCCAAAGTCCCCACCACCTAATACCATCACATTGTGGGAGGGGGTGTAAGGTTTCAACCTATGAATTTTGGGGGGTCACAAACATTCATTCCATAACAGACAACTCAACAATTTGGCAGAGTTGCAGGGTTAAAGATAATATATGGTTTCTAAAGTAAGCATAGTGATACTGTTATTAGTGTATTGCTATTGTTGATATTATTAGAAAGTCAAACCATCAGGCCACATTTATTTTCATCTTCTTAATTCAAACCCGCTCAAAGTCAGAGAAAGTAGATTTTCTGAGGGTTCGTGCCCCGGTCCGGGAGGATCCCACATGCCGCGAAGCGGCTGGGCCCATGAGCGGCCGCTGAGCCTGCGTGTCCGGAGCCTGTGCTCCGCAACGGGAGAGGCCACAACAGTGAGAGGCCCGCATACCGCAAAAAGAAAAAAAAAAATAAAAATATAAATAAATAAATAAATAAATAAATAATGTTTTTGTCAATAGGTAAAATGAAAATAGTTCAAGACTATTTTTTAGGTTTGGGGTACAGATTTATATAATGTTAAAGTTAGACCTTAGAATTTATGTAGCCTTGCTTTCTCATTTTATAGATTAAATAAAGTATTTATCAAAATTTACAGTCAACTTCAGACCTGAACCTAAAACACAAACCTCTTTTTTTCATTGTGGTGTACTTTCTACTACTTCATGTGACTTTCTTAAATTTTATTTTATATTTATTTATTTTATATTACTGATCTTTAAATGCTTCATATACAATGTTATTTGGAGATGGGTTCAAGCTGTCAGTTTTCATAAGACATTAAAGAACTAAAACCACATAAAGTGTTAATACAGATAAACAAAGTACAAAAACATTTTAAACATGCTTAAAAGTCAGTGGGCTGGGAGATCATGAAAAGAATAGGGGCTGCAGAATCCCAAAACCTGGGTTTGAGTTTCTGTCTCATTGTTTAGGCTAACGGCTTAACTTCTATGAGAATCAGTTTGTTCATTTAGAAAATGAAGATAAAAATCCCAGTCTAAAGTGTTCTCAGGAAGGTTGACTGTGGTAACATGTAACATTTTCAGCACATAGTATGTAATAAATTTGAGCTCCATCACCCCACTCTTTTTTTTTTATCATGCCTATGAATCTCTACACAAAGGTTGTTCTATAAATACTAATGTGGTGATGGTGATGTTGGCAATGATGCTCACATGGAAACCAAAAGCACTATTAAAGGAGAAAAGATAGCTAATTATATTATAAATATACTAATACTTATATTAAAGATATCCACAAGCAAAAAAATCTCTAATTAGAACTAATCAAACATATATGCATGAAATTATCTTTGGTAGCACAGAACTAACCTGAAATGACATGTGTGCATAAAAAAGAACAAATTAATGACCCCCTGAAATACACACTTCTCAGAGATCATGGGGACCAGTGCACACTATTATAGTGGACACAGTCAAGGTCCACAGGATGAAATACGAAGTGAGATGGTAAAAACGATAGGCTGAAGACTGAGTGACAACTTTGTAATGCAATGTAGCTAATGAAAAGTTTGATGACCTACTTTTTCAACTCTTCTATTAAAAATGGGCCTGGTTCAACTGAACATAGCCTTGAGTATTCTCCAAGCAGCAATTACATGAAATGCAAGTAACTCACTTTATTTACACTCAATATTGAGAATTATTTTAATATTTCATTTGGTGTGGTTCATAGTGTCCACAGATACAGTGCACTTCAATAAATGGCCCATTTATACCAATAGTTCAAGCTGGAACAATATTTTTGAAACAAATATCAAAATTAAAGGTTCAACTCAATTGCTCTAGAATCAAGAAACCATGAAAAAGGAAACAAAGAATCTCACACAGAGATACTTCAACATAGGTGGCTGAGAGGTGACCATGGTCAGAAGACAAAGTCTTTAAGGTTTTAAGCTACGGCGTGACATACCTTCGAATGCCTAGTTTCCTCATTCGTTCCCTCTTCCATATCATACAGCGTGTTTTTTTCCCTGCTCCCCTTGTCTTTCATCTGTTTTTTCTCTTTTCTTCAATCCTGTTCCTTTTCTTTCAACTGAAAAACTATAATAAGGTGTAAATTGGTGCAGCCACTGTGGAGAAAGCTTCCTTAAAACATTAGAAACAGAGTTGCCATATGATCCAGCAATCCAACTCCTGGGAATATATCCAGAGAAAATTATGATTCAAAAGCAACATACACCCCAAGGTTCACTGCAGCACTATTTACAATAGGCAAGATATATGTAAGCAACCTAAATGTCCATCAACAGATGAATGGATAAGAAGATGTGATATATTTATGCAATGCAATATTACTCAGCCAATAAAAAAAAGAATGAAATAAAGCCATTTGCAGCAACATGGATGGACCTACATTATCATATTAAGTGAAGTAAGCCAGAGAGAGAAAGACAAATATCATATGATATCACTTATATGTAGAATCTAAAAAAAAATGATACAAATGAACTTATTGACAAAACAGGAATAGACTCACAGACATAGAAAACAAAATTATGGTTACCAAAGGGGAGCAGGGGAGAGGGATAAATTAGGAATTTGGGATTAAAATATACACACTACTATATATAAAATAGATAACTAACAAGGACCTACTATATAGCACAGGGAACTATACTCAATATCTTGTAATAACCTATAATAGAAGATAATGTTCAAGAAGAATATATATATATAATGTATAACTGAATCACTTTACTGTACACCTGAAACTATCACAACATTGTAAATCAACTGTATTTCAATAAAAAAATTAATAAACAACCCCACCCAAAAAAAAACCCTGTAATAAGAGAGTACCCTTTCAGAGCAAAGGGGATCTCTGAAGGTAGAGAGTAGAGAAGAAGGCAGTTCCAGAAGCCATTGACCCCGTGCTTTGCAATCTGGGTGTGCAGTAGTAAGACCTCTTCCTTCTCAACCCTAAGTGGATGGGGCTCATTACCCAGTGACCCCTGGATACAGACCTCAGGGTCCTCAGCTCTGTAAGTTAACCTCGTGAAAGAATGAGATGGGTGAGGGAGGCTAAGTGGGCAATTCCAGACAACATGCATATTAAATGGTGCCTTCTAGATTAGAGACACCTGTTCTATTCTAAAAGATTAGCACTGAGGAGTTTGGGCACCATATGATAGACAGGGTAAGGAGAGAGGGACTCTGAGGGCAGGTGATCTATCCAAGTTCCTCATGCCATATTTGGATTCAAAACTTTGTAAAACATTAAGCTCGTCTTGCTTACCTATGCTGCCTTTGAGGACATCTGTTTGCCCTTTTGTAGGGGTCTGCCTTCCTCCCCTCTTTTGGTACTATCCTCTGAAAGGAACAACCACTACTTCTCAAACTCTGAGTACTTTTATTCTTTTTTTTAAATTCCAATCCGCTGTAGACTGATTAACTTTCCAAAAATTCAATGAAATTGTTGTGGTGATGTAAAAATGCTACAGAAGTAGTCTAAATGCTGACTGACAATTTTTGTATTTGTCTTATTACAAACTAGTAAAAAATAGTTTATCGACTAGTACTGGTCCTCAGATCATACTTTGAGGAGCACTGGTCCACACCAATTAAGAAACATTCTTTATCATTAAATTTTATATTTAAAAAAAATACCCATTACCTACAACATGAAAATAAAATTAATAAAGAGACAAAGTGAATTTAAATTAGATAAAGCCATCACTTATCAGAGAGTTGGTTATACACAAGATCTTCTAACCACTACTAAACCCAGGCACAGTGTTGATAGAATAAATTTTCACATATTTAGGTATGGGGAAGGCATCCTGGCTTATACATGAATTTGATGCTAACTAAAACAGTCTGTTTGTGGCTTATCAAACATATATTTTACATCTGCTTTAATCATTAAAGAAAAGGGTGCACTAACCAGAAGTAAAGAATGTCTATGTTAAAAACAAAGATTAAGTGCCTCCCTTCCTGGGATGCCAATGCTTGTCCTCCTTCCATGATAAGACTCCTTTCCCTGGTTCCAAGACTTGCTGTGTACATGCTTATCTGTGGTTTTCTTTTTCTTTTTATTTATTTATTTTTTAATCTTGAAGGAATATATCCCTGACTTATCTAATGTTCTTTGTTCTGAGAAGATATAAAACTGCTGAAAACCATGCTTCTTTGGAGAAGTTCCTTAGAGTTATTTGAGGGGCTGTCTCTTGGGCTATAGTACTCAGTTTGGCTCAAATAAAACTCTTTTCTATTCCTATTAAAGATTGTTTATTATTTCCATTAACATTGCTTGGAGTAGCCAAGCACGGTATCAGAAAATCCCAGCTGAGGTCACCTGGAGTCTATCCTGGACCGGCACTTGGTAGGAAGCATGGGCCACTCAAGCCCCCCACCCCAACTCCCAGCTTCATGGCATCCTTCAGGTGCTTCAGTGAGATTTTCCTGATATCTGGATCTCCTTGTATTAAGTTGCAGTCCATGACTTTTATTTGAGCTGTTATCTTAAGACTTGGAGTCTTAAGGGTGGCACTGGTACATTTCCTAGCTAAAAAGGACCTAGGGGGAAGTTCCTAGGCAGAGGACCTAGAGGAAATTTCTGGGCAAGGGACCTAGGAGGAATTTCTAGGCAGGAAGGCCTAGAAGGAATTTTGGACTGAACTGGGTTGGCTGACCAACTTTTTTTTTTTTTTTTTAAGTGGCTTAAAATTGGAAAGATTTGTACTTCATAATAAAACAAAAGTAAAAGTAAGGATTGAGATGTACACACTGCTATATTTAAAATGGATAACCAACAGAGACCTACTGTATAGCACAGGGAACTCTGTTAAGTATTATGTAACAACCTAAATGGGGAAAGAATTTGAAAAAGAATAGATACATGTATATGTATAACTGAATCACTTGGCTGTACACCTGAAACTATCACAACATTGTTAATCACCTATACTGCAATATAAAATTAAAAGTTAAAAAAAAAGTAAGTGAGAACTTGTGCTTCTAAAGCCTACCAGTACCTGGACAGGCAGCCACCCACTGGAACTTTGGCTGTCTTTGTGTATAACTTGTATGGATCCAGGGCTGCAAGTATTTATCTGACACTAAAATGGCCAGGAGGGATCTCTTTTGACATTCTGAAACTGATTTTTTTTTTTTTGCATATGCAGTAAAGAAATTTGACTTAATAAAAACTTCTTTTCAAAATTCTGACCTTGAGAGAACAAAAGTACTCCTAAGAGAAAGCTTGAAGTTACAACTATTATCATGTCCTTGAAATACAAACAAAACCCACACTGCCTGAGACTATAGCCTTGGCTCAATTACTAGAATCTAATGGGAAAAGAGGCCTTTTAAAACTCAAGAAGAGGGGGAGGTGCCTTCAAGATAGCAGAGCATTAAGACGTGGACATCACCTTCCTCCCAAAAAATACAACAAAACTACATCTACATGAGGAACAACTCCTACAGAACACTTACTGAACGCTGGCAGAAGACCTCAGACTTCCCAAAAGTATACTTTTTAGCACTTGTTATCATTGGTGGATTTGTTTTTTGGTTTGGTTGCTCTGTTCTTTCTTTCTCTCTCTTCCTTTTTTTATTACATTTTCATTTTTTTAATATTGTTTTCTCTTTTAATAAATTTATTTTATTTCATTTATTTATTTTTTCTTTCTATCTTTTTCTCCATTTTTTCTGAGCCATGTGGCTGATAGGGTCTTGCTGCTCTGGCTGGGTGGCAGGCCTCAGCCTCTGATGTGGGAGAGCTGAGTTGAAGACATTGGTTCACCAGAGACCTCCCTGCCCCATGTAATATCAAACAGCCAAAGCTCTCCCAGATATCTCCATCTCAACTCAAAACCCAGCTCCACTCAATGACCAGCAAGCTACAGTGCTGGACACCCCATGCCAAACAACTAGCAAGACAGGGACACAACCCCACCCACTAGTGCAGAGGCTGCCTAAAATCATAATAGGTTCACATACACCCCAAAACACACCACTGGATGTGGTCCTGCCCACCAGAAAGAAAAGACCCAGCCTCATCCACCAGAAAACAGGCACCAGTCCCCTCCACCAGGAAGCCTACACAACCGACTGAACCAACCTTACCCACTGGGAGCAGACACCAAAAAAAAACGGGAAATATGAACTTGTGGCCTGCGAAAAGGAGACCCCAAACACAGTAAGTTAAGCAAAATGAGAAGACAAAGAAATACACAGCAAATGAAGGAGCAAAGTAAAAACTCACCAGACCAAACAAATGAAAAGGAAATAGGCAGTCTACCTGAAAAAGAATTCAGAGTAATGATAGCAAAGATGAACCAAAATATGGGAAATAGAATGGAGAAAATATAAGAAACATTTAACAAGGACCTAGAAGAACTAAAGAGCAAACAAACAATGAGGAACAACACAAAAATGAAATTAAAAATCTCTATAAGGAGTCAACAGCAGAATAACAGAGGCAGAAGAATGGATAAGTGACCTGAGACATAAAATAGTGGAAATCACTACCACAGAGCAGAATAAAGAAAAAAATAATGAAAAGAATTGAGGACAATCTCAGAGAACTCTGGGAAAACATTAAATGCACCAACATTCGAATTATAGGGTTCCCAGAAGAAGAACAGAAAAAAACGGTACTGAGAAAATATTGGAGGAGATTTTAGTTGAAAACATCCCTAATATGGGAAAGCAAATAGTTAAGTCCAGGATGCACGGAGAGTCCCATACAGGATAAATCCAAGGAGAAACATGCCAAGACACATATTAATCAAGATATCCAAAATTAAATACAAAGAACAAATATTAAAAGAAGCAAGGGAAAAACAACAAATAACATACAAGGGAATCCCCATAAGGTTAACAGCTGATCTTTCAGCAGAAACTCTGAAAGCCAGAAGGGAGTGGCAGGACATATTTAAAGTGATGAAGGAGAAAAACCTGCAACCAAGATTACACTACCCAGCAAGGACCTCATTCAGATTTGATGGAGAAATTAAAACCTTTACAGACAAGCGAAAGCTAAGAGAATTAAGCACCACCAAACCAGCTCTACAACAAATGTTAAAGGAACTCCTCTAGGCAGGAAACACAAGAGAAGGAAAAGACTTACAATAACAAAACCAAAACAGTTAAGAAAATGGTAATAAGAACATACATATTGATAAGTACCTTAAATGTAAATGGATTAAATGCTCCAACCAAAAGACTGGCTGAATGGATACAAAAAGAAGACATATATATGCAGTCTAGAAGAGACCCACTTCAGACCTAGGGCCACATACAGACTGAAAGTGAGGGGATGGAGAAAGTTATTCCATGCAAATGGAAATCAAAAGAAAGCTGAAATAGGAATTTTCATATCAGACTTTAAATAGACTTTAAAATAAAGACTATTACAAGAGACAAAGAAGGACATGACATAATGATCAAGGGATCAATCCAAGAAAAAGATATAACAATTGTAAATATCTATGCACCCAACATAGGACCACCTCAATACATAAGGCAAATGCTAGCAGCCATAAAATGGGAAATTGACAGTAACACAAAAATAGTAGGGGACTTTAACATACCACTTTCACCAATGGAGAGATAATCAAAAATGTAAATAAATAAGGAAACACAGCTTTAAATAATACATTAAACAAGATGGACTTAATTGATATTAATAGGACATTCCATCCAAAAGCAGCAGGTTACACTTTCTTCTCAAGTGCTCATGGAACATTTTCCAGGATAGATCATATATTGGATAACAAATCAAGCCTTGGTAAATTTAAGAAAACTGAAATTGTATCAAGTATCTTTTGTGACCACAACGTTATGAGACTAGATATCAATTACAGAAAAATCTCTGTAAAAAATACAAAGACATGGAAGCTAAACAATACACTACTAAATAACCAAGGGAACACTGAAGAAATCAAAGAAGAGGTAAAAAAAAATACCTAGAAACAAATGGCAATGAAAACATGACGACCCAAAACCTATGGGATGCAGCAAAAGCAGTTTTAAGAGGGAAGTTTATAGCAATACAATCCTACTTCAAGAAACAAGAAACATCTCAAATAAACAACCTAACCTCATACCTAAAACAATTAGAGAAAGAAGAACAAAAACCCCCGAAGGTTAGCAGAAGGAAAGAAGTCATAAAGATCTGATCAGAAATAAATAAAAAACAAATGAAGGAAATGATAGCAAAGATAAATAAAACTAAAAGCTGGTTCTTTGAGAAGATAAACAAAACTGATAAACAATTAGCCAGACTCATCAAGAAAAAAAGGAAGAAGATGAAAATCAATAGAATTCAAAATGAAAACAGAGAAGTAACAACTGACACTGCAGAAATACAAAGTATCATCAGAGATTACTACAAGCAGCTATATGCCAATAAAATGGACAACCTAGAAGAAATGGACAAATTCTTAGAAAACCATAACCTTTTGAGACTGAACCAGGAGGAAATAGAAAATATAAACAGACCAATCACAAGCACTGAAATTGAGACTGTAATTAAAAATCTTCCAACAAACAAAAGCCCAGGACCAGATGGCTTCACAGGAGAATTCTATCAAACATTTAGAGAAGAGCTAACGCCTATCCTTCTCAAACTCTTCAAAAATATAGCAGAGGGAGGAAGACTCACAAACTCATTCTATGAGGCCACTATCACCCTGATACCAAAACAAGAAAAAGATGCAACAAAAAAAGAAAACTACAGGCCAATATCACTGATGAACACAGATGCAAAAATCCTCAACAAAATACTAGCAAACAGAATCCAACAGCACATAGAAAGGATCATACACTATGATCAAGTGGGGTTTATCCCAGGAATGCAAGAATTCTTCAATATATGCAAATCAATCAATGTGATAAACCATATTAACAAACTGTAGGAGAAAAACCATATGATAATTTCAATAGATGCAGAGAAAGATTTTGACAAAATTAAACACTGATTTATGATAAAAACCCTCCAGAAAGTAGGCATAGAGAGAACTTACCTCAACATAATAAAGGCCATATATGACAAACCCACAGCCAGCATCGTTCTCAAGGGTGAAAAACTGAAATCATTTCCACTAGGATCAGGACCAAGACAAGGTTGCCCACTCTCACCACTATTATTCAATATAGTTTTGGAATTTTGGGCCACAGCAATCAGGGATGAAAAAGAAATAAACAGAATCCAAATTAGGAAAAGAAGAAGTAAAATTGTAACTGTTTTAGATGACATGATATTATACATAGAGAATCATAAAGATGCTACCAGAAAACTACTAGACCTAATCAATGAATTTGGGAAAGTAGCAGGATATAAAATGAATGCACAGAAATCCCTTGCATTCCTATACACTAATGATAAAAAATCGGAAAGAGAAATTAAGGAAACACTCCCATTTACCACTGCAACAAAAAGAATAAACTACTTAGGAATAAACCTACCTAAGGAGACAAAAGACCTGTATGCACAAAACTATAAGACACTGATCAAATAAATTAAAGATGATACAAATAGATGGAGAGATATAGCATGTTCTTGAATTAGAAGAATGAACATTGTGAAAATGGCTCTACTACCCAAAGCAATTTAGAGATTCAATGCAATCCCTATCAAACTACCACAGACATTTTTCACACAAGTAGAACAATGTATTTCACAATTTGTATGGAAACACAAAAGACCCCAAAGAGCCAAAGCAATCTTCAGAAAGGAAAACAGAGCTGGAGGAATCAGTCTCCTTGATTCAGATTATACTACAAAGCTACAGTAATCAAGACAGTATGGTACTGGGCCTCCCTGGTGGCGCAGTGGTTGAGAGTCCGCCTGCCGATGCAGGGGATACGGGTTCGTGCCCCGGTCTGGGAGGATCCCATATGCCGCGGAGCGGCTGGGCCCGTGAGCCATGGCCGCTGAGCCTGTGCGTCCGGAGCCTGTGCTCCGCAACGGGAGAGGCCACAACAGTGAGAGGCCCGCGTACAGCAAAAAAAAAAAAAAAAAAAAAAAAAAAAAAAAAAAAAAAAAAAAAGACAGTATGGTACTGGCATAAAAACAGACATATAGATCAATGGAACAGGATAGAAAGCCCAGTGATTAAACCCACGCACATATGGTCACCTTATCTTTGATAAAGGAGGCAAGAATATACAATGGAGAAAAGACAGCCTCTTCAATAAGTAGTGCTGGAAAAACTGGACAGTTACATGTAAAAGAATGAAATTAGAACACTCCCTAACAGCATACACAAAAATAAACTCAAAATGGATTAAAGACCTAAATGTAAGGCCAGACACTATCAAACTCTTAGCAGAGAACATAGGTAGAACACTCTATGACATAAATCACAGCAATATCCTATTTTACCCTCGTCCTAGAGAAATGGAAATAAAGACAAAAATAAACAAATAGGACCTAATGAAACTTAAAAGCTTTTGCACAGCAAAGGAAACCATAAACAAGACCGAAAGACAACCCTAAGAATGGGAGAAAATATTTGCAAATGAAGCAACTGACAAAGGATTAATCTCCAAAATATACAAGCAGCTCATGTAGCTCAATAACAAAAAAACAAACAACCCATTCCAAAAATGGGCAGAAGACCTAAATTGACATTTCTCCAAAGAAGATATACAGATTGCCAACAAACACATGAAAGGATGCTCAACATCATTAATCATTAGAGAAATGCAAATCAAAACTGAAATGAGATAATATCTCACACTAGTCAGAATGGCCATCATCAAAAAATCTACAAACAATAAATGCTGGAGAGGGTGTGGTGAAAAGGGACCCCCTCATACACTGCTGGTGGGAATGTAAATTGATACAGCCTCTATGGAGAACAGTATGGAGGGTCCTTAAAAAACTATAAATAGAACTACCATATGATCCAGCAATCCCACTACTGGGCATATACTCGGAGAAAACCATAATTCAAAAAGAGTCATGTGCCACAATGTTCACTGAAGCAGTATTTACAATAGCCAGGACATGGAAGCAACCTAAGCGTCCATCAACAAATGAATGGATAAAGAAAATGTGGTACATATATACAATAGAATATTACTCAGCTATAAAAAGGAATGAAATTGAGTTATTTGTAGTGAGGTGGATGGACCTAGAGTCTGTCATACAGAGTGAAGTAAGTCAGAAAGAGAAAAACAAATAACACACATACATGGAATCTAAATAAAACCAAATGGTTCTGAAGAACCTAGGGGCAAGATGTGAATAAAACGCAGACCTTCTAGAGAATGGACTGAGGACACTGGAAGGGGGAAGGGTAAGCTGGGACAAAGTGAGAGAGTGGCATGAACATACATACACTCCCAAATGTAAAACCGATAGCTAGTGGGAAGCAGCCGCATAGCACAGGGAGATTAGCTCAGTGCTTTGTGACCACCTAGAGGGGTGGGATAGGGAGGGTGGAAGGGAGGGAGATGCAATAGGGAAGAGATTGGGGATATATGTATATGCATAGCTGATTCACTGTTATAAAGCAGAAACTAACACAGCATTGTAAAGCAATTATACTCTAATGAAGATGTTAAAACAAATGAATGAATAAATAAAATACCTTTCATTTCTAATAAAAAAAAATAAATAATGAGGAAAACTTTTCAGTGTACAAGTAAAATAAGATAGGTATTTTCAATAAAAGAATATATGAAGAATGGAAATGCATTTTATTAAGGTAAAAGAAAGTGATTTTTGTCCTGAAGCATCTCAAAAGAGATTTTAAACTAATCAGGCTTATTTGGTATGTTAAATTACATGGAAAGCGTTATCAAATAAAAGGTAACATTAAGCTTTCTTTATACTATGTCTGTATAAATATACACTACAAATGTTCCAGAAATTATGTGACATTCCTGGAAATCTTACATATGCTGACATAAAATATTATCTGTTATGGAAATTGAGCCTCACATTAAAGATACTGAACCCAAGTAATAGGGAAATGCCTTAGCTGACATCCATGCAAAGGTAACAACAGAATCTGTAAAGATTATGGCACATGTAGATAAAGCCCATTCTACTACTGCAAAAACGAATGCCTCATTGTCAGATTTTGCCTTCTGGATGTCCTTGCAGACTCCTAAATCAGAGAAATTACGATGGGTACACAATACTGTAAATGGAACAGTCAGAGCTATGGGAAATCCAAGATGGCCACTTGTGTCTTCCAGACTCCTCCCCAAACCCCATTTTTTTGGTTTTATGGCTTGAAGCCTTCCCTTACTATAAGGCTTATGCTCTCTCAATGACAAAAAAAAAAAAAAAAAAAAAAAAAAAAAAAAAAAAAAAAGCCAAAACATTAGAAAATGCGTTTCCACTTGGCGTATACTCTCCACAATATCCAGTGATCAACGCACCCACTTTACACGACAAATCATGTGCACCTTAACAAAAACCTTACAAACTGCCTGAAATTATCACTGTCACTATGACCCTCGATCATCAGGCAAGGTCAACAGAACTAATAGAAACACTGGACTCAAGCAGAACAAGAATTACATGGAATTGAACAAACTGATAAATAAGATTATCATTTTTATGATGTTTGTCTGAAATATTACAGGCTTTTAATCTTTGTTTTCCAGATATAAGGGAACCTTTCCCCTTAAGCTAATTTTGACGTACGGCAATTTGGTAAATTATACGTTGGTAAGCAGAATTGAAGCATTTATCTTTTCTCTCTACTTGATACCTCCAGAATTTGGAAATTCTTGGGTTCCCAGCAACTTTTCCGATGAATAAGGAAGACCAATTCCTGGCAGGTGTAAGAACCTCAGAAATTTTAGACCTCAAGAAGAAAGAAATCAACCTAAATCTGTAGGTACTGCAGGCAGAATCTAATGGGAAATCCTTGGCATGACTTTCCTGGCCTTGAGAGACTTTTTAAAAGTTCAACTTGAGATTCCTTATGAAAAGTTTCAGCAATGTCAAATTTAAAAGAGGCTATATGATCAATTACACATATGTAAACAATCAGGCCAGGTTTACTGAAACCAGACTTAGCTTACAAATATATTAGTCTTAATTTGACAATATTTGGTAAAATGAGGGCAATTTAGAAAAAAAATTATGTTTCAATAATATATCTTTATTGATATTGAGGTTTTATATACACTGAAATTTTGTATTGACTACCTACACACAAGATGCCTCTTTGTTGCTCTGCTATATTACTGTAAAGTTTAATTTAAATATTAAAAGGATATTCTAAGCTTGTTCTGAAGATAATAGGAACCTATCTTTGGGTGAAGATCAGATGCCCCATAACCTGCACCCAGGAGATTATGAATACTGAAAAAGACATCACTTAAAGGAGTCTCTCTCCAACCTACATGGAAGGACCCTTATCAGGTATTCTTAAGCAGCTCATGCACAGTGAAACTGCAGGGAATTGACTCTTGAATTTATATTTCCCACTTAAAAAGGGCCTCTGCACCAGACTAGTCTATAAGAGGACTATTAACCTCAAACTCACCTTAAAACAACCATCAACCCAGGCCTAGAAGAAGACAACAACATTGGTAGACAGCTGACCCAGGAATCTGGACCATGCCTGTATGACCCATCCTACTAGTTCAATTGAACTCATTTACCAAATGTTTGTCTGCCTATCAAAATTGAAAGTCACTTTTTACTTCTAGCTATACTTTTGCCCCAATGTTCAGGATGGAAAGAAAATTATTTAGTAAAATTGTCACAAAGTATAGCTACTGGAGTAGGTCCTCATTGTACTTATTACTGACTTTTCAGATCTTCCTAGCATTAGCACTCACCAAAACCAACCTCCCTCTGGCCTAACCTTTCAGCTTCAAATTCTTCAGCCTATTAATATGTCCATCCTTTGTTTGATGCTATCCTCAGCCCTTAGAGACCCAGCACAACTTACCCTAGAACTCCCTTGCTCTGTCCATTCTTTCATTGAAAAATGTCTTAAAGAGAAAAACATAAGTAAATTATGCCAGCAACTCCCATATGTTAAATACCATGCCAGTGACTTTGGGAAAGACTACAAGAGAAGTGATCCATACTTTATATTGTGTTGACAAAACTTCAAGTTAATGAGATTATCAGTGAGTGTGCTCAGGGAGTGCTCCCCCAAGTTTCATCTTCATATGTGGCATTGGAATTGATCCACCTTCTCAAGGATGGGCATATAAATGTCTTAACAGCTGGCAAAAGAAAGGTTTTTTTTTTTTTTTGAAACTTTGAAAGAATATGTCCCTGACTTGCTTGATATTCTCTGTTCTGACAAGATACAAATTGTGCTGAAAACCATGCTTTTCTGGAGCAGAGTTCCTCAAAGTAATCTGAGAGGATGTCTCCCAGGCTATAGTCCTCAGTTTGACTCAAATAAAACTCCTTTCTATTCCTATTATAGATTGTTTATTGATTATTTCTGTCTACACTGTAAAGGGTTGCATTGTACACAACACTGAAAGTATCCACTCAATTTCATAATTTAAAAATTATGTGATCAAAATCACCAGGTATAAAAAGCCATATATTATTTTTATGGTTAATAAGTCAAACCACATGAATGTTGAATAACAAGACAAATTTCAACTCTAACTGCTCTTTCACAAAGCAGGAGCTAAGATTTGCTTTACCTTGTTGAGGGATGTTTACTGCTGTGGGATTCTTAAACAGATCTGGGGTGTTCCAAAGACCTGTCTAGTTCTACCTTCAGTAGGAACATACTTCATATATATTTTTAAGTGAAATACTAGTTAATTTGATGCTGGAAAAAGAGTCATACTAGAGTTGACCTCCACAGAAGAATGGACCAACGTGAGGAGGGTCTTTATAGGGTAGAATTGATTTTACTGGTGGCAACCTCAGAAAATTTAACTGCCAGTGCAGCCTCTGGAGAAACCTTGTCCAGGATCATTTGCACTAATTGACAGTTAAGTGGCCTTTCACCTCAGGAAGTCTGCAATGGTGGCCAAACAAGAAGTTCATGACAGAAATCCAAAAGGATGTCCAGGAGTGAGGGTTTCATAACAAAATGACAGAAGTTCCATGTTCCACCAGATGCACCAACACCTAGCAGTCTTTACTGTTTCTGGGAACAAATACAAATCTAGGAGAACACAAGATTGTGTCAGCAAAGGTGAAGCCAGAGCCTTTCCCAGTGAAGGAGGATGGGCTAGCATCCATATTATTTCTTATGGCAAGGAAGAATTATCCTCATATTTGGTAAATCTTAGCCAAGTCCCTTCTACGTAAGCCCCTAACTCAGCCAAACACTAGAGAAGCAGCAACATTTTTTTCTGTCAGGAATTGATGAAAAAGGAATGTGGAGCTGAATATCATTTCTTCTTTTTTTTTAATTTCTTCCTTCAACTTTTAAAAAAAAAATATTGGAGTATAGTTGATTTACAATGTTGTGTTAGTTTCAGGTGCACAGCAATGAAAATCAGTTATACATATACATATATCCATTGTTTTTTAGATTATTTTCCCATATAGGCCATTACAGAGTACTGAGTAGAGTTCCCTGTGCTATACAGTAGGTCATTTTTAGTTACCTATTTTATATATACTAGTGTGTATATGTCAAGCCCAATCTTTCAAATTATCTCTCCCCCTGAATATCATTTCCATTCTGACCATTTCAGAACCCAACGTCCCCTTACACTTTTTAAACTAGCCTCATGTACAAGAAAAACTAGATGAGTGTCATTCAAAAGACAGATACTTTGCCTTAATGACGGTGGGGCCAACCTAAGTCCCACAGATACATTTCTACAAAATTATAGAAGTGATAATTTCGGGGTTGGAAGAAACTTTGAAGGTCAACCTTACTTTTGATTCTTTAGTTACAGTATCGCTGCTAAATGGTCAGTCACATGTTCTAGTGCAAGGCACAATCACCAGTCTTTGAGGCAGCTCAATTTGAGGTGTTTCTGATATAGAATTGGTTGGCAAGCTCTGGCTACTCAAAAGCTTTTGTCTAATACTGAAGGTGAATATTTCTTTGTTGTCTATATATACTTTTGGACTCACGTATATGTCTCGTTCTTTTGCATAGTAATTCTTCAAATATTTGAAGACAGCTATCCTCTTCCCACTGTCTTTCCTAATCAAAGCATCCTCCAGTCTCATTGTTTTGAGTTGCTACTATCTGATTACTTTTTGAAGATTACTGCCATAAGTCTTCCTCTGGAATCAGTATACTAGCCACTTTTGGATTCAATGATTTCATCAGTTCCTAATCCACTAAAATGCCTGGAAACCTTCTAAGAAAGATATTAAAAATGCTTTAAAGGTTTTGCTGGAACCCAAATACTCAGCATATTTTCCTGTCAAAGGAAGAAACGAAGCTACCCTTAAATGATCTGTATTTAGCAAATCCATCTAGGGTTGTAGTAATCAGAGACTTTTCATCTTAAAAATAGTCATCCTTTTAATAATGCATTCTACAATTCTTTTTCTAGTATTATTATGAAAGAGATACTACATTCTCCAAGGTCAGGGATTCAGTAACTACTGCCATGTTTTTTCAGCACTGGTTGGACTGTATCATCTGATAATGTATCAAGGGAAAAAGTGCATTTCCCAGTGAGATTTCAAATCACACTAAGAGGGGTTGACCCTATCAAGTAAGCCTGCAAATACATGAAGCTGCTTCATAGTACCCATCTCTATCAACTATTTCACCTATGCTAAATGAAATTGGCCTCAGGCTGATTGGAAATTGGGCAGATACATCAGTGTTCCTGTGGGAGGTAATAATCCCTTTCTTGAATAATAATGTAACAAATTTCATCTGAATCAGATTCATTTTAATCAACACAATACTTTATTTGCATCATGTCATGAATAACCACTATGTTCAAAATGTAGCTATTTGAAATCAGAGATAATGAATAGAACAGTCTATTATTTCTGGACATTAAAAGGTATCATTTCCTTGAAGTTACACACAGTGGCTCTTCTATTCAACTTTGTATTCCTCCTGGTATCTAGAAGAGTGATCTGTTCATAACAGGTACCAAATAAATATTTAAACACCGGAGACTAACAAAAATAACACTTTGATTTAATTTAACAAACTGTCTGGCAATTAAAAACACAGCCATCATAGGACAGAGGACTATCTAAAGGAGGACTCCGGGTAGCAGACCACCATTAGAGGAGATCCTTGAGATTCTTAAGGAGTGTATCCTGAGACCTTTGTGAAATCCCATACATACAATCCTTCTCTAATGCAATTTTAGACATACGATTAAAGTATATCTGAGAAAGTTAAATGACCCTTTCAGATTCAATAAACCCAAGACAAACATAAGTATATTCTTTTAAGGCCACTTTTTGTAAAACAATGAAATAATGTTTTTCATTGTGCTGAGAATGACCAGCTGAGTGGCAGATACTGGGTCGCTTGCCATCCTGCTCAGGAGGTCAGTCATTGGCCAAGAGACCTGAAAATGGACCCTGGGAAGTGAGATCCAAACCCAGGACTCACTGGGACCACAACGTGCTTCATACCATGAACTTCTGGCAGCTTTAAATGTTCCATCAAAGACACTAATGGTCTACTGTGTGAATAAAAAAAGGAGTAAATAAAGACCAATAT
Source organism: Mesoplodon mirus (assembly GCF_964341445.2). Classification (NCBI taxonomy): domain Eukaryota; kingdom Metazoa; phylum Chordata; class Mammalia; order Artiodactyla; family Ziphiidae; genus Mesoplodon; species Mesoplodon mirus. Next base: position 5,542,504 of record NC_138990.1, on the reverse strand, counting down.
TTACCTAGTAACATCATAGGAGCAAAACCAATAAGTGGCCGACTTTTAAACACTGTGAAATGCACTTTTCTGGGGGGTGGGGGTGTAAATAATATTGTCAGTGAATTTGATCATCCCCAATTTAGAAACAGGTTAACCCAATGAATAATTAATAAGTATGTCTCATGAGAACATAAAAGCAATATTTTTGTTTCCTTCTCCCATCCTCTCCTCCAAAACAAACAAAAAATAGTCATCAAGTTCCTTCTAATCCTTCTTTCGGAATCTGTTTTTTTCTCTTTTTCATCCCCACTGTCTTCTCCCCAATTCGGACTCTATCATTTTCTGTCTGGACTTCCTTAAGAATCCACTAACACGTCCCCATGCCTCCAACTCCAGTGTACACTCTCAGAAGCCACCCTGCACTGGAGGAGGGTGGCAGCTCCCAAACATTGCATGGCTTACCTGATAGTACTCCCACAGTAAAATCAAACCAAACCAAAACCAAACAAGCAAACCTTCAGTAAACAATTCCTTACCAAAATAAAGGATGCACATCTTAATCTGAAATTCTAGCCCTCTGTAATCTAATCTCAACCTTTCTGTGCAAAACCCTTTTTTCTCTATTTAACATTATTTTCTCTAATCAAGCTGGACTACTAGTCATACTCAAAATGTACCATACACATTTGTATAATGCATTTTACATAATATCATTCTTCACACCTGGAGTAGCCCCACTATCTTTGACTTGTCCTCTTCCTACACACCTTCAAGTTCAAGTGTTACCTCTGCCATGAATAATTCAGTTCCTCCACCCAACTGTCTCTCTTTAAACTTGATTCATAACTATCTACTTATATCTTGCAATCCATTTTTTATTATGATTTGGAAGGGACTTAATAGCCTTACAACACCAAAGAGCTCCCCAGGAACTTTCCCTGGTGGCGCAGCAGTTAAGAATCCACCTGCCAATGTAGGGGACATGGGTTTGAGCCCTGGTCCAGGAAAATCCCACATGCCATGGAGCAACTAAGCCCGTGCGCCACAACTACTGAGCCTGTGCTCTTGAGCCCGAGAGCCACAACTACTGAAGCCCGCGTACCTAAAGCCCATGCTCTGCATCAAGAGAAGCCACCGCAATGAGAAGCCTGCGCACTGCAACGAAGAGTAGCCTCCACTTGCCGCAGCCCCCACTCACAGCAACTAGGGAAAGCCCACACGCAGTAAAAACGCAGCCAAAAATAAATAATAAATAAATAAATTTGTTCAATCTAAATTTTCTCTTTAAAGAAATAAAATTGCCCTCATGCTTGCCAGGAGGCAGCTCTACAGCAAATATTTTCAGTTACTGTAATAACTTTCTATAAATTTACAATATTATCCTTACATTTATTAATTATTATTTCCTTTTTGTGTTAAAAAATGAATAAATTGATTTACTCAGCAAGTGAGTAAGCATTAGTTCTGCTAAACTGAATTGGTATAATTCAATTTATCATTACAGTGTAAGAATTATCCTCCAATTCATCTGTAGCTATTATGAAAGAAAATGACACACTATAATGAAAATAAATAAAATGCTTTATGGAGATGTTTTAGAATATTCTAACTTATTTCTGCTGCAGATATTATGTTTATGCTATTCCAAAAACTGAAAATCATGACAATCTCTAAAGAAAATGATGAGTGCCAAGAGTTTTGGTATCATACCTTGTAATCCGTGTGCTGTTCTTGGCTTAAAGGGCATGGCATAGAGTCTGTGCTGAGTCATGAGGGAATCTCCATGGAGTGGCAGATCGCACCAGGAGCTGCTGAGAAACTCAGGGCCAAGAGAGAGAGGTGGCCCAACCCAGTCTTACTTATTTGGGTAAACTTTATACTTAACAGCTGGAATGTGATGAAAAGCTCTGAATTTGTATTCATCTGGATATTTCAGTTCATGCCTGCCAATGTGCTAAGAGCTGGGCTTCTCTATTTGTCATAATTTTCAGATCTATAAGTATAATCACAGATTGGCCAGATACCTAAATAATTCATGCTTTACAATTAACTTTCCTGTCAATTATCTGGTTACTTCAGACAAAAGTCTCATTATTTTTCAAAATCTGTCTTACCAATGAGATCTGTTTTTTTTCTAAATTAAATTTTATATGAAAACCAAATACTGAATTCTATTAGAATCAGGGCTTCTCGGGAAGAAGTAAGTATGGGACCAGGTAGAGTGGAGGTAACTAAGTCACACTCATTCTTAGCACACCCACTCCTAGGGTCCCTGAACCATCTAGGACTCCAGGAAATGCAGTCTCAAAACTAATAAACCAACTAAGTAGTTTTTTTTTTCTTACTCTTTAAAGATATAGACACATGTGAAACTACATATGATTTGCTAGTCAATAATCTTTAGTTTAGTGAGAATCATTTGATTGGTGTATTTATTTTGCAGGGAAAATTTAATTAGGTATCATGCTAATAATCACAATATATTAGGGATATACCACAAGAACTCCAATGTCTGTCTGGAATGTTAAATATCCCACGTTTCTTTTTCTTACCATGGTCTTTAACAGCTGGATATGGATTTTATACAACAATATGAGTTGATAAAAATATCAGTGTGGCTGTTTATAAACTGAATCATTAAGCCATATGCATAATAAAAGCTCTAAGGATATGAAAACGCATGTGCCAGAGTCATGTATAAAATAGCATCAAAGGGGTAAAAAGCTAATAATACAAAGGATAAACTTAAATGCCTTAAGTAACTTTTAGAAACCAAAGGGATTTATGAAAATACTCCATTTACAAAGACGCTTCAGTGAATAAAGTTGGTGACTCTCAATATTTTGAAAGAATCAATTAAAATTAATCAATTCTAAGAAAATGACTGAGATACTAACATTGTTTTTTTGTTTGTTTGTTTGTTTGTTTTGCAGTATGCGGGCCTCTCACTGTTGTGGCCTCTCCCGTTGCGGAGCACAAGATCCGGACGCGCAGGCTCAGCAGCCATGGCTCACGGGCCTAGCCGCTCCGTGGCATGTGGGATCTTCCTGGACCGGGGCACGAACCCATGTCCCCTGCATCGGCAGGCGAACTCTCAACCACTGCGCCACCAGGGAAGCTCCTAACATTGGTTTTAATTCTCTCTTAACATGATGCTGTGGATCATAATATGGTATCATTTGTGCAACTGCAATCAGTCAATAACTAAGAAGAATATATCATCAAGCAGACATAAAAACAATGAAAGTTTCTGAAGGATTCTTCATCATCATGTGATAAATGCTCTGCTTCTATAATTACCCTACACAAACTCCAAAGATAGGTATTCACAACCACATTTTCTTCAAGGTCTAAATTGGAACCAATATCTATAATGTTTTTGTTAGGAATAGTATGGCACTGAAATATAGCAGAGTGTCTGGATGAAATAGATTCCCCATTTAAGCTTTATTCCAAACATTATGTCTCACCTCTACTTTTATCCAAAACTCTCAGCTCACTTTGAAAATGTGCTTTGACCATCTTAGCTCCATTCATCTCCTTGGTCAAGTTAGGGTGCAAAACAACATGGACTCCGGACATAAGTATGGAAGGAACATGTAATCTTCCTTAAAATAAAATTAATGTATGGCTGAGATGGCAGATGTAATACACACATTTATCACTGCTGTTTTCTGAAAACCCATCACAATGACCATAGAGCAATTTTCTTTTAAAGGTCTCAATCCGAAGGACAAAGAAAATAGGAGAAAATGGCCACAGCAATATTCTGAGAGGCAAGTGTGCTAACTCATTTAGCAGGCCTGAGAAAGCTGAATTCCAAGCCAGCAATGGGGGAAAGCTCAGAACAACCCAATTCATGCTGAAAAACCCTCAAAGGCGACAGATATTTGACGCTTCAGCTTCTTTTGGAGGAAAGGAGGGAAAATGGTGAGGTTAAAAGCAAGAAGATGGCTTGAAACTCCACTTAAAAAGCAGTTAGACCCTTAGATCCTCTCTCCTAATCCAAGCTGCAGGCAGCCAGAAGTTTATTTTCAGAAAAAGGTAAAAGGTAAAAGGTGGGTCTTAAGACAAACATGGTTAATCAATAACAGAACCACCTCATTGGTGGACAGTTATGGGCAAATGCACATGCTAATGCTGGCTCATCTGGTTATTGCCTCTACTGTTGTCTCCTACAAAGTACACAATCTCTACCTAGAGACTGAAGCCAGGAGAAGCTACACTGTTGAAAAAAAATCAGATTCAATTGTCTGCTCCCTTAACACCTTACTCCTGCCAACAAAGGTTCCTTTTTGCCCCTTCAGAAGGAATTCCGGTGGCTGTCCCACAAGGCTGCTCTTATCTGCTTTTTATCTGGGGTTCTGACAGGGTTCTGGTATGTTCTATAGATGCTTGGAAAAGGAAGATTTGTTTGGAGTCTACTGTCCAACTAACCCTGAGAAATCAAAAAGAATGTTAGGGGAAAGATGAGTCATGCATGGTACAGGGCTTTAAATGGAGAAAAGGAGAATATCAAAAATCCAATATAAAATATGAAGTAATGAAAAGGATCAAAGAATGGCCATAAAGAAACCTGAAGACGTGAATTCCAATTTCAGTTCTATCTACACTACCTTGAAAATGTCCTTAACCATTTGATTTTTTGCAGATATCTTGTTGCTCATTTTCATCTAAATGGCCTGAAATCAGAAAACAAGGGCTTTAAGAAAATGGATGGGGATCCTTTGACAATTCTAAAAAAAAAAAAAGCAAGGAAAGATGCAATTTTATATGTTTTACAAATGGTAGAAGAAAAACTAAAAAGGTAGGGATAGAGAGCAAGCAGAAAAGATAACAAGCATAAAATTAGGCCAATAATGAGAAAAGATGCAATATATAAGATAAGATGAAGTTTGGAGAATTGTTATTATTTTAAAATGTCTCACAGATACAGAGAAAACAACACCTTTCCCAAAAGATTTGTGTGTCTCTTTTGCAGGTATCAAAAGTGTGAAATCAGCCACCAGATTGCAGGACACAACTGATTCCTCCTAACCCCTAAGTATGCACATTGAATTAAAAAAAGGCCAATATTGTCTTCTTCTTCTTTGTATTGAGATGAAATTCACATAACATGCCATGTTGTTCTTGAGGCACATTAGGGGGAAAAGGGAAATGAAACGCAAATGTCTGCAAATGTGTGCACTGGTTCCAAGGTGGGGGTGGAGGAAGAGGATTTGAGGGCTGAAGATTAATAATGATAAATAACACTTTGAAAACATTATTGAGAAAACCAAGGAAGAGGAAAATATGGTACCTCTCCCTGAATGTGATGATACTGATTAAGCTGGGTGATTCTGCCATGCTGGGCTAATCCAAGGCTGGTAACAATGGCTGGAGGAATGAGAATCCCTTGGGAGAGTTGCTAAAATACAGAATCACAAGCTCCATCCCTGGAGATTCTGCTGTTTTAGAACTGGTTGGGCCCTGGAACATGTGTTTTTCAAAATCTCCCTATGTCGTTCTGATATGTAGATAGATATAAGAATCCATAGGACAGTCAGACAAAATGTGGCTTCCTCATGGAAACAGTACCCTAGAATAGTCCCCAAAAGGACCCAGAGCAAAAGCCCAATTCAACGTGTGAACTGGCAAAGGCAAAGCTCGGGGTTAATGCTGTAAATCTGTTAGCTGCAACCCAACCTACAGAATTACTAGAAACTGAAGTCATCAATGAAGCCGTTAAAAAAGAGGATTCTGAGTAATCTGTGAAACTGCATATTTTAGTTCTAGCACTTACTGAGAGCAGAGTCCTTCCAAGGATGATAAAATATCTTTTTACAGATGGGGGAGTAATGTATTAGAAGAGGTGTGTTTGAGGGAGGTGTGCTTTGGAAAAAAAAAAAAAAGCTATCCTTCAATTAATAGCTCACAGGTGAGAGGCTGGTTCAGCTTTGCCTATTTCTAAGGAATTCAAAGAAGATTAGCCATACAGCTTCACATGTCTCCTCTGAAATCCTGAATGCCCAGGCTGAGTAATATACAGCTCAATAAGATTTCCCAGGAGATATTTCACTTGTTGCTTTCTTACAAAAGTGTTTATCCTCATTTACAAAAAGAAAACCCATTTTAAAGCCATTCTGTATTAAACTGACTCTTGAACTTATGACATCAAGGGTTCCCTAACTTGCCTGTTCATAAAAATCACTTGGGGTACTTGCTAAATGTAGATATTATCAACTCACTCTGCAGAAAACTGTGATTCTGTAGTCTGGGCTGGGCCTCTGGAAAGAGAGTGTCTAATTTTTAACAGGTGAATTATGATGCTTTTCTTCTGTTGATTTATCTCTTAGGTGTATATACAAGCTCTTTGTGCCTTCTAGGCAGGGATGAGTTAAGTAATTTCCGAAGTTCCTAGTCCAGCCTGCAGAATTCTGCAGACCTAAAAATGGCCCAGCTCCTCCCAGACCTTACCATACATCTCCAAGAACTTAAGTCCAGACAGGTCACCCTGGAGGACACACTTAAAATGGAGGAATTAAGAGTGAGCTGTGGGCTCCCCTGGTGGCGCAGTGGTTGAGAGTCCGCCTGCAGATGCAGGGGGGACACGGGTTCGTGCCCCAGTCTGGGAAGATCCCACATGCCGCGGAGCAGCTGGGCCCGTGAGCCATGGCCACTGAGCCTGTGCGTCCGGAGCCTGTGCTCCGCAACAGGAGAGGCCACAATAGTGAGAGGCCCGCGTAGCGCAAAAAAAAAAAAAAAAAAAAAAAGAAAGTGAGCTGCTTGGTGGAGCTCTTCGAACTGAAAAGCAAGCAGCACACTTCATATCACTTTTTTCTCTACTGATAGTCACAGGATCATTTTAGGCCTTTCTAGAAAGAATTGATGGGGGCCTTAAGTATAGCTTTAACTGTAGGGAGATGTCTGGGCACCTCAAAGTGAGTCATGAAGAAGCCAAGAATAGTTAACTTTAGCTAATTTACTTATAGGTTTATCTAGGTAGATAAAGCAGAAAAAAACAGGTGAATCATTATGTTCCAAAACATGGGATTCAAAAGACTCAAAATCTATGCGTTATATTGCAATGCCTCTGCTGCTTTTCCTTCTCTGTCCCACCCCCCTTCTCTTTCTTCTTATTCTTTTTGTTCTGATGATGATAATTATGATTGTGATTATGATTATCAAAAGAAGATGATGAGAGAGAAGTCATTTATTCATTCCAAAAATATGCATTTACTATTCCAGGCTAGATTCTCTAGATCCTGGGGATTGTGAATAAGACAACATCCCTCTCATGGGAGCTTAAATTCCAGTGGAGCAGACAATAGCAGCACAAAGAGCTTCTGTAATTTCAGAGGTTGGCAGATGCTATAAGAGAAATTAATATACTGAGATGACTAAGAACAACATAATCGAACTGAAATTTGAAAGAAGGGCCATCCATATAAAGTTGAAGGAAGAACATTCCAGAGGGATGGTAAGTACAAAGTTGCCAAAGCAGCAAAGATCCCGGTGGGTCTGAAGCACAGGGACGTGTCACCACCAGTGAGACAGTTCTTACAGTGTTAACAATTTCCTAAATGAATCAAGAGAAACTTTTCAGGATGGTCTCACAGCAGCATTAGGCCCAAGCAAGCAGGCCCTTGGGAGCTTATCTTTGGAAGCCTTCCCACATCCTTTGGAAACACAAAGGAAAGGTTTATCCAGGTTCATGGGCTTGGTGGTGGTGTACAGCCTGCTTCTCTCCCTGAGAGTTATGTGAGGTCTTCCTTGAAATACCCAAAAGTCTCTCCCAAGAAGTTCAGTTGATGGATTGTGTTGTCCAGGCTGTCTTAACTGGGACGGCCAAATCTGATGACCCAGCAGTCAACTCTGTCAGCCTTCTCTACTCACTGATGGAGTCAGAGACAGCCCCTCCCTGTCTCATTATGTTACTTGCTTTTCCTCATCATCTTGATTGACCTTGTAAGATTCAGAAACAACTTTCAAGGACTCAGTGAAGGGGTATGTTTGATAAGGAAAGAAGCTAGCTAGAGTTCTAAGTATGGGACTTAATTTTGCTGTTACAGTGGATTTTTGTTTTCATCTCCTGTTTCATTTTAGATTTTCTATTCTTTCTGTCACCAAAAAGAGCTCCGTACAGAAATCCACTGTAGATAAGGTGATTCATATCTCCCCAAGGTGTTGCTGCAAGAGATAACCAGCTCTTGCTCCAAAAGTTACCAGCAGCACCACTCCAGACACTCTCAATGACCATGTCTCTTTCTTCATTATCCCAGGTTGTTGGCAAAAAGGAACCTGCTGTCCAGGCTCTTCAAGTAAGCCCGTGTTCCTCCACCACACAACCCCCAGTCCTGCCTTCCAAGGCTGCTCAGTCCATTCTCTTGTTTCATGATCACATTTGCAATGCTGTCTTTAATTTCTTTAAGATAATTTATAAACTGTGTCTAATAATTGCAGATCTTCAGCCCTTGTAGTTCTGGTCTACAATTGGTTGTTTGTGCCAACTGTCAATCATAGGGCCTGTTTTATTTTGCTTTCAGTGACTCTAGAATGCTAATTTCTGTTCCTTGTAACTTTATCTGTGGAAGTTCTTTGAGGCCTGTGTTTAAAGTATATTCCTCTAGAGAGGACTGGTCTTTGCTTCTGCCAGGTACCTAGCAACCCACCACCTAGAATGACTTAAAATGAAATTTTGAATAAACTTTAGGTCACCCTCAAATATAGATTCTGAGCCCAAAACTGAGTGATTTTGAGATTGTGGTTAGAAATTCTTGGTGGCAGAGGAGAGATTCTTTTCTCCTGCCTTTTAAAAGCCAAGACAGCCTGTATTTCCATTGCTTCTCTCTGCGTGGAAGTTTTATTTTCTTAGCTCATGCCCTCGTAGTGACACCATCTGAGAATCCAGGCTTTAAACTGAGGTCCTTAATCTGCCTGGCCATCAAGCTGGGTCTCAGACTTTGCCTCCTGTTCTTTGCATATTGTACCATTTAAAAACAAAGTCTAGGCCAGGAGTAATCTGCAGATCTATCTCTAGTCTATTTTCTTGTAATTTCTTACCTCTGAGTAACTCCCTTACATTCTTGTGAGTTCATCCATGCACTGAAAAGAATTTTAAGAAATTCTACCAGGCACAAAGGTGGTAGAGAGAAGAAACGGGAGGGAGGGAAGAAGAAAGAGAGGGAAGGGGGGAAGAGAGGGAGGGAGAGAGAGAGAGAGTAATTGATTGCTCTGAACTGCTTTTCCTCCATAAAGAAGTCACCAGTGAGCTCCTGGAGTTATGATTTCCATTGCTCAGACTTAATTCATTATAGAACTAGACTTGGAGCCCCATCTTGATGGTAAGACTACCTGTCTGTAAGGCTACCTGTCTGCTAAACTATCCACAGTGGGGAACAAAGGAGGGTTTCATGTAGGAAGTACTTTTCCTGGCCAAGGAGATAGTGTGTGAGACCACACTGCGAATTGACCTTGATAATCCAAGTAAAACAAGTCTGGTTAGACTCATCTGTCCTGGGATCCTGTGAGTCATTTAACTGTATGTCATGAGCTGATGATAAGTAATAGCAAACATGTGTATGGCATGCTGTACTTTTCAAAGGGCCTAAATCCCCACTGGAATAAATTCCCACACCTGGGGTCCTTTGAGACCAAAGAGACCTGCCATGTCCCCACAGGGAATGGATGCTACCTACACCTGTGCTCCATAGCTACTGTGGGACTGTGCCCAGATCACTCTGGTGTCAACCAACCACCTGCCAGTCTGCATCTCCTCCTGAAGCCTCTCGGAACATTCTCATGCTCTGTAGGATGCTTGGTTCTGACACAAGATCTCTTACACTCTCACCTATATTATTTCTTTCCAAGGAACATGTCCCACCAGCATGGCTGGACGTTCTCCCACCACCTGTGCCTTAGTGATTTCCGCCTGTATGCCCCCCATGACACTCCCTTGACTTTTTGAGATCCAACTACAGCAAAGGAATACAATATTAATATAAGAAGATGGAAGGAAAGGAAAATATTAAAAATTTGGAAGATCCTGTACTAGTCTCAGGGTACCTCTAGGAGTCACACTGAAAACTGCCTGGAAATAGAGGCAAATAGGATTGCAAATGCCTTAATTCAAGGATGGAGGCCTCATGCACTATCCAGATGACTTCCCACCCCAACCATATTCCACTGGAAGAGTAGATTCAAAGGATAGTTTTAGACCTCAGAGAACAGGCTGGTAAACTAATTGTACTCTTTCAATAACTGAGCCAGAACCTCCAACTCAAAAGGAATTTTAAAACTGTCTCTTCATGGAAGCAAATGTTTTACATGAAAAGCATAATTGCACAGATGAATTTCAACCTCAAAATTAATAGAGATGTGGACACTGAACATATTTGAAGGCAGAGAGTAGAAAGGGGGAAAAGAAAAGTTTCAAATAAGGAAAAGGCAAGGAAAACCTCACCATAGGTACCAAATTTGGGATATTAGAACTCTTTCCCTTGAACGAAGCAACAAATCCCATTAAGATACCCCTTAAAATGGAGGGCTGTTATGGGGTGGGGGGAGGGTATGGGCAATATTAGGTCATAAACAGCCCACGGGTGGGGGGAGGGTATGGGCAACATTAGGTCATAAACGGCCCACAAGCATTTTTAAATATTACTTTCTACTCTATTTTAAGCCAAACCTTTAGTAGAGAAACTCAGAATTGGCCAAAGTGGCTTTTGTGTTTCATCCCCTTTTTTACATGATTACAGAAGGGAGAGAAGTGAGAAGGCCTAGATAATACTGAAAACAAATTTTATGTTTAATCAACAATTACCCTTATTCTTATGTGATAACAACTACTCCATCTTTCTCCTGCCTTCCCATTTGGAGAAATCTAACATTATAAGAATTTGTATGACAAAGTTATCCTTCTGATGACACTCCCTTCAGAAGATTTCAATGCCTTCTCTGAGATCTGGGTCAAATCTAACCATTGAACGTATCCTCTAGATATTCTGAGCCCCTCTTGGCAGTACTACACATAGCCAACTTACAGAAATTCTGATAAATGAAAATCAAATTTATACAGAAAATCGATAAAGTACAGAAAAACATATTTAAGACAATTTTAAATAGAACCTCAGAGGCATTTAAATTTTCTTTACCTACAAAATGTTCCTTGCACAAAATTTTCAGGGAGCCCCTTGAGCACAGAAACTGGGAAGCCGTGTTCTCCCCACCATCTCACTCTGTTCCTCAGTCTTGCTTGGGATCTCAAACACTCTTCTCTACTGCCAGCCCCAGAAGTCTTGTCTACTTATCTTTTCCAATACACTATATAAAAATATTCTCAAAATGAATTGCTTCTAAATGAATTATTGCATATTTATATAATAAAATGCTATTCAGCTAGTCAACATAAGGTTTGAGAATGTTTATTGATATGGTAACATATTCACAATATATTAAGTAAAGAAAATAGATGACAAGTCATCATTTACAATGAGTCCATTTTTTACAACTCCAGGCATAACCTATGTGTGTCTCTGTGTGTGTATAAATATATCACTCATAGAAGTTTACAAACATTGGAAAGACATGTACAAAATTATCAAAGATGATTATCTTTAGGGAGTGAGATTGTGAATAAACTTTTTCTTCCATCTTTGTTTTCCACCCTTTACAATGAACATATATTTCTTTTGCACCATTAAAAAAAAAAAAAAAAAAAAAAAAAAACATTGTGAAGCCCACTCTTTTCAGAGCTCCCCAGGCCCTGGATATCACTTTACATGTTCCTCATGTACTGTTGTATGCTGGAACCTTGGTGGGGTATGGGCCCCAAACCAGGCTGGAAGTGACCCTTTGAGATCTCATTTTAGACCTTAACCCCTCACTGGTAGGTTCCATCAGGAACACCCTTTACATTAAATTCCGCCCTAAAACAAAGGCTATGACAATGACCCTTTAGGCACTTGTAATATGTTCCCACATCAATTTGTCCCCATGTGCTTTTAATGCATGCATTACATTAGTGGTTTACACACTGTCCCCAGGGATTCACTTAGATGCTTCAAGAGGTTTGAAAAAAAAGTTAGATTCAAATATTTTGTAAAAATATATAATTTTAATTATTCATAAAAAGAAAACTAAAAAATAACCTGCCATACTTTAACACAGATGAGACCAGAAAATCATTCCTCTATGCCACCCGAGTCTCTGCCATCAGTGTGCATACAATCTTTAACTGTGCAACTGTTTAAGAAAACTGTAGCTGTGCATTACTCTTTAAAGAACAATCTAGAGCAACACAGAGTGTTTTTGTCTATGAAACTGAACCAGCACCAAAACGCAAAAGGTCCAGGCCTATCTGCTCGTCACATTTCCTCAACAAAGCCTAACAGTGAATTGTGTACAAGGCAGTAATGGTTTAACACATCTCTATATTGTTCAGCATTTGCTTTCAGTACTTAGAATAAGCATCATATCTTTTTAGTCTTTTATATTTATAAGAATGTGAACCATACTTGGGTATTTTTGAAACACATTTTTTTCTATTGAACTCCCTTTTCAAATGTAATCTGTCTAGCAGAGTAGCCAGGCATTGCAAAGTGAGCTGTTTACAAAGTGTTACTACATCTGAGTAAATCAGAATTTTCTGTGCAACCAAAACGAAATGAAGGTATCAGAACTGAAGATACCACATTAGGGCGGCTGATACAGCTGCAGCTGCCATTCACACTGCCCAGTGTCCATTCCATGTTCATAAATAGTCAGAATTTGAGCACTTACACTACTGCTACCTCTTGGCACAAGCCACCGTCCTTTCATGAATTATTCCAGGGGCTCCTCCTCTGTCCTGTTTTTTTTTTTTTTTTTTTACCTTTTGAACTCCTATGGCCTGTCCTCAACACCTAAATTATGGCATTTTCTCCCCAGCACTCTCCAATGGCCTCCCATTTCATTAAAGTAAAAGTGTAATTCTGAATCATGGTGCACAAGGCCCTACATAGTCTGACACCTTGTCTCCTTGCAGACCCCATCATCTGCTACCTTCCACTCACTTGGAACAGTCCGTGAGCCTCCCCAAGAAGGTTCCTCGAGAGCTCAGGCACCTTCTCACACAAGGTCAAGGAGCACTAGACCTCGCCACTCCTTCCACCTCAAGCGCTCTCTGCTCCCTCATCTCTGAAAGATCTTTAACCAAGTGTCATCTTCTCAGTGAACCTTTGCCAGGTCATCCTTACAACTACACTCCACGCTGCTGTCTCACAGGTTTTATATTTCCCTGTTTCACTTATGACCATCTGAGATAACTCTTACTCAAATTATTGATTGATTGATTGGCTGTCTCCCCCACCTAGAGTGTAAACTCCATGAGAGCAGAGAAGTTTGTCTATTTTGTTCCCTTCTGTATCCCCAGAATCCTAGAACAGTGTCAGGCACAAAGTAGGCAGGCACACAATACATATCCATTAAATAAATACAATATTCTAAATTCAAATCCATCACAAAATGTTTATCAATAAAATACCATGTTTACTTGTTTCCTGTCATGAAGCCACTTTTAAGATTTTTTTTTGATGAAAAAGTAGTTTTACTGCCAATGAAAGAAAGCTGTATAAAATTATAAGTTCCAGATACACGTTTATGTCTTCATTATAATTTGGATCTATTTATAGTACTCAGCATAATACTGCAAAATCCACTCTGATGGCACTAATCCAAAGGTCACACATCCTTTTGAAAAAGAGTCTCTCTCTACCCATTAGTCTCCACATATGTACAATAATGATGTTTGATTTAAAGGAGGATTATTTTTAAGAATCTTCTCTGGATTACATCATTAACTTGATAAAAAATAATTAAGGCCATCGAAGGCTTTCCCAAAACCATTCCAACCATCTAACACTGTCACATTCTGGAATCATAAATTTTGCCACATGCATCCGTTCACTCAGCCCTTTTTCCTCAAACCACAGTTTCTTTTACATGTATGATTTTGTTAAATCTTCAAATCACACACACATTCATTAATTTGAATATACCTTTGTGGAAATATCCAACAAACAACTGACACCCTATTGAGCTCAGTGTATCCATGTGGCTAAAACATGGTTCAGGCCCCATGCAGACAACTTTCTCCTAATCATTTAGTTTATAGCTCTTTTCCCCAATGTCCATCTTCCTCCATTTCATACCACTTGGCATGGATGTGTATGATTTTAGAACAGCTTCACCTACAAGTAAGCATGAAAAGTTGAATCTTCATCAGGAACTGATCAGGTGATTTTTAGAATCCAGAAATGTCAGTTTTGTCTATGGCCATACCACTCTGAATGCACCCAATCTCATCAGAAGTGTCAGTTATGCCAATTTCAAAATCTTTTCTTCTCAATCTAATAATTTCTTTATCCTAATGATATTGCCTAGCATATTAATATGAAAATCTGAAGAGTGATAACTTGATAAAACCTTCATGTCCAGAGCTTACAAAATTGAAAAAGAAGTATCTTATAACAGCCTAGTCATAATTGACTGATTTTTTGGTTGTCGTTAACTACAACAGACATTTTAGTAAGGCACAGATGCTATATCAAAATAAATATAAATTGATATTGTGGCAATAGTAATGAGTGCACTAGACAGAGATTATGGAGCTGGTCTAGCTGCATCCAATTCTACCTTGAAATCACCAAAGAAGTGTGAAGTCCAAGTAAATTTTATACACTTTATAAAAAAGTCAGTAGGAGGTGTTTTATTTCAGCCTTTGATTCTGGTGGTTCAAAGTGAACAGAATTTTCACACTTTAAAATGTAAGCACTATACCCACCTATGTATTATCTGTAACTGTGTTAAAGTAGAAGCCACATTTTCAAAAAAAATACAAAACATTCCTGCATCACAAGGTTGTGAACAGAAAAACAAGCAACTGGAATCAATAAAGCACAAAAATCCATCCGCTCTGCTGATCTGTATGAGTTTATACTGAAACAAAAACTTCTACTTGACCGGATTCTAGACAACAAACTGAAAATTACATGTCACATCTCAATCAATTCTTCTTTAATCACATTCTGTGATTAAAAGAACACAGGACCATCCTTCTTTTTCTGATTTATTTATATTGAGATCTTAACCATCACTCTGATCTCCGCAGTTTCTACTTCCTTCTTTGGCAGTAATTCTTCACTGCTAGAAATACCAGCATGCCTTCATATAAAATCAAATTCCACATATAAGTCATTAGCCTGTTGCCATTCTGTTAAAAACAAACACAGAATCCCAGACTTTATAAGCCCTTTTTTTGTTAAATCCATTATTCAAAAATATTTACACAGGATGGGAGGCACTGGCGATTGACATTTCTAGCCGTACCCTGCGTAGCACCCATAGACAAAAATCACAGAAAGTGTTGGCCATCCAGATCCTACAGAGAAGTCCTCATAAGCAGATGAATACCACGTGAGACAACCACACCTTATTCTTTGTGTGCTGAAAATGGGCAAATCTTGCAAAATCAAAGAATCTGAAGGTGTATGGAAAGGAAACAGATTTGGGCTTTTAAATAGGGCATTCTACATCTTTCTGTTTTCTAGATCAAAGTTCTCTGGAGGGTGTGGCAGGAGGAGCTCTGTGCCTGGCACTGCTGACTCCTGGCTTGACCTGAGGACCTACATGTCAGTTAGGGATGGGCGTGGTAAGAAGAATCAGGCTGGAGGGAAAGACATGGGTTGGCTGCTTTGTCTCAGCTTTGCCTCAGGGTGTTCCAGCAGGACCCAGGGTGGGCTTCAAAAGCTGGGAGCAGATTTTCAGAGTCCCCATTCCCTACCTGACAACTACACAGGGCATTCCTTCAACATGTAATGTCAAGACCTCACTACATTTTCCCACTTTATGTTGAATTCTCTCAAACCCAGGAGTCCAGGGCAGGAGGAACTCAGATCATTCATGGGTGCAAGCCCCGGGCATCAACAACATCACCTCTGCTGAATGAATATAGCTAATCAATACAAACATAATTTAGTGCCTTTCAAAACAAAGAATATGGCTTCATCTCCTTCATCTAGTTTTCAGGTACACAAGAAGTATCACATTTTATACCTGTAGGAGAGAACAGCTGGCGTTTGTGCTGCCATATCACTAGATATTATTAACACCCATTTGAAAACTTGGAGACATTCTCTAATTTCTAAATGCACAGTGAATCAATAAAGTTTTCCCAAGTTTTACTGCAGTTAGAAGTTGCCACCTTAACCAACTCCGTCCAAACTTTTGAAAATCTATTATAATTCCTAATGCCTCTTCGGGATGAAGATTAGCCATCTACAGCTGTCCTTAGCTTTGAAATTGCTCTGTGTAGAGGATTTCAGTGTGACCTCAGTTATTTCCATCCACCATCTACTTTTGCCGACTGAAACCTTACCTAAATAAAGGCCAGCCACTAAAACGACCCAGCAATCACTCAAGTAAAAAGCCAAAGTTTTCCTATGAAACCACTTCCACCAATCTCTTCCCTACTACCAATGCATTCCGACACGCAATCAAATCAGGCCTCTCCCAAAGCGGCTCTTGGATTTCACCGGACCGACTCTCTTAGAGGATCACCTGTCCTGTTTCCAAACTGTGCCTGCTTTCCTTGGAGCCACGAGATCGCGCACCGGAATCCCCCGAGGGCGGCGCGGGCCTGAGAGCCCGGGACTTACGTTGTTCATGTACTCGCTGAGTAGGTCCTGGAGCGCCTGGCGCACGGCATTGCACTCGGCCACGATCCGCTCGCGCCGGTCATCGCGGGTGCACGAGGAGTCGGCCATGAGAGCCGCGCCGCTGATGATGCTCTCCAGGCGCTCCTCTAGGGACGGCCGGAACCGGGCCTCGCTGAAGGTCATGGGGTCCAGGATGATCTTGTTCTGAAAGGAGGACAGTGCAGACACAATCAGCAGAGAAGAGGCGGATGCCCTGGCAGCCTGTTTTCTAAACCAGAAATTTCTGAGGCCAGGACAAGACTGTGTGGAGAAGAAGCTGGCTCCTTGTATAAATTCTAAAGTGGCCTTGACAAAGTCTCAACTTTCTGGAAGATACTTTGTCCTGAATCTAATCTTCAGGGAGAGAACACCATGTTGTGTTTCAACAATGTGTTCTCGGCAAAGGCTATCTCAATGGAAGGGTTTTCGAACGAGATTGTGACACTGGCTTGACATTTTTTAAAAATTTGTAGCCTTCAAGGAAAACACATTTCAGTGTAGCACTTTGTGGGGCTATGGAAAGATGTTACAGCCCCAGACTAGACCATAATGTGTAACCAACAACAGGACTGGCACACACATAGTGTGCATCCCCTTCAAGAGAAGCAGAGAGTCCCGTGGCAGGATGCCTTTTGAAACTTGAGTAAATAGCATCCAAAAGGCATATACAGTACAGGTTACTTCCCAATTAGGAACTAATATATTTTGTATAAAAACTAGCATTCTAGAAAAGGACTCATAATGTGTGTGCATGTATGTGTGTGTGATTTGTCACAATGAACTGACAGTATCCTGATAAAGGTGCTAACATATTCCAAAACAGCTTAGATAAGGAGAAAACAGAGACGTTTCCTAAAGGGAAGGTGTCACAGAGCGTTTATGCTTAGTTTTGCCTCTGCTAAGCCTGAGGATCCTGGAAACATATAGGTAGTGATGTCCAGAGGTGTACAGAAATATGCATCTAGAATTCAACAGATATATCAGCCTATATGAGGATCTGGGAATCATCAAGGCTATGTGGACACAAGGTAGTGAATGGTATACTAGCAAAGTGAATAGAATAAGAACAGACCAAAGAAGGCCCAGTTAATCCCAATTTCCAAAGGTTTACAGAAAAATAAGAATCAAAAGGAAGATCGGAAACATAGAGCAGAGCCTGGAGAATAGTATTTCCAGCAAGTCAAGGGAGTGGAGAGACTGAGGAAGTGTATGGTAACTAACTGCAGGAAATAGAGAGGCAAGGCCAACTTTGCCCAGTTGCTGGTTTCCATTAGGGACCCCTTTTCTGCTCGAAACAAGGAAGATCATTCCAACAACATTAATCACAGTGGAATGATCTGCTGCAAGAATGGTTAGCTCATCTTCACTGGAGGTGCACCCTCAGAGGTCCAAGAACCAGCATGGTAGTGATGGAGGAAATGGTCTTCTGACCCTTGGATCCTTTGATGGGATTGGCATTCCACTGCTCTTTCCTTTGATGTTCATCATATATATGTGTGTGTGTGTGTGTATGTGTGTGTGTGTGTGCATATACACACACATACACACATATATATATTTAGAAAACATAATTTACCATATCTACAAATAAAATAAGGAAACCAAATGATAGTAGGTAGTCATGCCATTGCCCACCTGCCATCTGCTGAGTACCTACTATGTGCCTACTAGAGTAGTTAGTGCTAAAAAGAGGGCGAAGAGCATAAAAGACATTTGTGTGATTTTTTTTCCCAGTAGGATATAAAATAGCTGCTTAATTATTACAAAAGAGGTTCGAGCATGCTCTCTGGGAATAGCGTTCTATAACTCTCCAAAATATCCTAAGGTATTTGCTGAAAGCTGTGCTCAAAATATCAGTGGCTCTGATTCTCTGCTTGTTGTTAAAATGCAAATCTCCACAGCAGGGAGATCCCTTCAGCACAAAATGATGATGTCCTAAGGAATGCGTGAAGCAGGTGGTGACTTCGAAAGAAAAAAGCACCCAGTAAACACAGACCACGTCTGAGGTCCACTGGAATGGTGGATTTCCTAGGAAATTACTCATTGGTCAAAGCTCTCTCTTCAGTTTAGAGGGCAAATGCGTGAGGTCCTTCCTATGAGCTATTCTGTGGCAGGTTCTGGCATAAAGACTACCTTCACATTTGCACTTTCTTAGATCTTAGGAAGAGGATAATTTTTACTTAACTCGGAATAGCATTACTCAGATCCTGTCCCTTGTGCCTTCCAAACAGATTCAAAAAATCATATGGAGTCCTCAGTACAGTGGATGGCTTTGCAGGGTATGTCTTTTTTTTTTTTTTTTTTTTTTTTTTGTTACGCAGGCCTCTCACTGTTGTGGCCTCTCCCCTTGCGGAGCACAGGCTCCGGACGCACAGGCTCAGCGGCCATGGCTCACGGGCCCAGCCGCTCCGCGGCATGTGGGATCTTCCTGGACCGGGGCACGAACTCGTGTCCCCTGCATCGGCAGGCGGACTCTCAACCACTGTGCCACCAGAGAAACCCTGCAGGGTATATCACAAGCGAAATTCCCAAAGGAAAGCTGAGAGGGGGCCACAGGAGCCCTGCCCCACCTGCCATCTGTACTAGAGCTCTGTCTGCAAGGACTCTTCCCAGTGGGACCCATTTGAATTCTGTCTCTCTTTCTTGCTCTCTTTCTATCTACTGCTTTTCAGATGATGCATTTATAATATATATATATATATATATATATATATATATATATATATATATATATATATATATATCACGTAACATGCATTAAATACTGATACTCTAATTAAAGAAATACCTGATCAAAGTATAATTAGACTACTTTCTTTTATAAGGATTGCTGATCTTCAAAGCACTCTTTTATAGGAACCCATATTAACAAAAAACAATGAAAAGTATTTGTTCTGCTTTGAGTTTTCAGGAGACTCTTCAAAGTTATATATCGGCTCTCAGATGGATTTTTATTATACTTTTGGACTAAAAAGTATAAAGAAATGCCAATTTGATGGAAATATACTGAGGTAAATTTGAACTCAATAAGGGAATTGTAAAACAGTTTCCCTGTAGAACAAGGAAAATGTACTATTGTCATTATAACATTATTTCCTAAATTATTTTCCACGGAACACTGAGCTTAGAGATGTAATGTTTTGATGAAAAAAATAAGTTTCCTTAGCCAGATATGTTTTGGAAATGCCGCATGGCACAGGGTACGTTAGCACATTAAATGCTTTGGGGAGTTCTGCATTAAACAAGTCCGTCTCCTGCAGCATTCCTCAAACCTATTTGAGCATAGAGGGGTCCCCTTTAAAATGCATGCATTATCTATGAGAACCTAAGGAACACGCTTTGGGAATCATGGCAAGAGAGAATTTACAGTGTCAGCCGAATAAGCTCCCCACCTGCCATGGCCCAGGGCTGTCATGAAAGTAAACGCACTGCAACATTGAGCTTCAAAATCTCTGCATAAAAGTTACACTGTTCACACATTTCTAATGGAATTATTCATTATTTATAGATCACAGGGGAAAAGCTTTTAAAAAAAAAACCTCCCTGGAAAAGAAACAATAAATTTACAATATTCCAATCTATATCCGTGGTGGAGATGGGGAGTACTGCAATTATGGATGTGAACGGCTAGCAGGAAGAAGCCACTTAGGGGAGAGAAAAGGTGCAAAGGACATTGCACACATGCGTGTGCATCTGTGTGCATGTGTGTATGTGTGTGTGTGCATGTGTGGGGGTGTGGATTGCCTGTGTGTGCTTATCTATGAGTGTATGGGTTCGAGTTGTGTGTAATGGGTGGAGGGGGGTAAATTGGTGGGAGGGGACATGGGTTGTTTGTGTGTGTGTATGTGTGTGTGTTTTCAGAGGACTGGAGAGCTCTCAAACAGGCTTTAGAAAATCAGAAAAAGATAAGAAAGAAAGAAAGAAAAAAAAGAACCAAATGAAGCCAGGGGCTTAAGGACTAGAGGAAAAGATTATCTATCCTTGCTAAAGTGATAGGAAAAAACAAACTCCTGGAGGTGAATCCTGGGCAAAAATACAGAGAGTGAAAGCCAAAGTGGAGTGAAGGAGGAGTATTGCTTCTGCATATTTGGGAGCGACTTAAAAAAATAAACAACCGGGCAGGCTCTCTTTGCTAGCACACTCCGGGGTCATTTCACACCAGCAAACAGATCTCCTGATTTCCCAGCATCAGCTCATACTGTCCGCGACTCTCTAAGGCTGCCCTCTACTGGCCAGAAAGGGAGCAGCAGCGGCAGCAGCATCCAGCTCGCTCCCTGGTCACGGAGGGAACATTTCATGGGTAACATGCAAGCACCAAACAGAGAAAGTGCAAGGTCAAGGTTTCCTATCTCTCCCTTTATGCCAAAGGTGTGCTCCTGCAAGAGGAGTTTATGCTGTTTCCAATTGTACAGACTTATTTTAGTCCACTGAGATCTTACATTTTAAATATCTAAGTCTCTCTTTTGCATTCTTAAAGCTCATTTAATCTTTTTATCCTTTTGATATTTTAGTTCATCTCCTATTGTCATTTTAGTTCATTTTAAAATTGTGAGGCTACGTTTCTTACTTTATCTTTTTCTTCTTTTTATTAAGTAAGGCTTACTTTAATTTCTTTTTATCCTGTCTATTCTCAGTCCCTTTATTTCACTAGCATAATATTCTGTGCTTTGTGATTTTTCCTTAACTTATTTTTTTATTAACATCTTTAAGAATTAATGTTTTCATTCTTACATTTATGGAGTGGCAACTGGAAAGCATTGCCATAAAGAGAGGAGCCCCAATAATTCACCCCCAAGCAAAGGAGGCTAGGATCCTCTTCTGCCATCAAGTTGGTGCTATAAGAGTCTCTCTTGTCCTACATAAGTGATGTCCCATTTTTTCCAATGTCGAACTCTATAAAAATTATAACTTGAAATAATTCAGGGAATGATATAGTTCAAAACTACTTCCCAGAATAATACATTTTCCAGTACTCACCCCACATTCAATTGTTACAAGAGCACTGTTTTTAAATCACACCTATCATGCATTCTCTCTACAGGGAGTAATGTGATCTAAAATTTCAGTACTATCCTGGGACACTGAGTTATACCTGTTGCAGGCTCCGATGCCACAGCAGGCAGCAGAGAGACCTCTGTCAAATCAAGAAGTTGAATGCATTACAAATGGTTTGATAGGTCCACAATTCTGTGTCTGTGATATTACTACCTCCATCTTATTGAAGAGGAAAATGACGCCAGAGATGTTTCCCCATGTTCGTACAGCTGGGAAATGAGGACACCTGGATTTGAACACAGGGCTTTTCACTTTAAGCCCAGCGTTCCTTCCACTGTTTCAGATTGCCCATATTCGGTTGAAATGAGTCTAACAAATCATAATTATACAAATTTATTTCTTATTTTAAAAACCCATGAAATTCTCCTGAACCAAGTATAATGGTATAAGTATAATCTGTCATACTGTCTTCTTTTATGTCATCTGGGTCAACTTGCCCTTCCCATGGATAGTTGAAAGTATAGCCATCCATTCAACAAATGGATGCCAGTTACTGTAGCTGTCTGAGGGCACAGACTGAAGAATCCTTTATTTCAAGAGGTTCACTGTCTAGTAAAAATAAAAAAAATGTGTACAACCAAGTGTAATTTGGAAAATATACCGACAATGTTAAGGAACAGCTGAGTGATGGGAATTTGAACAGTTGGGAGGGGGGAGGTAGTCACAGAGATCTTCCTGGAGGAGATTACTCCTCAGCTAAGACTTAAAGAGTGAAAAGCAGTCGACCAAGCAAAGTCGGGGCCAGAAGAGACAATGCAGACAGAATAGAAGTGGTAACAAATGCACGGAGGTGAAAAATATCACAGTATATGAAGAGTATCAAAAGAGGTTTATTGAAGCTGAAGTGTTCAGTGTGAAGTTACAGGTATGGTGCCATGAAGGGGCCCCAAGCAACTTTCCTTTAAGAGAAACTTCTGCATGAACATAAGTAACTGACCGTCTCCACCTGCTACTACTGTAGACCCACCAGTTTCCCAAGGAGCCATACAAGACCCCAGCAGCCCCTGTCAATCACGGAGCCATTCCTGCCCAGTGAGGACTTCTCCAGCAGGCAACCTCTGCCCCCTGCTCTTGTCTCTGCAATGACCGTGCTGAGACCTGCTCGGAACTGTGCTCAGGCTCCTCCTACACTGTCCTCGCTCTCCTGCTCTCCTTTCACGGGTGTTTGACCTGCACTGCAGTCAAAAAGCTCTCTTGGCCTATTTCTACTGGTTCTTTCCCACTATATCCTTCAAAGGCAATTTCTTTTTACACATCTAATCCCATCTATCTTGGGATTTGCTTCTCCAAGGACTTGAACAGACAAAAACAGGAATAGGAGACAAAGTTGGTGAAGAGAGCAACAGCCGTGTTCTGAAGAGCCTTCTATGCCATAAGACGTTTTCTCTCTGTAAATGCCCCTTCAGACAATGAAGAGTCATCAAGAATTTAAAACATAGGAGTGATGTAATCCTGTTTGGCTGCAGAAAGTTTTCCCCAGAAGTAGGGAAGTCAGCTTTGGTAGAAAGAGAAGGCGGGAGAGCAATTATCAAGCCTTCGGATCCCAGAAGAAAGATTGGCTGAGTACAAGATTATGTTTGTATAAAAAAGATTAAGGGCATGTATTGGGACACATTCAGAATGTGAATCTGAAAAATGTGGAGATATACTGGCTATGAGAATGTAGAAGAAGGAGTCAAATATAAAACCTAAATTTCTGTCATGGGTAACATCAAAATGCACATATCAACCAGTTATATCCTGGGTGTCAGCCTCCTTTTATGCAAATAAAGTTTTATTAGAACACAGGCCGGCCCATTCATTTACACAGTGTCTATGGCTATTTTCACACTGCAATGGCAAGGTTTAAAATTTAGGACAGAAACTGTATGGGTCACAAAGCTTGGGATATTTCCTATCGGTTCTTTAAGAAAACATTCACTGACCTTGAACAACTGTGACAGGTAACAGATAAAGAAGAGCAGGTTTAGAGTGTCTATGATTCATTTAAGTGGAAAAGTCTTGTGGAAAGTTGATTATAAGTGTATGAAAATGGACCAGCTATAAAGATTGAGGATCATCAGAATAAAGACAGGAGTGGCAGCTTTGAGAACGGATGTGCTATCCCAAGAAAAAGAAATAGAATGAGAAGAGCAGTGAGCCCAAACCACACTGGGAAACCCTCAATGTATAACAGAGAAAGAGCCCACAAATGACACGGTAAAGAATGGTCAGAGAGATCTGACCAGACCCAGGAGATTTTATGGCCATAATTTATAAGGGAGAACAGTAGGGAATTCTCTAAAGAGGGCAAATAAGATCAAGACCAAAAATGTCCTTTGAAATTGGAAGCTAGGAAGTTATCAGTGATAAACTGTGTGCCTATATGTGTATATCTGTGTGTATGTACTTATTTATTTATAAATATCTTAATCCAAAAGGCACATCAGCCTCAATGGAAAGTAGCAGAAGCAATCTGACTACTGTTGAGATGAAAGAGAAATATTTTCAAATTCATAAAAAAATTATTTAACATTTTCAGGAAGGTTCTAGAAAACAACTAGAAGAGAGAAAGAACTAAATGGTATTAAATTAGGAAGGAGAAGATAAAACTATGTATGTCCAATTGCAGATGTTATAACTGCTAACTTAGAAAAAAATGAGAATCAACCAAAAATTTATTGCATTTTTTTTAAATTCATGAAAGCACTTGTATTTATATGCAACATCAATTGCCTTCATATATACAAGAACTAACCAATTGGAAGAGCAATATTACAATACCAAGAATTGCAAAACAAAACACACAGAGAAACACACTTTAGATGTCAACTAGATACAACAAGAAATGTGCTAAAGAAAGATGAATCGACCAGGCACACACTCCGAGCACAGGGCAGACCTGGAACTGGGATGCACACCCTCTCGCTCCAGAGTCACTGACTTGGCTACTACACTGTGTTTCCCACTGGTATCTTTCTGCATGCGTGATGCTGGTCAACGTGAAGTCAATGGAACAGCAAATTCTCCAACTCAGACACTGAAGTAGTAGTAGTACTGTACATGATTCTTTCTACTTTAAGAGGGTATGGAAAACAGTAAACAATGATCAGGAATAGGGACTTCCCTGAGGGCACAGTGGTTGAGAATCCGCCTGCCAATGCAGGGGACATGGGTTCAATCCCTGGTCCAGGAAGATCCCACATGCTGCGGGCCACAACTACTGAAGTCCGTGCACCTAAAGCCCGTGCTCTGAAACAAGAGAAGCCACCGTAATGAGAAGCCCACACACTGCAACGAAGACTAGCCCCCACTCGCCACAACTAGAGGTAAGCCCTCACACAGCAGCAAAGACCCAATGCAGCCAAAAATAAATAAATAAATTTATTTTAAAAAAAATGAGCAGGGATAAAAGCTCTTAAAATGCTACTTTATCCTACTTTTAATTTGTTATCTGTCTCAAGTTGGTCAGCAGGCATTATAATATACTTTTTCTACCAAGAAGGAAAACACAAATATCTGTTAATCTTTCTTGAGCTACGAATTAACCATCTTAAAGCTGAACTTTGTACCTAACTATACTAAAAGCAGTAACTTAGCATGACTGTCATACCTAGTAAGATCAGGAGCATAAAAGTAATATATTACAATATTTAATTACAGTTATGCCAGTAGAAAGGCTCTAGAACACTCATAATGCCTAATGGAGTGGTTTCATACCCACAGATTAAGT
Organism: Mesoplodon mirus; assembly: GCF_964341445.2. Classification (NCBI taxonomy): domain Eukaryota; kingdom Metazoa; phylum Chordata; class Mammalia; order Artiodactyla; family Ziphiidae; genus Mesoplodon; species Mesoplodon mirus. The sequence continues at coordinate 5,517,043 of NC_138990.1, read as the reverse complement.
TCCCAAGATTTTCAGTGCACAGCTGAGGAAGGTGAAGTGTTTTTCTTTAGCAGCCAAGAAACCGCTTGTTAAAGACTGGGAGAAAGTCTTATTTATTATCTTTAGATCTTCTGGCTTTCAGTGTTAATTAAACTCTTTAGAGAACTACTTAGTCATCTCAAATATACACACAATTTTCAAAATGCCAGAAAAGATAACAAAGAAAACCGATTTAATCAATTGTTTTCCAAATCTAATCTTATAAACATGGAAAAAACAAACGCTAGTGGTATGAGCAAGTCCTGTGGTTTTCTCTGCTCTTTGTGACAGCCCTGTAAGATAAAAGTGCCCTGGGTTTTTACTACCTTCATAGTTCAAGGTGGCAACTAAGGAAAATAATAAAGTGTGCTGTTGTACCTCATAAACAACCAGACCCTCACCACCTGCTGTCCAACATAGCTATTTTGAATCAAACAAGCAGAAGAAATAATAAATGTCAACATTCCCTTCTGAAGCCATTCACTTTCATTTTTTAAAGATGGCAAAAAAATTCTCAAAGAGGCAGGTAACAGTTAAAGTCATTCTTCTAAAGGAATATATCATTGTGATCTGGAGTAACTAAAGCAATGCAAATCAGAAAACCAAAATGATGTGCATGTTTAAGCGAGGGAATATTTCTCTTTAATTATTCTGAGATTTTCCTAGAACAGGCAACAATGTACATGTCTTTACTTCCTTTCTTTTGCACCTTTATCATCACCCCATCCTCCTATTTACCTCTGCATATTTAAATTGTGTACTGTGTCTTGTCTTGGGATATAACTGGATAAGTTTTATGTTTCACTGATAAAATAGCTCTTCCTTCCTTCCTCTTTCTCCCAGGTACAGAGTTCAGAAGTCCTTCTGTTTCTTGCTGCATGAAGAAGTACAAAGACATGTGGTCTGGAGAGAACAGTGCCCCAGCCTGAGTGAAACCTGAAAATGACTGAGCCTGCCCAGAGAACGGTAAGCTTTGGTCCAGCTCAGAGCGTCCTGCTGCCTTGGCATTGTCCAAACGGTCACGGAGGTCACAGAGAGTTCCAAGGGCCCAAGATTTGTAAAGGCATTTAATTGTATTCATTATATTATTTTGCTGCACTGATAAAATTCAAAACAAAGCAAACAAATGAACAAGTCCAGGCAGTACCTATTGATTAACTATTCACCAGTGTTATTTTTTAAATGTCTGTTATCCAGTTTAAAATATTTGACTAGTAACGCCTGAGGCAGTCTCTCCCAGTCTCCCAGTAAAATACCTGTAGATAGAGAGGGGAGAAAGGAATTTTATAACCCTGAAAATTGAGAATGAAAGACATCTACTGACAATGAAGGATGATCATAATTCTGGCTCTGAATGCTTTAAACACTTCTTTTAAAGATTGAAGTCTGAGATAAAAGCATAAATCAAGGCCATTTTAATAAATTAACTGAGGTGTCTAAATCAAAAGTGTGTTATTTGTTGGGTTTTAAACATTTATTCTCCCTGTAGTGTATCAAAAATTAACACAGATACTTATTCTCCCTGTAGTGTATAAAAGATTAACACAGATACATTTTCATCTTTTTCATTCTTTGCCAAGCTCTTCCCAGTGAGAATCTTTCTATCTGTACCTAAAAAGTTTTTTCATGGGCTAATTGGGGTAACATTTGAAATGGAAAATACTAAAGGCATTAAGTTTTAATCATCTATTTTTTTGTTAAGCTACAGAGAAACTCTAACCTGCATTTTTGGATTTGCCTTAATTTTTAAAATTGCATTCTAAAATCGATTGCTTACTCTTTCTTCTCAGGCTTATACTTAAAGATAAACTAATTATACCATTTATAATATACTTAAGATATTATTTGTATTTAAACAGTTCAGTTTAATTGGAAATAAATGACAAAGATAATGACTTGATAATTATACAGCACTTTTTATTCTTAGATATTTGATTTTTTAAGAGAAATCTATCTAAGCCCACATTAATTTCAGTTGAGAAGAGAATCTGATATTTAGCAAGACAGAGTTATTTATTTGCAAAGTAATGGATAAAAAAACTGAGTGAGGAAGTCCAGCTGTGGACTCTTCCTACTGGATGCTTTGATCTAGTGGAAGCTGTTTCATTTTGCCTAATTCCATCATCTGTGTGTTGCTGAGTTTTTGTGGGCATTTCATGAGCACAGCCTCAAGCTCTGACAAGAACACTAATTAACAACGAATCACAGTAAAGCAGGGCAAAGGTAATTATCCTCAGCTTTACACTGTGGATTGGTCAGAAAGCAAGTGTCCAAACTGCATTTAATCAAACTGAGCCTTAAGAGGGTTGAAGAAAGAAAACTGATTTTACTCTTTGGCTGAAAACACAGCCATATTATCACTTCACGCTCCTTAATTCTCTACATTGTTGACCCTCTTTTTTATCCAGTCTTCCTCCTCTTTGACCTCTGTGTGGTACTTAATACAATTTACCATCCACTCCTTAAATTAAAGCTCACCTGTGCTTAAGGAAACCCTGCTTTACTGTGGGTCTCATTAAACCTCTCTGACGGCTCCGTCTTTCATTCCTTCTCTAGTTCTTATTCCGTGACTTACACGAGGAGCTGGCATATCTCAAGGTCCAGCTCCTTGGCTTCATAAGTCCTCTTAATACTCTCTTTCTTGGAGACCTCTCCCACCCCATGCCTTAGCCATCACCTAGTCATGAACAAGAACTCAAATTCCATGTCCAGTCTTGACTCTCTTGAGGCCCAGGCCCTTCTCTCTAGCTCTACACCCACCATTGCCAGCTGGACGTCCAATCATCAGCCCAAGTATAACATGTGAAATCTTCTTCCAAAGCCTAAACCCTCATTTCTATGGAGGAAAAACCAGCAGGAGGGAAACGGGAATCTATAATCTCACTTCATCCTCCAAGTGCACTGAGAAATTAGAACTCATGAGAAATCCTTGCTTGACAAAGGAACCAAGTGTTCCTCACACAGGGTAGGTGGCTTGCTAAAGACTACACAGTAAAAAAGTTTGAGGAGTCTTTCTGGTTCCCAAGCCCCTGTGCTTGCAGCCTCATTCTCTCAGGCACTTTTGTTGAAAGATCAAGCATCCTTGTAATCTATAACCAGGTATAAAATGGTACAGAGGTGGACAGCTTGGATTAGAATCCTGGCTCCAACTCCTTCAAGCTGTGACTTCTAGGCTGAGCAGTTGCTTAAATGATGAGGGTCTCAATTTCCTTATTTGTAAAATAGGAGTAACAGCAGTATCTATATTATAGAGTTGCTGAGAAAATTAAATAAGATAATATATGTAAAGAGCTTAAAATGCTATAGGGCACATAGAAGTAATAAATTTTAACAATGAAGTCATTTAAAATAACTCTTTCATGTAATACTTTATATTTCCACTGTTATTCCATCCTCCACCTTTTATTCAGGCCATTATCATCTCCCATTTGCTCAGTAATCAAAACTCTAAATTGACCTTCTTTTTTGTACAACTTATTTTTTCCTAAGAGACCATTCTTAAAATTCTGTTTAATCGTTCCACCCACTAGCCCAAAACCTTCAATGGCTAGTAAACTACCTATGATCATCAACTACGTGACAACGTACAGATGTTACTAATCTTAACTGGTGGTTCTCCAATTCCATTTTCATCATTCCTTTTGTAAGATATGTCAAAGTCCCCAATAGAACTAAGCAATCGGTTGCATTTTTCATCCAACCCTCAGAACTGGGATGTCATTTTCAGCAAGTACAACCTAAAGAAATATAAGTTCATATCCATTCACTTCAAGTTTCAGATCCCTGGCCTTCAAGGTTCTCCCCAATCTGACACCAGTATCTGCCCCTCAAATGTCATTTCCCAGGACTCTACTCAGGAAACCTTGGCTCAAGCCAAAGTGGTCCCTGACTGCCTCACCCCACCCCCATATGCTTTGTGGGTACTGTGGTATTAATTCTTCTCCACTGAATATTTCAGTACCTTCCACCCTGTTGCTTCTCTGAAGCCCATGATGACCCTATGCAGGGCAGACTATCTTTTTTTTTTTTTTTTTTTTTTTTTTTTCTTTTTGCGGTATGCGGGCCTCTCACTGTTGTGGCCTCTCCCGTTGCGGAGCACAGGCTCCGGATGCGCAGGCCCAGCGGCCATGGCTCACGGGCCCAGCTGCTCCACGGCATATGGGATCCTCCCAGACCGGGGCACGAACCCGTATCCCCTGCATCGGCAGGCGGACTCTCAACCACTGCGCCACCAGGGAGGCCCAGGGCAGACTATCTTCATCTCTCTGTGTACAAGGCTCTCTCCCTTAAGCCCCATTACAGAACTCCTTGTCATTTATCATCCAGTTTACACATTTAGCTCTTGTCTGATATTACCATGCATCATTAGTGGCGTCTGTGTGTGTGTGTGTGTATGTATGTGTGTGTGTGTGTGTGAGAGAGAGAGATGTAGACAGAGAGACAGACAGAGACAGAGATGAGAGAGAGAGAGGATTGGGAAGAGATCAGCAATTGGGATGCTTTTCTTTCATCTTGATATCTTCTACTATGGCACTCAGCTTAGTGCTTTTCACATAAGTAGCTGACAAATACTTGCTGATTAACAGATTGAGGTTTCCTGAACAAATATGTCCTTTTTCCAACTTTTATCAAAAGGCCTCTGGGGAGAACCCTCCATCCTGTTTTCCACAGTGAATGCACCAGTTTACATTACTACCAACAGTGTACCAGGGTTCCCTTCTCTAAAAATTGTAAATTTTCTTCCTAGTGGTAATTGAGACGATAGTTCAATAATAACATAAGATCAGGTGAAGTCTAAAGAAATTTTAGAAAACCTGCATAAAGAAAACAGGGACGAGGGGAAGATGGCAGAAGAGTAAGACGTGGAGTTCACCTTCCTCCTCACAGATACACCAGAAATACATCTACACGTGGAACAATTCCTACAGAACACCTACTGAACGCTGGCAGAAGACCTCAGACCTCCCAAAAGGCAAGAAACTCCCCACGTACCTGGGTAGGGCAAAAGAAAAAAGAAAAAACAGAGACAAAGAATAGGGATGGGACCTGCACCAGTGGGAGGGAGCCGTGAAGGAGGAAAGGTTTCCACACACTAGGAGCCCCTTCGCGGGCGGAGACTGCGGGTGGAGGAGGGGGGAGCTTCGGAGCCGCGGAGGAGACCGCAGCCACAGGGCTGCGGAGGGCAAAGCGGAGAGATTCCCGCACAGAGGATGGGTGCCGACCGGCACTCACCAGCCCGAGAGGCTTGTCTGCTAGACCGCCGGGGCGGGCGGGGCTGGGAGCTGAGGCTTGGGCTTCTGTCGGAGCGCTGGAGGCGTGAACACAGCCTGAAGGGGTTAGTGCACCACGGCTGGCGGCCGGGAGGGAGTCCGGGAAAAAGTCCGGAGCTGCCGAAGAGGCAAGAGACTTTTTCTTCCCGCTTTGTTTCCTGGTGCGCAAGGAGAGGGGATTAAGAGCGCTGCTTAAAGGAGCTCCAGAGAAGGGCACGAGGCGCGGCTGAAAGCGCGGACCCCAGAGATGGACGTGGGACACTGGGGCTGCTGCTGCCACAGCCAAGAAGCCTGTGTGCGAACGCAGGTCACTATCCACACCTACCTTCTGGGGAGCCTGTGCAGCCCGCCACTGCCAGGGTCCCGTAATCCAGGAACAACTTCCACGGGAGAACTCACAGCGCGTCTCAGGCTGGTGCAACATCACGCTGGCCTCTGTCGTGGCAGGCTCGCCCCGCACTCCGTGCCCCTCCCTCCCCCCAGGCCTGAGTGAGCCAGAGTCCCCGAAGCCGCTGCTCCTTTAACCCTGTCCTGTCTGAGCGAAGAACAGATGCCTTCCAGCGACCTACATGCAGAGGTGGGGCCAAATCCAAGGCTGAGATCTGGGAGCTGTGAGAACAAAGAAGCAAAAGGAAAATCTCTCCCAGCAGCCTCAGAGGCAGCAGATTAAAGCTCCACAATCAACTTGATATACCCTGCACCTGTGGAATACCTGAATAGACAACAAATCATCACAAATTGAGGAGCCGTGTGGATGAAAGTTTCTTGGTGCTGCAGCCAGGAGTCAGTGCTCTGCCTCTGAGTTGGGAGAGCCAACTTCAGGACACTGGTCCACAAGAGACCTCCCAGCTCCACATAATATCAAATGGCGAAAATCTCCCAGAGATCTCCATCTCAACACCAGCACCCAGCTTCACTCAACGACCAGCAAGCTACAGTGCTGGACACCCTATGCCAAACAACTAGCAAGACAGGAACGCAACCCCACCCATTAGCAGAGAGGATGCCTAAAATCATAATAAGTCCACAGACACCCCAAAACACACCACCAGACTTGGACCTGCCCACCAGAAAGACAAGATCCAGCCCCATCCACCAGAACACAGGAAATAGTCCCCTCCACCAGGAAGCCTACACAACCCACTGAACGAACTTTAGCCATGGGGGACAGACACCGAAAACAATGGGAACTAAGAACCTGCAGCATGCAAAAAGGAGACCCCAAACACAGTAAGATAAGCAAAATGAGAAGACAGAAAAACACATATCAGATGAAGGAGCAAGATAAAAATCCACCAGACATAACAAATGAAGAGCAAATAGGCAGTCTACCTGAAAAAAGAATTCAGAATAATGATAGTAAAGATGATCAAAAATCTTGGAAATAGAATAGACAAAATGCAAGAAACATTTCACGAGGACCTAGAGGAGCAAAAGATGAAACAAGCAACAATGAGCAACACAATAAATGAAATTAAAAATAATCTAGGGCCTCCCTGGTGGCGCAGTGGTTGAGAGTCCGCCTGCCGATGCAGGGGATATGGGTTCGTGCCCCGGTCTGGGAGGATCCCATATGCCACGGAGCGGCTGGGCCCGTGAGCCATGGCCGCTGAGCCTGTGCGTCCGGAGCCTGTGCTCCGCAACGGGAGAGGCCACAACAGTGAGAGGCCCGCGTACAGCAAAAAAAAAAAAAAAAAAAAAAAAAAAAAAAAAAAAAAAAAAATCTAGATGGGATCAATAGCAGAATAACTGAGGCAGAAGAACAGATAAGTGACATGGAAGATAAAATAGTGGAAATTACTGCAGACCAGAATAAAGAAAAAAGAATGAAAAGAACTGAGGACAGTCTCAGAGATCTCTGGGAAAACATGAAATGCACCAACATTCGAATTATAGGGGTTCCAGAAGAAGAAGAGAAAAAGAAAGTGACTGAGAAAATATTTGAAGAGATTATAGTTGAAAACTTCCCTAATATGGGAAAGGAAATAGTTAATCATGTCCAGGAAGCACAGAGAGTTCCATACAGGATAAATCCAAGGAGAAATATGCCAAACACATATTAATCAAACTGTGAAAAATTAAATACAAATAAAACATATTTAAAGCAGCAAGAGAAAAACAGCAATTAACACACAAGGGAATCCCCATGAGGTTAACAGCTGATCTTTCAGCAGAAACTCTGCAAGCCAGAAGGGACGGGTAGGACATATTTAAAGTGATGAAGGAGAAAAACCTGCAACCATGACTACTCTACACAGCAAGGATCTCATTCAGATTTGATGGAGAAATTAAAACCTTTACAGACAAGCAAAAGCTGAGAGAGTTCAGCACCACCAAACCAGCTTTACAACAAATGCTAAAGGAACTTCTCTAGTCAAGAAACACAACAGAAGGAAAACACCTACAATGACGAACCCAAAACAATTAAGAAAATGGGAATAGGAACATACGTATTGATAGGCACCTTAAATATAAATGGACTAAATGCTCCCACCAAAAGGCACAGATTGACTGAATGGATACAAAAACAAGACCCATATATATGCTGTCTAAAAGAGACACACTTCAGGGTCTTCCCTGGTGGTGAAGTGTTTGAGAGTCCACCTGTCAATACAGGACACAAGGGATCAAGCCCTGGTTTGGAAAGATCCCACATGCCACGGAGCAGCTGGCCCCGTGAGCTACAATTACTGAGCCTGCACGTCTGGAGCCTGTGCTCCGCAACAAGAGAGGCCGTGATAGTGAGAGGCCTGTGCACCACAATGAGGAGCGGTCCCCACTTGTCACAACTGGAGAAGGCCCTCGTGCAAAAATGAAGATCCAACACAGCCATAAATAAATAAATAAAAAATGTGAAAGAGACACACTTCAGACGTAGAGACACATACAGATTGAAAGTAAGGGGATGGAAAAAGATATTCTATGCAAATGGAAATGAAAAGAAATCTTGAGTAACAATTCTCATATCAGACAAAATAGACTTTAAAATAGACTATTAGAAGAGACAAAGAAGGACACTACATAATGATCAAGGGATTGATCCAAGAAGAAGATATAACAATTGTAAATATTTATGCACCCAACATAGGAGCACTTCAATACGTAAGGCAAATACTAACAGCCATAAAAGGGGAAATCGACAGTAACACACTCATAGTGGGGGACTTTAACATCCCACTTTATCCAATGGACAGATCATCCAAAATGAAAATAAATAAACACAAGCTTTAAATGATACATTAAACAAGATGGAGTTAATTGATATTTATAGGACATTCCATCCAAAAACAACAGAATACACATTTTTCTCAAGTGCTCATGGAACATTCTCCAGGATAGATCATATCATGGGTCACAAATCAAGCCTTGGTAAATTTAAGACAATTGAAATTGTATCAAGTACCTATTCTGACCACAATGCTATGAGACTAGATTTCAATTACAGGAAAAGATCTGTAAAAAATACAAACACATGGAGGCTAAACAATACAGTACTTAATAACGAAGTGATCACTGAAGAAATCAAAGAGGAAATCAAAAAATACCTAGAAACAAATGGCAATGGAGGCATGACGAACCAAAACCTATGAGATGCAGCAAAAGCAGTTCTAAGAGGGAAGTTTATAGGGATACAATCCTACCTTGGGAAACAGGAAACATCTTGAATAAACAACCTAACCTTGCACCTAAAGCAATTAGAGAAAGAAGAACAAAAAAACACAAAGTTAGCAGAAGCAAAGAAATCATAAGAATCAGATCAGAAATAAAAGAAAAAGAAATGAAGGAAATGATAGCAAAGATCAATAAAACTAAAAGCTGGTTCTTTGAGAAGATAAACAAAATTGATAGACCATTAGCCAGACTCATCAAGAAAAAAACAGAGAAGACTCAAATCAATAGAATTAGAAATGAAAAAGGAGAAGTAACAACTGACACTGCAGAAATACAAAAGATCATGAGAGATTACTACAAGCAACTCTATGCCAATAAAATGGACAACCTGGAAGAAATGGACAAATTCTTAGATATGCACAACCTGCTGAGACTGAATCAGGAAGAAATAGAAAATATGAACAGACCAATCACAAGCATTGAAATTGAAACTGTGATTAAAAATCTTCCAGCAAACAAAAGCCCAGGACCAGATGGCTTCACAGGAGAATTCTATCAAACATTTAGAGAAGAGCTAACACCTATCCTTCTCAAACTCTTCTAAAATATAGCAGAGGGAGAAACACTCCCAAGCTCATTCTACGAGGCCACCATCACCTTGATACCAAAACCAGACAAGGATGTCACAAAGAAAGAAAACTACAGGCCAATATCACTGATGAGCACAGATGCAAAAATCCTCAACAAAATACTAGCAAACAGAATCCAACAGCACATTAAAAGGATCATACACCATGATCAAGTGGGGTTTATTCCAGGAATGCAAGGATTCTTCAACATACACAAATCAATCAACGTGATACACCATATTAACAAATTGAAGGTGAACAACCATATGATCATCTCAATAGATGCAGAGAAAGCTTTCGACAAAATTCAACACCCATTTATGATAAAATCCCTGAGGAAAATAGGCACAGAGGGAACTTTCCTCAACATAATAAAGGCCATATATGACAAACCCAAAGCCAACATCCTCCTCAATGGTGAAAAACTGAAACCATTTCCACTATGATCAGGAACAAGACAAGGTTGCCAACTCTCACCACTCTTATTCAACATAGTTTTGGAAGTTTTAGCCACAGCACTCAGAGAAGAATAGGAAATAAAAGGAATCCAAATCGGAAAAGAAGAAGTAAAGCTGTTACTGTTTGCAGATGACATGATACTATACATAGAGAATCTTAAAGATGCTACCAGAAAACTACAAGAATTAATCAATGCATTTGGTAAAGTAGCAGGATACAAAATTAATGCACAGAGATCTCTGGCATTCTTATACACTAATGATGAAAAATCTGAAAGTGATATCTAAAAAACCCTCCCATTTACCACTGCAACAGAAAGAATAAAATATCTAGGAATAAACCTCCCTAAGGAGACAAAAGACATCTATGCAGAAAATTATAAGACACTGTTGAAAGAAATTAAAGAATGATACAAATAGATGAGGAGATATACCATGTTCTTGGATTGGAAGAATCAACAGTGTGAAAATGACTCTACTACCCAAAGCAATCTACAGATTCAATGCAATCCCTATCACACTTCCACTGGCATTTTTCACAGAACTAGAAAAAAAAAAATTCACAATTTGTATGGAAACACAAAAGACTCCAAATAGCCAAAACAATCTTGAGAATGAAAAACGGAGCTGGAGGAATCAGGCTCCCTGACTTCAGACAATACTACAAAGCTACAGTATTCAAGGCAATATGGTGCTGGCACAAAAACAGAAAGATAGATCAATGGAATGGATAGAAAGCCCAGAGATAAACCCACGCACATATGGTCACCTTATCTTTGATAAAGGAGGCAGGAATGTACAGTGGAGAAAGGACAGCCTCTTCAGTAAATGGTGCTGGGAAAACTGGATAGGGACATGTAAAAGTATGAGATTAGATCACTCCCTAACACCATACACAAAAATAAGCTCAAAATGGATTAAAGACCTAAATGTAAGGCCAGAAAGTATCAAACTCTTGGAGGCAAACATGGCAGAACACTCTATGACATAAATCATAGCAAGATCCTTTTTTACCCATGTCCTAGAGAAATGGAAATAAAAATAAAAATAAACAAATGGGACCTAATGAAACTTAAAAGCTTTTGCACAGCAAAGGAAACCATAAACAAGACCAAAAGACAACCCTCAGAATGGGAGAAAATATTTGCAAATGAATCAACGGACAAATGATTAATCTCCAAAATTTATAAGCAGCTCATGCAGCTCAATAACAAAAAAAACAAACAATCCAATCAAAAAATGGGCAGAAGACCTAAATAGACATTTCTCTAAAGAAGATATACAGACTGCCAACAAACACATGAAAGAAGGCTCAACATCATTAATCATTAGAGAAATGCAAATCAAAACTACAATGAGATATCATCTCACACCAGTCAGAAGGGCCATCATCAAAAAATCAAGAAATAATAAATGCTGGAGAGGGTGTTGAGAAAGGGGAACACTCTTGCACTGCTGGTGGGAATGTGAATTGGTACAGCCACTATGGAGAACAGTATGGAGGTTCCTTAAAAAACTAAAAATAGAACTACCATATGACCCTGCAATCCCACCACTGGGCATATACCCTGAGAAAACCATAATTCACAGAGTCATGTACCAAAATATTCATTGCAGCTCTATTTACAATAGCCCGGAGATGGAAACAACCTAAGTGTCCATCATCAGATGAATGGATAAAGAAAATGTGGCACATATATACAATGGAATATTACTCAGCCATATAAAGAAATGAAACTGAGCTATTTGTAATGAGGTGGATGGAGCTAGAGTCTGTCATACAGAGTGAAGTAAATCAGAAAGAGAAAGACAAATACCGTATGCTAACACATATATATGGAATTTAAGAAAAAAAAAATGTCATGAAGAACCTAGGGGTAAGACAGGAATAAAGACACAGACCTACTAGAGAATGGACTTGAGGATATGGGGAGGGGGAAGGGTAAGCTGTGACAAAGCGAGAGAGTGGCATGGACATATATACACTACCAAACGTAAAATAAATAGCTAGTGGGAAGCAGCCGCATAGCACAGGGAGATCAGTTCGGTGCTTTGTGACCACCTAGAGGTGTGGGATAGGGAGGGTGGGAAGGAGGGAGACACAAGAGGGAAGAGATATGGGAACATATGTATATGTATAACTGATTCACTTTGTTATAAAGCAGAAGCTAACACACAATTGTAAAGCAATTATCTCCAATAAAGATGTAAAAGAAAAAAAAAAGCCTTCTGGAACACAATAGGGCACTGGAGTTAATCTAGTATTTGGAGGTGAATACGTGTGGGGGGCCCTTCAGTTAGGTATGCATATTTTGGTCTACCTCATTATTTGATGTGGCTCAGTGAACTTGAGATTCAGAATTATTGGGGGAGGGGCATATCACCTATCATGATGACAAATGTTAGTTCTGCTTTCAGTGTGAGGCAGACTAGCTGAGGCTGCCAAATCCTTTGCTTGGCAAACTGCTACTGTAAAATCCTTGATCCTGATCCATCAAAAAAGGAAGTATTTTAAGTTTCCATACAGTGTAAACTAAACCAGCAAGTATTCACAATGTGTACATGTACGTATGGGGTACATATATATGTAAACAGGAGAGTCTTACTGAAAGCAGCTGTGTCATAGAAATAAGCATTCCACAAACATTTGAAAGTCTCATATGAATATTTGATTAAACCAGGGTCAGTAAACAATGGCTCATGAGCCAAATTCCGCCTGCTCTCCATTTTTGTATGGTTTACAATCTAAGAATGATGTTCTTAAATAGTTGAAAAAAACATGAGCCTACCAACATGCTACATTTCTGTCTAAAATCCTCTCCTTAATTATATCCTTAAATAGTAAAAAAGACAAGCAACCACAGAAAAAAAATCAAGACATGACATGAACCCAATAATTTCACAACTGAATAATTAGTTACTGGATCATCAATGCTTTAAATTTTTCTAAGTTTAATAATAGGAGGAACAAACTTCTTATCCTCCAAATTAGTTACACTCTATGTCTGTGGTTTGGAATGCTAAATTATCCATTTGAAACAGAAAGTCAATTTATATTTCTCAGAAGCAATTATGACTTAATTGCCATTATCAACCTAATAAATTACTAGGTGATTTCCACAAACTGGTTATACACTCAAATTTCATGTCTGATGAAAGAATAATTATATCAATATTCTGCAAATATGAAAAGGAAATTGGTTCATTGGCCACAAGGGAAATGCATATACCTTGAGTGTAAACTCATCTATCTTTTTCTGTCTATTTTTAAGCAGGCAAATTAAGATGGGAAAGAAACAGTTTGTGTCTCACAGGAATAATGTGCAATATGTTAATTGTTTTTCAAGAAACAGCATGGCTTGAAAAATGTTCTTTGTGCTAAATGAGGATGTCATGTTCTCCTCTGAACTCTGTATTTTGATGTACATCTGTTGATGATAATTTAAATCATATAGAGTCTTTGTATGACATTGGAACACAGACACCTGAAAAGGGTTAACCCAACCAAGAAGATAATGGATGCCCACTGGAACATAATAGAACGTTTATGAAGGCATGCCACGTCTCCTGTGGGGAAGTTGATATGACATCAGTCCGGAAGGCTGGGAAGACATTATGGGTGGATATTAGAGAGCCACTAAGATCAAAACAGTGAGCATATTCACTTTTGTATCCATTGAACAAACATTTTTTTGCTCACCATATGGATGAAAGTATGAATGAGAGAGACCTGGTCTCTGTCTTTCTAGTGTTCACATTTGTAGACACAGAACTGGAAACAGAATAATACACTTACTATTAATATACACAGAGTATAATAGTAACATAAAAGGAATAGTGGTTTAGTTATTGGGAGAATTAGGGACCATTTCTAAAATAAGGCACCTTGCTAAGAATTAATATAAATTTATTACATTAAAAAAAAGGCAAGAAGTTCAGACAGCGGAAATATCATGAGAGGGACTGTGTGAATGAAAAAGCAATCATACATCTGAAGAATAATACATAGTTAATTATGACAGAACTTAGAATGGAAGGTAAGAAAAAGAGGGATCTGAGATGAAAGAGGTAGTCAGGGTTCTACTGAAATGATCTGATGCCATGCTAAGAACTTTAAAGTTTATCCTGAAGATGGAATTTCACTGGTGAAAAACCCCCACAATACCTGATTTCCATTTTGGAAAAGGTACAACAGCAGAGGTGATGGAATGTAGGGGAAAATGAGGAAGTTATTTCAATGATTCAGACACAATATGGGCCTGAATAAACCGTGGTCATAAAAACGAAGGCGAGAGGGCTGAGTCAAGAGTTGTAAAAGGAACTGAATTCATAGGATTTCAAGATTAACTGGAGAGGAAAGTGGAGAAGACTCTCAGTTTTCTGGATTGAATGGCCACATTCATAAAAGTCATGCCTTTATCTAAAACAAGAACTACAAAAAGAAAGGTTAGGCTTGACAGAGGAAAAACGTTAGATTTAGTTTGATAACATTTTAGGTGTTTAGAAATCATCCCAATTAACATGTCATATATCCAGATGGGCACAGGTCTAGAGCTCCGGAGAGAATTTGGGACCAGAGAAACAGACGTGCGGTACATGGGATCCCAACCATCAGGCTCTCTAAGCCCTTTAGTGAGAATTAAACAGGGTAAAGAATACAACTTTAGGGAAAAACCTCACATAGGTGGCTGGAAAGAGAAGCAAGCTCAGGAGATGGAGATGTAATGAATGGTCAAAGAGGCAAGAAAAAAATAAAGCAAAATAGAGTCATTCTTGAAACTTAAAGGATGTGACCTTGAGGAAGAAGCAGTTTAAGGAAAGAGATGCCTTAGCATGACAACAGTTACCTGGAAAGTTAAACCTCCACAAGTGACAGCTTTTTAAGGCAGATGGCTTGATGACTTGATGACTTTTATTTAAGTAAACCAAAATCCAAGATATATTGATTTAAACCTAAGAGCTAAAGCACAGTGCAAGGTCAATGACACACTATTACTGTTGTCGCTCTTATCAACAATTTTGCACCATCAATACCCTTCCACCTTCCTGAATGTAAATAAGTTTCAACAGTAATTATAACCTTTTAACTAAACTGACTGATTCATTTTGCCTCTTCTGC
This sequence comes from Mesoplodon mirus, assembly GCF_964341445.2. NCBI lineage: Eukaryota > Metazoa > Chordata > Mammalia > Artiodactyla > Ziphiidae > Mesoplodon > Mesoplodon mirus. Next base: position 5,501,937 of record NC_138990.1, on the reverse strand, counting down.
TCTCCAGCAGATACTGTCACTCATTTCTTCTTTCTTCCATTCAACAAATGTTTCTTGAGGGCTTACTATGTACCAGACCGTATTAAGCACCAAAGTAAAATTACTACTACATTTCTTTTGAATGGGACACATTTCAAAAAAATATGAATTAAAACACATGGGCATTTGCTGCTTTTTACTGTTCATGAAAACTTCATGTGGAAAGTCATGGACTTCTTGAAAGACAGAAGTCCTGTTACTTCTGAGCAAACTGCCATCTAAGAAAGTGCAGCTCTGTTAGCTTTCTTGCCTCAATAAGTGCTATCTACCTATGTTTTCTGTCCTAGTGGTTAGTATGTTTCTCTTGGTCTCAATTCATTTAGGCTCTTGCACTTTATCTATATCGCTATGTTCTTTTCACCACTGAGACTCCTAGTTCTACCCTTTATCTCCCAATCTCCACCCGCTCCAGCATCCAGCAATATAAAAATTACTGGCCCACCTCTCCTACCACTTATCTCTGTTCTGCACATGCAGCCTGTGCAAAGCCTGCATTACACGTCAGCAGGTCTCAAAGGCATGAGTTTAAACTAGTAACACTGTACGTGGTTTCGCCATAGTTATTTATCTCTTAGAGTCCTCTATTCTACTCTAGCCTGGTAGCAGTTAAGTGATAAAAAAATTAACCTTGGGAGGAGCTTCAGGGTGGCGGAAGTGTAAGATGTGGAGATCACCTTCTTCCCCACAGATATATCAGAAATGAATCTACGTGTGGAACAACTCCTACAGAACACCTACTGAACGCTGGCAGAAGACCTCAGACCTCCCAAAAGGCAAGAAACTCCCCACGTACCTGGGTAGGGCAAAAGAAAAAAGAAACAACAGAGACAAAAGAATAGGGACGGGACCTGCACCAGTGGGAGGGAGCCGTGAAGGAGGAAAGGTTTCCACACACTAGGAAGCCCCTTAACTGGCAGAGACGGAGGGTGGCGGGGTGGGGGGGGGGAGCTTCGGAGCCGCGGAGAAGACCGCAGCCACAGGGGTGCGGAGGGCAAAGCGGAGAGATTCCCGCACAGAGGACGGGTGCCGATAAGCACTCACCAGCCCGAGAGGCTTGTCTGCTCACCCGCCGGGAGGGGTGTGGGCTGGGAGCTGAGGCTCCGGCTTCGGTCGGATCCCAGGGAGAGGACTGGGGTTGGCGGCCTGAACACAGCCTGAAGGGGTTAGTGCACCACGGCTAGCCAGGAGGGAGTCCGGGAAAAAGTCTGCAGCTGCCGAAGAGGCAAGAGACTTTTTCTTGCCTCTTTGTTTCCTGGTGCGCGAGGAGAGGGGATTCAGAGCGTTGCTTAAAGGAGCTCCAGAGACGGGCGTGAGCTGTGGCTAAAAGCGCGGACCCCAGAGACGGGCATGAGATGCTAAGGCCTCTGCTGCCACCACCAAGAAGCCTCTGTGCGAACACAGGTCACTATCCATACCTCCCTTCCCGGGAGCTTCTGCAGCCCGCCACTGCCAGGGTCCCGGGATCCAGGGACAACTTCCCAGGGAGAACGCACGGCGCACCTCAGGCTGGTGCAACGTCACGCCAGCCTCTGCCGCCGCACGCTCGCCCCGCCTCCGTGCCCCTCCCTCCCCTTGGCCTGAGTGAGCCAGAGCCCCCGAATCAGCGGCTCCTTTAACACCATCCTGTGTGAGCAAAGAACAGTCGCCCTCAGGCGACCTACACGGAGAGGTGGTGCCAAATCCAAAGCTGAGCCCCGGGAGCTGTGCGAACAAAGAGAAAGGGAAATTTCTCCAGCAGCGGCAGGAGCACAGAATTAAATCTCCACAATCAACTGGATGTAGCCCGCATCTGTGGAATACCTGAATAGACAATGAATCATCCCAAATTGAGGAGGTGGACTTTGGGAGCAATGATATATACCTATACCTATATATATATATTTCCTTTTTCTCTTTTTGTGAGTGTGTATGTGTATGCTTCTGTGTGTGGTTTTGTCTGTATAGCTTTGCTTTTACCATTTGTCCTAGGGTTCTGTCTGTCCATTTTTTGTTTTTTTGTTTTTGTTTTTGTTTTTAGTATAGGTTTTAGCACTTGTTATCATTGGTGGATTTGTTTTTTGGCTTGGTTGCTCTCTTCTTTCTTTCTTTCTTCTTTTTTCTTCCTTTTATTCTGAGCCATGTGGATGACAGGCTCTTGGTGCACCAGCCAGGCATCAGGGCTGTGCCTCTGAGGTGGGAGAGCCAAGTTCAGGACATTGGTCCACAAGAGACCTCCCAGCTCCATGTAATATCAAACGGTGAAAATCTCCCAGAGATCTCCATCTCAACGCCAAGACCCAGCTTCACTCAATGACAAGCAAGCTACAGTGCAGGACACCCTATGCCAAACAACTAGCAAGACAGGAACACAACCCCACCCATTAACAGAGAGGCTTCCGAAAATCATAATAAGGCCACAGACACCGCAAAACACACCATCAGATGTGGACCTGCCCACCAGAAAGACAAGATCCAGCCTCACTCACCAGAACACAGGCACTAGTCCCCTACACCAGAAAGCCTACACAACCCACTGAACCAACCTTAGCCACTGGGGACAAACACCAAAACAACAGGAACTACGAACCTGCAGCTTGAAAAAAGGAGACCCCAAACACAGTAAGTTAAGCAAAATGAGAAGACAGAGAAACACACAGCAGATGAAGGAGCAAGGCAAAAACCCACCAGATCTAATAAATGAAGAGTAAACAGGAAGTCTACCTGAAAAAGAATTCAGAATAATGAGTGTAAAGATGATCCAAAATCTTGGAAATAGAATGGAGAAAATATAATAAATGTTTTACAAGGACCTAGAAGAACTAAAGAGTAAACAAGCAGTGATGAACAACACAATAAATGAAATTAAAAATTCTCTAGAAGGGATCAATAGCACAATAACTGAGGCAGAAGAACGGATAAGTGACCTGGAAGATAAAATAGTGGAAATAACTACTGCAGAGCAGAATAAAGGAAAAAGAATGAAAAGAATTGAGAACACTCTCAGAGAATTTTGGGACAACATTAAAGGCACCAACATTCGAATTATAGGGGTCCCAGAAGGAGAAGAGAAAAAGAAAGGGACTGAGAAAATATTTGAAGAGATTATAGTTGAAAACATCCCTAATATGGGAAAGCAAATAGTTAAGTCCAGGATGCACGGAGAGTCCCATACAGGATAAATCCAAGGAGAAACATGCCAAGACACATATTAATCAAAATATCCAAAATTAAATACAAAGAACAAATATTAAAAGCAGCAAGGGAAAAACAACAAATAACATACAAGGGAATCCCCATAAGGTTAACAGCTGATCTTTCAGCAGAAACTCTGAAAGCCAGAAGGGAGTGGCAGGACATATTTAAAGTGATGAAGGAGAAAAACCTGCAACCAAGACTACTCTACCCATCAAGGATCTCATTCAGATTTGATGGAGAAATTAAAACCTTTACAGAAAGCAAAAGCTAAGAGAATTCAGCACCACCAAACCAGCTTTACAACAAATGCTAAAGCAACTTCTCTAAGCAGGAAACACAAGAAAAGGAAAAGACCTACAATAACAAACCCAAAACAATTAAGAAAATGGTAATAGGAACATACATATCAATAATTACCTTAAAAGTAAATGGATTGGTTGCTCCAGCCAAAAGACATAGACTGGCTGAATGGATACAAAAACAAGACCTGTATATATGCTTCTACAAGAGACCCACTTCAGACCTAGGGCCACATACAGACTGAAAGTGAGGGGATGGAAAAAGATATTCCATGCAATTGGAACTCAAAAGAAAGCTGGAGTAGCAATTCTCATATCAGACAAAATATACTTTAAAACAAAGACTATTACAAGAGACAAAGAAGGATACTACATAATGATCAAGGGATTGATCCAGTGGAAGATATAACAATTGTAAATATTTATGCACCCGACATAGGAGCCTCAACACATAAGGCAAATTCTACCAGACATAAAAGGGGAAATCGACAGTAACACAATAATAGTAGGGGATTTTAACACCCCACTTTCACCAATGGACAGATCATCCAAAATGAAAATAAATAAGGAAACACAAGCTTTAAATGATGCATTAAACAAGATGGACTTAACTGATATTTATAGGACATTCCACCCAAAAATAACAGAATACACATTCTTCTCAAGCGCTCATGCAACATTCTCCAGGATAGATCATAACTTTGGTCACAAATCTGGTTGGGAGTAAGACAGGACCTGCCTGGAGGCTGCATTTGCACAGTGAGCATATTTTTCTACTTTAGATTGTGTGATTGTTGGGGTATATTTAGGGAGTTGATGGAGATGGTAATGATAGCAGCTCCCACCCCATTCTTCACCAATACAGCTGAAATTAAAAGACTTGTATTCCTCCTTTGGTTATGAGAATAATTACTTGTGTTGAGTTTGAGCAATGTTTGATCTCTCTGGAAATCACTTTTCACATTATAAATTGGCTTATATGGACTAGACCAGAACAAGGGGACTTTTAATATTATTAATCTTTGATTTTCTGAATTAGAAATCCCTGTATTTGAAATTTCTATATTAGAAATTCTCTTTGACCTGTAAGTGTATGTTCTAGTCTGGGAAATATAGGTCCATCCTCAATCTAGAACATGGGGAAGTCCTACTCCTCATCACAACTGAAAATCCTGGAAATTTTCAAGAGAATATTAGTGATAGAAAAGCTGAGCATTAATCAAAGGTAGGATTCAACGGTGTCTTTTCACACTGCTTTATTTTTCCCTGGTTTTTGTATTACATCTTTAAAACAAGTAGCATGTCTTGCTAATTAATTGTGCTGAAAATATATCATGTTGTTAAAAGAACATGTTAAAAAAGTGATAAATTCCTTTACACTGTGGTCCCTGGGTAGAGCAGGAACCATCATTTCATCCTCTCTCCCCACCCCTTTCTCTCAGTCTCCCCTCTTCCTTCCAGGTGTACGATGAGCATCTCAGAGACCCCCAAACCTGAAGAAATCTGATGCTTAATGTGAAGCTAAAGGTGGCTTTCACTACATCAGAAACCAGTAAAGCAAAGAGAATTTCCAAATAAACACAATAAGAAAGCTTATACACTCAGTGTTAGCACTAGACTTACAAGTTCTCACTTTAAGACTCATCCTTCAGCCAGGTGGTTATTTAATCTCTGCTTGGGTTTTTCCCCTGTGATGCAGAATTGCCCACCTTTCAAGATTGCTTTGCTTTGGCAACATGGATGAAAGTAGAGATGATCATACTAAGTGAAGTCAGAAAGAGAAAGACAAATGTCATATATCACTTACATGTGGAATCTAAAATATGACACAAATGAACTTATCTATGAAACAAAAACAGACTCACTGATATAGACCTAAAGAACGGACTTGTGTAGGGCTTCCTGGGGGCGCAGTGGTCAAGAGTCCACCTGCCGATGCAGGGGGCACGGGTTCGTGCCCTGGACCAGGAATATCCCACACGCCACAGAGCGGCTGGGCCCGTGAGCCATGGCTGCTGAGCCTGAGCGTCCGGAGCCTGTGCTCTGCAACGGGAGAGGCCACAACAGTGAGAGGCCCGCGTACCACACACACAGAAAAAAGAAAAAAAAAAAAAAAAAAAGAACGGATTTGTGGTTGCCAAGGGGGAAGGGGGTGAGGGAGGGATGGACTGGGAGGTTGGGGTTAGCAGACACAAACTATTATATATAGAATGGAGAAAAAATAAGGTCCTACTGTAGAGCACAGGGAACTATATTCTATATCCTATGATGCACCATAATAGAAAAGAATCTAAAAAGAATATATATATATATATATATATATATATATATATATATATATATATACACACACACAGACACACACACACACATATATATATATATATGAATGACTTTGCTGTACAGCAGAAATTAACACAACACTACTAAACAACAATACATCAATAAAAATACAAATATATATATATATATATATATATATATATTTTTTTTTTTTTTAAAGATTGCTTGGGCTTCCCTGGTGGCTCAGTGGTTGAGAGTCTGCCTGCCGATGCAGGGGACACGCGTTCGTGCCCAGGTCCAGGAGGATCCCACATGCCGCGGAGTGGCTGGACCCGTGAGCCATGGCCACTGAGCCTGCGCGTCCGGAGCCTGTGCTCCGCAACGGGAGAGGCCACAACAGTGAGAGGCCCGCGTACCGCAAAAAAAAAAAAAAGAGAGAAAAGATTGCTTATGCTTTGGTCAAACCTTCTTTGGAGGCTGTTGTGCATGATGGTGTAGATATGGCCGCAGGAGAGTGAATGGTATTACTGTATCTATAACTACCGTCAAGTGACATTAACAACTTTTCAACCAGGTACTGATCCCTAAGACTTTTCTAGGGAACAGCTTTAACACTGACTTTGTGTAGAGGATGTCTGGCTGACATTTCTGTTAAGAGAGGAAGGAGAAAAAGATAACTAGCTTACCGTGGGTTAGGCACTTATGAATGTTCATCCCATAAAATTACTCTCACAATCTTGAGGAGTCAACATTATTACCCCATTTTATAGATTCAGAAGCAGAGAAACAGAAGGAAGAGTTCTGTGGCTGGATTCAGACACGGGCTTGTTTTGTTTGCTGTACACCATGATGTCGCATTGTCCACCAGCGTGACTAGCATAACCAGGAAGATGAGCACGGGACTAGTGCCCTCAGTTACATCAGCTGCCTGCAAAGTTTTCTGCCACACGTGCATCTGTGGGTAACCATTTCCCTACCACCTTAGCTCAATGAATGTGTGTAATAAGAACAAGACAGGGTATCAGAGAACATTTGGAGAAATGAACAATGGGACTCAATAGGTTATAGTAAAGTTTCCTGAACACGCTGCTGGAGAAGTTCGGGAAGTATGTTAAGGAATTTGTTTGATGAGAAATCAAAGGAGTGTTCTAGGAGGAGTTGTGTGTGTGTGAGTGTGTAGTTCACCACAAAATCAAACTGAATCTTATAAATGAGTACCAAATACATCCTCATTACTGTACCATAGGAAACACACAAGAAGGGGAAGGTATAATTCTGGAGGACTAAGTACAGACAAGCACTCTAACACAAAAAATCATTAAAAAATAAGACCAAGGAGGTAAGCATTTTAAATAAATCACACGTTTCACCACTAAACAGTTCACTAGATAAAAGGACTTGTTTGGTTCCCAAATTTTATAGTATGGCTAATAAATAAATGATAATCAAAATGATATTTGTCATCACACATTTAGACAGTTTAGAATATGATAATCAATTATGTCAATATTCACTGTTAGATTTAGTACTAATTATTTGAAATAAAGGTGAACTCAGATCCACAGAATCAGTCAATATTCTTAAAGGAGAAAATTATTATCTTGGGGAAAATATAGATTCTTACATTTTCTCTTGTGAAAAGAAATAGAACTTGATTGGAAATATAATACTTTTGATTAAAGATATCAGGGAGGCAAATAAATGAGATTTGAACCACAATTTTCAAGAAGGATTTTTCAAATATCATTCTGTTATTTTACGCAATGACTTTTTGTAGCTCCATGTTTGCTAATGGAAATGTAGAAGAGAAATTAAATTGTCTTGGGATATTTCCTTGTTGTAATTATAATAAGACATGACAGAAAAGTAAATGATGCTATCAGGAAATATTCCTAGGCTTAGAACACCTTAAAAAGCTAAAGTTTCTTGGAAGCAAGCAGACATGGGAGGCATCAATGTTCTAGAATAAGATTTCTCAGCAATAAATGATGATACTGGATAAATGGGTCCCTGCTTCCTGGCTCAGGAAGATACCTTATCCCAGATGTTGGCTGACTGTCTCACACTCAGCCAGTAGAACCACCCAAAACTCCACCCTGCCTTGAGCATCTCTTGCTATAAACTCATCTGCATCTGTATCCATCTTTACCACCTTCCCAGGGCTACAAACTTTTCCAAAAGGGATGAATGCAACATCTACTGTATAACATTAGTGTACAGAAGCTGTCATAAGCAGCCTAACAGTTCTCTGAAGGCAGGCTACACCCTCTCTATATTTACATCCCCTGAGTTTGGCCTCATAGTGTGTATTTAGGTTGTGCTATGTTTACAGGTAGATAGAAACCCACTGGAGTATGGTTTAATGTCCTATTTGGCCACCAGATGTCAGTGTGTGATAAAGAATGCTAAACACCACCGAATGTTTCTAGCTAGGAAGGATTAAAAGTACATTTTGGTGAGTTTAATTTGCCAGCGTAAAAAAGGGCAGATAGATTCAGAGAAGATATGAGAATTGCTGAAACCTACTAATCCTGTTATTACTATTACGTCCTACCACATGGGAAAATGTCTCCACTTTTTTAAAGTGTGTGTAAAAGTTTGTTGTTTTTTAAAAGTAAAATAAACATTAGTAAGCACACACTAATTGGAGCTCAATTAAACATAAATAGCTTAAACTAAATTAGAAAAATCTTAGATATTGTAGAATTTGGAATAAAATGTTCAAAATATATATCTATAAATTACTAGGCATTTCATAATTAGATTGGGAGGAATGTAAGTTTAGTAAATTAAGAGCCAGAAAAAAGAAATCAATGCAAGAAAGTTATATTACATAAAAAAACAAATGTCCCATAAAAGACTGAAAATTCTCAGACTTCACAACTGGACCTGTAAAAATGTTTGTTTTTTTTACATAATTAAAGCTTACTACACAAAGCATTAACTCTTCCGATAAATGAAAATAAGAAGTACAGTCCTCAAGGCCCGATGATTCTACTCCTTCAACGTGGTTCAGATCCATCCACTTCTTCCCATTCCTGTTCCCACAATGTCCTCAGACATTCTTAACCTCTCACCCTAATCACTCTCGCTGCACTGCAGCCTTGCCCTTTTCCAATCCATTTCCAACCCTGCAGCCAAAGAGATATTTAAAAACACAAATCTGACCATGCATACATTCCCCTACTTAGATCACCAGCAACTCCCTAATGCCTTCAGGTTGAAGCCCAGCCCCTTGCAAGGCCTACAAGCCTCTAGAAGCTTCCTCCAGCTCACCGACTTAGACAGATTTCTCCCTGGGCTCCAGAACCAAATAGCTTATGATTCCTCTACCCACCACACCTCTGCATACAAGGATGTTCTTTCTGTCTGAGAAACAGTCTCATTCACACTCATCATGTTAATTCCTACTCGTGCACCATGCCCTCCAGGAATTCTTCTCTGATTTCACCCTCCCTAATCTCACCCCTGCCACACACAAACAGAAGGTTAGGTGCGTACTATGTATATAGGTGCATACCACAGCATCTAAGCACTGCAGTAACTAAACTTGTTCAGTAAGCATTTCTCCTTTACACCTGTATGAATGATCTTAGCTCTCCTGTGCCTAAACCTTATTCCAAGGCTTAGAGACGCTATCTCAGTAACTTAAGGTCACACATCCTTTGTTACTTACAGGGCTTTAAGTAGTAGCCAGACATTTGAATCCAATGAATTGAATTGAATTGAATCTGGGCTCTTCCTAATGTCCTAGGCTACTTCTAAAAGCCATTAAGTGGGAACCGCTTCATAGGAATAGAGCAGAGAACATTACTAAGGAGTACTAATAAACGTATTAAAGAATAACAGACATAATAACTGTACAGATATTAAGCCTTCAAAAATATTGGCATGAACTCAGACAGGCAGAAGATGGCTGAGCTTGCCTGCTCCATCTTTTTAGCACCTGAATTAGAAATCTGAAATTGCTTTTCAAAAGTTAAATGGTCCTGCTTACTGGCTTTTATTTTTATGCATTTGTCCTCCACTTTGCTAGTTGCTTTAGAACATGAGCTACATCTTGCATTTTCCTTACCAGTGTGTTTACAGTATTTGGATGGGGCCCTCTCCTCTCCTCTCTCCATCCTCACTCTAATGTAAACAAACACATAGAAAACTTATGATCTTCTTAACCCAATATGGGGGCTACCAGATGTCTGCAGTCAGAATAACTTTACAGAACATCAGAGAAGGAGATGAGGCCTGGAGTGAGCCTCTCTGATAAATAACTATGTTGATTTCCACAGCAAAAGGGAGGGTTAGAACTGGGGAAGAACTGAACAAGATGATCTGTGAGATGTACTTCTTCAAGGAGACCCTCCTCCTTGCCTGCTGTTGTAGAGACCATGAATAAATAAAACCCTTTAAGAATCCCTGAGCCAGCCAGAATTCTGGTTCATGGCTCCTTTAGGGACTAGCGTTTCCCCAGGGGCATCTATCTGGGCCTGGTAACAAGAATAAGAAATAATTATTTCCTATTCAAAAATATGAAGAGTGGTATCTGGAGAAGGGAGTCAACAGAAAAACTCTACTTCTTCAGATTCCTTCAGCATAGGTCTCTGAGGTCATGTATTTGGGCCTGTGACCTAAGTGATCTACATAGCCCTCCAGCTCTCTACTGGAGCTATATGCCAACCCTGGATCCCAAACCCTAGTTCAGGGTTGTTATTACTATCAGGTACCCAGAAACCTCTTTTCATGTCCCAGCAATGCGCTGGGGTCCTGCTGTGAAGTGATTGCTGTCACCTGGACTCCTGTTCCTTCACCTCTTTCTTTGGACTAAATCTCCTAGAATCTGAGTACACCCCCTGATGACAGCACACAGTTGGAATAACCCTTTAGGGAGTAAACACCAGAGCACGAAGTTGCTCCCTGGGGTGTGACAATTCTCTCCCACTGCAGTTAGCCTCAATCCCTTAACCGTGTCAGATTACAGATCCTTGCCATCCTCATCCACCTGTGATACAGATGTTTCATCATTCCTCATACTCACACTCCAACATTTCCACCCACTGAACGCCAGATCAGTGAGAGAATTAACACTGGATCAAGAAATGAAAATGCATTTTAAAAGGAGAAAAAAGGAAGAAAACCTAAAAGGTACAGGGGAGGTATGAAAAATTAGGCAGAAATAAAAATGGCAACTTACACAGAGTTGGTATGTCATGGTGACATTTCAGCTCAATGTGGTTGAGACCAGGCTGTCCTACTTCTCAAGCACAGATATTTAAACCTTGCAAGTGAGAAGTAATACAGTGAAAGAGAAAGTATAGTTAATACTATTCAATGCCCCCCTCTTTCCAAAGGTGAAACAGTCAAGAACTAGAAAATAAGAGCACAAAGATTTCATGAGTGAACGTTCCCTAGAGACCGTCAGACATAGCATCACAGAGGAGGGGCAGGAGTAGAGGGTAGACGACAAGGCTGAAAGAGGTAAGAGCTAGTCATTGACCGAGTAGATTAGAATCTAGTTCTTAACTCCGTAAGGAAAAAAAAGAGTGAAATATGAGAAGATGGTAAATATGGTAGTCTAGCATTTTATTTCATTTTCTTTTTAGGTTGTAGAATACAAATACATTTTTTTCTATAGGTCGAGGGAACCAAACAAGCAGAGTAGGAGAAATTAAATGTAAAAGCAAAAGAGAATTATGAGTCAAGCCAATTCTCAGGGAAATGGGAAAAGAAAGAAGCAAAACCACAAGTAGAATTCTTAAGATTAGAGGAATTTGAGATTAAGGTTAGAGGAATTGTCTGATTTAAAAAATAATAACTGTAAAAGGAAAACAGCTATCAATTATGAAGACTGGATCATGAATGGTGTTAATTTCCATCTTTCTAAAGTATCTTCATCTACAAAAGAAAGCTTCAAAAAACAAAAAAAAAACTCTCTTTTCTTTAAAATAATAAAGAAATTCTTTAGGAATAACTTTTCATTTTCCTTTCTCCCATTCTTGGAAGTTTTCTAGCAGTCAAAATTGACATTATAACATGATTTACTTCTGAGCAGTCACCACATTTTTCTAAATTCTTTTCAGTATCCCTTAGTAGATAGCTTCACTAGATAAAATTACCTACCTCAAGTTGCCACATTTTAAACAGAGGTTGATTTTTCCATTGATTAGCAATCATTTTACATTTTGCTGTTGTATCATTAGAGACTCTCTTGACAGTTTCAAGTTGTTAAAATACTGGGTTTTTTCTTTCAGCCTTTTACTTCATAAATCACTACATCAACTCTTCATGTAGGCAGGATAGTAATGCCAGAAAATAGGTCACCGAGCACTGAGCCATAATTATAACTATATAATTATATAACTATAACTAGGTAGAAACCAATCCTATAATTTTAGACAAATGAATGCAAAAATACTAATTTTTGCCTTGTTCTTAATAAACTAAGAAACTCGAAGCCACTTCTGCATCCTACCTCCCAGTAAAACTGGGTTTAACACAATGATGACAATTATTATGAAAGGGACTGAACTTCAAATTCAACATTAGGGGATGACTGAAAATATATTTTGTATTTGTACGGTTCTTTTCACTTCAGAATCTCAAAGTTGCTTGACTTTTTCAAATCCCTATTACATTGGCAAGCCACCAAACCAAGCACCGGTAAGGGATATTACCAGAAAAGTAAATCACCGGAAGTGTCAGTGAGTTTCCCACCCAATGTAATATCAATTTGTTTAATATCTGAGAATAGCATTTAGGATTTAAAACAAATGCCTGTGAATTCTAAATCAACTTCAAGTCAATACGCCTGGGAAATAAAAAATACCGAGGTATTCATTATGCAAATATAAAACAGAAATGTATAATTCTGTTACAAAGAGAAATGGAACATTATTTTAGTGAGAGATTTTCAAATATCATTAAGGACTGTCTAGGTTTGCTGGAGTCAGAAATGATAAAAAATCTACAACTGATTAATTATATTATATCTTTAAATAATAATATTTTACTAGCATTACTACTTTTGAGAAAGTACTGAAATTAATTTCATTTACTAAATAACTGTTTTTTGAAAACAGAATAATACAATATTACTTGGTTAATATACTTAGCTAATATAATATACAATTAGTTAACATATAAGATACTGAGTTAATATAAGTAATAACATCACTTAGTTAATATTTATAATGACACATAGCAATATATAAAGTTAATAAAATATAATTAGTGAATTAGTTAATATGCCACTTTAAAAAAAAAATCTTTGACTATTACATTCATATGCTAACCTCCCAAAGCCTATTTGTCCATAATGAGAAGATACCAACCTATTAGAACAGTTGGAATGTATGCCAACATACTTTGCTAGTAGACTAGCAAAGTGGCTTAGTGGCCTAAGTTTTATTTTATGAATCCAAAGCCATAATAACCCAATGATGTCTCAATTGTTAATTTCACTGCAGGTAAAAGCTCCTTTTAATGAAAATGGTTGAGATACAAAGAGAATGGGAAGCTTCAGTCACCACGCTCTCGGGCAGAAGGCGGCAGCAGCTAAAGAGTCTGGACTATCCTTCAAGAGAGTCCTCTGTATACTGCATACCTACTCTCTTACCAGGTCCTCACTTAGGCTTTATTGTTTACTTTTTGATTATAAAATAAACTATGATTATAAAAGTGTAATTGTGTCAAAATCTAAATATTCTTTAATTTTAAAAAGCACCATTTCAAAAAAGAAAGCATCATTTCATAAAATAATTTTGTATTTGATGTTGTACTTTTCTATTCTGTTTAACTGATGAGACAATTTTATTCTAATGCACTCAGTAAAAATTAGTGTGGCACTGTAATGTGTTAATATCTGAGTGCATGACCTGCTCATTTTTGCTTTCTTAAATTATGGGCTCATTCATTCTTAACCCAGAAAAAAAAAAAAGGAAAAAAAATTGTATCATCACTCTGTCAAGTTCCCAAACCACCCCCCCCCCAGAATTTTTATACAGATTGTCTGAATATTATAAAAACTGATAGGGTCAACAGTTTTTCCTACCTGGGATCATGATATCATTTACCAAAAAGTAAAACTTACTCCTCAGTGAAGTAATATAATTTTCTATCTTAGATTCTCTACATTTGTATCAGGATTATTTCTAACATAATAAAAAAATAAAATTAAGTTAAGTAGTGAAATAAAGCCAACAAATTATTTTTATTGTTTATTTTGTGAACAGGATCTCTTTTCCATTATTCTATTTTTTTTACATTATGTAAATCTAGTAACTTCTATATCTTTATTTTAAAATCAATAACCTTACTGAAGTATCTTATTAGTTCCAATGAATTTTCTGTTGTCTCCTAAAACTTTGTGAATACACTACATGTTAAGGTCTAATATCTGTGGTAAATACTTGAAATTTATTGTATTTAATCTTTATTTTAGAAACTTTGGAAATAATATATATATGGTCTGAGTTCAATATATGTATATTTTTTGACTAACTGAAAAAATAAAAGAAAGAAGAGAGATGCCTGTGAAAACTGGAAAGAATTATCTGTGTATAAAGTTTTATAATTATCCTTCCTTTATATCATCCATCTCCATACCTTTAACAATCATTTGCTCCTGGTTTTCTTTTCTAGCAGGCAGACAGTCATCTCCTGCCAAAAATTCATGTCAATATATCCAAAAGCAAGCTCATCATCCTTCTCCACAGCTGTTAAGTAACCAATTTTTCTCCTATGAATTTCTGTTACATTGTATTTTACCACTTAAAGGGTTTCAGTACATTCTGCATTCTTCATCTCCTCTAAGGGAAAATATAATTCTTAAAAGCAGATACTAATTATTTATAAATGTTTTTAGCTCACAACACATGTAGGCTCTCACTGAACATGGGATGAACTCAACTGAATTCCACCTTCTCACATGTGGGCTGTATCCTGGCCCAGGGGCAGTGAGAGCTGTCATCCCGGGCTGTTGATGACATGCGTCCTTCCCACTCATTCGGTTGCCATGACTATGGCACAGTGAGCCATCCTTCTACTACTTCCCTCATTGGGACACACCCCTAGAAATAGTAGGTTCAGAATGTGGGTCATTCACGGGACAAGCAGAGGTGCCACCCAGTGGGGCTGATGCGAGGAAGACCGGGATCCCGGATGGGATGAGAAGGCAGTGGAGTCTGCTTGCCACTGATTGAAAATGAAGAAATTGAGAGCAGTTCTTCACCCAAACACAGCATCGAGGCAATCCACATCTACACTGCCTATGACATTTTCCTCTTTAATAATAAAGATAATCCTGCAAATGATAAACTGTCCCTAAAGTAGCCTGTGGTGTAGGAAAGTTACAGTGTTCAAGGTTTCTACCTGCATGGGATCAGGTCCTCTTTAACACAGTTGTTAGTTCCTTTAAAGACCAGTAAACTAGGTGCTACCAAGATGTCGGATTCCTAGTAACAGTCACATCAGGTAGTTTAACTTACTATCAAAAGCCTCAAGAGAGGTCAATCAATGTATATTATCTTGGTGACCCTTCATCCCAAAACATTTTTTCAGTGAAAACACACACCCTTCTGGGTATATCACCCAGATGCTTACGTCAAATTCATTCAGAGCCGCAGCCAGCTCCCCGATGCCCGTGTGGCCTTTGGCTTCGTCGGTGGGCGAGGTAGCTTGAGCAGCATTGGAGATGCCGGCAATGGCCTCCTGCACTTGTTTGAACACGTAATCTCGGTTGGCTCTGGTGGCGGCAACATCTGGGTGGCGGAGAAAGGCTTGGGAGGCTGTGTACAGCATTGTGGCGTTCTTCTTTAGAGCCCCTCGGGCGGCTGCCATCTCATCCCGACAATGAGGGTCCTTCAGCTCCTGTGTGTGCAAACCACAAACCCATCACTTCCATGAAACTTGCCATGGAAGTGTCTGTAATAGAGCTTAAAGTCACAGATATCTAGGACCACTGGATTTTAGAAACCATCTCCTCTCTCTTCTCTCTAGCTGCCAAGACTTTGCACATACTGTTCTTTCTATGTGAAATATCTGAACATCCCTCTTCCACCCTATCCTTTCCCCTGATGGGGCCCATCCTTTGAGAACCTACTGTCCATACAACTCTTTAAGCTACATCCCCTTCTATCTGCTCCCACAAGACCCTCTTCTCTCCTATCATTAACACTCATCAATGCTTTATTGTATTTCCTTATTTAAGTATATGTCTTTCTCTTAAACTGTATGTCTAATGAGAGCAGAGAGCCCTAGCTATCTTGCTCAGTGGTTCTTTAGGCAACAGCACAGTATCTGGCCCATGAAATGCATTTAATAAATATTGCTGCAAGAATGTAAAAACTGAGCCACCAACAAGGTAAGTGGCTTGAATGGATCAGAGTTAGTTACCAGCAGATGGAAAACCCAAACTTCAGTTTTCTGATACTGTGCCTGACTCCACATTCAATTACAATCACAAACATGGGAAATAGAACTCCTCTGATTTTGCTTAGTGCATCACTGCCACTTCATTATCATTTTCAGCATAGGGTTCATTTTTTTTTAAAACTACCTTTGATGGCAGATCACTCATTTGAGTTTAGGGAATAATAAAAAAAGTAGATCAGAGATGATTTGCTTTCTTAGTTTTGGATGTCAAAATAGTAGCACTGGAGAGTCTCTTTATTTTCAGCTTTAAAGGGTATTGTTAAGAAAATGTTCACAGCATTTTTGGAAATGTTAAAGGCAGTACTGTTCTCTGAGAACCATGTAGGACTGCCAGCTGAGTACCTCTGGGAGAAAATTTCTCTAGCTTCAAAATCTATCATTAGAGGGTATTTGAACCACTGGGGTTCTATTCCTATTTGTTCACTTGGTACATGATAGATGGATGACCTGGAAACAGTGAATTACATCTCTCTTCCATGGGTCAAAATAATTTTGAGACAAGCACATTATATTTGATATCTAAGATTGTCAAGACAAACTGACATTAAGTAGTAAATAACTAACTGAGCCATCTAACCCCCTTTGCTTAAGCACTAACAGATCTATGCCAGCCAAGACAATTTCTAAATTGGGATGACTTCTTTTTAGCCCTAAAGATCAGCACAGATAAATGGGGAACCAACATGTGAGGGTATCCTCTACACTGGTCAATAATCTCGGTGGTGCAGGTAGAAGTTTCCTCCCTACTAGTCAGGAAGGGTCTTATTAACCTCCAGAACACCTGGTCCAGAAATCTTAGATTCCATTCTGGTATATATCTATACTAAAAAAAAATCTAAATATGAAAGTGAGAAATAGGGGGTGGGAAATTCTTTCCATAAAGATATTTTTAGAAACATTTTAATCACATGAAAACAACCTGTAAACAATGTAAATGCTGATTTATGAAGAATTGGTTAAGTAGACTATTGAAGTTTTTTCATTTGATGGACTCTTTATGTGGATATTAAAAGAAGTTTCTATAAAAATAATAAAATGGGTAATATTTATAAGATAAATAAAGAACATTTTATGCCTGTTTGTATGCATGGTATGATTGTAAATATGTTACAATATGAAGATAAACAACTGAAAAGCAATATACCAAAATATTAGTATGATGCTTCTGTGGCTGGTAGAGTGTTATACAATTTTTTTTCTTCTTTTAATTCTACTTTTTTTCCTAAATTTTCTTGAAAGAGTGTGATATAGCAATTAGTTAAAACAAGGTTAATGAGATAAAAATAAATTATATTTATGAGCATTCTCAGATGAATATCTCATATATTACTGTGGATTTTAATACCAGCTACATGCTGATGACTTGTTTCCATCTCCAACCCACATCTCTCTCCTTTTGACATTTCTACATGGATTTTACAATCATCTCAAAATCATTGCATCTAAGTATGAAATCTTGATCTCGAACCCTCACTGGTCCCTTTCCAGTCTTCACCCATAGTAAATTCCTCACCATCTACCCATTTGCTCAAACAGAACCTCAGATGTGAACTGGTTGCTGGCACTCCCTAAACTCCCACAGCCAATTGCACAGCAGGTTCTGAGTGTTCTATTTTCAAAATAAACGTGGACTTCCTATGCTTTTCTCCACCGGTACTGCTGCTAAGCTATTTGAGACCACCACTGAGGCAGAAAAGACACAGCCGGGCCCCAGGACAGCCTCCTCATGTACAGGCATTAGTCAGAAGGCAAAGCTACCTCCTTGTTTTGCCCTTACTGAGGCCATGATGGACGGAGGAATAGCATCTAAAACAGAAACTTTGTAGCATCTGAGCAAGAAACTCTGACCATGAAAAACCATGGAGCATGTGCAATAAAAATGCACAGGTTGCTGATGACCCTATAGGACCTTCCACGTGTGGCACTCAACTAGTAAGGGACAATTTAAGGGAAAATAGCTCCTAGAGCGCATGTAGGGTGGCTTCAGGAGACAAACGCACAGGACCAGAAGCTGATGCAACCTGGTGCAATCCAGGCCACACCTCAACCTTCTGCTCAAAGAATATTCCCCCCTAATCAAAAAGACCCCCACCTATTCAAAGTGCTAAAAATAAGACAAAAAGGGGATCAACAACCCTGGGTGGCACCCCTCACTCCAGAGGACGCTGACGCTCCACTCTGAGTGTGTAACTTTTGCTTCTGTCCTGAATAAACTGTGTCTTTGTTCTCTTTGTGCCTCAGACTCAATGTGTGTATTTATTTTTTCCTCTGTGTTTTGTGTTCCTCACCAAATTCTTTCAGACAAATTGAACGAGAGCCTGAACTTTTGATAAAGATTTTCCAGAATCACCAGCATCGTTCACCTAGATGACTTCAGCCCCCTCCCAACTACAACTAGTCTCTCCTCTTCCATGCTACCCCCTCTTTGCAACGTACCTAGAATAACATTAAACTCTAAATCTGAGACTTTGATACGAAACTCTGAACTATTCAACTACTACCCATTCACTTACAATAAAATCCAAACACTTTGCAAGACTCTGAGTGTCCTGGCACCCACCGTTCTCCCCAGCCTTCCCGTTGTTTCACTGAAATCAAGATTCAATGTTTTTTTTTTTTTTTTCCAGTTGTTTAAACAAGCTAAGTGGCTTTGGGGCCTCAAACCTGTGCTTCAGAGTAACTTCGGTCCTAACCACATTACATTGTGGGCTACCACACAAGATTCCACTTGAACAAAGGATTCTGCTGATAACAAAATACTTAAAAATAATCGCCTGAACTAAAATCATGACTGTGTGCCCACCACAAAGGACACTGGAAGCTCTTTAGGGGAAGGGACTAGATCTTGGTCAAGTTTGTAATACGGGTGTCACTTCAGTCTGGCACAGATGAACACTCAACAAATGTTCACTAGAATTCTCCTGTTGGTCACAGAGAACCTTAGAAAAAGTCACTAGGAAGTGCCCAAAATGTCAAAGAATCCTGAGAATAGTCAAGAAGATGGGTGAATAGGATTTTAAATAACCTCTCCACATTTAAAGATGTTTTTTCTAAGGAGAAAGAAAAAGACACACTCATTGGAAACAAAATCCTAATGGTACCTACTGAACAAATAGAGCTGGCTAAATGGAGAGTGTCATCTTCAGACAAAAGGGAGGCAAAGAAAACCCCAGGTCAACCACCTTCATCAAAGTGACTCACTACCTGTGCTCTCCCTCCCCTGTCCATTCCCTTCTCTCTCTCTCTCTTTCTCTCTCTCTCTCTCTGCCTTTTCTCTATTTTTCTTTGTGCTTACTTAATCTCTTTGATAAAAGTTTCACTGGACATACTACACAGTTGGGGTGTGTATATGCATGGTGCTGTCCACAGGGCTGGGAGATAAGAAGTGAGGGTTAAGCACAGTGCCCAGGGAGTGGCCACAGCATCACATCACAGTTTGATATTCTTTATATTTCAATCGGGAGCTTTTCCAAGTGTGAACAAAAGATTAGAGTGTGGTCAGACACAGAGAATAGGCTTGTGGTCGTGAAGGGGGAGGGTGGGGGGGAGTGACGGAGTTTGGGGTTAGCAGATGCAAACAATTACACATGGACTGCATAGAAACAGGGTCTTGCTGTATAGCACAGGGAACTATGTTCAATATCCTGAGATAAACCATGATGGAAGAGAATATTAAAAAATGTATATATCAATATATGTATAACTGAATCACTTTGCTGTACAGCCAAAATTAACACAACATTGTAAATCAACTATACTTCCATAAAAAAATACATATAAAAGTCAAAAGAGAGAAAGGTTAGAGTGTGGTAGGGCTGGCGTGGTTTTTCCCACCAGTGAAGCAGGTGGCCTGTGACCTACTGTAAGTACGCAGGGGCCTGAGAGTACCCAGGGAGTACCAGCGCTGTATGGTAGGGCCAGAACGGGCCCGAGTAGGAAGATGCCTTTGTGATCACAGGTTCCTAAGGCATCTGATGATCTGATAGCCAGCAGATGCAGCTGATTCACTGTCCAGGCCTACAAAACTACAAGGTTACTTAAACCCACTTTCTCCCCTATATTTCCAAAATCTTTCCCACCTGTTGTCTTCTTGCAGCTACATAGTTAAGTTTCACCATCTCTTTTCCAAATTCTTTAAAGCGATTTGCAAGGTCTTGCTCATTTGTAGCATTTTTGACAGCTTCCAAGGCCTCCTCCACCTGAAACGATAAAAAAAAAAAAAAATCCAATATATTTATAACTGGATAGTATTGCAATATTATTAAACATGCTAGAAATGCTAGTTTGTTAAAAAGAAAACATTTATGCATTAATATTTAAATAAAATAATGGGGAAAAGTACCCCAATAAGCATTTATAATCAGAATAAATATTTGTTCAACACTTATATATTTTGTATATAAAAGATAATAATTGCTGAACTCCTGAAGCATATAAAATACTACATTGATTGTATTTTGAGTTATGGTTTTGATAAGGGATATGGACTTGTAATTTCAAGTAGAAAAATAAAGGAAAATGTACTTAAGAAATATGGAATTGAAAAACAAACTTTAGAAATCTTCAGAGGAGGAAATGTTTTGCAAACAAAAACTGGAGGAACTCCTGGGCTGCAAAAAGTTTGCGATAGCTTAAATCTGCAACCAATCTTCTTGGAATCACCTCTAAATCTAGGACTAAAGGGATTGTAATTTTAAACTGAGTTTACACCTTGCCATCCAATAGAAGAGAAAATATTGAGCCTCAAGAAGTAAGTGAATTTGAAGTTTTGTTGCCATGTAAGGTGGCATCAACTAGGGTGAACAGAATAATGATCAGTGGAAATAGCCAAGAACATAATCGTGAGTGAATAAGGCACAAGACAGAACTATGTTTGCAAAATCAAGCATTCTTAGTTTTGAAGGGAGTCTGGCAGAGAGGCTGCAACTAGTACAGGCTTCTGAGAGTGGCAGTAGAAAAAGAGAAATAGTAGCTCTGAAAGAGTAATGAGAAATACAGAGAATGTATGGGTCTACTGCAGAATTCCAATTGGCTCTTGTAGTTTAGACCAAATCAAACGACAATATACAGACAGTTCATTGTTTGACAATGTAGAAATCCAAATTACCATTAAAATGGCTAGAAAAACTCATAGATTAACATAGTACTATAGAGATACACCTTTGTTTAACCTGACACAATCACAAAGGTGGCTAATCCAACTTCCTCACCAAGTTCCACTGAGTGCAGGAAGAGAATAGTGTCTATAAACCAGTGATCATGGATATCATCAAATCTTTTCCTCCACAGATATGACAGTACCATTAAATTTACTAAATAGGCTAACATTTCATTAAGGAAAGAGTTGCAGCAAGCAAGGGAAGTTATTTAGAATTATGGTGATGGGGGGTTCAATCTAGACTCCAGATAAAAGTAGGTTTCCATTCTCATCTTTTATGGAAGATAAAAGATCTTTCTTTCGTACCTATTTGCATTGTTCCTGAATGACTGTGAAGAGGAAAGGCTACATCTTGCTCTTGGAATGTCTGCAGGTGACAGGGACCTGGGAAGAGTGGAAGGACACAGACGGCAGGCTGTGTGATGGTTCTGAGAAGAAGAGTGGTGCTCATGGGGGAGGTGTGATAAGGGGAGGTTTGGGGGACTCTGTGTGCTGGATTGGGAAGTCACTTCCAACAAGCTGATAAAGGGGGCCCTTAGAGGCAGCTGCCATGTCCTTCCTTGTAATAAATGCCCTCCTGACCTTGGACCCTACAGATAGTTATTCTCCTCCCATGGGCAGCCTGGGCTGATGAACACCAACATGAGAACCCTCAGCTCTGGCAGGTCTTCCTGTCCTTAATACTGGAGCCTGAGTTCTGGGGATGGGGATAGCTGAAAAGTGTGAACTTCTAGACAGGATATTAAAATTTCCTCCCTATTTGGTGGATTTAGATATTATTTTCAGAGCTTGTCCCTTAAAACTCTTAAAATCTTGAGTCTTCTCAGAGTTTGTCTGAAATAGTCCTTACCCCCATTTCCAAAGCAAGCCTACTTGTCACTATTATTTAGTCGACAGCTCTGTCAAATTGTTTGAGACAGACTCTTTAAATCAATCTCTGGAGCTTCCCTTGTGGTCCAGTGGTTAAGACTCTCTGCTCCCAATGCAGCGGGCACAGGTTTGATCCCTGGTTGAGGAACTAAGATCCCACATGCTGCACAGCGTGGCCAAAAACAATAAATTAATTACATTAAATCAAATCAGTCTCCAATTTTCCTGACTGAAACTACAATTACTTATTTTGATGTAAAAAATGTAGTCTGGGAATTCATACTTCTTAAGTATGAATACTTTTTAAGCACCTCCTAGGAGCTAGGCAGGCATACAGGGATGGGGACAGCAGGAACAGAGGAGTCTGATTCACCTCCTGGACCATGTGATCCTGTTCTCCTGTCCACAGTTACTGCGCATACCAGTGTTATAAATCATTGTTATGATCATTTCCTTTTGGACAGACTGACCTCATTCCAGAGTCCTTCAGCTGATATCCAGTTGATTGGGTTTTAAGTGACACTAATGAAACTAATAAGTCATACAAAGCTCTCTTGTTAGGATCTGGATTTATAGCTAAATTTAAAAGATGTTATCTTGGAAATAGGAGTTGGCCAAGTAAATGAATGAATGAAGACAAGATTCTATATATAACTACTTTATTTGTTGAGCCATATACTCTGGTTTGACCATGGATATCTCAGCAACATCATACTTTATCTTTCTGCCTCCTAAAGATAAGCTGGGCTTCTTGATTCAATTTTCTGTTTCCTTGTTCAAAAGTGAAGAAAATGATTTCATCAGAAAGCAAGAATGATTAAATGCTAACATCATTTATTCATAAAGTGCCATGCTTTATAAAGTACAATAATACAGCTTGATACATTTCCAAAGTTACTTTCAGCTTGTGCAAGAAAAATGACAATAGCCAATGTCCCTGACTACTTATGATGTAGCAGACATTGGTCCAAATGTTTTACATATATCTAATTTAGTCCCCCAAAACAGCTCTTTGAAGCTGATAGTTTTCTTCTTTCTCCTTTACAGAGGAAAGACTGCAGCCAGAGGGGTGACACAGCCAGCCTGAGAGGTCTCACAGCAAGAGAGTGCAGGAACCAGAGCTCATACTTTTAACTTCCGGGCTGTGCTGCCTCAGTTTCCTAAAAAGGATGGTTTTGTAAAGCTGCTGGAGTCCAGTTTGGATCGTACTGATCAGCTGATAATGAAGATTCATTTTCACTGGCCTGGATCATTTTAATCATCTCTCATCTCTCAATCTGTCTCTTTGCTTGGGCTCACCCCTCTTCTAATTCCTTCTCCATATTGCTACCAAAATTATTTGGCTAAATCACAAAGCTGATTCTAATGCTTAGGACTACTCAGCAGTCCCCCATAATCTATACAGAGTCTAAACAAATGGGTAGAGTCCAAACTAATTCTCATGATAACGGAGACACTCCACACCCTGTATCTCTCTGACTCTGTGACTGCCCCTCCCAACCTCACCCTCTGCTCCAACAACAGAATCAATCAACCATATTACTGTGAAGCCCCAAGTCCCTCCCTCACTCTCATGCCTTTGTTATTTCCTCCCTCTGTGAAGCTCTCAGTAGGTGAAATCTCTTGTCCCACCTGGAACCATCTCCCTTCTTATGGCAAGAGCATCCCAGTTGGGAGCAGTGAACCACTCTCTCCCTAGGCTCGTTATCAAATCTAAATTTCATACTTTCTGCCTGCTCTGTGAACATGTAGCTCGGCCCTTTATGTCTTTTTTCTTTTTTTCTTTTTTTTTCTTAATATTGGCTATATTTCTTGTGTTGTGCAATATATTCTTTTTTTTTCTTTTATTTTTTTGAAGATGTTGGAGGTAGGAGTTTATTAATTTATTTATGTATGTTTGCTGTGTTGGGTCTTAGTTTCTGTGTGAGGGCTTTCTCTAGTTGTGGCAAGTGGGGGCCACTCTTCATCATGGTGCATGTGTCTCTCACTATCGCGGCCTCTCTTGTTGCGGAGCCCAGGCTCCAGACAGGCAGGCTCAGTAGTTGTGGCTCGCGGGCCTAGTTGCTCCATGGAATGTGGGATCTTCCCAGACCAGGGCTCGAACCCGTGTCCCCTGCATTGGCAGGCAGATTCTCAACCACTAAGCCACCAGGTAAGACCTACATCTTATTCCTATGTTAAGCTTTGTAGGGAGAGAGTGTTTGACAGGCAACAAAGGAGGAAGGGGTTTTGTTTCCTGGTCCTGGAGCACTCCCTGGGCAGGCTTGGCAGCAGAGATAGCTTCTCCAACACCAGGTGGCCCCCATGGGTGATTCTGTAGTGGAATACCTCTAGTGAGACATGTCTCCATGCATAGTTTTCCTGGACACCCTAAAGGGCAGAGTTCTAGCAAGTTCTGTTGGCTTGTGTGGCACTTCAGTGGCCTCTGTCATCCAGTGACCTAGGAACATCTGGATCTTGGCCCTGGTTTGGGGTGGGCTCTCCCTAGTGTGCTCTATCTCAGTCCTGGGGGGAGCGGCTGCTCCTTCCATCTGCCATTCCTAGATTCCCTAGAGCTCTCTTTACATCTTCCTAGACAATTCCTTGTTACTCTAATCTATTAGAGCTAATAATTCTTTATATTAAGCTTTCCCTGTTCAAATTACTGTGTAGTTTTGTTCTCATTACTGGACAGGACGATACCTCCCTCACTCTTTTGATGGGGCCAACCTCTTTCCAATACCTTCATCTCTTAGCCCCCAGTTTCAGGCTTGGGCTTGTGACTCAAGCCTGTTCAATCTGTGGTTGAACAATTAGTTCAGGAAAAGGCAAATCTCATTTAGTTCACTGAGTCCCAGTCCTAACACCTCCCTCACCCAACCACATCACCCATCTTCACATTATCCCAAATCACCCAACAATACAATTTGCTTGAACTGATCCCATCCTTGGCTTGGGGGGTGATGAGGGAAAGGAACAGTGCTGACCAAACTAAGAAATCAGCACATCCTACGCCCCCTCTAAATAATTAACTCAGAGATGTATACCTGATTTGGAGGCCAAAATGACTAACAAAATTGTAAAACTTTTATTTGAGCTGCCTGGGAAGAGAATTTCCTCTTTTTTGCTAACTATAGTCTAGAAGCATGTACTCTTGAGAATATTTTGCAGCTACCGTGAGATTGTGAGAAAAGGGCCTACAGAGAAGAGTGTCCTTAGTGAGGAAAATGAGAGAGAAACCTGGTCCTTGTCACATGTTTGTACCTTGATCAAGCTTTGCCTGAAGCTACCTGCCTCTGGACTTTTAGTTTGGTGAGCCAATATATTCCCTTTTGGAAAGGCCAACTTGAGTTGGGTTTCTGTTATTTAAAATGGAAAACATCCTAATTATTATGTTTTCCTTTCAGGTGAGACCATAACAATATGCACAATTTTCACAACATATACTGCACTCTTTCTTAATGTCTCCCCCACTACCAGCCTATAAAGTTGTGAAGGCAGGAGCTGAGTCTTATTTACCTTTGGAGTCATACATCTTGGCACAATGTCTTATACATAGTAGGCATCCAATCTCTTGAAAGGATAACTGAATAAATAAATAAATTCCAAATAAATCAGCAGAAGTTAATGCCATGACAGCTCTGATGAAAAACATGTGCTAAGGACCTGGGCAGTAACTTCTCCCTTTATAATCAGAGACAAGGATATTTTATACCTTGATTATGTGCAGCAGAAATTAACAAAATATTGTAAATCAACTATACTTCAATATTTTTTTTTTTTAAAAAAGAGCCACATCAGAGTTGCAGGACAAAACAGCAGACTGCTGGGAAATAATGTCACTGGGGACTCACTAAGACCATTCAATGCTAATGTCCCAAAAGCCACAGGCAATATTAAACTCACCCACCAACAATAGGGCAGCAGCATTAGATTTGTCCCCTGGTAGCCTCCAAGATAATCTGAATTTCCTGAGAAGTTGACTAAATGGCTGTGTTTTCTCATTTTGCTATTGACTTTCTAGAGAGAAATTCTGAGATAATCGGGAACATCATTATTCCAGGACTCAGCCTGAGTACAGAAAAAAGTATTGTTTCCTCTGACACACACATGGCTAGGTGAGTTTGTGTGTAATGACATCACCAACGCTAAGAATTGGACAATATACTCTGATTGCATTCATTCAGAGTTTAGGGAAAATAAATATCACTCTTCTTGATCACTGATTGAAATGCAGGAGTCCTTTCAAAGCATGAAGTGTCACATCTCCATCTAATACACTGATAATGTCAACTGATTGCAGGATACACCAGGCGTCTATAGGGAATCACTCACCAGCAACTTCAACAATACAAGTGATTATAATTCAGTCGTTTTTAATGATGTCTGATGTGCAAATGATTCCTTTAGCTTCGCTCAGGAACAACAAATTCCCACTTTGGCGATAACTCGGCTTTGAACTATATGCCACTCACTGTTCCATCACTATCTTCCTGAATTCAAAATAACTACAGTAGCAAAAACCTTCAGCGGTCATATGAATCCTTAATATATTCAAAAGAGAGCTCAACATTAAAACACACACACAAATACTTGCAAAATAGAGCAAGTAGCTTAATACGAGCAGCTAGAATATCTATGTGTTATGTGAAAAGATGGACTCCTCAGCAGGCATATAAACTTAAATTTGCAAATGTAATTTTAAGGTAGCAGAATGCAAAAACCTACACTCTGCCAAATCACACAACCTCTGCAGAATTCCCAGCTCTTTACTCATTTTCAGAGGGTGAATGAGTTTTGCTCAGGATTACTCAATTTGCCAACAATGACCTAGAGGGTGCAGGGCACAAAATGAAGATGGGTATTTTAGGAGAATAAATTGACTCTCCTTCATCTGTTCAGTGAATTATTTATGGAAAAACATGAAAATAAGTTTCTGATAAGAAGGCAATCCCCTCCATATTCCTGTAAGTTACTCAGAAATGAGAAAAATCAATCTCTGGAAAGGATGGCAATAGAGTTTTGGCATATGGCCTAAAAGATGAAAAGTAAAATATTATCGGAAACGCTTAAAGGTAAAATACCTTTGCAGTGGTTAACACGGCAGGAAGCTACAGGACTCCTTATACTGTGTTAATCAATGTTCCGACCCCAAATCAAGTCACTGCTTTATTATTGTTAGAAAGTACCTGCCACTCTTTTTCTCCTCTATGTTCTATCATCCATTTGGTAAAGAAACTCATTTTTATTTTGAAGAAGTCTTGATAAAAGTATAGATGATAATTTCTAACCTGCTCCATCAAAATACATAAAGATATTTCCTTCATTTTGAGTTAAAAACAAGTAAGTAGATGCTGGCAGACAACACTTGTTTATGAGAGGATGTGTTTCTTTAGAAAAGAACAAAAATGCTAAGCAGAATTATGTACCATGTTCATTGGCAAAGAATTGTTGACACATTGTCTTTTTTAGGGGATTGGAACAATAGTCCCATCGTTTGAAACCCCGATTGACCTGAACCCAAGTAGGACACATGCCACCTGAGTAATTCAGCGCTAGCACCAGAAGCTGAAGTTCCCCACTTTCTCCAAAAGAGGGCAGCATTCCACCACCGCTGTACCCTGCAGAGGTTGCACTTTCAGTAGAACAAATGTGTTATTCAGTCTACAATCATTTTTAATTTTACTACTGACAGTCTGACAGGACTACTTAATATTGCTGGGTTGACCTTTCCATATATTGTGCTAAATCCTTTTTTTTTTTTTAAACCTCTCTTAATCTGCTGTGTCCGGAAGAGGATATAATTGGCACCACATGAAGACAGGCTGCAGTGTGATATTATCAGCCGACAGCACTGGTCAAAACAGGTGGGTAGAGGCAGGATTGTAGGCAGCAACTGGTGCCATACATCACACTACAGGCCCCGATTGCACGAGCACCCTCCACGTGTGGGCCATTCGGGGAGAATATTTAGCCTTCATCACTCCTCAAGAGGGGCTTGAAATGGCCTTCCACGGCACAGAGAACATATAAGATGTAAAGTCAATTTCCTTAGGTTCAGTCCTATTCTCCTGGTAAAGGAAGACTGTCCATCTGGGGAAAGATCTTTCTTAAAATGTTGCCTTTGAAGACTAAGCAGGTTGGAAGAGAAAGGTGGTAAAACTTTTTCTCCAACACACTTGAGAACAAAGTCATCTGTAGCCTAAAAGATGCACAGAATTCAGGCAGGGCTGCATAAATAACAGCCAGCACTGTAGTTCCGGGATCTGACAATGGTGACATAGCCGCCATTTACCAAACACTTACTTTGCACCAGACTCCGTGATGAATGCTTCATAAGGAATTCCCCCAGTTTAAACCTCCCCACAGCTCTGAGGGCTGCACAATCATTAGGCCCCTACTAACAGATGAGGTGTGAGACCTAAGTAAGTTTCATTTATTATTATTATTTTAAATGTATTTGTTTATTTATTTATTTTTGGCTGTGTTGGGTTTTCGTTTCGGTGCGAGTGCTTTCTCCAGTTGCGGCGAGAGGGGGCCACTCTTCATCGCAGTGCACGGGCCTCTCACTGTCGCGGCCTCTTGTTGCAGAGCACAGGCTCCAGACACACAGGCTCAGTAGTTGTGGCTCGCGGGCCCAGTTACTCCACCACGGCATGTGGGATCCTCCCAGACCAGAGCTCGAACCTGTGTCCCCTACATTGGCAGGCAGACTCTCAACCACTGCACCACCAAGGAAGCCCTATTATTTTTTATACATATATTTTATTGAAGTATAGTTGATTTACAATGTTGTGTTAATTACTGCTGTACAGCAAAAGTGACTCAGTTGTACGTATGTATAGATTCTCTTTTTTAAGGCTCTTTTCCATTCTGCTTCATCATAGGTTATTGAATCTAGTTCTCTGTGCTCTACAGGAGGACCTTGTTGTTTATCCATTCTCTGGATAATAGCTTCCATTTGCTAACCCCAGCCTCCCATCCCATCCCTCCCCCACCCCCACCCCTCTTTGGCTACCACCCCTCTGTTCTCTATGCTGTGGAGACTTTATGTGGTGGGTTAGGACAGGCTGGCAAGTGGACCCCAAACCAAGACTAGACGTAGGCTGTCTTACTCCAGTGGCCATACGGTTATTCATAAAGTTACACTGCCCCTCAGTATCCTGTGAAATAGGCAGTCTCTCCTCATACTGCTCACCTCATCCAACTTGCAAGAGCCTTCCCGGGCTTCTGAGGCCTAATCTCTGAGAAAAGTCTGAGAGAAAAATTCCCAAGCAGGTTCTGCTTTGTGTCCGCTGGTTCCTCAGGAACCTGAACAGAAACCATGAAGAGCTACCCCTGCTTTGTGGTTTATGACCATGCAACTCAGGCTGGGGATGTTGGAATTTGAGGCCTTTCATAATATTGCAGAGTTTATACAAAAATTTTGGAAATCTTGGCTCCTTTATTGGGGCCAGCTCAGCTAAGACCCTGCCCAAGATTGTTTGACAGAGAACACCTGTGATTTTGGAAATGTCTTAGTGAACCTCCATACTGGACAAATCTGATATGGAAGGTGAGGCAAGAGCAGGCCGTTATTCATTTCCTATCTCACCTGCCCCCTCATTGTTCATGTCATGGAAAAAGAAAAAAAGGGCATGGAATAGAGACCCTCTAGGAAGAAGCCACGTTCCTAAGCAACTGAGCTACATCATCAAAGGTTGGGTCCACCCAGGCTGCAAATAGATACCAGTGAGCAACTAGGAACACAGAGAAAGGCCTAGCTGTCAAGGGCTGGGAGGGCTGCACGTGACCCAGGAAAATGTGTGACCAGGGCAAGTCTCCACTTCCATTAAGAAGCAAAAGACTTAAAAGGAACCAAGGAATCCTGACAAGCAAGGGACATATCATGGAGTTCTAGGAGTTGGTGGGGCACATATGCGTCCAGAGACCCAATCCAGGAATGTTAGATGCCAAGCTTGACGCAACAAGATTGATTCTAGGGCTTCCCTGATGGCACAGTGGTTGGGAGTCCGCCTGCCGATGCAGGGGACACGGGTTCATGCCCCAGTCTGGGAGGATCCCACATGCCGCAGAGCGGCTGGGCCCGTGAGCCATGGCCGTTAAGCCTGTGCCTCCGGAGCCTGTGCTCCACAACGGGAGAGGTCACAACAGTGAGAGACCGGCATACCGCAAAGAAAAAAAAAAAAAAAAAAAGATTGATTCTAGCCATCAGTGTTGTGGACGAGGCTTCTTTTTATTGCCAGACTAAGGGAGGTTCAAAGTATGTAATTCTACAAAAGGGCAACGCTGGAGCAGTTAACAAAATACAATGCAACATGGGATCCATATTAAGCTGGGCAGAGGTGGTCATGTGGCCAGCTACCCAGAAGAGCTGGCCTGGCCTAATTACCACAGGGACCAGCGCTGCTCTGAATCTCAAGACAAAGTCAAGGCAGGCACACCACACACGGCCTCTGCAGCCTGAAAGATGCACTGTTTTGTACACCAAGAACTAAGAGGAAATCCAAACTCTGTGTTTTGAGAGAAGGAAAACAATTCAAGTGAATCTTCTGTAACTTTGAAAGATGTATTATTGAATATAATTTTAGTAGTAGAAAAATTGGGGGCATACCACTTGGGTGAGTAACCAAGTGATCTGGTGAGCAGTGAAACATCTTTGGAAACATCTTTGGTCCAGTTCAGTGCCATGGTCAATACTGCTACCCACGTAAAGCACATTTTGATAAGTTCTACATACGTACAATTCTCAGATGAGATAAAAGTCTCATGACGTCTGCCATGTCCGCCAGGATGAGCAAGCGTGTTACAGCCGATAGCAGAGCCCGGGCAGCTCGCACCATGGTGCCACGCTTCACCGAGGAGCACGGGTCATCAGCGAACTCTGAAGAGGCGATGCGCATCGTCTCACCTGGAAGACAGACACAGAGACACACGTGGGTAGACGGGAGGCTCAGAGGCTGGAGGTTGTAAAGATCTGTGGACGGGCCATCATGGCTCTCATTGCAAAACCACTATTACCAGGTGGTACCAGCTCCCTCAGTGCAGCAGGAACTTTCAAGGCAAACGCATAAGTGCACCCAGACAGGTGCTGCAGACAAAACCCAGGTATAAAATTATGTGTTTAGCATCAATAAGGAATATATTTAATTCAATTTGTCTAAGAACTGAGATGAATTTGCCTGACCTTAATCATTCTCACTCTGCACATCCCTTGGAACCAGTGGTATTCACTAGGCTAGCTGGTTTCTAACAGTTGAAGAATAAAGTTAACTGTTCCAGAGAGGAATGAAACTGAAGACCTTGGCCTCATGAGCTCTGTACTCTTAATTGGGCTAATCAGACAATAACAGACTATAGAGTTACCCCAAGTCTGTTCTTTTAATTCTCTGCTAGGAAGCTATTCTCTAATATAGAGAACACTTATGAGACAATTGAAGTGATTCAACAGATGTTTATTAAGCACATACTCATGTCAGATTCTCTTCCAGGCTCTGGAATTGCAAAGGTGACTAAGAACACCCTGGCCCCAAGGAATTCACAATCTAATGAGGACACACGTTATAAATACATACTTACAATAGTGATTATGTGCCGTCATAGATATATGATTAAGAATGAAGGCAAACAAGAGGAGGAAGTGATTTACTCATTTAGTGTGAGGCAGGAAGGAAGCTGTCAACGTTGATAGCCTTTGAAAAACTTAAATGTATTCACCAGGAAGACAAAGGTAGGAAGGAAACCCAAGGCAGCAGGAACACCACAAGGCTCCAGAACTTGGAACAGGGCGCTGAGTATGGGGAAATGCAATCACCTGGAAAGTCACAGCGAGTCAGGGGTGTGGGGAAGAGAGGCACCAGGGCCTGGATCACTGTGGAAGAGATCTGAACTGCGTCCTCAGCCGGGAGGGAAATGACTTCATAGATTTTTATTTTGGCCACATTATATAAAATAAACTGGAAGGGACAAGACTAGTGCAGAGAAAACAGGAAAACACGGTTATAATCTGAGGGAACAGTAATGAGGATGAGGACCAGGGAAATAGGAACGGGATAGAGAGAGGAAGGGAGTATTAATGATATCTGCATGAGAGAAACAATGGATTTGGGGGCTGGTTAGGTATGGAAACCAGAGACGAGGTGGCGATGGTGAATACGGACCCAACACAATGGACAGGTACATATTTGCACCACAGGAGAGGGAAACAAAGGGAGATCATTCACTACATGAGATGGGCCCCATGGGGTGGATATCCACCCGGAGAATGCAGAACTAGGAACTAGAACTAGGAAAAAGTATAATGAAGCTTCACAGAGCAGAACACACACAGGGGTACAAATGCTTCAATGAACCAGAAGAGTAGAGTTAATATGCCCAATTAATTAAATTAGGGTGACACAAGTCATTCAATATTTATTTATAAAATGATACTTCTCATCTATTCATCAAAACCGAGTTGATTTAAATAAAGTCAATTATATCCCTGAAAGGCCATGCATCCTATAATGTATCCTAAGATATAAGGGAAAATAAAAAAAAAACTCTTCTCATCATTGTACAGGCAGATCAAAATATAATGTAATTCCCTCAGTGTTGTAGTTATTTAAACCCTCACAGTGATCCTTTTTATAATTAAGAAATGTGGGTGTGTAAGGAAATATATTGTGTTGTTGGACTTTTAAAAGAGGCTACCATCTATGACACAGCCAACCAGCTTAGTCTTTACCCCTAGGCACAAACGAGTGGCTTAATATATAACAACAGCATGGGAGAAGTTTAAATATTCATTATCATACTGGTGAGTTTTCAAGATGTATGGCTCTAGAGGCCTAAATATACTTTAAGGTAGAGGCTGGCAGTTAGGAGGTACATATTCAACCCCAGTGTTCTTCTATCCTTGCCACAGACTTGCATAAATCTCCTCTCTGACCACCCCCTGTCCCTCAGAAAAAGACAGTAGCAGATATCTGAGTGGTGGGGAGAAGTCTACCTCATTCTCACTCTATAGAGTGCAGCAAGGAAGAACATTATACACCAAGGTGAATCTAATGAAATATCGAGAGGGTCACCCTAGGTAAAGAATGGACGCATTTGTATATGGTATTAATGGGTAAGTCAGCTGCTGTTGGAAGGGATCCACTTATTCAAGGAAGGGGGAGATTTATTCTGCATGTGAACCGAGGGAGCTACATGGTTGGTCCCAAATTTTCAGGTTAAGTTGGTATGAGTCATAGCTCGGGTAAGAATGGACCTTTCAGGCAGGGCTCTTCTCAGAAAAAAAGGGCCCTAAGAGGAGAGTCCAGTCACACCCCTTTCCAGCTTGTGGAGAAACCATGCCTAATGAAACGGATTTTCAAGATCAGATTTTCATATAGGGGGTCAGTATAAAGGCACTTCATCCAGATGCTGACTATTTGGTCAGCAATACTGCTTCAAAGCCAGGGGATGGCAGAGAGCAGGATGGAGCTGTCAGGTGGAGCTTGGGGACCACACCAGGCATTTCTGGAAGGCGCTCGGGAGATGTCCGTGAGAAAGAGAATGAGACCCAGAGAAAGAGAGAGATAGAGACAGAGAGGGATCCACATTAGCAAATGTGACTCTGCAAAAGGAAGTGTCACACTAAATTCTGAGATTATCCTCCAATAAATAAAAGACGATTTAATCCAATTTAAATTAAAACTACAGGGGTTTCCCTGGTGGCATAGTGGTTGAGAGTTCGCCTGCCTATTCAGGGTACACGGGTTCGTGCCCCGGTCCGGGAAGATCCCACGTGCCGCGGAGCGGCTGGGCCCGTGAACCATGGCTGCTGAGCCTGCGCGGCCGGAGCCTGTGCTCTGCAACGGGAGAGGCCACAAGAGTGAGAGGCCCGTGTACCGCAAAAAAAAAAAAAAAAAGAAAAAAAGAAAATGAAAACTAAAATCTCACTTTAAGCAGATACAAATGATTTCATGTTATTAAAGTTTTTAAAGGAAAGGCACTCTGGCGTCAGCTATAACTTTAATGCGTTTTACATCCCTGTAGTTTTAGGATTACTAAAAGAAAAAGGAAATCTATATTACAAAATGATAAGAGAGTTTATCAGAATAAAATTAGCTATTTTCCCCGGGAACTGCTTTTTCTATAAGACTAAAATATTTAGCTAAGAAATAGCATGCATGTGTAGGAGCTGGAAGACAGCAATAAAGAGGACACCAGAGCTGCCTGTTTCTTTTATATACACTCTTGTATTCAAGCTCATAAACTTGATTACAGACCTAAGCTCAGAGCAGGTCTTCTATGATAAAACCTTTGATCCTCTCAAGCCACTACCACCTGCTGGAAAGAAGAAAAAATTAACATCTCCAAATAAGTGACTAAGGGGAAATAATACTAATTAATCTGTATACAGCGCTTCTGTATAAAGGTTTAGTTTGTAAGTATTGTTCTAAAAGCTTTACATATATTAACCCGTGGATTAACAGAGAATATACATCTCTAACAAAGACCAAGTGTCACACCTGACTCCTTCCAAATATTATTAAACTATGAGATCAGCGATTATTCCGCTTCTGTGTTTTAGTCCCCTCAACTATAAAATAGGGGTGGAAATAAAACAGCTACTTCGTAGGCTGTCATTAAAGTTAAATATCAAAGATAATGCATTCAAAGCACCCAGCACAAGGCCTTGCCAGTAATGGGAGCTTACTCATTACTTACCATTAATACCGCAGCTAACACTATCACTGCGATCCTCTCCAATACGACAAGAATAATTGGTGAACTCCCAGATAAAGGTTTGGAAGTGCATTTTGTGGCTGACTTCACTGCTTGTGTACACAATAATTAAGAAGCAAGAAAACATCTGCCTGATAAAAACGTATCGCTTTAAGGCAGAATATAACCCATCCCCCCAAAAAAATGGTGTTAGTGCTTGGTTTTCAATTTGGTGCTTGTTTTGGTTCTTATGCTTATGAATTGGAACCTTTGCAAGGACTTGATAAATGTAGCAAGAGCCACATTCCATAAAATGGTGATTACTGTCTTGCTTAAATGCAGTAGAAGACCGCAGACTTGGAAACAGTAAACAGCGATGTGCTAAGCGTAAAAGAAAAATGGAGTGCGGAGGATCAATCCTGAATCCGATGTCACTTAATATTTTTATAAAAATAAAGAGAAAAGATATTGATAAACATGGTAACTTTAAATTTAATTGTGCAGTGGAAGTGTTTCTGAAATAACTGCACTGTATCAAACATATAATTAAACAAAACCTATTGTAAGTTACTTTGTAAAGCAAGTAAGCACCCAATAAATTATCTTTGTTTATAAATCCAAAATTTCAATAACCCTGTATATGTAAGGCAAGTCTCTCTATAAAAAACATGCTGTTGACTTTATACTCTTAAGTCAATAAATGTTTCTATTGATTAGTATCTTTATTCTTCTATAACCATGACTACAAATCAAAACCAACTGAAATGTCAGTAGACTGATATATAGTACTTGATAGTTGAAATGTGATTTCAAAAAATCTTTTAATGTGATGAAGAAAGAAAAGCAATGCCATAAGTGGCATCCTGACTGAACAGCAGAGAAAATATGATCATCAAAAATGCTATCATCTAATTCTGAATGAAAAAGGCAGGCTCACCATCTCAACATGCAAATAGAGAGGATGTTGGCTTCCTCTTGCTAATTAAGACACTGTGTTAAAAAAAAAAAGGGCAGACTTCCGGGTAAGATGGCGGAAGAGTAAGACGCAGAGATCACCTTCCTCCCCACGGATACACCAGAAATACAGCTACACGTGGAACAACTCCTACAGAACACCTACTGAATGCTGGCAGAAGACCCCAGACCTCCCAAAAAGCAAGAAACTCCCCACATACCTGGGTAGGGCAAAGCGGAGAGATTCCCGCACAGAGAATCGGTGCCGAGCGGCACTCACCAGCCCGAGAGGCTTTGTCTGCTCGCCCGCCAGGGTGGGTGGCGCTGGAAACTGAGGCTCGGGCTTCGGTCAGAGAGCAGGGAGAGGACTGGGGCTGGCGGCGAGAACTCAGCCTGAAGGGGGCTAATGTGCCACAGCTAGCCGGCAGGGAGTCCGGGAAAACTCTGGAGCTGCCGAAGAGGCAAGAGACTTTTTCTTCCCTCTTGGTTTCCTGGTGCGCGAGGAGAGGGGATTAAGAGCACTGCTTAAAGGGGCTCAACAGACGGGCGCGAGTCACAACTGAAAGCGCGGAGCCCAGTGACGGGCGCGGGACGCTGGGGCTGCTGCTGCCGCCGCCAAGAGGCCTGTGTGCGAGCGCAGGTCACTGTCCACACCGCCCTTCCGGGAGCCTGTGCAGCCCGCCACTGCCGGGGTCCCGGGATCCAGGGGCGGCTTCCCTGGGAGAACGCACGGCGCGCCTCGGGCTGGTGCAGCGTCACGCCGACCTCTGACGCTGCAGGCTCGCCCCGCACTCCGTGCCCCTCCCTCCCGCCCGGCCTGAGTGAGCCAGAGTCCCCGAAGAGGCTGCTCCTTTAACCCTGTCCTGTCTGAGTGAAGAACAGACGCCCTCCGGCGACCTACACGCAGAGGCGGGGCCAAATCCAAAGCTGAGACCCAGGAGCTGTGAGAACAAAGAAGAGAAAGGGAAACCTCTCCCAGCAGCCTCAGAAGCAGCGGATTAAAGCTCCACAATCAACTTGATGTACCCTGCATCTGTGGAATACATGAATAGACAACAAATCATCCCAAATTGAGGAGCCAGGAGTCAGTGCTGTGCCTCTGAGGTGGGAGAGCCAACTTCAGGACACTGGTCCACAAGAGACCTCCCAGCTCCACATAATATCAAACGGCAAAAATCTTCCAGAGATCTCCATCTCAACACCAGCACCCAGCTTCACTCAACGACCAGCAAGCTACAGTGCTGGTCACCCTATGCCAAGCAACTAGCAAGGCAGGAACACAACCTCACCCATTAGCAGAGAGGCTACCTAAAAACATAATAAGGCCACAGGCACCCCAAAACACACCACCAGACGTGGACCTGCCCACCAGAAAGACAAGATCCAGCCTCATCCACCAGAACACAGGCACTAGTACCCTCCACCAGGAAGCCTACACAACCCACTAAACCAACCTTAGCCACTGGGGACAGACACCAAAAACAACGGGAACTACGAACCTGCAGCCTGCAAAAAGGAGACCCCAAACACAGTAACATAAGCAAAATGAGAAGACAGAAAAACACACAGCAGGAGAAGGAGCAAGATAAAAACCCACCAGACCTAACAAATGAAGAGATAATAGGCAGTCTACCTGAAAAAGAATTCAGAATAATGATGGTAAAGATGATCCAAGATTCTATTTCCCAGATCCAAAATCTTGGAAATAGAATAGACAAAATGCAAGAAACAGTTAACAAGGACCTACAAGAACTAAAGATGAATCAAGCATCGATTAAAAACACAATAAATGAAATGAAAAATACTCTAGATGGGATCAATAGCAGAATAACTGAGGCAGAAGGACGGATAGGTGAGGTGGAAGATAAAATAGTGGAAATAACTGCTGCAGAGCAAAATAAAGAAAAAAGAATGAAAAGAACAGAGGACAGTCTCAGAGACCTCTGGGACAACATTAAACGCACCAACATTCAAATTATAGGGGTTCCAGAAGAAGAAGAGAAAAAGAAAGGGACTGAGAAAATATTTGAAGAGATTATAGTTGAAAACTTCCCTAACATGGGAAAGGAAATAGTTAATCAAGTCCAGGAGGCACAGAGAGTACCATACAGGATAAATCCAAGGAGAAATACGCCAAGACACATATTAATCAAACTGTCAAAAATTAAACACAAAGAAATCATATTAAAAGCAGCAAGGCAAAAACAACAAATAACACACAAGGGAATCCCCATCAGGATAACAGCTGATCTCTCAGCAGAAACTCTACAAGCCAGAAGGGAGTGGCAGGACATAATTAAAGTGATGAAGGAGAAAAACCTGCAACCAAGATTACTCTACCCAGCAAGGATCTCATTCAGATTTGATGGAGAAAATAAAACGTTTACACACAAGCAAAAGCTGAGAGAGTTCAGCACCACCAAACCAGCTTTACAACAAATGCTAAAGGAACTTCTCTAGGCAAGAAACACAACAGAAGGAAAAGACCTACAATAACGAACCCAAAACAATTAAGAAAATGGGAATAGGAACATACATTTCGATAATTACCTTAAATGTAAATGGACTAAATGCTCCCACCAAGAGACACAGATTGTCTGAATGGATACAAAAACAAGACCCATATATATGCTGTCTACAAGAGACCCACTTCAGACCTAGAGACACATACAGACTGAAAGTAAGGGGATGGAAAAAGATATTCCATGCAAATGGAAACCAAAAGAAAGCTGGAGTAGCAATTCTCATATCAGACAAAATAGACTTTAAAATAAAGACTACTAGAAGAGACAAAGAAGGACACTACCTAATGATCAAGGGATCGATCCAAGAAGAAGATATAACAATTGTAAATATTTATGCACCCAACATAGGAGCACCTCAATACATAAGGCAAATACTAACAGCCATAAAAGGAGAAATTGACAGTAACACAATCATAGTAGGGGAATTTAACACCCCACTTTCACCAATGGACAGATCATCCAAAATGAAAATAAATAAGGACACACAAGCTTTAAATGATACATTAAACAAGGTGGACTTAATTGATATTTATAGGACATTCCATCCAAAAACAACAGAATACACATTTTTCTCAAGTGCTCATGGAACATTCTCCAGGGTAGATCACATCTTGGGTCACAAATCAAGCCTTGGTAAATTTAAGAAAATTGAAATTGTATCAAGTATCTTTTCTGACCACAATGCTATGAGACTAGATATCAATTACAGGAAAAGAGCTGTAAAAAATACAAACACATGGAGGCTAAACAATACACTACTTAATAACGAAGTGATAACTGAAGAAATCAAAGAGGAAATTAAAAAATACCTAGAAACAAATGACAATGGAGACACGACGACCCAAAACCTATGGGATGCAGCAAAAGCAGTTCTAAGAGGGAAGTTTATAGCAATACAATCCCACCTTAAGAAACAGGAAACATCTTGAATAAACAACCTAACCTTGCACCTAAAGCAATTAGAGAAAGAAGAACAAAAACATCCCAAAGTTAGCAGAAGGAAAGAAATCATAAAAATCAGGTCAGAAATAAATGAAAAAGAAATGAAGGAAACGATAGCAAAGATCAATAAAACTAAAAGCTGGTTCTTTGAGAAGATAAACAAAATTGATAAACCATTAGCCAGACTCATCAAGAAAAGAAGGGAGAAGACTCAAATCAATAGAATTAGAAATGAAAAAGGAGAAGTAACAACTGACACTGCAGAAATACAAAAGATCATGAGAGATTACTATAAGCAACTCTATGCCCATAAAATGGACAACCTGGAAGAGATGGACAAATTCTTAGAAATGCACAACCTGCCAAGACTGACTCAGGAAGAAATAGAAAATATGAATAGACCAATCACAAGCACTGAAATTGAAACTGTGATTAAAAATCTTCCATCAAACAAAAGCCCAGGACCAGATGGCTTCACAGGTGAATTCTATCAAACATTTAGAGAAGAGCTAACACCCATCCTTCTCAAACTCTTCCAAACAATATCAGAGGAAGGAACACTCCCAAACTCATTCTACGAGGCCACCATCACCTTGATACCAAAACCAGGCAAGGATGTCACAAAGAAAGAAAACTACAGGCCAATCTCACTGATGAACATAGATGCAAAAATCCTCAACAAAATACTAGCAAACAGAATCCAACAGCACATTAAAAGGATCATACACCATGATCAAGTGGGGTTTATTCCAGGAATGCAAGGATTCTTCAATATACGCAAATCAATCAATGTGATACACCATATTAACAAGTTGAAGGAGAAAAACCATATGATCATCTCAATAGATGCAGAGAAAACTTTCGACAAAATTCAACACCCATTTATGATAAAAACCCTCCAGAAAGTAGGCATTGAGGGAACTTTCCTCAACATAATAAAGGCCATATATGACAAACCCACAGCCAACATTGTCCTCAATGGTGAAAAACTGAAACCATTTCCACTAAGATCAGGAACAAGACAAGGCTGCCCACTCTCACCACTCTTATTCAACATAGTTTTGGAAGTTTTAGCCACAGCAATCAGAGAAGAAAAGGAAATAAAAGGAATCCAAATTGGAAAAGAAGAAGTAAAGCTGTCACTGTTTGCAGATGACATGATACTATACATAGAGAATCCTAAAGATGCTACCAAAAAACTACTAGAGCTAATCAATGAATTTGGTACAGTAGCAGGATACAAAATTAATGTACAGAAATCTCTGGCATTCCTGTACACTAATGATGAAGAATCTGAAAATGAAATCAAGAAAACACTCCCATTTACCATTGCAACAAAAAGAATAAAATATCTAGGAATAAACCTACCTAAGGAGACAAAAGACCTGTTTGCAGAAAATTATAAGACACTGATGAAAGAAATTAAAGATGATACAAATAGATGGAGAGATATACCATGCTCCTGGATTGGAAGAATCAATATTGTGAAAATGACTCTACTACCCAAAGCAATCTACAGATTCAATGCAATCCCTATCAAACTACCACTGGCATTTTTCACAGAACTAGAACAAAAAATTTCAAAATTTGTTTGGAAAAACAAAAGACCCCGAATAGCCAAAGCAATCTTGAGAACGAAAAACGGAGCTGGAGGAATCAGGCTCCCTGACTTCAGACTATACTACAAAGCTACAGTAATCAAGACAACGTGGTACTGGCATAAAAACAGAAAGATAGATCAGTGGATCAGGATAGAAAGCCCAGAGATAAACCCACGCACATATGGCCAACTTATCTTTGATAAAGGAGGCAGGAATGTACAGTGGAGAAAGGACAGCCTCTTCAATAAGTGGTGCTGGGAAAACTGGACAGCGACATGTAAAAGTTTGAGATTAGATCATTCCCTAACACCATACACAAAAATAAGCTCAAAATGGATTAAAGACCTAAATGTAAGGCCAGAAACTATCAAACTCTTAGAGGAAAACATAGGTAGAACACTCTATGACATAAATCACAGCAAGATCCTTTTGGACCCACCTCCTAGAGAAATGGAAATAAAAACAAAGATAAACACATGGGACCTAATGAAACTTCAAAGCTTTTGCACAGCAAAGGAAACCATAAACAAGACCAAAAGACAACCCTCAGAATGGGAGAAAATATTTGCAAATGAAGCAACTGACAAAGGATTAATCTCCAAAATTTATAAACAGCTCATGCAGCTCAATAGCAAAAAAACAAACAACCCAATCCAAAAATGGGCAGAAGACTTAAATAGGCATTTCTCCAAAGAAGATATACAGACTGCCAACAAACACATGAAAGAATGCTCAACATCATTAATCATTAGAGAAATGCAAATCAAAACTACAATGAGATATCATCTCACACCAGTCAGAATGGCCATCATCAAGAAATCTAGAAACAATAAATGCTGGAGAGGGTGTGGAGAAAAGGGAACACTCTTGCACTGCTGGTGGGAATGTGAATTGGTACAGCCACTATGGAGAACGGTATGGAGGTTCCTTAAAAAACTACAAATAGAACTACCATATGACCCAGCAATCCCACTACTAGGCATATACCCTGAGAAAACCATAATTCAGAAAGAGACATGTACCAAAATGTTCATTGCAGCTCTATTCACAATAGCCCGGAGCTGGAAACAACCTAAGTGTCCATCATCGGATGAATGGATAAAGAAGATGTGGCACATATATACAATGGAATATTACTCAGCCATAAAAAGAAACGAAACTGAGCTATTTGTAATGAGGTGGATAGACCTAGAGTCTGTCATACAGAGTGAAGTAAGTCAGAAAGAGAAAGACAAATACCGTATGCTAACACATATATACGGAATTTAAAAAAAAAAAAACATGTCATGAAGGACCTAGGGGTAAAACGGGAATAAAGACACAGACCTACTTGAGAATGGACTTGTGGATATGGGGAGGGGGAAGGGTAAGCTGTGACAAAGCGAAAGAGAGGCATGGACATATATACACTACCAAACGTAAGGTAGATAGATAGTGGGAAGCAGCCGCAGAGCAAAGGGAGATCAGCTCGGTGCTTTGTGACCGCCTGGAGGGGTGGGATGGGGAGGGTGGGAGGGAGGGAGATGCACGAGGGAAGTGATGTGGGAACAGATGTATATGTATGACTGATTCACTTTGTTATAAAGCAGAAACTAATAAAAAGAAAAAAAAAAGGGCAAATAGGAAGGTAGTGGTGGGGTGGGGAGTTAATGTCTAAATTCCAGAATTTAAGAATATGTCAGAGGACATCATGAAGCCTAAATCTTAGCAGATGCAGAACGCAGGTGTGATCTCTGCCTCCTTAGGAAATCATTCCAGTTTGAGAGACCTCTAATTGTTAAAATATTTTTCTTCAATTATTTTGGTCTTCCATGTGTTCTTCTGAACCACACATAAAAATCTAGTCCCCTTTTCAAATCAATAAATCTTGAGAGAATTTTTTTTAATGTCCTTCAGGGAGAAGGAAAATGCCAAAACAAACACACATCAGCCATTGCCTGAGAACTAATGCTGCATCCAGATTATGAAAAGACAACTCACATAGAGAAATGAACAAACAACCCCCCTTAGTTTTCTAAATGTTAAATACCTCCTAACTAGTCATTAAAGTCGGGATGATTAGTTTGCTTGTACACCAACTTTTAAGCAAATTTATAGTGTAAACATAAAAGGTGTTGCCAATTAGCTTTTGAGGGAAAAAATCTGGTTTCTGGCATGTTCTGAAGACAAATGATAAGATAGATAACAATTGATATCAAGTCACTATGACCTATTTCAGGATCTAAATTACTACCTATGTTTGAAAGATATCAAATATGAGCTCATAGGTGGAGTCCAACTCCTTAATTTCAGAGGAGAAAAGCCAAGTATCACGAACCTTATATGGCTCACTCAAGGTCACACAGCCAACTTAATGGCAGAGTTCAGACCAGAAGCTGGGTCTCTTGACTCTGAGTTTAAATTTGCTGCAATTTACTACTGTAGCATATTTCTTTGGAAACCTTCTGTTTTTGTATGGTTTCACAAATTCACAACTGACTGTCCCCAAGTTAGTCCACATAACTTAAGCCTTTTTATACCAGCTTGGATGTCTTGATGCTATGCTTAGGTGCAAATATACTTGCAAGTTCCTATGGTATCTCATAATTGTCATTAGTAAAACTAATTAATACTTGCACCATTGATTTCAATCAGCTTAGATATAAATACAAAGAAAAGCAAATAGGAAGTATAAAGAAAGCACATTATATAATTTGCATCTTAGAGGCTGCAGATGAATAAACTACTCTTGAAATTGTTATACTGTAAAATAACAAGTCAACTTAACTTTTTCTAAAGTAGTCTTTGGCTAAACAAAGCACAGGAACAATTCTTATATTGAGAAAAGTGGATTAAGGATAGAAAACTCTACCACACATTTCAAAATTAGAAACAAAAAAAAAATGTTCCAAGTAATTGGTATCATGATCATGGTAAATGGTGCTATAAAATTACAGCTTAATTAAGCTATATTTTAAAATATCACATGGAGAAAACTGATTTTCTTCACTAGTTTGAGGGTGAAAAAAACAGAATGATCAGATTCTAGGATTTAAATGGCACAGTCTATGCTTTATTTTCTGAACTGCCATTGATTTCCAAGTCATCACAGAGAAATGGCAGTTTCTTAAATGTGATTATAGCCATGAGTCTTCTTTACTGAACTGACTGGAG
Source organism: Mesoplodon mirus (assembly GCF_964341445.2). NCBI lineage: Eukaryota > Metazoa > Chordata > Mammalia > Artiodactyla > Ziphiidae > Mesoplodon > Mesoplodon mirus. The sequence continues at coordinate 5,457,842 of NC_138990.1, read as the reverse complement.
GCATCCATGTCACCATCATTCTGGCTCCTATATTAAGAGAGATCACAGAAGGGCCACATCTAAATCAACATCAGGATATCAATTGTACAAAACAACGTAGAGCTGCCATATGATCCAACAACTCTGCTGCTACCTACACAGAACATCTAAAAGAGCTGAAAGGGCTTCCCTAGTGGCGCAGTGATTGAGAGTCTGCCTGCCGATGCAGGGGACACAGTTTCATGCCCCGGTCCAGGAAGATCCCACATGCCGTGGAGCGGCTGGGCCCGTGAGCCATGGCCGCTGAGCCTGCGTGCCTGGAGCCTGTGCTCCGCAACGGGAGAGGCCACAACAGTGAGAGGCCCGTGTACCGCAAAAATAAATAAATAAATAAATAAATAAATAAATGAACTGAAAGCAGGGATTTGAATAAATATTTGTACACCAATGATCACAGAATCATGATTCACAATAGCTACAAGGTGGAAACAACCCAAGTGTCAGTCAACCGATGAATAACAAAATATGGTATACACACAGTGGGATTTATTAAGCCAAAAAAGAAATGGCATTTTGTTACATGCTATGACATGGATAAACCTTGAAAACACTAGGTTTAGTGAAATAAGCCAGACATAGAAGGATAAATATTGTAGATTCCACTTACACAAATTCACAGAGACAGAAAATAGAATAGAGGTTGCTAAGGGCTGGTGGGAGGGAAAATGGGGTTGTTACTGTTGGATGGTTACAGAGTTTTTGTTGAGGATGATGAAACGTTTTGGTTATAGACAGTGGTGATAGTTACACAACACTGTGACTGTATTTAATGCCACTGAACTGCATATTTATAAATGGTTAAAATAAATATGGTTTATGTATACTTTACCACAATAAAAATAAAGAGGAATAAAAAAAAAAGTATTTTTTTCTGGTGGGAGGATCTGGCAATAGGTAATGAACAAAATTGATTGAAGATAACTCAAAACCCTAAATTCAAAAAGACAAACTGCCAAAATGTGCTAATCAAAGCTTTCTTCAGTTCTGTGATCAATAGCTTGTCATGAGGGTCATGATGGATCTCAGAGAGTCTTCTCTCCTTCCAACTCAAAAGTACATTCTTAAAATAAGTGAAGTAAGGTTATAACAAACATCAACCTTGAGAGGAAAACATGTCCCAACAGGGTGACATGCAGTCTTATGGGTGAGGGAAATTTGGAGGGTTAGAGAGTAACGGTCCTGTCTACACTGCCTTAAGTTTGTAGGGTTGACTGTAAGATCATATCTATAAATGGGTGCTAAGTATATAAGGAGTTATATATCATTTTGTTCATCCTTTTATTCATTCAATAAGCATTTATTAAGCACCTGCTATGTGGTAGATACTTGTTAAGTTCTGGATATTCAAGGTGAAGTCACGATTCCTGCCCTCTACTTACCAGCATCCTGACCTTTCTGAATGACTTATTAAAAAGGATCATCTGAAGAACATCTGTAGAGAAACACCCACTGATCAGCCATTTGGAAATTCAAGAAAGAGGAAGGTGCATTTTGGGGAGCTGGGACTCATGAGTATGTAGAGGATGCTTAGTCAGCTACAATAATAAGTAAGAGTGGCCAAAAAGTGTGTGTGTGTGTATGTGTTTCTATATATCCTATATATCTATATCTATATCTGTATCTGAATCTAGAGAGAGAGACTAAGTTTTTCATTCTTTATCCCTGCAATGTATAGCTTTTAGCCCTGATTCTGAGAGAAGGCAGAGACCAGCCACACACTGCTGACCTCTCTTCTCCAATTCCCTGCTAGATTTCTAAAAACAAAGAGTGTGGATGAGAATGTCCCAGACAAATACACCCTTCATGATTAATTAGTTTCTCAGCCCCATATTGAGCAGGTCTGGGTCAACAGAGAGATTTCAGGGCCCCTCTAACTTCTTAACATCAAACCCTAAAGGAAAAGTGGGCCTGAGGGGTCTAGGACCCCTTTCCTGTAGACTAATTCAGTTTTTGACTAATATTTCCAAAGGAAACAGATGCCATCTGATCACACTAGTTTCATGAAATTAAAGAGAAGTATAGAAAGAGAGATGAAAGCATGAAGATTACAGAAAGTCAATGAATTTTAACGTTTTCTCTCCTTCCACTGGAAGGGAGATCTACTACCACAGTCAAAATAATGTAGGGTATCCAGAATGTCAGGAAACATGACAAAATTACTTTTTTAATTTGCTAGTTAAAATTTCAAATATTATCAATATATTTCTTAAACCTCCAGAACGTTGTTTCTTATAAAGTACATAAAAGCTTAAAGCAAGGATCCAATTGTTATACTGAAAAAAAAAGTCAAATAAATGTGCTCTTTTCCCTGTATTCCCAGACTTTGTGGACACTGTTTTGATGAGGAGCCATTTTCAGATTCACTTGCCGGTCCACCGTCCTCCTGCCTTTGCAGGCTGCTCTCAAGCAGAGGGATCCCCATTCTGTGCTCCTTAGCGGTCATTTCCTTCAGAGTTAGTGGAAACTGAGTGATAAATGACTTGAAAATTACACTGTATGTACTTGCCAGTGAAAGTAGGCGCCCAGTTCCTTGGCAAATAGAGTTCTCACTACAAATTAATAAACTCACATTGGGAATATAATTTAACCTCCTAGGTAGGTCTGCCTATAGGGAGAGAATATTCTGGTCATGCTGACATTAGTATTTCACTCTGTATGGCAGCATAATACGTATTAATACAGTAACATGGATTTTTTTTTTTTTAAGATTTAGTTTTATTTATTTTTGGCTGCATTGGGTCTTCGTTGCTGCACACGGACTTTCTCTAGTTGTGATGAGCTGAGGTTACTCTTCGTTGTGGTGTGTGGGCTTCTCATGGCGTAGCTTCTCTTGTTGCAGAGCACGGACTCTAGGCACGCAGGCTCAGTAGTTGTGGCACATGGGCTTAGTTACTCTGCAGCATTTGGGATATTCCCAGACCAGGGATCAAACCTCTGTCCCCTGCATTGGCAGGCAGATTCTTATCCACTGTGCCACCAGGGAAGTCCCCTAACATGGATTTTTAAAGCAAATACACATGGTTGTTTAATTCTTACTTCACTCACATACTATAAAGATGGAATAACTGACAAGCAATTGCCCTGGGGCACCGCTGGGAGGTGTCTGATTTGTGGTAAATATGGGAACTGGTTTTGAACAGCGAAGGGGAATTCATTTTCAATTCCTTCTCTGAACAGCAAGTAGCTTTTCCTACCAAAAATGAATTTGCAGAAGAAGTTGGGGAAGAAAATGCAGATGTCAAAAAAACTATCGATGTGGAGAACTTATTTAAGAGACACAGAACGGAAGCATGACTGAGCAAACTTGGACTTAACAAGCAAAATTCTAAGCCACTGCCAGATGGTATTCAGGACCATGAAGTACGAAGCAGGCATCCTGGCACATTGGGGAGAGGACAATGGCAGCCGAGGCTGATTCAGTCCAAGCCCACACAGAGGTCACCATCTATTCACACTAACCCAACGCTGTTACTTGGATGGAATAAAAGGCCTGTATGAATCCACTGTGCATCCTTTATAAGAGGCCCTATATAAACAAAGGGTAAGCAACTATATTTAATAATCACAGCAGATTGTGGGTTCAGTGATTTTTAACAGACCCATTCGTTACCTTCACACAATTCCAAGCTAAAGAACCTTTTCAGGTATAAATGAATGAGCACGCACACAGATAAACACCCACCAAGTGTGACCTATTTAAATACTCCAGTCAAGGCTTCGGCACAAAGAGCTGGCAAAACCAGGAAATGCAACCATTTATAGAATTTAGCCTAAAGGCTTCTTCTGCTTCATGTGCTACACATTATAATTACATTTGAGAATCCCCAAATCTAATATTTTCAATAATCAACAGATGCAGCTAGAGATCATGGCCAAAAATGGAAGCATTGCTAAAATCTATTCTGCCCGATTGTGTGGATCTCTTCAATGTTAATTAATGTTGCCTCATCACTTCTGCTTACCTTTAGCTCATCTCCCTCTTCTCCAGAAACTAAGAACACATGCCTAAATGATCTCAAGAACTCCTTCCATGTATACCATGATGCAAGAAGTAATAATAGCTATTTATAAAGTACTATGTACCAGGCACAATGTTCAGCACTTTACATTTATGATCTCACAATGAGGTGAACAACATTACCTTCACTTAAAGATTAAAAAAATTATGGCTTAGCTTAGAAAGGTTTATTAATTTGTCCAAGGTCAGCTTAACACTGGGAATTGAATCTAAGGCTAATTGACTTAAAAGTCTGTGATCCAGGCTTCCCTGGTGGCGCAGTGGTTGAGAGTCTGCCTGCCGATGCGGGGGACACTGGTTTGATCCTTTTCCGGGAAGATCCTACAGGCCATGGAGCAATGAAGCCCGTGCACCACAACTACTGAGCCCATACGCCACAACTACTGAAGCCTTCACACCCTAGAGCCTGCACGCTGCAACTACTGAGCCCACATGCTGCAAATACTGAGCCCATGTGTTGCAACTACTGAAGCCCATGCACATAGAGCCCATGATCCACAAAAAGCCACTGCAATGAGAAGCCCACACACCACAGTGAAGAGTAGGCCCTGCTCCCAGAACTAGAGAAAGCCCATGCACAGCAACAAAAGAAAGCTGAAATATAGCTGAAAGAAAGAAAGGGGGAAAAAAATGTTCTTAACACCAATCACAATCAGTGATAAATTATTTTGTGGCAATATTTTTTAAACTGATCTTTTAAATAAAATCTAGGCACAAAAGTGACGTCCTCATGCACTCTAATTTTAAGGAGATAGGTCAATACTTAAACAAATAAAATCACAAGAGGATATATAAAATAGGAAATGCAATGGAAGAAGGTCCTTGTCTCTCTCTGTAAAATCAGACATCTGATATGCTTATCTTGATTCATAGATGTCCAACTAACAATGCTATTGTGTTGTGATGAGACTCAACTTCCTTTTTCTCCTAGAGACAACTTTAGAACCTTCCTTAACTTGAAAATAGAACTGTCCAAGAGTAAGCAAAAACGTTGCAGTTTTCTTTTAGATTGTAGAGTGTAACACTATGCATTGTGATGCCCAGTCAATGTTTCTGCATTAAGGCTAGAGACATATTTAAAGTACAGCTGATTGTGCATGCAAAAATCACATATTTTTTTTTCAAATGCAACCAACCTTACAGTAGAATGAGAAACCCATAATCATCTATGGAAATTAGTCTGCTTTCCACCTATTATGCATATGTATGCCAAATAATTCTAGACTAAAAGAAAGAACAAAAAAGGACTAACTCTTCATCACATGACAGATTTTGCTAATCATTTTGAATTTCCACCACCTTGAAAAGTAAAGATTTCATATTTCTCACTATTAATTGGATATCACTGACTAGCTCTTTTCAGTTAGAATTTGGGGCTCCTCTAAATCTTAGCCTTATTAACCTTCACATATGGAAACGAAGAATCAAGTAAAAATGTTAATATTAATATTCTTCTAGCAAAATATTAAGTAACAAAATTATCAGTAGGATAAGCTCTTAAAATAATTGTGCTTTGTCTCTGAGAATATACCAGTGAAGAAACTGGGCTCAGATTTCTTGATCTTAAGTCCTGGTTCTCACATTTTTTTCCTTGTGTGACCTTAGGAAAATTACTTAAACTTTCTAGGACTCAACAGTAAAATGAATAAAATACCACCTCATGTCACTGATTTACATAAAACTTAAATGAGAGGAGGTAAGAGACTGAATATGAAGAAATATATCTCCAAGACACCTGGGAATGCATGTGAAATACAGCAAACAACTTTATAAATGGCCGGGCAATCCCTGAGCTAAAAAAAAAAAAAAAAAAAAGAAAGAAATTAGCAACCTTGAAATAAAAATGGTAAATTGATTCTGAAGCATTGACAATCTTAGAGTTATTAATAGTTATTTAGAAGCTAGACTTTTAATTGCTACAGATGGGACAGGAGAATGTCTTGACCCTCACAAGGAAGAGCTCTGTAATGTTTTTTACCCAAAATAAAATTGAGAAACTTAAAGTGCTATATCAGTGAAAATATTAACTAGAAAATAAATGTGTCCTCTGGCAAAGAGGAGTGATAAAGAAACATGTCTGTCCCTACCCAGAAAAAAAATCATACAGTTTCATTTATATTTGGCAATGATAGTTTATAATCAGAGTACTAATCTCATGTGTTTGTAAGAAACTCAGTTATAGTATCTGCATAGACTAGAAGCGGAGAAGTTATTTTAAAATTTAGTTTCAGGTTGGTGTTTTTTGGGGATTCTTGTCAGAAACAACATCAAATGCTTTTTGGAAGGATGCATAGGAATCTCTCAAATAAGGCTTCCAAAAAATGAGTATACAGTTCAAAATTATAGAACACTGTAGTTGTGCTGAGTGGCAGGATTAATGCTCTTAAAGAACTTAATAATTAAACTAAAAAAAATTAATGAGTAAAGAACTTCAGATAATAGAAGTATAAGGAATACAATATATAACAAACAGTTAAAAATATTTATAGTAGTAGAACAAGAATTTGAAAGCATGAATTAAGAACCATGATACTTTGAACCAAACAGATTGTGTGTGTGTGTGTGTGTGTGTATGTGTGTGTGTGTGTGTTTGGCTGTGCTGTGTGGCTTGTGGGATCCTACTTCTCCAACCAGGATGGAACCCAGGCCCCCTGCAGTGGAAGTGCAGGGTCCTAATCACTGGATTGCCAAGGAATTCCCCAAATAGATTTTTAATAACAGATATTAAATCTGAAAAGAAGGAATAAATAAAAAAATTAGATACAACTAAAAAGAAAATCTGTGCAGTAGAAGACAACTAAAAATACTTAACCAAAAAAGGGCACACATAGTTAAAGAAATGAAAGATAAGAAAAAGAAATATGTAGAGAATATAGAGAAAATTTCTAAGATAAGGCTACTTGGGATTGCAAAGAAGGGGATAAATAGAATGGAAAAGAGCCAGTATTTGTGAGACAATGGATGAGAATTTTCCAGAGTTGAATAAATACATTAATATTCTGATTCAGGAAGCCCAACATACACCAACCAAGATAAAAAAAAAGGAGTCCACACTTGGTAACTTCATAGTAAAACTGAAGAAAACAAATGTCAAAGAGAAGATTTTAGTTTAGCTACAAAGAAAAAACAGACCAGCTACAACATAATGACAAATTATACAGACAGCATCCTTCTCAATGGCAAAATGGAAACCAAAAGACAGTAGCATAATATCTCCAACATGCTGAGAAAACCTAATAGGCAAACCAGAATTTTATGCCTAGCTAAAATATTATTTAAAATGAGAGCAAAATAAAGACGGTTCCAGAAAAATATGAGACAGCTTACTGTCAAGCACCTTCACTACTGAAGAAACCATTAAATTTACATATCATGAAGAATTGGGATTCACAATAGAATAAATTTAAAAGATTAATAAAATAATGTGTATAAATAACTTAAAATAACCCAGTTTGTAACTAGCCCATAGGAATTTTTTTTAAATGGTATCCAATAGTAATACTAACCAGTGGTAGTTGTAATAGTATATTTTCTAATAAAGATGTCTAATAGTGTTTTTATAGCCTCTAGTCCTTAACTTTCATCTTTTAGTATAATATCAGTGATAACCCATCCTATCAACATATAATACATTTGATTTAAATACCTCACTTTGTGTCTTCATCTAAATGTAATTCATGGCAAAGTACTACTAATTTGATCAGTATTTTAAATAATTACATAGTCCTCTCCATTGCCAGAGCCACTATCTTAACCAAACTCTCAGCATACCACCTAAGATCTTACAAGAGTGCCCAGTTAGTTCCCCAATTTCTAGGCACATCCTCTTCTTTTTATTCATCCCATGCTCATCAGCAAAAGCTGTCAAGTTAGTCAAATCATGAGAATCAAGACCTATAATGATAGCTAATCAGAGTATGTTATTGTATTATATTAAATCATGAACTCTAATATATAGTTATTTTTTTTGTTTGTTTGTTTTTTTGCGGTACACGGGCCTCTCACTGCTGTGGCCTCTGCCATTGCAGAGCACAGGCTCCGGACGTGCAGGCTCAGCAGCCATGGCTCATGGGCCCAGCTGCTCCGCGGCATGTGGGATCTTCCCAGACCAGGGCACGAACCCGTGTCCCCTGCATTGGCAGGTGGACTCTCAACCACTACGCCACCAGGGAAGCCCTCTAATATATAGTTTTAAAGAATTCTACCAATTATCCCTCCTTTACTTCTTATCCAGACATAGTCTCTTAGTGCTTTAGCTTATACTACACTCTGACATGGAAAATCTTCTAGCTTTTACTAAAAGCACAACACTCTCTTTTCTGCCTATAAACTCCTGTTCTGTTTTCTCTAACCATCACACACCTATATTCTTTCTTCCATGGTCAGTATACACTTCGCTGACCTAAACTGATTTTTCATTTCCTGTAGTTGTAGAAAGTTGGCCTACATAATTCTAGTTATTCTAATTTATACTCAATCTTTTAAATCCTCAATGGAATACCAAACTGAGTTCAATCAGTGTAATTTCAGTATGAAATGTATTTTGTTCTTTTCTAATCTTTTAAAACTAGAAACCAGTTAACAAGTACAGGAAAGCTCTATTAAATGGAATCTCATTTTGTCTCCATTCTGGATAGCAGAGAAAGGACCAATCAATATAGAGGACTTGGTCCACTATTATCATAATAAATATTCACAATCAGCCCTAATCGCAAACATCTTAGAATAACAGCTTGTGTAACACTATTCTTTTTTTTTTGTTTGAACGTGGCAATTTTCAAAAAATACAATCAACTACCTATGGAAATTACAAAGGTCTAAATAATAACAGCATAGAGCTCTTGCAAGAGCTGAGTTTTTTCCCCATAGACTAAAACTATTTATAGACTGTATTTCCAAAACTTGATTTTTTTAAACACCTCTTCCCACTTTTTCACAATATGTTATGAAGGGAGAGTGTGTTTTGGGGACTGGGGAGTAAGAAGATAATGAATGAGTTACAAGAGAAGAAAGAAAGATTTTCCCTGACATCCCCCCACATACACCCCCAAAAATCACAGAATGCAGTTCCATCCTACATTCCTACACCATCATGCTCACTTAAGAGTCTATTAGTAAATTATGTTATAGGTTAAATTGTGCCCCCCCGCCCCAGCCCAAAAGATTAGTTAAAGTTCTAACATCCAGGATCTTGTTTCGACCTTATTGGGAAAGAGAGAGGCTCTTCACAGATATAATCAAGTTAGGATTATGTCATACTGAATTAGAGTGTGCCCTAACCCAACATGACTGATGTCCTTATAAGAAGAGGTGACATATAGACACACAAGAGGAGAAGACCACATGAGGATGATGGCCGAGATTGAAGTACTAAAGCTTCAAGTCAAGGAACACCAAACATTGCCAACAAGCCACCAGAAGCCAGGAAGGGACAAAGAAGGATGCTTGTCTTCAGGTTTCAGAGGGACTGTGGCCCTGCCAAACCTTGATTTTGGACAGAACTATAGGAGAATAAATTTCTACTCTCCGAAGTCACCCAGTTTTTGGGACCTCATTACCGCATCCCTAGGAAACTGATACAAAAGAAGACATGTGTACCCACTTTGTGAGATATATTGCATTTCAATTTTTTTTTATTTTTTATAAATTTATTTATTTTATTTATTTATTTTTGGCTGTGTTGGGTCTTAGATACCGTGCAGGCTTTCTCTAGTTGCAGCGAGCGGGGGCTACTCTTCATTGCGGTGCATGGGCTTCTCGTTGCAGTGACTTCTCTTGTTGCAGAGCACAGGCTCTAGGCGTGTGGGCTTCAGTAGTTGTAGCTCGCAGGCCCTAGAGCACAGGATCAGTACTTTTGGTGCATGGGCTTAGTTGCTGAACAGCATGTGGGATCTTCCCAGACCGTGGCTCAAACCCGTGTCCGTTGCATTGGCAGGAGGATTCTTAACCACTGTGCCACCAGGAAGCCCTAAAAATATTTTTTAAATGTATTCTAAATTTCAACTATGGTTGTTAGATTACTGAAAAATTATTCAACCACCAAGATTTCCCACAAGAGTTTGAACTGAAGTCATTAAAATTCTCACTCACTGTAAAATTTTAGTCATCCAGGGACCAGCCTTCCAGAATCCCAAACTCCTCTAATGACTGCTGACCCAAAAGTAGGCAGGGTTACAATGTTAGCAATATAAGGTGCAAAAAAGAAGCCTTCCATGAGTGTCAAGGAAGAGACACCTATTGCCAAGAGGATCTGACGCTCCAAAGATTGAACCCAGTGTTGAATGGCTGTCATGCTCTGATTGATAGGAATTGTATGTGAAAAATCATCCCTTCCATGCAAGGCTGGGAACTGAACCAGAAGTAGCAGGAAGCAAAAGAAGCAAGAAACAGGAAAACTGGAGATCCTTAATGGCAGCATTTAGAAGTGATGCTGCGGCAGTGAGCAGTAGATCCTGCACTGTACCAGTCATTGATGAGAGAGTCAGAGAGGAGAGGCAGTTCTGCAGCGTGGAAAGTATCAAGATTCCTTATTAGAGGTCTCACCTCTCACAGCCTCATTCTCCCTGGGACACACAGAAAACACAGGTCTGCTCTGCAGCATATGTAGGCTAATACACAGGGAGATATTGCCCTAAAGCTAGTAAAATCTCAGTTGTTCATTGAGCAAACCACCCTAAGGGGATATCAAACTTCCAGCAGCTCACTGTACCTGGTAACTCTGGTAGTCACCCTAAAGACTTAATAATGACTGAAATGTTTGGTAATTTTCCTGCCTACATTAGCTGATTGATTCTATCTACAAATTTCATTGCTATTGCAAATATAAAATTGTATTAGAAAGCTGATTTAATGAAAATAAAACATCCATCATGGATTTGATATGTAAGACTTTTAAACAATTAACTTAAAGACAGACATTTTAATGTGATTTTGCCTAGAATTCCAGTAAATGTCAAACACTAAAAAGTTCTTTATAAGTAGAGTATGGTCTAGTGTAATGTTTGTAACTTATCTTGAATATTCCAATGATAACATCACTGATATTTGTTGAATGATACTCTCACTGAGCATCCATTATATGTCATGTATTATACTGGGTGATAATGATAGTGCCAATATTACTAAACTATGTCTACCTCCAAATACCCTAAAGTCTGATGACTACATCATTGAAGTCATCCTTGAGTCCACTGGTAAAACTGAAAAGACAAATAATATTAAAATGTGAAGTCAATTTCAGATGATTGTAAATGTGACCAAGTGATTTTCTAAAGATAGGAAATATTCCTAATGAAGGAGGGTTTCTTTAGTATTTGAATCATTGTCCAGGAAAAACACGTCATTGCATTCTACTTGCAAACTACCTATATGGAAAAGAAAATAATAATCTAAAAGCTATTTCCTATCAGTCATTGTCCCAGGAAAACAAATTCTAAAGCAACCACCAGAACTATTAGATAAGGTTTTTAGACATGCAACCAAAATCCAAGCACAACATGATAGCTCGTATTTATGATGATATCCCCGAGGCATTAAGAAAATGTTTAAATAGATATTTAACAGTATAGATAACAATTAAAAACTCTGTAATCATAACAGCCATTTAAAAATAAAACAAAACAGGGCTTCCCTGGTGGCGCAGTGGTTGAGAGTCCGCCTGCCGATACAGGGGACACGGGTTCATGCCCTGGTCTGGGAAGATCCAACATGCCGTGGAGTGGCTGGGCCCATGAGCCATGGCTGCTGACCTGCGCATCCGGAACCTGTGCTCCGCAACGGGAGAGGCCACAATAGTGAGAGGCCCGCATACCGCAAAAAAAAAAAAATAAAAATAAAAAAATAAAACAAAACAAATAAAAACTGTAAATCCCTAGGAATAAGACTAAGAAAAAGGTTAAATACCTTTAAGGAGGAAATTATAAAACCATTGAAATATATGAAATAAAATATAATGAAATATAGAGATATGCCCTAATGATAATTAAGACTCAGTATTTAAAGATGGAAATTCTTTCCAGATTGATATATAAATTCTATGCAACTTTAATCAAGATCCTAACAGAGTTCCCTTGTAGATAAATTAATAAGATGATACTGAAGTTCAGACTGAGGAACAAAGGGCCAGTAAGGAATAGCCAAGATAATTCTGAAGAACTACAAAAAGGAGATGAGGTTTTTCCCAGCCAGATATCAATATTTATTAATAAGCCATAGTAATTAAGTCAAAGTAGTATGCATTCAAAAACTGACCAATGTAATAACAGAATAAAGTAGCTTGCAACAGCCTAACTTACACATGTAAACATGACCTATGACAAAAGGGAGATGGATGGACTGTTTAATAAATGGTGCTAATTACTGGCTATGAATAGGGAAAATAATAAACAAGATCTTAATTCACACAATAAAAATCAAAGATAAAGACTAGTGTAAAAGTGTAACTTTTAAACATTTAGGAATATATATTTATGGTATTGGGATAGAAAAGAATTTCTTAAGGACACACAAAACACCTAACAAAGGAAAGATCAATAAAATTACGTTTAAATAAAACTGTATGTAAAAAATAAAGTATGAACAAAATGAAAATATTACTCACAGACCAGGAGTGTATATTTGCAAACAATACATAAAATACAAAGTTCTTTTTTTTTTAATTGAAGTATGGTTGATTTACAATGTTGTGTTCATTTCAGGTGTACAGCAAAATGATTCAGTTATACATACTTTTTTCAGATTATTTTCCCTTATAGGTTATTATAAAACATTGAGTATATTTCCCTGTGCTAAACAGTAGGTCCTTGTTGGTTATATATTTTCTGTATAGGAGTGTGTATATATTAATCCCAAACTCCTAATTTATCCCTCTCCCACCCCTTTCCCCTTTGGTAACCATAGTGCATTTTCTATGTCTTATATATAAAGTTTTGTTTACAAAGTTTCTGTTTTATATATAAAGTTGATCTGTATCATTTTTTTTTAGGTTCCACATATAAGCATTATCACATGATATTTGTTTGAGTATCCAAAATATAAGTATAGTTAATTTAGAGGAAGAAGAACAAAGGACCTAATGGAAAAGTAAGCAAAGGAAACAAAAGACCAGCAGGCCCAAATGGCTGATAAATAGATGAAAAGCCCAGCAACTGAAGATATGGAAATTGAAATAAGAGATACAGTTTTGCACCAAAAAGATTGGGAAAAAATACCAAACACTGTGATAAAATTTAGTGAGGATGTTGGAAACAGGAAATCTCACATACTGCCAGGAGCAATGTAAACTGTTACAGTTACTTTAGAGAATATTTTCAAAATATCTAGTGAAGGTGAATGGCAGATACCACAGGACTCTGAAATTCAACTTTCAGTCAGCATAAGAAAAAAAAAGACAGACCTAAGAACAAATCACTGTCAGTTATTGTCCCCGGAAAGCAAGTTCCAGGACAACGGTTAGACCTTATACATATTTACGGGCTGCCTTATTTAACAATTCTACTTGTAGCTATATTCCCACAAGACACTCTTGTACTTGTTCACAAGAAGTGGCTCAGAAAGATTTGTTTACTGCAGCTCTGTGTGTTACAGGCAGACACTGGAAATGCTCCAAATGCCCAACAGTAAGAAAATAGTTAATCTCTGCATCCAATAGAATAATACAAGAAATCAACTAGGTTCATTTAGTTAAGTTAGACAAATGCAATGATAAATCATATTTGCAATATAGTATTACTAATGTAAATATTAAAGAAATTACAAGTAATCGTATATATTATTTATAAATGAATATATGTATTGCAAGAGGAATTCATTAAAAAGATTTCAAAAAGGGAATCAAAGAAAGGATTCTTCACAGCAAGGCTGCTCTGTGGGAGATATTAAGACAGAGAAAAGGATCTCTTCCAAAAATATGTTTGTATTGTTTTATTGGCTCATACTTGACAGTTAAAGGATGATACAGGACACCCCAATTTGAATACACTGGTTTTTCAGGGTGACATGCAATAAAGAGACAGAAATCGAGACTTAACTAAATGGAAGGATTTTTCCCACCAGCCTTTGGGATGGCTACAAATCCACTGTTTTGGTTGAAGGATGTATTGTCTGGAAGAGGTAACTATTACTGGCATGAGTTCTTAACTGACAATTTTCACTAAAATTCGCTCTCTCTGAAGAGAGAGAAGGGAGGTGAGAGCATTGCTTTTAATCAGGCAAGGAGTCTGACAAAGGTAGGCATTTCAGTGTCGTTAAGAAAAGCAAAAAGGCCCTGAGCTCCTAGGCTAGTCCCTAGAGGAATCAGAGGCCAGGAGTAGAGCTGAGGGCAATGTCGCTGGAAGACATTTTCTGCTTCGCAATTTTGCCCAGGGCCAGCCCACCTTTCTAATGTAACTCCATTTTCAGCCACAGCATAAACCCTCTTGAGAGCCATGGAATTGGGTTCTACATATTAAGCTTTTGAGTAAATTCTCCAAATCTAATGCCAGAAGAGAGTCCAGCTAATCACATACCTTAAATCCTTTCTTTCTGTTTGGTGAGCTTTCCAATTTATACATAGATTAATATGTTTACAAATTTACCTTTCCTAAGGGTTTAATGTTGGCTCATATTTAAATTGGTTTCATTTCCTATGAACAAAACTAGTAAAAAGGGATAACTGCAATCAGCAGCGATAGAAGACAGAATACTATTTTACAATTTCCAAGAATAGTGAAAACAATGGTAGATGGAGGAATGGTTGGATACACTGTTGATACTGTCACATCTGGTGCTAGCACTGCTGAATAACCACCTCAAGGCCTTGTGCAGGCACACAAGAAGTCTTCAACAAATGTTCATCCTGATTAGTATCCATCGATTCCGTAACACAAGTACTGTGACTGAATGTCAAAATGAAATCGCGGACCGGCCTGCTTTTGTTTGGATACATATGAAGACAAAGGACGGAGGCTCTGTCTGGTCTCTTCCAGCAAAACAAAACATGACTAAACTATCTATATGAGCAAAATGGCTAGAAGAGGCACACCAGAACTGCCAAGTTCATGGAGGTAAAGGGAGAAAAAGCCAGGTCGTGTCAAGGTAGATGGAGTAGCATTGACAAGAGAAAGCATATTCGGAATTTAGCTGCTACAGAAATAACTTCCTCAGGTGGAAGTCAAGGAAACAGCATAGGCCAACTCTGTGTTAATGGGACAAATCTGCCAGGCAATCAAGAGCCCTTGATTAGCAAATGCTTTATAAAAACCAGGGAGGCCTAGACCCTAGGCAGAACTTTCACCACAAGGGACTAACCATGCATTGTTTCAGATAATAGCAAGGCAACACTGCCCCTAGGTAGTGTAGGAGGGTTTCCTTTCTCAATTTGTTGCATATTGAACATGGCCATATGCGATGCAGGCCATCACTTTTAGAAATGCACCAAGTGTGATAAACGAGATTGAAGTTGGGGGTGTATCATAGGGCAGCGAGTGAAAAGCTTAACAGGAAAATGACTAAGGGTACTTTATTTTAGAGCCAAAACTTGAGGAAAAGCCAAATGCTTTAAGGAATGAGGGAAGTACAGTTTGGTTTCACCTGTCTGAGAAGATTATTGGGAAAAAAAAAGGAAAGGTCAAATAGCAAAAAGAAAACAAAACCAAAGAAAATGCAGACATTGTGAATCATCTGCATGAAATTTACTGGAATATTTGTAATGAATTAGAGTCTACAATAAATAAGTAGGGAATGAAAAGAAATATTGGAATGCAAACTTTTTTTAAAATTTGAGGTTAGAAGATTGAAATCACTCTGGTAATCATTTTTAAAATGTGTATTCTCAGTGAATGAACAAGGAGAACAAAAGAATCCATCTAATAAAATGACAGTAGGAACTGGAAATGAGGCATGAGGAAATAGCTGAATTACCAATTACCTTGAAACAACCTTTATAGAGGAAAAGCTGGAGTGCCATCCAAATAAGTTATCATATTTCCCAGTATGATTTTGAAGTCAAATTGTATTAAGAGAAAAATGTGGGAAGGATTCAGTGCTTCTCAAGTTATGTGAAGCAACACAGACAGAAAATACCTTGCTTATCTAAAAACACTAAAAAATGGTGATATTTAAAACCATGGACAGCAGATATAAATAGAGAAGAGGATCTAGGACTGAGCTCTAATCTAAAAGAGTAAGAAGTGGACTTCCCTGGTGGTCCAGTGTGTAAGACTCCGAGCTTCCAATGCAGAGGGCCTGGGTTTGATCCCTGGTCGGGGAACTGGATCTCACAGGCATGCCACAACTAAGAGTCCACATGCCGCAACTAAATATCCCACATTGATACAACTAAAGATCCCATGTGCCACAACTAAGACCTGGCACAGCCTAAATAAATAAATTAAATAAATAAACATATAAAAAAGAATCTCTGCATTCATCTTTTAAAAAATAAAATAAAATAAAATAGTAAGAAGATCCAGCCACAAAAATGAGAAAGGAACAGCAAATGACAAGGGAAAAACAGATGTTCTCAAAGTCAACTGAAGTCAATACATCAAGAGGTGGAAGTGATCAGTAGTACCAAATGCTAGTGAGACACTGAGTAAAGTTAGAACATGACAAGAGCGATTTCAGTGGGATGATGGGATTGTAGGTTTGAAGTGGACCTCTCAGAAAAGAGAGAGTAGCCAATAAAAACTTGACTGAGGTCTCACCTATCGGACTTCAGCCCTTGCTCAGGCTTGGTCTCATTGCTGTGTTTGGGGGGATGTTGTGCTCTGATTAGCGGGGATGTGTGTCCTCCCCAGGAGCTTCCATTGCTGTGGATTCAGCCCCATGAAACACAAGGATATGATGGGGGTAGAGTGGCTTCCCAAAGAAAATGATAGTATATATTACCATGTGAAGGAGGAATAGAAACTGGACAAAACAGCCAATATCCACCTCTGTATATCATTGGCGTATCATTTACTGGAAAATTTGCAAGCGTGAGTCAAATGTTATAAGTGACCTCTAAGAACTTTTCCGTTCTAATAATCTTGAATTCCCTAGCTTTGAAACTCCCAAATTGGGCACTTTTGGCTGGAAACAGGAATGATCCGACAGTCATATTATTGATGATCATCAATCCTCTGAAATACTCACCAGCTATACCTATTCAATACATAAAAAATAAAATTAAATTTAAAAATAAAAACAGTAAAAAGGGGGGGGGGGTTTGAAAAGGAATTCTGGGCTATTAGCTTTAAGGACCTGAATGACACAAGGCCTTACAAGGAAGACATTGTAAATATGAGTATACTGGAGGTGACTTAAGAGAAGAAAAAATGAAAAACAATTCAAAAGTAACTATGATGTACTTCAATGGGAAAAAAGTAAATGTTTTTCTTATTTTACTTATTCCCAAATTTATTTAAATACTTTTTAGTCTAAGGACTAAAACCAAAGTTTACAGCTCTTATAAAAAATATAATTTACTGTGAGAAACTTGTATATCTGTGTGTAAGAAAAAAACAGGATTATTTTTTTTTGTAAAATGATTAAGCAAAGTATAGTCATTTGGCCCGGTAGGTTGTATGGATCAAAAGGATAGAGTGATTCATGGCTGTCAACATTGTACACTATCAGAGAAAAAAGACGGGGTAGGGATGAAGAGTAGCAATAGGTCACATTTGTAACTAAAAGCATTCACAGAAAAGCCAGTTACTACTAGCACCTTTTTCAATTACCATGAGTTAATAATTCTAATATTTCTAATAAAAATATAAATCCTATGTTATACCAAGCATGGTACTCTGGCAGGGCAGAATATTAAAATACCTTGGAAACTCACAAGGTAACTTTCTGGGAAGTGTCAGCACATGGTAATAGGAACGGGCATCGGATCAAACTTGGGCAGGCTACATTTAATATGTAGCCTCCATAAACATCAGGGTCTTCCTTTTTACAGCCTGCATTTGTCATTTTGAACGGAAGCCTGGAACTCTAGTTTTCTGCTTCCTGCTTCTAGACCATCTTGTCAAACACCTCAGGCCAGGAGCCATATTGCTTTCATTATCTTCCTGGTGTGGATCACAGTGTCAAGTGCAGGTGAACATTAAATAAATACTCCCAGATGATGGGAGCTGGGATCACACCTGGACAGCACTGTGAAGCAGAGAGAGTTTCCCTTTGGGAGTCCCAGGAGTCCTTTTGTTTTTGATTTGGGATTTTTTTGAGAACCTACTCCACTTCCCCTTTTAGGGGACTGGCCTGCCACCTGCCTACTCTCTCACCCACTCTATGTAGCACATGCTGCTGAGCCCAGTCCACATCTTCTCAGAACTCCTCTTTGACCCGGGGGGGTGCTTCCAAGTCAGCACCAGGACTCCTTGCCCCGGGCTTTCTCTGCATTCCAGAGTGGAAGTGGCAGGGGAATAATGACAACCTCTACCAGCCCATAACCAATGACAGACAGGAGTTGATAATAACCTGGATAAATACTCGATTTTCTTTAGACCTTCCAGCAGGATAACTCTGAGATGGGTTTTACACTGAGTCCCATAGGTTACTGGCTCCCTGACCTTGTCTGTCTCTGTCTCCAGTTCCCTATAGACGTTTCCTGGGATTGTCTCCTAAATAAATTACTTGTACCTGGGATTATCTCCTAAATAAATTACTTATACTGGAATCAAGTCAACTTCTGAGGGCAATGAAATAGACATATTCTAATTAAAATCTGGTATCATTAAATAGTGTAATAAGGTCAATTATACCCTACCATGCATTGAAGCCAACATACTTTACCTATTTTGGAATAATTTGTATCTTAAGACATCTGCTTACAGGAATGCAAACTGCCCTTTTAAAAAACAGACGTGAGTAAGTAGATGAACGTAAGGCATTTTATAGCAACAAGTTTGTACACAAGGAATAAGCAGTTTCCCATTGTATTCTTCCTACAGAGCCATCTCTGATAATCATCAAACATAAGGTTCAATTACTTAAACTAAGAATAATGTCTTTTGCAGTGGTCAGATCTCAACAATTTCTTCAAGCAGAAACTGGTCCTTTCAAAGAACTCATTGGGGCAGGGGTCCTAAACGTTTCACTTAAGCACATCAATAAGTCCATCAAGGAAAGATTCAACTCAGGTTGAAGGTTTTTGACAGATCTTTAGTCAATCTAATTAATGTGGGCAGTTCATCTGGGCAATTCAGGCAAATATCCTAGATCAGAACCACGAATATCCCAGTGGTTCTCAATCTTAAGTGTGCATCAGAATCACCTGTGCTTATGAAAACAGATTTCTATTTTACTAGGTCTGGGGTAGGGGAGAGAATTTGCACTTCTGACAAGTTCTCAGGTGATTCAGACACTGTTAGTTGACCACACATTGGAAACCACAGCTGTAGACAATTCTTATATTCTCCTTCCATCTTTAAATTCAATAGGCTCTTCTTCATCTCCTTCAGTAAATACAACCCAATAGCAGACACTTTTTTCCTAGGACTTGTCTCTCTTGCTTTACTGTCTGGCTGAAAGTCAAGGCCATTACTTTACAACTGATCCTTAATATAGTTTTTTTCAGTATTCTTTCTTGCCTGCTAAAGTCACCTTCTCCTTTAAGCCATCACTCTACACAGTAGAAGGAAATCCTCTACATTCACTCAACAACGAAGGTAATTTTCTGCAAGACAGTGAATATGAAAGATATGGTCCCCATACAAAGTTGTATTAGCATTATTTTGCACTGCTCTAGCTTATAAATGGGCAAAAACAAAATACCATGGTAATCATAGTGGTTATATCTCAAAAATGTTGCATCTTAGATTTAGCTGGCAAAGACAGCAATTGGCAATCTGTTGAAAATGCTATCTTTTGAATAAATGAAATGCCAAAAATAAAAGATCTTCAAGTTATTTTAATATAACAACTTGAAGGGGTTTCCCTGGTGGTGCAGTGGTTGACAGTCCGCCTGCCGATGCAGGGGACACGGTTTGTGCCCTGGTCTGGGAAGATCCCATGTGCCGTGGAGCGGCTAGGCCTGTGAGCCATGGCTGCTGAGCCTGAGCGTCCGGAGCCTGTGCTCCGCAACGTGAGAGGCCACAACAGTGAGAGGCCCGCATATCGAAAAAAAAAAAAAAATATATATATATATATATATATATATAAAACAACTTGAAGGGAAAAATGATCAAATGCACAAGATCTTTAATAAAAAACTGATGCAGGTGGTTATTACATTCCTATAGCCTACTTTTAACTTAATATTTAACTTATTTAAGTTATTGTAATATAATTTAATATAAAGAACATACTATAACTAAAAAGCAATTACTTAGGAAGAGATAAAGAAATAAAAGGATGCACAAAAAGCCTCTTTTTTAAGATTCAAGAACATAATATGTTTTCCATAGACCACATAAAAGATATAAAGATGTGACTTGGTTTTCAGAAAATACAACAGTAGACCAATACCAATCAGTTTTTATTCAACTCTGATTTTAGATACCTTGCGTAGGATTGTTTGTGTTTACCATGCAATGCATCTGTCATCACTGCATGACAGTGTGGCCATCACTGTCACACATTACAGACCCTTTTTTTCCTTTTCTAAAATTTATTTAATTTTATGTTATTCCATTTTTATTGAGATATAATTGACATGCGGTACTATGTAAGTTTAAGATGTACAGCATGATTTGACTTACATACATCATGAAATGATTACCACAGTAACCTTAGTGAACATCAATCATCTCATATATATACAAAATTAAAGAAACAGAAAAAACTTTCTCCTTGTCATGAGAACTCTTAGGATTTACTCTCATAACAACTTTCATATATAACATACAGCAGTGCTAATTACATTTATCATGATGTACTTTACATCCCTAGTACTTATTTATCTTATAATTGGAAGTTTGTACCTTTTGACCACCTTCATCCAAACCCCCTCTCATCCCCCACCTCTGGTAACCACAAGTCTGATCTCTTTTTCTGTGACTCTGTTTTTGAAGGCATTTTTCCAAAGAACACATGCAGATGGCCACAGGCACAATCGCACTCAAAAGATGCTCAACACCACTAATCATCAGGGAACT
This sequence comes from Mesoplodon mirus, assembly GCF_964341445.2. NCBI lineage: Eukaryota > Metazoa > Chordata > Mammalia > Artiodactyla > Ziphiidae > Mesoplodon > Mesoplodon mirus. Next base: position 5,436,728 of record NC_138990.1, on the reverse strand, counting down.
ACAAGTCAAAACCACGATGAGATATCACCTCACACCTGTCAGAATGGCTACTATCAAAAAGACAACAAATAACAAGAGTTAGGGAAGATATGTAGGAAAGAGAACACTCCTGCGCTGCTGGTGGCAATGTAAATTGGTACAGCCAGTATAGAAAATGGTGTGAAGATACCTTTTTTCCCTTATTCCTTTACTTCTCAAAAGTATTGTTTCTCTTGTTAAAATATAAGACTCAAAAAATCATACAATTATGCCCAAGGGTATAGAATAATATTTCTTTCAGGGGTTATCCACAGAGTTGCTTCTCTAGCAGAAATAGCTATGTGATTGCTGGTGGTAAAGCCTATTTTTAACTCTAGCTGTCTCTTCAGGTACATGGTACAGCATTCCACCTGGCACACAACTTGGTCCTCATCCATGTGCCAGTTCACTGCTCCTTGTATGAAAGGTTTGTCAGTTTGTATTTTGGGATCAAAGAAACAGCTCCCCACACTCCTACACCTGCTAATCTCCTGCATGACTCCTTGTTGGTTTTCTGCCTGCAATCCAATTATGCTTTGCCCAGCTTTCAGCTGTGTTCAACAAAACATTCTGATTGATTATTTGCCTTTTTTAACAATTAAAATCTAATTGTTTTATGGATAATTTTGTTTTGACTAAATATTTTAAAGCTACCAGAGCAGGCTGAACTTCAGACATTATTCTATCCTCAAAAAATACCTAATTTCCTTGAGAAATGTCACGTGGCTTTATGCCATAAGCCTGGATGTCTTTAATAAAGTGAACAGTGCCTCTGAATCCAATTTAAGGACTCCTCATTGTCTTCCCGAGTCTGGATGTGATCTGATTATCTCCTTTCATTGAGTTAGGCGGCTCTTTAAGCCCAGTGGAAAGCCTGTCCCAATAAGCCTCTATTCTCTTTCCTTGATGATTGTGTTTAAAGATGATCAGACTTGTGAAATCAGAAAGGAGCCTGTACACAGAGAACTTATTGAAAGGCAATGGAAGCAGCTGACATTTGTCGAATCAATCTCTCATAAAAGCACACACACACACACATTTTCCTGTTCCTTGGTGTTATGACTTGTGACAGCAAGGGTCACCCTGAGCTCTACTCCTTGCTTGGTCCCTGAAGACACCTGGATAGAAAGATGATGATGGCCCTAGATGGTCCAGGAGGTTTTGAGTACTTAGTTTGGTTGAGGCCAAACTTTCCATTGTCTTAAACCCCTATAACTGCCCCTAGTCTGATTACCAGGACTGTGGAACTGTGGGGGATGTAACACAGAAGGAATGACAAGTACTCACCCTCTTATCACATTGTCTCTGACAAAGTCCAGACACTGGTCTCTAATCCAATGCATCCTTCCTCTTTTTGCATCCAGATAATTTTATCTGGGCATTATCAAACTTTCCTCTGGGCACTAATATCCCTTAGTTTTCAATGCTTTATTTCTCCAAATAGTACTTATGAAAGAAAAAAAAATACACCATGTAAGTGGTCACCTATAGAATCTTAATGTCTCAACTAATTACCATGTTATTTTTCCTTTTAACTTTGTAGTGGGCAATACTAATATTCAGAGTAATATACAGATTGGCATTTCTAACATCTAATTATTGTATTTTCTACCATATATGTCACTTTTTTATATGTCTCTAGGATATATTTCATAATAACTATATATTTTTTTATATTTTGGGAAAGTGAGTTCCATCCAGAGACACAAACAAAACAGTGAAAAAGAGGGGGGACAGCATTTATAGTTCTTCCATCTCAGCATAATGTCATAATATCACATAATATACAGCATCATTATATTGTTTAATAATATACTGATATTTACAGCATTACATTGTGATAAAGCAATCATTCATTTATCCAAGGTAATTAGAAATGGATATTTGCATCTTCTTCTAAATGCTGGAGGCACTTATTCGATGGTCCAAGCGTGTTCATTTCTCTCTCTACATTCTTTTCCTAGATCAACCTGGCCATCCCCCAATGACTCTAAATATCATCTATTTGATATCTCCTAAGTTTCTAACTCCAACCCTTACCTTGTCTATAATTTCAAATCCTTATTTCCAATTATGTTTTTATAGCTCTATTTTTCTGTCATAGAGTCTTAATCTTGATCCCAAACTGAATTCTCCTTTCCATACTCTCCTCTACTGCTCAAATTTAATCTATACCTTGTCTTCCACCATTTAGTAATGGCACAACCATATCCCTCAGCTACTCAAGCCAGATAATTGGGAGAAATATTTTTCTTTCCCCTTTCCACTTCCATATTCCACAGATACCAGACATCCCTTAATCGTCACTGCCCACATTTTGACCCATTTTACCTCTCACCTAGACGATTAAAAAAAAATCCCAACTGGTGCTTCACCATTTCACCCCCAATCCATTTTTCAACATGGCAAGAATAGTCTTCTAGAATTTTAAAGCATCATCACTTTAACGTCCTGTAATGCTTTCCATTGAACTTAGACTGAACCCTTGACTTGCTGAATGCATGATTCCGCTCCTGTTGCCCCCTTCCACCTCACTTTGTTTCTCTTTATCTTGTCCTGTCTCTAACTTCAGCTACAATAGCCCTATTTCATTTATTAGAGCTCAGCAAGTGCCTTCCTCCTTAAGATTCATACTGCTCAGGTTTTTTTTTTTCTGCCTGAAAAGCAACTCTGTCCCTCTTCTTATCATAATCAGCTCTCTTTCAATCTTGAAATAGCATATGAAAACACACCTCAGACTTGCTGTCCTTGGCCATCCTCTCTGAAATAGTTCTCTCCTCTTATCCACAACCATAGTAACATTTATTTCATTTACTTTAGATATCACCTTATTTTTGTTTACTTGTTTCAAATCTGTCCCTGCTCACTGGATTCATGTTCTTGGAGGGTAGAAGCTATTTCTGTAGTTTCATCACTATCACCTGTTTCCTGCAAACTGGTTAGCATATAGTAGGCATTTAATAAAAACTTAATAAAAATGTTATATATAGTAATGAGTATGATGTTTATAATAATATCAGTATAACAGATCTTACTAAGATATAGACACTGTTCTAAGCATTTTCTGTGTATTAACTCATTTAAAGAGATAAGTACTATTAACATCCCTCTCTGAAGCACAGAGAGGTTAAGTACTGGCTAAGTCATAAAGGTAGCAAGTAGAAGAGCAGGGATTCAAATCTTTGTCTTCTGGCCCCACCACCCAAGCTCATAACTATCCTTCTAGGCCAACTGATAAAATGTGAGGTTGAACAAAGATCAAGGAATCTAAGGGTAGTAAAATATATTTAATAAAATATATAAAAACAAAACACAGAGATTACCAAAGGCCAAGGAATTTAAAGCCAAAATACACTTAATAAAAAAAAAAACTGTACCAAAACAAGGTGAACTTTATTGATGATTTAGAAGGTGTACCTGGGTCATGAAGCATCTCAGCATATCATAATTATTATTGGGCATCTACAGTAGCTGAAGAATGTAGAACACAAGTCCAATCTCACCTGACCCTATACTATATCTCTTATTTTAAAAATATCTTGTTTAAGATCATTCAGGTTGATTTTTACTTAATATAAGTTCAAAAGGCAATGCCAGCTGTTTGACCAAACTAGGCTAAATTTTGAGAAAAGAGGGGCATTATTAATACTGAGTAGTTTGCAGACTCACAAACATTGGGACAGTGGGCCTGTTCCTTGAAAGACAATCTGGAAATATACAACATGGTTTGCAATGTTCTCAAACTGATATCTCATCCTCAGATTCATTGTGATGCTCTCAAAAATTACCATACAACCCCAAAGCAGCCCATGGATACACTCATTTATTGGCTCATGTAGCTACTAAAAGTTATTTCCAACCAGAATGACCCATGCTTGAGGAAGGATAACTGCAAAATAAACTGGAAAAAAGAAGAAAGAAGGATGCTATTTGTCCTCTGGGTAATTCAGAGAAATCATATTTGGCAACAGCAAGTTGTGAAAACAACATTTATCAGCATCAAAACCAGATTCCAGGGGCAATCTGACATAGAGACCATTATTTGGGCTCTCAGATGTTCAAAAGTTGAAGTACAGTAGATTGCTTGAAAAGATAAAGACTGGGCTCTGCCTGTTTTCATTTCTCCCTACGTGCTTTTCAAGATCTTACCTCATTTCCTTTCCCACTTTTACCTGTGGTTTCTGGCTTCTTTCTTGAATAGGCACAAATCCCCTGATTTAGTATTATTTTGGCTTCTTACAAAATCTTTATATTTAATCCTCAGGTGTAAACAAACTTCTTCAATCTCTCTAACTAAGACTAAATATAAAACCAGGTCTTAGGGTTGTTAACCAACCAGAACAATTGGTGGCATTTGGGAGGTGGGGAAGGGGATTTAAAAATGATAAGCAACTTTATTTTCCATGTGATTTTCTATAACTTATAATATCATACACAACAATATCTCAATATCATTATAACAAGGAAACATGATTAATTTGTGGTTAAATGACAAAATCCTTTAGGGTTACAATTGAACAGGAGTTTGACCACAAAATCTATGAACTTTTTAGTCTTCTATCCCTGTTTCTCTGATTGTAAGAGATATACCATCCATATACTCCATGACATGGGTTAGTTCTGTCTTTTAAATAGTTCATACTCATAAGATTTAAAATGTAAAGCCTTTTTATTATTCACAGACTTATATATATTTATTGACTGCCTATTATTCTTCTTCATACAGCCATGGCTCAGGCCCTGACTACTGAAACCTTTCAATGAGTATAAGCCACCCTGCTCTGATGCTGTAATGGGAGACCTGACTGGGGTCAAGTCATCAAGTAAGTCACCTCTGAGGAAATGATATTTTACTGACATCTAAAACATGAGGAGGAGAAAACCGGAACAGGCAAAAAGACCAGCATATGACAGGAGAGAGCCTTTCAAGGTCAAGGGATTGAAGGTGTGTACGACTGCAATCCTCTGAGCAGGGATGGTGGTGGGCAGAGTGGAGAGGGAGGGTATAAAATGTGTCCTAAGGAACTGGGAGGAGACAGATCACACGTGGCTTTACAGGCCACACTCAGGAGTTCTGTCTTTACCCTAAAAGTACAGAGAGCCCCCGACATGTTTTAAATCGGGAGCCCAGGTAACGAGGAATGTGCCCTGGAAAGGGCCCTCTACAGAGTACAGAAGAGACTACAGGGGCCCAAGTGGAGGTGGGCAGCCCTGTGAGGAGCCATTGCAGTGACCAGAGAGCAAACGATGATTTGGACCAAGAGGTACAGGGGTGGAAAAGCAAAATGAGTTAAGGGATATTAGGAGGCAAAGTGAGCCAGACTTGGGAGCGAACTGGATATCAAGGTAGAGGGAGAGGAGTGGAGAATGACTCCTGTGTTATTATGTTCTTCATATCATTTAACATGAATTCCACTTCAATAACAGACAAAGGTGGTTAACACAGTGCTATACTATGAGACGTTTATACTAAATATAAATGTTTATATTATGTTTATTGGGATGAAGTACTTCCTTAGGCTTAAATTCATTTCCCCTAAATAAAGAAGAGTTTTCAATTAATAAAAAATTGTCAGGGCTTCCCTGGTGGCACAGTGGTTGAGAGTCCACCTACCGACGCAGGGGACACGGGTTCATGCCCCGGTCCGGGAAGATCCCACATGTGGCGGAGCGGCTGGACCCGTGAGCCATGGCCGCTGGGCCTGTGTGTCCGGAGCCTGTGCTCCGCAACGGGAGAGGCCACAACAGTGAGAGGCCCACATACTGCAAAAAAAAAAAAAAAAAAAAAATTGTCCACTAAGCTAAATTAGCAGCAAAAAAATATAGTGAGTTCATTGTAATAACTCTGGGAGAAACAAAAAGCACTGAATTTCTATTACATGTAGGGAATTGATTAATATAATATTAGTTCCCTAAACATGAATTTTTAAAAAATTAATCACTGATCATGATGAAGAAACACTGGACTCAAATATCAACACCCAAGTAATAGACAACAGAATTTTCATTAGTGTAATTGTAACTTTCAGAAATAAAGCTACCAAAGGATAGGCAGATAATTTGTTCTGAAGTGTAATATCTGAGCAGTTATACTAGCAAAGTCATCACATTCTTTTATGCAGAATAAATTATAACAAATGATTATGGAAAAGTCTAAAAGAAAGCATTCTATCTCAAGATTTTAGTAAACTAGTGTTATACTTTTCTTAAGTTTTATCAGTAGTTTGTAAAATACATATAAGACTGTAATACAGCTCTAGGACTTCAACATCTAGTAGACATCAATTCAAGTTACACTCCAATATGGTAGCTGTGGAATAAATACCAATTAAGAAACACCCAAACCAGGCTCTTGTTCTACAATCTCTGTAGGGTACAAACCCACTGATTTCCTATCTGTCCATCAAATACGTTACTTATTTCAAAAACTAAATTCATATTTTTTTTCAGTAAGATTACATATATTATGTTCTTCCTCAATATTTGATATGCAGTACAGAATGTATCTTATACTTTCTTTTATTCTTTAATTTTTATAGATCTCCTGTTCAACTAGTTTTATGCACTCAAAATAACTTTGTTTTTCCCTGATCATTTGATAAATTGTTCAGCATCTAAAAACACTTAAAGCATAATAGGTGAATGAATAAATGAATTTTCTCTATCTTACAGGAGAGTTAATAGTTCACACCAACTTGTATTTGTTTGTTTTGTTTTTCTTCTTAACATGGCAAGCTAAAGAAAAGTTTGGGGTATCCTTAAAATGTTTAGTTTACAGTTTTCATGTCATTTCTATGAGATTTATTTTGCTCATGTTATATTAGTATTATGAAAACCCTATGAAGACATAAATATATTAATTGAAACGGAACCAACCATCCTAGGAAATACATGAAAGGCAATGATACCATTAACAGTTTTCTACAAAATTTCCATTTAGAAAAATCCATCCTCATGTAATAGTTCAGTTGATACTGGAAAAATAAATAAATATTGAATGGGAGAACAGAGTTTTCTGTGTTTAAACTGAAGCTGTGCACCTAAGCAGCAATATTTCCCAGCAAAAGTCATCTCATTTTGAAGAACTTGGGAGGTACTGAAGTTAAAAGAGGAGTGAATATAAATTTTTCAGATGTTTCACAACAAATATGGTGAATTTCAAAAGTTTCCTTTCTCCTCCTTCCCTTTATAATAAAATTATGTGAATGATGGCTATAATTTGTTGAGTGTGTATATATATATATACAGAAAATTTACAATGAACACATCACTTTGACTCCAGGAACGCCAGGACTAAAAGATTCCCTATGTTGTCAACAATTATTAGTAAATTGAAAGACATTCCAAGGATAAGGATTTCAGCCAAGTGGGAAATCTGCAGCTTCTATCAGTCATGTATGGGTGCACTGCTTGCTACTGTCATAGTGTTTCCTAGTAATTGAACTTCCACTTTCAAAAATAAACCTTGTGGGGCTTCCCTGGTGGCGCAGTGGTTGAGAGTCCGCCTGCCGATGCAGGGGACACGGGTTCGTGCCCTGGTCCGGGAAGATCCCACATGCCGCAGAGCGGCTGGGCCCGTGAGCCATGGCTGCTGAGCCTGCGCGTCCGGAGCCTGTGCTCCGCGACGGGAGAGGCCACAGCAGTGAGAGGCCTGCGTACCAAAAAATAAATAAATAAATAAATAAATAAATAAATAAATAAATAAATAAACCTTGTTTGTGTGTTACATGAGAATCAGGATGAAAATTCCAGATGTGCTAAGAAAAGGAAAAATGTGCACAATAATATATGAATCAAATTTCCCAGAGAGTTCATAGAAGATGGGCATTACATATGTAAGAATATAATAAAACAACCATGGGCTAACAACATCAGCCTTTATTGTTGTAAATAATAAATGACCCTTGAAAAATTGTGTGCATTTTAATCACCTTCCAACTGGATTCCATTTTAGTTTTGGGAACATTTTATCTTCCATTTGAAGTTCCTAAAATATCAATGGAAGCTGTCATTTTTTCTGATGTTCTTAGCCCACATGTATTGATAGATACTCAAGTCCTTAAGAGACTCACAACATAGAATTCCAGGAATTCATTCATTCAAGTGCCAGTCATTCCTTAGCACTGTGCTAAGAACATACAGAAATGCAAATGGTCTCTATATGCTAGGAGTTATGAAGATTGGAGGAGACAGAGAAGTAAACAATTCAGTAAATAATTACAAGAGACTTGTATGTATTGGCATAACAATAGTATACACAGTAAGTCATGGAACACAGAGTAGGGAGTTCCGTGCAGTTTTCAATATGGAGAACAAATAGTAAACAGGGCCAAAACAATACTTGTTTTTATCTTTTGTTTTGTTTGTAATTAGTGCTTTGTTTATTGTGTTTTCTTGAAATACAATGATTATCTATCTATCTTTATCTATAACTGCATTTCAAATCCTCGAGGATGTGATACAAAATTTGCAGGAAAACAGTTAACAAAACCTAAAAAACAAAGAAACAAAAAACCTTTTATATAACTTGCCTAAAGGAAAAGCTGGGCAATAAACGTATTAAATTTCAAGATTCTAGGGTGCAGGGTCCTCAGTCTTACCTAAAATGACATAATTAAGAGTCTTTTAGAAAAAACTCACAATATCCATTTAAGAAAAACATCAAATATGCTAATTTTTATATTTACACTCTATCTTAAATAATACTAAATTATGAAAAATGAATAATATGAAAGTGAGGAAAAAAGTAAACTTCTTAATGAAATCTGTTGTCCTCTGCTTTGGTTATATAATTGCAGGCATGATTTTTAAGATAAAGAGCACTGAGAAAAATAAGTACTTAAGGGCAGTTAAGAGCTATGTAAATAACCCAGGATCTAATGAGTCTTACTGAAAAGAGCAAATTAAAAATTGAAGCCAAATATGCAAGAGGGTAAACGTGATATTAGCAAACAGCATAAAGTTCTTCATCATATATCTTCAAAAGTCCCCTTTTTGCTAGAGGAGGATGATTTACATTGGTGGTGTAATATGATTTGGAGTGAATGGCCTTCCAGCTGGATGCTTTATCTCCTTTCTTTAAATCCTGTAACAATCTGCTGTCAGGATCACTCTGTCCTTTATTCAAGTTACCTGTTCCTCTCCTGTCCCTTTCGCATCCTCAGACCTCAATCAAATTAAATGCATGTTGAAGGCGAAGCTCACATCCTCATTTTGGTTTTGCATTTGGTGATTCACACAAGACCTCATAAAAGATCTCACAAGAGAAGGTGACTGTGAGTTGGGTGCTGAAATACTAAGAGAGGTCGCCAGTCGCCAAGAGGAAAACCCATCACAGAGCAAAGGGAAGGGGTGAGACACAGGCCATGGTCTGGAGAAAGGGTGTGCAGCAGAGAACACCTTGGGAGACAAGACTGAAAATGTAGACAAGAGCCTGATCACAGCTTTCTTATCCTAAGGGCAATGCCAAACCACTGTCAGGTTTTAGGCAGGAGATAAACATTTGGTCACTGACTTAACTTCAAAAAGGGCAGAAAAGGGCGAGAGAAGTAGATGACTACATTCTCTAGTCTGGATGATCAAGAAAATGAATCTATTTCATCCATGAAATGAGATGAAGAGCTGAGCTGATTTGGTTAAAAAACAAAAAAAAAATCAATGATTTGAGGATTTACTTAATGGCTGAATGGAGAGGAATGGGGAGGTACAGACAGGGAGAGCCAACAGTGTTGATTTAAACACGTGACGGTTTGAGATTTCTTTCACCTGCTAGATGTGTCACCATAAGGAAGCTGTTTTAACTCCCTCGTTTCCTCATTTATAAAACGGGGATAATAATAAACTTGTTGTGAGAATTATATAATACATGAAAAGTGCTTAGAAAAGTGCCAAGCATCCATAAAAGCCAAAAGCATTAATACTTAGAGCAGCAGCAGTGTGTGGATCTGCCTGTGGGCAGGAAGACACACTCGTTTCGTTTCCAGGGGACTCTTTTCCTTGCCTGGCCTCTTCGTTGATCTCTTTTTCCTTGGCCTTCTTGAAATGGGACACAAGCTCCTGCTCTTCCTGTTTCTCTCCATTCTCTCTGCCCTGGTCCCTTCCTATTCCCATTCTCCAAATGTTGTTGAGTCCTCTGTTATACTTTTGGAGGTTGGGCTTTAAGCAATTTTTGAATCCTTACAATGGTCTGAAATTATTATGGGTTAAGCTGTGTACTGCAAAAAAAAAAAAAAAAAAAAAGTATGTCGAAGTCCAAACCACCTCAGCATGTGACATTATCAAAAATAGAGTTATTGCAGATGTAATTAGTTAAGAGAAGGTCACACCAGACTATGGTGGGCCCTTAATCAGTATGACTGATATCTTTAGAAGAAAGGGACGGAGACACATAGAGAGCAAAACACATGTGACAACTGAGGCAGAGACTGCAGTAATGCAGCTGCAAGTCAAAGGATGACCAGGCCTGACAGCCACTACAAGAAAGAGGCCAGGAAGGAGCTTTCCTTACAGATTTCAGAGGGACCATGGCCCTGCCAACACCTTGATTTTGGACTGCTAGACTCAGAACCATGAAACAATATATCCCTGTTGTTTTAAGCCACCCAGTTTGTGTCACTTTGTTACAGAAGCCCTAAGAAATTAACATATAAATATTTATAAGAATGTGCTTTTTTCTAAAAAGAGAGTTTTAAGCTTTCATCAGATTCTCAAAAGGACTTGAAACCCAGGAAACCTTCAGCAACAACTGTTCTTTGCATTCTCCCCTGATGATCCCATTTACTCCTGTGACTTTAACTGAACCTGGGTATCTTTGTTTCTCAGATATGTACAATAATCCAGACTTCTCTGGAGTACTAGAAACTTATGTCTACTTGAAATCTCTGCTCACATATTCCCTACTGAGTGGAGGATATACTGAATTATTGTTACTTTCCTCATTTCATTAAATGATACCACAATTAACTTAGCTGTTTAACCCCAATACTGAGAAGGCTTCAATGATCCATAACCCCACCCATCATTAAGAGTTGTTAGCCTGACCTCCAAAATAAATCATGAATGTGTCTACCTCTCTTCCCCCTTTGCTCCCACTACCCTAGGACTGCCACTCTCATATCTTTCATGGAGTGATGCAATTGCCTCCCCAGCTGGCTTCCTAGCTTCCTCTTTTCTTTTCCTCTTATTCATTGTTTCAGTGAAGTGCCAGGACAGAGATTAACATGAAGTTAAGCACTGAGTGTTCCCCTGTTGGGTAAAGGAGTGAAAAAGGATTTTGGAGAAAGAGGAGTTGGGTTGTGAAATGTAGGGTGACCAACTCATCCTATTTTGCCCAGGACAATAGACTGAATGTTTTCCCCCTAACATAAGGAACCAGGCAAGGATGACTTCAGTTGTCTCTCCTATGCACCATCATAATAAAAATGCTAGACAGTGCAATAAGGCAAGAAAAAGAAAGGAAAATAATATAGAATGAAAAGTCATAAATAAAACTATCTCTATTCAAATAAAACATAGTTGTCTGCTAGAACTAATAAATGAGTTTAGTAGGTCACAGGATATAAGGTCAATTCACACACACACACACACACACACACACACACACAAATGTACAATAGCAATGAACAATTGGAAATTGAAAAATTTTTAAAGTACCATTTAAAACAGCACAAAAAATATTTAGGTATAAATATAGAGAAATACATACAAGATCTGTATGTTAAAAACTGAAGAGAAATTTTAAAAGATCTAAGGAAATTGAGAAAAATACTGTTTTCATACATTGGAAATCGCAATAATATTAAGATGTCAGTTCTCCCCAAATCTATCCATAGATTCAACACAATCCCAATCTGAATTCCAGCAAAGATACTTTTTAATTAAAAAAGATGATTCAAAAAGTGATATAGAAAACAAAGGAACTTAAATATCCAAAACAAATTTGAAAAAAAATAAGGTTGGAAAATTCACACTATCTGATTTCAAGATTTATTACAAAGATACAATAATCAATATAGTGTGGTATCAATAAGTATAGGCACATACCTCATATGGTTAACTGAGTTTTGTCAAAGGTGCAAAAGCAATTCAGTGGTAAAAGGATAGTCTTTTAAAGAAATGATGCTAGCACAAATGGACATCTATATATTAAAAAAAATAAATAAATAACTTTGATCCCTACCTCATCCATATACAAAAATTAACTCAAAGTGAATTAAAAACCCAAATGTAAAGCCGGAAACTATAAAACTTCTAGAAAAAACATAGGATGAAATTGATGTGACCTTAAGTTATGCAAAAATTTCTTAAATATAAAACCAAAAGCATAATCCATAATAGAATGAAAATTGACAAACTGGACTTTATAAAAATAAAAATGTCTCCACTTTGAAAGATACTGTAAAGAAAATGAAAAGATAAGCCAGAAATAGGTGACATCATCCAGTTGCAGAGGCTTTGGGATACACCTCATCTTTCAGGCCAAAAACATGCATTCCCTAAGCAGTTTCACAAATGACTGGGGCCTGATCATTTCTGTTCAATGAATAATTCCTCTAAAGTGGCAGGAATTCCCCACTGACTATGCCAAGTTGTTTTCAAAGCTGCAACACAGTCTGAGGCTCCTAATACCCATCTTTCTTTCCTTGTACTCCTGCTCCTGTTCCCTCTCCCTTTATCTTTCATACATGCAATATTTAAAAAATTTTTTTTGGCATTTCTAATTCCAGAGGACCCAAACTGGCACAGTAAGTAAAGCCTCAGTCATTTAGAGCACTGTAATCCATGACAAGAATCTGCAGACTTATCCTCTAAAGAGAAAGTGTTCTGAAATACTTTAAATCATACCCATCAGCATTTCAGTTATATACAGTACATTTCACAAGTTAAGTGCTATGTAAAAAGTAACTTTTTTAAAGCAGATTTGATATCATAGATCATGGTGAACCCTTAAAGGAAGATAATAGTAGCAATCAGCTACTTTAAAAATCTGGAAAGTGCTGCTATTTTGCAAGTTTGGGTTATCCACTTATCATTTCGTAATATAAAAGTAAAAAGTTTCATAAATGCAAAAGAAGAGGAAATCCAGTTACCATACTAGAAAAGTACAATTTCCTGCTAACATTCTTAGCTTTTCTCTTCCAGAACAATATCTTGGTATTTACAATTCACATAATAGCATTATATTTTTTAAAACCAAGGGGGGCAGCTGTAACTTCAATAAAAGATTTAAAATACATCAGCACTTTTCTTCCTTAAATGTGTAATGCAACTGCTGTTCATTCAATGTAAGCACTTTAATTCATTTTTAGAAAAGAAATTTTAACAACTTTCAAGGAACTAATATATTGTTTGAACACTGAATGAAATAGATTAAATGCAGCAAGTTTGGGAGAGTGAACATTGCATTAAGTCAAGTGAAATTTGACAGAGCATGTTTTCAGTCACTATGAACAATTTAAATTGCTTCTAAGCAGAAAAAAATGCTTAAAATTAAGATGAGAAAATTGTTTTCAATATGCAATCATTTAATACCAATTATGACAAAAGGCTGGCTTAGCAACAACTGAAAGAAACCACAAGCTTAATTTTAACCTTCCACAAATATCTTTTTAGAAGAGGGGTGGTAAGAACATTAAAGAATAAAAACCATGTATCTGCAGAAAAGAGAAACATGAAGAAATGTAGGAGGAAAAGAATTCCGACTCTATAAAAATGGATGAACAAAGCAATAAATATTTGTGTAAAAATGTGTTCTTTGGTGATCCAAGTGAGAGCAAGTTTCATTAGAATGATGGCAAAGGCAGATATGCTGGAGGGATGAGGAGTGAGGGTGATTGTGTGGAGAGGGTAAATGTATGAGACTCTCAGAGGCCCCTTGGAAGTGAAGAGAAGAGACTGAGTTGGAAAGGAGCTGGGTAGGACTCAGAGCAGGAGTTTTGTTTTAGGACCATGAATGCTTAAGCATGTCCGTTGCTAGAGGCAAGGATACACATGCAAAGGTTACATGACAGTTAGCATGGTTCAGTCCTTAATGTGTACCCGTTACGTGGTGCACATGAGGCATGACAAATGAAAACGTGGTCTAATCTATCCCAGAGATACTGTAACTTTCAAGCAAGAGGAAGGGGTGGGATTTAGAGAAGAGTCAGCACCGTGAGGCAGCTAGTTTTCCAGCTAAAGGCTCAGCCTCGGGGAGGAGGCTGGGGGAGTCACAGGGCTCCTGAGATACAGAGGACGGGGGGTTAGAGAGTGTGGGCATGGGGCCCTGTTTTGTCAGGATGGGAGGGGATTCAAAGTATCTGTGGACAGTGAGGGGACAGGAAGCAGGTAGGGCAGGGGCTAGAAGGGTTCCTTTCGCCTTTCTGTCCCCCATTCCTCCAAGTTACTACTCCAAACTATCACCTCCGTCCTCACCCCCTCACTTTTAGCAGATATCTTCCTCATCTAGTTTATTAATAACATCGTAGTAATCACTTCTTCCCTTACTTAGATGTTTGCACAAGGCTTCTAAAACTTGCACCACTTCCATACCCTCCTAAACAACCTCTTACATTGCTTCCAAAGTCACCTATCTGAACTGCAAGTTGCATTCCTTCACTCCCTTGATAACTTTAAGAAGTCGACACTATTTTAAAAATTCAATCTCCAACAGACACATAGCCCTCTTCAGTGCCCCTAGTCACCACTTGGTGCTCATAAAGAATCAGAGTTAACTAGTGCAACACATCATCTGAGTCTAAGTGTACTAGTAGTGAGTAATACAGGGGAACAAAATTTACCACCCCAAAATGTGTCTCTTTGACATGAGGATTAATATAGGCAGAAGACTCAGAAAGTTTTTCGTATTACTTTCCCTTTAACTACCTAAAATAATTTAGATAAAGGGTCTGGGCCTGGAATAGAGCTGTCACCTGAGATATCTGCAAAGAATATCTCAGGCTGGGGGGTGGGGGGGAACTCAGCAAGGCCTAGAGATCAGAATCCCCTCCGTGTCCCATTGTCTCTTCCTGGCCCAGCAAACATCTGTTTACCAAATATTTGCTTTTTCATCTCCATGTGAATTGCCTTCATCTCCTTGAAAGTCCCAAACCAGGACTCTCAACATCCTCTTTTGTCTTTAGCTGAAGAAGGTATCTATGGTGAGGGTTTCAGCCATTTTGGGGAGTTACTCAGGTTTCCTCAGTCTCTCCCATGCATACATGTTATTGAACTTTTGTTTATTTTTTCCTGTTAATCTGTCTCATGTCAATGTAATTCTTAGACCAGCCAGAAGAACTTAGAAGGGTAGAGGAAATTTTCTTTCTCTCCAACAGTAATGTATATAACTAACAGAAGATTTTGAGAGGAACAGGAAAAAGAATTTACATTGACACTACGTGGAAAACATAAGGAAAAGACAGACCCAAATGATAAATTTTAACATACCGTTCTCTGAAAATCATGGGCTAATCACCACCTTATCACCCCTGAATACTTTTTATTGTTGGAAAAATGCAGCACTCTACAAAGCAGATGTTTTAGCCAAAATTAATATTCTGACAAAGAAGCTCACTAAGTTGCTATTTTATTCAAGCATGCTACTTGGTGGGGGAGGAGATCTCATTCTCAGGCTTATCAATCATCCAACAGAAAAGGCCACTTCCTAGTTATAACTTGTCCTTCCAGCTTTAAAACATAATAATAATTAACAGAAGTCTCAATTTAATAGAGTTGGGAGACCAGAGGGTAAGCTCCCACACCCAGTGATAACAGCAGACCCCAACAGGAAGAAGAAAGACTTCTCTTCTCTCCCGGCAAGGACACAGCTAATAAAAAAAAAACATGGATTCTTTGTTTATTACAGCCCTCCCAACTTCCTTTTCCCCTCTATAAAGGAGTTCTCCTTCCCTTGTCATGGGGAGATTACATGTGGCTCTCCATGACTGCAGACCCTGAGCTGTAATTCTCTGCTTACCCGTTTTAAATCTATCTTTGCTTGAGAAATATGTGGTAGTCTATTTGCTTTAGGGCACTATTTTGGTGGCCTGTATGAAGACCAGAGAAGACCCCCAATGGCTCCAGGCTATTGAGTAAAAAGGTACAATACCCACAGTGGAGTCCACTGGGCTCACTGCTTTTCTCACCTGGGTTTTGAGCTTTCTCCTGGATCTGAGCTCATGCTCTCTTTGTGTTTAAAGCTCTCCAGGCTTTAATCAGGATCTAATTTAAGGTTCCGTGCCTTATGGTTCAGGCTTCATTCTGTATGGAAATACTTATTTGGCACTTTGGTCTGATTTTTAGATCAGACTGTTTCAGCCAAGACTGGTTGAGAAGCTGTCAGCTCATTTCTTCAGAAACAGGGGCTGGTTCACTGAAACTGTGTCAGTTCAGCCTTTGGTCCATTCCTTTGAAATAGGGGCTGCTCTCTGGAAACTGGCTGAAGAGCCTTTGTCTGGAGCCTCCAGGACAAAGCCTGTTTCCTTAGAACTGGCTGATATTAGCTTGCAGGCTGTTTGAGTTGCAAGCTTTTTGAATTGAGTTGTTTAAGCTGCAAGCTATTTGAGCTATTGGAAATTTATTCTTCACTCTAGTGAAAAACCTCTGAGAAATAGGATCCCAGTTATTTAAGTACTGCTGAGCATCCCTTGTACCCTTCCACAGGGACTCCATGATTTTATGTTTAAAAACCATGTTCCTCCCTCATGTGCATTTCTAACTAAATGGACCAACCTGAAAAGGGGCAATTTAGAATATCAATGACCATTACAGGGAAATTTTGAAATTCCCACATTATTTAAGAAAATTATCTTAAAACTGAATTGGACTACAATAGCTCAAAATTTTTCATAACTGAATAATATGCCTACTTTGGTTTTTTGAGGTTTCCAAACATTATCAGGAGCCAAGAATTGCTTCCCTGCAAAATCAGATTTGAAGACTAACTGCAGCAAACAAATTATTAAAGAAAGATGAAAGGGCTCCCAAAGCCTCAGGCTCTTATTCCTTGGCTTCTTTCTCTCAGACTCCTTCTCTGGCACCATTTTTTCTCTCTCCCTCCACCCCTCCTGGCCAGATTTGCCCTCCGGCACCATCTTCCTCCTTCCCCTCTGTACCACCTACAACTCCACCTACACCTCCTATGTACTCTCAGTTCCCCCATAAAAATACTCTCGCTGAACTTCCCTTTTTCTCTGAAACTTGTCCCACTTCCTTTTCCTCTGAACTTGTCAAAATGTGTCCCTTTAAAAGTAAGCCTTCTGAGGATCCAGAAGCTAAACCCTCAATTTCTTATATTCCCTGAACTAAAGCTGAACTTTAAGTCACAGACAAAAATTTCCCAAAGTAACCAAAGATCCTCACAGATTTGCTGAGGAATTTAATACAGTTATTCAAACTCATCAACCTGGTTTATATCAGCTAGTTCATCTGTTTGTCAGTGAAGGCCAAGCTCAACCTGGAATGAAAACTGCTAATTGGGAAAATTCTGAAAGGTCTCTAGAATTACAATTGGGAGATCAGCCCTCTAACTTATTATATGATCAGGCTCAGGCAATTGCTAGGCAACTTCATCAGCAATTCCTAAGGCTATTCCGAATCCTGTTGAATGGACAAAATGCAGGCTTGCACACAAAAATCCGGTGAATCTGTTCATGACTATTACAACTGACTTCATATTAGTTTTAAGGAAAATTCTGATCTTCCTTCAGATGATGATTCCAGCTGAGGAGTTTTTAACTCTTTTTTATTAATCAGTTGAACTGGGACTTTTCCCTTCAGACCAGGATGGAATGGGAAACTACATTCACTCTAGATTTAGTTAATCTGGCAAACCAGCTCTTTCGCACTCTAGAAGAGTCACCTCCAAGGAAGACCACCAAACTTCTTTATCTTCAACTCCAGCAAATGAAGGCTCCTTAACAAAACCCAAATCCTCCTAGTTTCTGCTATTATTGCAAAGAGCCATGAAATTGAAAAGGAGATTGTCGCAAAGATAAGCACTTCAGGCACCTTCATCCCTCTAACCAGCCTTTCCAACATCCTTCCAGTCCTCAATGATGGGGCTCTGAGGAACTACAGGAGCTGTTCCCAATCCTCCCTTGAAATCATCCTGGAGAAACATTTCTTCAGTTTGGGGATGACTGTCTTCCAGTCCTAACTGACAATGTAGCCACTGCTCAACCCCACTATAATAAAGCAGGTCCTGCCTCAGAGTACTAAAACAGTTCAAATAGTGGAGATCTCTAATGAATCTCAAGAGATTCCTGTCTCTGAACTTATTCCCTTTTGTTTAGGCTTTTTGAGATATATAACCTTTACTCCTTAGTTCCTCCACCCTATCCATTTATTAGCAAAACTTCTTTTAAAAGTATCATGCCAGAATTTCTTTCTCTCAAAAGGGAGAAACAATTGTAGAATTTGACATCAAAGTAAGCAAAGAGGTGAAAAAATGATCCCTTGACATCTTTTATTTGTTCTGTATCTGACTGTACTAAAGCAAACTCAGGAAACACTGATCATCTATTCCTATTGAATTCACTAGCACCTTCCTTATGGGCAAAATCTCTAACTGATATTGGCAAAATTCACAGCACACCTCCCATCCAGATTTAAGTAGATCCCTCAAAACCTATTCTCAGAATTAATGAACAGCCTATAAGTAAAGAAGTCCTTCAAGACATAAAGCCCATAATAGAAGACTGAGCTCAAGACCTCATTATCCCTTGTACTATCCCTTGTATTATCCCTATTTTACTGGTGAGAAAACCTAAGAGCTGAGGGTGGAGCTTTGTTGAGGACCTCCAAGCAATAAACAGCCTTGTTAACCCTGAATACCCTATTGCTCATAACTCTCCTACTTTACTAACATCCATTCCCATCAGAAGTAAATTCTTTATGGCAATTGATTTATGCAGTGCATTCTTTAGTGTTCCAGTTGATGAAGCTAGCCTTTTTGCCTTCACTTGGGAAGAAAAACAATTCACTGGGACAGTAATGCCTCAGGGTTTACTGAGAGTTCTTATTTCTTATAAATCCTGAAGACTGATCTGGATGATATAAAGTTGCCTAGAGGGTCTATTTTGTGGCAACAGACCACAAATAGATGATTTGCTTCTCTGCTCTCTTTCCCAAGCCTCCTCACAGGAAGACAGCATTCACTCTATAAAGCTTTTAGCCTTAAAGGGACATAAGATTCCAAACCCAGTTTCAATATTTACATTATCTGATATCAGAACAAAGGCTACACCTAGATCTAGATAGACTTTGTGGCTTCCCAAAACCCAAAACTAAAGCACCAACTGAGAGTTTTTCTTGGGCTAGTTGGTTATTGCCAAAACTAGATTTCAAATTTCTCTCTTATGGCCAAACCTCTCATTTTTATTGTTTTACTAAACAATTAACAGCCTTAATTTTATAGAAGGAACTAGACAACTTAGCAGTCAAGGCCTTAAAGGAGAGTTTGATGAACCCACCTGCCCTTGGGCATCCCAATTATCAGCTTCTCTTTTTTCCATTTTGTATATGAAAAAGAAGGGAATGCCCTTGAAGTACTCACCCAAAAACACAGGGACAACTATCAACCCATAGGATATTATAGGTAGCAACTGGACGCTGTCACACGAGGATACATCCTTTCCATAGAACCATTACAACCACTGCCCTTTTGATTAATGCCACTGAGAAAATCCTCATGGTATCCCTTTTAATCATTTTTGTACCACATGCAGTTGAAGTTCTCATGAATTCTCACCTCATTCAACATTTCTCAGTCAGCTACCTCACCTCCCAAGTGAGGTCCTATTGTTAACTGCTCCTCACATAACTCTTCCATTGTAATAACCTTAAGTTTGCTGCTCTTCTCCCCTCCAGCCCTGACAAACTCTCTCACTACTGCTTAACACTGAAGGATCACCTCTTGTGTCCTCATCATGATCTACAGGAAATTCCTCTGGGTAGTGCTGACTTTTCATGCTTCACTGATGGTTCTTATTTAAAAGGTGACAATGGCAAATATTATGCTGGGTATGCTACTGCAGCTCCTTTTGATGTTGTTAAGGCAGCATCTTGACCTATGGCTATTCAGCCCAACGGGCTGAATTATACACTCTTACATAAGCTTGCACCTTAGCAAGGACCAAACTGCCAATATTTATATTGAGAGTAGATTTTCTTTCAGAGTAGTTCATGATTTTGGAATGTTGTGGAAGCAACATGGCTTCCTTATTTCCAGCAGAAATAAAATTAAGAATGATCCTTATGTTCAGGAATTACCTGCCACTTTAAGATTCTGCAGCATTCTAAACTTGACTCTCTTGAAGCTAAGGGAAATCACTTTGATGATATTTCCACAAAGAGTGCTGCCCTTAAAGGGATCAACAGCCACCAAAACTCAAAAGGGATGTTCACCCAAATGATAACTTAAAAGCTGTCTAGAGAAGCCCAACAATTGGTCTCTGTAAAGGAAAAACAAGATTGTAAGAGAAGCTCTGATTAAGAACCAAATAACAAGCCAGTCCAACTGGAAACTTTAAATTCCCACTCCTCACCACTGTACATGCATGAAACCATTGGTCTACTGATAAAATGATATCATTCATGAATCAATATTGGTGGGGAAACATTAACAAGGCTGCAAATGTGCTTACTTCACTTGTCCCATTTGTCCAAGGTATTACCCAGGGAAGCCTGTTTGTAGTGCTCCCAGGATTTTCAACTGCCTAATGGGCCAGGTATGACAAATGGATTTCATACAACGTTCTCCATCACATGGCTATAATTATTTTTTAGTTATGGTCTGTATGTTTTCACACTAGACTGAAACCTTCCCTGCTGGCAGGCTACTGCTTTTCCATGGCTAAAGTCCTTTTGGAAAATACTTTATCCCTATGTAGGGAACTCCTCTTGAGCTCCACAGTGATCAAGGAACATATTTTACTGGCCAGATACTTTAACAAGTCTGTGCTGTTTGGCTGGTTTCGCAATACTTTCACTGTGCTTACCACCCTCAATACTCTGGTTTAGTTAAACACACTAATGACATTATTAGGATTCAATCAGCACAATTTGTAAAGGCCCTACAAACAACTTGAACAAAAGCATTCTCACTGATCCTTTTATTTATTATTATTTTTTAATGACAAAGATGCTCTAAATTAATACTTTGAAAAAATTTTCTGTTTTTAGTTCAACACAGTATATACATTTGAAAATAGTAGAAAATATATGTGACAGATATTATATATTCAGTCCAAAGATAATGCCTTTTTGCCTGTTTGTTATTCCAAATCCATTTTAATAGTACTTTGAAAGACTCCTTCTGGACCTGGTGACTGCCAGGTCAGAAGTCACGGTGCTAGGCTAACTCAATCTCAAAGATTTCTGTGGAACATGATAGATCCTCTGTAAAAACAAAAATAAAACAAAATAAAGGAAAAGATACTTCCATGGTGTAATAAGTTTGGGAAATAATGCACATTAACCTTCGTCTTGGAATTCACAAAGCAAAATAAGCTATTGAAATTTCCAAAAAGTTCTAAAATAATAATGGCTATTTACTTTTGTTTATCCTAGACTCTAGGTCTTAGAGATTTCAAATCTTATTTGACTACAAAATCTTTTCTTCCCACCACACCTGTTAGCATTCCTAAAACTAATGCTCTGAGGAATATACACTCTAAGAAATACTGTCAGCCAAAAGAGAACAAAGACTCTGCCTGTTTATCCCTTTATTTCCACTGGGGAGTACAAGTCCAGGCACACAGTAATTTTAAAAAGAAGTAATTCGTTACTTAAAAGAGAAATATCTTACATATACAGAAAAGTATAAAGAATGTTATGGCAAATAGCTATATACTCACTCCCACATTTAGTAAGTATTAATATTGTACAGTATTTGTTTCAAATCCTTTCTTTTTTAAACAAGTAAGTTATTACAGATACCATCCAAGTCTTATCTCTAACTCCATATTCATCTCCAAAGTAACCACTATCCTGAAGTTGATCTATAATCAACTCAATCCATGCATGCACGTTTTAGATTTTTACTATACATGTATGCGTTAAAAGTAATACAAAATATGTTTTGTATGTTTAAAAAATGTACCTGGACTCTTATAACTGAGCTATAATAAGATGATCAAGTCATTAAAAGTCAGTCAAAAGACTGGATTTTTAAACAAAGAAGATATAGGGATGGTAAATAAGTATATAAAAAGATGCACAACATCATTAGTCAGTATGGAAACAAATAATAACAACAATACATACCACTATACACTTACTAGAATGGCAAAAACTAAAAAGGCTGAGTATGCCATGTGTCAGCAAAGATGAAGAGCAACTGAAACTCTCGTACACTGCTGATGAAAAGTGTATAGTCATCTTGGAAAACTGTTTGGCATAAAGTTAATAGGTGTTTACCCAAGAGAAATGAAAACTTGTGTCAACAAAAGAACCTGTCCATGAATGTTTACTTTATTCATAATGGCTCCAAATTGGATACAACCCAAATGCTCATTAACTGGTAAATAAACAAATATTCAATGGAATATTACTCAGTGATAAAAAGAGATTAATTACTGAGAC
This sequence comes from Mesoplodon mirus, assembly GCF_964341445.2. Classification (NCBI taxonomy): domain Eukaryota; kingdom Metazoa; phylum Chordata; class Mammalia; order Artiodactyla; family Ziphiidae; genus Mesoplodon; species Mesoplodon mirus. The sequence continues at coordinate 5,414,150 of NC_138990.1, read as the reverse complement.
CTGAAACAATACAAATGTATCTCAAAGGCAATACTAAGTGAAAGGAATAGATACAAAAGCCTACATATTATATGATTCCATTTACATAACATTCTGGAAAAAAAAAATAGAAATAATCAGATTAGTGGTTGCCAAGGGTTGGAGTTGGGTGAGGGGATTCACTACACAGAGGCATGAGGAAAACTTTTTGAGTGAAGGAAGTATTCTATATTTTGATTTTGATGATACCATTGGTCTTTTTAAATCTCAGATCCAGCCCTTTTGGAACTCATAAACTCTCAGCTTTTGAGATAGTCACAGGCTTCCCAACATACTTGGCTCTTGCTCTTTTGGTCCACAACTGAGAAAAGGAAAAATACACCAATAGTGCAAAGGTCTAATTGTTTCTATTAAAAAATCATCATGTTTTGGTACAGCAATCTTTTCACAGTGTACTCTCATAATACAAAAAGACCTTAAACATCACAGGTTGCAACCTGGAGATTCTATTAGAAAAGACACCTCCAGAAGAACTCTCTTCAACCTCCCTGGAGAGGCCCATATCAAACACTGCTAACCAACCTTTGTGCTGTCAAACTCCAAGGAATAGACTCTTGGATTCATGTGATGTACCTAAAAAAGCACTGAGCCCCACCTGGACCAGCACAACATCTGGTAACTTGAAAGTAAAGATTTCCCAGAATTAAAGCAGATGACATCCGATAAGGCAGTTTTCCCAAGATAAATGAACAAGGTATGTCGGAAATTTAGTGCCAAACCTTTGCTGATGACATAACACTTCAAATGATCTCCAGTGTCTATGATCTTGTTAACATATGGACTTCAGATTAAAAGTACCTGAGAGTTCTGCATGCTACTCCTCATTGTTACTTGCATGTGACCTCAGTAGGTTCCCAATCTGTGAGCTTTCCCTCCAACGTGAGACACTACACACAGTAAAGGTCCTTCCTGACATGGAGGGACAAAAAGCCACTGAAACTAGAAAACCTGACTCTTGATCAGTGATGTTTTCAAAGATCCTTATCAAAAAGGGGAAGTATAAAAAAATAATAAACAGAAATCTCAATTTTAAAAATTTGGGAGACCAGAGGATTGAGCTCTCATATTCTGTGATGACAACTGTGCCCAATAGGAAGAAGAAGAGACTCCTCTTCTTTCCCGACAAGGATTTAGCCAATGAAAAGCCATGGATGCTTTGTTTACTACAGCCCTCCTAACTTTTATTTTCCCCTCTATAAAAGTGTTCTCCTACCATTGCCATGCAGAACTTGCACATGGCTTGCTTGGTTGCAGACCCCAATTTGCATTTCTCTTCTGATCCTAAATAAATCCGTTTTCACTGGAGAAATATCTGGCAGTCTATTTGTTTCAGGTCAACAAGCTTCTACTAAGCTACACCATAAACTGTACTTTATGTGCAATTAATAGTGTACTTCTCATGAAACTTTATATTACCCAGCATCTTTGGTCATGTTAATCACACCCCACTCCCTCCCCAATTGATCATCTCATTCTTACTCTTCAAAACTCTTCACAGGGGTCAAGTCCCCTTAAATTGTTTCCCTGACACTTCTGCTGCTTAGAATTGAGACTTCTGAGGCATTTTTGGTATTTTTTAAAATAAGTCTTAAAAATCATCCTTTCCCCACTATCCAAAATGTGCTACAACTTACATTTTAATTTTTTTAGCATTTTCAAAGAAGATATTTCTCAAACTCTAATCTAGTGTCTTAATTTTTTATAGATAATGATGTCTTTTTAATATCCACCTTAACTTATTCTTTTTTTTTCTCATTTTATTCCTTAAGTACGCAGAAAAATAGTTGGTTGCAATCCTTCTTAGAATAATCCACTTCACGTTTTATTACATGGATTAAAGTCAAACTGTAAATTCCAATGAATTTGCCTCCAGCACTTAACCTCAAGATTTGCTTTGTCCCTGAATCATCAGAAAGAAGTTGGTCACTGATGCAGAGACAATTAACCACTCCAAATAAGATCTATATGTTTTATTTTATTATATCTCTATATAATTGCTTTATTTTTATTTTGCTCAAAAAATAACCATGGTACAAAACATAATAAATTGTGATTGTGTAACTGTCATTCTGGTCAGAACAAAACAAAATCAGCTGGTGTTTTTCTTCATCTGATAGATTTTTCTCCTAGCAGTTCAGTACATGTTAAAAAATAAACATACTTTTCTAGGACTAAAAAAAATGGCAATTTATGAATATAGTTTATGTAAAGACTGATTAGCCACGAAATGATAAAAAGAAGAAATATATTGAAAAAAATAGGTGTGTAAAAGAAAAAATTCCCATATCTAGAAACATGATTAAGATTGTAATTTGTGGGCTTCCCTGGTGGTGCAGTTGTTGAGAGTCCGCCTGCCGATGCAGGGGACACGGGTTCGTGACCGGTCCGGGAGGATCCCACATGCTGCGGAGCGGCTGGGCCTGTGAGCCATGGCCGCTGAGCCTGTGCGTCCGGAGCCTGTGCTCCACAACGGGAGAGGCAACAGCAGTGAGAGGCCCGCGTACCACAATAAAAAATAAAAAAAAAAAAAAAAAGATTGCAATTTGTAACCCCCTTTTGGAGAGAAATAAGCATTTCTATGATAATTTTAAAAATACCTTTCTGATGAAATATAATGGATTTAAAATTTGGTTTGAGAAACCAGTGGCTCAGCTACCATATGGTTAGTTGCCCTTTAGTCATCAGTCTAACAGTATTTATCCAGACTTTCTTTTTATATTTGTATCATTGTAACAGCTATTATCTAATCATTTTCCTCACTTATAAAATATCCCTACCAAGAATGGCTCTTTGAATTAGCCTACTAGAACATTTTCTCTTGCATACAAACTATAATAAAACTTAGACACAGGCTTATAATCAATTTATCTGATGTTTTCTCTAGCCAGACTAACTAAATTCTAAGGGACTGTGTCATAGTTTAAGACATATTTTTTAGAATTGCAAAAATAGAGCACAAATGAAAAATTACATAAAATCAACTATGTGTGAGGGAGAAAATTCAAGGGAGATTTAAATCTTTGAAAACAATGATAACAATATATAATGCAAGAATTTCCATGAAAATAGTGTAAGCAAACACCAACTAATAACACTATTGCCAATAAGGCATGCATTTTTATCATTACATTATATGCAATATTAAATTTATACTGAACTTGCTTTCATATAGCTTTTAACTTTTTAAAATGTTTCATAGCCATTACCACATTTCATTTCATTTAGTTGGTTTTACCACATAATTTTGCTTTTCTTGTTCTTGCACATTAAAAACAGAAAGAGAAAAGATAATTCATTCAAAAGTAATTTAAAACGCATTTTCTGTCACCAGAAATGACAAGTCATAAACAGTAACACATGAAAAGTCTGGTAACCAAGACTTTTTACCAAACAAGTGATCTTCCAAGTCTGTCTTTCCTGTCACCATTTGAGTCTCCTTGCTTCATTCCATATCCCCAACTACTCCTATAATGACAGTCTTTGTTATTTTCTTCAGAGACAACTTCTAGTCTAGTAAAGACCCATAATCCAGCTGCATAACTGGAGCAGCGTGGACCAGAAGCAGCTCAGTCACTAAGAACAGTCGATGTTACTCAGCCCACGAATGAGTCACCAGGGCTCCAAGAAAACTCACAAAACAGCAAATGTAAAATTTTGTATAATGGACTAAAACTACCCAATTGTCTGACATTATCATTTAACAACATCACCATTTTCCTGAAGTAATTAATTCCTATGGCCCTATTTCATACATAAAGGAAGAAATATTCTTTGTGAGAATATGACTAGTGTTATAATAAGTTATCTTTAAGACGTTATCCCATTGTACCTGGAAAGAAAAGTTCCTTAGGGAATCTGTGACATAGTTCCCAACTACTTACTATAATCCCTGCTGCTGAAGGTGATCATTTAGAACAGAACTTGTTCCAATAATTATTATCATTTCCTATAAAAGATACTCGATCTAATTCATCATCAATGATAAGAATAATAAAAACTAGTATTTGTTGAGCACCTTTTTGGTGGTAGGCACAAATCCAGCCCTTCACATAGAGTATCTCATTATAATCTATTAATAAATATAACAACTCAGAGATAAAAATTTAAGTCTGAGCCTTCGGGGGTGTTCTCTCTGATAGCATGCCTTCAGTGCTTCAGCCCTTACTACTGCATTTCATTTCCTTCTCTCTCTGCTCCTGTTCTTCCGTGGCAATCTTCCCCTCTTGGCCTGGCTAAGTTCCAAGCTGCAGAAGGCACTAGTGTACACCAGAACCACAGGGATCTGCAATGAAGTTCTCCCCTTGGTGCTTATCAATGAGCCCCCAGAACATCCTTACACATCACAAAGTTCATGGCACTGCTGTATCTGGTGGGTTACTTGGTCTGAGTGACAGATTTGTCATGATTCTTCTGGTTGTTTCAGGGAATGATACAGGTGAAATAAATGGTAATATGAATGGGAATCACAAGTTCTACATGCCTTATATCTTTGCTGCTGGCACTAATCTATGAAATTCCTCCTGGGATGCAGTATTAGTTCTGATTTATCTTGTCCAGGGAGGAGGGGTCAGAGGCTTCTTATTCTTTCCTATTTTACTGGCTTTTATTTCTACAGGTCAGAGAATTAATTTGAAGGTTCCACCCCAAATCAAAGTATCCATCCAAATGTTGTATACAAGAACCAAAGAAATTACCACAGAATGGGACTGTGAATCCCTGGATGAACTGTGAGACAATAAAAGCATGTATGATGCTTCTGAATGCCTAGGAGTATCACTCCCCTACCTAACACACCAGTGGAGTTCTCTCTTCTATATCATTTCATAATCTCAGCCTGAAGGTTTGTTTTATAGGCCCATTTCTAGTACCAAGTATCTTAGTCTGAGTTCTTACAAAGTGGATTCTTAAGAAAGGACTTGTGTTGATAATTTATTTTGGGAAGCAATCCCCGCAAAGGAAAAGGAAATACTTATGGAAAAAGAAACAGAGCAAAAGGGAAAAATAAACCCAATGGTATATTTTCAAGCTGATTCCCACTGTAGGGATTTGGAACTTGATAATGCTGGGCACCTTTGCAGAAGCATGTAAAATGCACTTCATCAATGTCTGCCCAGGGCAGAGAAAAAGAGGCATTTATCTACTGGCTCCAGTGCCTCCATCTGTAAGAAGATCAATGACCTGAAACTCAAGGTTTATACATGACTCAGTGTCTAGATGGTATCTCCCAAGAAATCTGAAAATCTGTGACAGAAACGTGCCCTGGGGCAGAAAGGAAGAGAAAGTAGATGCAGCTGAGCCAGATGCTGTTACATTACATCTGTGGGAAGCTGGTCACCACAAGGGCTAAAGAATATGAAGAGGGACACAAGAGATTCCTAGTTCAATCTTTCATCTTGTTTAAAAACACTTCAGGGCTCCCCTTGTGGCGCAGTGGTTGAGAGTTCGCCTGCCGATGCAGGGGACACGGGTTCATGACCCGGTCCGGGAAGATCCCACATGCCACGGAGCAGCTGGGCCCGTGAGCCATGGCCGCTGAGCCTGCACGTCTAGAGCCTGTGCTCCGCAACGGGAGATGCCACAACAGTGAGAGGCCTGCATACCGCAAATAATAATAATAATAATAATAATAATAATAATAATAATAATAATAATAATAATAAAATAAAAACATAAAAACACTTCATCCTCTAAAACAAATTAAAGTGTAGAGAAACCATTCTCAAACTCTTTCCAGCTTTTCTAAAGAACCTTTAATTAGCAAATAGACGCACTATTACCTTTTGTTTTGCTTTTTTTTAAAGCTACATATTGTATCATTACTTTTATTTATTTCTTTAATTGAAGTATAGTTTGGTGTACAATATATATATTTTTTAAATTTTATTTATTTTTGGCTGCATTGGGTCTTCGTTGCTGCGCATGGGCTTTCTCTAGTTGTGGCAAGTGGGGCTACTCTTTGTTGACGTGCGTGGGCTTCTCATTGAGGTGGCTTCTCTTATTGTGGAGCACGGGCTCTAGGCATGTAGGCTTAAGTAGTTGCAGCACACGGGCTCAGTAGTTGCAGCACTTGGGCTCAGTAGTTCTGGCTCGGTGAGCTCTAAAGCGCAGGCTCAGTAGTTGTGGTGCACAGGCTTAGTTGCTCCATGGCATGTGGGATCATCCCGGACCAGGGCTCAAACCCGTGTCCCCTGCATTGGCAGGTGAATTCCTAACCACTGAGCCACCAGGGATGTCCTTCACTATTACTTTTGCTTGCATTACAAAAAGCACAAATCTGGATGTCAGGCATTGATGGATTAAAATATGTTTACAGCTTCCCTGATATATTCATCTAGAAGTAACAACTGAATATTTTTCAAGATTCCAAGGACCAGCTCTATTAAACCCATCCCCAGAACCCCCTTATATCATTTCTAAATGATCTGAGCCTTTCAGACCAGACGCAAACAGTCAATGTTCAGCATCACATTGTAACCAGATAATAGTTAGCTATCATCTGCTAAGTCTGGCAAACAAGCTTGCATCCAATTGCAATTTGGTTTCAGCAGGCAACTTATCAGAAAATGGGCAGATTACTCAACACTCCCTCTCCTTCTTCTGATTAAACTTCAGCATGCTCCTGCTGGACTCCCAGCAACAAACACACCTTCATAGAACTGGAGTCCCTGCCTCCTTGCCATCCATCTTGGCTGTCGCTTTTTTCTGCAGGTGAAAGTGATCTGTTTTGGGCACCTGCTGGCTGGCTCCTCTAAACTCCCCAAGACACCAGTCAGTCCTCTGTAAGAGAGAAGCTGCTGTCATGACTATTCGAGCTGACTCATTTTGGCATTTCCTTTATTTTTCAATATTGAAGCCGTACTGTGGAGATTCTGACAAATAGAGGTAATACCGATTGCAAATGAAAACCAACGAGGGAGTCAGTTTTCACCCAGAGAGGGAATCAGAACTGTATCTGAGTTGAGAGACACATATCTGTGCCAACTACAAATTGGCATTTGCTGTCTACCTCTACAAGGATGAAATCAATCATGAGCCACTGCAGCTGCTGACTTTCAACACCCCCTGAAAGGAGTTCAGGGCTGAGATCAGGAACGTGGCATCATTCTGTGCTCTGGGAAAAACTGGCAGAACAGATCTTCAGACAGATATTTTCAGAAGATTTTATGAGCCTAATTCTTGCATCTCCTCGTATCTAGAAAAGCACTAAAATCATTAACAGTACATCTGCTCCTGTGACGAGTAGCAAGCCTCTGCCAACATGTGTGCTTGACTGCACATCCCCCCTTCACTAAAATCATATGTAACACTGACCTTGCCCCCAGACTGCTCTTTGGAGCAGTTTCTCAGAGCTTCCTGAAATGCTGTCTCCGAGGCTATAGTCCTCACTTTGCCCCAAATAAAACTTAACTCACAGCTCTAATATTGTGCATTTTTTTCAGTTGACATCTGAATACAATGGACAATTGACTGGAGTTTAGAAAAGAGGTCAGAGCTGAACTTATATGATTCAGGGTAGTGAATGGAAATGGCTTTGGTTGATTCAACAAGCTCCAAAAGAGAAGGGGGCATTTTGTCCTTAGTGTTCAGCATAAGTAAGGCACAGAGTGAGCCCCGAAAGCATGTGCCCTGAAAGCACGGCCACCTTTTCTTTCATAATTCAACATTCAAGTTTCTCGGAAATTCTTAAAATTTTCTGACTTTCCAAACTACTTTAAAATCTCTTGTTATAAAAATACATTTTCTTTCCAAATTTGGATTCCAATCACCATACAAGTTCTCTCTTGCATTTTACTTGACAAAGTAATGGCATTCAGCAAAATTTGAAATGCTGACACATAAGTTTAACCCACATATGGATTAAAGTTTAATCCACATATGAATGCGAAATTCCGCAGAAAACAGTCCTGTGAAACATCTGGAAAACTGTATCAGTCCTTTGGCCTTTCAGATCATGTGACTATTTCTCCTTTAATAGTTGCACATCCCTGAAATCATCCCTGCTAAGAAAAACTGGCATTATCATATCATTCCATAGAGTAAGTTATTACCATGACTACTGACCAACATCTGTGTCTAAGATGTTGCTTTCTTTATGACAGATGAAAAAAAATATGTTTTCATAATGATCACTAACATAACCCTGTGGAAAAATAAATTAAATACAGTTTATAAAATGAAAAGAATATGCTAATGTGACATTAAGACTGCAAATTTGAGGCTCCTTTCAGTTTAATGATGCTAAACAATTTTAAGAAAAAAATTTCAAGCTACAGTAGTAGTTTTCTCGCTCTCTCGTTTTCTAAGCCTCATTATTTGTCCAAAGACATACCAGCCCAACTAATACCTCCAAGTCCTTGTTATGTACAGTAAAACAGTGGGGACTTTACATTTCTGCATCATTGTTCATAGGATGTACAAAATGAGATTCTTCCATGGTATCTTCCACGCAACTTATTTCTACATGCTTTTCTGGACAAGAAGACAGGAAAGCTTTTGGAGGGAAAAAACTCAAACTGTACCATGAAGGTCCCTTTTTTTAATTAGTTCAACAGCTATACTTTTTTTTTTTTGATTTTTTGTTGAAGATAGTTGATTTACAGTGTTGTGTTAATTTCTACTGTACAGCAAAGTGACTCAGACATATATATTTTTTCATATTCTCTTCCAATATGGTTTATCACAAGGTATTGAATATAGTTCCCTGTGCTATACAGTAGGACCTGTTGTTTATCCATCCTATATATACTAGTTTGCTAATCCCAAACTCCCAATCCAAGAAGATGCCTTTTCAATCTGCTTTGTGGAGGCCAAGCCTATGGATGGTCAATACTGCAGGAAGCCTGACCAGAGGCAAGACTAAAACACCTAGACACACATTTAGATACACATGTATACAGCATTTAGATATACATGCACATATATACGAAAAGGGGAAATAAGGGCTGGCAGGGTTTGAAATAAGATCTGAGATTACACATAAATTTTACCTGAAAGCTGAGACCCAAACAATGGTTTAATTCTGCCTAGATAAGTGTTCTTTTTTTTTTTTTTTTTTTTTGCGTTACGCGGGCCTCTCACTGTTGTGGCCTCTCCCGTTGTGGAGCACAGGCTCCGGACGCGCAGGTTCAGCGGCCATGGCTCACGGGCCCAGCCGCTCCGTGGCATGTGGGATCTTCCCGGATCGGGGCGCAAACCCGTGTCCCCTGCATCGGCAGGCGGACTTGCAACCACTGCGCCACCAGGGAAGCCCTAGATAAGTGTTCTTTACTTCCTCTAATTTCAAATGGTTAGATTGCAAATATGGGCTGTGGCTCACCAAAGGGAACAAGAAAAGAGAATGAAAATGGACTTTATAACTGACATTCATCCACTTTTCTTCAAGAATACATCATATGTCCTGTTTTTAATGCTGTCATTCTAACTTTCCCCTCAACACCTTAGAAGATTCAGAGTGTTAGCTCAAGTTCTTGTGCCCAATGCACAGTGAGGCCAAACAAACTGAAACAGAGAAAGGTTTATATCAAGGCTATGCAAGGAGATGGGTGGCTTATGCCCTAAGAAACCCCAGAGCTCCCCGAAGGGTTTCAGCAAAGCACTTTGAAAAGCCAGGTGAGCGGGCTTCCCTGGTGGCACAGTGGTTGAGAGTCCGCCTGCCGATGCAGGGGGACACGGTTCGTGCCCTGGTCCGGGAGGATCCCACGTGCTGCGGAGTGGCTGGGCCCGTGAGCCAAGGCCGCTGAGCCTGTGCGTCCAGAGCCTGTGTTCTGCAGTGGGAGAGGTCACAAAAGTGAGAGGCCTGCGTACCGCAAAAAAAAAAAAAAAAAAAAAAAAAAAAAAGAATGTGCCTTCCAATGCAGAGGACACGGGTTCGAGCCCTGGTCCAGGAAGATACCGCATGCTTGGAGCAACTAAGCCTGTGTGCCACAACTATTGATCCTGGCTCTAGTGCCTGCGAGCCATAACTACTGAGCCCACGAGCCACAACTACTGAAGCCCGCTTGCCTAGAGCCTATGTTCCACAACAAGAGAAGCCACTGCAATGAGAATCACGTGCAGCGCAACAAAGAGTAGCCCCCGCTCACCACAACTAAAGAAAGGCCGCACACAGCAAGGAAGACTCAAGGCAGCCAAAAATTAATTAATTAATTTATAAAAATACTATTATCTGGCTACTTCAGAGAGGGACTAAAGCAGAGGATACGGGGGAAGGCCTTATGGTCCTGCTCGGTTACAAGAGGCTCATTGAGGACCCCAGTCCTGTTTTTCATGTTTTCTGGGAGTGAAAACGAATGACACCACTGTCCTGAGAAGAATGTGCTTTATGAAGAAATCCTCAAAGTGTTATTCAAAATCCCCGTCTTCCAGGAATTCATTTCAGTGTTTTCAAATGTATTCTCAGTTTTAGGTATTCAAGTGTCTGTCTCCTCCTTTCAATTAATGAGACCAAGTTCTTCTGAGTCCCCTTTGAAGTCTCAGCTTGGTCACATCATAATTTCTTGATGCCTCACATTAACTTGCTATTCTTCCAAGCACAGCTTTATTGTCATTAAAAAGTTTGCCTTCTTATATAAATTACTTGATTTTTACTAGAACCTATATCACTCCAGTGTTTCATCTCCTATTCTGCATCTTGTGTTAAAAAGATTTTAAATTTTCCCAAAAAAACCCTGCTTTAATCTGATTAAAAAGGGGGAAAAAAGTCCTGTTATACAATATAGCTTAGTCCTGACAGGTTTTTTTTTTTTTTTTTTTTTTTTTTTTTGTAATGCAAGTGCCTGATTTAAGCTTTGATTGCGGAGCCATCCATTTCAAAAAGGCATCCACTTGATCTCAAATAAGCACGTGGCCAGCCATGGACTAGATGAAGAATCAGACCACCTCCCCCTACTGAGGCTCCTGTGTTTTAAAGATCTTGGTTGATTTCAATAACTGGCCCTTTGAGCCACTTGGTTTTGTTTCTCTTCCCATGCTTTAACTTCCCATTCAAATGTTTTAAATTCACCAATAAAGAGTCAGCCCTCAAAACCCTAGGTTCCCACCCTTGACCCCAATAAAAGCAGAACCCCAGGCCCCTGAGCTCTCTCTGATAAATGGAATATTGTCTGCCATATCAGTAAACAAAGGATGTCACAGTCATCAGCAATTGCAGCCACAGCTGAGGGTGAGCTGATCAGCCCTAAACAACTCAGGAAGGAAAAGAATACCTGCCATCTAGCAGCCATCAGACTGCAGCCACTCCCCATGGCGAGCTCTAAGGAGACTCAGGATGTGAAAACACAGGATAGTGGCTCCAGCTAGCTGAGGTGTATATCAAAGGTATGATTTCAGTGAGCCCAGACTCTTGCATTGTCCCATACATAAAAAAGAGCTAAATTCCTTAACTTGAGATTTCTAGTTTTCTTTAATTAACAGTAACCTTTTGTTCCTACTACCTGCCCTTTGTTACAAAACTCCTATATATGCTGGCTCCCCTACCTTGCCTCCTTGGAGCAGTTTTCTCAGGGATACCTGAGATGCAGCAGCCTCCCGGGCTTGAAGTCCTAAAAGTTCCTGCAGAATAAAACTTAACTCTCAACAACTAGGTTGTGAATATGTTTTTTTATTCAACACTCTCTCGACCTCAACCTCGCTATGTGGCTTCAGGTGTGCTGTGTAATTTCCAGGTCCTGTAAGTAATAAGCCTTTTAGTTTTTCAGTTTCCTGATGATTATTGCTGAAGGGCATCTTGCAATCATAGTAAAAACCACAAGGGCCAGTCCAAGCACAACATTGGTTACTGACAGACTGACATTGGCACAAACTATGCTACTAAAAAGTTTTGATATATTTGTAACACTGAGTTTTTAAAAGTCCAGGAACCACCAAGACACTAACAGTTGTGTTCTTGTCATGAAGCTCAGAATAATGATAAAAGCATTAGAGTAGGATTCTGATGACCAGGGGTTGGTACCATCTTTCTTTGAACCTGATTCCTGATCTGGAACCATAAGAGCTGGACTAGACCAATGGATCAAAATCCCTTGGAAGTCTAATTAAAACACAGATCACTGGGCCCCACCCCAGAATGTCTGATTCCACAGGTCTGGGGTGGGGTGCAGAATATACATTACTAACAAATTCCCAGGTGATGCTGATACTTCAGGTCTTGGGACCACACTGTGAGATCCTCCAGATTAGTTAATGACGAAGATCTTTCTCTCAGGGAATATCTATATATAAATATATAAAAATATATAAATATAGGTAAATAGATATCTCTCTGAAAAAGGGTATATTAGTAACAGTGAGAGGGGATGCAGGAATGCTTCCTGTAAATCTGGTATAAGTATAAAGAAGAATAAATGATAATGGTGTTTCATTTAATGAAGTTCGCACCAGAAAACAAAGCAATCCTCTAAAGCATCTCATGATAAACCATTAATTGTTACAAATAAGGAAATTGTTTCCCTTATTTTTTCCTTATGTTTACAAACAAGGAAAGTAGAACGTATTTAATTCAAACTTTTAAAATGTTTAACTCCTCATCACAAATTCTTTTTGTAAATCAAATTAACAGAAATTTGTAAATCAAATTTATAAATTTAAATAGGCAAATGCAAGAGAAATAGAGGCAACTTTTGTTAGATTAAACCACTCTTTATTCTAACAAAGGTTAAGCTTCCAATATAAGCAAGAGAAACAAGACCAGTATTACCTCCTTTTAGGTGACCGCTGGCCTGGCAGACCTGGGCTTTTGCTGACCTCCCCACTTTCCATCCCATCCTATCCATCCTCCACCTGAGTTTACACTAGATGACTACCTAGTTGCTTCCTCATTCCAGTCCTTCACAAATTTTGCAGAACAAAAATTAAAAGCCCCATTCATAGCCTTCTGGCATTAATAGCTTGTACTGATAATGTTTTATACATTTGATACATTGTTTATATTTTGAAAGGTACCTTTTAAAGTCACAAAGTAATAACCTGAATGAGAATTGCGGCAACAAAGCTGGAAATAGAAGTGGAAGACGGCCCCTCCTTTGAGACTCTGCAAATCACATTGAAAGTGATCAGCTAAACATGCATAACTAGACTGTGAGCCTCACAGGCACATCTATCTCCACTCCAGCACCTCCAGGAGAGCTAACACAGTATTCCAGGCCAAGGTGGGAATGCTTAATACATACTGGGTGGGTTGCCCGTTTCTGGCATATGTGGGGAAAAATCTTGCATTTGCATTTCTAGTAATCACACTGTAACCATTTCTCATTACCTAACTATATGCCTTTTTAGTTATGCATTTAGTTATGCATTAGTTATGCATTAGTTATGCATTAGTATATATCACTTCCCATTAGTATATGCATTAGGTAATGCATTAGTATATGCATTTAGTTATGCATTAGTATATGCATTTTAGTTATACATTACCTAACTAAATGCTGCTGTATGCATTTTTCTTCCTAACCTGATTCTCTTACTTGGCTGGAAACTCTGCGCCTGCCAAAGGCTACCCACCACGTGTTTGGCAGGTCCATCTGTTCCTTCCCAGTGGGATCCATATCTGCCTGTTGGATGCTGCTGTCCCTCGTAGTTTTTTAAGGAAATCTAACACACTTGAAGTCAGGAGTTAGTTTTCACTGCATGTGTGTGTTTTTTTGTTTGTTTGTTTTTGTTTTTGTTTTGCAGGGAAAGGAGAACATTTGTTTTTCTATACGTTTATCGTCAACCTGGGTAAAGTTTAAAATAATTTTAAATAGCTGTTGAAGGGATTATAATGTCAAAAGCTTTCTTAGGTTCCAGAAATATCTTATAATTAATTTTCTTCCTATTTTGCAAGGTCTGCCTCTGTCCTTACTGGCTAAGGAAGGCCCCTGTAAGGGCATTGGGGATCATAAACACAAAAAATATAAATGCATTAAAGGGTAGATGAGCATCCTTGTCTCTTGGGATCTGGTGCTGTGAAACCTGTATCCCTAAATATACATTCTCATGACAAAGACTTTTTAGGGCCCAGAGAAACCTTTTCCATATCTACGGTCCAATGTCCTCAAAAACAAAAGGCAACTGCCCATATGCTAAGAATTCTCATGTGTTGTTAGAAACAGATATTTCTCCTGGGAACAGGAGGCTTGAAGAGAAGCATTTATTTCACTAATAAGACAAATTAATTAACGTACCCCTCCCTAAGATAGAATCAATACAATAGATTCTCATACAGAGACATATTTTTTCATAGTAGTGTTAAGTGACTATTTTTTGTGTCTCTTCCTGTTTCGAACTGTGGTTCTGAGTCACACACAAAACATCACAATATTCATACAAGTTGCACATGGGGGCAGATCTATATAATACTAAGCAATTTATATTACTCCTAAATTTATATAAATGTAGGTTCTAATTATAGTAAGTGTCAATCATGATACACTTTATTTCAGCAACCAGAAAGCCACTGAATAGCAAAAGTGCTAATAATTTCTTTCCATAAACAAATTTAATGAGATTTAATTTATTTTTTTTAAATTAACTAAAATGTTCAGCTTTATTATTTTACAATTGATTTAAAATTTTAATATTCATTATTATATATTTATTGTGCCCTTTAATTTTAGAAGTTAATTTTGAATATATTAAAGTAATTTTTAAATCATTTATGTAAAATATTTTATACTTTTTAAATTATTCCATTTTAATTTTTGAAAAACACTGAATTTTTTGTACTTTGATTACTATTACATTTTTCAATCATTTTGGTCACTCAACAGAACATAAATTATGTGAAAATCTTCACTATAATTACATAATTTGTGACTGTGCTGAAATGAAGGCAAGAAAACTACATTTTATGTAAAAATACATCATAGTTTGTGCATATGACTTTGTTTTATTACTTATGCAGCCCATCGACTGAACAGCAATATTTAAAATTAGTTGACCTTGAAATTTTGCTGACTTTCTGTCCTACAAATAGTCTGGCATTGCCTATATTTGTCACTATTATCATTATGAAGTCTGTTTGTCATGACAGGAGGAGAGAACATATTTTAACAGACAGTTTTTTAGCCTGATTCAAAACTTTAATATTTAGACATATGGTAGGTAAGTCTCCAGTGTACTCCTCTTTTGGGCTCACAAATACTAAGGTTGAGCTTATCCTGTTCCATTTAGGAAATCAAATCAGACACATAGGACTTCCCTGGTGGCGCAGTGATTGAGAGTCTGCCTGCCGATGCAGGGGACACGGGTTCGTGCCCTGGTCCGTGAAGATCCCACATGCCACGGAGGGGCTGGGCCCGTGAGCCATGGCCACTGAGTCTGTGCGTCCGGAGCCTGTGCTTCACAACGGGAGAGGCCACAACAGTGAGAGGCCCGCGTACCGCAAAAAAAAAAAAAAAAAAAAAAAAAAAAATCAGCCATATAGGATCCATGTTCACACATTCATAACAGTCAACTGAAGAGGGAGGCTGAAGTCAGATAGTGAAGCCAGTGATATGTATTGGAAACGATAACATATTTTGGTTTTGAACAAGATAGACTTATCCTATCCATTATGACTTGGTGCAATATACACACTCTTATTCATAAGATATAATCCTATTTAAATTTTCACTTTGAGGTCAATATCAAGCATTCTAATCTTTCAGATGTCCAAGGCCATGTTGAAATAAAATCCCTATGTCTGCTTTCCCATTTATCTTTCTCTGAAGTCTTATTTCCTCTGTCCTCCAAACTTTCACTTTTATTCTTTCCCTTCTCTCTTGCATGTTTTATCTCCTTCATGTGTCTAGGTGGGGGGATACTAGAGAGAGTTGGAAAAAGAAATGAAAACAAAAATGAAGACTAGGGAATTTTTCTGCGATGATACAGTTTGATAACGTATTGTAATTTCTGCACTAGAGTTTAGATTAGCCAAACTGTGAAGAAGGCTAAGATTTACTTTAAGAGACCTCCCCTTCATCAGGATGTTAAAGATTCTCTAGACTTTCTGCATATCTTGTGAACAAAGGCGCTATCTACCACTTTGTTTCAAACTATATTGTTAAAGATGTTTGTAGGGCAGAAAGCCCTGGAAAGTAGAGAGGGCAGACAGCAGTTTACTTATTATTCAGTAAAAATAATATGCCCCTTGGAAACAAAGGAGAGGCATGCTTACCATCCAATATAAAAGATTCAGATTCCTTTAGCTCAGGGATCCCCAGCAGAGATGCAATCCCACTGTATGCACAGCCGCACATGTGCCCCTCTGTTTCAACCCCATGGGTTTGGAGGGGCAGGGGAACCTAAATGAACATGAAGGTCATGCTGCTTTCTGTGCTGTGAATAGTAAAGGACTTTGTCTCTAACCTCAGTCCAGTGTCTTCTACTAGCATCTCTGAAACTGCAGCAAGCTAACTTATTAGCTTACCAGTAGCTCAATATTGTACATGCTGTACAGTTCTCTGCTTTTTCCTTCATCACTTCCTATTTCAATATCACCATCAAAGATACTCCAGATACTCCAGTTAGGCACATTTTCTCCAGATTGTCACCACACTAAACACACATACCACCCAAAAGTCTCTCTCTGCTGCACAAAATATTTATCCAGCTTAGCACATATAAGATATTCTATTGATTTCTGTCAAGTAAAAAAATAAGTGTAGTAGTGGACAGGAACTATCATGCACTAATTCACATTATGTAATAAATGACTAACAAGGTCATGAGGCATTGTGCAGCATAGGTATTGGGTTAGCCAAAATATTCATTCCCGTTTTTCCATAAGATATTATGGAAAAACCCGAATGAACTTTTTGGCTAACCCAATATTATAAGAATAAATACATGCATATAAAATTTTGTCATTGATCAGTTACTTGGATTTCATAAATATGTCATTTGTTGAATACTCACAATCCACACTGTCATGGGTATTTTCATCTCTGCTTTACTGATTAGGAAACTGAGGAATGATTAAATAATTTGTATAGTATCACAAAACCACGAAGTGTTCAATCTTGCACAAGAACTGTAACCCTAAGGTCTGAGATCTTTTCACTATTTTCAAACTTCATGAGCTTAATTAAAAAAAAAATAGTAGAGGCAACTCATTGGAATGAATCAGTGCAAAGCAATGGGGCAGATAAAGGAAGAACAAGGAAAAACACATCCGAGCACAAGGGCTTCTTCCCATTGATCACGTCACACTCAGGATAGCTGCCCCTGCCATGATGGACCTGGTGTCATTATAAAGTTCATTGCACTGGGCACTGTCACATTTTATTTTGAAAAATGAACACTATAAATTCGATTTATAAAATTTATAAAATTTTTACTCTACAAGAATTGCTTTATTTCAAGCATTTTATGTCCACATTCTAGTGGTTAAAAGCACAAGTTCTTGAGTCCAAGTATGAATTTGAACCCTCACCCTAAAATTTTCTGTGTGACCGCATGTAAGAGAGCAATGATAGAACCTACCACACTGGTTATTCTAATGATGAAATGAGAGATTAAATGCAAATTTTATTATAGTTGCTGAATCATAGAAAGTAATCCATAAATGTTAGTTACTCTTCTGGATATTATTATATTTCATCATATTTATGAATTTACTTATTTCTTCTTTCCCAGAAGAATTTAAGATGTCAAGAATTCTAAAGAGTCTAAGATGTTACCTGCCACAGCTTCATGGGGGCAACAATTCCATAGGGCTGGGCATAATAGATGCTTATATCCACAGATGTTTTGTTACAGGAGAGGAACTCTGAACCTAGGAAACCTCAATCTTTTATGGATAGCAAACAAATAAGTCCTCTTTTCCAAGGAAGACATTTTCCATTTTTTATTACACTGGACAGTCTCTCAGCACTGAAAGGAGATATTACTGAAGTAGGAGGTAGATGGGCCCTTGAGCTGCACAGCTGGAGTCTGTCAAATGGAATAAAATGGAGCTTTGTTTTCCCTAGACATTTCAGGGAAAAAGTTAACGGCAGGAGCTGAGCTCTGTTGGAGTAAAGAGATAAGACAACCACATCTGTCACTCTTGAGGTCAAGGAAGCCTCCCCAACTGCACATGCACAGGAAGGCACCTCAGTGGTCATAAAAGGGAGGGGGTGCCACCCCATAATAGGTGGTATCAACCTCCCGTAGGCCTCTGCACTGGAATCCATCTTGGCTAAAAAATGCACACGCATTTTGGGAGGGCCCTGAGACAGGTCAGATGTGAGAAGAGACGCGAGATGATTTGCCAGAGGAAAACAAAGACCCGGAAGACCCGCCCCATGTAAGTGATTTAAATCACCTCTCTGGTGCGCTCCTCATTCAGGACACCCGCACCCTTCTTTGGGTGTGTATTTCTGCCTTGCTTCCATCTTAAATAAATAAACTGCTTCTCTGTGTGCTCTCCCACATGCTGTGCCATGCTTCTAACACTAAACTTTGTGCTTGTTTTTACAGCTTCTGTCTCTTTGAAAAATTCTTGTTTTCAAACAGGGAAAAGAGCCAGAGAGGCTTTGCTTCTAACCTCTAGCTGCTGGTGGAATAGCAGCTAGGATTCCTGCTTTTCACCCAGGCTACCCGGGTTCAATTCCTGGGCAGGGAACTAAGACCCTGCTTCAAGCCACCATTCACTGCTGTCTCCCTGAGATCACTACCTCTACCTTTTTTTTTTTTTTTTTAGTAAATGTATTTATTTATTTATTTTATTTTTGGCTGCGTTGAGTTTTCGTTGCTGCACACGCGCTTTCTCTAGTTGCAGAGAGTGGGGGCTCTTTGTTGCGGTGCACAGATTTATCATTATGGTGGCTTCTCTTGTTGTGGAGTACGGGATCTAGGCTCATGGGTTTCAGTAGTTGTGGCGCACGGGCTTAGTTGCTCCGCGGCATGTGGGATCTTCCCAGATCAGGGCACGAACCCGTGTCCCCTGCATCGGCAGGCGGATTCTCAACCACTGCGCCACCAGGGAAGCCCTACCTCTACCCTCTAAGGATGCAAGCAAACCTGCCCTTTGTCCCAGAGGGAGACACTATCTCTATTTCCAAGGCCATTGACTATACAAACATCCTTGAAAAGATAATCCAGTACAAAGGGCCCTCAGTCCTTCTGCTCCCAAGATGCACAGAAATGTAAGAGACTCATGAAAAACTGTCTCTCAAGACAAGGGCTGTAAGAGTAGAGAACATGCCAGTCACCTACAAGGCTATACTCCTGGAGTTGAGAAATAACAGGTCTGATTAAAACAAAAAATATATATATTTTTAAAGCATTGGGGATTTTATTGATGACAAGCAATAATAACAATGAACAAAGGAAAGAGTTGGCATGGTTGCTTGTTTCAAGATGCAAAGCTCTGTGATCTCATTCATCCAATGGCTTTCAATACCATCTAGGTCCAAATGGCTTTCAAACTACATAACTAGCTACTAACATCCTCCTACATTCAAGACTATTTTTTATCTTATCTAATGAAAAACATCTCCATTTCGTTATTTAACAAGCACCATAAAATTAACTTATCCAAGATAGAATGCATGGTACTTCCACTCCCAAACTTCTTTCTCTCTTCTTCTTATTATTTTTTTCCAATTTGATTGGATTACAGTTGATTTACAATGTTGTGGTAGTTTCAGGTGACAGCAAAGTGATTCAGGTATACATATATACATGTATATATATATATATATATATATATATATATATATATATATATATTCACTCTTTTTCAGATTCTTTTCTCATGTAGGTTATAACAGAATATTGAAAAAATGTTTTTGTTAAATGAAAGAATTATAGCAGTTGGCATAAATTTACATCCACCACTGCATTGTATAAAAGTGTTACATTATTTAATTTTATTTAAGTCTGGTTCCTAAGAAATTTAATGGTGAGTTCAGGAGACCACTCTTCCTCTCTCTTTAGAGTTACAAATAATAGAGGTGCCTTTATCACACCTGAGGAAGGAAGGGATTCTGGTATATAGTCAAGGATGATCACAGCTCATTGTCCAAATTACACAAGATCCCTTGCTTCACGTGGGCCAGAATCTTTCCAAATGCTAGAATCTGAAGTCCTTCAGAGCATCTGGAGGGCACGTCCCCTGTGGTCCTGCCAGGGCATGGCCATGAGTTTGGTCTTTGTAGTGAGCACAGTCCTCCATCTGTCTCCCAGTCTTAGAGAATCATCCCACTTCTTTCTGCTTCCTCTTCTCATACTTTTCTCCTTTTGTTTCCCCCACAAGCATGATTCCTTCAAGGAGTATATGTTTTCATAAAACACAAATCCTATATAACTAAGCAATCATACCACCCTGAAGCAACCACTCACAGAGGCCTAGTTACTTCTTGAGGGGAGAAGATGCAGGTAGAATGAAACAAATACTAATATATCAAAACATTATCCTGACTCATTATTATTGTTGACATAATGCTATAGGTAAGTTTTTTTTTTTTAATTTTACAAACCTTTGGGTGATAAAAGGAGAGGTAAAAAGGACCATTTGAGGAATATTTAGAAGAGTAATGGGCAAAAGAACCTGGATATAAATTGGGGGCTTTAGGGACCTCATGAGTTTATTTGCCCCACAACTCAAACTATGACCTCCTATACTGTTAATGTTTCAATATCCAGTGAAACCAACTAACAAGTCTCTGATGCCCTCTACTATGTCTGAGGATTAACTTAAAGGCTGAAGATATTATTTAAATCATTTTTCAGTTCTACCAGTGATAGTTTTGAGCTAATTTTACATCTCTGCCCAGTGGAACACACTTTGTAAACCACGAATCAAAGTCTGATATATGCAGGTTTGAATTAACTCAAAATAAAAGACTCAACTCTTAGAAGATAAAGATATGAAAGGCTTAATCAACCAGCTCCAGCCAATATCCATTCTGTAAGTTTTAAGTGATCTGAAGAATACTTCACAATTCTACTTATAAATAAGCCAGATGAAAATAATTCTTTGGGCTTATCATTCATAGCTTGTTTAAGGTGGTCAATATGTCTTATGATGCATGTTACAGGACTAAGTAATGATTAGGACAAGGGGCATTAAAAGTCATCGTAAGTATGATTAGATCAATGGACTGTTACCTCAGTAAAAACTGGAAGTGTGAGAAGTAATATGAGATTATGATACATACAATTGATGGCTAATGGATAGTTCTATTTACAATTTATCTGATTCCAATAATAATTCTCTGGCCTTACAATCTGATTCTTAAATAATTTCATTGAAAAGTCACAACCCCATTATGCTTCTAACGTAACACCGAAGTTAGCTTCAAAAGATGTTTGAAGGTGATTTATTTAATGAATAATCATTATGCCTCTCTGTTCCGTAATCTATAGTTTCAACTTCCATTTGCATCTACACCCACTCTTGGTGTTTTACCCTTCCCACCATATTCAAATCATTCTCACAAAGGTTTCCAATTACTTTCTTAATGACTACAGAGTTTTAAGTCATTAACTCACTTGTCCTTTCTGTGCCTTTTGATCTTGTAAGCTACTCCCTCTCCCCTGTGTCCTTCCCTTTTATTGTCATCTCTCACACCATTCTACTTGGTAATTTTCCTGGCAGCACTTACAGCATCCAAAACCTAAGTTTCTTTGTCCTGTCAATACTTCACAAATTTATTGTTTCTTTGTCTAGAAAGTATAAAAGCAGCTGCTCTGCCCACTTCTTAGTGTCATTTCTATAGGACCCCCAAGCCCATGAATTAAAATTTGTTTCATCTTCTCCTGTTAATATGTCTTATGGCAATTTTGTTACAAGTCCAGCCACAAAAACTTAAGAGAGGAAGAGGGGGAAATCTCTCCTTCCCCAACAGTGTCCCCAGAATCCACAAGGTTACCCAAGACAGAAACCTGTATTTCCCAGATCCCTCACTTCCCATTTTCACTCACCACCTGCTCTCAATTTTACCATAAAAATGTACATGTTTGTCCTTTTCTTCATTGCCAGTACCATCCCACAGACACAAGTCTCATCATTTTTTGCCTAGACTATTGAAATACACCCCCTGGTGTTTGTTGTGCCTCCTGCTTCCTTCACTTTCCCTGAAGCCCCCGAGGGATGCATCCTTTATTCTGTTGCAGTAAAATCTCTGCTAACATGCAAATCAAATCAGCTCACTTTCCTGCTCAAAATTATTCAAGTAGTCCCATAAGCCACATGATAGAAAGTAAACTTCTTACTCTATGGCTACAGCATCCTTTGTGATTTGACCTTCGTGTTCCTGACAAGCCTCATCTGTTGCCATTCTCCATCTGGCACTTTAAAAATCTGTCAGTCATCTGACACTTTGTGCCTTCTCAAATCTCTTACCTTTTTCCAAAGTTATTCTTCTTTTGAATGACTTTCACATTTAGAGACCTGTAAAATTCCATCCACAAAGTCACGTTTCAAGAGTTATCTCCTCTGTGAACATTTCCCCAACTCGCTCAGGTTCTCCTCCTACTAGAAATGTGCTGTCAACCTTTTCTCTGCTATGTATTTTACACAATGCCTACTTCTTATGAGGATTGAGATTTAACCAGCTGGCACATTTAAAAGGCTGAATAATGCTGAACTCATAAGATTGAAACCCAATAAACGTTAGCTATTATTTTTAACAATTAACATGGCATATCATTTTGTATTATATTTGTCTCACCATTAGACACTAAATTCTGAGAACAAGAACCATATCTTGTCAATTTTGTAATATGGAGGATTTTTTTTTCAGCTGCTTTGTTTCTTTTACATTTAGGTAAACACATGTGGAATGTATACAAAGCAAGATTATAAAATGAGTTTGAGTCTGCAC
The DNA here is from genome assembly GCF_964341445.2 of Mesoplodon mirus. Lineage (NCBI taxonomy): Eukaryota > Metazoa > Chordata > Mammalia > Artiodactyla > Ziphiidae > Mesoplodon > Mesoplodon mirus. The sequence continues at coordinate 5,391,342 of NC_138990.1, read as the reverse complement.
AGACTGAGATGCAAGCAATGTCTGTATTCAAAAGAACACTGATATATGGAAATTTTGACCATTTATGCTATTCTACCCTGATTTCTAAGGTCACTACAGTGTGTGTATGTATGTTTGCCTATATATAAAAATATATATGTATGCATATATAAACATATATGTATATATATAAAGATATATATGTATGCAACATTTCTGCATATATTATATATTATATGTAATATTATAATAATTAAAATACAAATGTAAAATAATAACATAATAATAAATATTGTATCTATCACATCTTGTATGTATGCAGAAATAATGTTACATATATATGTTGCATGAATGCAACCACTCAACCGCTCTTCGGAGCCCATGTACTGAAGAAAGCATCCCCCAACCCTTCCTATAACACCCAAAATACATATTTGCAAAGCTGGGTGCAGTGTGTTTTCTGCAACATTACTGCCAGCCTCTGGTTCTGAGTCTTGTGCAGGCATGTCTCACAAACATCTATAACTGAATATATTCAAACACATTAATGTTGTCATTTCTTATACTGCCACCTAAATTACAATCTTCAAAGTCACCTTCAACATTCTTACTTCTCAAGAAACACTCCCAATCCACACAGAATCTTCTCTGAAATGTCTCTTTAAACATGTGACTCCGCTCTAATTCCATGGCTGCTCTCTTTCGGAGTTTAGGCTTTTCACCACCTTAAGTCTGGCTTCCAACCAGCAGCAACCATTATTTCACCAGTTATTTTTCAAAAAAAACAAAACTGATCAAATTCTTTATTTGCTTAAAACAAAACTGATAGTTGACCATTGCCTAACAGATAAAGTTTCCAAACTCTTTTGTACAGAAATTCTCAAGCTATTTTCTGTAGTGACATGCATAAGAGATGAAACTCACAAGTTTGACACACCCCCTCTTCCTTGTACTCAAGGGGATATTTTTCACACCTGTCTGTGTGAGATTGGCACTAGTAGGGATTGTGGTAGTCAAAATAATAGCCCTTCAAAAACATCACATCCTAAGCCTTGGAACCTATGAATATGTTATCCTACATTATGAAAGGTAACTTGCAGGTGTGGTAAAACTATGGGTCTTGAGTGAGGAAGACTATTCTGGATTACCTAGGTGGACCAAATGTAATTATAATGGTCTTTATAAAAGGAAAGCAGGAGGGTCAGAGTGAGAAGATGTGAAGATAAAAGCAAAGGTGGAAGTGATGTCACTGAATAAAAAAGGGGCCACAAGCCAAGGAGTACAGGTGGAAAGGCAAGGAAACTGATTCTCCCCTAAAGCTTCCAGAAGGAACCAGTCTGCTGACATTTGACTTTAGCACATGAAACTGACTTTGGACTACTCACATCCAGAATTCTAAGATAATTATTTGTGTTGTTTTGAGCCACAGAATTTGTGATATGTTGCAGTAGCAAGGGAACTAAAATGGTATTATTATTCTAATTTTTAAAAATAAACCAAGTGTCATACTTTATCCCTTATGAATAACAAATAATCCACTAAAGCTCATCTTTTACCATTGCTCACCATGTCTCCTGCATTAATTTACTTAGTCAAGGTGCTCCACTGAATTGTACTACCCTTTGACAATGAAGAAAAGACAGTCTCTTCAGTAAGTGGTACTGGGAAAACTGGACAGCTACATGTAAAAGAATGAAATTAGAACATTCTCTAACACCATATACAAAAATAAACTCAAAATGGATTAAAGATCTAAATGTAAGACTGGAAATCATAAAAGCCCTAGAGGAAAATATAGGCAGAATACTCTTTTGACATAAATTGTAACAATATATTTTCTGATCTGTCTCCAAAAGGAAAGGAAATAAAAGCAAAATAAACAAATGGGACCTAATTACGCTTAAAAGCTTTTGCACAGCAAAAGAAACCATTGACAAAATGAAAAGACAACCTATTGAATGGGAGAAAATACTTGCAAAAGCTATGACTGGTAAGGGGTTAATATCCAAATATATAAACAGCTTATACAACTCAACATCAAAAAACCAATCAACCCTACTGAAAAATGGGCAAAAGATCTAAATAGAGTTTTCTTTTTCTTTCCTTTTTTTTTTTTTTTTTTTTTTTTTTTTTTGCGGTATGCAGGCCTCTCACTGTTGTGGCCTCTCCCGTTGTGGAACACAGGCTCCAGACGCACAGGCTCAGCAGCCATGGCTCATGTGCCCAGCCACTCTGCGACATGTGGGATCCTCCCGGACCGGGGCACGAACCGGTGTCCCCTGCATTAGCAGGCGGACTCTCAACCACTGTGCCACTAAGGAAGCCCTAAATAGAGTTTTCTAAAGAGGACATGAAGATGGTCAAGAGGCACATGAGAAGATGCTCAACATTGCTAACCATCAGGGAAATACAAATCAAAACCACAATGAGATATCACCTCACACCTGTAAGAATGGCTATCACCAAAAACACCCAAAAAAACACACAAAAACAAAAACACACAAATAACAAATGTTGGCATGATGTGGAAAAAAGGGAACCCTTATACACTGTTGGTAGGAATGTAAATTGGTGCAGCCACTGTGGAAAACAGTGTGGAGGTTTCTCAAAAAACTAAAAAGAACTGCCATATGACCCAGCAATTCCACTCCTGGCTATATATCGAAAAAAGGATAAAAATACTAATTTGAAAGGAAACACACACACCAATGTTCATTGTAGCATTATTTATAATTGCCAAGATATGGAAGCAGACTAAGTGTCTATCAACAGATGAAAGGATAAAGAAGATGTTGTACATATATACCATGGAGTATTACTCAGCCATAAAAATATGGAATTTTGACATTTGCAGCAACATGGATGGACTGGAGGGCATTATACTAAGTGAAATAAGTCAGACAGAGAAAGACAAACACTGTATGATATCACTTATATGTGGAATCTAAAAGATACAACGAACTAGTGAATATAACAAAAAAAGAAACAGATTCACAGATATAGAGAACAAACTAGTGGTTACCAGTGGGAAGAGGGAAGGGGGGAGAGGCATTATAGGGGTATGGGATTAAGAGGTACAAACTATTATGTATAAAGTAAGCTACAAAGGGCTTCCCTGGTGGTGCAGTGGTTGAGAGTCTGCCTGCCGATGCAGGGGACACAGGCTTGTGACAAGGTCCGGGAAGATCCCACATGCCGCAGAGCGGCTGGGTCCGTGAGCCATGGCTGCTGAGCCTGCGCGTCCAGAGGCTATGCTCTGCAACAGGAGAGGCCACAACAGTGAGAGGCCTGCGTACCGAAAAAAAAAAAAAAAAAAAAAGCTACAAGGATATACTGTACAACATAGGGAATATAGCCAATATTTTATAATAACTATAAATGAATAGTAACTAAAACTTATAACTAAAACTTTATAATAAGTAAAAATTGTTAATCACTATACTGCACACCTGTAACATATAATATTGTACAACTATAACTCAATTAAAAACATAAAGCCCTTTACAAATAAAAAAAAAGAAAAAAGAATCAGCGAATATACTTTCATTTTCTTAAGAAACTGCTAAAATAGTGAGTTGGAAAACAGTTATGAATATCCAAGAAAAAAGCAAGCAAATTATACAGTAATATTTATTTTAAAAATGAAGGCAACATAAGGTGATGCAGTGATTCTTTTGAAGCTGAGATGATTTAGGGCTGTTTCAAGGAAGTCAACTAATTTATTATTGTTTTTGAACTCTGAATTTTTTAGAAAGGAATCAAAATTAAATTTCAAGAAGAGTGAAGAATATAGAGGCAGGAATGAGTACGTAGATAAAAAGGAGATAAGGGCAAAGCAAGCTGAGGAACTGGGTTTGATAGATAATCCAATGTCTTAAAGAAAAAGATGGGTACTTGACGGTGGGAAAGGAGCAAAGCAAAATTCCAAGATAGATAGAGTTCAAGAAGCAGGAATGATCAAATTTATATGGTAACAATGGGTTGCAGAGTTGAAGAATAATGAGAAATTAATACATTTAACAGATAATGGGAGGTGAGCAAAAAGGGGTGAGTTAGAGAGTCGGTGTAAGAAATTGTTGCTGAATAACACGGATGTTAATAAGTATCACAATTAAACCGCTGTAGGATGATATCCCTCTAAGATGTTCTCTACCATTACTGTGTAAGACAGGTGGGTCTTAGCTGGCTCCTTTAGTGTATTCTAAGGCAGTTAAGGAGAGTCTACTATTAGTTTAATTAACTTAACGAATGGCCTTCACTTCATCTCTACTCACTCTTCTGAAGCAAATGTCTGGTCCTCCTATGCCCCCAAAAGAAGAAAAAACATGTCTCTACTTAATTTATCAGGTGTCACAGGTGAAATAAGTTGAATGTTTCAAAGTAGAGTGTGTTTAATTAGTGACCTTACATTTTATATTATTTGTAAAATTGAAAAAAAAATGTTATTTTCTCCAGATGAAAATATGCCAACTGAGTCTCTGGATTTAGGGTCAAAAATAAAACTAACATCCTAATTAAAGTACTTTTTCCCTTTGCTAATTTCAATGAATAAAATTAGAATATTACAATCCACATTTACTTACTGTTCTCCGTTCTCCTTTTATATTTAAATATCATTTCATTTTAACATAGTCATCTGCTTTTCACGTTTGCTAGGTCATACAGAAATACCTGTTGATGTTTGCAAACATTTTCCTACTTCAGCATAGTGGAATGAGACATATTCCTGACAGTAGCAATGGATAACCTACAGAATGTGTGAGGAAACCCCTTCACAGGTGTTGGGGGTGTCCTCTCCTTCACCCCCATTTAAAATCATTTAACTGAGCTCTCCCTTTAGTTCATCATTTGTGTAAGACAATTAAAAAGAGCATGTAAACAATACCATGAAAGTAGCTATTGAAATTTATTTTTTTCTTTAGGATATATTTCCAAACTTAGAAACACCAGGTCATAGTATCTGGTGAGTACTGCAGCTCTTGCCAAACTGAGTACCTGTTTCACAGCTGCTTTCATTGATTCAACAAATACTCACTGAAGTCCAACTGTGTGTCGGGCCCTGCTCTGGACACTTAAGGTAAAGGAAGGAAACCACTGTATGACCAAACGCCAAAAATCCCTGCTGCCTACCCATATTACTTCCGTAGAAGTATCATGCATTGAAATATCATATAGAAAAGTGCACATATCACAAACAGATAACTCGATAAATGTTCATAAACTAAACATGCCAGAAGCTCCCTTAATCCTTTCCAATCACTAACCCTCAAGGGCAACCTGATTTCTAATAGTATAGGTTAGATCTGCCTATTTTTGTACTTTATAGAAATAAAATCATAAATCATGTAAAATCATAATAGGCTTCTTTCAACATTCTGTTTTGTGAGATCCATCCATAGTATTACTGTAGACCTCTGAGTTCATTCTCATCACTACACAAATGTCAACTGTGAACACGACACATTTTACATACAAATTCTGGATACATTTTGAAATTAGAGCCCTCAGAGTTTGAAGACAGAAGAGATGTAGGCAGAGTGGAATGAGACATGAAATAAGAGAAGAGTGGAATATAACTCCAAATATGGTCTGAGAAATTGGAACTGAGATACAAAAAATTGGGGGAAGAGCATGTATGGGGGGAAAAATCAGGAATTTGGTTTTGAATATGTTAAGCTGAGATGTCTAGGAGTCCTCCCAACAGTTATCTAGTAAACAGTTAGATATTTGAATCTGTGGTTCTGGGGAGAGATACAGGTCAAGGATAAAAATATCAGAGTTGCTTGGGGAGCCACTGATCAGATCAATTACCTGGGGAGTGAGCATAACTAGAGAAGCTTGTGTGGTCATGACTGTGCCCTGGAGTACTACAGCCCTTAGGGTGGAGGGGATAAAGCAACTTTAGCTCACAGACATTTAAATGTGTAGGTCTGTGGAATATAAATATTTACCACGTAAAGCCAGCTCAGATTTTGGTTTGGGTTAAGTGTATTTTCCTCAGACTGAGCTACTGTTACGGAGGAGGGGTCAGGAAATGTAGGTGCTGCTGTCAGTCAGCAAGTACACTCTTTGCTAAGTGACATTCCTGTCTACATAAACCCTGATCTAGTCCATTACTTATTTCAATATGTGCAGAAGAAAAACTGAATCTCCACTTTAATCATCAAGCTAAAATACAGTTGCTTAACATTATTAGAATTTTAAAATATATGTTTCTTTCTGAGAGTAGCTGCCATTAAATGTGCAAAGAAAAGCTCAATAAATATTGAATGAATAATTCCATACACTATTCAAGAATATTTAGTGACTATATATATGCATTTCACTGTGATAGATCTGTGAAAGTTAAAAAATCATTCTTACAGTTTAGTTGGGCGAGCGAACGAATTTCACTAAATGTATCCAGATAAGCTTCCTCTTCTGTGTGTGTCTGTGTGTGTGTGTGTCTATGTGTGTGTGTGTGTGTGTGTTTGTATTAGGTGGGGACAGGGATATACATGTTCTTACCTGGGGAAGTGCCCTATCTCTTGGGACTGTAATCACAAAATCCTAAGTAAGGTGGTAAAACCTAGAAAGGCTGAAAGTAGAAACTATGCTTTCCTTTGCTGACCACAGGACAGTTCGTTATCCCTAAGATGTGTCTAGGTTCCATGTCTATCTCTGTTTATAGGTTGCAAAGCACAGGACTTGGCCTATGTGTGTGACTGGGGAAAGTTGAGGATTTTATTTTATTTTTTTAGATCACTTTGTGACTGCCTCAATTTGGGAGACAGTCCCTTTGTTTTCTTACTTGTACTATTTTCCTGTTTTCCCTTAGAGCTGGTTTAAGTCGCTCAGCTTAAAAAGGAAAAAAAGGTGTGTCCATGGTGGGCCGGGGAAGAAATGGAGAGTAGAGGGGTAAGTGAGGAAAGGAAAGTCCTGGGGACAAGCATGGTAGGGGCAGCAATCATCAAATTAAACAAACAAATAAACAGGATATGAGTGAAATTTAGAAGGTAAGAGGGTAAGCTACTCTTCATTCTCAGGATGTTCCTGTAGAGTTTAATAAAAGGAATGTCACAAAATTACAAGCTTGTATGTGATGAATTGTCAAGTATAAAGGAGAAAAATCCACAGAAGTGCTGAGAAGAGAGGGAAAACAAAAATTACATTGGGGAAGTTGAAAAGGAATTTCTGGAAAAGGTGAATCTAAGATGGGCCGTGCAGTCAGACCATCTAGTAGAGATTTCACTTCTGTTAGCTGGACATATCAGCAAAAGGTCTCTGCCTGGGAAAGCGTGGCTAATTATTTCCTGCAACTGGCTGGGTCACAAAGCTCACATGACTAAATCTAATTGACTAGAAAGCTCCATGAGCCTTAGATTCTGTCCCCGGCCTCCTGTTGGCTCAGGGTTTCCAGCCCCTGGCAGCCCAGCAACTTCCCTAAGCTCCCTTTTCTCCCCTTAGCAGACACCAGGGTGCTCAGAGGACCCTAAAACGTCAAGATTGGGGCTTCCCTGGTGGCGCAGTGGTTGAGAGTCCAACTGCTGATGCAGGGGACACAGGTTTGTGCCCCGGTCCAGGAAGATTCCCACATGCCTCGGAGCGGCTGGGCCCATGAGCCATGGCTGCTGAGCCTGCGCATCCAGAGCCTGTGCTCTGCAACGGGAGAGGCCACAACAGTGAGAGGCCCGTGTACTGCAAAAAAAAAAAAAAAAAAAAAAAAAAAGTCAAGATTAATTCCAAAGATTCAAGAGAAAACTCTCGTTGACAGCTAACTTGAAATCAAAAATGACTGATCACAATAGCAGACAATTAGGGGAATTAACTAGAAAAGAGGGAGGGGAGCTGGCAGGAGAAAAGAATCAAGACAAACCCTGTGAAGATCAGAGGAGGAAGAAAACATACCGAAGGTGCGAAAGAGGTGATGTAGGCTGAGTGAGAACAGTCGTGAGGGCAAAGCCAGGTCTGCAAAAACTCAAAACAGCTGCCTGTAGACCACTAATGCCTTCCCTTACTTCCTTGTAAATGGATTTTTATTCTTTTTCCTGCCAGGCCCCAAACTGGTAGGTAGCTGGGCTTCAGCCACTCAACAGCTGTACCCTAGAGGAAAAGTGATTCTTATGTAGAGATTGAACAATTAAGTACGTAGGTGTCCTGCCCATGAAGGAAGACAAGCCGGTGTCACCACACGGCATTTATGAGGGAAGAGAAGAAATTTCTCTTCTGGAAATTTAAGTGAAAAAAGAAAATCTTGAAGCTGAGATTTTTCTTGAAAGGAACACTTATATGTGGAACCTGAAAAAAATGATATGAATGAACTTATTTACAAAACAGAAATAAACTCACAGACAGAAAAAAAATTATGGTTACCAAAGGGGAAAGGGTTGGGGGAGGGATAAGTTAGGAGTTTGAGTTTAAAATATACACACTACTGATAAGGAGAGAGTAAGGGGACAAAGTAGGTGATTAAATAGTTAATCCCACTAGGGTATCTTAAGTAGAGAGAAAAGTATGGGACATTCTTTAAGTTAATGATCGCTTAAGAAAGGAGGCTTGCTTTGCAACAGAAGCACAAGGCATGTTCCCCAGCAATAAAACAGTGATGGAATGAGACTAACATCCAGCCCAGTGAAGTCAGCAAGTTAATGATCCTTGAGAAGGGGCTTTTTCTGCATGTACTAAGAGCAGAGATATAGGGGAAAGGTGACAGTATACTGAAACCTGAGATGATTTACCATATTTCAGTATATGTTCCCAGCTTTTTGCTCATTTTCATAGCACACTGAGTCCCGGTTGGGCCATATAGTGTCAAAAACTCCCTGCCCAACTTGTAGGAGGAGTTAATGATGGAAGACTCAAAGAATGGAGGAGGAAGGTGGTCTTCTCCCGCTCCCCACTCTTCGATTATAAAACTGTAGCCCACTAAGTTCTTGGGGTGGCACTCCCTTGCCTGCCCACTTGTATCTCTCACAAGTGTCCTATACTAATAAGCTCTTTCCTTACCTGTCACTCTACCTCTCGCTGAATTCTTTTTGCGCCAAGACAGAAAAACCTATGCCTTACTAAGTCCCGAAATACATTCTGCGGTTTCACTACTACATATAAAATAGATAACCAACGAGGACCTACTCGACAGCACAGGGAACTATACTCAATATCTTATAATAACATATAACATAAAAGAATCTAAAAAAGAATATAAAACTGAATCATTTTGCTGTACACCTGAAACTAACACACATTGTAAATCAATTATATTTCAATAAAAACTTTTTTTTTTTTTTTTTTTTTTTTTTTTTTCGGTATGCGGGCCTCTCACTGTTGTGGCCTCTCCCGTTGCGGAGCACAGGCTCCGGATGCGCAGGCCCAGCGGCCATGGCTCACGGGCCCAGCCGCTCCGCGGCATATGGGATCCTCCCAGACCGGGGCACGAACCCGTATCCCCTGCATCGGCAGGCGGACTCTCAACCACTGCGCCACCAGGGAGGCCCAATAAAAACTTTTAAAAGATACAGGAAGGCAGGCAACAGTATATTTAGTTAGCTAACCTCTTTCAAAGGTTTCTCCTTAATTTTCATTTTACACATAAAATTAAGCATAGAGAATCATTTTAAACATATCCTAAGAAATTTTAGATATCTGGCAAGCAACTAATGCTGAATACTAACTTGATGTCACCAAACTAGACAATAATCATTATTCACTTCAAGCACGATACATCCATGTACAAATGTGAAATCCCAAAGGAAGTTATTTTCTTTTAAACTAATAGAGGAGTTTTAAAAGGAAACAGGATTTGCTGGCATAGTTCTGATTATTTTTAAATTCCCATTAAAATACTACAGAGTAAACAATAAAGAAGAGAAAGTATTTTACAGCTCTTATTGTACAGTTTAAATTATTTAAATTGGGTCCTCTGGTTCCTCTGGATATCAGATGTTTGGGAATGTATGATTTCAGACTAAATAGTGCCTGTTTTACCTTACCTGTAGCCATTTCAGAATTGTTATTGATTATGTATATGCACAGATACATACACACACATTTTGAAAAATTATAATCAGTTATGCATATATTTGTCCAAGTTTCCTTAAATTTGAATTTTGTGGAAAGCTATTTCCTTTTATTCTTTCTTTGTTCAGCTACAATTCAGATACTTTTAAGCAGCTATCAGATACTTTTTAACCTTCCAAAAGATGAAATATAAAACTCAATTACACTGTATTTAAGAAACCATTAATTAGTGTCACTACATAGGGGCATGTCTTTTACTGCTTTTGGCAAATGTGGTGTAATCTAAGGCTTCTAGGACATTCCTATTATTTTTCTCTTTTTAAAAAGTGTTTTTATAAGTCAGTGTTTGAATAAAAAAGAAAATGTTACTTTTAAATCCTCTTCTTGGAGGTGCCTGAAACTGTATATCACATGCTTTATTATAGGTATATATATGAATAAAAATTTGAATTAAATGTGGGCAAGTATAAGTTGCATGAATTTTATGACATGAAAAGACATTTTCTGAGTTAATAGTAAGTGCAGAAATCTAAAATAGTTCACAATAGACAGTACTGTCTTTCAGTCTGAACTGAGAGAAGGGATTGCTTGGGATTGTTTTACCTCCTTAGACCATTTAGGAAACTAGACCAGATCAGGATCCTTAACCTGGGTTCCAAGAATAAGAGTTCACAGAAAGTCCATAAAACCCTGAAATTGTGTGCAGTGTGTGTGTGTGTGTGTTGTGTTTCTGCATATTTGCTTGTTTGTGTGGGAAGAGTGCTTTAGTTTTCATCAGACCTCAGAGGGATGTGTGTTCCCCACATAAGAGTTTAAAAACTGAGTTAGAAGATCTCCAAGATTCTTTGAAAGCATCCAAGTTTATCAGATCAAGAGTCAAACTGCTCACCAGGCAAATGTGAACTTTGAAGTTCATCACTCAAATGCTCCTCTCTGAGTCACTGTCATCTGGATTGTCCAGAGGGGGAAATTACCAGATGACAGTAAATAGTTCCTGTTTTAGATCCCCATGAACTCTAGAATTAATGTAAATTCCCTCTTTTTCAGTTGGTTTGCAAGAGGCTTGAGTATCTGCAACAAAGCTTTGGTTGGAAAGCTGTTTCACAGGCTGCATGCACAGACATGTTTTACCCCAGCTGGTGCCTAAGCAGGTCTCACATGTGAAAGTCAGGACAATCTGTGTAAATCAGGTTGTGAGCTAATTCCAAGGGGGCATTTTCATTATTTGTAAAGGGCAACTCACAGAACATACTCTTAGCTTTTCATAAAAAAATAAAAAAATAAATAAAAAATAGAAATTGCACCAATGTGACTGGGCTCTTTAACAAATTCCATGTGGTTTTGGCTCAAGTGATTAAAAGAGTTAGAGATTAAGCTAATTCTTCTATCTCCTGGGCTACATAATCAGGAAATGTATTATCTGTGGAATATAAGAACAGCCATCAGTTCGCAATTAAAAAAAACATACGATATCGTTATAAAAATATGATATTGTTTCACTATTTTTGAAATATGAGGAACAAACCAGTGAAAGATAAGATATTCAGGTGGAATTTCAGAACTGTGCTATGATATGTGGATCTGAATTCCTGGATGTGCAGATACACCTGGCAATGATTCTATTCCAATTGATCTGATGATGACTGTGACCTTCTCCTAACTGTCTGAGTGATTCCCTTTCAGTTATACAGTGTGTTTTCCCCCTGACCATTCTGTTCTAAACTTGTCTTAGCATTTCACTGTAGCTTTTAAAAGAATATAAGTTTGGGAAGCCCTTAGTTATCGTGAACATAACCATTACCATGATCCGTGTTTCGGTAGTGCCCAGATGTCATCATGCCAAGAAGAATCACACGGTGCCTTTCTACTTTTATATACTGGCTGTTCATTATTTATTTTAAAAAAATAACAAAAGCTTAATGAGTTGGCAGAATTTTTTAGGCATTCAACTCAGACAAAATAAAACAAATACCTTGTTCTCACCATTAAGGAGCCTAGTGACTAGGAAGGACTGAAGTCAGCGACAGGACTGGGCGAAGAGGGCAAAGGTAACCCAGTGGTTTTAGGTAACTGTTTGAGGAGTCCATATTTTAAAACTCCAGATAGATGAAAGGTTATTGATTTTCATTAGTTTGTGCCTGAATACCTCTCTTTCTACTCAAATAAATGTTGGGGGCTTAAATCTTCCAAATCTGCAGCTCGTTAAGACAGGAATATAATTGTATGACTCTTGCCTATTAATAATGAATGAATACTTCTCAGCATTATATTTACATGACTTTTCCCTTAATTATACCCTTACCAACCTTTGAGAGAATTTTGAGTTATGTCTAAGTAGTTCCTTCTCTTCACAGTGAGAAGGAGCATTTATGAGATTTATCTAGCAAATTTAGAAACTACAATAACAAAGTTCTCATTACCATTACCATTCAAGCGTGCCATCTGGCCCATGGTGGAGGTGGTGGTGATGGAAACCATGCAGTGTGGAAACCAAGCAAGAAACTCAAGGGTAAAGACAATGAAAAGAACAACATAAAACGACATTTCTGTTTGTTTTCAAAGTATGAAAAATATTCCGCATGCCTTCTACTTCACTGTTGTATCTTAATGATCCTCAACTTTCATTTTTTTTAAAAAAACTAGAACTTACTTAAGTTCCCCTTACATTCCAATACTGTTTGATTCTTTGTATTTGTCCACTCTTATTTGTAGCCTCTTGAGAAATGCTAATATCAATGATGTCAAAATATTTTAAGAAAATCTTTCTATTATGGTAGCACGGCTAACATTAAAAAATTTACATAGATAGCAAATAAAAAAGTTAAATAGGCATAATGGTCTGCATCCTCTATAATTACAATACCATAAAAATACAGAATCTTTAAAACAGAATATGAAAAGATCCAGGGCTTTAGTTGCTATCAGAATGGCTTTCTAAACAGTCATTCATGTCTTGTCGACCATACCAAATGTCTGGAGCCCAACACTGTCCATCTGTCAGCAGCTGCTGCCATTGTTAAGTCTTTCCTAAGAGCATTTCCCTCTTCCCAAGCAGTGCTTCAACTAGATGAGCTCCGCAGTATTAAAGATACAGTGCAATCAAAACCAGATGACTTTGAAATATTCATCAGTGACAGACTTCAGCCCTAAAGTTATTGATGCAGGCTGAATTACAGGATAATTCATCTTTGAAAGTTACAGATGTCTAAGGTAAGGGGAAATGATTCCCCATGCCTCTAAAGCTTAGGGATCTATCGCCTCATTAGTAAGTAGAGTGAAAGTGAGGAAGAGAATAAGGCTCAGAATATGTGATACTGAGCCAGAGATTTTACACAAAATGAATATTGTTTTGTTTGGTACTGTATGGTCAGGGCACTCAAGATGGCTGTTCTCTTGCTCTCTGTACATCTCCTGCTGGACCAGTGACTGCTTCACTGGTGACCACTTCACAATCCCCTACTCACATGCCTGACCTTCCTACATACTTGCCCTTGGCACCAGCTAATGATTGTTCCCAATAGCTTTTCAAAGGGGTGGTGAGGGGCGTGGCCCTCTGCTGGTTTCCCTGGTAATGGACAAGCTAACCTGATGTAAATTCCCCCTATAACTAGTAACCTCCCCCTACCCTCAGAATCAAAGACTGCTGCCATGTCCTGCCTGCCCTCTAGAGCACAAGGTGGGATGTCACTCCAGGGCCTTGCTTCTGACATGTAAGCTCCCCCATCCATTAAATCATTGATGTCTTTGTTGCTGACTCCAGATTCTTTCTTTAGTCTTAAAACTGGACAGGTAAGGGCCTTGCAGGCCTGTATGGTGCAGCTCATCAGATGCATTTCAAAAATATATATAATTAAATGGCCCTATTTTGTGGATATTCAGTGATTTTATATATAGTTTTTCATTCAGTCTTATTGCCCTATTTGCTCATAACCATGACTTCTTCTCAGAGCCGTTTCCCAAAGCTCTCTTAGGAATGGTGTCTTCAACCATCACATGTGATCACTCAAAAGAGCTGCCAAGATACGCCGCGACTCCGTACCTGGCACACAATGACTAGAAGAAGGCTGTCACAGTCACTTATTGCTGCATTAAAAGACAAAACAAAAAAACAACTCTTTTTTATTTTCCATAATGTGGGGTAAGGGGTGGCAGGAGTCCTCTGAATTTACAAATACAGGCCCATTCAACCACAGGTTCAGCTGTGTTAGAGGGTTGAAATGCCTTCACTTGGGACTTCCCTGGTGGTCCCATGGTTAAGACTCCACACTCCCAATGCAGGGGGCACATGTGTGATCTCTGGTCAGGGGACTAGATCCCTCATGCCACAACTAAGAGCCCACATGCTGCAACTAAAAGATCCTGCATGCCGCAACTAAGACTTGGCACAGCTAAAAAAAAAAAAGTTTTTTAAATAAAAATAAATAAATAAAGCAACACGATTTAAAGAAAAGAAGGAGAAGAAAATGCCCGCACTCACATTTAGCAATTGGCACTGGCTGTTGGCTGGGGCCCAGGATGAGCTGGGCTGGCTCACCTCTTTTCTGTGTAATCTTTCACCTTGGGGTCTTCATGCCTTGGTTCTCTAAGGTCAGTGTTACAACAGGACAGAACCAAAAGCTACAAAACCTCTTGAGACCTGGGTGCAAAACTCACTCATTGTCACCTCTGCCATAATTTGTTAGTCAAAGCAAGTCATAAAGTAATCGCAGAATCAAGATTCAAGGTGGAGAAACAGATTCCACCTCTTGATGAGAGGTGCGGTGGAGCCACACTGCAAATGAACATGGACCGACTGGTGGCAACCACCTCTGAAAACAATCTACCGCACAGGGTAGGCACCTCACCCAAGATGCTCCTTATCACAGCAGCTCAGATTCTATCCTAACTCTTACAAAGGAGTGAATTACTCTGGCTTTCTCTATTGAAACTCAGATCGTGTTGGTATCTACCTAGTTTGTGCTTTGAGGACAGAAAAACAAAAGATGGTTATCAGCATGAAAAACATCTGGCTCAGATCAAAAAAGGCCAAAGCTGAGACACATGGAATCTCAGTGCCTGATCCCAGCTTTCCCTGAGGCTTCTCATGGGTAACTTGAGATACTTTTTATCCATAACATACCTTCCCTTCTTGCTGAACCTAATTTGGATTGGATTCTGTCACTTGTACCTAAAAAAAGTCTTTGTTTAAATAAATTTACTTATGTATTTATTTTTGGCTGCAT
The DNA here is from genome assembly GCF_964341445.2 of Mesoplodon mirus. Lineage (NCBI taxonomy): Eukaryota > Metazoa > Chordata > Mammalia > Artiodactyla > Ziphiidae > Mesoplodon > Mesoplodon mirus. The sequence continues at coordinate 5,376,145 of NC_138990.1, read as the reverse complement.
TGGGTCTTTGTTGTTGTGTGTGGGCTTTTTCTAGTTGTGGCGAGTGGGGGCTACTCTTCGTTGGGGTGTGCAGGTTTCTCATTGCTGCGACTTCTCCTGTTGCAGAGCACGGGCTCTAGGTGCACAGGCTTCAGTGTTTGTGGTGCACGGGCTTAGTTGCTCCGGGGCATGTAGGAGCTGCCTGGACCAGGGATTGAACCCATGTCCCCTGCATTGGCAGGCAGATTCTCAACCACTGTGCCACCAGGGAAGTCCCTAAAAAGAGTGTTTAACTCACACAGACAATACAGATATATATATAGATAGATAGATAGATAGATAGATAGATATAGATAGATACACACACACACACACACATATATATATATACACACACATATACATATCCATGTGTGTACATATGCAGAGATATATATTTGTATATATGTGTACATATGTATACATATAGAGAGAGATAATATATTAATGTGGTTTTCAGTTTATGATACAGTGCTGTTCACTCCAGTTTTTCCAGTTTTCATGGCTGTTTCCACATTACTGGATGCCTTTTAAAATGTTGTCCCAACTTATTTTCTGGAAGTAAATGGACTTGGAAGCCTTATGGGAAAGAAAGCAAACTCTAAATACACCTAATCCCAAAGTGAGATAAAGTTCCTGAAATAGTACTTTACATTTGACAGATCAACTAAAGATGTTACATTTAAGTTTTTGAACATTTTCAAAAAATTCATTCTGGTATTACTGATGGCCAAAGACGAGTCTAGCATGGTGCTATGCATCGGGTACATAAACATGACCAAACATTCCAGGTCATCATGATGCTTATAATCAAGGTAGAGAGCATATAAGTACATATATGTCATGTATAAGCACCAAAAAATTACTTGCTAGAACAGGTATGCAGCCAGTTGGTAGCTAGTCCGTAAGATCTACTTTCTACTTCTCCCATCTTTTGAGAGTATTATCTGAACACAAGGGCAATCAGCCAAAGACTTCATTTCCCAGGCTCCTCTGCCATTATGTAATCTTGTAATTAGGTTCTGAACAATGGGAAATGAGTGGCTGAGATGTGTGCCCTTAAGACACACATCTCAGGCCTTTTTTCTCGTGGCCACTGTACCTCTTTCTGAAGTACACTAGCTGAGAGAGGGTGCAGCAGCTACCTTGGACCAAGAGGTATAAACTGCATGCTGAGGATGACAGAGCTTCCCACTAGACCTTGACCACTCATCCACCACTGAACTGTTATCTTGTTGTCTATTTAGGGCACTGCACCTTTGCATGTTTTTATGACAGCAGCCTAGCATATATATTAACTACAGTTGTCCCTTTGTATCCACAGGGGATTGGTTCCAGGATCCACCGTGGATACGAAAATCCACAGATGCTCAAGTCCCATGGTCAGCCTTCCATATTGTATCCATGGTTCCACATCTGCAGACTCAACCAACCGTGGATCATGTAGTAGTGCAGTACTTATTGAAAAAATTCTGTGTGTAAGTAGACCCGCCAGTTTAAACACGTGTTGTTCAAGGGTGAACTGTACTTTGACGTGAGAAAATAACTAGCTGTGGGAATGCACACACTTTAGGGATTGATTCTTCAAGGGAAGGGGTTTAGAGCATGAGGGGACCTGGTAAGTGTAGTTTCATTAACATCAAACTGATTAAGGTTTCTATCTTTGCCCTTTGTACCCTCTGGGCTTAGCTCAGCATGTGAAATCTTGCAGGTAATTAATAAATATTAGTAAAAGTAAAGAATAAAGGAAGAGGGGGAGAGAAGAAGCATGGATGGAAGGAAAGAAAGACAGATGGGAATTCCAGGATCTCACAGTACAGCAAGTCTTCTCTCCATTCATCCATTGATGGACATTTAGGTTGCTTCCATGTCCTGACAATTGTAAATAGTGCTGCAGTGCACATTGGTCCATATGTATCTTTTCAAATTATGTTTTTTTCCTGGTATATGCCCAGGAGTGGGATTGCTGGAGCATATGGTAGCTCTATTTTTAGTTTTTTAAGGAACCGCCATACTGTTCTCCATAGTGGCTGTACCAATTTACATTCCCACCAACAGTGTAGGAGGGTTCCCTTTTTTCTACACCGTCTCCAACATTTATTGTTTGTAGATTTTTTGATGATGGCCATTCTGACTGGTGTGAGGTAATACTTCATCGCAATTTTGATTTCCATTTCTCTAATAATTAGTGGTATTGAGCATCTTTTCATGTGCTTTTTGGCCACCTGTATGTCTTCTTTGGAGAAATGTCTATTTAGATCTTCCACCCATTTTTTGATTGGTGACATGGAGGAACTTTAAATAAGTATTTAAGTGAAAAAATACAAAGAAAGAATACAATCTGAAAAGGCTACATACTGTACGATTCCAATCGTACGTGACATTTCTGGAAAAGACAAAACGATGGAGACAAGTATCAGTAGTTATTAGGAGGAGGGTGGGAGATGTATAGGTAGAGCACAGAGGATTTTCAGGGCAGTAAAATACTCTGTATACTATAATGATGGATATATATCATTACACATTTGTCCAAACCCATAGGATGTACAACACCAAGAGTGAATCCTAACGTAAACTATGAACTTTGGGTGATTATGATGTGTCAATGTAGGTTTACCTTGGTCAAAAATGTAATATTCTGGTGAGTGATGTTGATAATGGTGAGGCCATGCATGTCTGGGGACAGGAGATGCATGAGAAATCTCTGTACCTCCCTCTCAATTTTGTTGTAAACCTAAAACTGCTCTAAAAAATAAATTCTTATAAAAAATAAGTACAATCCACATATTTTCCCACCATAATTCACCATATAATAAGTAGTTTGATATGGGAAAATAAAATAAAACAGAAACAGTCTTGTCTTTCCATGACAAAAAGTAGGTTGTGGTTAGAAATTTCATGGGGCTAGAAGTCATTCAGCTCAATCTGGATTCTCATTCCTACGTCGCCACTAAATAATATTTTACTTGATAATACTCTTGAACTCTCAGCAATGGTTTCTTCATTTAAAAACAAAACAAGATAGATTATGTACAAGTAAGGGATGTAGTTCACTTACTTTAGAGTTAGAACTGGGTTTGAAATCAAAACCTGCTTATGACTAGTTATCAAAACTCTGGCTGTTTACTTAAGCTCTCCAAGGTTGCCACTCTCAATTATAAAATGAGGTAAACATTACTTAATTAACCAAGTGGTATAGAAAAGAGCAAATATATCTCTCTTGGTAATCAGAAATGGAATGAGTAATGTTTTTTTTTTATTTTTTAAGTATAGTTGATTTACAATGTTGTGTTAATTTCTGCTGTACAACAAAGTCATTCAGTTATACATATATTCATATTCTTTTTCACATTCTTTTACATTATGGTTTATCACAGGATAGTGAATATAGTTCCCTGTGCTATACAGTAGGACCCTGGTGTTTATCCATTTTATACATACTAGTTTGCTAACCCCCAAATTACCACTCCATCCTCTCCCATACCTCTCCTCCTCCTTGGCAAACACAAGTCTGTACTCTATGTCGGTGAGGCTGTTTCTGTTTCATAGATAAGTTCATGTGTGTCATATTTTAGATTCCTCACATAAGTGATATCAGATGGTATTTGTCTTTCTCTTTCTGAGTTACTTCACTTAGTATGATAATCTCTAGTTCATCCATGTTGCTGCAGATGGCATTATTTCATTCGTTTTTATGGCGGAGTAGTATTCCATTGTATATATGTACCACATCTTCTTTATCTGGATTAAGTAATGTTTCATATTTCTTGTTCTCTATATTAATATGAAAATAAATTGCTCATATTTTTAAATGCTAAATATTTATACTTGCCTTAATAATATGAAGCAATTTTATGGACCCTGTATATGCCTTACTGCACACAGATAGTGTTTTGATGGTGTGCCTGTCCATCTTCAGTGTTGTCCTTCCCTTATGGGAGTTTACTGCTTTATTGAGCTTGCAAAGACTTTCTTTCATTGTACATGTCTCCTAGGTACTCGACTGTCTATATTTTTTCTTCTTTTTTTCAAAATAATGCACTTCCAATGCTTTTGGTATGGACCAGTTGCTCTCTTTGTTCTATTTGTTTTTCTGCAGTTTAGAGGCCATTAACCAAATAACATACATATAACACATAGTTAGGCACTAAAAGGATGAAACCATCCTCCTCTGAAAAATTACTTAGACTCTAGACAGGGTTTCTCAAACTCAGCAGCATTAACATTTGGAACAGATCATTCTTTGTTGTAAGGGGCTGTCCTGTGCATTGTAGGATGTTTAGAACATCCCTGATCTCTACCCACTAGATGCTGGTAGCCCACCCCTCCAATTGTGACAACCAAAAATGTCTCCAGACATCGTCAAATGCCCCTTGGTGGGGAAGGGACAAAACTATCCAGTGTTCTAGATCTATTTTGTCAAATAGGGTAACTATTCAAAATTAAGTTAAATTAAATCACTTATCTAGAGTCTAAAAAAATAATACAAACATTTAGTTCCTCAATCACACTAGTCACATTTTAAGTGCTCAATGACTGCATGTCACTAAGTGGCTACTGTATTAGCACAGATATAAAACATTTCCTTCACTGTAGAACTGCTTAAAATCAAAGGCTATGACAAAAATGTAATAATAACAAGGAAATAATAATAATGGCACCATTCCAGGATATCCTCCATTATGTAACTTTTAATTATCCAGAAGATCAGTTCCATTTAATTCCTTCTTTAAAGTCTTCTTCAACTCACCCATTAACAAGAATTTCTGTGGAGCGTATTCCTAGTAGTTCAAAATATAACTAATGCTTAAGGATAACTGCAAATCAAGTAATTATTAGATAGGCACGAGGACAGAGCTGAGGTGTTAGTTAACCTCTACTAATAGCTAAATTAGGAAGAAGTGGGAAAATAATCTTAAACATATATATATATATATATATATATATATATATATATATATATATATATATATACATATATATAATCTAGGAATGTCTGAAGACTCGAACTCGTTTAAGACCCTGTTGTTAAAGCAACCACAGGATGAAAGTATCAATTGACCTATCGAGGGTTCCACTTTGACAAAACCGGAAGTGACCTGCAGGGCCATCTAGCTTTGAGCACATTGGTCCTTTGAGCATCTCAGCTAGCTGGCCCAAGAAAAATTTATTGATTAAAGGATGCTCCTTGTTTCAAGATCAAATGTGCCCTCAACCTGGTGAGATAACACAAGGGCATGTTTAACAATAAAGAGGACCAGGACAAATGTAAGTCAAGATTATGGGGCATTTATTTAAGGGGAACAGAAAGGATCCATTGAAAAACTCTAAGAACACTCACACAGCCTGCCTCCAGCTTCACAAAAGCCTGAGCTGGGCTCTTACTGGCTGCATGTGAGTGTGAATGTGAGAGAGAGAACAAGGGAGAGAGAGCGAGCATGTGTGCTGGGGGAAGTGCCTTGTGTATAAAGCTTCATATTTAATAAATCTCCCAAAAGCACCACTAATATTCTCTCTCAAACCTTAATCCCCAAACTGAAGAAATGACACTCACTTTTATATTTGCCAATTTTAGGCATGTGATGCTATTGTGGCCTCACTGACTCAGAAAATAGTTGTTGAATATCGACGATGTCCTGATTTAAGACAAAAGGTCCCAGGTAATAAATTCATTAAAAAGAAAAAGTTCCTATTAAATGTAACACATGTATTGGGCATTGAAATTTTACACAAATAAAAACATGCTCAAAGTGATTATAATCAGGGGAACAGCAGAAGGCAAAAATGAGGAAGTATGCAAGTAACATAACACCAATAGGATAGAATAAACACTGGCGGAGTTACAAAGTGTTAAGGCTGGCTGTGCAAAAAGGGGAAAGAGTGCATCTCATTGTGGAAATTCAGAAGCCTTTCTGGAGCTGGTCTTTAAACTACATGTTGAGGATGAGGTAGGATTCTGCCATATTCCTGTGGGAAGAAATGCTATTCCCAGCTAAAGCCAACCTTTAATGCAGAAGAGATGGTGTATGTTCTGAAGGGCGTGTTACAGCCTGGGATGCAGGGACAGATCTCACCGGACATGCAGTCTGGGTGTTCAGGAATGGCTTTAAGCATGTCTCTCTCTCTCTCTCTCTCTCTCTCTCTCTCTCTCTCTCTCTCTCTCTCCCTGCTCCCCCAAATAAAAGACTCTTTCAGTAAAGGAATATTTGAAAATAAGAAGTCAGGGAATGCAGCTAATTTGGATAGTTTTGGAAAAAAGTAAAAGTGATGTATGTCTCTGAAAATATCTAGCAGAGAGGGAAGATACTCTTTTCTTCTCCTGTAATTTTTAAAGAAAATAAACATCATGTCAACCAATGGTCATCAAATGTTTATTGAGAAAAACATTGAACTCGGTACTTTCACATGTATTACCTCATTTCATCTTAACCACATTGTGCACAGATATGTTTTTGAGGATAAACTAAAAACTTACTAAGTCTTCTTTTTGAGGAATGATGAAAAAGATAGATCTGATCCTTAATTTCCTATTCTTTTTCCTACCCGCTACCATAACCTCTAATTACTCTTACTGTTTCTAACGCATGCACCTACTGGATACCAGAGATAGCACAAGAGGCCCTCCAGGCAAAACTATGTTATCTCGCCAGGTTTGGGGCGCATCTCTTCCTAGCTTGATGGATCACATGTAAGTCTTTCTATTATCCTTTCAGCGTAGACAGACTCTCTGGTCACCTCATGACCTTACCTGTAGGACCACATGCTGGTATTAGTCTATCTAAGGGAAAAGACACTGTTAAGAACCTCGTCCTAAAGTTCCAGGAAGGAGTTGTCTAAGTCAGCCACTTCTTTCACCTTTTCTGGACCCTCTCTGATCTCAGAGCCTGCTCTCTGGCCTCTGGAGAACCAATGAGGCTTTTTCTGATGGGCCTTCATACATATCAAAGTATGCAAATTCTGTCTTTGTTTCTTACAGATGAATTATTTTTGTTTCTTACAGATGAAATTATATGAACTTTCATTTTAATATTCGATCCATCTGGGCTAAGGGCTATAAGCAACTACCCAAAACCGCAGTCATTTAACACAATATAAGTTTATTTCTCTCTGTTGCCACTCCAATGAGGGACAAATGTGGGGTTGGAGAGATCTGATTATTTAAGGAGCCAGACACTTGCATCTTAGTGTCTCAGAGTCTTACACTGGATTCTTTACCTCATTTAACAGGAAGGATAGAAGGTGAAGGATGCAGTCAATTATACTTCAATTAAAAAAAAATTGAGAGAAAAAAAAAGAAAGTGGAGGATGGTATGAATGTTTCAGGGGCTGGGACTGGAAATGTTATACATCATATCTGTCAACATTTTATCAGCCAGAACCCAGTCACATGTCCTCAGCTGCCTGCAGAAGAGGGTGGTAAATACAGCTTTTAGGTCAGGAGAAAAATGAAATAGTTTGGTAAGCAGAGTCTACCATGGTTATGTCATCAGTATTGATAGCTGCTATTATACATTTTAATTACAAATCACCGTTTCTTTACCTGCTTCATTATCAATTTAGTCGTTGTGGGTTGTTTGAATAATGTTAGTGACACACAACTTTTCAATAGTATTTCTGGCCTAAAAGTTTCAATTATTAGACTTCATCTATGCTGCAATTCAAATATGACTCTCCACACACTTATTGCTAATGTAAATACAATATATATTTGTATTGTTTGAATGATACTTCCTTGGTAATATGTTGCCTGCAGCTCTGTGCTATTGAAATAACTAGAAACTCAGGGCTAAAATAAGTAAAACCAAATTACTGAGTTACCTTTAAATTTAGAAGATAATGTTTTTAATATGAAATACTTTGCTTATTAAAGGTGATTCATTACTATAAATTATTCAATTAACTCCTCCACAGTTTTTTATAACACTGAATTTTACTTTCCCCACTGGAGAGTAGGAACTGGAAGTATAAATGAAAGTTTCCTTTGTCCTTCCTTATGTGGATCCACTAGGACAGTTAACTGTGTATTTGTGTAACTGTGTATCCCCAAGGATGCCATTGTCCAATATGTCTTTGGACCATTTCACTATTCCTATTCTTTAAGGGGAAGGGGAATGGATAGAGTGAAATGTTGTCTTAATATGAGCCCTAATACATTCCAGGTACCGCACAGCCAACAAAAGCTTTGAAATACAACATCTATCAATTTGATTACTTCATATTAAACAGCATAGAGAAAAAGAGTATCATACCTGAAAACCCGTCCTCTAGCCCTGATCCTCCTCTAATGGGTTGTGAAATCTAGCACATTTAATAGGCAAATCTAGAAGTCCGATTCCTCACTTTAGAATATCAGGAAATAGTGTAACCTTCAAATTCCTTTTCAGATCAAAAATTATATGACTCTGTGACTGTGGCTTTATAATAACACAGATGGATAGTATTAGATATTAGGTTTGATGATGACTTGCACAGAAATGGAAAAATGATGCTGCTATGCAGAGATGTTAGAAAACTGTATAAGAAATAATAAGTGGTTTAGTACTTTTAACACATAGCCTACTTTTACCTTGCAATGTCCTTTGAAATAAAAGGAAAAGGTAGGATATAAACAGACAATATTGATAGTCAAGGTGAAAAAAAATACAAGTAATAAACACCTAAATAGTTATTTTCTGGATGGAAAAGGCAATGGAGGAGAAGCTACACAGAAAGAATCTGGGGATCAAAGTGTGCAATAAATTCAAACCAATTTCCGCTGCATGAAAGAAAGATATCAGGGTCTGTGCAAGATGAAAGTAAAGTTGAATTATTCAACAAAACAAGGAAGAAACATAGCAGCATCAATCTTATTCTACACCTGGAAGAATTATCTTGAGCTTATAAATTATTTTACTGTAGAGAAATGTAAATTGAACAGTATTAAAAAAAAAAGACCGAAAATATTAGTGGTATAGATTTAATTAAAATGGAAAGAGAAAGGGGGTGGCAGTCATTATCTAAATTGTCAATCACAAATCTGTCAAATAGGACTGTTTCTAAACATCTGAAAGATATAAAAACTTACTAGAGTAAGACCCCACAAATTACTGGGGCAAAAGCATTTGGTTAAAGTTGTAGTAAACTAATGGCTAATCCTGAAAAAGAGTTTGTTCCAATCCTTGAAAGCATTTCTAAAATACCCTGGCACTCTTGGAGTAGGAGGTACACGCTTAGAATAAAAAAAAAAACAACATAAAATTGTGTAGATGTATGAGTTATGTATAACTATACTTCATTAGAACTAGACTTTAGATCCTTATTATTGGAGATATAAGATTTTTATCTCTATGTTATTATATGGATATAAGATCATTATTATTAAGTTCATATAACTGCATGTTTCAGAATTTATCTTTTTCTTAAAAGCTGAACACGGGAGTAGAAAGAGCAGAGTAGAAATATTCTTGAGTATTTTCATATACTCGAGAAAGAACATTATAAATTATAAATATGAATTAAATATGTTGATTTTTAACCAGGTCCTGTCTGAAAGCTGAAAGAAGTAGGCCAATTATCTTCAACATATTTCTAATACTTCTCTTAGCTTTATTGTTTAAGCTCCAGAACCCTCTATGCAAAGTATATCTTATCCAGGATTGAAAAAAAAAACTAATAAAAATCATGAAATCTATTTATTTTCTTCAGATCACAACCCCTAAACAATGTAATGATCTGTTTCCCAATGCTGAAATAAAAGAACCAGGAGGGACCTTTGCAAGGAAGCTGTATTTTTCTTAAAAATGCTTATACCTTTACATTTTTTTCAGTGTTCTCCCTGGCACTTCCCTTGCCTTCACAATTGGAATTTAAGCTCCTCAGAACTTAATTAACCATGTCTTGGTTGACTAAACAAAATCCAACATAGGCAATCAACACAATGAAAAGCCATCTTACAAAATGGGAAAAAATGTTTGCAAACCATGTATCTGATAAGGGATTAATATCTAAAATATACAAGGAACTCATATAATTCTATAGCAAAAAAAAATAATCCAATTAAAAATGGGCATAGGTCCTGAATAGACATTTTTCCAAAGAAGACATACAAATGATTAATGGGTACATGAAAAGATGCTCAACATCGCTCATCGTCAGGGCAATGCAAATCAAAACCACAATGAGATATCACCTCACACTGGTTAGGATGTCTATCATCAAAAAGAAAAGCCCATGTACCACACACACACAAAAAAAAAAAAAAAAAAGAAAAGAAAAAGAAAAGAAAAGAGATAACAAATGTTGGAAAGGATTAATATGTGATGGAATATTAGTCATCCTTAAAAAAGAAGGAAATCCTACCATTCGTGACAACAAATGAACCTTGAGGGCATCCATGAAATGAAATAAGTCAAACAGAAAAAGACAAACACTGTATGATCTCACTTATATGTGGATTCTAGAAAAGCTGAACTCATAGAAACAAAAAGTAGATTAATGGTTGCCAGGGGCTGTGGGGTGAGGGAAATAAGGATATGTTGGTGAAAGGGTACAGCTTCCAGTTTTAAGGAGAATAAGTTCTGGGGATGTAATGTCCAGCATGGTGACTATAGTTAACAACACTGTATTGCATATGGGAAAGTTGCTAAGAGAGTAGATCTTAAATATTCTTACCATAATAACAATAACAACAAAATGCTAATTATGTGAGGTGAAGGAGGTGTTAACTAACCCTATTGTGATAAACCTTTTACAATATATGGGAATTAAACCTTCACATTGTATACCTTAGACTTATACAGTGTTATATATCAATTATGTCTCAAGCTGGAAAAAATATTCTAAAAAAAACCCAACAGAGGACTGTGCATACTTATTCTTAATTCTTCTTCCTCTTCCTTTTTAAACAAGACCAAAATATATGAGATATTAGAGAATAACTCATTTGAAGATATTGTTTCTTATTTGAGAAATTAAGACCTGAGATGAAAGTGGCTTTCTCAGAGAAACAAGCTTAATTATTGATGAAGCCATCCTGTTCCCCTTCCCTTGAGGAACACAAACAAACACATGGGAGCTCTCAGGAGATTAATGTACCAAGAAGAGCAACCTCCTGTTATTTGGAGCTTTTGGCATGGAAAGGAGACATATTAGTTATAATACTTACATTTATATTTTAAACATCATCTATGGTTTCAATGGAAGCCCACAGAGAAACAGGTCAATATTTTTGGTTGTGACATTTAAGAAATTACCAAAGCAGTAAGTTCATTAAGCTACAATCCCATGTAAACCAATTAGTTTTCCTTTTCTGATTATATTAAAAAAAACACATTCTAATGAATGTAAATATTTAATACTTTTGATCTTTCATCCCTTAAATACTCCCATATGAATCTGCATCAGTGAATTATAATTATCATAAGAAACAACAAACTGCAGCCCATTCAAATACAGTGCACATTTTAAGGGCTTTTTAAAAGGCAGTTTTATTAAACACTTTTATGCCTTACAAAGGCAATCATACTTGAGCTCAAATTTTATTCCATCCATAAGAACACAGAGTACAAAAAGAAATGGCATAAACACTGAAATACATTATTTCAACAATATGCGCTCACTTACATAGCATCAATTATTTTTAGAAATTCGAAATGAAAGGCCAGATTGGCTTAATAGAACAAACAAATTTGAGTTGTTCTTTTTGGTTGTTAGAAGTATTTTTTAAAAGTAGAATTTCAAATAAATCATGACAACAGTTCATTAAATCCTTGTTCATCCACATTAAAATGATAAGAAATACAAACCTAAAACATGGATTAAACCAAAGTTGGAAAAACTATCTAAATATTTACTTAGAAAATACAGCTTTTTGGCTTATCTTTTAGTTTCTTTTTTTTAAACATGCCTTTGAAAGCAATTGAATATTCACATATTTAATTTGAAAAGTGCTTCATGTTTTCTCAAATTCTTTTATGGCATTTATCTAACTCAAAATTTTGTGGATTAGATGGGACTGGTATTATTTTGACAGTATAATTTTGCCAATATTATTTGATAATATTACTTTGTCAATATTATTTGACAAACAAGAATTCTGACACAAGATGGCTGTTTGCACAAGGTGGCTTTTGGCAGAACTAAATTTCCACTGTCCCCCACAAGCACATATGGAAAACCACAGTGCACCTTCCTCTGACATCTATGACAGCACAGCCTTCATTTGGTAGGTTAGGGGTCTTTCAAGAGAAATGCAGCACCAAGTGGCAACATATTTCCAAAGGCAAGCTCATAAATACTGCATAATATGGAGGTTTAGGAAAATATAGGTAGTCTCATCTATATGTAATTGTTTCAAGTTCACAAAGAATCATTTATCTACTGTTACCCATAGTGGTGATTAGCCTAACGTATCAACTTGGTCAGGCTATGGCACCCAATTATTTAATCAAGCACTGATACGGGTGCTGCTGTCAAGGTATTTTGTAAATGTGGTGAAAATCCATTATTAGTTTAACTTTACTATTTTTTTCCCCGAGATTAGTGTTTTATTGGATAATCAAAGAACAGGAATATTGAGGGGAATATCTTTAAAATTCTGCCTAACACATTGGACATATCAAAGGGACATGAGCCAACACCAAAGAGCTTCTGAAGGACAAAACTCGATCAATTTGAGAAAAATAAGATGTTATTTGATTATATCCCAATGAATAAGAACATCCATATTTATATAAATTAAGGATTAAAATAAATAAATAAATAAATAAGGTAGAACTTACTTACAGAATAATTCCAAGTAATAAATGTAGATGATATGAGGGACATAGAACATCACCATTAGAACACCAAAGTAGTAATTTCCTGCAGGTAAGATCCACTGATGAATGTTAAACTTAATGGGTAAAACTTTAAGGAAAAACAGGATATTTGCATAGTTTCAAACTACCTCACCTCCAAATATCAATTAATATTTATGGCTGTTTATTTTTAAACATATACTCACAAATTCTTTGCTACTTCTTCCTCCAAGAGGTGAAGCTTAATTCCCCTTCTACTGACTATGAGCTGGACTAGGTGACTCACTTCTAAGAAATAGAGCATGGAATTGGAGAAATAGAAATTTACAGAGGAAAAACTTTGCAGGACTTGTTTTTGTGCTTTTCTTTACAAGAAACACTATTTGCAGGTGACATGAATGCATAAGTAGAAAGCTGCAGAAAATCTACAATCAGCTACTAGAACAAATAAACGAATCTAGCAATGTCATAGGATACAAGGTCAACACAGAAAAATCAACTGCATCCCCCATACAGTAGCAGCAAACAATTGGGAAGCTAAATTTTTAAAATCCCATTCAAAGTATCAACAAAAACATAAAATACCTAGGAATAAATCCATCAAAATATGTCCAAGACTCCCACAATGACAACTACAAAACATTGCTGAGAGAATTTAACAAGATCTCAATAAATGGAAGTGTATACCATGTTCATAAGTTCAAAGACTCTGTTAATATAGTTATTATCATTAAATTGATCTACAGACTCAAAGCAATCTCAATAAAAATTTCTGCAGGCTTAAATAAATAGATAACCGGCTGATTCTAAAATTTATATAAAATTCAAAGGATCTAGAATATCCAAAGTAATTTTAATAGAGAAGAGCAAAGTTGCAGAACTTTCCCTACCTAATTTCAAGACTTACAAGGCCACAGTAATCAAGACAGTCCAATACTGGTGAAAAGACAGACAGGTAGACCAATGGAACAGAACAGAGAGCTCAGAAACAGACCCACACATACATGAGCCCCTATTATCAGTTTAAGTAAAGAAGATTACACTTGATAATGTGGGTGGGCCTCATCCAATCAGTTGGAAGTTCTTAAAAGCAAACAGAAAACTGCTGAAGGGGAAGATATTCTGCCTCAAGACTGCAGCACTGACTCCTGTCTGAGTTTCCAGCCTGCTAGCCTACCCCGCTCGCTAGCTTCTACAATCACGGGAACCAATTCCTTAAAATAAATCTCCTGATATATGTACATATATAGCCTACTGGTTCTGTTTCTCTGGAGAATCTGACTGATAAACCTATCCTCTCTTTTAGTTGTCTTATAGGTTCCTCCCCACCAAAAAAAACAATTTTTTTCTACTTTGTTCTCTATGGAGGGGTTAGGAAAGGCCTTTCTGAAAAAGTGTTTTAAATTAGCATTTATAGCTAATTTAACACATAGCTTACTATGTGTTAGTCACTGAGTTAAGTACTCTGCCTATATTAACAGCTACCCCAAAAGATAGGTACTACTGTTATTCCCAATATACAGATGATGAAACTGAGGCCTACGGGATATTAAGTGACTTATCACACAGTTAGTAAATGCTGGAGTCAGGTTTCAAATGTAGGTTGTCTAGTTACATAACTTACGTTATAGCTATGCTATATTGCCATTTTAAAATGGATAGAGTATATATTGGAGTTAGGCTAATAAAATTAAATTATAGTCTTGGATGTGAGGGAAGAAGGAATAAAGTATAACTAATGCTATTGACTCAAATAACTAAGTTGTTAGTCCCATGACTAAATGGGGAAAAAATAAAGGAAGGCGTATTTGGGTTTGAGTGAGAGCAGTATTACACAGATTTACCTTCAGCAGAAGCCCAGAGGTAAACATTTTGGAGTCTTTGGCATATAGAGTGAGATGACTGACAGAGAAGGAAAGAAAGGCCAGGCCTGAGCCCTGGCGCATTCCAAAATTTAGATTCTTAAGCAGATGTGGAACCAGAAGGAGGTGGAGGAAAGGAGATACTGTGAAGCCAAAAGCCATGAGAAATAGGGGTGGCCCAGGAGGGAAGCATTCTTGTCAACTCCATGTGATGCTATTGAGAGACTGAGCAAAGCTGTAGGGAGAAATGGCCAGATATGACCTACAGCTAAACCCAGTAACTCTGACCACAGCAGGTTCCATGGAGTGGTCAGTCTGAAAGCCAGAATGGTGCGAGTGAAAAAGAGACCACCCATAGCACATTTATTTTAAAAACTCATGGGAGATAGATTTGTGATAGAGCAAGTACTGCAAAATGTTAATGACAGATTTAGGTAGCGGTTTTGTGGGGATTCCCTGGAAAACTGTTTAATGTCTGAGCACTTTCATAATAAAATGATGGGAAAAAATGCATGGAAAATATGGACATCACATTCAGGACTGTGGTTCCCTGGGCAAGCTGAGCAGTGAGAGCAGGAAGGGAAGGATATACAGACATTGAGGTAATAAGCAGGCAGCTTCCACTCCATGGACAAAGTTTTATTTCTTAAGCAAAGAGCATACTGGTATTCTTGTTATTCCTCATGTGGTTCTGTATCTATTATATTGCATGATAAAAAGAAAAGTAACTGTGGGGTAAGAAAAATGGGGTTGTTGGAGGTGGTTTGCAGTTAGGTAAGGCTTTCTGTTTGTTTTAACCTATCACATGTGCATCTGTTTGAACTGCTCTGGTAGAAAGGAAGAAACTGATAATTCCAGAGTGGGATGAGATCACCCAAGTTGAGTCTTCCAAAAGGTGACAGGAGAAGGGGATGAAAAGCTCCAGTGGAGGGGTAGGTTTGGGAGAAGTAGTGGCTCTTCATTCTTTTTTGACCCATGAGAACAAGAATACAGGTAAACAGCATTAGGCAGTGACTCTTGATTTGTAAACAGCATTAGGCAGTGACTCTTGATTTAAAAAAAAGTCATTCATCTGCTACCTTTCCTATCTGCCCTTTTCTCTCCAATTTAACAGGAAGTCCATTATTAGCTTATAATGATAAAGATTCTCTCTGCTTAGCTTTGAGATGTTGGGATGGCATCTCCATAATTTATTGTAAGGTCTGATTTTTCCATATTGCCTGCATGTCACTCCTGAGGGCCGGTCTTCTAGGACCTTATGTTAGCATGCACTTAGCAAAATTTAGCATGGCTTTAGAAGTTGTTTGCCTTGCCCATTTATTTTCTTTTCCAAAAGCTTGCTCACCCGGTCTCAGTTTCAGAGGGGTCCACTGCTAATGAAGACAGCCTGGGTTGCATCAAGTTGCTAGCATATATCATAATTAGGGATGCATCAGTGAATCAGCTTCATTTTGCACAATCTTACCCCGTTGTTATTCAAGATGTTTACATCAAATGAATTTTTTATTGAATTACAGACTTAGCTATTAGGGAGGAAATGCTTGATAACCAGTTTTCTTTATGGGGTAATGTAGCATATTTCATTTTATGCATGGTAGGGATCAGATGTTTGGTTTAATTTTACCTTAAAGCAAGGTGAAATTCAAATGAAATGGAGGTTATTGAGTGATCTACCTGAGAGATTGTTTTCAATTTTATAATTAAAATATCATAAAACTTTACATTTACAACTGGTCTGTTATAAAGCATAAGAGCACAATTTGCTGCTCAGTTGTAACAAGTACCACAACAATGATGATAATGATAAAGGCAAGAGCCACCAGGCTTTTAGAGCCTGCAGCTGCTAGGTCTGGTGCTAAGCACTTTACATGCATCCCATCATCTGCTCTCCACAGCAGTCTGGGAAGTGTGTGTATGAATAGCCCCACTTAACTCATGCAAACACTGGGGTAGAGAGGATAAGTAACTTGCCCACATCACACAGATAATGCAGCATGAAAACTGAAGAACTGGAATCTGACTCTGGATTCACTGCCTCACACCCGCCACCATGCCCCTTCCTGACACCTGGTCCATCCCAGGATGGATCCGTATGAATAGCATGCCTGGCTCCTCTTTAGTCTCTGACATTGTTTTTTCTTCTTTTCCATGGATTTCTATTTTCTTTCTTACTGTGTTTTGTATATCCTTGTAAGCCTCTTTAAGTCTTTTCTGTGAAAGGTAAGAACAGTTTTCCTTAAGTTGACAAGTGTGGACCTCAGTAAAGGGTATTAAAAGGAATAGTCCTCAGTTGGCAATCTTTAAAACCAGATTTCCCATTTTATTCATGCAGATGTATAATTTACCATTCTTTGCAAATCAGTTTAAGAATATTTTAGCATCCATGCTGCATTTTGTCCTTGCCATTTTGCTAAGCACATACACAGAAGGCCTTGTTATGATGGTTTCTTACTATTGTGCTCAGCTCAACTAATAATGTATCAATATTGGTTCATTAATTGTTACAAATGTACCATAATAATATTAGATGTTAATAATAGGGAAACTGGGTGTGGAGTTATGAAAATTTTCTATATTACCTTTTCAAATTTTCAGTAAATCTAAAAGTATTCTAAAATAAAGCTTTTTTTTTTTAATGCAACAAGTTTAGGTGATTTTTGTAGAGACACAAGTTTTCAAATCAGTAGGGTAAATCCCTAGGACTGAGACTTATGGGTTATATGGTAATTCTATGTTTACTTTTATTAAAAACAAAAAACGCCAAACTGTCTTCCAAAATGGCTTCCAAAATGGCTAATTCATTCTGCATCTGAATGTACAAGAGTTCCTATTGTTCCTCATCCTCACCAGCATTTGTTACTGTTAATTTGGAGGATTTCATTGACTCTAGTCGGCATACAGTGAAGTCTCTTGTTTTAATTTGCATTTCCCTAATGACAAATGATGTTGACCATTTTTTTTCAAATGCTTATTTGCCATCTGTATATCTTCAGGTCATTTGTCTATTTTTGAATCTGATGGTTCCTTTTCTTATTGTTGAATTTTTTTAGAGTTCTTTATATATTTTAGATACAAGTCCTTTATCAGATATGTGACTTATAAATATTTACTTCCAGTTTATGATTTTTCTTCATTGTCTTTCACAGAACAAAAGGTCTCAATTTTAAGTTCAACTTATCAATTTATCTTTCATCTATCATGGTTTTGGTGGTTCCATGTTTAAATTGCACTTCTATAGCCTGAAATCATCACCCTGTTTAATTTTTTTGTATTAATTGTCTGTCTCTTATCAGGATGTAATATAGGCAGAGAATGTCTGTTTTCTTTCTTCTGTATTTTATATGCCCGACTCTGCAAATAGTACATGTGCTTAATAGATACTTAATAAATATTTGTTGAATTAGTCAATTAATGGACACGGAGCTCTTTCAGCATCAGCATGGACTTGAAATGACTAACAGAATGATGTTACCAACTAAAAATTGTCTCTTACCATCTGGCTCTACAAGGATCAGGTCTCTAGCCACTGCAGTCACTGACCTTCAACACACCCTGAAAGGAGTTCAAGGCATAGATCAGGAATGAGGCACTCTTGTGCTCTGGGAAAAACTGGCAGAACACGCTTCAGATAGTTAGATATTTTCAGGAAAAGATTTTATGAGCCCAATTTCTTGCATCCTCTCATATCTAGGAAAGCTTTAAAATCATTAATGGATGAGCAACAACCTTCTTGTGACTAGCAGCAACCCTCTGCCAAAATGTGCGCTTAAACACATGTCTCCCCCTTCACCAAAATCACATATATGCCGACCACAACCTCCCCACTTCTTCGGAGCAGTTCCTCAGAGCTAGCCAAGAGGCTGTCTCCCAGGCTATAATGCTCATGTTGCCCCAAATAAAATCTAACTAACAACCTCCACGTTGTGCATTTTTTTCAGTCGACAATGTTAAGAGAACACATACAAAGTCTATTACAAATGGAGTAACAACCAATAAATGGAAGCTATTATGTTTATTATTCTTGCTGAAAGATTACAGCATTTTAAAAACCCAAGGTCTCCAGAAAGAGGGGTGAGATGAAAGAATTGTCTACCATTATCTCCCAATATGTTGCAACAAGAGCCATAAACAGGGCTCCAGTTTGATGTGGCATATTCGTGGGCCCTCAACTAGTGCAAACTTTGGCTCATCGGTGTATTTTATTTAACAAAATATGCAATAGATAAAACTACTGCAAATGTTAAAATCTGCATTAAGATGAACCCTAAAGCGTATGGCATTTTCACATTTATGCATGTTTTTCTTCATGATACTTTCATATCAAACCTTTTTATCATTTTTGTCATTGTATATATCTCTAGGTTTTTTGTATTTTTTTAACTTCTGATAGCAAAGCTTCTGAAAATTTATCTTATTCCTGGATAGCATCCTTTTCAATGGAAATAAATACTTTAGTTAAAGATGATGTATATAAAGATGTAATAAGTTTAGGCTATTAACGATTCTCAAACTTTGGAAGCATAAGATTAATTTGGGGTACTACGTGGAAATAAAGATTCCCAGTGTTACCCCAGACATACTGAATCTAGGTTTGTGGCTAGGCCTAGGAATATCAATTTTTTATGGACATTGCCCAACCTCACCCAGGTAATTCTGAACCAGGTGGTCTGTGAACTTCACTCTGAGAAACACTTGTGAAAGAAACATCTGTAAAGGAGGGAAGCAGGTGTCATGGGAGGGACGGTGAACAGCAGTGTGGGGACACAACAAAGCATCACCAGATCCCTGACTCAGCTGCAGTCTGAGACTGCAGAGACACTCGCCATACCAACTTCAAAGTCTGCCCTTACTTGATCTAATAAACATGCACTCTATTAGATTACTTGAATAATATTATTTTTTTACAGTAATGGATCCAACTCAGCAAAGTCCAGGATCCAAGAAGTGAGACATGTGATGAGAAATGAGTTCTCTTTCTTTCTCATCTAGTTGTTGCCTCTCAAATCCCCATTTTCTGTCCTAGAATTCTCTTCTTCGCTGAAGGTGTTCCCCTTAATTGGAAGCACCTGCTCCCCTAGTGCTCCAGCCATACAGGAGTGAAATATTACCCCATGACAAGAGGACTCCACATTCACAATACAGGAAAGTACCATCCATATAAGGGTAGTCAGGCTGCCGCACAGTACAGAAAAAGGAAGTTCAATATCTCTAGTAGACTCAAGCATTCAGGATGCAAAGAGTAGAGGCATAAAGCAAGGGATACCTGAGAAAAAGGACAAGCAGAGGAACATCAAAATCCTTGCAATACCTGCAGTGCTCCTCCTTAGAGAGGCTGACTTCTGTGGAAAGTGGGGTAGGAAAGAGGACACTCCCTTCCTTCTTCCCCACAGTTTTGCTTTACATATTAATAGGGCGGCTGGAGGAAAAGAGGCAGAACTGTGTGAAATTAGGAGCTTCTTGTCCAGGGAAATGGCCTCTGACTAGATCTCAGCTGGGGAATTCACACAGTTGATATAAATGGGAGTTTCTGTTGGACAGCTCATTCCACCAATACTGCATCCCAGTACCAAAGCGGATGGGGAAGGAGAAAGCTACCAGGTCATCAAGAGGCAAAGATTTATTCCTCCTCAGAGATGTGAGGACACCTTTCTCTCTCCCTCTGTTACTTTTTCTCAGTCTTGTTCTGTCTGTCTCTGCCCACTGTTCATCAGTTACTCAATAAATATTGATTGGGTAAAAAAATAATAGTAGTAGTGGAACTAGTTGATATAACCATATCACTCCACATTTGAAATTGTATCAAAACAAAGAAAAGCTTGAATGAACAGTGAAAGGTTTGACCATCTCTTTGATTTAGGAAATGCTTCCATGAAGAAGCTACCTCTTTCATCTATCTGTACCACTTTTATCTATACCTCTTATCATTTTGCTCCATGAGATCCCCCTTAATGTTGGGTTAAGGCCATGTACATTTCTCTCTACACCCTAGCCTGGAACATCTTATTGGCTGGGCCATATCTTAATTGTTTTGATTTGTCTTGCCCAGACAGAGAGTGGGCTGTTGACAGAAGACTGAAAACCCAAGCAACTGTTCCAAGGCTTAAGAGGGTATGGAAATATAGTAATGAAATAGCACAGAACCAACTGCTGTGTTACACCATTAAATTAATCTGCTTATTGGGCAAACATGAAGAACAATGCCTATCTTTCAAATGACAGCTTTTGGATCTACTTCAAATCTAAGAAGATTCACAAAGGCAATATGTGAGCATTCCATTGCTAGCAGATATTGTTACACACCAAGTAAACAAATTAAATTAAAAAAAAAATCTTAGATATTTAAACCTGTTATAAATTGGCCGTTTTAACTGTATCCAAGGAAGGAGTAACAGTCAGTTGTATTCAATAAAGAAAATCCCTTGAAACGTGAGAGATTCACACAGATGCCAGTAACAGACAAAAAATATAAAAGCATCTACAGCAGTGTTCAAATATCAGATATCCATGGTCCATTAAAACATCTCCTCTTTTATTCAAAATAATTGAGATCATTTCATCCAATCTGCTTTCGTTCTGATGTTTTCTATAAAACCCATTGTTGGGTATACCTCTCTTCCCTACTAGCTTTTTATTTTTTATTATTTTTTAAATTATTTATTTACTTATTTACTTATTTATTTTTGTCTGCCTTAGGTCTTCGTGGCTGCGCGTGGTCTTTCTCTAGTTGTAGTGAGCGGGGGCTACTTTTCATTGAGATGCCCGGGCTTCTCATTGTGGTGGCTTCTCTTATTGCAGAGCATGGGCTCTAGGCGCACGGGTTTCAGTAGCTGTGTCACGCGGGCTCAGTGTGGTACATGGGCTTAGTTGCTCCGTGGCATGTGGGATCTTCCCGGACCGGGGCTTGACCCCATGTCCCCTGCATTGGCAGGCGGATTCTTAACCACTGTGCCACCAGGGAAATCCCCTACTAGCTTTTCAGATAAAGAAGTCTGCATCACCTCATGCAACCAACCTGCATTTTGTCCCTTTGTATCCACAATTAGTCTCACCAGTGGCTCCCTCTCTTGATACAGGCTCTGATACTTCTGATTTGGGCTGAACAAAACAAGCAAGCAAGCAAGCAAACAATCATACTCTTTGCTTGTCTGTGAAAATCTTCAAGATCATGCATTAGGTACTCACGTGTGCCAGACACTCTCCCAGTCTCCAGAGGTACACAAAATAATAACACGTGATCCTTCACTTGAGTCTCAGACTATCTTCAGGGGCAAAAAGAAATATGTGCAGTATATAGCATAATGATGACCAAAGAAGGGGATGGGTAGCTTTCCTGCCTACATCCTTCACTTCACCATCTACTCTGTTCTTTCAGCATCTTTTTATTTAGCAATTGTCCTTGCAGCTTCCTGAAAATGTACTTTAAATAGAATTAATGACATCTTTCTAGAAAAATCGAAGGCATTTTCTCATTAATCATCCTCCATGATCTCAGAAGAGTTTGACATGATTGCAACAACATTCGAGAGTCTGGATTGATCACTGTCTTTTTTGCAAAGTATTCTATTCTCTTGGATTTCAGGATTCTGTACTATCTTTGCTCCCTGGTCCCATTTCAAGGCATGCCTTCCCTCTCTGATTCATGTCTATCCCATTTTCAACCTTAATTCAGATTTTCTTCCAAAACTAAACCTCTTCTCTTCTCTATGTATTGGTAAGTACTCAAAGAAAGCTCTGATTCTGAGACCTTCATTTATCAACTCCAAAAACTTTCAAATTTCTGTTTCCCCAAACTTCCATTTCCATAGCATTAACCATCTGCTAAGCAGTTCCACTCATCCATCAATGTTTAAAATCAAATTGGTCCTCCCTTCCCACCCCTGTCATCCCTGAAAATGTCCTGATTAAGTTGTCTAAGGCCAAAAACATAGAATAAATATTGACCTTTGTCTCTTCCCTTCAACAAGTGGCAAATCTTTTATTCTATTTTGCAATGTCTATGACATTTAATTTCTTATTTCTATTCCCATGGCCATCACCCCAATCCCAGACCCTCAAAGTATTTTTCATTTTTTTTGTTTTGTTTTCTTTGCAATGTTACAATAATACCTAAGCAATCTGAGTCCAGTCTTCCTCTGATTTAGTCAACTTTTCATTTAGTTGCCAAATGAATCTCTCTAAAACATCACTTAAATGGGGAAAAATCAAACTTCTAACTTCCTTCCTTCCTGTCTCTCTTTCATCATGTTGTCTATATGTCACCTAGTTCCTGAACTTCCTAATCTGGTCCCTCTCCACCATTTTACACATAGTTCTAACTATGCCTGAATATGAAAATTCTCATCAAATCAGGGCTTCTATATCTATCCCCCAATTATCAATGCCATTCTTATATCTTTGCCTTTTAAAATCAGATTGCTTAAATCTAAAATGTTTACCCCACTAGCCCTCACAAATTTTTAATCAATCCTCAGGTTAAACATCACTTCCTTCTCACTAATTCCAACTACATGGTTTTCTTTTACAACAACATTAAATATTTCACTGTTCTACAGATTTAGTTCTACTATATACTTATATTATAGTTATACTATATACTCAACACATATTCCCTGAATGCCTACAGAATGTCAGGCATGGTAAAACATCATTTGGCATAGAATTATATCTATCCATAACATCTTAATATAGAATATCAGGCTGACCCTGCTATATAAGTCTTCCCTATCTAACTCTATGTAAGCTACAAGCTCATAAATCTCATAAAATGACTGATTGCTATCAGCTCACTAAAGTGAACCAGTAGCTAACATAGACTGATGAGTCATCCAAGTGGGGCTGATGAGCAAGAAGCAAATTACTCTATTTTTTTTCAAATTGGCTGCACAAAGGAATCATCTGGGGAGCTTTAAAAACCTCAATGCCTGGGTTGCACCCCAGAGTTCCTGGCTTAAATGATAAGGTTCAAGGCCTAGATGTCAAGAATTTCCAAATCTCCTCAGGTGATTCTAACATTTGCTAAAATTTGAGAACCGCTAGATTAGCTCATAGTTTAGAAACTAGAGTCTTCAATCCAGGTAGAGCTTGGTGATAAACATTAAAAATGTTTTGACATTCTTTGTCCCAAAGCCGGCCAGAGCTTCAATATGAAGACCTGATTGAAATAACTCCCTCTGCAATACCCAGTAGCAGCTTTTCTATGTAGAGTTCACAGGCTGCACAACTATCCAATCATAGTTTGCTGGGACCACTTACAACTACCACTAATTCTAAGCCACACTGAGCTATTCAATTCTCCTCAGGAGACTGCTAGACACTGATTCAGCTCTTCAGGATCCTGGGTCTAAAATTGATCATTAATAGGAAGGAAAGCTATTTACTTCAGGAGTACAGATTGATTTCATAAATTATAATGAATAAATTTACTCTGACATTTATGTAAAATTTAATTTCTCAAAAATCCTTGTGACTTCATTATGTAAAACAACTTAATGAAGCAAACACAACAATTATTGTCTGTTTTTGAAAAATGGAGACACTGAGGCTGAAAGTGGTTAAGTGATTTAGCTTAAATCATATAGTCAATGGCCAAAGTGACACTGGAAGTTAGATATATAAATCAAACATCCAATGCTCTGCTAACTTCATATGCAAACCTCTTTGAATATCACCTGCCATGTGCTACAGCATCATGTCAGGTTCTTTAAGAGCAGAAAGAAATCCACACACATCATTGGTCCTATCTTAATGAAGTTTAAACTTAAATTAGGAAGACAATATACATATATGTAGTACTTTACTTATGATAAAACAGACACACACACACACCCTTGACCAACCATCTTTACCCAAGTCTAAAATATACCGTCTTTATCCAAATCAAAAATATCAGTGTTCTAAGCTTTGAATATGATTTCTCTTCTTTATATATATTTAGGTAATTTATTTTGTTACTTGTTTTTAATAGAAATGCTGTCATAATTCTGCTCAGATACCTTTTTTTGCAGTTTATAACTTAGAGTACAGTAAAATCTTCTACTGAAATATTCTAGGGTAAAGATACCGTCATGTGGGCTTCCCTGGTGGCACAGTAGTTGAGAGTCCGCCTGCCGATGCAGGGGACGCGGGTTTGTGCCCCGGTCCGGGAGGATCCCACATGCCACGGAGCAGCTGGGCCCGTGAGCTATGGCCGCTGGGCCTGCGCGTCCAGAGCCTGTGCTCTACAATGCGGGGAGGCCACAGTGGTGAGAGGCCCACGTATCGCAAAAAAAAAAAAAAAAAAAAAAAAGATATCGTCATCACTCATACTGAGCACTTTAAAAAACCTGACATGCAGCCTAGGATTAAATATATATTTTTTAAATGATAAAGAAATTCAAACAACACTAAGTTTAACCATATGAGATACAATAATGACATAGTTAAATAGATAATTTCACATATAATCTTGCCAGATTACAGTAATTATAATCATGAATGTTGTGAAACTTCAAAAGAACAATAAATCGTTCTATATTAAAAATCTGAAAATGGAGATGTACAATACTAAAGCTTCAGGCATTTACTCAGGCTGAAAATGTTTTTTTTAAAGTGGTAATCCTGGGACTTCCCTGGTGACGCAGTGGTTAAGAATCCACCTGCCAATGCAGGGGACATGGGTTCGAGCCCTGGTCCAGGAAGATCCCACATGCTGTAGAGCAACTAAGCCCTTGCACTCTAGAGCCCGTGGAGTGACAACTACTGAAGCCCGCACGACTAGAGCCCGTGCTCTGCAACAGAAGAAGCCTCCGCAATGAGAAGTCCATGCACTGCAACGAAGAGTAGCCCCCGCTCACCGCAACTAGAGAAAACCTGCACACAGCAACCAAGACCCAATGCAGCCAAAAATAAATAAATTAATTAATTAATTAAAATTTTAAAGTGGCAATACTTTTGGCCATTTGATCTAAAAAAGCAAAAACAACTCAATAGTAAAAGATATCTAATAGATTTAATTCTGATAGTATACATCATTTAATAAGGAAGCATGTGTGGATGCTAGAGCCACTTTAAAGGAGGAAACTGTTTCTAAATGTCAGTGTTTTCATAATTTCTGAATATCATCTTATGTATTAGAAAGTAGATTTCTATGATGGAAGGAAAGATACTATGTTTCAAAGTTTCTAAATACACACCTACCCTAGTCCTCACTTACTCTCCCAAGTTCCTTTCTCCCCATCTCTCTCTGAAAGTCAACTCAGCCTCTCACTTACAAATAAAATCTGGGTAATGGGCAAATAGAAAATTTGGGCAAAGCCAGACAGGCTACGGATATTACACAACAAATAACCGAGTTGGGACAGAAAGCAGAAAAGAGAGCCTGTGGGTACAGAACTGGAAGGAGGGTGTGAGGACCTTGTTCTCAGGGAGAAGAAGCACAGACGTCTGAAGTGTATTTGAGACTGAGAGGTATTTGAAGATGAGAGAAGCACAAGAGAATGTCAAAGGCTTCTGCCAATAAAATTTGTTATTTTGCAAATATAACAACGTGTCCTTGAATTTGACCCTGTTCAGAAAAGGACATGTGGCAGTTAGGCTTTAAACAGGCAACACATAAGCATCATTTCTTATGCTTAATTTTTCTGTAACAAGAAATGGGTAACATAATGAAAATTTAAAATATCCTCTAGAATAACAACCATGATAAGCTGTCCTAAATTAACATCTTTATAATTTCTCACTCTAATATTCCTAGAACAGTCTGGCCAAGAACTATGTTGGTTATAATATTATGTCCACAAAACACCATTTCATACAAGCTTTGAGAAATCTAAAAATAATTTCTACAGAAGGTGTGAAAACTAACTTCTAAGGAAAAGATAAGGGAGAGCTAAGAGGTTGCTGAGGAAACTAAATGAGAAAATGTAACTTGTCTGATAACAGATAAATCTTTGAGAAAATGGCCTAGAGACCAGTTAATAAAAACCCTCAGTACTAGGGAGAGGTTGACTATATTGATGGTGGTAATGGTTTCATGGTGCACACACCTGTTAAAACTTATCAAATTGTACATTTTAGTGTGTGAAATGTATTATCTACCAGTCAACCAAAAAAAAAAAAAAAAAAAAAACTAGCCAGTCTACAGATGCATGAACACGTGTCCATCTGCAATTCAGAAGCAGTACCAGTTTTCAATAGCACTTGGAAACTTGGAAGCTATCATGTTGCTAAAACGCATACACAAATATACTCCATCCACATGAGATGAAATATGTAAAATTTAACACTTCAAATTAAAATAACAATTTACATGAGTGTAATGTAAATAAATTCACTTTTAGGGGGAAGAAGATGGCAGTATGAAGAAGGGTTGTTATTTCCAGGGGCCAAATATCCATCTGCGAATTTAAAAAGTGGTTGGTTTGCAAGAAGAAAGGGGATAGAACACTCATTCATCTATTCCTTCATTCATTCAACAAATATTTATTGAAGTCTGATGAGAGCTAAGCATTGCAAATCAATGACCACAAAAGAGACAGAGTGTGTTCTCTACCTTCATTAATTTCTAGTGTGGCAGAGAAAAAAGTTATCAGTGAAGTCACCTCACAAAAATTAAATTATCCTGTGGAAAGTGACAAGGAAAAATTCATGAAGAAGTATGACAGGAGAGTCAGGGAAGGTTTCCCTGGGAAAGTGTTCTTTGAGCTGGGATATGCAGAATGAGTCATCCTTAACTGTGAGAGAGGAGACAGCATGTATAAAGGCCCCGGGACAGGTAAAACATGGTGCTTCTGAATAACTAAAACAGAAATTGGTGAATTTAAGAGATATTTAGGAGTTAAAATCGATGGGTCTTGTAATAAACTGTATTTGGAAGGAGACGGAAGTAGCAAGAATGATACCAAGATTTCTGCAATTGGATACGTATGTGTGGCATTCATTAGATAGGAAACGGAGGACACAGGCCAGGCTGGGGGTAGGTGCCTGTTCTAATTTCATGGTGTCTTAGAATTTTCAACTAAAGCCGCTGAACAAGACTACATCAAAGTTAAAAACTTCTGCGCATCAAAGGACACAATCAACAGAGTGCAAAAGTAGCCTACAGAATGGGAGAAAACATTTGCAAAACAATATCTGATAAGGGGTCAATACCTAGAACTCTTAACTACAATAACAACAGTAATAGAATAAATAACGTGAGTGAAGAATAGGCAAAATGCTTAAATAAACATTTCTCCAAGGAAGATATAAATATGACCAATAAGCATATGAAATGATGCTCAGTATAACTAATCATTAGAGAAATGCAAATCAAAACCACAGTATCACCTCACACCCATTATGATGACTACCAAAAAAAAAAAAATAGAAAATAACAAGCATTGTCAAGGATGTGGAGAAACTGGAACCTTTGTTCACTGTTAGTGGAAGTGTAAAATTGTACAGCTGCTATGGAAAACAATCTGGAGGTTTCTCAAAGAATTAAAAATAGAACTACCATAGGATCCATCAATATCACCTCTGGGTGTAAATCCAAAAGAACTGAAAGCAGGGTAATGAAGAGATTGTTTATATGCACGTATTCATAGCAGGATTATTCACAATAGCCAAAAGGTGAAAGGGACACAAATGTCCATCAATGGATGAATGAATAAAGAAAATACCATATAAATATATGATAGAATATTATATAGCCCTAAAAAGGAAGGACATTTTGACACATACTACAACATGGATAAACCTGGAGGACATTATGCTAAGTGAAATAGGCCAGTTACAAAAAGACACACGCTGTATGATTCCACTTATATAAGGCATCTAGAGTAGTAAAACGCATAGAAAAAGAAAGTCAAATAATGGTTGCCAGGAGCTAGAGGGAAGGCGAAATTGGGGGTTGTTTAACAGGTATAAAATTTCAGTTTTACAAGAGTTCTGCAGATGGGCTACTCAACCATGTGAATATACTTTACATGACTAAACTCTACACTTAAAATGATTAAGATGATGTATTTTATGTTATATGTATTTCACCACAATTAATTTTTTTTAAATATGCTGAATAAATATTGATAGCATTATAGATATTTTGCTAGCTATATAATTGATCAGTCAGTAGCTAGCTAACCAGAGAGAGAGATTTTTGAGGAAAGCTGTGAACTGAAAATACAAATTTGGAAGTCATACAAAGAAAAAATAATTTTATTACACGACATTCTTCTCTTCCCTTCATCCTTAAAATCTTGAATTTTCAGTGACTCTATAAATGTACAGTCTTCTCATCCTATCCTCCCTAAAGCCTGAGTTTGACACAGGAGTCTGGTTTCATCTCCAGGAGAAAACAAGTTGAAGATTTTCAAGCAACAGCAGACATGGAGTGTTTTCAGCTGTGGTATACTGCTACAACAACAACAAAAAAATCTCTACCTGTCTATGCACCTAATTCCAGCAAAATTAAAAATAAGAAGTGTAGACAGGAAAAAAATAAGATTACTCTTTTGAGTAGTCTTATTTTTCTAGAGAAAAATCCACTGTTTACACATCAATATACATCCCTCTAGAATAATATTATTCTGCTTACCTTGTTTGCGTACATCCTCAACAGCAGCAACCAATTCTTCTTTGAGATCTTGACTCTCCTTAGCGATCTGTTCACCCTTTTCCAGAAAGTTCTGAGTGGCTTGCTCTACAGATGCAGCCAGTACATGGGCTTTCTTTGACCTCCCTTTCTTTTTACCAGATGGGCCTTTGTTGCTTGTGTTGACAAGAGTCGTCACCTTAAATACAAAAGAACAACTGTAAAATTACTCTGCATAACTGTCTAGAAATAGCATATTATCATCTCATAATTTTAAAATATCTTTTGCTTATTACATCATGAATACACATCACATAGCCTTATCTTAAGGAAAATGTGGAATTATATGGTTTAGCATATAACTTAACAGCAATTTATTTCCTGTAGAAGAAAAAAGCATGTGAATAAGGAAGAAAAGCAGATTTGCCAGAAGCTCAAAGTTTCCAATCCACTGGAGGGGGTGCTTTCACAGATTGACAAATTTAGCACTGGTTGGAATACCTAGGTTCAGGGAGGAAATAAAATAAAATAAAATGTAGAATCGTCTTTGAGCTTTGAATCAGAAGAACCAATACCTGAGCCCAAAAGTCAGGGCAGAGGTGCATGAGTAGTTAATTAATGGTGGGCTATCAATATGCATTATTTATGTGTCACTTACCAAGGACTTTTAGAGACCTTGTTATTTCTGATTTCATCTTATAAAAACAAAATGGTAAATTTGATCCAAAGAGACCGAATGATTCAGTCTCAACATTTGGTTAACCTGCTAAAATTTCCAGAATTGAAATTAGATATACATTATCACTGCTTTTCTAAGTATCATAATTTGGATACAATATCTCACCTGCCAAACTTCTTTTAGCACTCTGTCTAGAGCTATTTAATTTGCTAACAAAGCTTTTAATATATTTTAAACAACTTATCTCCTGTAGACTTCTGAACCTTTATTTTCTTCCAGTGAGAAGTCTGGGAGGGAAATGAATGCAACTGTTCCATATTCTATTCAGCTAGTCATCTACACTTCTGCATTTTTTTATCAGCTTCATAAGAATGTGGATGCTGTGGTTTATTTGCACTGACGTGTGTCCTGATTAGCAAACTAAAGCCTTTATTGGAGGTTATCAAGAAAGCTCATCCACAGAAAAGTTCTAAATGCTATAGTCTCTACAATTTACTCCAAATCCGAGAGCAAGCAGTTATTAGGCAAAGTCACAATTAATGTCCAGTCAGTTTACAGGGCAAGAGATAATATCAGAAGAAAAGTGTTGAATAAATGTGAACCAAGATGATGAATGTAGCAGAACCATTACTTCAGAAGTGGTTAATACAGCATTGGGAGCTGTCATATTCAGCTTTCTTTTGATTGTTAATAATTAGACACAGTGAATTAAAGAAGGGCTCTGTAAGAACACTTAAGTACAAACACTAGATAAAAAAAAAGAAAGATAAAGTCATTAAGAATAAGCCTGTCAGAAAACGATAGTTAGCTGTAAAATACGTATGCAGGCAGTAACACCTTGCAGTCTTTTCAGTTCCACCCACAGAGGCAACCATCAGAAGAAAGACAGCCTGTCTCCAAAGTTACTTTTTGGAGGTACAAGAATGTTCTCCTTAAAGACAGTTTACTCTAGCACATTAACATAGCTCTCTTCCAGGAACCCCAACTCTCCAAAGAGCCGCTACCTGGAAATGAGTTCTTATGCTCCCTAAGCAAACATCTCAAAAATCTTTTATTCGTATTTATTTTTATTTTTTAATCAAATGTACTTGCCATATAACATTGTATAAGGTTAAGGTGTACAACATGTTAATTTGATACATGTATATAGTGCATTAATACATGTATATGTTGTAAAATGATTGCCATTGTAGTGATACTTGGCACCTCTATCCCTTTACATAATTACAGTACAATATGGTTGTCTATATTCATTACACTGTGCATAATTTCTCTATTTAGGCCAGTCTCTTTATTGGAGGAAAATATTCCTATTCTCACTGATATCTGATTTGTTCTCATTTTATATATAATTTTGAGAAGTTCTGTGATCTAACTTTTCAGTCTTCTCAAATTAGAAAAAATGGATGGAGTTGGAAGCCATTAATGTTAGGCATATTGGCAGTTTTGGGGAGTGGAAGCTGACAGTGAATCTATTAATACCAAAAGAGCTAAATGATTATATTCTGGTTCACCTTCTGCAAAGGCAAACAGATTTCAATTTTTGTGTTGTCTCATTGTGCATTGATGTATTAAGCACAGTTTAGGTAATGCTCATAATAACAAGTCAGTATGAAGTGTCAGTATGTGGGAAAAAATAAACATAGAACATTACTAGGAAGTTCCTTAGAAAAATGTGATTTCTTTCAAATGAAGCAAATCAATTCAGTCCTCTTTTAGTAAGAGCTCTCATTTATTCACATGTGGAAGAATGTAAAGGGATACAAGATAGAAGAATAGAAGGAAAACTATGAGGCTCCATAAATGCTCATGTCTTAATCAGTCTAGAGTAAAGAAATAATTGTTAACTCTCCCTATTGCTATTCAGTGCTTTGTTGAAGGACAAAGTCAATAAATTAGATAAGAAAAAAGAAAGAAGATATATAAACTTTAGAAAGTAGACACATTAAATTGTCATTACTTATAGAGACTATGAATGTATTGAGAAACTAAAAAAGAATTAAAAGACAAACTATTAGAACTATTAGTGGTTAAATACTAGATAAGCAATAACAACCTAATAGAAGAGTATTACCAATGAAAAATCTAGTTTAAAATATCCTATTCACAATAGCCATAAATTGATATTCTCAGAGATAACCATAAGACAAAATATAGAATGTTGTATGAAGAAAATTATAATTGTAATGAAGAATATGAAAGTTGATTTAAATAATAGAGAGACACACTAATGAGCTCTGGAGACTACAGATCTCTGTGTCTAAGCCTGATATCCAGGCTGCGACTAAGTCTTGGGTAGATGGGGCTTACAGACTTTTGAAAGTCTAGTGCAGCTTGTTGGCAACCTTTTAAGAGATGGTTATTCTGTAGAAATTCCTGGTTGAATGGTACACCTTTGCTTACCCCAATCAGGCACTCTCTGTAATCCCCACATCAACTTTCACCAAAGGCAAGAGTCATTCAAGATCCACACAATCCAGTTACCTCTCTAACAATTTGTGAGCACATCTTTTGTGCAGAAGAAAAAAAAATAGAAAACATAAAGTTCCAGCAACAGAGGCTAGGAGTAATAGCATGAACATTGACATGTAAAAATGGGCATGATGTTTTCTAGGTAGTAAGGAGACCGTTCTCACTTGAGAGGGCGGCTGTATATGAATGATATAGGAAACAAGATTTGATAGATGCAGTGGAGTAAAACTTTTAAAGGCTCTAAAAGCCAAGTTAAGTAGTTTAGCTTTTATTAGCCACTGCCAACATTTTTTTAAAAGAATGAGAAGCATATGTGTTAAAGTGTCTGTGTTCTCTTTCCATTCATTTCTCAGCCCACTGAAATTCTGCTTTTATCCTCACACCTCCTGTAGCAGAGTCCTCTTAAACTGATCTCTCACTAAAGTAATTAATAAGTTGCCAAAATCAAATTACTTTTATCTTATCATACTACTCTATCACATTTAGTGCTATTGACTCACCTCTTCTTTCTCCTGGAAATATCTCCTGGCTAATTCTTTCAGCAATAATCTTTTCCTTCTCCAAACACCTGTAGCTTTTAGGAGGGTCATCAAGCTTACTTGTCTCTGTACCCACCTTTATCTTCCTCCCTCCTACAGAAGGAAAGACTTGCTGCTACCACCATCCTTTTTTTTTGAATTTATTTTATTAAAGTATAGTTGATTTACAATGTTGTGTTAATTTCTGCTGTACAGCAAAGAGATTCAGTTATTCATATGCATACATTCTTTTTCATATTCTTTTCCATTATGGTTTATCACAGGATATCAAATCTAGTTCCCTGTGCTATACAGTAGGACCTTGTTGTTTATCCATTCTCTATATATACTAGTTTGCATCTGCTAAGCCCAAACTCCCAATCCTTCCTTCCCCCACTCCCTTGGCAACTACAAGTCTGTTCTCTATATCTGTGAATCTGTTTCTGTTTGGTAGATTAGTTCATTTGTGTCATATTTTATATTCCACTTACAAATGATATCATATGGTATTTGTCTTTCTCTTTCTGACATTTCACTTAATATGATAATCTTTAGGTCCATCCATGTTGCTTCAAATGGCATTATTTCATTCTTTTTTTTATAGCTGAGTAATATTCCACTGTACATGCATACCACATCTTTATTGATTCATCTGTTAATGGACATTTAGGTTGCTTCCATGTTTTCGCTATTGTAAATAGTGCTGTTATGAACATAGGGGTCCATGCATCTTTTTGAATTATTGTTTTGCACTACCACCCTTTTAAACTGATCTTCTGATCACATCATTCAGATTCACTGGCTATGCCAACTTCTCTCTAAACCCTCAACATGGCCCTTCTTTGTAGGCAACTCAACCTTAGCTTAGCAGGATACTTGATTTTCTCTAGTCATATCTCAAATATTTCCTCAATGTCTCTGCCTCTCATCAAAGAAGAGAAGAAATCCTGCAGCTCATAGATGAGAGTATAAGTGGTCAATCGTTCTAGAACCCTGACATAATGATGGTCCCAATGGACCCTGGTCAATAAAAAAACCTCAGCAATGGCAAGAGGATTGGAAATATAGTTTTCAGATAAGTTGACTGTGTGATTTGAGTATGAAACTATGAGACCCAGGCTGGTATAGACTACTCATCATCTAATGTCCTAAGAGTAGACCCTCCATTCTTACACAATGGCAAGTAATGCAGTAGGCAACACCATTTCATTCCTTTCTCTTTTTTTTGCAATGTGTTTTATTGTAAGACAACTTATCTGACCATTTCTCTTCAACTTGATCAGTTCTCTGCTTCCAGCATGTACAAACTCAATAGACATGGAAGACTTCTTCCAAAACAATAAGCAATAGTGAGGGCACCAAGGCACTTTGTCTTGGCAACTCTGTCACATCTGCCCATAACCAACAACTGTGTAGTTTGTCTAAGCCTTCTCCATAGGGCATTCGATAGAAAGGGAGCTCTGGAGATATCATTGTCACCCAGGGCTGGTCAGAAATATAGACTCTCAGGCCCCACTCCAGACCTATTAAAAGAGAATCTGTATTTTTAACAAGATCCCAAAGTAATTCATATGCACATTAAAATCTGAGAAGCACTGAATTCTAGGACAATGATTTTCAGACTTTATCATATCTTATTATTATCATTATTTATTTATTTATTTTTTGCAGTATGCAGGCCTATCACTGCTGTGGCCTCTCCCGTTGCGGAGCACAGGCTCCAGACGTGCAGGCTCAGCAGCCATGGCTCACGGGCCTAGCCGCTCCACGGCATGTGGGATCATTCCAGACCAGGGCACAAACCCATGTCCCCTGAATTGGCAGGCAGACTCTCAACCACTGTGTCACCAGGGAAACCCCAGACTTTATCATACCTTAGAATCACTTAGATGCTTGTTAGACGGCAAATTCCTAGATCTTATACTGCTCCTGCTCATGTAGGTCTCAGCTAGTGTATTTCACATGCATCACATGAAATTAGGCTATGTATGGCTTATTGACTTTACTTTCAGAAACAGCAGTCTAGCTGAAGCAAAAGAAAGTGAGAGAGATAAAGCAATGACTTCTAGAGGTAAACCCTTCCTCTTATTTTAGGTGTCATGACATATCAGGAGTCTGCAAAAACAACTTGTTGATGAATTGATTGAAAGGCAATTTCCTCTGTTAGGCAATCACAAGGAACTTGGAAAAGTAAGAGTAAACAGATGTGAATGCTATGAATCAAGCCATTATTTGAGCTCTCCAGAAAACCAATAAAAGAGAACCAAGAGCTGAAAATAAAAAATGATAACTTAGGCACCATTTTGCTAGATTCATGCACTCTGTAGATGTGAGTAGTCAGTCTTTATGAATTCTACTGTTGCACTGCTCTAAAGTATTTCATTTGTCATAATTGCTCAGCAAACAACAGAGAGCTTTGCTTACTGTTATAGCTTAAAAAAAGCAAGAGCATTGTGAGGTGCATATTTGAAAACAAAATTATCAAAAACAAGTTATTTATTCCAGGAGCAACTGAAGATAAATGCAAAAATCCTTAACGAGGAAAACTCTTTAAGGGAGTTAAAATGCTCAAATGGTAGTATATTTGATAACATGAAGCCTCTAGGAGAAATCTTGTCAGGTTTTGAGCAGTGCCAAGTCAGAAAAACAACTGCCAAGTAATGAGTCAAAATGAGGTCTTCCTTGAATCACTCCTTGATTACCTAATCTATTCCTTTTGCAATTATACAGTAGGCAAAAATATGGCTTGTAATTTTCCTTATAAAATATATAAAATGATATACGCTCACCTTGTGGTACAGTCCATTATAAGTTATTTCCTAGCACAGAATCTCCAGGACATATAAGGTGTATGTATATTGTGCATTTTGGAGAGAAAAGGAGATCAGCACAGTGACATTAGTCCTCAAGCAAAAGGAAGTGATAATACAGATTTATGGTAGTCTCACTAATAACTAAAGTAAAACTTCCATGTCATAGAAACTATTGCAATAGAATTTCATATTGAACTGATCTTTTCTTCCCAAACACAACTCCACATCCCGTTTTAGACAAAAAGATGTAAATTACAAGAACCGTAGTTACTGATGCTTCCACAACTTCAAAAGTCAGAATTAGAAATGATAATCTTTTATAACGAGGCACTAGTAATTTAAAGAGGGATAAAATAAAGAATAATTCTGGTCTCTTTGTCTTTGAAAAATTTCTTCCCACTTATTTGATATTGACAGTGTAGATTAGTATGTATGTTCATTGATACAGAGTCCTGGAAGCATGCATTCTTAAACTCTGAAGGTAAGGTTTTATTATATCTAAAGCAGACCTGAACTTCTACTAGTTAATTAATGCTAGAAAGAAAGCCTATAAATAATGTTTCCCATTTAACATTATTAGACTAGCCTGCAATTTTTAAATAGGCCCACAAGGCAAGCCTTCCCACTCAGTTGCTTTGGTATACTTTTTCCAAATACTTTATCTTGAAGAGTATACAGATGGTCTCTGACTTGTCATGGTTTGACTTACTGATTTTTCAGCTTTACAATGGTGAGAAAGTGATATTCATTCAGTAGAAAACATACTTCAAATTTTGATTTTTGATCTTCTCCTGGGCTAGCAATATGTGCCACGATACTCTCTCGTGATGCCAGGCAGGGGCAGCCTCAGCTCCCAGTCAACCCACCATCCCATGATCCCGAGGGGAAACAATCACACACTAATAACCATTCTGTACTCACACAACTATTCTGTTTTTCACTTCCAGTACAGTATTCAATAAATTACATTAGGTATTCAACACTCTATTTAAAATAGGTTTCAGTTATCCATATACATGTATCTATTCTTTTTCAAATTCTTTTCCCACTTAGGTTATTACAGAATATTGAGCTGAGTTCCCTGTGCTGTACAGTAGGTATATTTATAACTGAATCACTATGCTGTACACCCGAAACTAAAACATTGTAAATCAACTATAGTCCAATATAAAATAATGTTTTTTTATTTAAAGAATAAATTAAAATAAGCTTTGTGTTAGATGACTTTGCCCAACTGTAAGCTGTGGTCTAAGCACATTTAAGGTAAACTATACTAAGCTATGTTCAGTAGGTTAGGTGGATTAATGAATTTGCCCTATGATATTTTTAACTTACGATGGTTTTATCAGGACTTGACCTCATTGTAAGTCAAGGAAGATCTGTTAACACCAAAAAGTAGATTTCCAAAATTAACCCTAAAACAGACATTCTGTGATTAGGTTTGAGGAATTTCTATGGCCGGCCAGTTTTGACTATATTAAATTTCTATGAATAGCCAGTTATAACTATATCAAATTTTTTCTAGGCTAAACTTTCTGTGGTTACAATTTACAGAGTGGATCAGTTGGGCCCTGGATGATCCATTCATCTTTAGATTAGAAGTGGTTCAAACTTATTTCCTAGCAAGTATCTCACTAGTGTCTATAAGCCAAAATGAAATAAGGTGGC
Source organism: Mesoplodon mirus (assembly GCF_964341445.2). Taxonomy (NCBI): domain Eukaryota; kingdom Metazoa; phylum Chordata; class Mammalia; order Artiodactyla; family Ziphiidae; genus Mesoplodon; species Mesoplodon mirus. The sequence goes on along the minus strand of NC_138990.1, from coordinate 5,338,788 downwards.
CTTCTCGGGACTCCCCTGGTGGCGCAGTGGTTAAGAATCCCCCTGCTAATGCAGGGGACATGGGTTCAAGCCCTGGTACAGGAAGATTCCACATGCAGCAGAGCAACTACGCCCATGTGCCACAACTACTGAGCCTGTGCTCTAGAGCCCATGAGCCACAACTACTGAGCCCAAGTGCCACAGCTACTGAAGCCTGCACGCCTAGACCCCGTGCTCCACAACAAAAGAAGCCACCACAATGATAAGCCTGCATGCCGCAATGAAGAGTAGACCTCACTCGCCGCAACTAGAGAAAGCCTGTGCGCAGCAACGAAGACCCAACACAGCCAAAAATAAATAAATAAATTTATTTTTTTTAAAAAGTTGGCCTTCTCATTAAGCACTTGTTCTTCAGAAGAAACTCAATTTTCCTTATAGGATGTTAAACTAACATTTTCCACTCTCTATTAAGCCTTCTGTTTCATATTTAAGTAGCAGCATTAGGAGCTCAATTTCTTGTAACCTCCAGGGAGTGTGGTCTAGATTTACTGTCATCCAAAATCTTGTCTGAGAGAAACAACATTTAGTTTTGCTTGAAGGAAGTGCAGTCCACCTCTCTCTCCACCTATTATAATAGCTCAACTTAAAACACATAAGCAAAGAGAGAAATGGTATTATCCTGGACACTGGTGCTAATGTTTCTACTGCCTTAGTGCAATATCACTTACTTCAACGGAGGATACTACCACAAAGGGTTTTAGAAAGCTCACTGTGTATACTTTAAAGTTATAGATAAGATAATCATTCTTCACATAATACTGAGAAATTTTTGAATGATTTTAGTACCAAGAATATTGGAACCTCTCCTTAGAAACGGGTTTGATTTTATTTCATGGACATTAAATTGTGTAATAAATAAATTATTTCTTTTTGCACTGACTTCAATAAAAAAAAAAAAAAGCTTATCCCAAGTTTGTGGTCCCTATTATAAAGCATATGATTTAATGTTTATTATTACTGTGTTAGTCTCCATCTTTGCTCCTTATCTATACTTACAGTCATCTTTTTTTTAAAATCACTTTCCTTTAAGGTATGTTAACCTTTCAGTATTTTATATATCCTTTAAAGTCTCCATAAATCTTTTATGCAAGGCAATAAAATATATTCTGTCAATTGATATACCTTTTTTCCACACTTTTACATATGCAAAATGAAGATGAATCCTACAATCTGTGTCATCTAAAATATACATTCGATAAAATTTTATTTTTTTCTTACAGGTACATAAATATATATATCTTACAATTGATGACATGTTAGATTTGATAAAACATGGTAAATCAAACAAGCACAAGAAACAAACTTATTTAAAGGATCTAGTAACAACCTAGATTTTCCTAGAATCTGTGTAACTTTCAATGTCTACACTTACAGCAATGAAAAATTACACTCAAAATTAAGACACTAAAGCAATATCAGAATTCACTGAAGGAGCAACTGTTTAGAATCAGGAATTTTAAGTGAGTGAGAAGGTGTTTCTGTTTTTAAAAATCTTAAATGTTGGGACTTCCCTGGTGGTCCAGTGGTAAAGAATCAGCCTTCCAATACAGGTGATACAGGTTTGATCCCTGGTCAGGGAACTAAGATCCCACATGCTGCAGGGCAACTAAGCCCACGCACCACAACTACTGAGCTTGCGGGCCTCAACTAGAGAGCCTGAATTCCACAAATTACAGAGCCCACGAGTCCTAGAGCCTGAGTGCCACAATTAGAGAAGAGAAAACTCTCACGTCACAACTAAAGAAAAGCCCACGCGTGGCAGTGAAGAGCCCACACGCCACAATGAATACCGCATGCCTCAACAAAGATCCCGCTTGCCACAATTAAGACCCAACGCAGCCATAAATAAATAAATAAATCTTCAAAAGAAAAATATCCTAAATGTTCTAACCATCAGTGCCCATCTGAGAAAATCCCATGCTGTTCTTAAGGTCCCACCAAATTGAAGAATGATTAAACTACGTTCATGATTCACTATTTTGGATTTAACTAAGATTAAAATAAAAGGAAACAAAGTAAAACTAGACTGTTACAAGAATCAGTATACACAAATCTGGAAGCATGATAAATAAAAACTATTTTCCAATCAACACTATGTTAACTAAAGGATTCAGTTGACCAAAACTTCTATTCCCCCCAAATTCATCAAGTTTTTTTACGATTACAATCATTGATTGACAATGTCACTTGCATTGACATTTTCCTTCTTTAAAGTTAGTGGATTCCAACACAGAGTGCACACACTCTATGGGAAATAATGGATAATCCATGAGATGCAGGAAAAGTACCAGGATTCTATATTGGCTTTTGTGTAAAAAAGGAAATTAAGAATTAAACCATACTAATGTTTCATATAAGGACTTAAACTGGCACCACCACCCCATCTCTACATCAGATGGCCTTGAGCCACATATGACAAATGGGGTATCTTGAGAGAAAGGTAAGGTCCACAAATCCAAGGAATTGGCAATGGTGGCCTTACACTTCAATGTATATACCTTGTTAAGTGGCTTTAAGGATTATATTAATTGATTTTTCAAACATATATGAAAACACCCTCACAAAATGGACCAGAAACTTAAAAGGACCACTGCGAATTGGAAACTGGGACTTGAAGATAGTACTAAAAATGCAACCACAATTTAAGAAAATGCAGGGCTGACCCTCCCCCTAGTCTTTTATTTTTTCTTGCAGATTTCTTTTATAAATAATCCTTTATTCACTGCAGTGAATACAAGCAGAATGTACCACGAACTGAGTATGGGTTTAGATACTTACAACTTCATTTTTATCATTCACATATGGGTGAGAAAAGAAAATGAAACACTGTCTCTAGAAGCAAAGGATGACTTCATATTTTCTTAATTTCTTTCCCTGAGGAGCTTTTAAACTGTAAAATATTCACAATTACATACAGTGTCCCAAAGCTACTTTAACAATACATTTTTGGTTATCTTTTTTTTGGCCAACAGGACTAAATAATCAAGTACAGGTACAGTGAAACAGGTGAGAGGAAATTATATGTTAAAAGGGGACTTTGTAACAATGGCTAGTTGCTTAGGTATTTCCTCTGCCTACTTGCCCTTTGTTTAGATATCCAGTAGCTATCCAGGCTCCTTCCTGGAATGAGACAATTTTAGCTCATTATGACTTTCCTATGGTTAGTTTTTTTGTTGTTGTTTTTTAATTTTTTAATTTAATTTTATTTATTTTTTATACAGCAGGTTCTTATTAGTTATCCATTTTATACATATTAGTGTATATGTGTCAATCGCAATCTCCCAATTCATCACACACACACACACCCGCCACTTCCCTCTTTGGTGTCCATATGTTTGTTCTTTACATCTGTGTCTCTATTTCTGCCCTGCAAACCGGTTCATCTGTACCATTTTTTCTAGATTCCACATATATGCCTTAATATACAATATTTGCTTTTCTCTTTCTGACTTACTTCACTCTCTATGACAGTCTCTAGATCCATCCATGTCTCTAAAAATGACACAATTTTGTTCCTTCTTATGGCTGAGTAATATTCCATTGTATATATGTACCACATCTTCTTTATCCATTCGTCTGTCGATGGGCATTTAGGTTGTTTCCATGACCTGGCTATTGTAAATAGTGCTGCAATGAACATTGGGGTGCATGTGTCTTTTTGAATTATGGTTTTCTCTGGGTATATGCCCAGTAGTGGGACTGCTAGATCATATGGTAATTCTATTTTTAGTTTTTTAACGAACCTCCATACTGTTCTCCATAGTGGCTGTATCAATTTACATTCCCACCAACAGTGCAAGAGGGTTCCCTTTTCCCCACACCCTCTCCAGCATTTGTTGTTTCTAGATTTTCTGATGATGCCCATTCTAACTGGTGTGAGGTGATACCTCATTGTACTTTTGATTTGCATTTCTCTAATAATTAGTGACGTTAAGCAGCTTTTCATGTGCTTCTTGGCCATCTGTATGTCTTCTTTGGAGAAATGTCTACTTAGATCCTCAGCCCATTATTTGATTGGGTTGTTTGTTTTTTTTAATATTGAGATGCATGAGCTGTTTATATATTTTGGAGATTAATCCTTTGTCCGTTGATTCATTTGCAAATATTTTCTCCCATTCTGAGGGTTGTCTTTTCGCTTTGTTTTTAGTTTCCTTTGCTTTGCAAAAGCTTTTAAGTTTCATTAGGTCCCATTTGTTTATTTTTGGTTTTATTTCCATTACTCTGAGAGGTGGGTCAAAAAAGGTCTTGCTGTGATTTATGTCAAAGAGTGTTCTTCCTATGTTTTCTTCTAAGAGTTTTATAGTGTCCAGTCTTACATTTAGGTCTTTAATCCATTTTGAGTTTATTTTTGTGTATGGTGTTAGGGAGTGTTCTAATTTCATTCTTTTACATGTAGCTGTCCAGTTCCCCTGGCACCACTTATTGAAGAGGCTGTCTTTTCTCCATTGTATATCCTTGCCTCCTTTGTCATAGATTAGTTGACCATACGTGTGTGGGTTTATCTCTGGGCTTTCTATACTGTTCCATTGATCTGTATTTCTGTTTTTGTGCCAGTATCATAGTGTCTTGATTACCATAACTCTGTTGCACAGTCTGAAGTCAGGGAGTCTGATTCCTCCAGCTCCATTTTTTTCCCTCAAGATTGCTTTGGCTATTCGGGGTCTTTTGTGTTTCCATACAAATTTTAAGATTTTTGTTCTAGTTCAGTTAAAAATGCATTGGTAACGTGATAGGGATTGCATTGAATTTGTAGATTGCTTTGGGTAGTATAGTCATTTTCACAATACTGATTCTTCCAATCCAGGAACATGGTATATCTCTCCATCTGTTTGTGTCATCTTTAATTTCTTTCCTCAGTATCTTATAGTTTTCTGCATACAGGTCTTTTGTTTCCCTAGGTAGGTTTCTTCCTAGGTATTTTATTCTTTTTGTTGCACTGGTAAATGGGAGTGTTTCCTCTTTCAGATTTTCCATCATTAGTGTATAGGAATGCAAGAGCTTTCTGGGCATTGATTTTGTATCCTGCAACTTTACCAAATTCATTGATTAGTGCTAGTAGTTTTTTGGTGGCATCTTTAGGATTGTCTATGTACAGTATCATGTCATCTGCAAACAGTGACAGTTTTACTTCTTCTTTTCCAATTTGTATTCCTTTTATTTATTTTTCTTCTCTGATTGCCATGGCTAAGACTTCCAAAACAACGTTGAATAATAATGGTGAGAGTGGATATCCTTGTCTTGTTCCTGAGCTTAGAGGAAATGTTTCAGTTTTTCACCACTGAGAATGATTGCTGTGAGTTTGTCATATATGGCTTTTATTATGATGAGGTAGGTTCCCTCTATGCCTACATTCTAGAGAGTTTTTATCATAAATGGGTGTTGAATTTTGTCGAAAGCTTTCTCTGCTTCTATTGAGATGATCATATGGTTTTTATTCTTCAATTTGTTAATATCATGTATCACATTGATTGATTTGCATATATGGAAGAATCCTTGCATCCCTGGGATATATCCCACTTGCTCATGGTGTATGATCCTTTTAATGTGCTGTTGGATTCTGTTTGCTAGTATTTTGTTGAGGATTTTTACATCTATATTCATCAGTGATATTCACCTGTAGTGTTCTTTCTTTGTGGCATCTTTGTCTGGTTTTGGTATCAGAGTGATGGTAGCCTCGTAAAATGAGTTTGGGAGTGTTCCTCCCTCTGTTATATTTTGGAAGAATTTGAGAAGGATAGATGTTAACTCTTCTCTAAATGTTTCATAGAATTCACCTGTGAAGCCATCTGGTCCTGGAATTCTGTTTGTTGGAAAAATTTTAATCACAGTTTAAATTTCATTACATGTGATTGGTCTGTTCATATTTTTCACTTATTCCTGGTTCAGTCTTGGAAGGCTGTACCTTTCTAAGAATTTGTCCATTCCTTCCAGGTTGTACATTTCATTGGCATAGAGTTGCTTGTACTAGTCTCTTAGGATGCTTTGTATTTCTGTGGTGTTTATTGTAACTTCTCCTTTTTCATTTCTGATTTTATTTATTTGAGCCCTCTCCCTCTTTTTCTTGATAAGTCTAGCTAATGGTTTATCAATTTTGTTTATCTTCTCAAAGAATCAGTTTTTAGTTTTATTGATCTTTGCTATTGTTTACTTTGTTTCTATTTCTTTTATTTCTGATCTAATCTTTATGAATTATTTCCTTCTGCTAACTTCAGGTTTTGTTTGTTCTTATTTCTCTAGTTCCTTCAGGTGTAAGGTTAGATTGAGATTTTTCTTGTTTCTTGAGGTAGGCTTGTATTTCTATAAACTTCCCTCTTAGAACTGTTTTTGCTTCATCCCATAGGTTTTGGATCATTGTGTTTTCATTGTCATTTGTCTCTAGGTATTTTTTGATTTCCTCTTTGATTTCTTTGGTGATCTCTTGGTTATTTAGTAATGTATTGTTTAGCCTCCATGTGTTTGTGTTTTCTACGTTTTTTTCCCTGTAATTGATTTCTAATCTCATAGCACTGTGGTCAGAAAAGATTCTTAATATGATTTCAATTTTCTTAAATTTACTGAGGCTTGGTCTGTGACCCAAGATGTGATCTATCCTGGAGAAGGTTCCATGTGCACTTGAGAAGAAAGTGTAATCTGCTGGTTTTGGATGGAATGTCCTATAAATATCAATTATAGCTATCTGGTCTATTGTGTCATTTAAAGCTTGTGTTTCCTTATTAATTTTCTGTTTGGATGATCTGGCCATTGGTGTAAGTGAGGTGTTAATGTCCCCTACTATTATTGTGTTGTTGTCGATTTCCTCTTTTATAGCTGTTAGCAGTTGCCTTATATACTGAGGTGCTCCTATGTTGGGTGCATATATACTTATAATTGTTATATCTTCTTGGATTGATCCCCTGATCATTATGTAGTGGCCTTCCTTGTCTCCTGTAACACTCTTTATTTTAAAGTCTATTTTATCTGATATGAGTATTGCTACTTCAGCTTTCTTTTGATTTCTATTTGCATGGAATATCTGTTTCCATCCACTCACTTTCAGTCTGTATGTGTCCCTAGGTCTGAAGTGGGTCTCTTGTAGACAGCATATATATGGGTCTTGTTTTTGTATCCATTCAGCGAGCCTGTCTTTTGGTTGGAGCATTTAATCCATTCACGTTTAAGGTAATTATCGATATGTATGTTCCTATTACCATTTTCTTAATTTTATGGGTTTGTTTTTGTAGGTCCTTTTCTTCTCTTGTGTTTCCCACTTAGAGAAGTTCCTTTAGTATTTGCTGTAGAGCTGGTTTGGTGGTGCTGAATTCTCTTAGCCTTTGCTTGTCTGTAAAGCTTTTGATTTCTCCACTGAGTCTGAATGAGGTCCTTGCTGGATAGAGTAATCTTGGTTGTAGGTTCTTCCATTTCATCACTTTAAGTATATCATGTCACTCCCTTCTGGCTTGTAGAGTTTCTGCTGAGAAATCAGCTGTTAACCTTATGGGAGTTCCCTGTATGTTATTTGGCATTTTTCCCTTGTTGCTTTTAATAATTTTTCTTTATCTTTAATTTTTGTCAATTTGATTACTGTGTGTCTCAGTGTGTTTCTCCTTGGGTTTATCCTGCCTGGGACTCTGCGCTTCTTGGACTTGGGTGGCTATTTCCTTTCCCATGTTAGGGATGTTTTTGACTATAATCTCTTCAAATATTTTCTCGGGTCCTTTCTCTCTCTGTTCTCCTTCTGGAACCCCTATAAGGTGAATCTTGTTGGCTTTAATGTTGTCCTAGAGGTCTCTTTTGCTGTCTTCATTTCTTTTCATTATTTTTTCTTTGTTTTGTTTCATGGCAGTGAATTCCACCATTCTGTCTTCCAGGTCACTTATCCATTCTTCTGCTTCAGTTATTCTGCTATTGATTCCTTCTAGTGTATTTTTCATTTCAGTTATTGTATTATTCATCTCTGTTTGTTTGTTCTTTAATTCTTCTAGGTTTTTGTTCTTTAATTCTTCTAGGTCTTTGTTAAACATTTCTTGCATCTTCTCAATCTTTGCCTCCATTGTTTTTCCGAGGTCCTGGATCATCTTCACTATCATTATTCTGCATTCTTTTTCTGGAAGGTTGCCTATCTCCACCTCATTTAGTTGTTTTTCTGGGGTCTTATCCTGTTCCTTCACCTGGTACATAGTCCTCTGCCTTTTCATCTTGTCTATCTTTCTGTGAATGTGGTTTTTGTTCCACAGGCTGCAGGATTGTAGTTATTCTTGCTTCTGCTGTCTGCTTTCTGGTGGATGAGGCTATCTAAGAGGCTTATGCTAGTTTCCTGATGGGAGGGACTGTGGTGGGTAGAGCTGGGTGTTGCTCTGGTGGGCAGAGCTCAGTAAAACTTTAATCCATTTGTCTGCTAATGGGTGGCGGTTGGTTCCCTCCCTGTTGGTTGTTTGGCCTGAGGTGACCCAACACTGGAGCCTACCCCACTCTTTGGTGGGGTTAATGGTGGACTCTGGGAGGACTCATGCCAGGGAGTATTTCCCAGAACTTCTTCTGTCAGTGACCTTTTCCCTGTGCTTAGCCACAGCCACCCCCCTCCTCTGCAGGAGACCCTCTAATTCTAGCAGCAAGGTCTGGTTCAGTCAGCGGTGGTGTCACTGCTCCTTCCCCTGGGTCCCAATGCACACACTACTTTGTGTGTACCCTCCAAGAGCAGATTCTCTGTTTCCCCCAGTCCTGTCAAAGTCTTGTAATCAAATCCCACTAGCCTTCAAAGTCTGATTCTCTAGGAATCCCTTCTTCCATTGCCAGACCACCAGGTTTTGTAGCGTGACGTGGGGCTCAGAACCTTCACTCCAGGGGGTGGACTTCTGTGGTATGAGTGTTCTTCAGTCTGTGAGTCACCCACTCACCAGTTATGGGATTTGATTTTATTGTGATTGCACCTCTCCTGCCATCTCACTGTGGTTTCTCCTTTGTCTTTGGATGTGGGGTATCTTTTTTGGTGAGTTCCAGTGTCTTCCTGTCAATGATTGTTCAGCAGGTAGCTGTGATTCTGGTGCTCTCACAAGAGGGAGTGAGCACATGTCCTTCTACTCTATCATCTTCCCTATGGTTAGTTTTATCCATCACCTCCATGTGGCTTTCGTTCTGGTGCTGTGGCAAGAGGATACGGCATTCCTCGACTCTCCCTCTAGTCTTAATACAAGCTCTTGTTAGCTACATTATGAGGCTGAAAAGAAGACAAGCTAATCAGAGCTGAGAAGTTGAAATATATATTTACATCCATTATTTCTAACAATGAATCTCATTCCAGTTTCCTTGAGATATTAGCTAATGATGTCCTAAAGCAAGTATGATTTGCAAAAGTTTAAAAAGGTTAAGTATACAGAAAATTTAACCATTTAAATTATATATCTTAAATTTATTTTTAGTGAAAAGTAAGTTTATTGTTTTCATTATTGTTAATGGGAAAGACCACCTGGTGCTATTGAACACACTTCTTTTTTCTCTGTTCACAAGACAAGATTGTGCTTCCCAGCCTCCCTTGGAGTTTATGTGGTCAACTGACTGAATTCCAACCAACAGAATGTGAGCGTCAAGTGATATGTGCTCTTCTTAACCTGGGCCATTAACACGCTCCTCCACATTTTTTTCCCCAAACTGACAAATTTGGAAGCCAAGTGTTGAAGATGATGAAGCCACAGGCTGGAAGATGATGAAGCCACAGGCTGGAAAGAGCCAAAGCCCTTAAATTTTCCTTTGAAGGAGACTGACCCATGGATCAGAAAGACCCCTTTGGATATTATGTAATGAGAAGAAAACTTCTATTATGTTAAGCCTTTGATATTTTGAGGTTTATCTGTTACAGCAGCTAACATTAACAACATCACTATATTATTTATAGATTATATATATATATATATATATATATATATATGTACAATGTATATATGTTAAATGATCACCACAATAAGTTTAGTTAACATTCATCACCATACATAGCTAGAAGTGTTTTTCTTTGATGAGAACTTTTAAGATCTACTCTCTTAGCAACTTCCAAATACACAATACAGTGCTATTAACTATAGTCACCATGCTATACATTACATCCCCAGGACTTATATCTACAAATGCATTTTTAGTTTGCTTGTTTAGGTTCCACATATAAGTAAGATCACATGGTGTTTGTCTTTCTCTGTCTGACTTATTTCACTTAGCATAATGCCCTCAAGGTCCATTCATGTTGTCACAAATAGCAAGACTTCATTCTTTTTTATGGCTAAATAATATTCCATTCTGTGTGTGTGTGTGTGTGTGTGTGTAATTTTCTTTATTCATTCATTAATCCATGGACACTTAGATTCTTTCCATGTCTTGGCTATCATAAATAATGGTGCCATGAACATCTGGTACAGATATCTTTTCAAGATAGTATTTTCATAAGTGGAATTGCTGGGTCATATGATAGAATTATTTTTAATTTTTGAAGAACATCCACACTATTTTCCATTATGGCTCCACCAATTTACATTCCCAAGAGCAATGCACAATTCCCTTTTCTCTACAAAATGTATATATTTTATAATTGTTTATAATACATTAGGTTCAGGAATGCACACTTATTTAGAAAAATAAATAACACATGCGCTAAATATGTATGTATACATACATACACAGACACATACAAACTTTTTGTGTGTGTGTGTGGTACGCAGGCCTCTCCCATTGCGGAGCACAGGCTCCAGACACGCAGGCTCAGTGGCCATGGCTCACGGGCCCAGCCGCTCCGCGGCATGTGGGATCTTCCCAGATCAGGGCACGAACCCGTGTCCCCTGCATCGGCAGGTGGTCTCTCAACCACTGTGCCACCAGGGAAGCCCATATGACATATATTTTAAAAATAATGTGTCAAATTCCAGATCCTGGTAACTAAGGTATATTTGAAATGTAAATTCCAAACCGCCTTTTGGAAGTACTGATAAGGAGGCTTTAGATTCTTTGTAAACTCAAAAATATAATAAGTGGAATTACTACTAAAATGAAAAAAATATATACGCCATTAGCACTTCTTGGAACAGAAGTTACCAGTCTCACATAAAGGGAATGATACTTGCAAGCCACAGGGGGATTCATTTAACACAAAACCTACTGAGTTCTATGTTTCCCCACTAGCATATTTAAAAACAGTTTCTTCCAAAAACAAAAAGCAAAATAACCCCACCAAAATCTCATCCTTTCTATTGTTGATTAGTCTTTACTCTAGAATCAAAATTAATCATGACTAATAATACCACCTTACTCTTTCCCTAATAGAGTTCTAAACAGCAAGTGCCCTGTAGCTGTGTCCAGCTTATTATACACATAGCACATATATGTCAGAACAAGGAAATGAAAGTATTATCTCTGTTACTCTGATAACAACATCAAGCCCTGAGAAATTTGCTTGCCAGCGGTCATAAAGCCACTGAAGGAGAAGAATTCAGGTTTTAATTTGTCAGACACTGGCTGTTTACTTCCCTAAGATAATGTCAACACATACTTGCCTTATTTTACGTACAGTACAAATTTCTAAAACCAAAACCAACTGTATTTTATAGCTAGAAAATGGATATGGCTACATAATTTCGTTAGAGTATGCATGACATGCCTCTTTTTTAAAACATTCCCTTTTTTCCCAAAGATATCATTATATCATCTACTGACATTTTCTGATTTTGATATGTAAGTGTACATTATTATTCTCCCATTAAGCTACAAACCGCTGGTAAAATGCCAATGGCTTGAATAAAGACCACATTGACATTTTACTATAGGGTCATCTCATTATGGATAGAATGCCAGCCTTCCACTTGAATGCGCTGCATATTGTCTGGCTGCATTCCTTCAGCTTTACTTCTCAAAGGCTTCAACGTTCTAGGGAACTGTTGATGAAATAAAGGAGAAAATGAGCAGACTGTAATTATCTTGTCAAGATTCTTTTTGTGAACATTTATTTGGACAACTCACAAAAAAGAAAGCATCTCATTCTCTACTTGAGAATATCGTTTCTCTTTAAATGTATTAGCATCTTTGAAATTGCAGAATGGAGTCTAGAGGATCAGTACTGAATACTGCAGAGAGAAATGTCAGTAAAAGGCAGTGGCATGAGTTAGTGGAGAGAAGGCAGGCTTTGGAGCTACCATGTCCTATCTGGGTGAGAAATTACTGAATCCGAGACTCATTTTCCTATTTTGAAAAATGAGGGTAATAATATACACCTCATAAGGATGTTCTGAAGTTTAAATATGACAGTTTATTTAAATCACTTAGCTCTGTAACAAAGAAGGTATTCCAAAAATAATAGTGAACTCACATATTGTGAGAGGAAGGAGTCCTGGACATGGATCAGAATACTTGCAATTGAACCCCACCCACTTATTAGCTGTGTAGAGGTCAATTAATCTGTTTGGGTCCCATTCTTTTCAGCCTAAATGTAAAATTCTACCTAAGTTACTTCAAACTCCTACATTCTATATGCTAATAAAATTCAATTCTTGACTTGTGGTTCATGATGGTGAATTTTGTATAAATATCTGAAATCTATTCTCTGTATCCTAAATAAATAAGTGGGAGGTAGACTAAATAAGTGGGAGAATATTAATTTAACAATGAAGCTTCTGATGTCAAAATCTAGAGGGGTTAACAAAGGATTCTAGAAATCTCCTTTCTGGGGATCTTTCAAAGTAATATGGGTGTCTTACCTTAAGCATTCTGGGGCTCATGGGGAGCCCTGCTGATCCCTGGAGGACCACTCCAGTCAGTTTCTTACCCAAGTATTTTATGAAGTTCCTCATAACTTTCTTTAGAAATGCACCTTATTTTTTTTCCATTATATGTTTTTATAAACTTCTAAACTGAGTATACGTGTACAGAACCATTAAATTAACTTAATTGCAAAGTCTAAATTTTTTGTTACAAGCAATGCATAATTCATATGTATTTTCTTTACTTTTTCATACAGAGTATGGAGAATAGTTCACCAATCTTGAAAATGAAAAATTTACATTTTGAAAAATTATATTTTTAGCGATGTGCTAGTGATTCTGAGGAGCTGGGGCTTTGCTGAGCCAGGAAGTCTTAGGCAGGTGTATAATTGGACTAATTAAGCAACACATACAGTCACTTCCGGTTTTCCATTTGCTCTTTGTAAATGCAGATGAGCAACACAACTGATTACTGAATTAGACTATTTAAAACTCACTCACTTTGGGGCTTCCCTGGTGGCGCAGTGGTTGAGAATCTGCCTGCCAATGCAGGGGACATGTGTTCGAGCCCTGGTCTGGGAAGATCCCACATGCCGTGGAGCAACTGGGCCTGTGAGCCACAACTACTGAGCCTGCATATCTGCAGCTTGTGCACCGCAACAGGAGAGGCCGCAACAGTGAGAGGCCCGCACACCGCGATGAAGAGTGGCCCCTGCTTGCCACAACTAGAGAAAGCCCTGGCACAGAAACGAAGACCCAACACAGCCAAAACTAAATAAATAAATTAATTAAAAAAAAAACTCACTTTTTACAGCCAAGGAATTTTCTGAACTCATGATCTCCATATATATAGGACATAAAAGCTACATGGTTTACTGCTCTCATAGTTTTTCTCAGCACAGATAAGATGTATCTTCTCTCGTCTGACGCACTCTCAAGAAAAATAAATATATTTATTTGGCCTTGGGATCAAATCTGAAAGGCTGGCCTCATTAGCACATTTAAATCAACTGGCTATATACCTCTTGTGGTTATCACACTTCAGATGGAGAAGGACAAAACATAATCTTCCTTTCCTCATGCTTCTTATTCCCCTACCTATAGACGTTAAAGATGCCCTCAAAATTCAACTTTAAATCACCAGACTACACAACAAACCCAAGTCCATTTTGGGTACCATTTATATGCTCTTGAGTAGTGTGTATATAAACTAGAAAGAATATATATATATATATAGTTTGTTTTTTTCCCCAACTGCAAGCTGCTGGCAAATTTATATGAGCTATGACCTAAGCCCAAATAAGCACAATCTCACCCCTGTACTTGGAGCCATGCAGACCACAGGTCACCGGGCACATGCACAAATGCCCAAGTAGCCAACTCACATGCACCTTCTTAGCAACATCAATAGCCTCTTATCATTCACTCACTGTGTTTTAACTACTTCCTCCTGGGCTGACAGAGCATCTCCCAGGCAGCAAAAGAGAAAGAGGTCCCATAGAATATGCAAAAAGTGATTTTGTAGGAAAGAATAGGAGAAACTCTCTAAGTCATTAAGGGGGGAAGGTATTTCATAATACATAATGAGACAATTCCATACTAAGGTCATCATATTCCATAACATTGACTACAAAAAAGGAAAAAAACATAAAGAAGGATGAAAATAAGAGATGACAGGAGACAGTCTTACAGTAATTAGATGATTAGATTTTCTTCAAGACCTTGCTAAGTATAGTTATGAGATTCAAGGAGATGCTCTTAGACCTTACCCAATGCCAAGTTAATGTTATCTGTTTATTATTGATACTAACATTAGGATATTAGAAAAATGTAAACCAATATTCACCAACTGGTCCTTCTGCCAGGATAGAAAAGAAAGTACATTCTTGGAGCGTTTGCTCTGTAAAAGATTTTTAGCTGAGTACTTATGATGTTTTCTCTCAATGAATCTGCACAACTATACTGAATAATGATATGAATCTTACACCAAAGAGAAGTAACATCAGATGGATTCTTTTTTATTTTCCGGACACGGGCCTCTCACTGTTGTGGTCCCTCCCGTTGCGGAGCACAGGCTGCGGACGCGCAGGCTCAGTGGCCATGGCTCACGGGCCCAGCCGCTCCACGGCATGTGGGATCTTCCTGGACCGGGGCATGAACCCGTGTCCCCTGCATCGGCAGGCGGACTCTCAACCACTGCGCCACCAGGGAAGCCCCAGGTGGATTCTTATTTCAAGTCACATAGAAGTCAGCAGCACAGTCTAGGTTTGCAGCCACACCTGACTCTCTCTACTCATCATCCTCGCCTCATCATCCTTTGTTTCACGTTTGCATATCAAGATGGACTTTGAAAGTTTAGACAGAGATGTTTTGTTTTAAAAAGTAAGTTCAGATAAAATTCATATAAAGTGAGCATTATGGCATGTTAAATATGAAAGCCATGTATCATTATGAAATTAGAATCATAACTTCTAATTACAGTGAAAGCATATGCAGCTCACTTTCTGGGCTTAAATTCTGAAAAATGCAAAATGTATGCAATGAGAGGATTGGACCAAACCTCTTCTATGGTCCCTTCTAGCTGTGATGTGCTATTAATCTGTGCCATACAGCAGAAGAAAGCCAGGCAGTCAGGGCAGCACAATGGCCAGGGAGTGGGTACCCCAGAGTATATGTGTTGTACAGACAAGCTACTTACTCGTAACTGACTCATTATCTCTTAAAATGACGCTAGCACTGAATATGAATATCTCCAGGAAACAACACTGAATCCACTTCATCCCTTTAACATCTGAGAAAAGCAGAGATTCCCATGTTCTCAGGACGGCTTCTAGAGGAGCCACCAGCTAAAGCAGGAAAGCAAAGGGCACATCTCCTGGGATTCAGAGAGCACCAAAAGTTAGGGTCCCTAGCCTCCCCTTCTTGTGCCTTTTTCCCCTAAGAGGTGTCACCTGTCACAATACAAGCAGGCACACAGGGCAGAACCCAGAGTTAACTGAGAAGAGAATGAGCAAGAGAACCAGAGAACCCAACTTGAGAAAGAGGCCAGGACCGTCTGAAGCCATTAGGTATTATGATGCTCCGTGTTGGGCTGGTGACACAAGTTTCACAAATACCCACATAGGGAACATCCAGCAGGGCAGTGCAGTGCTGAGATGGTAGTGCAGGAGTTCCTGGCTGCTGCTGCTGCTCTAAGCTAGGCAGTTGGTGCTGATGTCATGATGGTCAGAACAATCTGTCCATTTGGGGCAAGATCTAGGAAGAAGCTGAGGGATATGGTGACAGGATTCAGGCTTTTTAACTCAGGCATCAGCTATCAATAACAGACCCAGGAGCTCACCTAGGTGAGCTCAGGCCCCATGCTCCTGGGCTTTATCTACTACAGAGAAGGACCTCAGCACCAACAGAAAAGAGGCAAGAAAAGTGAATGGAAAGATCAGCCCTAAAAATTGAACCAATATACAGGCATATCTCAGAGATATTGTAGCTTTACTTCCACAATAAATCAAATGTCACCAACAAATCAAGTCACACGAATTTGTTGCTTTCCCAGTGCATATAAAAGTTAGGTTTAGTCTATTAATTGTGCAATAGTATGTCTAAAAAACAATGTATATACCTTAATTTAAAAATTACATTTTATTATAACAATGCTAACCATCATCTGATAACATACAGTTGCCACAAAACTTCAATTTGTAAAAACCCCAGTATCTGTGAAGCACAATGAAACAAGGAATGCCTATAGTAGGGGCTGGGAATGCTAGAACTCATATGTGTCCATCTCCTGGACACAAAGTGCCATATATACTAGGAGTAAGACTCAGTTCCACAGCCCATAAGGTAGGGATTATGCTTCAGGAAAGCTTCCTGTTCGTGTTATGACTGTCCTGGACACTTGACAGGCCTGCATTTCTCATCTGCATTCCCCTTTTAACCAGTCCAGGTATCTGCCTATGATAAATGAACCCAGACTTCTGCAGAGAACCAGAGTATATCCAGGTGTAGCTAATGAAAAAGCAGCCTCTTCCTGAGTGACACAGCAGTCTTCTGGGAACAATTTACACCTTCTATCAATAATTAGCTGATGCTGGCATGATATGTAAACAGACAATATTTACATATATTTGGATCACATTCAAACAATGAGTAAGATATTAAAATTCTAACCTGGTATATAACATATAAATACTTGATCTTCTCCTCAGTTCATTTTCTCTTTTTAGAATGCATCATCCCTGTTTTAACTCTCACTAGCTACACTGATGTCAGTGGGGGAAAGGCAGTCTATGTTTAGAAATAACTTTTGATAAACAATGCAACTGAAAAGATTCTTTTCACAAGAGAGGAGAAAGTGTTGCCAAAGAAGGCAGCAGGGTTTCAAGAGAGCCCTACTCTAAATCGGGTTAGAAAAAAAGCCATCCAAGGGCTTCCCTGGTGGCCAGTGGTTGAGAGTCCACCTGCCGATACAGGGGACACGGGTTCGTGCCCCGGTCCGGGAAGATCCCACATGCCGCGGAGTGGCTGGGCCCGTGAGCCATGGCCGCTAAGCCTGCGTGTCCGGAGCCTGTGCTCTTCAACGGGAGAGACCACAACAGTGAGAGGCCCATGTACCGCAAAAAAAAAAAAAAAAAAAAAAAAAGCCATCCAATCTTCACAAGAGTAATAGGACTTGTAAAGGAATAGTGAGACAAAGAACTATTCCAGTCTTCAGGGAGTGGGGAAGGCATTCATCTAACTCTGCTTGTCTTTATGGCAGAATTTTTTTTATGGAAATACCAAAGCAAAAAAAAAAAAAGTTTTTTAAGGACCTATGTAAATGTTACAGTATCTCACTTGTCTATTATTTCGCTTTCTTATTACTTCATCTTATTTACTTACCTTCATTTCCCTTTATACTAATATATAATATTCTTCAAAATAAAAATAAAAGGCAGTTCCAATTTTGTAGAAAGTTTAAAATTCATAGAGGAAAAAACAACACCACCATTCAAAATAACATTACCCTCAACTACATGATCACGATCAGCCACAAATTAGATGTTCAAACTTAGCAATTCATTTTTCAGCCTCAACAAATATTTATTGAGCACCTACTATGCCTACATACCATTTGGGATACTGAGCAATGGGTACATCCAAGGGAACAAAATAGATACTGTTCCTATCCTCATGGCATTAGAATCTGGTAGTGGGGAAGAAACACTAAAGATATAAATGTATTATAATAAATATGTAATACAAAGCTTTATAGTGAGATAAAGGAAATGGGTAGCATGCTTTCAGATGGACTGAAAGGGGGGTGGGCTCATTTAGATGGATGGTCAGGAAAGATTGCAGGAGTGAGGTTAGATGATCTCAGAGAAATTCTGTGAGATCTGAAAGTACCACTCCATGCTGATGCAGCTAGTTAGGATAATTGTAGGAAACTTCCATCTTCTAATTATTAACCACTCTAGACACTCAGTCAACACTTCAGCTAATCACCTGTTTTTTTTAACTTCATGCACATTTTTGAGAGCATGATGATTCCTATTTCATACTCACACCCTCCAACAAAACAAATCTAACCAAGCCTTCCACCTTAGACAATAAAATCCAGCCCAGCCCACCCACTCACACATTTGGCTGGTCCATTTTAGTATTTGGCTTATTAAATGTGGTAAATATATTCTGCCTTCTTATTGGGCCTATGTTGCTCATCATTATATGCCCAGGGTGCACATAGAGCATGGCTCATAGCGGGTGTTCAAAAATGTACTGAATGAATGAATAAAGGACTACATGTACTCCTACTAAATATTTATGTAATTTACATTTTAGAAAAGTGAATCAAATTCAAATATCAAAGACTGTGGCAGAAAATCCATTTGAAAAGTGATGAAATATTTATTATGGTAAACACTCTATTTCCATTTTTTCCTGATTATCTTTTTCAGATTTAGTTAAATTTGGGCCCATCTTCAGTGTATTTATAGTGCTATTGTAAAAACAGAAAACATTTTTTATTATATTACATAATACCTCCTCAACAGAGTTGGTATTGCTTCACATCCTCACCCAAATATACTAATTTGAAAACTAGAACATACAACAGTGACAGCATATTTTTCTAATAATGAGAATTCTCTGTGATTTGAGTACCAAACTTGAATGTATTCAATAGAAGAGCTACTATATTAAAAGGTTTTGATATTCTCTGTTAGCACTCAAAATTATTTAGTACCTATTATTACAAAGAAAGTTCTTTTACTAGGTAACATTTAGGGAGTAAATACTTGTGTTTGTATATAGATAATATCATTCCTACACACAAGCAATTTATTAAGCAGTAAGGCAAAGCAAGCACAACATAAGATCTCACATGTAGAGCAGAAGTCTCCAGACACAGAACAGAGAAATTATCAGACTGCAAAATACTTGAACTGAGCTTAATGACTGAGATCTTAGGCCCAGTTAGAAGCATGATGTGGTATAAATCATACTTTTCTGGGCCAATAAGAGGTTAAATTATATATTTTGTCTCTTAAATCCCATTTTAGTTTACAGATGATTTTCTCATTATAAAACACATGTAAGTATGCTACTCTATTTGGCATTTCCTTCCCTAGGTCTTGCACAGTTAAAAGAAGTGTGGTAAAGCTGCCCCAAAAATATGTTGCCCATTTATTAGCTTTCCTGTTGAAAGTCTCAGATGTTTCAGACAAAAACCCACGCAAGACAGTGGTGTACTCAAAGTACAATAATCATAGCTACCTTTAGATGTGTATGCATTACCTTATCCATTTTTCTTAAATAAGTCAACAAAGAAAGCAATGAAAGTAATTTCCAAGGAGAAAGAGATACATCTTTTGAAAAAGTGAGGTCTAATTTTTAGGTGAGATGCATTCCCAGAGGCATCATCTTTTAAGTCACAGCCTGAATTACATGTACTCTCTTTTTACATCAAACTAATGGATATAGGCAGCAAGAATTCTAAAGTAGGATAAAGTGGGGACTGATATTTTTTATCCCTGTTAACTACCTGACTAGGAGAAATTTGAAATTTTCAGAATTAATGAACCAATTTCACTGATAATTTATTAGAAGTGTCAAAATTTATGGTAGGCATATTATAAGCCTCTCATATACCCACAGTATACTAAATATGATTTCCCTAATCTCTATTGGGTTTCATTATGAAGAAATAATTCTTCTATCATGAAGCTGGGTCAGATACCTCAATAAATGTACTTGCTAATGTCATCTGAGAAGTCATAAACATTGTGTCACTGAATAAATAAGACCACATAGTTATCTGCAAGGGAGATACAATTACTACAAGCAGATACTATAACCCCTGTCTTTTCCCCTTTTATGGAGACAAAATTATTCCCCAAGCATCAAACCTGACCCAAGAGATTATTCAAAAGTTCTAAAGACAAATGGCCCTCAGGAGATTCCAGATGACCTCAGTCTTGGGAGAGCAAATGCACCTAATAGAGATGCACCCATCCACCCTGGACTTCATGCATGTACCAAACCCTATTCCAACCTGGAGGGCTTTGGTCTCAGGCTAGACAATGAATGTCTTCTGACTTAGGTCCACGAGTGCATGTATTCTAGAATGGAAGGCAGGTTCTAGTTTAGGTCCATGTAGCAATATTTACTCTCTAGACTGTGCCACATCTATGTCCCACACAATCTCTTAGGTTGGTCCCACCCTCCCGGACTGTTCTCCCTTGACAGACCTGCCTGGCTATGAATTTTGACACTTCAACTGACTCACCAACTGTCACTTGTACTTTGACTTTATAGTCACCTTGACAACATTTACTCCAAATTTTCTCCTACCATGTGACCAACAGTGGTCAGTTCAGTCCTGGAGTCAGTCATATCTATAAATACACATTATAAAATATGAGACATTTCTGTTTATATATCCTAGAGCCAAGGAAGCTTAGTAATGGTCTGGTCAAGCTGCCAGCCACCTGGGAATCCCTCTAGTAGCTTCTCTTGCCCGCTGTTATGGCAGCCTCCTCCTTGGCCTGGTGCAGCCTTGCCTTCACCATGCAGCCTAAACCACATTTCTCTTAGGAACCCCTATGCAGAGGTCATGGCACCACGAGCTGGCTGGAAAGGCAGCACCAAGAGAAGTGCCACATCATCCCTCTTCTCTTCACACTGACAGAAGTTGAAGGAAGCATAACAGAACTGAGCAAAAGATTTGGAAGGCAAGCTTCACTTGGCTTTTTCTAAATAGGAAAGCTCACTCAATTTCCAAGGCAGCCTGTAGGTTTTTCCTCCTCCAATTAATGTTTACTTTCATCAAAATAAGATGCTAACATATTTAAAAATTTTAAATAGTGCCAAAAGGCTTAAATCACAAAGAGTGGTCTCTTGGGTAACTCTCCCGTCCACTATGCAGTGCTCATTCACAAACTGAAATGACGTTTACATTGTAAAAAGTGTTTCTTCTGCTATCCCTGATCATATTGCCATCTTATGTGTATATTTCTATTCACTGGTCTTAGATCTACCATCTAAAGGAAGACAGGACAATTCTACACTGTTTTCCCATGACAGTCCTTCAAATATCTGCAGATACCAGCAAGGCTCGCCTTTATCTTTCTTCAGGCTAAATATCTCCCCCTCCTCAACTCTCCCTCTGTAGTCTTTAAGATCTTTCCCTAAACAATTGTCCTCCTAAGGATACATGCTAGTTGATTGATGTCTCTTTCAATTTATATAAAAAAATAACTGTAAGTAATGTTCTACAAGTGGATTAACTAGTAGAAAATTCAATGAGTTTATTAATTGTCCTGTTAATTCCTCCATGACTGGAATAATGAAAGCTTTCTCTTCACCTTACTCCATTCCCCCACAGAGATATCTTGGAAGATGATAATCAGTGTCTACATATATAATTAAACCCCTAAGGATGGTGGTTTTAAAGTTCAGTTGGGTGAAAGAGTATGTGTTGAGAGACACATGAAATGCATACTTGTCTGCACGTTGATCAGGAAGGGGAAAGTTAGAAATTTATTTCTCTTTTCCATTATGTGTTGAGCCAGCACCATCTGTGATAGTCGTAGTTTGTTGCCGAGAAGTCAGCACATGTCTAATTCAATTGATATCAGCAAAACAGCTGAGAGAATAAAGAATGCCTGCAGTTCTCCAGTGAGGACACATTATCTTATAACCACACTTGCCCTGGACAGATTTTTCTAAATTACGGTAAAAAACATATAACCTAAAATTTACCATGGTAACCATCTTTAAATGTACAGTACAATAGCCTTAGCTATGTGAACATTTTGATGCTTCAGTTCTCTAGAAATGCCCTGGACAGCTTTTTAAGTGTGTCTGGCCAAAGTTTACCATGGACTGTCCTTCTGGAAGCCTGGAGCATTATCTCAGATTGTCATGACTCATATTTGGAAATGGGCACTGTGGGAGGAAGGGCAAGTCTGCTATCTAGGGTGGACCAGGTTGTGCCCTACACCAAGGCACTGGATCGAGGGGCAAGCAGGGTCAAATCCAGCCTTCACTCTGCTTCCTAAACCACACTCCAATTAGCACACAGAGAAAAGGACAGGTTTTTTTGCTCATACACAGGCCATATGAGTAAGAACTGGTCCCCCTGGAGGGTCAAGGCAGGGGAGCAAGGCTAATAAGTAAAGAAATCAATGTGGGGCCCCTAGATAAGAGTTTAAATCCTTGGGAACTTCTTATTTCAATGTAGATAGAAGACATACTTACTAAACTGTTTCAAAGTTTTTCTATCTTATACACTAATTTTCTTCCATTAGGCCAGACCTTCTGTGAAACCTGATAAGACTGTCCATGGTGATGGCAACATATCTAAATAAACAGAGCACAAAATGGAAATATTACCTGCCTCCTTATTCACCTTTGTCTCCGTGTTATGTGCAATGTCCTATCGAGAGCATTGTGTCCCCAGTAGTGACTAGCAACAAAGGCAGCAGGATCTCCCGGCAGAGCTGGGAGCCAGGGGATTCACCACAGACAGGATGTAAACCCCACAAGGGCAGAGGT
Source organism: Mesoplodon mirus (assembly GCF_964341445.2). NCBI lineage: Eukaryota > Metazoa > Chordata > Mammalia > Artiodactyla > Ziphiidae > Mesoplodon > Mesoplodon mirus. The sequence goes on along the minus strand of NC_138990.1, from coordinate 5,316,004 downwards.
CTTGGTCAGTTTTGTTTATCAGTATATTCTGAGCAATGAGAACAGTTATCAGGACTGAGTAGGTTCTTAACAAAGATTTACAGAATGAATCAATGATTCAGGGGAGATGTTTTAAAAATACAATTTATTATTATTTTTTAATTGGGTCATTTTAATTTTTTTTAATTGAATGAAATATTCTTTAAATTCTATAGTGCTTTACAATTTTCAAAAGGTTCACACACAAGATTTCATATAATCCCATAATAACCCGTTTCCCCCCCCACCCATATATTAACCCTCGCTCCCTCCTCCCTCCACTGGTAACAATTAGTTTGTTCTCTACATCTGTGACACAAATAACAAATGCTGGTGAGGATGTGGAGAAAAGGGAACACCCGCTACACTATTGTTGAGAATGTAAATTGGTGCAGCCACTGTGGAAAACAGTATGGAGGTTTCTCAAAAAACTAAAAAGAGAAGAATTACCATATGACCCAACAATTCCACTCCTGCATATATATCTGAAAGAAACAAAAACACTAATTTGAAAAGATACATGCACCCCAATGTTCACAGCAACATTATTTACAATTGCCAAGATATGAAAGCAAATTAAGTGTCCATCAACAGATGAATGGTCAAAGAAGATGTGGTTTTTCTCCAGATATATGCCCAGGAGTGGGATTTCTGGATCACATGGTAACTCTATTTTTAGCTGTTAAGGAACCTCCATACTGTTCTCCATATTGGCTGCACCAATTTACATTCCCACCAACAGAGTAGGAGGGTTCCCTTTTCTCCACACCCTCTCCAGCATTTATTGTTTGTAGATTTTTTGATGATACCCATTCTGACTGGTGAGGTGATATCTCACTGTAGTTTTGATTTGCATTTGTCTAATGAATGATTAGTGATGTTGAGCATCTTTTCATGTGCCTCTTGGACATCTGCATGTTTTCTTTGGAGAAAAGTCCATTTTTTGATTGGATTGTTTGTTTTTTGATATTGAGCCACACGAGCTGTCTGTAAATTTTGGAGATTAATCCCTTGTTAGTCACATTGTTTGCAAGTATTTTCTCCCATTCTGCAGATTGTCTTTTCATTTTGTTTATGGTTTCCTTTGCTGTGCAAAAGCTGTTGAGTTTAATTAGGTTCCATTTGTTTATTTTTGTTTTTAGTTCCATTACTCTAGGAGACAGATCAAAAAAGGTATTGCTGCAAATTTATGTCAAAGTGTGTTCTGCCTATGTTTTCCTCTAAGAGTTTTATAGTATCTGGTCTTACATTTAGGTGCTTAATCCATTTTGAGTTTATTTTTGTGTATGGTGCTGAAGAAAGTTCCAATTTCGTTTTTTTACATGTAGCTGTCCAATTTTCCCAACACCATTTATTGAAGGGACTGTCTTTCCTCCACTGTATAGTCTCACCTCCCTTGTCATAGGTTAATTGACCATATGTGCATGGGTTTACTTCTAGGCTTTCTATCCTGTTCCATTGATCTATATTTCTGTTTTTGTGCCAGTACCATACTGTTTTTTGTTTTTGTTTTTGTTTTGAAAACCATACTGTTTTGATGCCTGTAGCTTTGTAGTATAGTCTGAAGTCAGGGAGCCTGATCTTCCAGCTCTGTTTTTCTTTTTCAAGATTACTTTGGCATGGAAGCAACTTAAATGGCCATTGACAGATGAATAGGTAAAGATGACGGGGTACATAAATACAATGGAATACTACTCAGCCATAAAAAAGAATGAAATTTTGCTATTTGCAGCAACATGGAAGGACATGGAGGTCATTATGCTAAGTGAAAAAAGTCAGACAGAGAAAGGTAAATACAATATGATATCACTTATATGTGGAATCTAAAAAAACTATAGCAAACTAGTGAATAAAACAAAAAAACAGACACAGATAAAAGTCCAATTTAAAAATGAAATTTCTTTTGATGTGAATTGATTGACTGACCGACTGACCAACTTCCTTCCTTCCTTACTTTCTTCCTTCCTTCCTTCCTCTCTTTCTCTCTTTCTTTCTCTTCCTCCCTCCCTCCTTCCTTCCTTTGTTCCTTCCTTCCTTTCTTTCTCTCTTTCTTTCAAAACCTTGGCAGGACACCAATATTTTCTTTTCAAAGGACCCACATACCTGCTGCTTAAAAATCGGTTCTTGAATATTGCTAGGCATCTTAATTCAGCTTACCCATCTGAGTTTCTAGAATCAACTTACTCCTCCTTTGTGAAAATTATGGCAAATTTTTGTTTATGCATAATTTATCTATGATTCCTTAAACATTATCTTTGAGATTTCTTTCACAAATTATTTTAAATTTCAAAAAATGTACATTGAATTAATAACTCAATCACACATGTCAATGATTGATAGAAATTTGCATTGATGAATATTTGGAATTCTAGAATATATATTAATATCCCTTGCCCAAATCTAGTCTATGTTATTCTTTAAAAACTAGCTCATATCTTACCTCTCTTCCCTAATTTGTGCCATTCTCTACTTTCTCTCCCTTACTGTGTCTCCCTTTACCAACGGTATCATCAGTTTAAATTAGATTCTTTCATTTGTTGACATATTGCCTTATAACTAATCCTGTGAGATGAGGGGAATATTTTTTTTTCTTTCCAATTATAATGCTAATGGATGTAGGTAGGATTCTAGAGGTAGAGGAAAAAAACAAGTTAATAAATACTTTAGTCCAATAGTCTTAATACTAATTTTCTAAAGTTGCACAGCTCTTCAGAGCTTTCAGAACTGCATGAGCCTCACAACCACATGGCAATGAGAGTAAGAGTAACATCCAGATTAAATGAGGAGATGAAAATCCAAAGAAGTGAAGTCTTTCCAAGGGTTACACTGCCTGCTAAGAGCCAAACACAAGACTCTGACTTAGCAACAGGATGACACTGGAAAAGTTTCCTAACTTCTCTGGACTTAAATTGGTTCTAAGGATTGAACTAATAATGTCCAACACAGAATTCCTTATGTATTAATTGAGATGACACATAAAGTATTTGGCACAATGCCTTGTATATAGTAGGTGCTCAGTAAATGGGGGATACTGTCATTGTTATCAATGCCTCGAACAGCACATGTTCTTTTTATCCTGGGGCTGGTAGAGTATGGTTCATGAGCCAAATCTGACCCACCACTTGTTTCTTAGGGCCTGCAAACTGAGAATGATATTTACATTTTTAAGTGCTTTTTAAAAATCTAAAAAAATAATGATTCATGATACATGAAAATATATAAAACTCGAATTTAATTTTCCATAAATCTTTTTTTTTTTTTTTTTTTTTTTTTTACGGTATGCGGGCCTCTCACTGTTGTGGTCTCTCCCACTGTGGAGCACAGGCTGTGGACACGCAGGCTCAGTGGCCATGGCTCACGGGCCCAGCTGCTCCACGGCATGTGGGATCTTCCTGGACCGGGGCGCAAACCCATGTCCCCTGCATCGGCAGGCGGATTCTCAACCACTGCACCACCAGGGAAGCCCTCCATAAATATATTTTACAGGAACACAGACATACTATTTGTTTACATGTTCTCTATAGCTGCTTTCTCACTTCATAGGCATAGTTGAGCAGCTATTATGAATATGAATAGTATATGGCTCACGATACCTAAAATATTTACTCTCTAGTCCTTTAAAGAAGAAGTTTCCCAGCCTTTATTCCTAATGATCAAGCTAAAGTTTCCGGATGAGCTTTCCATGAGTCAGGATTTATTTTCCTTTCTGCCTTAGGTATGTATCTATTCATTTTACCTCTTATTTGTAAGAAAATAAGGAGAAAGGATGCCAAAGGGAAGACTAAACAATTTGTTATTATTAGGGAATGTTTTGAAGGCCTGTGATACCCTGTTTGTCATTTGTTTTTATCCCAACTCCTCTCTCCTTTTGCCTCAGAGAGGAGGGTAGGGGCAGAAAGAAAGAAATTAAGCCAGCTGAAGTTCCAGTGCTATTAATCAGATGATAATACAGGGGTCTGATAGGCTTTCCTCCTGCAGCCAATCTGGAATCCAAGAAAGGTAACAGCAGAATCCACACAATGCAGCTAAATGCAATGTAAACAACAGTCTTTGAATCGCTTCATCTTCAGTCAATTCTCATTGCCCATTAAACAAAGAAATAAAGAATAAATCAAATAATATCAGTTGAGAGACTGCCACAGGTTTTGCCATTTGAAAAAAATGCTAGAGTTATCATTCCACTTTACAGCCAGACACAGTCCAAAGCAAGTATCTTGAGAGTCTACTTGTGCTTAACATTGTTTTAGAAAATCTGTCTAGGCTTTAAAATAAGGAAAAAATGAGAGCATTTTACTAATAACCCATGAACTTTTTTACCCCCCCTGTTTGGCTGGAAGCTGTGTATATGATTGTGTTTGATGTAAAAGGTATCCTTTGCTAAAAATGCCTCAAGGTACATCTAGCCTATAAAGGCTGGATAAATGATGGCTCAAGCATAAAAGAAAAACAAAAAATAATGGAACTACTGAAGTGGGGTTTTAAGTCTCCATAGCCTTTTCTCTGAAAATAAAGGATGTGGATATTACTAAGTGGTACTATGTATATTCAGACAGACTCGCATGTGCACACAACCCAAACATACACATGGATATTGTCTTCTCTTAACGTTATCATATTTAAAAGCTGATTGGCTGTGGCTGAAATTAATTTACAAGCACTGCAAACACCTCTGTGGTATCTCTTAGAAAAAGGAATTGAGACAATAAAAACAGGATGTTTAAACTCAATGTTCTTGCTACATTTAATGTGTCTCCCACAACTCAAAACATGCTCCACTGACAACCTCATCCATTCACATCTTCTAATGACTAACACATATAGAAGGATCTGTCCTTCATATGTGTTCCTAGGTAGGTTATCAAACTAGGTTTTGAACACTTTCTCAAAATGGTTTGAGCCCTTAACTCAGTGAAAGCACATTAGAAATACAGTATTTAATTTACTTATTTGTTTGTTTGTTTGTTTGTTTTGCAGTACATGGGCCTCTCACTGTTGTGGCCTCTCCTGCTGCAGAGCACAGGCTCTGGACATGCAGGCTCAGCAGCCATGGTTCACGGGCCCAGCCGCTCCGCGGTATGTGGGATCTTCCTGGACGGGGGCACGAACCCGTGTCCCCTGCATCAGCAGGCGGACTCTCAACCACTGCGCCACCAGGGAAGCCCCGGGAAATTCAGTATTTTAAGATAAGAAATAAGATAACCAGTAACTATAATACTGTGCATAAAAACAGCAACACTTAAGGAAGTTTGTAGTTTGTTTTTTCTTGGGATAAACCAACTGTGAGCTCTCATCCACTGTAAGAAACACAATTTCTCAGACCTAGGCAGAAGCTGCCAAACTCAAAGATAGTCAGAGTTCCTACTGTCTTTGTCTTTCTAACTCTGCAAAGTGACTCAAAAAACATTGTCTCTCTTATTATGCATAGGTTTACTGAATTCATGAGAGACAAATATACGAATTCTTTCCCAATAAAGCTATTCCCAGGAGAGGGACTTCCCTGGTGCTCCAGTGGTTAAGGCTCTGTGCTCCCTGGTCAGAGAACTAAGATCCTGCATGCCCCACAGTGCAGCCAAAAGAAAAGAAGAAAAAAAAATAGCTCTTCCCAGGAGAAAATGACTCATCTGGTGTTTACAGCGCTCGAATGGGTGCCATTATTGAGCTTCAAGTTTGATGTTTCCAAAGCAGAACTTATTCTGTTTTTTCCTTTGACCTGAATGCCAACTCCTGACTTCACATTTTCCATTCCTGTTAATGTGTTTATCATCCTCCCAATCATCCCCTTGGCCCTGCAAAAGTGGCCACAATACCTTTGATTCCATGACCTTAATATCTCTTCCATCCTTCCCTTCTTTAGTTCAACTCCAGAACTCCACCTCCCTGCTTCCTAGTTCAAGTTTCCATGATCACTTCTGGCCAGGAATATTGCAATCACCTTCTAACTTGTCTTCCCACTTCTTGTTTCTGCCCCTGTAAGCCATTCCCAAGGCAGCTGAGCTTCGGCAATAGTGCAGCAGTGACTCCTGATCAAAACCTTCAGTGATGGGCTTCCCTGGTGGCGCAGTGTTTGAGAGTCCACCTGCCGATGCAGGGGACGCGACTTTGTGCTCCGGTCCAGGAGGATCCTACATGCCGCGTAGCGGCTGGGCCCGTGAGTCATGGCCGCTGAGCCTGCGCGTCCAGAGTCTGCTCCACAACGGGAGAGTCCACAACAGTGAGAGACCCGTGTACCGCAAAAAAAAAAAAAAAAAAAAAAAAAAAGACAAAAAAACAAAACTTCAGTGAATCCCCAGTGCCTACAAAGAAGTGCAAATTCCTTAGCTATGTTCATCATTATTTGTTATTATTATTATTATTATTTCCTCTCCTGTTCATGTTTATTAATCTGCATGGTGACTTAGATGATTTAACACTGGGGGAGCATCTCAAAAAGCCACCTTTTTTTTTTTTGAGTGCCAAGTATATTTAATGTATTACTCCTAATCTGTATAGTTATCCTATAAGACATGCATCTTATCCCCATTTTATGGACAGAAAGAATAAGCTCAGAAAAATATGCTGACTTTCCCATTGTCCTTAGTCCCTGGTATAATACCTTCTATATACTCAATATTATTTACATAGTTATTAAATAAGTAATTGTTTCCTCTTCTCCTCTGTCTCTTTTGATAATAATCTTAAAGCACGACACTATAGCTTTTTTGTTAAATTCTTCATCCACAGATAAAATGCTTTTGATTAACTATTAGAACTCATCTTGTGCCAGGTTCACATGGAAGAGGTGCCACCTTCCCTGGGGTCCAAACCCTCTTGATTCAAGACAAAGATGGTACTTCATTAGCCTATATGGTAATTACAGGTCCCTTTTCTAATGTACAAGAACCAGTGAAGAAAATATAATTCGTTTTACTTTTCAATTTTATTCTACTCTAGCTGCCTGATTGAAATGGTAATCCTCAGAATAAACATTTAAAACTATAATAGGTCAGAATATCAAGGACTCTCTCACGATCTTCACTCAATTTGAAAAAGGAAAAGATCATTTTGTACAATGTTAAGTAGTATATTATTACCTCTGGCCAGGAAGACTGCAATAATTTCTAAATCTGTCCTGTCATCTCTTATAGAAGGAGTACTGATGTCAAGTAACAGTCTTTCTATGTAAGGATATTTTGATCAAGATGAATTCCATAAATATTAATTTACAGAAGATACCTCTGAAATTACAGGTAGATGGTAACTGTTTACAAAATTGTATGATTTCTGAAGATTTTTTTTATTCTTTTCTAAATTATTCATATTGTCCTTAAAATACCTAGATGTGTAAAATTACACTTAAATCATATATTTTGAATTTAGTAGAGTACATAAAGTTATATAAAAATTTATTAATTTGTTTACTTCTTAAAGCATTTTATATTCTCTGATTTTTTAAAAATCTTTTTGAATGTTTATGTGAGCAAAGATTTAAAATTTTAAGACATTTAAAATGGCTGAACAGGGTGTAAAAACTGAGAAACCAGAACACAGATCTTATAAAACATTAATGGAAAAATCGAATAACATAAAAACAGAAATAAAATTCTTCCCCAACATCAAAGAAAGAAAAGAATGAATATAAATCAGATGAAGAGAAAAAGAATCACACAGAAGTTCCTACCTACTTACTGGGTATGACTAATCAACATGCTGTAATCAAGGAGGTAAAGCTCAGCATAGGAAATATTTATTACAGCTTTCAGAAGAGCAATGCAAACTACTGAGACAAGCATGGGACATTGAAATAAGCAGAATACATTATACAAACACATAGTAAGAGACAGAATGGCATAATGTAACTCCCTGTACAGCCTCTTGATCTAAAAATTGTCCGTGAACATTACTGCAATGCCTGAGTGTTTAAATTTAAGGTTGTAGTAGTACAAAATTGCACAAAAGAGAAAGTTCATAAATTACCTGTTAACTTTGAGATCAAGACAGATCTAGTGATATGATTTCTTGATTTTAAATGTAATTTCTTACCTTCGCTCTATTTGTTCTGAGGAACTACATAAGATATGCAGGAAAGTGAGACACTAGGGACACCAGCTCGGGACTTGGCACATTGTTCATTGAAATAGAAAGCTCCTGAATGGTTTGAGGAATAACTGTGTTTAGAGCAGACACTCAGCAGCACGGTCTAGAGTTCAATGTCATTTAAACAATGTGAGAGGCTATCTTCAGAGTCCACTCAAGTTGGAAACTCTCTACCAGTCAAAAGGAGTTGGATGCACTATACCTATTCCCACAACCCCAGTGAATGATACTAGGGTGGTCTGACATGGAGGAAGACATAAAAGGTGAATGTGTGGACAAAGCATGAGCTTCTTAGAGAGAATGCTGAAGGAGAAGAGTGGACCTAAGTGCCGTGGTTAAGCCCAGATTTGTAACTGATAAAGACACTACATAGATGACTGCAGAGCCAGAGGAATTACTCTGGGTAGTGATAAAGGCCCCAGTTCAAGCAACAGAGCGTGCCAACCCAAGTGGTATACACTGAGGAATTTACCAGAACTACACCTTCCACCTTCTTAGTGAGGGGGGGGTAAGACGTTAATAGCAGACACAGCTCTACCGACACACGTGGACACACACACACCCACAGACATACACACATCTGATCTTTCAGTTATGTGTAATTACACTAAGTGTGTATTACTAATCTGCAGTATGGATTAGGGCTCTTGGTTCATCCTTTTCAGAGTCCCCGCATACAACAATACAATTTATGGTCTGCACAAAGGCATGTGGTAGAACGGGTGACAGTGAGTCTGAAATCCAACTTTCCTTCCTTTCACCAAGACAGTGGCCATAGCCAGTTGTCCTGGCCCGGATTATCAGAGCAAAGGAAAAAGGCGTGTCTTTCTAAATAGCCTTCTAGCCCTTTGTGTGATCTATAAAAATGCCACCGATGGGCTAATGGCAACTCTGATCCTTTCTGAATTTTATAAGGTTCAAATTAGGGAATGCCTCCAGGGCATATGTTAAATGTATATTCGAACCAAGCTGCCATTGACTGACAGACTGACTCTGTGCAGCCAGGATTCTGTCTGTGGCTGAGGGACCAGACCAGGTAAGCAACATGTCTCATCATATTGTAAAAGGTGCTTATGTCTATCTAGGCAACTAACATGGGAGTAGTAATAATAATAATAATAATAATAATAATAAAATTAGAATATGAAACTCTAAAATTACAAGAAATTGTAATTTTGTATGCTCATGACAATATCATATGAGTGCCCACTCAGAGCCTGTGTGAAACTAGGAACTAGGCATGCTATGATCTGGGTGTGCACCCACCACCCCAAATGTTCTTATTTTGTCAAGTTCCTGATGGTGCCATTCTTACCTCCTCAAATATCTGGAACCCTTATTACCAAGTGAGTCAGTTTCATTTTTATAAAGAGAAGCAGCCGGATATATCTTTGTCCCCTGAAGGTCCTTTGGAGACATAATATGTCTGGACACATATTTCCTCTTTAAAGATGATGGCAGGGCAAGGGCAGTTTTTAAACCAAATGGAGAGAACTTCTTACAATGAAACTTCAAGCACTATGGCAGCACATGAGTGGGAATCTTTGTGGGTAAAAGGTTTATTCTCTCCCACCCTCACTGGTCCTTTGCCCTTACATAACCTTAAGTAGGCAATTGCTAATTTCCTCATGCTGATTTTTAATCAGAATAGACTAAGGCACTTTGACCCCTCCAAGCCTTTCAGAATTCTGTTATTTCTACCCAGAATGCTCTCCTCTCCCTCTTCTTTCCCGCCTGAAAAACTGTTTACATGTTACCTGCTTACATGTTACCTCTTCTCTAGCTTATTCTGCTTCTCCTCAGACCACTTCCGGGCTTAATGGCTTCTCCCTCCCTCACCCTCCTCCCTCACCTTCCTCACCTGTACTCACATAGTACTTTATAAATATGTTAGTATACTACTTATTGATTCATAACTCTTTATCTCTCTGTCAATCCTCCCAGCTGGATAGCTCTTTGAAAACTGGGATACTATCTTTTTAATCTTTGTTACAGAGAGTGTGCTGGATAGTAGAGAAATATTTATTGCAATGAAGCATATACACTATTAAAATGTTATTCTTTTAAATTCATATTTTGGTGATATTTTTATTTGCATATTGCCATTTCACCTGGATCCTCAGGTAAAGGCCAAAAAAAAAAAAAAAAGGAAAGAAAATTAAGACTTGGACCCAGGCATGAAATAAACTTTGTGACTCTGAAAAAATCTCCCACTTCTCTGTCTGCAGTTTCCTTATCAGTAAAATCAGGGATTGGTCTAGAACAGGGTTTCTCAACCTTGGCATTCTTGACATTGTGGGAGAGATCATTCTGTTTGTGGAAAGGAGTGAGAGGCAATTGTTCAGTGCCTTAAGAATGTTTAGCACATTCCTGGCCAATATTCACTAGATGTTAGTAGCACTTACCCAGATGTATCCGTCAAAACATATATACATTACTATATATAAAGAAATCAACAAGGACCTACTGTATAGCACAAAGAACTCTACTCAATATTCTGTAATAACCTATGTGGGAAAAGAATTTGAAAAAGAATGTATATATGTATAACTGAATCACTTTGCTGTACACCTGAATCTAACACAACATTGTTAATCAAATATGCTCCCATATAAAATAAAAATTGTTTTAAAAAGAAGCTTTCCAGAAAGGCCAGGGCTCTCAAGTGCCCTCCAATATAAAATAAAAATTAAATTAAAAAAGATGTCTCTAGACATTGACAAATGTCCCCTCCCACCCCCAGGGGGTGGCATTAAGACCACCCCAGGTTGAAAACCACTGGTCTAGACTAGAGGTTTTCCATACTTTTGAGCATGAGACTCCTTTTTCCTAAAGAAATATCACCCATTGTATAAAGAAATAACATAAACTGTAGGGCTCTGCTTGAAAGGGGTAGAGAGAGTACTGTTGAAAATCCTCTAATTTCTATGATTTTCTGATTTTAAAGAAGCACAAGTGAATACACCCAAAACATATGCCAGATGCTGCTTTCCATTTACTCCAAGATATTTACCATTAAACACTGAGATTTGGAAAAATCAAGTTGAATTTATGCACCAAAGTTAAACATCAGTCATAAATGATAGATGGTGGCATCAAAATATTTTTTCTTTAATCCACAGAAGGGATTCCCCTGCTACAGTCACAGTACAGTAAGAAAAGCAGTCAAATGTCTTTGGTATTAAGAAAATGTTACTAATTCATACAAATAACATACATTAGGCAATGAACTTTTTAAAGACAGACCCAAATAAGGGTTACACATCTCCACTTCAGAACTGTTTTTTATTTGTGTGACAACTTTTGAAATTATTCTTATTAAATAATAGTTGCTTGATGTTAAGGGTATAATGATGAGCACACATGTATACATGTATATGTGTGTATGTATGTATATTCCTATGTATATATTTGTGTGCACATATGTCACATATAACTTATTTTACCGAGTATGTATCAACTTTCTATTAACTATGAACTTAATTAAAATGTGACCTAAAGTTGATGACTTACTAAGTTTAAAACAAAATTACATATGTAAACATACAATGGAATTATTACAAGGTACACATATATCCATTCATTCACTAGAATATAAAATACCTTGTATAAAATATTAAAAGCTTTAATCATTGATTCTTTCTCTGTGTCACCAGAATATGAGAGATTTTACTGAAAACTTTTTTTAAATGTTTGCTAATACTTAAAAGTAGGTTCTAAATTTAAAAATTAGCCCACATTCAAATCAATACAAATATTCAGTTCAAAATTACCCCCATGTTTAGTAATTCTGAAGAACAAGAATTAAAGGTTAACAAAAAATAGCAGAACTGTCAGATGTACCTAATCTGTAGGCAGTAGATAAAACATTCTGAAAGGAGAGTTCAATTTAAAATTCTAACAGTAAAAAAAGCAAAGGAAATACTAACACTGGGACCCACATTAAATTTCTCTCTATTCTATGGTGACCCAGAGCAAATAAGTAGATATTACGAGAAAGGATTTCATTTTCCAAAGGTAAGCAATAAGACAAAATTCAGAAATGTTAACACAAAAGATGAAACTGCATGACCCATCTCTTTAACTGACTGTCACCACCTTATTCCAATTTTGAAAACAACTAATAAACAGTTATGCTCTTTTAAGCTTTTTGAACCACTGCCTTTCTGTGTTTTCAACCTGATGTTTAATCCTTGGGTAAGCAATGTTTCAAAACAGACACGCAGATTAGAACTCACTCACCTGTCAAATGTAGCAGAAAATAGCCTCTCTGCTGAGTTGGAGAAACATGCATTGTCCCCACAGAGCTATAACAAACTCTCCAGATTTCTCTTCAATGTTTAGAATCCAGATGTCTGGTCACAGCTGTTCTCAGTCTGTTACGCTGCTTTTATTTCACCAATGCTTCCTCTGAATGGAGTGTTTCCTCTGAAGGTAACCACTTGACCAGTGATACCCACTGACCTCTGCTGTGTGTGTGTATATGTGTGTGTGTGTGTGTGTGTGCATGTGCACAGGGTTGGGAAACACAAAGAGGAATCCATTTCTTTAGGACTCACCATTTAACATCACAATTGAGTGAATAATTTAAGACTCAGAAGCAGAGGTAAAGTGAGGGTCTAAAATGGGTAACACTGGTAATTCCCTGGCAGTCTAGTGGTTAGGCCTCAGAGCTTTGACTGCTGGGGCCTGGCTTCGATTCCTGGTTGGGGAAATAAGATCCTGCAAGCTGCATGACACAGCCAATAAATAAATAAGTAAGTAAAATAAGTAACACGGATTCCTAGCCCCACTTTCAAATGGGAAACCACTCATTTTTGATAAGTCCTATATTATGAAAGGGGCAATCTATGAATGCTATAATTAGACTACTAACTTACAAAACTTCAGAAACAGTCTAAGCAATAACAAAATTACTGTTGATAAAAGTGCTCCCCCAGAAAGCTAAGGCAAGAAAACACGAAAGGAAGAAAATTAGCTAAGGTTCAAATTAAAAAAACAAAACAAAACAAAAAAAAACCTGAGGCACTTACAACCCTTTGGTTACTTCCCATTCTTTTGAATAAAAATTGAAATCCCTTCATGTGAAATTCATGATCTGACTCCATACCAACCATCTCATCCCTCATCTCCCCTCTCATCCTTTACAGCAGAAGTCAGAACACTTGTTCTGTGAAGGCCAGGTAGCAAATATTCTAGGCTCTGTAGACCATATTTCCTTCCATATGCAACTACTCAACATCAGCATGAGTGCATTCTCAGGCAATATGTTGAAAATAAGAATATGGCTGTGTTCTAATAAAACTATATTTATGGGCACTAAAATGTGAATGTCATATAATTTTCATATGTCATAGAATATCGTTCATCTTTAAATTTTTTTTTAACCATTCAAAAATGTAAAAACAGGGGAGCCATAAAGAAATAGATAGTGGTCTGCATTTGGTCCACAGCCATAGTTTGCCCACCTAGGCATCTCTACAGCCTCCAGTTCACTAAGTCAGTAGTCTATCATTCCATAGATTAAAATACTTTGAGGACTCCACACATGCTATGCTCTTTTGGGCATCAAAGGCATTGTACTTGTTCCTTCTCTTACAATACTCTCACCACATCCTTCTTTGACAAACTAATTTCTGCATACCCTTCTCTTTTCAGTTTCTCTGAGATGTCTTCCTGAGTCCCTCATGTCTGGGCTTGATCCCCTTTCTATATGCCCCATGACACACTAGACTTTTACATCACAGGACTAGTGACATTGTGATTGGTCCTAGACCAAATACAAGTTGGTCTGAATTGCTATCCAGTATATCTCCTGTGCCCAGGCACTAAATTGGTGCTTAGTAAATACCGATTGAATAAATGGCTGAAGGTAGGAGCTGAAGCACATTAGGATGACAAGCTGACCTAGGTTAGACTAGCCATTGGGGTGTTGGAAGACTTTCTGTAAAGACAAGTTTGGATGAATAAATAGCTATTTCAATGCAGTAGTATGGCACAGTGATTAAGAGAACAGGTTCTGACATCAAACCTGCTTGAGCTCTGTGTGACCCTTGGCAAGTGGTCGGAGTGTTCTATGACTCAATTTTCTCATTTGGGGGATGCAAATGGTACGATTTCATAAAAACAGAATGCGCTCACACTAGTGGAACACTGTGCTTTACACACAATAAGCTATCAATAAAACATATCTATCATTAGTACTGATATCAGGCAGAAAGGAATTTAACCCCAAGGACTCTAAGGACTAAAAATGAGAGCCTGTATTTTATTTTTCATCAATAAATTTATTGACTCGCTGCACAAAAAAAGTGTCCAGTAGAACCAATCTGATTTGAAAGATTGGAATGAAGAATAGAAAACTGATTTATCCTTAGAGCTGGAGTCCACAGATACGCAATACATCTAGAATTACATCTCTATATGTAGAGAGATAAGATGAGAGCCTGTATTTTATTTTTCATCAATAAATTTATTGACTCACTGCACAAAAAAAGTGTCCAGTAGAACCAATCTGATTTGAAAGATTGGATTAAGAATAGAAAACTGATTTATCCTTAGAGCTAGTGTCCACAGATATGCAATACATCTAGAATTACATCTCTGTATGTAGAGATAAGGAGGCAGAGTCAGGTTTCTCACATGCACTAATATATTGCAAGTGGCTGACTGAAGGTGCAGGGCTCATGACTGAGTTGGACGGCTCTGCCAACTGCCAAGAGATAAGAAGGAAGGTGGCCTTCTCCTTAACACAGCCTAAAACTCCCGCCACCATATCTGTTACCTCCATTCCCTAGGAGGTGGCAGTAGACAAGGGCAGTGACAGACGCAGGGTGCTTTGGATGGAAAGTGTCCTTAATATTTTACCATGGTGTTTCACAGGCCTTGCCACCTTTTACTCATTTTTTTTTTTTTTTTTTTTTTTTTTTTTGTGGTACACGGGCCTCTCACTGCTGTGGTCTCTCCCGTCGCGGAGCACAGGCTCCGGACGTGCAGGCTCAGCGGCCGTGGCTCACGGGCCCAGCCGCTCCGCGGCATGTGGGATCCTCCCAAACCGGGGCACGAACCCGTGTCTCCTGCATCGGCAGGCGGGCTCCCAACCAATGCGCCACCAGGGAAGCCCTTTACTCATTTTTGTAGCATCTCAATCTCTCTGCTCTTATTTTCCATTCTAAGGAGGGCATACAGCAAGGTTGTCCATAGGTCACTTACTCCCAGAAGTTCAGGTGAAGCCCTCATTGCTGATTTTGGGCAAGAAGTAACTGGAGATGGTCAGCTCTATATGATTACTGACACCTGGCTCCCCTGGCAGCCCCACTGTCTAATAAGCCCCATCCCTCTCTCCTTCTTGGCTGAACAGAACAGGATGGTATCAGCATTGGAAGTGTTATGGGGTTAAATCATAGTATTCCTGTAGGCCATAGGGAATAAAAAATGCAATGCTTATTGTGAAAATTTTAAAATAGTTTTTATGATGAGTATAATACTATCTATAATACTATGATAATTACTGCACAGATGTTACATACATAACCAGCGACACTGAAATTCTTGCTAACAAGATTCCTTGTTACCACTGCAAAGAGATATAAATTGATTACTGAATACATGTAAATAAAAAAAAATAATTTTGCAAAGTTGGCTCAGTATGGAAATATCCCTAGGATTTTCTAGGTTCGGTAGGTGGAAAGATTTATTTTTCTTTGAAGGAAGTAACTTTTTTTTGAAGGCTGAGTCCTATGGTGTGTATTGGAGGGGTTTGACTATTTAAAACATCTTGTATTTGTTGTAACTGTTCATATCTTTTCTGTGTTGAATTCCCATGGTACTGGCCTTTTAAACTATGTGCCTCTGAGTCTTTCAAGTTATAAATATGTTATCTTCATAAAGATTGCAAAAACAACAAAAAAGTAAAAATTATCAGTATACTATGAATGAGGATTGTTGTATAGATTTTTGTACATAGATGTTTGGTCTTGAATTAAAAATATATTTCAATATAATATTGTTTACAATTATAAGCTAACATTTATTGAGCCCCTACTTTCTCTCTCTCTCTTCTCTCTCTCCAATGTATTTCTTAGAATAAAAACAATGAGTTATGTGATTTTATTATCCTCATCTTACACATGAAGCAATAGGAACAGAAAAGTGAAGTAACTAACCCAAAGTCATGGACAAGGTACATGGCAGATCTCATTAATGATCAAGTATATCAAATTTCTAAGATTTACTAATATTATTCATTATTTATTGTGATTTTAATCAGGAAAACTTATAAATATTACCTTGTCACTATGTCCTACAGGCATATCGGAAAGGTGGTTTTTGTAGTTTTTTAGTATATTTAGTATGCTAGTATAGTTAGTAGTATATTTTTCAGTATGAATTTTATTTAAGGTACAGAGTCAAATCACAGTCAAATGAGTGCAGAAAATATATCTGTTCACTAAAAATTCTATTCACTACTCAATTTATAAACATAGGAGGATCAAATAGAATATTTTCTACTATTTTTTGATAAATCTCGACAAATGTGCACTCAAAAATGTGACAGCCTACTGGAAAATTGCCCTTTACCACAGTTTTGCTGAGAGAAATATCCTCAGAGTGTCTTTTTAGCCAGTCTATTCTCAGCTTCTTTCTCCAAAAAGAAGATTATGTTTATCAGGACCAAAGTGTAAAATAAGCTACATTTATCTTAAGACCACATACACATGATGCATGAGCACACACACTCACATATGGACATACACATACACACATACACACACACATGCACACGTCCCCTATTAGTATCTTGCTCTTTGCTTCTTGCTTCCTACCTCATTCCCAAAGACCTATGTACTCAGTAAGCTATAAAATAATCCTTACTAATATATTGGGAGTGAATTACTCAAGCATTATTCTTCCAAAAAGGGGCAAATTTAGCTTGACCAATGAAATGGACACTACCTTGGTACCAAACAATTATATTTCATTTATGATCATTTGAAAATTCACTTTTACCCAATGAAAATATTATGTCTTGCAGTTCACACTTTGTGTTGCTATTTAAAATTTTAAACAGAGATGAAACTCCAAATGGTACCATATAATGAAATCACTGAAATTCTACTTCTCCATCTTATTTATTGCTATACTTCCAGTTTACTATTTAGATGCAAGAGTATATAGTACTACAGGTTCTAGAGACACAAACTACATCCTAAGAGAACTTGAAAAATTCCAAACTGCTAAGAACTTAAAAATTAATCTTGAATTGAACACATAGTCTACAAACCAAGTGAATAGTTGGGAGTTATCCAGATTAGCTCCTATATGATACATTATACCTAAAATATAAAAGATACTAATTTGAAGTTAATATATGTATTATTATAATTCAACTGTAACCACAGAACCTTTTCAGAACTTCCACCAGAAAAAAGTTTCTTGGGTGGAATATTTTATCACTTAAGACTGTTGAGAATTGATATAACATGGTAATAACAAAAAGTCAACCAATTTTGTATGGTTTTATCATTGTTTTTAAATTCTCTAGATTACACTCCCTTCTTGCTGGTACCTGGGGTACTCCAACCACCATCCTCTTGATGCACCACTGAGTCAAGAGAAAATCTGTTTGGTGAGTTTCAACTGAAATATCATCTGAATGTGATGTATAACTTGTAAATTAGTATACCAATGCAAGGTACTAATTTGTTTTAACAGTGTGCTCTGGAAGACTGAAAGGGCCTGTTCACAAAAGAATGCTTCACTATTGACAGCGTTTTAGATGACTTCAAGAAGATGTACTTGAGGATGAGGTCTAGTTTGGCACTCTTGGCTTTATACCAAAAAGAGATACATCCATAAAGCCAGGCAAGGAGGTCTGCAATGTGACCAAACACAAGTTACACATGAGAAAATGATCCTAGTATATTCTTTGCAACACTTTTGAAAAGGCAACTCAAAGATGTAGTTTCTAGTTACATATGCTAGATATCCAGGAAACTGTAAGGAACTGAACTTGACTGGTTGTATTGACAGAGTGTCAGAACTGCAGGCAGCTGCCAGAAGAAAATGTGGGAGTATAATACACAAGAAATGGAGGTGCATCACTGATTCTTTTTAATGCATGGAAGTTTACAGTAGTGGTGCTTGAGTTCAGACTCTAGTTCTACAAAGTTTGTCAGGAGGGCCATGGCATAACTGTGGGGAA
The DNA here is from genome assembly GCF_964341445.2 of Mesoplodon mirus. Classification (NCBI taxonomy): domain Eukaryota; kingdom Metazoa; phylum Chordata; class Mammalia; order Artiodactyla; family Ziphiidae; genus Mesoplodon; species Mesoplodon mirus. The sequence goes on along the minus strand of NC_138990.1, from coordinate 5,297,709 downwards.
ACTATTTTCGCACTCCAATTAAACTAACATCTTGGTGAATCTAGATCTTTAAAATTAGGTTTCAGATGAAACTCGCTAAATTCTATTTAAATTGTTAAGACATATTGATATATCACTCTACTCTAAAAATGACTAAGAATTCACCAAAGGCTACGTGGTCTTGGGCAAACCAGTTGTCTCTGGCCCTAAATTTCCTCCTGTGTAAAATGAGAGTTTAGACTTGATCATCTCTGACCTTCCAACTCTATAATTTTAGATCTATGATCTGATATATAAAACAGCTTAGGAAAGATAGCAATTAACTTCTCTTGAGTGCTTGTCTCACCTGAAAGAAATCTGAGCTCTGTTAAAACCTGCTTTTCTTAGTTCAAAGACCATATTGACTTACCAAAATTAAGTTATATAAGAAAAGTCTTCCTACAAAAGGCAATTCCAAGGATTTAAGTTTGATTTCAGGATTATTTCAAATTATTCAGGTCAGTATACTAAAGTGTGGTCAAGATGACAACTCTGCCCTAACCTCAAATACATGTAAATGAGTGTGAAAGAATCCATGACTTTCAAAACCTAACAGAATTGAGCTTAGCAGTTGTTAAAATTCTAAATGTATTCAATGTATTTCCAAAGGCAGTATTTCCTTTTAAAAAGGCAATGTAGGAAAAGCTTTTCTTATTTTACCTAAATTACCAAACAAAGAAGTAAGGCATGGTTTAATACGGCGCCGGAGATCCTACCATATCATGCTGCTTTAGGCAGATATAAAATGAGTAATTTTCCTTTAACAACAACAGACGGCTTGCGTTTTATTTCTTGAGTTTGCCATGAATCACTATAGAATTCACAGCAAAGTAAGTGACAATGTGTTCCTTTCTTGACTCCCTGCCATTTTTAATTCCCTATTTCTTTTTTTCTTTTTTTTTTTTTTTTGGTGGTATGCGGGCCTCTCACTGTTGTGGCCTCTCCCGTTGTGGAGCACAGTCTCCAGACGCGTAGGCTCAGTGGCCATGGCTCACGGGCCCAGCCACTCTGCGGCATGTGGGATCTTTCCAGACCAGGGCACGAACTCGTGTCCCCTGCATTGGCAGGCAGACTCTGAACCACTGTGCCACCAGGGAAGCCCTTAATTCCCTATTTCTTAAAGGTAGAATGAGTTTTAAGAAAGCCATGTGTTGTCAACAGTACTTCCTATTAAAATTCCCTTTAGTTCTTTATGTGGCGACATGATAGAATTCAGAACAATGACTGATTTAAATTGACACAGCAGAAAAACAGTCTTCCCAAAAAAGTCCTCACTAACATCCAGCACTCATATAATCACTAGATATGCTTTGAGGTTTATAATTACTTCTCTGACACCCTCTATTCACATGTGAAATCATTTCTCAATGTAAGAGAACAGAAATGAGGCTTAAATACTAGTCTTTATAGAATACAGAGTTATTCTAAGGGTTGACCAAAAAAGTGCAATACACCCCTCACCCTATCTCAGTTAAAAATAAATTCTTCTAAAACACAGAGCTGGAAATTTGTTGCAATGATAATGCTGTCCAAACAACCAACAACAGAAAATTAAATGGTTGAATATTTTCTTTCATAATATATGTTTTCTTTGTTTTATAGTCTAAACATTTTTTCTTTGTGAACCTTAGTTAGCATAAAAAAACTTCATGAATAGCTTTCCTAACTCACAGCCACTTAATGTCTTCCTTACAACCGAATCTATAGAATTGAAGCTTTAACAGTAATTTTTCTAAGTTAAGTGAGGCGATTTGACAGCACTATAAAAAACATTAAGTTTGTGGTTGCTGTGAGGTTGTCTGATTTCTGACTTCTGTAGTCTAATTTCTCCCAACAGGTAGAGGAAGCCTGTCTATATCTTCAAATAATGTTCTCCAAAATTTATTACTATTTAGGTTATTCATATTGGTACATGAAAACTTTATATGAATGATATTATAATATCTAGAAAAACCACTGCCCTCAATTTTTCCTAAGCTCGCCACATTGATCCCATCAGAAAATATCTATAACCACAAACCTCAAATGGTCCCTTAGGGATGCCCTAAAATCCCACTCTCATTATCACAATGATTACTTCATATCTTTTCCTCAAACCAGTTCTGTCTTCTCTTACTTCATTCTCAGCTGATAACCACCTCGTCTCTTGTTTAATGTTTCTGGAAAAAACGGAAGTGATGAGAAGATGACATACATACCCCACCATCACCTCTACCCACCATTTGCCCCTATACCTTGGACTCTGATTTTCCTCCTGTGGAACTACCCTCCTGATAAAGTTGCCATGTTTCCACCGAATGCTAATAAACAGCTTTGTTTTCTCACTTGAACCAACCCATCTTGACTATTCAAAGGCATTGTCCCTGCAATTGTATCACTCTCTCTTGGAATCATCAATTTTTTTCTCTCCTCCGAATCATCCCCATTGGTGTAAAAACATAGTGTGTTCACTGATATTGGCAGCTTAATTTTAAATTAATTTTTAAAAAGCAGATGAAATGAATGGATAAATGAATAGATGTACAATAAAGCAAATGCAGCAAAATGCATAGAATCTAGGTGGTATGGCTATGAACACTGAACTGTTACATTCTTTCAACTCTTATGTTGGAAAAATTCCACAATAAAATATTATAAAAAAATTATAGTCTAATTTCTCGCAACTTAAAAAAAAAATCCTCATCTACTTCTATTACCACTTATTTATTTGTTTCACCCACTCCTACAAAGTATTGCCTAAACGTTTTGACTTTGATTTCACTGCATTGTAAAAGGTTTATATAAGGGGATAGCATCAGATGTCTTTCCATTGCTAATGTCCAAACATTCTGTATCTTTATAATCAAATCATATCTCATAGATATCTTACCAGCTTCTTTCTGCATCCAGCCTGAAAATCTTTGTCTTTTAATTGGAGTACTTAGTCTGTTTATATTAAATGACTACTGTTATACCATTTCCAATATATATCTTAGTATTGCTCTATGTAGTAGACTGCATGTGATCATCTCCATGGTACACACTAAGAGAGTAGTGAAATAACATATAGCTAACAAGCTAACAGCGATAATTGACTAAAAATGGTTAAATAATATAAAAGAAAGCAAGGGGAAAAAAACATAGGACAAATCGCTACTTTTACCACAATCTGGATAATGTAACAATCTGAGACTAGTTAACTCCTATTTACTGCTGATTCTATCCTCACGCATATGTATGTGTATGTGTGTATGTTATGTGTGTGTGTCTATGTGTCATATATTTAATTCTTTTCATGTTTCACCTCAAAAGACATTATTATTATAGTTTTACATAGTCAACATTCATTTGGATTTACCCACATATTTACTCTTTGTTCCACATTCTTTTCTTTATCCCTAGGCTTCCATCCAAGCTCATTTTCCTGCACAAAGAACACTCAAGTATTTTCTTTAAGTGTGGATCTGCTGGTGATAAATTCTCAATTTTTGTTTACATGAAAATGCATTTATTTCAACTTTATTTTTGAATAATATCTTGCCTGGATAAAAATTATAGGATAGCAGTTTCTTTCAGTACTCTGATTAGTTCATTCCATTAATTTTGGCTATCATTGTCACTAGCTAAAAGTCAGTTGTCTCTTATTTTCAGGTAAAAGTTATCTCTCTTTTTAAGGTAACATGTCTTTTGCCTCTGAGTGCTCTGAAAATTTCCTCTTCACCTTTGATTTTTGATGTTTTCTTAGGAAATAACTATGTGCAATTTTCTTGAAGTGCATGGCACTTTTGAATCTGAGAAGTAATGTCTTTCATCAGTCTTGGGAAATTCTTAATTATATATCAGCTTTCATGTTTATCAACCTCTTGTCTCTGTATATTTTATTCTGGATATTAATTCTGAATTATATTTCAGTTCACAAATTCTTTCTTCAGGTTTGTCTAATCTGCCTGCTACTAAAGCTATTAGCTAAAGCTACTGAATTCATTTCAGTTATGGTAGCTTTCAATTATAAAATTTCTATTTTATTCTTTTTTATAGTTCCCTCCATCTTGCCAATTTAATTTCCTGGACACATTAACTTACAGAACTTTAATATCCCTGTTTGATAATTCTAATATTTGCATCTTTTTTTTTTCCAGTGGTTTTTTAATTTTTATTTTTTTGCTTTATAACAAATTTAATCAGTTATACATATACATATGTTCCCATATCCCCTCCCTTTTGTGTCTCCCTCCCACCCTCCCTATCCCACCCCTCCAGTCGGTCACAAAGCACCGAGCTGATCTCCCTGTGCTATGTGGCTGCTTCCCGCTAGCTATCTACCTTATGTTTGGTAGTGTATTTATGTCCATGCCGCTCTTTCACTTTGTCACAGCTTACCCTTCCCCCTCCCCATATCCTCAAGTCCATTCTCTAGTGAGGTGGATGGACCTAGAGCCTGTCATACAGAGTGAAGTAAGTCAGAAAGAGAAAGACAAATACTGTATGCTGACACATATATGTGGAATTTAAGAAAAAAAAATGTCATGATGAACATAGGGGTAAGACAGGAATAAAGACACAGACCTACTATTTGCATCTTTTGGGGATTAATTTTAAATTATATTTTCTCTTTTTTTCAGTCAATATTGTTTTTTCATGCCTTGTTATTTTTAATGTAATATCACAACTTGTACTCTATGTACTATATCCTTAAATATCAATACTATATTCTTATACACTATTTAGTAAATAAGAATTTAGAGATGATGATATCTTCTTCCAGAGAGAAATTAGTTTGGTTTTGAGCAAAATATTATGGTAAAGATAGATCATCTTAATCTAATGAGAGACTGAGCTGATCTGAAACTGGGCTTTAGTCTTTGTAAGATCTGATCCCCACACGTCACTCATTCCAGAATCCCAGGTAAAAACGTGGGGTACTGTGGCAGATCATAACTTCCAAAGATGGTTCAACAATCTATGTCCATTTATCTTGATCCTGAGCATGCCTCTGTAACAACCTTATCAATATATTAGAATAGAAATCCTAGCCTGTGGCTTTTGACTATAGATCACAAAAATGCCCTGTACTTGTGCCTCTTTTTCTTTGAGATTCTCATTCTTGAAACCCAGCCACAATGCTATGAGGAAGCCCAAACTAGAAAATTTGGAGATAATAAATGCACAGGCCACATCTTGTGTTTGGGATGACATCCTCAGCCAAGGTTCCAGCTAACAGCCAGTATCAAGTCCTACATATATGTGTAAAGGCTCCTCCTCCTCCAGACTGTGATTCCAGTCCCCAGACATCATGCTACCCCCAGCCTTTGAATGTTCCCAGCTGAAGCTTCAAACACTATGGAACAAAGACAAGGCACTCTGCTGTATGGAAATGGAAACAAGCCTTGTCACATAACCTAAGGTTGAAATCTAGTTCAGTCACTTATCTTTCAAGCTTGCCATTTTCTCTTCTTTTATATTTTTTAGCATTTTGGGATTTGTTATTGTTTTCCCAGGTCACAATACGTTTGAAGGATGCTTGTACATTTTGTCTAGCTTTTTAGTTCTATTCATTAAAAGAATCACTCAGATACCCAGCGAACTTTGTACACTCCTTCAAGATGGCAGCCAGGAATCCAGATATATATGTGATTTTTACGTGACAGACCCAGTTAAAAAAGGTATCACACAATGCAAACAAAACAAGGTGGGTTCAGCCATGAGAGATGCCAGTCTGTTCCCTCTGGCCAGTGAAAATGAAAGTGAAAGCTGATTAAGAAAGCATCTGGAGGTGCAAAACATGGGCCCAAATTACATGTTATGACTTCCTGCTGCAGCTTAACACTATAATATCTAAACTATTCTTGTTCTTAACTCAAATTCTCTTTTGTATGCTAATAAACATTGGAGGGCTACTGTGCCCCTAAGACCTTGAAAATGAGGGAACGAGATGACTTTTTGAAAGTTAAACTGAAATTTACCACTTGGATCTGAAGTGAGCCAGGAGTATCACACTGCCCCAGCAGGTTGTCCTTACATTTTATGCACCTAAACCTCTTGATTCCATGCTCACTGAACAACCTCCTGATTTCCATGTAAGCCTATCTGTGAGCAGAGAATATGCTGATCGTGCTGACAGGACTATTTCTAGTCTGGGTTACAGTGATTTCTCTTGGTAAATCAATAAAGTGATGTCTGGGTCTGATTTGGCTTCCCTTATAGCTTAACTAAAGAGTGACATAAGCTGATTATGCTGACAGGAACATTTCTGCTGGGTGTAACCACTCCGTTTCTCACTTTAAACTAATGGAGTGACATTTTAGGTGTCTCCCTAGTTCATTCATGAATTTTAATTAGCTCTCAGTCCTCTCTCACTCTAGATGTTGACCAAGTCAGTATTTTTCAAATCCAGATTTCCATATCATCAGGAAAACAATGTACAGTTCCACGGTATGTGAAAACGGAATAGTACAGGACATTCTCCTAGAACAATATTTAACAGAAACAGTAGGGGAAAAGACAGAGTTTCCTTTTTTATTAAAAGAGCGAATATAGGGCTTCCCTGGTGGCGTAGTGGTTGAGAGTCCGCCTGCCGATGCAGGGGACACGGGTTCGTGCCCCAGTCCGGGAGGATCCCACATGCCGCGGAGTGGCTGGGCCCGTGAGCCATGGCCGCTGAACCTGTGCGTCCGGAGCCTGTGCTCCGCAACAGGAGAGGCCACAACAGTGAGAGGCCTGCGTACCACAAAAAAAAAAAAAAAAAAAAAGAGCAAATATATTCTACAAAATTTATATTCATCTTAAACTAAAATTGAGATTCTAAGAAACTTGCCACTTGCTACCAACCATGTGTGCCTGAATCACCAGATTCCTGGGGCTACTTCAGTGGCAAAGTTGGTGAGTCAATGCTTGGAGCACACCATCGAGCACCACTTCACATTCACATTTTCCACTGGTTGGCTGGTTGTTTGTTTGTTTTTTTAAATGACTACTATTCTTCCTTTTCTGGTCCCTCCTTCTCTTTCCCATTCTGCTGATCAATCTGCTTATAATGTGGAGAAATTCTATTTTGTGTTAATGGTAGACTGAATTTTTTTTGTTTCTCAGAGTATAACCATTACCCAGTTCAATTAATGAGTAAGAAATAGACTAGAAACTCAATTATCATTACCTATATAAAGTGTTTTGTAGCTAGTCTATATGAAAGCCACACTAAGCTATCTTGGAAACATTTACACTTGGTTTACTCTCAAGGACTGAGCAGAAAGTTTCCATGTTTCACACCTTCCTACTTTGGCTCTGGGAATTAGCATGGTAGCTATAAATAAGGCTGGGTTTAGAATAAGGAATCACATTCAACTATCTCCTTACACAAACTCTTCAGTGATTTCCTCTTGCCTTTAGGATAAAGTTCAATGCCTTCAGCGTGGAGTAAAGCATGATCTGTCTCCAGCTCACTTCTCAGAGGCTCATTTCTTGCCCCACCTTGCCCTCAATGTGCCTGCCAGATTGAAATTCTTTCAGTTTCCTGATCACTCCATGCTCATTCTCACATCAGGGCCTTGGAATTCCATGTTTCCTCTGCCCTGAACACCCCATCCAGCTATCATTTGATAGTTAACTTCACTCTTCAGATCTCCACCTAGATAGGAAGCCCCTTCCATTCTGCCTTCCATGCTTGGCTTGCGTGCCCCTCACTGTAGGACTTCAGTGGTCAGTGCTCTGTGCATGCACTCTCATTGCATTTTCAATATTTCATTACAAAATCTCTTGTTTGCTTCTCCATATCATTTTATGGACTGCAAGTTAACTACAACACTAATTCCTCTGCATCCTTCAGCTACTTACTCCTTTAGAGCCTTTGGCAGAGGATGCTAACTTCCATCATTTATCCATTCTTCCTTTCTTCCTTGTTGCACCCACAGTTTAGCTGGGTGTCTGGTTGTTCAATACAGAGTATATTTCTCAATATCCCCTGTAACTAAATGTGGCCAGGGAATGTGAGCAGAAGGCTTATGTGCAGTTTTCAGGTCATCTCCACAAGGACACTTATCCTGGATTCTCTGTCTATCTTCTTGATGGCTAGGAAAGGGTGATGGTTTGGAGCTAAACTTGGAAGGCACATGTTGAAGTTGGTATAAATACCCCACTAAGCCTACACTCCTCAGTTCACATTACTGTGCAGGAGAGAAATAAAATTGTATCTCTTATTTGAGTCATTTAAGACAATCAAATCTCTGTGTTACAGCAGCCAAAAACACAGAGGTCAATTTAGATGTCATTTCTTCAAGGATACTTTCATGTATCTATTATCAGACTATAAATTCCATTAGACCAGATACTGAATTCATACTTGTTTAATGACACATAAATTAATAAATGAACGAATGACTCCAAGAATCTAGTTATATACTAACCTAATATATGAATATAATTTCAAAACTTTACAATAAATGGTAGCATAAGTAATTAAGTAGTATCTGTAAAAAATAAATTAGTAGGAATAATATATTTAATTACAGAGTATGAGAATATTTAACATCAGTATATCTATTAATATTATCCCATAAATCAAAGTATAAGGAAAATACAATCATCATAAGGTGAAATCTTGGAGCAAAGTGAGAAAGCAATCCTCTCTCATGAAGTAATATACTCTCTCCACCATCCGCATTAATTGCATCATGCTTCAGCTCATGAGGAATTGGGCAGGAGAGCTGAGCTCATAGAGCCCAGAAGAAGGACTAGGAAAGAGGTCAGCTCAGGGGGGACAAAGAAAGCAAAACATTTAAAGGAAACTCTGAAAATTTTCAGTCTCACCTATTGACATAAAGTAAAGGAAATGTGTATCTTCATTTCATGGCAAACAAAGCAGCGTGCATTAATCAATCGGCCATGGACCAAATTCCCTCATGCAATTTATCCAAAACAATTATTGTACTTGTCACTTGTTGCTGTTGTTATTTTTGTTTCTGTTTTCAAATAATTCAATAAAGTGTCAGAAACCTTTATGCAAATAACTGTCTCATCTTACACACAAAAATAATAGCCAATGATAAATGACTTTGTACTGTATGTCAGAGTATTTGCTAAAAGCAATTTACATATACCATCTCTGAAATCTGTTTAAAAACAATCTAGTAGACCCCTATCATCAGTGTTGATCCATATTATTTTTATTTAACTATTATATATACACATTAAAATGTAATTACAGTTTTTTAAGCTACAATTCATGACCCATTATTGGGTTGCAAAATCAATTTAATGATTTGAGGTCAGACAGTTTTTTAAAAAAAATATAGAATAAATTATACTACAATAGGGCAGGCAGTGGAAAAGAGAGAAAATACCAGAAAGCAGTGCCTGAAGTATGCACAAATGATGTTCCATGGAAAGTTTTATTTTGGTTAAATACACAAACACATACACACACACACACACACACACACACATCTCTACCCAAAAACTATACGCCAAAGAGGTTAGAACTGCATCATTCGTAGGTCCCCTTACTCTTAGTTGTACAGCCAAAAGCCTATTGACCTCACAGTTGTAGCATGCTCTCACTTGCTTTTTATCCTGGCTCCACTACCTCACTACAACTGTCCAGTCTTGAGCCCCATTGGATTGTTACACCCTGGATTCAGATTGCCTTCTGTTCTTCAGTGGTTTGAAGTAGGAAATATTAGCTTTGGGGCAGTGCGTTATGAGGGAGACTTTGCTTCAGTGACACCAAGTTCCATTTCTCTGGGGTGACCTACTGTTCCTCCCCCATATATAAATAGGAATTCAGGCTGTGCATCTGGGACCACAAAGCACAAATGATTTTTAAATCTTGATTCTAGTTCTCCCACCCACCATGCCACGTAAGTTGTTACCTTTTACTGTATGTGTTGGGGGTGTAGGTACATTTCTCCAAGCACCTGCAGTACCTGCAACCAATGAGGAATCTCTCCAGATGTGTAAATTTCAATTTTAAATTGTCAAAATAATCTTGAGAAAGAAGAACACAGCTGGAAGAATCACGTTCCCTGGCTTCAGATTATACTACAAAACTACATCATCAAAACAGCATAGTACTGGCCCAAAAACAGATACATAGATCAATGGAACAGGATAGATAGCCCAGAAATAAACCGATGCACTTATGGTCAGATAATCTATGACAACAGAGGCAAGAATATACAATGGAGAAAAGACAGTCTATTCAATAAGTGGTGCTGGGAAAACTTCTACATGTAAAACAATGAAATTAGAACATTCTCTAACACCATACACAAAAATAAACTCAAAATGGATTAAAGACCAGAATGTAAGATGGGGTATTCTAGAGGAAAACATAGGCAGAACACTCTTTGACATAAATCGCATCAACGTTTTTTTTTTTTTGGATCCCTCCCCTAAAGTAAAGGAAATAAAAGCAAAAATAACCAATGGGACCTAAGTAAACTTAAATTTTTTTACACATCAAAGAAAACCATTGAAAAAATGAAGACAACCTACTGAATGGGAGAAAACATTTGCAAAGGATATGACTGATAAGGAATTAATATCCAATATATATAAACAGCTCATACAACTCAACATCAAAAAATCAAACAACCCAATTGAAAAATGAGCAGAAGAACTGAATAGGTATTTTTCCAAAGAGGAAATGCAGATGGCCAGCAGGCACATGAGAAGATGCTCAACATTGCTAATCATCAGGGAAATGCAAATCAAAACCACAATGAGATATTACCTCACACCTGTCAGAATGGCTGTAATCAAAAAGAACACAAATAGCAAATGTTAGAAAGGATGTAGAGAAAAAAGGACCAACATACACTGTTGGTGGGAATGTAAATTGGTGCAGCCACTTTGGAAAACAATATGGAGGTTTCTCAAAAGATTAAAAATAGAACTACCCTTTGACCCAGGAATTCCACTCCTGGATGTACATCTGAAAGAAACAAAAACACTAATTCGAAAGATACAGGCACCCCAGTGTTCATAGTGACATTATTTACAATTGCCAAGATATGAAAGCAACCTGTCAGTCAACAGATGAATGGATAAAAAGATGTCATATATATATATATATATATATATATATATATATATATATATATATATATATATATATATATATGACAGCCATAAAATAGTAGAGTTTTCCTGTTTGCAGCAACATGGTTGGTGGACTGGAGAGCATTATGCTAAGTGAAATAAGTAAGACAGAGAAAGACAAATACTGTATGATATCACTTATATTTAGAATCTGAAAGATACAACAAACTAGTGAATATAACAAAGAACGAAGCATACTCACAGATATAAAGAATAAAATAGTGGTTACCAGTGTGTCGGGGAGAGGGGCAATATATATGTGAAAGAATTGGAGGTGCAAAGTACTGGGAGTAAGATAGGCTACAACAGTGTACTATACAACACGTGGAATATAACCAATATTGTGTCATAACTCTAAATGGAGTATACTTTTAAAAATTGTATAAAAAATTAAAAATAAATTAAAAATAAATTTTAAAAGTCAGTCCTAGATGGGAGTGACAGAGGTGAATGACAGAAACTGGCATGGCAAGATAAGGGTCTCTGGTGAGTGGAGACACATAGCAATTTGGAAGGGAGCCTTCTTGAGTGTAATATGTACCAATGATCTAGTTAGCATTATAAAGAAGGAAACTCCTCACATAATCTCCCCAAAGGATGGTTGAAGAACAGTCATATTTGTTACAAACACTACTTCTAAGCCAAAGGGGCCAGTAGACATTTGGGTACTTACACCAACTTGGTATCACAAGTTATTTTATCTTTGTCTCTTAAAGACTGATTGCTTTAGAAAAACTGAAGCAGGACAAAGTATATTGTTATTGTTTTTGTATATATGAGTCATATAACTTTAATTCTGAGTAATCAAGTGCCAGAAGAAGGAAGACCAAGAACTTAAGGAGATGAGTGGATCTAACCTCTGGACTAGAGTTGCTCAAAGAGGGGCCTTGACCATCAGTACCAGAGGTACCTGGGCTGTGGGGATCGACCTAGTTGTAGGCAGGCAGTGAGTCTGACTCCCACTGTGGATCCTTTGTGTCAGGGCTGCAGATTTTCCACCAAAATGCAGTTAAATAACAACACAATCATTGAATTGTGAAGAGCCGACCAAGTCATTCCAAAAATCACCAACCTATACATGTAGCCTTTAGTTTAATGCTTCCATGCTAATGAATGTCATTTATACTCTTCAAAATTTCTACAGCAGCTTCTTCTGAAATCATATAGTTATAAAATGTAATATAATATTCGTATTTTGACAGGTAAGAAAAGTAATATTTCTCCTACTATTGAACCCAAAGCTTGTTTTTCCTTTAATATAAGGTTTCATTACATATCCACAGTTTATGACAATTTATGGAGATGTAAATGAACAATCAAAAATCACAAAATGCATATACATATCTATTTTTTCTTACACCAAGACCAAACAAAAACATAGAAGCACAAACTGTATAAGCTCTGTTTTAAATTATTTAGCTCATCTCTACTATAACCTTAAGAAGGCTCAGGTACAACTTCATGATTCATTTACATTGGAACATTTTTATATGTTTTATTTATGTTATAAGGTGTTGTGAGCATTTTATAAATTGTGAAAGCAGCAGCACCTTTTGTTCAGGCTTTAAATCTGAGTCTTGACAATAGAAGGGAAGCAGATTACTTCAATTCAAATCAATTTAGGTTCAGATTTTTTATGCAAATTCTTAGCTTACAAACATTTAGTCTAAAAATTTTAAAGAAAAATGATTTCACTCGACAAAAAGAAAGTAGATGTTGATCCAGAGAAATTCAGTCCTCAAACCTTTTTGCTCATCTGCATTTATTAATCTGAATCACATAAAACAGAGAAGCAATGCCACTTCCTAGGAAGAAATCAAATTTCAAGTGTAATTTCTTACCAACAAAGACCTCCTATATTACCTCATAGATACCTTTTAGAATCCACTGAGGGGGATTTTAAGACTTTTCTCTTGGTACTGCCACAGTCAACACCATTTGCCATCTCTAGGACAAGCAGTCCAAAGAAATAGCCAGACAAGTACCCAGTGAGTACGTAGTCAAGCTAGATAGGATTCCCAACAAAATCTTTTCCTCTTTGAAATAGTTAAATTTTCATACTGCCTTCCATGTTACTTGTACACACTGGACCTACTCATTTGCATGCAAACCATATTTATATTAATGAATTTAAGTAGAAAAATGAAAATTCAGGGAATTCCCCAGTGGTCCAGTGGCAAAGACTTGGTGCTTTCACTGCGGTGGCCTGGGTTCAATTCCTGGTTGGGGAACTAAGATCCTACAAGCTGCGTGGCACAGCCAAAAAGTAATAATAGTAAAAAAAAATTAATTAAAATTAAATAAAAGAAAAGAAAATGAAGGTTCAGAACTGTGTAATTATGTCCTAAAAGATGCTTTCGTTCGAAGTAACAGGAAATTTGAGGCGAATGATTTTGATTCGTGTGTGAAGCTGACTTGTGTAAAGTGGTCAGTTCAAGCTTTCATTTTGCTCCTTCTTCACTAATAACGTCTGTGGACATTTATGGATAGCAGGTCTTTTGCTTACCTCATTTTTTTTTTTTATTGGCGTATAATTGCTTTACAATGTTGTAAGTTTCTGCTTACCTCATTTAACTCTCCTAAAACCCACTGACATCTGTACTGTTACCACCATCACCTCCACATTACAGAAAAGGAAATAAAGACTTAGGAAGATTAAGTAATAGGTGCAGAGATCCAGGGCTTGGAAGTGGCAGAGCTTGGATTTGAACACATGTCCGTGTGATGCCAAAAGCTATACATTTAACAGCTATGCTGATGTGGTCTAGTCAGAGGTCCCTTTATTAACAGAAAGGAAAGCTTTACAGAAGGTGGGAAATCTTCAGAAAAAAATGCCTCCAAGGACTGCCTTTTGGGGCAGGGGGCAGGAGAGAATAATATCATATAAAAAACTGACAGAAAAGTGTTAGATGGGATGATACAGTTATATTTTTTTAACTTCTCCAGTTAATTTCCTGTCTCCTATTGCTGTCCTGAAGTTCTGTGGAGCCGAAGGTCTCAATGCTGCACTGCAGCAGCCATTTAGAACAGGTGATGAGTGTACTTACACATGCAAAGCTTTTCCATGATCAAAAAGTCACCTTCCCTCTTTCCAGAATTTTACAACAATCCCCTGGTGACAGCAGCAATAATAGTTCACCTTTATGTTGACTTTTCCCCATACTGAAAACATCTGGAGATGACGAATTACACCAAGAATGTCCTAATATTAAGTTTTCCTGGAACTCTTCTGAATCAGTAACACATATTTGATGAAACTCTCTATTAGTGACCTCCCTGATGCCTAGTGGCATTCCTGGTACTATAAGATTTCAAAAGCCTCTGGAGACAAGGTCCTGCCTCCCCGTAGCTTAGAATTCCAGTATAATACACTCAAGGACAAGTCTTCATTTTATGTACACAGTCCATTTTTTTTGTCTTTTACATTTTTTTTTTACTTCTGTGAACTATTTTTTTAAGACAATACTTCATTCAGATTTCTTTTGCTTTTTTTAAATTTTATTTATTTATTTATGGCTGTGTTGGGTCTTCGTTTCTGTGCGAGGGCTTTCTCTAGTTGCGGCAAGTGGGGGCCACTCCTCATCGCGGTGTGCGGGCCTCTCATTATCGCAGCCTCTCTTGTTGCGGAGCACAGGCTCCAGACACGCAGGCTCAGTAATTGTGGCTCACGGGGCTAGCTGCTCCGGGGCATGTGGGATCTTCTCAGACCAGGGCTCGAACCCATGTCCCCTGCATTGGCAGGCAGATTCTCAACCACTGCACCACCAGGGAAGCCCCTGTGAACTATTTTTAAAGTAGGAAATAAGATAAAAAATTCAAGTACATCAGTAAGACTGTCCCTTCCCTTCCTGTGAGGCCACTGGCAGAGCAGCAGCATCTACAGTACAAAGTGTCCTTTGTTGACTGACCTCAAACTAAAAATAACATTCAAACACCCTATCTCTTCAGTATAAAGTAATTAGCTGGATCCACAGTGTAAATATTCATGAAAGGAAAGAGATCCTAAGGGAAGGTAAATCTCTAAATCCCTGAGACTTTCTGCTTCCTTCATTTGCTGCCTAGTTTAAAGCACCACCAAAACCAAGAACTTTCATGGTAAAAGTTGCTGCCAAGTGTCAATGAGAATGAGTCCAAAGGTAAGAATAAGAACAAAAATTTCAAAATAGGAATGTTTAAACACTGCTTTCTCTTCTACTTGTGTTGCTCATGTCCCTTTCCCAATTAGTTATAAAACATTTCTGGTTCCTCAAGGAGGGGTGGGAGAGATAAATAAGGAATTTGGGATTAACATATACACTACTATATATAAAATAGGTACCTAACAAGGACCTACGGTATAGCACAGAGAACTATACTCAATGTTCTGCGATAACCTCTAAGGGAAAAGAATCTGAAAAAAAAAAAAAAATATATATATATATATATATATATATATATATATATATATATATATATGTATGTATAACTGAATCACTTTGCTGTACACCTGAAGCTAACACAACATTGTAAATCAACTATACTCCAATTATTTTTTTTAATAAATGAAAAAATCATTTCTGGTTCCTCAAATGAAACCTGGAGGAACCTCCAAGTCCTAACAGTTAGTGTAGAAAGAGCCGAATTCGGATGCAAAAGCTGCAAAGTGGGTCTAGTGAGGCCCCGTGGAGATGATCTCTGTGTTCTGAAAGGGGTGGAGGTGGAGACAGAGGGAACAGCTCTTCACACTGTATCACCTGAATGAGAAGAGGTTGAACATTCCGTATCCTCCCCCCTTCCCTCCACACACCTCAAAGGGGAGCTTTTGCACATCTTCAGTGGAGCAGGAGGGAGAGGCTGCAGGGCATTGAAAGAGTGAAAAAGCACCAGGAAAGTCAGAACACATTAAGAAAGCAAATACCTGGACAGTCCTGGGAAGTGCTGACACGGAAACAAAACCCAGTAGCTGGTACAGCACAAGGGGGGGTTGGCCGAGGACCCCAGAGGCGGGAAAGGGGCTCTGGTGCAGTGAGGTTCACAGCTTCATGTGAGGGGAAGGAAGAATGGGATGGCCCCAGAGCAGGATGCTTTTGTTTGTTTGTTTGTTTGTTTGGTCTTCAAACATGATTTTTTTTTTTTTTTCAGATTGGAAAGGAAAATGTTAAACTCTATTTGCAGATATCATCTTGCAGGTTGAAAATCCTAGGAATCCACTTTTCTTTTGCACATTCGATAAACCCATTTTATTTATTTATTTATTTGTTTTTACATTTCTTTTTAAAATATTCTTTTCCATTATGGTTTATCATAAGATATCGAATATAATTTTCTGTGTTATACAGTAGGACCTTGTTGTACCCATTCTCTATATAAAAGCTTACATCTGCTCACCCCAGCCTCCCACTCCATTCCTCCCCAAACACCCTCCCCCCTTGGCAATGACCAGTATGTTCTTTATGTCCATGATTCTGTTTCTGATTCATAAATAGGTTAATTTGTGTGCACTCCTATGTTCATAGCAGCACTATTCACAATAGCCAAAACATGGAAACAACTGAGATGTCCATTGACAGATGAATAGATAAAGAAGATGTGGTACATATATACAACAGAGCAGGACGTCTCCCCCCTTGGCAACCACCAGTCTGTTCTCTATGTCCATAATTCTGTTTCTGATTCATAAATAGGTTAATTTGTGTGCACCCCTATGTTCATAGCAGCATTATTCACAATAGCCAAAACATGGAAACAACTGAGATGTCCATTGACAGATGAATGGATAAAGAAGATGTGGTACATATACACAACAGAGCAGGACGTCTTTAATGACTGCCACTGTGGACATGTGAGTCATCTCAGATCTGCCAGGAAAGGGCTTAGGGATGTGGTGGGGAAAGAGGGTGGTGTGAGGAGCAAGGCGGGGCCCCAGCTCACCCAGGTGGGGGGCTTTATTATTAATACACACCTTGAATTCTCTTTCTCAGGCTGTTACCGCCTATGCACCCATCCGAAAACAAATTCATTCTATTCATTCAACATATTATTTTCTAGGTGTAAAACGAATCAGTTAAAGAAAGTTAAACTATATTTTAAATATTCCAGAGAAACACACTGTTAAAAATAAATGACAACAAAAGAGCTGGGAAGCAAAGAACTCTCTTTTATAATGCTGATCATTACTTCCTAAATTAGCTATTTTGTAAGCATGCATTTTGGGGTCTTAATTTTCTATATCATAGGCCACACAGGTATAGGTTATTTTATACACACACACACACACATACACACAAATACAACTGAAGTAAAAATAAATAAAAACCTGAACAGCAGAGGGAGAGATGTGATGGCAGTGGTGACAGAAGCAGCTGTCCATAGAATCAGAGAGTGTTGAGGAACATCTGTAGTTTTCAATGAGTGTTGTGATTTAGATGTTGTCTTCAAGAGAGAGGCTTTCACATTGTTAGTGAAGGAGAGAGCAAGTTTGTACTTTTAAGAGGACTCAAAAGTCTAAGAAAAATATGAAATTTGGAAAGTTGGGAACATGACTCCCAAGACAATTGAGGCCACAATTCTACTTTGAAAGATGCAAAGAGCCCAGGAGGTTAAGGTCGATGACTCCCTTAATGGACCCAGTCAGTGAGGGGTCCGCAGCTGGAGTAAGGTGTATACGGGAACACAAGGATTTGGGGACTCAGACAGGGACACAGCTTATCACCAAGGCCTTGGGAGGCTTTCTACTTTAAAGTATGATGATGCTTGAAATTGTAGCATTAAAATTGGGCATTGATCAGCTGGGAACTGTTGTCTCATAACCAGGCGATCCAGGGGAGAGCTCTGGGCATAATGTAGTAGATTCTGAAAATAACTTTCTGCCTCCTCTACGTAATTTACTTTCTGTAGACAGTTTCCTTCCCAGATCCTCAAGAACCAGCACAGCCATTACCACCACAACCAAAATAAAAGCAAGCTGTCATTTACTATGAACTTACTATAAGCCAAGTACTGGATCAAGCTTTTTGCTGTTGTTTTTTAAAATTTTATCTATTCTTCAATGAGCTGCAACAAATCTTAACTGCCTTTCCTGAGGACAGGGTGCCCATGTTAGACATGTCCAAAAAGTGTGGTTGCTTACTAGTACTTTGTCATTTTCCACAGCATTCACGGGCCTCTGAATTCATTTCTTTTCTTTTCTGTCAAACACACCTTTTAAACTTAATTTTTAGAAATTAATGTTATTCTTATCTCCTCTATTCCATTATTTAAAGTACTCTTATGGTGGTTGCATAATCAAATGGCAAAAATATACGGAAAGGTCTACATGGGGTGAATGGTTGGGCTAATTGATGCCCAAAGTCCCTGCAAACCCTAAGCTGGATGATTTTATCATGAGAGTTAGAAGAAACCTCAAAGGTCTTATAGCTTTCAGATTAGGACACTCAGAGTATTTAAGTAATTTTCCCAAAGACCACAGGGCACTTAGTGATGTTATAGGACAGTGTTTAGAATATTAACCTGTGTGTGTGTGTGTGTGTGTGTGTCTTATTAGCACTCTTCCTTTTACCTATTTACTCTTCCCCATTTGGACCACCTGAGACATTTGGATTTATTGCTTAAGATTAGGGAAGCTTTAGCAGAAAAGACAGGGGAAAAAAAGAGCCCCGGGAGAGGACTCAGCAAACAGACAGCAGACTTGGCAGATTACCTGATGAAGAAAAACAAGGTTACCTATCACAAGCCTAACCAAGGATTCTACAATCTGGAGGAAGGCAGATTGTCTGATGAGGAAGCAGTGGGTATTTAGACAGTCACAGGCACCTGAGGAAAGAGACCCTATATCCTGTTCCCTGTTCCCCAGACAATCCTTGAGTAAATAATCATATGTTTTATTATCAAAGGGACACTATAGATAATTACCTAAAAGCACATGTAAACTCAGACTGTACTAAGCAAACCTCAAGGAGGATCACCCTAGATTTGAAGATGAGAAGGTAACAGAACCTCCCACAAAAGGCAGAAGGAACCTGTGCTCTTTTCTCAGCAAAGCCCAACAGACAGAGCAAGATCATTAAGAATCAATGAGTCTAGGTAACTGATGTATTGATAAAGCTTTTCAGAGTTCCTCACATCTCAGGATGAATTCTTTCCACCCCAGAGTGGCTCTGATTTTGCTATTTTAAACTTTATAGTTTTTCTTTATTTATATTTTATAATGTAGGTTTTCCTCAAATGTCTGCTGAGTCTTGATTGCATGCTCATATTTATAGTTGAAATCCCCTATTGCACTGTGTGCTGTACCTGTTGGTGGGGCAGAGACCCATACCAGTATCTGGACAGAATATTCAGTGATGGTGGTGAAGCACTGCTGCGGGTAGGCGCTCCTAAAACTTTTCACCTGGGCCTGGATCACCCTGGAGGTACACCTGGCTCCCTGAAACCAAGATCCCAGACTTGTTGCTCTCAACTAGATTCCGAAACCACAGTTGGTACGTGGGGCCCAGGGAGGGGCGTGAGGTCTACAGGATGAACCATCTTCCTTCCCACAAATCAGCACCTTGTCACCCCTGGCCTAAGCTGACCACCCCTGGTCTCAGTTTCACCCACTTCTGGACGTGAATTTATTACCACATTCGTGTTCTCCAGCAAGAGGTACTCACGGAAGTCCTGAGCTGTAGTTTCCTTCTTTAATCAGTCTGAGTTTTTGTGGATTCTTCATAATTCTTTTTCTACCAAAAGTTTTCAAACATGCTTTTGAGCTCAGCTATTTAATTATCTGTTACTTATTTAGTTAAGTATATTTTCTATCATTCCCTGGATTTTGAGGCAGGAGAGAGAGGCTACAGCATGTGCTCAACCTGCTGTTGTGAAATGAAAACCAAGGGACAACTCAGCAGGGACCTGGGTGCACCAAGAGCTGGAGACCAGCTGGTCAATGGGCCTCTCTCAGGGACCCTCATGTACAGGTGCAGGTGACCCAGAGGGTTAGATAGCTGACCCAGTATCCTGACATTACACTACATAAACCCCCCAGAACTTAGGTCCAGTGAAACATAAGAGGAACCTAGAAATTGACTGAGAATGCATTTCTTCCTCCCCAACAGAATAAGGGCTTAAAATAGAAGTTAAATTTATTATAGAGAGATGAAGTTGCATTTTTTATAGCCTTGTAAAGGTAGCAGAATCAGAAATATTCATTCATGTTAGAAATTTTTATTGAGGAACTACTATTTGCCAAACACTGTTCTAGACCCTAAATATAGCATAATTAAATTGATAATGCCTCCAAGACTCCTGACTTCCATTCAGTTTCTTTATTAATGAACTCCCAGAAGTACCTTGTCCTTTATAATGTAATTGAATATGTTTATAAATAAGAGATACTCAATGCTTAAAAATAATTTGAAAATAAAACTGTATGTAAAGTTGCATTCTATGCATATGTTTTAGCAATCAGATAAAGCCACATATTTGTTTTTTATAAGCTACAAAACAATGATATAATTCCTAAGTCCCAAACAGCTTTTCCAAGTCATATACAGAATATGCCTTTTCTTAATAGAAGACTAAATGCCTTATTTCAACTTTACCTAGATGCTTTCTCCACCCTCTTCATAAGAATCCTAAGTCTTTAATATTCCAAGAAAAAAAATATGCCTTATCCACAGTCATAAAATTAGATGCTATTGGTTTCTTACAGTTTCAATCAATACCAATTACACACCAACAGGTCTCTTCTTTATTACAATGGCTTCTATTCAAGCATTAGGTAACTATTTCTCGCATTTTTCTTCAGCTAAAAGTAAATTGTGAAGAAATCAATTCAGTTTGGATACTTACATTCATGACATTTTACATCACAGAATAGGTGCTCATTATTTCAGCTAATCCAAAAGACATACAACTAAAAACAATTCACTAATAATATCCCAGCTTGTTATTTTTAAAATATACAACTGCTGTCACAAACAATAGTGACAGTAAAAAATAAGAATGCTAATGTCAATATATCATCCACTATTAACCACGAGAATTATCCAAAATAGCATTAGCAAAGGGTACCTAATAAATATTTCCTGTGGTAACTCTAGATGGACCTTAAATCCACTGGCAATAACATACAGAAACTTTAGAAAACAGCTCTCAGAACCAAGTGCTTTTAGAGACTCAGAATTTTTCTTGAATATCAGTTGAAGTTGCCAATAATAAAAAAAAAAGTCAACGTGAAATCAGCTTAGTGTACTTAACAAGTATTTTGATGGCATTAACTACCTTCATGTCATCTCTTATTGGCTGTTTCCCATTTATATATATATATATATATATATATATATATATATATATATATATGTATGTGTGTGTATATATATATATATTTCATCTGTCCTATTAAAAGTAAACATATAGCTGATTCACTTTGTTGTACAGCAGAAACTAATACAACATTGTAAAGCAATTATACACCAATTTAAAAAAAGTAAATAAGAGATGATGATAAGTCAGAAATGGATACAATCATAGGCTACAGAGCCTAGAGAACTTTTTAAAAAAGTTCTCTGTTTATCCAATATGGTGTTCTCATTGTTATGATGATTTACTATGGGGTCATGCCACTTAGCAATTTCTTATCCATTCTTTTCTATATTGTGAGTTTTCTTTGAAGAATGGCACATTCTTGGACTAGACAACAGCAGGCAAGGGCAGATAACATGATGCACATAAACTGAAGTTGCATAGGTGACACCAAGCAGTGAAGATGGAAGATGAGAGGGGTCTGGAACACAACCTGTTTCTCCTTGAAGTTAACTGTTGCCTTTCCAACAAACCAAATTCTCCAGACCCTGCTCAATATTTACTTCCTTCAAGAAGCTTTCTCCAAAACAGTGCACTGACTTTTCTAACAGCTATATGGAAGCCAAGGTGTCATATTCATTTGAATATACAGACAGTCCCTGTCTTACGGTGGTTCAATTTATAAGTTTTCAACTTCACAATGGTGCAAAAGGGATACACATTCAGTAGAAACTATACTTCGATTTTGATATTTGATCTTTTCTCCGACAAGATAAATGTGGTATGATGCTCTCTCCTGCTGCTGGGCAGCTGCAGTCACAACTCTCAGTCACCCACGAGCCCAAGAACACAAGAGGAAATAACCAATTCACTTACAACCATTCTGTTTTCCACTTTCAGTACAGTATTCAAACTACATGAGATGGTGAACACCTTATTACAAAAGAGGCTTTGTGTTAGATGATTTTGCCTACCTGTAGGCACATGTAAGGCAGTGTCGGCTAAGCTATACTGTTTGGCAGGGTAGGTGTATTCAATGCGTTTTCAATGTACAATGTGTTTATTGAGACATAACTCCACAGTAGGATGAGGAAGATCTGTTCTATTCATCAGGGTGTGATTCAAGAATCATACGCATCAGATCATACAGGGTAAGTTTTAAAAACATAAATTCCCAGGTATCACCCCAGACCTACCAAATCTGAAACTCAAGAAATTGTGCCCTGCAACCTGCATTTAAATGAGCTTCCAGAGTGACTCCCTTGCATACTAAAGTTTAAGAACCACTGTCCCACAGCTTCCAACACAGGTCTATGCATAGCTCAGTAAATATGTGACTGTATTAGAATTTGGGGCCACAGGAGAGAAGAATATATTCAGAAGGGAAAAACAAGAACATAAAGTTTGAATGTGGCTTATTAGGAAATGAAACACTGAACAGAGATAGAGGCAGTCTAAGGGAACAGAGAAAGTAAACATATAAAAATGAAAGTGATCACAAGCTCACTAAAAAAAGACCACAGAAGAAATCAGATTCTGAAAAAAATGCTGCAACACACACACACACACACACACACACACACACACACACACAGAAATTAAGATAAAAGATGAGTGTCTTCTATTTTAAAAGGCAAATGGCCATTCCTTTATTTTTACAAATTCACAAACACTCTGCCTAAAAATGCTGGAAAAGGTGAGTGAAGAAAATGTTTTCTTACTTTGTATTCATAAAGGAAAACAAACAAAATAGTTCTTTCTAGCCAAGGTCAACTTTTTAGAAAACAAAATCACTAGAATTTTTTTTTTCCTGACATCCTTTATTTTATGTTTTTCTGATAAAAATTATATATATTTAATTATATATACTATACAAAATGATGTTTGGATATACATATATATATACATCTATATAATTATTACTATAGCCAAGTTAATCCAATTAACACAACTATGGCCCCAAACAGTTACTCTGTGTGTGTGTATTGAAAGCACCTGAAATCTACTCTCCTAGAAAATTTGCAATATAAAATACAGTATTTTTAAATATAGCCATCATACTCTACATTCAATCCCTAGAATTTATTCATCTAACATAACTGCAACTTTGTAACCTTTGACCAACACCCCCATTTCCCCACCTCCCTGCCCCTGGTGGGCACCATTGTAAGTTTTACTTCTATGTATTCACCTTTTTTAGATTCCACATATTAAGTGAGATCATGTAGCACTTTTCCTCGTGCCTGGCTTATTTCACTTAGTATAATGTCCTCCAGGTTCATACAGTTTGTCATTCATACATACAGCCTTCTTTTTAAGGTTGAATAATATTTCATACACACACACACACACACACACACACCACACTTTCTTTATACATTCATCCATTAACAAACACTTAGGTTGTTTCCATATCTTGGCTATTGTGAGTAATCTTACAATGAACATGGGAGGGGAGATATTTCTTTGAGGTACTGATTTCATTTCCTTTGGATATATACCCATAAGGGAAATTGCTGGATCATACGGTAATTCTATTTTTAAGTTTTTGAGGAACTCCATACTGTTTGCCATAGTGGTCACACCAGTTTACAGTCCCACCAACAGTGTAAAGGGCTCCATTTTCTCCACATCCTGGCCAACACTTGATATATATATATATATATATATATATATATATATATATATATATATATATATATATATATATATATATATATATATATATATATATATTTTGATAACCACCATCCTAACACGTGTGAGGTGATATATCATTGTTGTTTTGATTTGCATTTCCCTGACATCCTTTATACTCTTGATAGACATTTAACTTGATCCCCCCTCCCAAAGAGCTATAATTTATTTTTGTACTTTAAACCATACAAATACATGGAAATCCAGGTTTATACTAAGAAAAAATAGATAAAGGTAACCCTTTACTTTAAAAGTTAATTTTTAAGTATTAGTATTTTTCCTTCAAAAAGGAACAAATAACTTTGCAGTGAGACAAAGAATACAAAGGTGCATCGTTGTGCTGTAAAGTCAACCAACCATGTTGTGCTGTAAAGTCAACCAACCATGATACAAAACAATATGTTGCTAAAAAAATATAATAATTTGTAGTAGAGAAAGACTGGGAAAAACCTAAATACCCAAACAATGAAAAACTGTCTAGGCAAAATCTTCAAAGACCAAACCAGTGCAATAACATGAGGCCATAAAAAGTCACACAAGAATATTTAATATCATGGGTAAATATGCATGATATAAAGCAAATTATCATTTTTTCCTCAATTATGTTAAAGCTTTACATAGGCAAATATTAGGATGAATCAACATCAGTTAGTTACCATATTTTCCATTATCTTCTTAGTGAATTTTTCTAGATTTTCAACTTTTCTAAAATGTACATTAACTTATAATGATGAAAATAAATATATAAAAATATAGGATGGTAATATTTTGTTTATATTTTTCAAAAAGTTCATTTTCCACTGTGAGATCCTTTTCTCTTTTCATGATATTTCTACAAAAATTGTAGTTTTCTTAGAACAAATTAAAGAGACTTTTTTCTATTCATGTTCTTTTCTATTTAACTTGACTAAATTTGTTTTAATTTTGGTAATTATTGTTAATGATCATGAAAGAGTGATTTCTAAAACTGTGGTTTGGTTTCTTTCTACATAAATTTATTTCCTATTAACTTTTTATGGTGCCAAGGCTAGTGGATGTATTAAAATAATGGCTGATTAACTGCTTACTTCAAGAACCCGACTAGGGCAGGGATTTCATTAATCTTCAAAGAATACAATCTTGGCCAGAGGCTTCTGATGCCCATCAACTTGTAAAACACTTGTTTTCTTTTGTTGTAGAAAATAAGTATTTGTTAGCTTATAAAATTTATATGTGGAGAAAACTTAATTCGCTCTTTGAAGCTATAAATTAACTCAGCAGCCTTTTGCTCATTTATTGCCCACTATACATGCATTCATGGTTAGTTGACCCACAAAAAAGAAAGCATTTTATCTTCATATGATAGATTCTCCTATGGCACATGTGATCCACACACAATGAGAAGTTCCATCTCTCAGTGGCTAAAAAGACAGTAATCCAGGAATCAAGTGTGTGAAAACTTGGTGACTCTCATGTTGTCTTTGGATCTCATTTACCCTAAATGTAGACTACAAATTACATGGCATTTCTTATCCTAATAGCAGCAAAAATGCAGTACAGATTTCTACATGCCAAGTGCTAAGAGGTTCCAAGGCATTATTGCATTTGCTTCTCACTGCTTCTCTGGCACTTAAAAAAGCTGAAAATCTATTCCTTTTTTAAAGATGAATTTTAAAATTTAACCTTGATTTCCTGCTTTCTTCAGAATGCTGTTTCTTCTTTCTTCTCCATGAAGATGTCTAACTCAAAACTATATGCTTTGTTGATCAGAGTTTCTTGTCATCTTCTTAGACCTTTTACAAGATAGACAAGTGGGTGGAAAGGAGGTAATAGGCAGTCTCCACTGTCAGGGTGTATGTGAAAAAAGTACTCAGTAATTTGAACATTGGACTAGTGAGAAAGCACAGAATGCTTTCCATGCTATCACTTATCTGAGCTATACTGAGTTCAATCTGACAAAAATATTGACCCTGTAATCTAGCCTTGGCTACAGTGGGGACCTCACTCCATTCTGCTTCTTGCTTCTTTTGGCTTTGCGGGAGCAAAATTTGCCAGCCCAAAATATCTCTTTGGCATGTGGATTATTTTGAAGTAAAAATAATCAAGGCCCAAAAGACTCAGGAAGAAATTTTGACCTTTTCCCTTAACTGCCTAAAGGAATTTAGATAGAGGGCTTGTTCCTGGAATAGAGATATCTGCAAAGTATATGGGCTGGGTGTGCTGGGGGAACTCTAGGCAGCACCTGAAGATCTGTATCCTCTCTGTGTCCCAGTGTCTCTTCGTGGCCCAGCAAACATTTGTTTATCACACATCTGCTTCTTCATCTCTAAGTGAATTGCCTTCCTCCCCTTTGAAGTCCCAAACCACTACCCGCAACATCTTCTTTTGTCTTTAGCTGAAGCCGGTATTTAAGTTAAGGGTTTCTGCCATTTTGGCGAGTCACTCAAGTTTTCCTGGGTCTCTCCCATGTATACATGTTATTAAACTTTTTTTGATTTTCTTCTGTTAATCTGTCTCATGTTATTTTAATTCATGGACCAGCAAAAGGAACTTAAAAGGATAGAGGAAAATCTCTTTCTTCCTGACATGGCATTTTAACACAGTAAACATTGTAAAATTAATAAACAGAAATCTCAATTTAATAGATTTGGAGGACCAGAAGGGGGAGCTCTTGTGTCCTGTGATGATACTAGAGCCCAGCAGGAAGAAGAAACACCCCTCTGCTTTCCCAGCAAAGACTCAGCCAATGAAAAGCCATGGACTGTTTGTTTACTACAGCCCTCCCAACTTGGTTTTCTCCTCTACAGAAGAGTTCTGCTTCCTTTGCCATGGGGGGACTTTCACATGGCTTGCCATGCATGGTTGCAGATCTCAAATGGCAATTCTCTATTGATGCTGAATAAACTCCTCTTTGCTGGAGAAATATCTGGCAGTTTATTTATTTCAGATCAACATTATAAAGAAGAGGTTATCAGCCAGGCAACAACATCCAATCCTGAAGGATAGACCTCACAGGGTAGCATCTCTTAAAGCATCATCTCACCCACAGGATCAGAGCAGCCCTATGATTCACCATCTCAGTCTGTGCTGTGAGCAGTTAGCAGTGGAATTATTATTTCTTAGGGGTATGATCAGATTTCACTTACACATATTTCCATTTTCAGCTTTATTTATTGATATGTCTTTTAAAGTGTTGGCAAAAAATATGAAAAATAAATTGTTTACAGTCTTGATTTTGGTATAGAAAAGAAAATACGAATTACAAACTAAGGCAGGAAGGAAAAATAAAGCATCATGAAATCAAATTAACCTACAAAATGTAAGCAAACAGAACATGATGAAGTCAAAAATAAATATATGATTCACAGCCAAAAGCATTAACCACAAACCTTGGCTTCAATTAACCAAACTCAAATTGTAAAAAAAAAACATTGTGTCAAAGTATCATTTTTTGGGCTTCCCTGGTGGCATAGTGGTTGAGAGTCCGCCTGTCCCCCTACAGGGGGACACGGGTTCGTTCCCCAGTCCAGGAGGATCCCACATGCCGTGGAGTTGCTGGGCCCGTGAGCCATGGCTGCTGAGCCTGTGCACCTGGATCCTGTGCTCCACAACGGGAGAGGCCACAACAGTGACAGGCCCGCATACCGCAAAAAAAAAAAAAAAAAAAAAAAAAAAAAAAAAATATATATATATATATATATATATATATATATTACTGTTTTAAAAAGTAAGATTATATAGATACTGAGAATTAAAAAAAAAAAACACTTACTAAAGAACTCACAAGTGGGAAAAGTAAGGCACCAAAATCGGCAAGCCATAATTATTGTAAAGGGTGTCCATTTATTTATACATTTATACAGGCCATTAAGAGATCAGACTAACTCAAAAGATCACATTTTATTTTCTTTCAACATGCTATTTTAGACTAGAAGGTGGCAGTGGCAGGAAACTTAAAGTATTTGCATTTGATGGTTTCAACTACTAGATATTTTCTTACCCTGTGTTACCAAATATTCTTCTGTTATTCTTTATTTAATAAGCTTAAGAATTACTATCTTACTGGTCTCATCATGTCATGCTTTACAATATTCCACAAGTGGGGCAATATCTAAGATAAGATGAAATTCTTAAGTATTTCAAAACATAATAATACTTCCAAATGGAATCAGGATCTGTCTGTAGATCTCAGGGTCTTACTTGCAAGATCCTAATGTCAGATACCACCTAGACACCTCATCTGGTGTGCTGAGATTACCAGATAGGGGGTAAAGGCAGGGGTTACAAACAGCTATATTCCCATTTCCCAATCTGTATGTGATGATCTAGTCCTCATGGTTAGACCTTTTGCAACTCATCCTCCACTTTACTGGGGACTTCTGGCTTAAATGATCATATAGTCCTATTTATAAATCTAGACTATCACAGCAAGTAATGATACCAAGCTGCCATGTCTTAGGCTCCAAAAACAAATCCACAATCTACAGATTGTGGCTGTATCTATATTCTGCAAGAACAGGTATTTTTTCATCAGTGTTTCTGCCACTTAGTAATATTGTGTTGTTTATTTTCAATGACAAAAGTTTTTATTTATTTACTTTTTAGAAGAAGGTAAAGAAGTCCTGAGAAGCATAATATGGTAATAATGGGAAGAATCACTAGTTCCAAAAGGTGCATGTCCTTCATGAAAAAAGTAAGTGGAACTTTTTAATGAGAAAATAAAGGAATATTTAAGAAGCTGGCTCTTATTCCCTAAGACCTGGATTCAAAGTCATGCTGAATGCTAATGAGAAACTTGATACTAATACTCACTGATGTAGATGCATAAAAAGAAAAGTTAGGAAGTTCTCAAAAAATTAACAGAGTTTAAAAGTATGTGAGGGATATAAATTAACTAATACACTCATTTGAAATGGCTTAAATCACTAAACTATTAAAAGTCCACCTAGCAAGAAACAAACAAGGGAAAGAAATTCCATGTTTTTCTAAATTGACAGAAAAGAGAAAGACGTTCAAGTTTTTCATATTATGAATTGTAGTTGGTGAAAAATTTCAGAATAATGTATGGTTAACTGAAATATTACAAATCATGCATAAATTTTCATCACTCCTTTCTACAGTTTTCATGGATACGCTTAATTTGCTGTGTAAATCTGAGTACACTAATATATGGCTTCTGGAAATAACACTATATCCAGTAACTACTCACTATGCTAAGATTGATTATGCTTCCACATGAATAGCTCATAATAAAATAACTTGCTATTAGCATATACATGTGTAATTTAAGTTACAGAATAATATGGTAAGGATGGTAAATTGTAAATCATTTTGAGAATTTACCTTTTGGATGCCTTCCTGTCATAAAAGCTTTGGACTTAACCCATTTCTGTCAGATTTTATTAGGAATAGAACTACAGATTCTCACTTACAATTCAACAAGCTCCCAAAGTTTTATTTGGAGGATGATTTATTCAAAAGAACTCCAAATAGAAAGGACCTTCAAGATGGCAGAGGAGTAAGATGTGGAGATCACCTTCCTCCCCAAAAATACATCTACATGTGGAACAACTCCTATAGAACACGTACTGAACACTGACAGGAGACCTCAGGCTTCCCAAAAGGCAAGAAACTCCCAATGTACCTGGGTAGGGCAAAAGAAAAAAGAAACAACAGAGACAAAAGAATAGGAATGGGACCAGCACCTCTGGGAGGGAGCTATGAAGGAGCAAAAGTTTCCACACACTAAGAAGCCCCTTCACTGGCAGAGACGGGGGCAGGGGATGGGGTGGGGGGAAGGTCAGAGCCACGGAGGAGAGTGCAGCAACAGGGGTGCAGAGGGCAAAGTGGAGAGGCTCCCACACAGAGGATCGGTGTGGACCAGCACTCACCAGCCTGAGAGGCTTCTCTGCTCACCTGCCTGAGTGGGTGGGGGCTAGGAGCTGAAGCTCCAGCATCGGAGGTCAGATCCCAGGGAGAGGACTGGGATTGGCTGTGTGAACACAGCCTGAAGGGGGCTTGTACACCACAGCTAGCTGGGAGGGAGTCCAGGAAAAAGTCTGGAACTGCCTAAGAGTCAAGAGACCATTGTTGTGGGGTGCACAAGGAGAGGAGATTCAGAGCACTGCCTAAACAAGCTCCAGAGATGGGCTCAAGCTGCAGCTATCAGTGCAGACACCAGAGACGGGCATGAAAAGCTAAGGCTGCTGCTGCAGCCACCAAGAATCCTGTGTGCAAGCACAGGTCACTATCCACACCTCCCCTCCCAGGAGCCTGTGAAGCCCACCACTGCCAGGGTCCCATGATCCAGGGACAACTTCCCGGGAGAACACATGGCGCACCTCAGACTGTTGCAATGTCATGGTGGCCTCTGCCACTGCAGGACCACCATACATTCCACATCCATCCCTCCCCCCGGCCTGAGAGAGCCACAGCCCCCTAATCAGCTGCTCCTTTAACCCCATCCTGTCCTGTTGGGGCAGGGAACACATGCCTCCAGCCAACCTACATGTAGAGGCGGGGTCAAATGCAAAGTTGAACCCCAGGAGCTGTGAGAACAAAGAAGAGACATGGAAGTCACTCCCAGCAGCCTCAGGAGCCATGGATTAAATCTCCATAATCAACTTGGTGTACCCTACATCTGTGGAATACCTGAATAGACAATGAATGACCCCAAAATTGAGGTGGTGGACTTTGGGAGCAATTGTAGACTTTGGGTTTGCTGTATGTGACTGACTAGTTTCTGATTTATATGTTTATCTTAGTTTAGTTTTTAGCGCTTGTTATCATTGGTGGATTTGTTTACCAGTTTTGTTGCTCTCTTCTTTTATTTTTATTATTAATTTATTTTTTTATTTTAATAATATACTTAATTTTTTTTTCTTTTAATAACTTTATATTATTTTATTTCTTTCTTTCTTTTTTTCTTTTTCTCCCTTTTCTTTTGAGCCGTGTAGCTTATAGGGTCATGGTCCTCTGGCCAGGTGAGAGGCCAGAGACTCTGAGGTAGGAAAGCCAAGTAAATGACATTGGACCACCAGAGACCTCCTGGCCCCACGTAATATCAATAGGCAAGAGCTCTCCCAGATATTTCCGTATCAACACTAAGACCCATCTCCACTCAACAACAAGCAAGCTCCAGTGCTGGACACCTCATGCCAAACAACTACCAAGACAAGAACTCAACCCCACCCATTAGCAGAGAGGCTGCCTAAAATCATACTAAGTTCACAGACACCACAAAACACACCACTGAAAACAGTCCTGCCCACCAGAAAGACAAGATCCAGCCCCACACACCAGAACACAGGTAGCAGTCCACTCCACCAGGAAGCATACACAACCCACTGAACCAACCTTACCCACTGGGGGCAGACACCAAAAACTACGGGAGCTATGAACGTGCAGCCTGCGAAAAGGAGACCCCAAACACAGAAAGTTAAGCAAAATGAGAAGACAGAGAAATATGCAGCAGATGAAGGAGCAAGGTAAAAACCCATCAGACCAAACACATGAAGAGGAAATAGGCAGTCTAGCTGAAAAAGAATTCACAGTAATGATAATAAAGATGATCCAAAACCTTGGAAATAGAATGGAGAAAATACAAGAAACGTTTAACAAGTACCTAGAAGAAATAAACAGCAAACAAACAATGAAGAACAACACAATGAATGACATTAAAAATTCTCTAGAAGGAATCAATAGCAGAATAACTGATGCAGAAGCACGAATAAGTGACTTGGAAGATAAAATACTGGAAATAACTACTGCAGAGCAGAATAAAGAAAAAAGAATGAAAAGAATTAAGGACAGACTCAGAGACTTCTGGGACAACATTAAAGGCACAAATGTTCTAATTATACAGGTCTTGAAGAAGAAGAGAAAAAGAAAGGGACTGAGAAAATATTTGAGGACATTATAGTTAAAAACTTCCCTAATGTGGGAAAGGAAACAGTCAATCAAGTCCAGGAAGCACAGAAAGTCGCATACAGGATAAATCCAAGGAGAAACACGCCAAGACACATATTAATCAAACTATCAAAAATTAAATACAAAGAAAAAATATTAACAGCAACAAGGGAAAAGCAACATAAAACATACAAGGGAATCCCCATAAGGTTAACAACTGATCTTTCAGCGGAAAATCTGCAAGCCAGAAAGGAGTGGCAGGACGTACTTAAAGTGATAAAAGGGAAAAACGTACAACCAAGATTATTCTACCCAGAAAGGATCTCATTCAGATTCAGTGGAGAAATTAAAACCTTTACAGACAAGCAAAAGCAAAGAGAATTCACCATCGCCAAACAAACTTTACAACAAAGGCTAAAGGAACTTCTCTAGGCAGGAATCACAAGAGAAGGGAAACACCCACAAAAACAAACACAAAACAATTTAGAAAATGGTAATAGGAATATACATACCAATAATTACCTTAAATGTAAATGGATTAAATGCTCCAACCAAAAGACATGGATGGGCTGAATGGATACAAACACAAGACCCATATATATGTTGTCTACAAGAGACCCACTTCAGACCTAGGGACACATACAGACTGAAACTGAGGGGATGGAAAAAGATTTCCATGCAAACAGAAATCAAAAGAAAGCTGGAGTAGCAATTCTCATATCAGATAAACAGACTTTAAAATAAAGACTATTAGAAGAGACAAAGAAGGAAGCTATGTAATGATCAAGGGATCAATCCAACAAGAACATATATCAATTGTAAATATTTACATACCCAACATAGGAGCACCTCAATACATGAGGCAAATGCTAACAGCTATAAAAGGGGAAACCAACAGTAACACAATCATGGTAGGGGGCTTTAACACCCCACTTTAACCAATGGACAGATCAACCTAAATGGAAATAAATAATGGAACTTAGCTTTAGATGACACATTAAATGAGCTGGACTTAATTGATATTTATAGGACATTCGATCCAAAAAAAAAAAAAAAAACCAGAATACACTTTCTTCTCAAGTGTTCATGGAACATTCTCCTGGACAGATCACATCTTGGGTCACAAATCAAGCCTTGGTAAATTTAAAAAAATTGAAATTGTATCAAGTATCTTTTCCAAACACAATGCTATGAGACTAGATATCAATGAGAGGGGAAAAACTGTAAAAAATACAAGCACATGGAGGCTAAACTATATACTACTAAATAACAAAGAGATCATTGAAGAAATCAAAGAGGAAATCAAGATATATCTAGAAACAAATCACAATGAAAGCACAATGACACAAAACCTATGGGATGCAGCAAAAGCAATTCTAAGAGGGAAGTATATAGCAATACAATCCCATCTTAAGAAACAGGAAACATCTCGAATAAACAACCTGAGTTTGTACCTAAAGCAATTAGAGAAAGAAGAACAACAAAAAAAAAAACCCAAAGTTAGCAGAAGGAAAGAAATCATAAAAATCAGATCAGAAATAAATGAAAAAGAAATGAAGGAAATGATAGCAAAGATCAATAAAACTAAAAGCTGGTTCTTTAAGAAGAAAAAATTGATAAACCATTAGCCAGACTCATCAAGAAAAAAAGGAAGAAGACTCAAATCAATAGAATTAGAAATGAAAAAGGAGAAGTAACAACTGACACTGCAGAAATACAAAAGATCATGAGAGATTACTACAAGCAACTCTATGCCAATAAAATGGACAACCTGGAAGAAATGGATAAAATCTTAGAAAGGCACAACCTTGTGAGACTGAACCAGAGAGAAGTAGAAAATATAAACAGACCTATCACAAGCACTGAAATTGAAACTGTGATAAAAATTCTTCCAACAAACAAAAGCCCAGGACCAGATGGCTTCACAGGCGAATTCTATCAAGCATTTAGAGAAGAGCTAACACCTATCCTTCTCAAACGCTTCCAAAATATAGCAGAGGGAGGATCACTCCCAAACTCATTCTATGAGGGCTCCATCACCCTGATACCAAAAAGAGATAAAGATGTCACAAAAAAAGAAAACTACAGGCCAATATCACTGATGAACATGGATGCAAATATCCTCAACAAAATACTAGCAAACAGAATCCAACAGCACATTAAAAGGATCATCCACCATGATCAAGTGGAGTTTATCCCAGGAATGCAAGGATTCTTCAATATATGCAAATCAGTCAATGTGATACACCATATTGAGAAATTGAAAGATAAAAACCATATGATAATCTCAATAGATGCAGAGAAATCTTTTGACAAAATTCAACACCCATTTATGATAAAAACCCTGAAGAAAGTAGGCATAGAGGGAACTTTCCTCAACATAATAAAGGCCATATATGAAAAACCCACAGCCAACATCGTTCTCAATGGTGAAAAAATGAAACCATTTCCTCTAAGATCAGGAAGAAGACAAAGTTGCCCACTCTCACCACTATTATTCAACGTACTTTTGGAAGTTTTAGCCACAGCAGTCAGAGAAGAAAAAGAAATAAAAGGAATCCAAATTGGAAAAGAAGAAGTAAAACTGTCACTGTTTGCAGATGACATGATACTATACATAGAGATCCTAAAGATGCTACCAGAAAACTACTAGAGTTAATCAATGAATTTGGGAAAGTAGCAGGATACAAAATTAATGCACAGAAATCTCTTGCATTCCTATATGCTAATGATGAAAAATCTGAAAGAGAAATTAAGGAAACACTCCCATTTACCACTGCAAAAAAAGGAATAAAATACCTAGGAATAAACCTACCTAAGGAGACAAAAGACCTGTATGCAGAAAACTATAATGAAAGAAATTAAAAATGATACAAACAGATGGAGAGGTATACCATGTTCTTGGATTGGAAGAATCAACATTGTGAAAATGACTATACTACCCAAAGCAATCTACAGATCCAGTGCAATCTCTCTGAAACTATGAATGACATTTTTTCACAGAACTAAACTAAAAATTTCACAATTTGTATGGAAACACAAAAGACCCCAAATAGCCAAAGCAATCTTGAGAAAGAAAAACGGAGCTGGAGGAATCAGGCTCGCTGACTTCAGGCTATACTACAAAACTACAGTAATCAAAACAGTATAGAACTGGCACAAAAACAGAAATATAGATCAATGGAACACGATAGAAAGCCCAGAGATAAACCCCCACACACAGGGCCACCTTATCTTTGGCAAAGGAGGCAAGATTATACAGTGGAGAAAAGACAGCCTCTTTAATAAGTGGTGCTGGGAAAACTGGACAGCTACACTTAAAAGAATAAAATTAAAACACTGCCTAACACGATACCCAAAAATTAACTTAAAATGTATTAAAGACCTAAATGTAAGGCCAGACACTATAAAACTCTAGAGGAAAACATAGAAAGAACACTCTTTGACATAAATCAGAGCAAGATCCTTTTTGACCCATCTTCTAGAGAAATGGAAATAAAGACAAATATAAACAAATGGGACCTAATGAAACTTAAAAGCTTGTGCATAGCAAAGGCAACCATAAATAGCACGAAAAGTTAGCCCCCCATGTGGGAGAAACTATTTGCAAATGAATCAATGGAGAAAGGATTAATCTCCAAAATATACAAGCAGCTCATGCAGCTCAATATCAAAAACAAACAAACAAACAGCCCAATCCAAAAATGGGCAGAAGACCTAAGTAGACATTTCTCCAAAGAAGATATACAGATTGCCAACAAACACATGAAAGGATGCTCAACATCACTAATCATTAGAGAAATGCAAATCAAAACTACAATGAGGTTGTATCACTTCACACCAGTCAGAATGGCCATCATCAAAAAAAAATCTACAAACAATAAATGCTTGAGAGGATGTGGAGAAAAGGGAAGCCTCTTGCACTGTTGGTGGGAATGTAAATTGATACAGCCACTATAGAGAACAGTATGGAGGTTCCTTAAAAAGCTAAACATAGAACTACCATATGACCCAGCAATCCCACTACTGGGTATGTACCCTGGAAAACCATAATTCAAAAAGAGTCATGTACCACAATGTTCATTGCAGCACTGTTTACAATAGCCAGGACATGGAAGCAGAATAGCCAGGATGGAAGCAGTAAGTGTCCATTGACAGATGAATGGATAAAGAAGATGTGGCACATATATCAATGGAATATTACCTAGCCATAAAAAAAAAGAAATTGAGTTATTTGTAGTGAGGTGGATGGACCTAAGTTCTGTCATACAGAGCGAAGTAAGTCAGAAAGAGAAAAACAAATACTGTATGCTAACACGTTTATATGGAATCTAAAAAAAAAAAAAAAAAGGTTCTTAAGAACCTAGGAGCAAGACAGGAATAAAGACTCAGATGTAGAGAATGGACTTGAGGACATGGGAAGGGGGAAAGGTAAGCTGGGACGAAGTGAGAGAGTGGCATGGACATATATACACTACCAAAATAGATAGCTAGTGGGAAGCAAGAGCATAGTATAGGGAGATCAGCTTGGTGCTTTGTTGTGACCACCTAGAGAGGGAGATAGGGAGTGTGGGAGGGAGACGAAAGAGGGGCAGGATATGGGGATATATATATATATATATATACATATATATATATATATATATATATATATATATATATATACATACATACATATAGCTGATTCACTTTGTTATACAGCAGAAACTAACACAACAATGTAAAGCAATTATACTCCAATAAAGATGTTAAAGAAAACATGTATGTGATACCCAGATCTCACCCTTAAAAGAAAGGACATACTCTTTATTTCTTGTTTTCCTCCTTTGATTAGCTGAGACATGGATATGTCTGGACATGTGGTGGACATCCAGACATGGATATGTGGTGATGAGTGGTCCTGACCCACAAAGAGCAAACCATAGGGAATGATAGATGACAAGATGTCTAAACAACATTGTAAATCCCTGAATCCCTACAGTATCTTGTGGATCAGGGTAACACAACCCTGGGTGGTCTACTTTGGACTTTTACATAAGTGAGAAAATGAATATCTACTTTAAATAAGACTATTATTCTGGTGTCTCTTATAGCACTGAAGAAGTTAGTTTAGCTAACGCTACTTGCTTTAATAAATATACTCAAAATTTTGGTGGCTTAACACAATGGAATTTTGAACATCAAGTTCTAAATGGAATTTTGAACATCAAGTCCAAAATGGATGACCCTTCCCATTCAGAGTGGATACTCCAAGCAGTGATTCAGAGTTCCAGTATCCTTCCATCTTCTGGTTCAACCAGCTTCCACATGTCATTTCTACAGTCACTAGACTCATCTGTATCAAGCCTTAGAAAGAGGGCTTTACTGGGAGTGGCATGAATCTCTTCCACTCACATTCCATGGCTGCACCTCTCTACAAGTGAGGCTGGGGAGAATAGTCAAGTCTTGAGCACAGAGAGAAGAAGAAACAAGTGTGTAAACAGGTCCCTGGGATCTGCCATGACATTCAAATAATACTAGAGCTATTTTGAAGACATCTTAACAAGTAAACTTTTTAAAATTCTATTACCTAATATTTCTTACTTCCAAAGTTACCTCATCACCTTGCTACCCGGCTCAGTCTTGATGTAAAGAATTTTAAAGCAACATCTGAAATTCTCCTATATCAGCAGTTATTGAGTATCATCCATATGTGTGTGGTTAATCATCTATGACAATCTTAATAGTGATGACAATTCCAGGAAGCACACACGAAGTACTAAAGTCTGTCATACAGAGTGAAGTAAGTCATAAACCATGCTAATGGTTTATGGGTATCCAAGAGAATAGGGAAAAACTGATAAAAAATAGAATGAAGACAAAAATACAAATTACTGTAGTAAAAACAGTCCATGAAGTCAAAATCGGTCATCTGCTATTAACAAACTCACTATCTATTTGTATAGAGTAGTTTAGGAAAGAGAATAAACTAAATTTGACTTCCTTTCAGTATTTATTGACCAAAGTGGTCTGATGTTAGCCACACTGAACAAGAAAATATTTTGCACAATTAAAGTGTCAATTTTCTATGATGTTTAGCTATTTTAAATTTTGGAATACCTTATTAAACTACCTGCTTAATACCTGTGCCTGTCCTTTCTGAGGAAACACGCTCATTGTAAAGGATAAAGTTTGGAAACCATTTAAAACTGTACGAGCCACCAAAATATTCCAAAATTTTTAATATTGGTGAAAATCATTTTTACCATGCTTGAATAAGTCAGCTTATGGGAGTTTTGTCTCATCTCTTTATAAAATTCCCCTTGGGGATGAAAACAAGCTTGGAAAGTTTCTATCAACAGTGTAAACTGAGAGTTCATGTTAAATTAGGCATTGAAAACTGCAGCTTAGGACGGAATTACCATCTCAGCCATTACCACAGGTTTCCATAGTACATGTACAATAGCTATGTTTTGGATTAACATCATATTCAAGTACTTTCTACATTTTTTTTTTTCATTTTTAAACTTAACTACCATGCTGCAGGAGATCTTAAAAAATCAAGCATATTTTCTACTTTCCCTTTATTTTTCAAAGCCCAGATAATAATATGGCAACAATTATCAATACTCATAGGATAATAAAGCACAAAATCACCAGTAAGAAGACTGACCAGTAGAAATGACATTCTCCTAAGCTCATTAATCTTTTAAAATATACTTTTTAAAATTATTTTTTATTAAAGTATAGTTAATTTTCAATGTTGTATTAGTCTCAAGTGTACAGCAAAGTGATTCAGTTATACATATACATATTCTTATATATATATATATTATATATATATATATATTATATATATATATATATATATAATATATATATATATTCTTTTTCAGATTCTTTTCCATTATACATTATTACCAGATATTGAGTATAGTTCCCTGTACTATACATCAGGTCCTTGTTGTTTACCTATTTTATATATAGTAGTGTGTATATGTTAATCCCAAACTCCTAATTTATCTCTCCCCACCCCTGCTATCCCCTTTGGTAACCATACGTTTGTTTTCTATGTCTTTTGAGTCTATTTCTGTTTTGTAAATAAGTTCATTTGCATCAATTTTTTAGATTTCACATATAAGTGATATCATATGATATTTGTCTTTGTCTGGCTTACTTCACTTAGTATGATAATCTCTAGGTCCATCCATGTTGCTGCAAATGTCATTATTTCATTCTTTTTTGTGTCTGAGTAATATCCCATTGCATATATATACCACATCTTCTTTATCTATTCACCTGTCAATGGACATTTAGGTTCCTTCCATGTCTTGGCTATTATAAATAGTGCTGCTATGAACACTAGGGTGCATGTATCTTTTTGAATTAGAGTTTTAAAAAACGTACTTTTAAAAGACAGTATAACCTAACACATAATTACAATTGGGTTGCTCCAGAAGACTGTATCTTAGTTCTACTTAGCTTGGAGTCTTGCCTTAGTGAAGAGTGAGAGAGCAAAAGCAAGAGAGGAAGAAAGATTCTCATTAAGTAAGGGAGGGTACTTACTGTGTCAGCAAAGAAATCATCATTCTTCTAGTCACTCAACAAAAATTTACCAAATCACTATTGCATACCAGGCCAAGACAAGGATATACAGAGAATGAAATTTATGGTCTTGTGGGTAATTAAGACAACACACGCAAGCATGCATGCAAACTAAAACACATACACACACACACACACACACACACACACACTAAAACCAGGAATTATAATACTGCAGGATGATACATGACAGGGGAAGTGAAGCATACTCTAGGAATACAGTGGAGACCTAGCCCAGTTTTGTGGGTAACAAAAACTCTGAAGAAGGCAACCTCTAGGATAAGAACTGAAGGATGCCTGGGTGCCAGCCAGTCTAAAGGAATAGAATTTCCAAGCACATGTGAAATGAGACACCACAGAGTTCTAGAGATTGAAAGAAGTTCTTTCTGGATTGAGGGTAGACATTCAGACAGAAGTGATAAGAAAAGGAGCAAACTGATAAATGAGAAAAGGTCTTACAGAAGAATTTGTACTTAATTTTAAGTGGTCAAAAATTGTTCTAGAAAACAGTACTGACAAACTCTGCTTATTCTTTCCTACACTGCTAACATAATCACTTGAGACATTATCTAGAATTTACAAATGAGCAATGAAATCAATTCTTGTTTCAGAACAATAAAAAAACAACAGATATTTTTGGTATAAGTATGTCTCAAATATTTCATGGGGCATACTTATACTACACAATGATTTTGTTGTTTATCTGAAGTTCAAATTTACCTGGGTGTCCTGAATTTTTATTTATTAAATTTGGCAACCATGGCCAGTAGGCAGTCAAGGGAGAACTTTTTAGGATAGTCAACTTAGTGGCATAAGACTGATAATGGCTGTGTATGGTACCTATATTCAAATGCCAGTTTGAATAATAGGAAATTTGTAACATTTTGAGAAATTTTCATGAAGTTTGTTGTGTCTAGCATTATTTTTAAAGCCCGCAAATCCCTTTGAACACTGATAATTAAGAGTGTGGGTTGAATTGAACATAAGGTCAAGAAAAATTATTTTCTAAAGAAAATATAAAAATTCATTTATTGACAATGTGAAAGACACTAATTTTCTCTACATGTACATATACAAATATACATATGCAATATGTATGTTATACACGAGTACTATGCCTGTTACTATAAAGATAAAATATTACAAATTTCACTACAAAAAAACAAAACATTATTTCTTAATTTGGTCACTAGGTATCAAAACATTGATACATTCTTAAAAAGCTCATGAATATTTACATCCATGAAATCCCAAACAATTGTTATAGTTGTCAACATTTCATAAAACAACTACTGCAACATATAATTACATTTTACTACTAACTAATTTGCAAGAGTGAGGCAGGCAAAGAATATATACACACTGCATTTCTTTTTAAGGAAGAGTGTTTATTTAATCATCAACAAATATTTATCAAAAATTTTCCAATTCAAAGGTAATGGGAATATATGTGTGAACCAGACTGACATCATCCCTGTCCTCATGGAGTTTTCCACCTAGTGAAGGAGTCAGGCAAAGTACACACAAAGAAACACATAAGACAATTACAGATAGTGGTAAGTGCTCTGAAAGAAAGAAACAGATAAAGCATAGAGAAGGTGGGGCAAGAGGTATGTACTTTAAAAAAAGAAAAAAAGGGTAGTAAGGAAAGTCCTCTGTGACATCAGGGAAATGATTAGACAGGATCTGAAAGGTGCAAGGGATCCAGTCACAGCATTAGAAGGTTGGCATCATCGTATACAGAGGAAGCAGCTTGTGCAAAGGCGCTGAGGCAAGAAAGAACTCAGTTCATCCAAGAAACTGAAAGAAGGGCTCTGTGGCTTGAGCATGATGAGCAAAGGTCCACAAGGACTAGATGTAATAGTTTGTATTACTGGTTTGTAGCAGGAGACAAGTAAAGACGGTCAGAAGTGTTAATTTTATCCTAAAATGCAATGAAAACAAGGGCACAGTCTTAAGCAGGGGAACGATATGGTCAAATTATACACTGCTTTCAATGATCACTCTGATTGCTGTTAGAGTGTCAAGGAAGTGAGCAAAAGTGGGATTGGCAGATTATTCCAGAAGTGACTACATTGGTTGTGGTGAGAAAGGACTTGGATTTGGAATCGGGACTTTAGCAGCAAGAG
Organism: Mesoplodon mirus; assembly: GCF_964341445.2. Classification (NCBI taxonomy): domain Eukaryota; kingdom Metazoa; phylum Chordata; class Mammalia; order Artiodactyla; family Ziphiidae; genus Mesoplodon; species Mesoplodon mirus. The sequence continues at coordinate 5,256,058 of NC_138990.1, read as the reverse complement.
TTGAAGAGAGGTGGGCAGATCTGAGGAAAAACAAACCAGAGAGAATTCTTGGCTGTGAGAATGGGGTGCTGTGAAAAGATATGAGCTGAAGATACAAATTTGAGTGTTGTCAGCATATTGATAATACCTAAGGCCGTAAGGATGGGCAGAATCATCTGGGGAGAGAATGCAGAAGAAAGAAAAGAGGAGTCCCAAGTCTAAACCCTGAAAAACAGAAACATTTAAAGCTGAGGTACGGAAACAAGATGAAGCAAAGACAGAAGGCACAGCCACTGAAGCCAACATGTCCGTGTTACGAGAAGGACTGAGAGTTATGTCAGAATGAAAGAAAAATAGCTGGTTAGATTTTTCGTTAGTCTTCTTGGCTTTCTTCCTTCTTAATTGTGTGTAAACAAAGATTACCTTTTACTTTCAACAGGATGATGAGAAAGGGAAAAGCAGGTGTGTTAACATGCCCGAATCCTTTATCTCAGATCTCTGACAAGTTTTAATTAGTTTACTAGTTGAGGGCTTCCTGAGTAAATGCAATTCTATCACTTCCTAGGCATTCTCATGTTGGGTGTAATGGATTTTTTGGTCTCCAGTTCAGATAACATTTCTATATTGTCCAAAATAGTGATAAGCAATTTTGTTAGTTATCCTCCTGTAATTTCTCCCTTATATTTTTGAAACAGTATGCATAAGGTTTCACTAATTGTCCTGTTTCAAGAACATAAACACTCATTATTCTTCTCTAATATTAATTTTTAAATTTAGCTTTAATTTCCATTTTCCCATTTAAAGTAGCTATATTCACTGAAATGGAAAAATACAAGAGAAAAAGTACTATTAAGGCTTGAGGTTTTGCCAAACAAAATAAAAGAGTTACTGCTAAGTTTAGGTGTTCACATGCACTGACCATTTAAGAGGAAAACTGAGTTTTTAGTTTAACTTATTCATTTGAATGTTAAGGAATTTGTTTAGGTCAGGTTTGCATCTCAGCAAACAGCTGGTTTGGGAAAGAATCAGCTGACGTAATCAAGGAAAGGAATTAATATCTGACTGTAAAACTATACTCGGTTATCTTCTGCTTGCTTCCTTTCCTCTGCCTGTTTAACTTGGGAATTGTCCCCTCCCCACACCTTCAATTTATTTCTTTACTCTCTTCCGTTTTCACTCTATACATTCTTCGTGGTTGATGTACTAGCAACTTCCACTTCAGTATTTTCAGCTAATGTACCCTTAGGAGCTGCGTCTTTTATTACGTGATCTAAGTCTCTCCTTTTTTTCATCTGTAAATCGGAGAAAATAACATTGACTTTACCAAGTTGACTCAAGGAGTAATGAAAACTTCTGGAAATACCTAGCATAGTATCAGGCACCTAGTAACTACTCAAGAAACATTAGGGCCTTTCTCCCTTTTCTCTGTAGAGGCTCTAGATGATCTGTGATCTGTTCCATACAAATGAGAAGAGCTCCAACTAAGACCAGAGCAGTGAGGACTGTTCAAATAAAAGACAAGATTCTAATGAAAATTTAGAAAGTTTAGTTCCGCAGCTCGGACCACCTTTATGGTGAGCCCCAAATAATTACATGTAAGGGAAACCAGGATTGGCTATCTGAGGAAAACCCCCCAAACCTCCTTTTTCCTTAGGAACAAGAAATTAATAAATTGAGGTAGTATGTAGAGCATCCATTTCATAGTACCTAAAACTTCTCTTTTATCCTCTACTAAATGGGATTTCTTTTATTAGCATTCATAAAATAATCACTGTGTTTAAACTAGAAATTTTCGAAAGTAAATAATTTGATGGAAAATAAGTTAGTTGTGTCATTCTTAATATAGTTAGCTTATATTTTAGAACGATTACAGTGTCTTACAACTTAACTTTCATTGTCCTGGACTAATGAGAAGGGAACAGAGGTAGATGCTTCCTGTTAACTGTGAGTATATTTGTGGTAAAAAAAAAAAGGTGAAATGATGCCATGGCGCCCTCAATAGTTATGATTTGTAGTAGTTGGTCCTAAACGTGCACATGGTAGTGAGTGTTTACCAAACACAAGACATAGAGCTAAAGTAGTCACCACCACATCTATGTCATATGCAATGCTTTAATATCAGCAGAACATCACCCATGAAATTAACGTTAATTTCAAATTTTTTTGTTTTTATGTTTTTGGTACTTATTTTGTAAATTTCTTTATGAATAAAAATATATGCATACATAATTTCATGTTTATAATACTACTTTAAGTCCACTCTAGGATTTGAGAGGATTTTTTTGGTTTTGATTTTGGTTTCGGGTTTAAAAGGACTCCACACATTACTCAAGTTTCAAAACTTGGCCAACACAGCTGGCCTCATCTGGTGGCAGACATCAAAATTTAGAACATAATCCCAAAACAGAAATTAATCTAACTCTATACTATATACTACTTAATTAAATTCCTATTTCAGAAGTGACAAATATATATATATATATATATATATATATATATATATATATATATATATATATATATATATGCATCAGCATACAGTATTTGTTTTTCTCTCTCTGACTTACTTCACCCTGTATGACAGACTCTAGGTCCATCTACCTCAGGGGCGAAGTGAGAGTAACATCAACAAATATACACTACTGAATGTAAAATAATTAGCTAGTGGGAAGCAGCAGCATAGCACAGGGAGATCAGCTCGGTGCTTTGCGATGACCTAGAGGAGTGGGATAGGGAGGATGGGAGGGAGGCTGAAGAGGGAGGGGATAAGGGGACATATGTATGCATATGGCTAATTGACTTTAGTGTACAACAGAAACTAAGACAGTATTGTGAAGCAATTATACTCCAATAAAGATCTATTAAAAAAATGAAGTCGATATGTTATCAAGATCAAAAAAAAAAAGAAGTGACAAATACAATAACTGTCAAGAATTCTACCATATGACTTCAATTCAAAGAAGTACTTCCAACATAATTAACTACTTTAGGTTTATGTACCAAACGTAAAAAATAAGTGCAATTTAAGATATGTTAATATGGATGAAACCATGTTTGTAAAACAATAAAAATATGGGAGACACAACAGGGAGGAGGTATGGGGGTATATGTATATGTATAACTGATTCACTTTGCTATAAAGCAGAAACTAACACACCATTGTAAAGCAATTATACTTCAATAAAGTTGTTAAAAAAAGAGTAAGAAATATATATATATATATATAGACTTTCAATTAAATATTAATATATGTCTTAAAGGTAAATTCCCAAATCATAATCTTATTACTTGTATTCTAATCCTATATTTAATACATGTTACTTTTTTCTTTAACAAGAAAGGTACAGAGGTTTTAAATAAAGTTATGGTGTTTTAGTTCATTCATTCACCCAAAAAACTTCTACTAAAGACAGATAAACTGAAACATTTTTTCAAAGCAAGAAAAATAGCATCCAAATATTAAAATGGGAATTGGTATGAAAATAACTTAAAAACAAAAACAGAAAAATACTTGTAAATAGGTTAACCATACTATATCTAAATTTGATCAAATAAATAAACAAGCTTACTGGAGTTCCCATCATTTACTTTTAGTATATCCTTTACTTTTCATACAATTCTAATCCTCTGACAAAGATGAATGATCAACTTATTGCAACGTTGTAGTATCACCATGGAAACCATCCAAATGTATTAATCTTCGAATCTCATGAATAAAACATGAATTATGGTAGTTTCAATAATGATATTTTCTGGACAGATGGAAAAATGGTACACTGAGACTTCATTTATACTTTGATTCTTTAGGTAAATTAATACATAAAATATTTTGTAAACAGTGTAAGAGAGAGTATGAAATAGCACAAAAAGGCACACACTGGCTTAATTCTCAGAAGTTACTTAATTTCTGAGTGTCAGCTTACTTCTGCAATCATTTTCAGCTTTAAAGCTTCTGATTTTAAATTTAAATCTGATTCCCTGATTTTAAATGCACTGAAGAATTTAACTATTGTTGTGAGTCACACAGAGGTAACTCCTGTATAAGGATTTAACATCAAAACGGGGAGAAAATCAAGTATTTTTTTAAAGTATAAAATTGAATTTCTTAATTTAGAAACAATATTTTAAGTATATGATGTTCTAATGATTTAGCTTTTGAGATAATTATTAACTTTTTGAGTAAAAGTTTAAAAGATCTAACTATAGAAGGCACTAGAGCCTAACCTAATAGGGCCCGATGGACCTTACTGAAAATAATACTGGAAATGATTAAAGAGAGCTCCACTTCTCAGGAGGTTCTTGCACCATCAGGCCAATTTAGAACAGCTCATTAAACATCAATGGTATTCTTTTATCAGATGCTTAGGGCTATTTCTTAAGTTGCATATTCATCTTTTATAAGGAACAAAATTCCAGCAAATTTCAATCTGTCCTATTGTGATGGGCTGAGCTTCATTAGCTTACAGAAATGGTGAAGGCTGAATTTCCAATAATTTTAGAGGTTTCTGCTTTATTTACCTTTGATTAAAGGCAATACACAAATAATTCTTCAAAATCTACATTAAAATTCTTTTTTCTGAAGAAAATATCCAATGAAAACTTATTTTATAAATGGCACCCATTTTCTAATAACAATTAATTACTACCAAGTAAGCCATTACTATCAAGTAATAAAGCTGTTACTATCAAGCCAGTACTACCAAGTAATAAAGAACATTGCATTAAGAGCAAACCGATAGTACTCTGAGAATACCGTCAGGTACTTCACCAGTCACTTCAATGCACAATCTCATGTACTACTTTAATAATCCCATGAGGTATCTATAACTTACATATGAGGAGAGATTATGTAACCTATTCAAGCTTTGATTCACAATCAAGCCCTCCTGACTCCAAAGTTTGTGTATACATAATCACTACTTCAAAGGTGTGAAAATAATTACAAAATTGCACATTAAAACTCTACAAGATTAATGTGCATTTCATATAGGGAAAATAATTGGCTTTATGTATTCTTTAATTACAAAGAGAATATTTTCCTGTTTTGATTTCTAGATGTTTTGCATAGATAAAACTATTTATTTTTTGTATATTTATTCTATATCTGGCCATCTAACCTTATTCTTATATTAATTTTAATGGTACAATAATATCATAAAAGGAATATTTTATCTGTCCTATTCCTATGTTTACATGGTATATTCCTTTGTCTTAAAAGCTTGATCTTATTCCTATTTAGAGTTTTTATTAGAAATGACTACAAAATTCTTTCAAATGTCTTTTTAGTGTCTCAGGTTATAATCTATTGAGCCACTAAAATACTTTTATTTGTTTTCTGATAATAGACTATCATTATATTCCTTAAAACGTCCTATTTTGTTATACATATGCTGAAATTTTGCTATACTGCTGGATGATACTTTCTATATTTTACATAGGGCTGGGGTTTTTTTTTTTTTGCATTTAAATTCAGAAATAAGATCGAAATATCACTGTCCTTTTTTTAAAGTTATTTTATTTTATTTTATTTATTTATATATTTTTATGGTACACAGGCCTCTCACTGTTGTGGCCTCTCCCGTTGCGGAGCACAGGCTCCAGACGCGCAGGCTCAGCAGCCATGGCTCATGGGCCCAGCCACTCAGCGGCATGTGGGATCTTTCCGGACCGGGGCACGAACCCATGTCCTCTGCATTGGCAGGAGGACTCTCAACCACTGCGCCACCAGGGAAGCCCTTTAAAGTTATTCTAAAGTGTCTTGAATTTTTAATATTAAAGTTATGATTCAAGAATTATTGAGGAGCTGTTAATCTTTTTCTATGGTTGAAACAGAACTTTAAATGACAATGCAATTATCAGTTCTTTAAATTTGTGATAATACTCAGCTAGGTATCCATCTGTTCCGGTGCTTTTTGATTATAGATCTTTAAACAGCTTTCCAATATTTATATGGCTTATTCCAGTTCTCCACTTCTTCTTAGATAAATTTTGGTTATTTTAATCTTTCTGGGAAGTTATTCTCTTCCTCTAGGTTTTCATGTTTCATAGGTATAGATTTGCAGGTAATATTTTACTATACTTATTTTAATCTCTCTTGTTCCTAGAGTTCTTTCTGCTTTCCCTTTCATAATCTTATGTATACTTTCTCTATATATTTTCCATAATTTGTACCCTGAAGAATTTATATTGGCCATTTCAAAGAAGAATCAAATTTTGAATTAATTTAACCCTTTTAACTTTTGTATTCTACTTTAGTGATTCCAGTTTTTATTGTTATTAAATTATGATTTCCTGGTTTCTTTTGATGTTCTTTTTTCTAATTTTTTTAAGATGAGTAGTACTTAGTTTATTTTTATTTTTTTAATAAAAAAGGCATTTAAAGCTAAAATTCTGTACTAAGCACAGCTTTTACTGGGTATGTATATTTTGTGAAGAAGAGATCATCTTCTTCATTAACTCATATATAGTTTGTAATTTCCCTTTGCTTTTAAGAGTTATCTAAGACTGTGTTTTAAATTCCTAACAATTTTTTACTTTCCTAATAAAGTTGCCTAATATAATTTTTCCATTTCCTAATAAAGCTAGGTATCACAGAACATGGACTATTTTTTTTTCAGACAAAGAAATTTTATTTTAATAGGATGAACAGAAGCTCAGTACAAACAAGAATAACATGCTAATATGTTAAGGTGTTCCCTGGGTTATGAAATATCAACATCTTCCAAGAAAAATACAGGCTAAGAGCATCTGCATGTGGATACTGGCTGTGTGACACAGACACTGAGCCTGTCAGAGCCTCACTTAACTCATCTGGGAGAGAGAGAAGATGGCCAGAGAAGCTCCAAGTACGTAAAGTATAAAGTGAACATGGCCTATTAAAGATCTTTACTTTCTTGAATTCATAAAAGTTCAGGCAACTTTTTCAAGGTCTAAAAATTCCTAAGATGAATCTTTTCTCACTTGAAATTGCATGATTTCCATAATGTAAACATTTTCCAAAAGGAATCTTGACATTTCAGCATTGTAAATGATAAATATGCCACCTCATATACATTATGATACAAATGAGAAGTTTTGTTTACTACTTTAAATACTTATCAACAATAAATTCCTAATATAATTTTTCTTATGACAGTGAATGAATTTTATTGAGAACTCCATAACTTCTGGTATTTATTTCATCCTTATCCAGCTGGTGTATGGCTAGTATTAGCCTAATAATATAACCATCTCAAAAAGAAAAATGGAGACTACATTTAATCATCGCACCAGGCACTATGTTCTAATTATTGTTTCATTTCTTCCATATGATAAGGGTTAAATATATTGACATGTAATCTGAAGTGAAAATTCCAAGGCTAGGAAAAGGCAATCTGCTTTTATAACTCAGCTGACAGAACTATATTTCAGAGCGGACCGACTCCAAAATATCTCCTAAACCAGTCTTTTTCAAGCTATCTATGATGAAAGGCCATATATTTGTTATTGCAAAAGTTCACAAACCAAAGCTTTTATAAAATACAACAAAATAAATAATTCAAAAGAAATTTAAAGATAAAATAACAAGCCCAAATTTATCATTAGATTCAACAGACATAAAATTACTCTATAAAACTGCCATAACTTTTTCAAAGCACTTACTCTCAATTTCTGTGCTTACTGCTGACCAATAACAAATAATTCACGGATCAGCCTTAGTCCACAGACCACAATCTCAGTAGTCAACATACTCCCAAATCTAAGAGTCTATCAGTATTAGGTGTTTCCTGAAGAAATTTGTATAGCACTAACAAGAATCGTGACCAAATGGAAAATGGGCATAAACCTAATGAAATGTTTCAACAATTACAAACAAACGTGTCTACTTCCTAATCCTTAGAACTTGTGAATGTGTTACCTTAAATGGCAAAAGGGACTCTGCAGACGTGATAAAGGTTAAAGATCTCAAGACGGAAAGATGATTTTAGAATATCTGTGTGGCCCCAATATAAGCACAGGGGTTCTTATAAAAGAGAGGCAGGAGGAGATGTGATGGTAGAAGCTGAAGTCAGAGGGAGGGGTTCGAAGGTGCTATGCTGCTGGCTTTAATGATGGATGAAAATACCATAACCAGGGATACAGGTGCACTCTGGACACTAAAAAAGGGAAGGAACTTCCTCCTTAAGGAGAACGGCTCTACTAACGCCTTGATTTTAGGACCTCTGACCCCTAGAATTGTATGATAATAAATGGGCGTTGTTTTTAGCTACTAAGATTGTGGTAATTTGTTACAGTAGGAATTGGAAACATACAGACATAAAGGTTGTGGTTCTGGGAAGTAGGGTGCTGCTATAACAAATACCTGAAAATGTGGAAATGGTTTTGGAATTGACAGTGGGCAGAGGCTGGAAACATTTTGAGGAGCATGATAGAAAAAACCTAGATTACCTTGAATGGACAGTAAAAACATGGAAGTTAAAAGCCCTGCTGGTGAGGGCTCAGAAGGAAATGAGGAACTTGTTATTGGAAGTTGGAGGAAAAAGAATATTTGTTATAGAGTGGCAGAAAGCTTAGTTGAATTACTCTCTATAATTACGCAGAAATCAGAATTATAAGTGATGAACTTGGATATTTAGCTGAGGAGATTTCCAAGCAAAGTGCTAAAGGGGTGGCCTGGTTTCCTCTTCTTGCTTATAGCAAAGTGTCAGAGGAAAGAAACAAATTGAGTTAAGAATTAAGCTAAAAGGAACCAGGACCCAATGATTTTGAAACTTCTTGGCCTATGCAGATTGCAAGAGGTGCTAAAATTAGAGGTCTCACTTTCAGGAAAGTGTGGCTCTGGAGAAAAAGTCAATCGTGTGTCTGGACAACCTTTGGCTAGTGCCTTGGAAGGATTAAAACCTCAGAATGTTCATTCACACAGGGAGCTCTTGCAGAGATTAGGCATGGGATTCATGGACACCCTCAGTCATTCCACAGAGGCCAAAAATGGAGATTATCCAGGAAAGATCTGTGAAGCAGACTGTTTTCTAATAAAGAAAACCCCAGAGATTTACAAAAGAGAACCACAAGTTTCTCAAGAATGTTACATCAGTAGAAACACTGCCAATCTGGACTAAAAAAAAAAACAGAGAAAGATGAAATTCAGAAAGGCTGTGTACTCTCAAAATTATACAGGCAAGAAATATCCAGGTGCAAATATGTGATATCTTTCATGAAAAAAGAATAATGATTCTTAGGGTGAAGAATCAGGCCCAGAGGGCAGAGCCTTGAGCCACAGAGGATTATTCCCAGGCTGTGAAATATAACTGAGTTTGCCTAGTTGGATTTCTAAATTGCTTGAGACTGGTAACCCATTTTTTTCTTCCACATTCTCCCTTTTTAAATGAAAATATCTGTACCTGTTAACTTATGCCTGTCCCACCAATGCATTTTGAGAGCATATAATTTGTCCCTTAATTTCACTGGTACACAGATGGAGATAAATTTTGCTTGAGGATGGATTATAACTATAACCTTACTCATACCTAATTTAGAAGATTTAGATGATGAGATTTGGAATTTTTAAGCTGATCTTTTTTAGATGAGATTTTGGTCTTGAGATGATACTATAAAGAGTTGAGACTTTTGAGGATCTGGGATATGGTGAATATGTTTTGCTTGGGAAGGATGTGAATTTGGGTCAGTGGCCAGAAGGCAGACTATGGCAAACTGAACAATAACCCCCCAAAGAACACGTCTGTGTTTTAATCCCTGGAAACTGAATATGCTACCTAAAATAGCAAGAGAGACTTTTCAGATGTGATTTGGTCATGGATATTGAGATGAGAAGATTATTCTAGAGAATCTGAGTAGGCCCAATGTAATCATAAGGATCCTTATAGGAGGGAGACAGGATAAGATATGAGGACAGGAGCAAGGGTCAGAGTCAGAGAGATATTCGAAGATGCCACATTGCTGGCTTTTGATATGTAGGAAGGGGCCAAAGACGAGAGCAGCCTTTAGAACATGGAAAAGGCAAAGAAATAGATTTTCTGCTAGAGCCTCCAGAAGGAATGCAGCTCTGCCAATACCCTGACGTTAGGACCTCTGACCTCTAGAACCATAAGATAATTAATTTGTGATGCTGTAAGCCACTAAGATTACAGTAATTGTCTATAGCAGCTAGAGGAAACCAGTATGTGGCCTCTACTTAACTTGACATAGTATCTCTCTACAAATATACCATTAAAATCTTGAATTTTCACATTCTATGAAATTTAGTCAATATAGCAAAGAATATGCTTCACTAGACACAAAAATTAATTTTTAAAATTTAAAAATCCTAAGGATATTTTTTTTCTGTTAACAGTCCTCCTGTGGAAATGTGACAACATAAAAATGGAATATTTCATCATTTTGACATGATGAATTTTCCCTTGTAAACTAAAGAAAAAGTAATTCAATAAATATACTTTGCTCTTAAATAGTCAATATCATTCTTCCTAACTGTATTAGCATCTGAAAGTAAGCTAGGAATGATTTATTTAGACTTTGAATCCATTACTTCAAATGAGAGTCCCCTTTACCAAAGCCCCCTCTTTAATTACCTCATCTACTTAATTTCAATAATCATATGAAGAGTTTTTTAAAAAGCACTCCAAATCTTATTGGGCAGGAAAAAAAAAAAAAAAAAAAACTGTCCACAGTTCAAGCAGGAATACATATTCAGTAACTAGCATTATGGCATGATTTATTCACATTTAAGGATTTCTAAATACTTGGAAACTCATGATACAATTCCAACAGAAATATACACACATAACAAAGTATTTCAAAGCATCTCTTACCTGTGTAACAAGTGGCTCCAAAAGTCTCTCCACTGTTAGAGTCCGGATTTCCAAACTTTTGGGGTCCCATTTTAATATGATAGGTGAAGTTGCCGAAGTCATGCTCCCTACAGAAACACACATTATCCATTAGAAATAATGATCACAGAAATAATCTGTTACCTTGTGGGCTCAAAACGAATAAGTCACCAAAATTTAGAGCATACTTGAAAATTATCTGTCTGGTCCAACGTTATAAAGTTAGAGATGGGGAAATCAGAAGCAGAAATATGTGAGGTAGTGATGTTGGGTTCAGACTGAAAATGGATATTCCCTGAGGGCACCTGTATACATTAGACAAACTCTTGGTACCCAACTGACACTGAAATATTTCACTCACTCAGTGTTTAGTACACATATCCACCTGCTATATGCTGGGAAAGACTTGACCTTGCCCTCGAGTAGCTGATAGTTTCAATGTAGAGGTCGGCCACAATTATGCCTCAATGTGACCTGTTCTGTGACCAAGGAATACAGTGAGGGCCACAGGAGAACTGAGGAAAGGACACCAAAGTCAGTCTGGGGAGATCAACAAAGACTTTCAGCAAGCACAGTAAACCCATCATGACCAGTGGATGAGGGACCCTAGGTCCTAAGGAAAGGCTTCTTTGTTTTTTTTTTTTTTTTTTTTCACATCATAATTGACCACTGAGGAGACTATTCTCCCTGGGAGAGCTGAGTTTCATTCTCTTAATCAGGAAAGTTATCTTGCAAAATGAGTGGCAGTGATTCTGAAAATTAGCTTGCTGCTATTTACATGCTCTCTGATTACTCACTGCATTTACACTCTTGTCCCATAAAGTGAGTGTCTGATAAGGTTATTTATTGCATTCTAGCACAATCCTCTCCTACCCAAGAACCATGGGTGTGCAGGTAGCAACTTCACACATAACAGGCACACAATATGGTCATGGACTCAATAGAGTAAATTGGACATTCTGCCAGGGGTGTGTTTCTCACTGAGAAATTGACTGCTCTTTACTGAATATATTTTGACAACTTACCCACTGGACAAGCAACCTTAGATGGTACAAACTGAATCTGAATCACTTGCTTTAATACCATAATAAATCAAACTGCTCATAGCTGTTCTCTTCTTTTGAGTCAATGTCCCCACTCAATTCCACTCATAAATCAATATAGAAGATTATTTCTATTAGAATTAATACTAAAAATAAGGTCTATCACAATAGACACATGTCTCTTTACTGACCTGCTAAAGCTAGTCCTTTTGCAAACATTCCCAAAAAATTTGCTTCAGGAAAAAAAAAAAAAAAAGACGAAGACACAGTGTGCTGGTATTTTACCTCTCTCTAAATGCCATATTTTAAATAAACTAAGCATAGCAATCCAACCATATAGACCGATTTAGATTTGGGTTCCTTCACAACAACAATAGTTGGCACAGATATGCTGCCTGTACTCCAAAAACCTAAAAGCACTTTACACATTTCCCATTCACACTACCAACTGCCACATAGCAGCTCTGAAGTGCCCAGAATTCTGCTGCTCAGCACACCTTCCTGTGCTGTAGAAGGATGAAAACACCAGATGCTTTCTATCCACACAGGATAACTTCATCCCTGCCAAAGCCAGACCTACCTAAGGAACCCAGTACTTAGGACACATGATTGCAAGTCTCTGAGAAGTTCCCTGAAACATCTTTCCAGCTCCAATGGAATAATGAGTGGCATAATAACAATGATGCATACAGAGGTCCTGTAGGAAAAGATAACTAGGAGTGGAGTAGTGAAGTCATTTTAAGACCATAGTGAAAGGCACTGAGTGGGATTGTGCAGAGAATCACCACTATTACAAGGGTGCACTTGTGCATCTAAGCTGGTGGACCAAGGAAGGCACACAACATCCTTATGCATGTTCCAATATATTACTGTAAAGAAATGGCACCCAAAAAATGCTGAAGTGAGAAACAAAAATGCTGTGACACTCACATTAGAGACACTAATTTAGCACGCATGAAGCAAAAATGGGACATATTGAACAAAGACCTCAAGACAACTGTGAGCCAAGAAGTAGAGTTAGATGGAGCGGGGCCTTGGATCCTGAAGGTCAGAGGCCTTATAAATCTAAAACTGAAAGGACAAGAGTGACTGAGAAAATCACTGGACTTAAATTTATTACTTTGGGGCTTCCTTGGTGATGCAATGGTTGAGAGTCCAGCTGCCGATGCAGGGGACACGGGTTCATGCCCCGGTCCGGGAAGATCCCACATGCCGCGGAGCGGCTAGGTTCGTGAGCCATGGCTGCTGAGCCTGCACGTCCGGAGCCTGTGCTCTGCAATGGGAGAGGCCACAACAGTGAGAGGCCCGTGTACCAAAAAAAAAAAAAAAAAATTACTTTGGGGAGCAATCTTTCAGCCACTTCTTTTGACACAGGTAAAATTCAAGCACAAAAGGCAAGGAAAGGGTATTGGCATTAATCTGTTGAAGGGGAAAACCAAGTCATAGAAACCACACATTCCTCTGTGTGAAACAAGCAAATCAACTCAAATAAGAAGGCAAGAGGACGAAGGGAAGATGGCGGAAGAATAAGACGTGGAGATCACCTTCCTCCCCACAGATACACCAGAAATACATCTACACGTGGAATAACTCCTACAGAACACCTACTGAACACTGGCAGAAGACCTCAGACCTCCCAAAAGGCAAGAAACTCCCCATGTACCTGGGTAGGGCAAAAGAAAAAAAGAATAAACAGAGAGAAAAGGATAGGGACGGGACCTGCACCAGTGGGAGGGAGCCGTGAAGGAGGAAAGGTTTCCACACACTAGGAGCCCCTTCACAGGAGGAGACTGCGGGTGCCGGAGGGGGAAGCTTCGGAGCGGCGGAGGAGAGCGCAGCCACAAAGGTGCGCAGGGCAAAGCGGAGAGATTCCCGCACAAGGGGTCGGTGCCCTCAGGCACACACCAGCCCAAGAGGCTTGTCTGCTCAGCCGCTGGGGTGGGCGGGGCTGGGAGCTGAGGCTTGGGCTTTGGTCAGAGCGCAGGGAGAGGACTGGTGTTGGTGGTGTGAACACAACCTGAAGGGGTTAGTGCACCATGGCTAGCTGGAAGGGAGTCCTGGCAAAAGTCTGGACCAGCCGAAGAGGCGAGAGACTTTTCCTTCCCTCTTTGTTTCCTGATGCACGAGGAGAGGGGATTAAGAGTGCTGCTTAAAGGAGCTCCAGAGATGGGTGTGAGCCGCGGCTAAAAGCGCGGACACCAAAGACGGGCGTGGAATGCTGGGGCTGCTGCTGCTGCCACCAACAAGCCTGTGTGTGAGCATAGGTCACTATCCACACGCCCTCTCCGGGGAGCCTGTGCAGCCCGCCACTGCCGGGGTTCCAGGATCCAGGGACAACCTCCCCGGGAGAACGCACGGGTGTGCCTCAGGCTGGTGCAATGTCACGGCAGCCTCTGCCGCCGCAGGCTCACCCTGCACTCCGTACCCCTCCCGCCCACCAGCCTGAGTAAGCCAGAGTCCACGAAACAGCTGCTCCTTTAACCCCGTCCTGTCTGAGCAAAGAACAGACGCCCTCCAGTGACCTACATGCAGAGGTGGGGCCAAATCCAAAGCTGAGCCCTGGGAGCTCTGAGAACAAAGAAGAGAAAGGGAAATCTCTCCCAGCAGCCGCAGAAGCATTGGATAAAAGCTCCACAATCAACCTTAAATCATCCCAAATTGAGGAGGTGGACTTTCAGAGCAAGATTTATTATTTTTCCCCTTTTCCTCTGTTTGTGAGTGTGTATGTGTATGCTTCTCTGTGAGATTTTGTCTGTATAACTTTGCTTCCACCATTTGTCCTAGGGTTCTGTCTGTCCATTTTGCTGTTGTTGTTGTTTTTCTTTTTCTTTTTTTAAAAAATTCTTTTCTTAATAATTATTTTTTATTTTAATAAATTTTATTTTATTTTATGTTCTTTCTTTCTTCCTTCCTTCCTTCCTCCCTCCCTCTTTTTCTCTTTCTTTCTTTCTTTCTTTCTTTCTTTCTTTCTTACTTTTTCTCCCTTTTATTCTGACCTGTGTGGATGAAAGGCTCTTGCTGCTGCAGCCAGGAATCACTGCTGTGCCTCTGAGGTGGGAGAGCCAACTTCAGGACACAGTTCCACAAAAGACCTCCCAGCTCCACATAATATCACATGGCGAAAAACTACCAGAGATCTCCATCTCAACACCAGCACCCAGCTTCACCCAATGACAAGCAAGCTTCAGTGCTGGACACCCTATGTCAAACAACTAGCAAGGCAGGAACACAACCCCACCTATTAGCAGAGAGGCTGCCTAAAATCATAATAAGTCCACAGACATCCCAAAACACACCAACAGACTTGGACCTGCCCACCAGAAAGACAAGATCCAGCCTCATCCAACAGAAACAGGCACTAGTCCCCTCCGCCAGCAAGTCTACAAAACCCACTGAACCAAATTTAGCCACTGGGGACAGACACCAAAAAAACGGGAACTACGAACCTGCAGCCTGAAGAAAGTAGACCCCAAAGATAAGCAAAATGAGAAGACAGAAAAACACACAGCAGATGAAGGAGCAAGATAAAAACCCACCAGACTTAACAAATGAAGAGAAAATCGGCAGTCTACCTGAAAAAGAATTCAGAATAATGATAGTAAAGATGATCCAAAATCTTGGAAATAGACAAAATGCAAGAAACATTTAATAAGGACCAAGAAGAACTAAAGATGAAACAAGCAACAATGAACAACACAATAAATGAAATTAAAAATACTCTAGATGGGATCAATAGCAGAATAACTGAGGCAGAAGAACAGATATGTGATGTGGAAGATAAAATAGTGGAAATAACTAGTGCAGAGCAGAATAAAGAAAAAAGAATGAAAAGAACTGAGGACCATCTCAGAGACCTCTGGGACAACATTAAACACACCAATATTCGAATTATAGGGATTCCAGAAGAAGAAAAGAAAAAGAAAGGGACAGAAAATATTTGAAGAGATTATAGTTGAAAATTTCCCTAATATGGGAACGGATATAGTTAATCAAGTCCAGTAAGCACAAAGAGTCCCATACAGGATAAATCCAAGGAGAAATACGCCAAGACACATATTAATCAAACTTTCAAAAATTAAATACAAAGAAAACATATTAAAAGCAGCAAGGGAAAAGCAACAAATAACACACAAGGGAATCCCCATCAGGTTACCAGCTGATCTTTCAGCAGAAACTGTGCAAGCAAGAAGCGACTGGCAGACATATTTAAAGTGATGAAGGAGAAAACCCTGCAAACAAGATTTTTCTAACCAGCAAGGATCTCATTCAGATTTGATGGAGAAATTAAAACTGTCACAGACAAGCAAATGCTGAGAGTTCAGCACCACTAAACCAGCTTTACAACAAATGCTAAAGGAACTTCTCTATGCAAGAAACACAAGAGAAGGAAAAGACCTACACAAACGAACCCAAAACAATTAAGAAAATGGGAATAGGAACATACATATCGATAATTACCTTAAATGAAAATGGACTAAATGTTCCCACCACAAGACACAGATTGCCTGAATGGATTAAAAAAAAAACAAGACCATAAGGACAGAAAGGAAGGGGATGAAAAAAAATATTCCATGAAAATGGAAACCAAAAGAAAGCTGGAGTAGGAATTCTCATATCAGACAAAATAGACTTTAAAATAAAAACTATTACAAGAGACAAATATGGACACTACATAATGATCAAGGGATCGATCCAAGAAGAAGATATAACAATTGTAAATATTTATACACCCAACATAGGAGCACCTCAATACATAAGGCAAATGCTGACAGCCATAAAAGGGGAAATCGACAGTAAAACATTCATATTAGGGGACTTTAACACCCCACTTTCACCAATGGACAGATCATCCAAAATGAAAATAAATAAGGAAACACAAGCTTTAAATGATACATTAAACAAGATGCACTTAATTGATATTTATAGGACATTCCATCCAAAAACAACAGAACACACATTCTTCTAAAGTGCTCATGGAACATTCTTCAGGATAGATCATATCTTGGATCACAACTCAAGCCTTGGTAAACTTAAGAAAATTAAAATTGCATCAGGTATCTTTTCCCACCACAATGCTATGAGACTAGATTTCAATTACAGGAAAAGATCTGTAAAAAATATGAACGCATGGAGGCTAAACAATACACTACTTAATAACGAAGTGATCATTAAAGAAATCAAAGAGGAAATCAAAAAATACCTAGAAATAAATGACAATGGACACACAATGACCCAAACCTATGGAATGCAGCAAAAGCAGTTCTAAGAGGGAAGTTTATATCCATACAATCCTACCTTAAGAAACAGGAAACATCTCGAATAAACAACCTAACCTTGCACCTAAAGCAATTAGAGAAAGAAGAACAAAAAAACCCCAAATTTAGCAGAAGGAAAGAAATCATAAAGATCAGATCAGAAATAAATGAAAAAGAAATGAAGGAAATGATAGCAAAGATCTGTAAAACAAAAAGCTGGTTCTTTGAGAAGATAAACAAAATTGATAAACCATTAGCCAGACTCATCAAGAAAAAAAGGGAGAAGACACAAATCAATAGAATTAGAAATGAAAAAGGAGAAGTAACAACTGACACTGCAGAAATACAAAAGATCATGAGAGATTACTACAAGCACCTCTATGCCAAAAAAATGGACAATCTGGAAGAAATGAACAAATTCTTAGAAATGCACAACCTGCCAAGACTGAACCAGGAAGAAATAGAAAATATTAACAGACCAATCACAAGCACTGAAAATGAAACTGTGATTAAAAATCTTCCAACAAACACAAGCCCAGGACCAGATGCCTTCACAGGAGAATTCTATCAAACATTTACAGAAGAGCTAACACCTATCCTTCTCTAACTCTTCCAAAATATAGCAGAGAGAGGAACACTCCCAAACTCACTCAATGAGGCCACCATCACCCTGATACAAAAACCAGACAAGGATGCCACAAAGAAAGAAAACTACAGGCCAATATCACTGATGAACATAGATGCAAAAATCCTCAACAAAATACTAGCAAACAGAATCCAACAGCACAATAAAAGGATCATACACCATGATCAAGTGGGGTTTATTCCAGGAATGCAAGGATTCTTCAATATATGCAAATCAATCAATGTGATATACCATATTAACAAATTGGAGGAGAAAACACATATGATCATCTCAATAGATGAAAAGAAAGCTTTTGACAAAATTCAACACCCATTTATCATAAAAACCCTGCAGAAAGTAAGCATAGAGGGAACTTTCCTCAACATAATAAAGGCCATATATGACAAAACACAGCCACCATCATCATCAATGGTGAAAAACTGAAAACATTTCCACTAAGATCAGGAACAAGACAAGGTTGCCCACTCTCACCACTCTTATGCAACATAGCTTTGGAAGTTTTAGCCACAGCAATCAGAGAAGAAAAGGAAATAAAAGGAATCCAAATTGGAAAAGAAGAAGTAAAGCTGTCTCTATTTGCAGATGACATGATACTATACATAGAGAATCCTAAAGATGCTATCAGAAAACTACTAGAGCTAATCAATGAATTTGGTAAAGTAGCAGGATACAAAATTAATGCACAGAAATCTCTGGCATTCCTATACAATAATGATGAAAAATCTGAAAGTGAAATCAACAAAACACTCCCATTTACCAATGCAACAAAAAGAATAATATATCTAGAAATAAACCTATGTAAGGAGACAAAAGACCTGTATGCAGAAAATTATAAGGCACTGAGGAAAGAAATTAATGATGTTACAAATAGATGGAGAGATATACCATATTCTTGGACTGGAAGAATCAACATTGTGAAAATGACTCTACTACCCAAAGCAATCAACAGATTCAATACAATCCCTATCAAACTACCAGTGGCATTTTTCACAGAACTAGAACAAAAATTTCCCAATTTGTATGGAAACACAAAAAAACCCGATTAGCCAAAGCAATCTTGAGAACGAAAAATGGAGCTGGAAGAATCAGGCTCCCTGACTTCAGACTATACTACAAAGCTACAGTAATCAAAACAGTATGCTACTGGCACAAAAACAGAAAGATATATCAATGGAACAGTATAGAAAGCCCAGAGATAAACCCACATACCTATGGCCACCTTATCTTTGATAAAGGAGACAGGAATGTACAGTGGAGAAAGGAGAGCCTCTTCAATAAGTGGTACTGGGAAAACTGGACAGGTATATGTAAAAGTATGAGATTAGATCACTCCCTAACACCATACACAAAAATAAGCTCAAAATGGACTAAAGACCTAAATGTAAGGCCAGAAACTATCAAACTCTTAGAGGAAAACATAGGCAGAACACTCTATGACATAAATCACAGCAATATCCTTTTTGACCCACCTCCCAGAGAAATGGAAATAAAAACAAAAATAAACAAATGGGACCTAATGAAACTTCAAAGCTTTTGCACATCAAAGGAGATCATAAACAAGACCAAAAGACCACCCTCAGAATGGGAATAAATATTTGCAAATGAAGCAACTGACAAAGGATTAATCTCCAAAATTTATAAGCAGCTCACGCAGCTCAATAATAAAAAAAGAAACAACCCAATCCAAAAATGCGCAGAAAACCTAAATAGAAATTTCCTCAAAGAAGATATACAGATTGCCAACAAACACATGAAAGAATGCTCAATATCATTAACCATTAGAGAAATGCAAATCAAAACTACAATGAGATATCATCTCACAACAGTCAGAATGGCCATCATCAAAAAATCTAGAAACAATAAATGCTGGAGGGTGTGGAGAAAAGGGAACACTCTTGCGCTGCTGGTGGGAATGTGTATTGGTACAGCCACTATGGAGAACAGTATGGAGGTTCCTTAAAAAACTAAAAAATAGAACTACCATACGACCCTGCAATCCCACTACTGGGCATATACCCTTAGAAAACCATAATTCAAAAAGTGTCATGTACCAAAATGTTCATTGCAGCTCTATTTATAATAGCCTGGAGATGGAAACAGCCTAAGTGTCCATCATCACATGAATGGATAAAGAAGATATGGCACATACATACAATGGAATATTACTGAGCCATAAAAAGAAATGAAATTGAGCTATTTGTAATGAGGTAGATAGACCTAGAGTCTGTCATACAGAGTGAAGTAAGTCAGAAGGAGAAAGACAAATACCGTATGCTAACACATATATATGGAATTTAAGAAAAAAAAAATGTCATGAAAAACCTAGGGGTAAGACTGGAATAAAGTCACAGACCTACTAGACAATGGCCTTGAGGATATGGGGAGGGGAAGGGTAAGCTGTGACAAAGCGAGAGAGTGGCATGGACATATATACACTACCAAACATAAAATAGGTAGCTGGGGGAAGCAGCTGAATAGCACAGGCAGATCAGCCCGGTGCTTTGTGACCACCTAGAGGAGTGGAATCGGGAGGGTGGGAGGGAGGGAGACACAAGAGGGAAGAGATACGGGAACATATGTATATGTATAACTGATTCACTTTGTTATAAAGCAGAAACTAACACACCATTGTAAAGCAATTATAGTCCAATAAAGATGTAAAAAAAAAAAAAGGAAGGCAAATGAAGTGTGTAGTCACACACACCAGCCTCTCATGTTCCAAAGGAACATGCCTCAAATCCATACTATGCATCCGTACAATTCATGCAGACTGTTTTGCCCCTAAAAGAGATTCTTTGTAAATAAAATATATATTTTATTCAATGATTAAAATTTAAAGAAAAAAATTGCATATTCTACTTGTTTTGGTTAGGGAAACTTAGAGTATTGACTAGACACAAAGAGTGAAAAACAGGGGTTGTAGAAAACAAGAGACAACAGGGTTGTCCTCATCCATACATTGCAATTTTATAAGCCCAAGAACAAGCTCTTAGCAATTTACTTAATCTCTGAGAAGATATTCTCCTTGAAAAGTATCAAATTGCATATACATGAAAGGTGATAAAACAACCTATATGGTAATAACTTAGATAATTTCAGACTCTTTCCATGGGGGTAAGGAAGAGGCATGGGCCAAGGTGCTAGCAGCCACTCATCACTCACAACAAAGAAAGCAAAACCTAACAAAAAAGACTAACAGTGTAAAACAAGCTCCCTTATGAGCAGCCAAGGGTCATGTGCTTTGCTAATTTAGACAGTGTCCTGATAAACAGAAAATCTCTCAAGGTACCTATCCCAAGGAGTGACTTCAAATGACAAATACGTTAATGCAATGCATAATTCACTGCAGAAATTCCCCATAGCCAGATATTCCTGGAAAAAAATGTCTTTGAACCCTCTGCCTCAACCCTCTGAGTTCTCACCATTCCTTCTACTGTTCTTTTGCAAAACAATGGTCCAGGATGCTTTTTAGTTGCCTAGGGGGCCAGCCAAACTTGCCTTCCCTCCAAAGAACTCCAGCTTCAGGTTCCCTTCATGAATTTCTCTTTTTACCAATCCTGAGCACTACTGCCAACAAACTCTGTGAGGCTTTCTTGGAAGACAAGCTAGCTTTGGTTGATAGGCAAATTCATGATAAGTTAGTGACTAATAGTTGGTTTATTCACCTATCTTCATACGTATGATATTGAGTCAGCTACTTAACCTAGGCTTCAGTTTCTTCACTTGTAAAACAAAAATGCTAATAACCTTATATAATTTATGAATTTGTCCTGAAAATTAATGAGATAATTGCATATGCAAAAAGTGATAGTTTTACTTCTTTGCCATGTTGTCTGTATGATTATCACCCTACCCAGTTCAACACATCGATCGGGGTGGGGACCCATGGAGACCCTGCAAGGCAAGATGTTTTAAAACAAAGCTTTGTTGAAAAAGTGAGATATGAAAAAGAGAGAATTTTCTAAGTTTCTTCAGCATTTCAAGAATCAAGCCTGGAAACACTGAATCATTCTGTTTCTTTCATAAGTAATAATAACACTGGCTAATGATCTGACATTATTATTATCTCCCATTTACAGACAGGGAAATTGAAGCATAAAAAAGTTAAGAGAGTTACCCAAGGTCACAAAATTTGAACCTAAATTGCCTGGCTTTAGGGTCTGTGCTCATAAGCACTATGCTTACTGATTCTAAAGAAGAATCCCTAGGCTTAGGTCTATGCCAGCATCACCATGGTACTTCTGAACCATGGGAAAAAAACAGAGATATGGACAGGAATGCAAAAACCAGGAGCCAGCCCCTTCTGGAGAATGAGGGAGGGAGGAGCTGAGGAGGGACACAAAGGGTAGGTGCCCTGCTGCACAGGTGGAGCCCATGGGAAATGCAGCTTCACTTCCTGGTGAGGCAGGGCAGGTCCTCAGTTCAGTTTCCCCTAGCCACCTTTGGTCCCTGGGCAAGAATGGGATGCTGGTGGTGAGGCTGTGTCACCTGGTGAGCAACACAGCACCCTGGCAAAGCCAAAAGAAGGACCCTGTGATAAGTTTCACCAAGTAAACAGAATTTTGGTTCCCATGACCTTGGATCCCTTGTGAATATGTTGCATTTCATCGTAAAGGAGATTTTGCAGATATAATTAAGGTTACTAGTCACTGGACCTGAAAATAGGTAGATGACCCTGGATTATCTAAGTGGGCCCAATGTAAAGCTGAGCCCTTAAAAACAGCTTTCTCCTGGCTGTGGGTCGAAGAGGCAGTCATACAGATGCAGCAGACAGGACGTCAGGTAGGGCAGAAGAGGAAGGCAGAGGGATTCAAAGTGTGAAAAGGACTCAACCCACCACTGCTAGATGGGGCTATATGGAAAGCATGAAAAGAAATGTGGGTAGATTCTGCAAGCTAAGAGAGCGCCCTGGCTGGCCACCAACAAGGAAACAAGGACCTCCGTTCTACCATCACTGGTTACTGAATTCAACCAAAACCCTGAATGAGGTTGGAAGTGGATTCTTCTCTTGTGCCTTCAGTAAGGAACTCGGCCCTATCAACACCTTGGTTTCAGCCTTGTAAGATGCCAAGCAGAGGACTCAGACCAAGTCCACCTGGGCTTGTGACCTGCAGAGAGTACAAGATAAGAAATCTGTGCTGTTTTCAGCTGCCAAGTTTGTGGTCAATTTTTATAGCAGCAATAGGAAACTATGACAGGTGGCTCTAGAATCTTTGTGTGTATCACAATCACCTGGAGGGCATCTTCATACACAAATCCATCCAGAGAGTTTCTGATTCATTAGGCCTGGGATGGGTCTGAGAAACTGCTTTATTTTTATTTTTTTATTTTTTTTATTTTTTTGCACTTGTTACAAGTACCCAGATGATACTACTGGTCCAGGAATCACACTTTGAGAACCACTGTTGTAATCACAGTCCACGGCCACACACGCCAGCAGGGAAGCAGTGATGAGGAAGATATGGGATATCTCTGTGGAGATCCTGGGACCAGAAGCAATAACACTGCTGTTATTACCATTATCACTGGAATCATTATTATATTTTCTGAAAGGTACTTATGCTTTTTAGGGGATCCAATGCCTTGAAGCGATTCTTAACAGGGAAATGAAATGGCATACCAAAATCATTCGGTTTTTTTTTAAACCACATGTGCGCCAATACCCAATATCCCCCAAAGTTCTGACAGTTTCCCCAGAAGATACCTTTTCTACTGAGAATCACTGCCATAGTAGTGATCCCTGTGAAGAATGTAAAGTGACAGGGGGAGAGAGTCACACCCCTCAGTTCACCAAAAGCAGAAATGAAGGTCAAGGTATAATCGCTTAATAGGGAATAAATGTTTCCAAAGAAACTGTATTCCTAAGTAATTTGAAGTTATTTGAGGGCTACAAAAATAAGTCTTCCAAAAATGTTATCTAAAATACAATAGCAGTTCTCATTTTCTGTTGTTAATAAAGGAAGTTACCTCTAATATTCAGGCCCCCTATTGTAAAAGGGGCTTTTTTCTATAGTTGAGAAGAGTATGTGTGTATATGCATTACAGGCAGGAGTAGAAGTTGAGAAACAAAAAACAGAGAAGGAGGCATCTGATTATACTTCAAACACCCCTAGAGAGTAAATCTAAATGGACGGTGAGGGGTATTCAGCACTCTTCCTGGTAGTACCCTGGGTATGGAAATGGCCTAATCAAGTAGCTTAACTATGGGAAAGTCCTGCTTCTTATTTTCCACCATTAACTTTGCTCAATTTCAGCTCATTTTCTCTTCCTCTGACTCTAAGGAGGCAGCATGTCGTCCATCACTGTCCTCTACGTGATAACCATTCAAAGCCCTTGCTCAGTGAACTGACAGTTGACCCAAGATGCAAGTTGCTGCTGCAATTAGAAGATCCATCATCATTTTTAACCAAAATTGAAGTGATGTGTAATTTCCAACTGTTCTTTGCTATTTTCAGTGGAAGGGGGTGTGGCAGTTAACTCTAACACTACCCTCAAGTACTGCAATATCTTCAAGACTTCTATTTATGGTAAACCCATACCTTTTAACAAAACACAGAAAGAAACACTGCTGAGCAAAAACATCATTCTAATAATTTTAAAAGGTTGTAATAACACTTCATGTCTGAGCATAAATGCCTATTAAAGAATACCTTAATATTTTTAAACACATATTAAATAAGTATTAAACTATTAAATCCTCTTCAGAGCCGCTTTTTGCTTCTACCCAGATAAACAAAACATCACCAAAAAGGAATATATGACGAAAGCTCCACAGCCTGAAGGCCGTCAGGATGACAAGTTTAGACTAATAGTATATAGCCTAGAGCTTGCTGATTGAAAAAGAAATAACCATGTCCATATCTCACTGAAATGAGTTTTATACTTACAATAGCATACACATAAAATTTAAAACTATGTGCCAACTTAATAGAATTTTACTACTCCTGGTGTATACTAATAGAAAGCCAGTAATTTGAAATTCAAAATGAAAACTAGTATGTCATATTCATTTCCTTGTTTTTCACTACATTCATAGTCTCATCATTTAAATTCATTTTGGAGCATAAACAAACTCAGTCTACTTTTAAATTATGGTTTGTTTTCCATTCAGATGTGAACATATGTGTTATCCAGATAAGCAGTGCTGAATCTATACTCTGTTAGGTTTCCGAAGTCCCAACCAGCACTCTGTTTTTTCTAAACAAAATATATCTGACCAAAGGTTAACACTGTTCTGCCTATTATCCTTCAGCAGCATTGCAATTCTGATTTAGGCAGTAGATTCCAAAAACCGAAAATAAGAACCATTAATATTTCAGACAACGTATTTTGAGAAATTATCTTTATAATCCAAAAGTAACTTCAAATTATTTAATAGGAACATATTATTTAATTGGCAATTAACTTATTCTATGTCCTTCTAACCTCCTGTAAATTAGAATTCCATATGCAATGATTATATAACTTTAATCTTCATAGAAATCTCAACGGGCTTCCCTGGTGGCGCAGTGGTTGAGAGTCTGCGGGCTGATGCAGGGGACACGGGTTCATGCCCAGGTCCGGGAAGATCCCACGTGCTGTGGAGCGGCTGGGCCTGTGAGCCACAGCCGCTGAGCCTGCACGTCCGGAGCCTGTGCTCCGCAACGGGAGAGGCCACAACAGTGAGAGGCCCACGTACCGCAAAAAAAATAAAAATAAAAAAAACCCTCAACATTTCATATTCAGATTACAGCAAAATAACCATAAACTGCTCTCCTTATCTTTCATCTTGCTGTATAATTCCACCCAAACTAATTTTCGGAAACATTCCTTTTCTAGAACAAAGTAACTGCTTAACTCTCTTCTCCAACAAGTCCCAAGTCTTTGTAACAAGGCTGTCATTCCACTTTCTGACCAGGGTCTACTGGATCTTATTTCTTTAACATAAGTCTTCTGTTCTAATCAGGTTTGGACCACATTATAAAGTAGGGTTCATGCCACTTCCCAAAATCCCCACCTGGAACATATTACTTGTCATCCCCCAAAATCCAGACACTGATTTCACATTGTGTCTTCTCCATAAACCCTAAATCGCTACTGGATTTACAGTCAGTAACAGAAGACCTTACTTTTTTCATAACTAGCTCATTGTTAGGAAATTGACATTAGTTTTACATAACCCACTAGAGTTTAAACTCATTAGGGCATAAATCAAGTTTTTTACCTCTTGTCTATCACATGTACAATAGGGAATTGCATCCTACATAAATGTTTGCTTAAGTATACATATATAAAATGTCCCAAATACTTATCTAACTTTTTTCAAATATCATTTTTTTATCTTTTCAATAGTAGAGTCTATTTCTTAGGGAGTAATAATTTTTTAAATATCTTTTGGACATATTTTTAGATATAGATCAGTACTTCTTAGAGACCTAAAACAAGTGATACGTTGGTATGGTTTAGAGAATATAAATTCATACAGTTTATTGATAAACTATTTATGTTATGCTTATATTTATGTTTAAATTTATATTTGGGTTTCTTTTTATTTACATATTTTTAAAAATACACAGTTTCAGTATTTATTTTAACTGGATCACTAGTTTTTATTTATTATGCTTTAAACCTGGGTGTCATTTTGTTCAGGAAAAAGTAAACTGAGGGCTTCCTTCAGCAAAGTAGTGAGGTCTGCCTTGGTATTTGATTCTCTGCTGAGATCCACGTGGTGAACTCTTTGTGAAGGATTGTACAAGCTCTGCAATTTGGCCCACAGTAGCCCTTAGGAAATCTTCCTTCTCCTCATTGACCCAAATTGCCTTTTGTCCCCAAGGCCCAATGACTTTTCCTTTCTCTGGATGCCATCAGTATTCTATCTAATCAGAATAGCTGCCACATATTTAATTTGAATACAGATTGCCTTGTGCTGCTCTGTATATGTTTTATATAAATTCTGTCATCTCAAATACACTCAGGGACAGGGACTCTGACCCCTTTACAATGATTAGGACAGTACTGAACACTTAGTAAAAATGTTATGAGTACTCGTGGACTTGATTCTTTGCCAAGTTCAAGTCTCACAATCAGACACACACACAAGCACACACAAAATGACTCTAGTTAAAATACAATACCAGTGCTCTTATGCAAAAAGGAGATTTTCAACTCAGAATGCGCCACTTTAGATACCGCTTACCTGAAAAAAGAAAGTGGTTTTCCTCCCTCAGAGTGCCTTCCATATTCTAGCAGAAAAGTCAAATCCCATATGCTCCAATTCTCCCTTCCTTCATCCATTTATCCATCCATTCACTCATTCACAGCAAATGTAATAACCAGCCAATGTGAGGAGGCCCAGGCAAATGCTGTGGGAAACATCAAGGTGTATCAGACTTGTTCATGCTGATTGGTGAGATGAGACTGGCTCTGACTCATCTGATGTAAAAGCAAGAACCATTCACTGAGCAAGGAGTGTTCAGAGCATGACCTTCGCTGAGGATGGACACCTCTAGGGTCAGTATCCTTCCATTTCACCAGGGCACTTAAATCAGGTGGTAGGTAACCAGCATCTCCAAACTTTGCATGCCCTGGTGGAGCGATATTGAGTAGTTTGTGCAACAGAATAACGGGGAAATACTGAACGCTCTTTTTAACTGCTGCCAGAAAAATGCCAAAAACAAAAGTGAGCAAGAGTATGAAAAAGCATTCAAGTAACCCCAGGATGGAGATTCAAGAAGACAAAGTAATCAGAATATTAAGACATGATATAAAGAAATAAATACAGATATTTAAGTAAGAGCTATTTTAAATTGTTCAGTGATTATAACAATACTTAATTAGTATTTAAGGACTTGTATTTTTAAAGCAAGCTCTGGTGTGTTATTATATTTTATTTTAAAGGTCAAAGTTAAATCCATTGATGTGCTGGTGAGTTAACAAGGAATTAAGTTGCAGAAACTCAAATGATTTAAGCCTAATACCGCTGCCTCTTTCAGTTTCCCATTTTAAAGTGGCTTATTCACCCATCAGGTACTGCTATGCATCTGTGGAAGCTTAGTAAAATGGGAGATAATTCACCTGCATTGTGTTATCCTTGCCCCATTCAATTGAATTATTAGACTTGAGAGGTCATAACACATTATAGTAATTATATTTGCTTAGAAGTCTTTTGTAGTGAAGATTGATATTTCAGTACCAGTGGTACTCAGCATATATGCTTGCTGGTAAATCACCTTATTAAGCTTGTTGTTATAGAAAATCATATGTAAAAAGAGAAACAATAACCCAGGTTTCCTTCTGGTCATCTGTGGCATTAAATTTTGTGCTTATGGGACAAAAAGTATCTCATGTGATATGCTTTTGTAAATACAAAAATACAATGTACCATGGCATTTAGGAAATGAAAATGGGCTGCTGAGTCTGTATATTTCAAAGTAGTAGTCCTTTCCATTTAGTTCATGATATTTACATTTCACAGCAACAAAGATTTCTCTGAACCTGGCCCAAGATTTCTCCTGGTCATGGGCCAAAATTTATAATCATTAAGAGTTTCATGTTTCTATCAGCAAATCCTGGTGTACAGGAGTGAAAGGGAGCCCTTGATCACTGAGAGTGACACGATGTGTATAACAAAGTAATGTATGAAGACACTAGTATGTGGTGAACACTCACATATATTATTACCTTACGATATCTTCTATTTTTCCTGAGGTCAATACGATAGTATTCCAGTTTTATAAGATAAGAGAACTAAAGCACAAGAATGTTGTTATTTTCCCAAAGTTGATGGAATTCAACCAAGATTTGTTTCAAATCTGTTTTCCCCACCATACAATGCAAACTTCCCTAGGTTAAATACTTTATTTCACAGGGGGCAGACAAGCTAACAAAGTACACAGCTTCAAGTAGCTTCACAGAAATATGTAGATAATAAATCTTAATAGGTTATTTAAGGCAACTAAAGCATTTGGGAACCATTTTTGACCTTACATTTTGTCAGAGAAGACTAGACCTTTCTAACATACATCTCTTGGCATCGTTCTCAGGATACAAGTGAATAGATAATGCATCTTATCCAATATGGCAGTTTTTTATTTCATGCAAGTTCAAAAAGACTTCATCAAATAACTGACTACTTATGGGTACCAGACATATTCATTCTGAGGTGACTAGAATCACCTCAGGTGAGTCATCCATAAACTTATCGGCATATTCTCCTGCTCTCATCTCCTTCCCTGTTGCCTTCTTGGAAGATAGGTTTGGTCCCTCTTTTCTACACCCCTTCCCTTCCTGCCTCCTAAGGCCTCAATTCCATCAATCACAACCTCTACTTTTTATCTTCAATTCATCCCTGATTGCTGGCTCCTTCTAGTCAGTGGGAAGTCCTTGTCCAAGTAAAAACTGAAAATACAAAAGAAAAAAAAAAAAAAACAACTCTCCATCCTACTCCTTTCTTGACATCTTCTACTTCCCTCTCCCTTCACAGCCTGGTTTCTTGAGACGGCGGTCTACAATGTTTGTTCAATTTCCTCACTGCCTACCCATTTCCCATCCCACACAATCTGGCTCCTACCATCACCATTCCACTGAAATTAGCCTTGCAAATTTACAAATGATCTCCTAGTTGCTTAATTCAATGGACGCTGTGTGCTTCCCCAGCTTATATTCTAAAATTGGAAAGATGTGGAGAAGATTATCATGGTCTTTGGACAAGGATGACAAGCAAATTCATGCAGTGTCTCATATTTTTATAGTAGGAACTCATTTTGTTATATATAGACATATATCTAGATAAAGAATATATTTACATGTAGGAAAAAATCTAGAAAGACACACATCACAATTTTAGCAATAGTTCTGCTGGGTGATGGGATTTATGGCAGTTCCTAAATTATACATAATTATGTATATTTCCACTAAATATATACATTTTCACTATATGTATACCTATCCATATATATTCAACTTACATAATGGTCACATATACCTTATCTAAATAAAGATAAATCTATCACCTCAAAATATCCAGTAGCCCCTTTTCAGTTCTTATCTTACTTGACCTCTGAGCAGTATTTGACAATATTAACATTGAACTCTTTCCTTGGCTTCAAGGACACCACTCTCTCCTGGTCTTCCTCTACCCTCTTGGCAACCTGTTCTTATCCTTTCCACGCTCTACACACAGTCTCTGAGTGGTCTCATTCATGTCAGTAGTTCACATTATGTTGAAAGCTCCCAAATCTATTTCTCTAGCTCAGTGCTCCTGCTCAGGCTTCAGCTTCTTATAAGTAATTATTTATTAATACTAGTTTTCCAAACACTTCAAAGTCAACATGCTTAAAAGTGAACTCAGACTTCCGGGGAAGATGGCGGAAGAGTGAGACGCGGAGATCACCTTCCTCCCCATAGATACACCAGAAATACATCTACACGTGGAATAACTCCTACAGAACACCTACTGAACGCTGACAGAAGACCTCAGACCCCCCAAAAGGCAAGAAACTCCCCCACGTACCTGGGTAGGGCAAAAGAAAAAAGAATAAACAGAGACAAAAGAATAGGGACGGGATCTGCACCAGTGGGAGGGAGCCGTGAAGGAGGAAAGGTTTCCACACACTAGGAGCCCCTTCGCGGGCAGAGACTGCGGGTGGCGGAAGGGGGGAAGCTTCGGAGCCACGGAGGAGACCGCAGCCACATGGGTGCGGAGGGCAAAGAGGAGAGATTGTCGCACAGAGGATCGGTGCCGACCGGCACTCACCAGCCTGAGAGGCTTGTCTGCTCACCGGGGCGGGCGGGGCTGGGAGCTGAGGTTCGGGTATAGGCTTTCAGTCAGAGCGCAGGGAGAGGACTGGGGTTGGCAGCGGGAAGAGAGCCTGAAGGGGTTAGTGCACCACGGCTGGCCGGGAGGGAGGCCGGGAAAAAGTCTGGAGCTGCCGAGGAGGCAAGAGACTTTTTCTTCCCTCTTTGTTTCCTGGTGCATGAGGAGAGGGGATTCAGAGCGCCGCTTAAAGGACCTCCAGAGACGGGCGCGAGGCGCGGCTAAAAGCACGGAGCCCAGAGACAGGCGTGGGATGCTAAGGCTGCTGCTGCCACCGCCAAGAAGCCTGTGTGTGAGCGCAGGTCACTATCCACACCCACCTTCCAGGGAGCCTGTGAAGCCCGCCACTGCCGGGGTCCCGGGACCCAGGGATGGCTTCCCCGGGAGAACACACAGCGCAACTCGGGCTGGCGCAACATCACGCCAGCCTCTGCCGCCGCAGGTTCACCCCGCAACCGTGCCCCTCCCTCTCCCAGGCCTGAGTTAGCCAGAGCCCCCGTATCAGCTGTTCCTTTAACCCCGTCCTGTCTGAGCGAAGAACAGACACCCTCCGGCGACCTAGATGCAGAGGCAGGGCCAAAGCCAAAGCTGAGCCCCAGGAGCTGTGCAAACAAAGAAGAGAAAGGGAAATCTCTCCCTGAAGCCTCAGGAGCAACAGATTAAATCTCCACAATCAACTTGATGTACCTACATCTGTGGAATACCTAAATAGACAATGAATTATCCCAAATTGAGGAACCATGTGGATGAAAGGATCTTGGTGCTGCAGCCAGGAGTCAGTGTTGTGCCTCTGAGGTGGGAGAACAAAGTTCAGGACACTGGTCCAAAAGAGAACTCTCAGCTCCACATAATATCAAACGGCAAAAATCTTCCAGAGATCTCCATCTCAACACCAGTACCCAGCTTCACTCAACGACCAGCAAGCTACAGTACTGGACACCATATGCCAAACAACTAGCAAGACAGGAAAACAACACCACCCATTAGCAGAGAGGCGGCCTAAAATCATAATAAGTCCACAGACACCCCAAAACACACCACCAGACGTGGACCTGCCCACCAGAAAGACAAGATCCAGCCTCATCCACCGGAACACAGGCACTAGTCCCCTCCTCCAAGAAACCTACACAACCCACTGAACCAACCTTAGCCACTGGGGACAGACACCAAAAACAACCTGAAATACGAACCTGCAGCCTGCAAAAAGGAGACCCCAAACACAGTAAGATAAGCAAAATGAGAAGACAGAAAAGCACAGAGCAGGTGAAGGAGCAATATAAGAACCTACCAGACCTAATAAATGAAGAGGAAATAGGCAGACTACCTGAAAAAGAATGCAGAATAATGATAGTAAAGATGATCCAAAATATTGGAAATAGAATAGACAACAGGCAAGAAACATTTAACAAGGACCTAGAAGAAATAAAGATGAAACAAGCAATGATGAACAACACAATAAATGAAATTAAAAATACTCTAGATGGGATCAATAGTAGAATAACTGAGGCAGAAGAACGGATAAGTGACATGGAAGATAAAATAGTGGAAATAACTACTGCAGAGCAGACGAAAGAAAAAAGAATGAAAAGAACTGAGGACATTGTCAGAGACTTCTGGGACAACATTAAACACACGAACATTTGAATTACAGGGGTTCCAGAAGAAGAAAAGAAAAAGAAAGGGACTGAGAAAATATCTGAAGAGATTATAGTTGAAAACTTCCCTAATATGGGAAAGGAAATAGTTTATCAAGCCCAGGAGGCACAGAGAGTCCCATACAGGATAAATCCAAGGAGAAATACACCAAGACACATATTAATCAAACTGTCAAAAATTAAATACAAAGAAAACATATTAAAAGCAGTGAGGGAAAAACAACAAATAACACACAAGGGAATCCCCATAAGGTTACCAGCTGATCTTTCAGCAGAAACTCTGCAAGCCAGAAGGGACTGGCAGGACATATTTAAAGTGATGGAGGAGAAACAACTGCAACCAAGATTACTCTACCCAGCAAGGATCTCATTCAGATTTGATAGAGAAATTAAAACCTTTACAGACAAGCAAAAGCTGAGAGAGCTCAGCAACACCAAACCAGCCTTACAACAAATGCTAAAGGAACTTCCCTAGGCAAGAAACACAAGAGAAGGAAAAGGCCTACAATAACGAACCCAAAACAATTAAGAAAATGGGAATAAGAACATACATATCGATAATTACCTTAAATGTAAATGGACTAAATGCTCCCACCAAAAGACACAGATTGGCTGAGTGGATACAAAAACAAGACCCATATATATGCTGTCTACAAGAGACCCACTTCAGACCTAGAGACACATACAGACTGAAAGTAAGGGGATGGAAAAGATATTCCATGTAAATGGAAATCAAAAGAAAGCTGGAGTAGCAATTCTCATATCAGACAAAATAGACTTTAAAATAAAGACTATTAGAAGAGACAAAGAAGGACACTACATAATGATCAAGGGATCGATCCAAGAAGAAGATATAACAATTGTAAATATTTATGCATCCAACATAGGAGCAACTCAATACATAAGGCAGATACTAACAGCCATAAAAGGGGAAATTGACAGTAACACATTCATAGTAGGGGAATTTAACACCCCAAATTCACCAATGGACAGATCATCCAAAATGAAAATAAATAGGGAAACACAAGCTTTAAATGATACATTAAACAAGATGGACTTAATTGATATTTATAGTAAATTCCATCCAAAAACTACAGAACACACATTCTTCTAAAGTGCTCATGGAACATTCTCCGGGATAGATCATATCTTGGGTCACAAATCAAGCCTTGGTAAATTTAAGAAAATTGAAATTGTATCAAGTATCTTTTCTGACCACAATGCTATGAGAGTAGATATAAATTACAGGAAAAGATCTGTAAAAAATCCAAACACATGGAGGCTAAACAATACACTACTTAATAACGAAGTGATCACTGAAGAAATCACAGAGAAATAAAAAAAAAATACCTAGAAAGAAATGACAATGGAGACACAACGACCAAAAACCTATGGGAAGCAGCAAAAGCAGTTCTAAGAGGGAAGTATATAGCAATACAATCCCACCTTAAGAAACAGGAAACATCTTGAATAAACAACCTAACCTTGCACCTAAAGCAATTAGAGAAAGAAGAACAAAAAAACCTCAAAGTTAGCAGAAAGAATGAAATCATAAAAATCAGATCAGAAATAAATGAAAAAGAAATGAAGGAAATGATAGCAAAGATCAATAAAACTAAAAGCTGGTTCTTTGAGAAGATAAACAAAATTGATAAACCATTAGCCAGACTCACCAAGAAAAAAAGGGAGAAGACAAATCAATAGAATTAGAAATGAAAAAGGAGAAGTAAAAACTGACACTGAAGGAATACAAAAGATCATGAGAGATTACTACAAGCAACTCTATGCCAAAAACATGGACAACCTGGAAGAAATGGACAAATTCTTAGAAATGCACAACCTGCCAAGACTGAATCAGGAAGAAATAGAAAATATTAACAGTCAAATCACAAGCACTGAAATTGAAACTGTGATTAAAAATCTTCCAACAAACAAAAGCCCAGGACCAGATGGCTTCACAGGAGAATTCTATCAAACATTTACAGAAGAGCTAACACCTATCCTTCTCTACCTCTTCCAAATTATAGCAGAGGGAGGAACACTCCCAAACTCATTCTATGAGGCCACCATCACCTTGATACCAAAACCAGACAAGGATGTCACAAAGAAAGAAAACTACAGGCCAATATCACTGATGAACATAGATGCAAAAATCCTCAACAAAATACTAGCAAACAGAATCCAACAGCACATTACAAGGATCATACACCATGACCAAGTGGGGTTTATTCCAGGAATGCAAGGATTCTTCAATATATGCAAATCAATCAACATGATACACCATATTAACAAATTGAAGGAGAAAAAACCACATGATCATCTCAATAGATGCAGAGAAAGCTTTTGACAAAATTCAACACCCATTTATGATAAAACCCTGCAGAAAGTAGGCATAGAGGGAACTTTCCTCAACATAATAAAGGCCATATATGACAAACCCACAGCTAATATCATCCTCAATGGTGAAAAACTGAAAACATTTCCACTAAGATCAGGAACAAGACAAGGTTGCCCATTCTCACCACTCTTATTCAACATAGATTTGGAATTTTTAGCCACAGCAATCAGAGAAGAAAAGGAAATAAAAGGAATCGAAATCGGAAAAGAAGTAAAGCTGTCTCTGTTTGTAGATGACATGATACTATACATAGAGAATCCTAAAGATGCTACCAGAAAACTACTAGAGCTAATCAATGAATTTGGTAAAGTAGCAGGATACAAAATTAATGCACAGAAATCTCTGGCATTCCTATACAATAATGATGAAAAATCTGAAAGTGAAATCAAGAAAACACTCCAATTTACCATTGCAACAAAAAGAATAAAATATCTAGGAATAAACCTACCTAAGGAGACAAAAGACCTGTATGCAGAAAATTATAAGACACTGATGAAAGAAATTAAAGATGATACAAAGAGATGGAGAGATACACCATGTTCTTGGACTGGAAGAATCAACATTGTGAAAATGACTCTACTAGCCAAAGGAATCTACAGATTCAATGCAATCCCTATCTAACTACCACTGGCATTTGTCACAGAATAGAACAAAAAATTTCACAATTTGGATGGAAACACAAAAGACCCTGAGTAGCCAAAGCAATCTTGAAAATGAAAAATGGAGCTGGAGGAATCAGGCTCCCTGACTTCAGACTATACTAGAAAGCTACAGTACTCAAGACAGTATGGTACTGGCACAAAAACAGAAAGATAGATCAATGGAACAGGATAGAAAGCCCAGAGATAAACCAACGCACATATGGTCACCTTATCTTTGATAAAAGAGACAGGAATGTACAGTGGAGAAAGGACAGCCTCTTCAATAAGTGGTGCTGGGAAAACTGGACAGGTACATGTAAAAGTATGAGATTAGATCACTCCCTAACAACATACACAAAAATAAGCTCAAAATGGATTAAAGACCTAAATGTAAGGCAGACACTATCAAACTCTTAGAGGAAAACATAGGCAGACCACTCTATGACATAAACCACAGCAAGATCATTTTTGACCCACCTCCTTGAGAAATGGAAATGAAGACAAAAATAAACACATGGGACCTAATGAAATTTCAAAGCTTTTGCACATCAAAGGAAACCATAAACAAGACCAGAAGACAACCCTCAGAATGGGAGAAACTATTTTCAAATGAAGCAAGTGACAGAGAATTAATCTCCAAAATATGTAAGCAGCTCATGCAGCTCAATAACAAAAAAACAAACAACCCAGTCCAAAAATGGGCAGAAAACCTAAATAGATATTTCTCCAAAGAAGATATACAGACTGCCAACAAACACATGAAAAAATGCTCAACATATTTAATCATTAGAGAAATGCAAATCAAAACTACAATGAGATATCATCTCACACCAGTCAGAATGTCCATCATCAAAAAATCTAGAAACAATAAATGCTCGAGAGGGTGTGGAGAAAAGGGAACACTCTTGCACTGCTGGTGGGAATGTGTATTGGTACAGCCACTATGGAGAACAGTATGGAGGTTCCTTAAAAAACTAAAAATAGAACTACCATATGACCCAGCAATCCCACTACTGGGCACATACCCTTAGAAAACCATAATTCAAAAAGAGTCATGTACCAAAATGTTCATTGCAGCTCTATTTGCAAGAGCCCTGAGATGGAAACAACCTAAGTGTCCATCATCAGATGAATGGATAAAGAAGATGTGGCACATATATACAATGGAATATTACTCAGCCATAAAAAGAAACGAAATTGAGCTATTTGTAATGAGGTGGATGGACCTAGAGTCTGTCATACAGAGTGAAGTAAGTCAGAAAGAGAAAGACAAATACCGTATGCTAACACATATATGTGGAATTTAAGGGAAAAATGTCATGAAGAACCTCGGGGTTAAACAGGAATAAAGACACAGACCTACTTGAGAATGTATTTGAGGATATGGGGAGGGCAAGTGTAAGCTGTGTCAAAGTGAAAGAGGCAGGGACATATATACACTACCAAACATAAGGTAGATAGCTAGTGGGAAGCAGCCACATAACACAGTGAGATCAGATCGGTGCTTTGTGTCTGCCTGGAGGGGTGGGATAGGGATGTTGGGAGAGAGGGAGATGCAAGAGGGAAGGGATATTGGAACAGATGTATATGTATAACTGATTCACTTTGTTATAAAGCAGAAACTAACCATTGTGAAGCAATTATACTCCAATAAAGTTGTAAAAAAAATAAGGTTCCTAAGTGTACTTATTTCAAAGGAATTGCAGAAGTCATCATCTTTCTTTGAAAGAGAGGAAGGTGGAGTGAGGGAGGGAGAAAGGCAGAGAGAAAGAGAGAGAGAGAGATAGAAGGAAATAAGTAACCAATTAAAAAAGAGGAAAACTAATGTTTGAGAATCAAACAATGTAGTCTATGAAGTTAGTGTTTTCCATGAAATATGACAAAATTTATAGTACCTTGGATGCTACTGTAGACATAGTATGACCCCATAAATATTCCTTCTTTTCTTGAGGAAAAAAAAAAAGTGAACTCATCAGTTCCCCCCCAAACTGGTCCAACTCCTTTGTCATATGTCAATGAGTAGAACCACTCACTATCCATCAAGTCCTGTCAGAAATCTAGGAGTCATTTTTAATTCCTTTCCTTTCCCTTACCTCCTACATCAAAGCACTCATCAGGTCAAATAAATTCTACCTCTAATATTTCATAAATATCACTTTTTTTTTTTCTCCATCACTACTGCCTTGCACAAGGCTCTCATTATTTCTTCCTTATATTATTGAGAAGACCCTTGACTGGTCATGTTGCCTTCAGTCTTAGCCCCTCTGGTTCCTCCCCTATTCTGCAGTGTTTTTTTTTTTTTTTCCAAAATATAAATTACATCAGGTCACTGTCTATAGAAAAGCCTCTGATGACTTCCACTGCAAAAGGATAAAGTTCCAATTATATTTACTGTCCTTCAGTATTGACTCATTACTCAGCATTCATCCACCTTGCATATTAAGTTTTTATGAACTCTAGATTTAGTGAACTGCTAGTTATTCTCCAAATATATTATGTTCTCTGATACCTCTAAACCTTGGCCATGTCGTTCCTTCCACAGGGAAGCTCCTTCCCTGTTTTATTCCCTTGACTTACTCTCAGTTATCCTTTGAAGCTCAACTCAGGCATCATTCCTTGACCTGCTCAGACCCACTCTTGTTCTCAGAGCACATTATGCTTCCCTCTAGTGTGCCCTAAATCACACTCTATTTTAATTGTTCATTCATTTTTCTTTATCACATTAGAATGTTGGAATCCTTGAGGACAGTACTGAGAATTTAATTTTTTTAATAAACACATAAGTAATGATTGGCATAAAAGAGGTTGATGTGATGTGAGGGAGATGCAAAACAAGGCCTCTTGAACAAATTTACCCACAAAACATTACTGTGTCACTCTTCAAAATCACTAAAGTAAACATAGGTGCATCTAAGGGCATTTGTTCAACCTGAATACTAACAGCTTGAAGAGCTCAAAATTCAGGAAGAACTCCAGGAAAAAAATTAGAACTTGAATTAGAGCCATCCCTACTGACAAGCATAAGGTCTTTTGAGAAGGCACTTTGCTGAAGGAATGTCATGATGTAACGCAGGGAACATAGCACAGGAAGTGGTAAACCCAGTTTCTACTTATATATTTACTTTCCAGCCATCTAAATGATTCTCTTGGCAAATCACCCGCTTTATCTGAAATTATAGGGCAGCATGTTTGTGAGCCAAAAAGAACCAGATAGTCTTCTATATTCCCTTTAACACTAAAATAATTACAACATTTCAGTGAGAATGCTTTTCAACCAACTATTTTCAGTTTTTATAATACAAACCATATGACACACTAACTAGGTATGATTATCTGGGGGCTTATTGAAGATGTTCCTTAAGGACTACCAAGTAATCTTTGTTAACCAAATTTAAATACTCTCTTTCACACACTGGTATTACAGACCTCACAACAGGAAGTATGACTCTACATTGTCTCTTCAATACTAGAGAGAGATTACCTGTAATCAATGGGTAGAACCTTGATTCATGCTCCGCTCTCTCTTCTGACCAAAGATAGGCATGCATGAATACTCCCTCTGACTAGATAAAAAACAGAGGGAAACAAATGGCCTCAAATAGCATTGGTATAAATTATAATATAACTGATATGGAAAATACTGCATCTCACAGACATTTTCCTCCACTAATCCCTCAAAGCTTGCTGCTCTTTCTTTCAAACACAATCTCAGTTCATTCAAATATTGTATATCCACAGCTTTGAGTTAGGGCTTGATCCTTCTCCAGCCCAAGAAAGAATCATAGTCTTTTTCCATGGCAATTATGCGGAATTCCACATGATTGGAATTTCCACTTTGCCATTTCATAGTTTAAGTTTGGGTTTGTCACCAAATGAGATCTAACATCAAGTCAGCTAAGGACTTCTGGGAAAGGTTTTCTTAGGGAACAGACCAGGCATGTTATCCTTCCCTCTGCATTACTATAAGTACATGTGACTGCTGCATCCATTTGTGACAATGAGAAGAAATAATGACCACAGCTAAGGATAACAGAGTAGAAAGAAGGAAGCCACTTGGGTATTTTATGACAATAATACGTTCAATTAGCCAAGATTGAAACTATCCTGTCTTTAGAAACAGTAGATATGTTTTCATATTATTTGCAGCCCCAAACCCTCCTAATTGACATACTCCTGATTGTTTTCAAGCATTCTTTATGTTGAAATTGGCAGACTTGCAGTACATACAAAGGGGTTGGCAAACTATAACCCAAAGGCAAACTCTGCCCACCACCTGCTTTTGCAAATAAACTTTTACTGGAACACAGTCACCCATTTTCATATTGTCTACAGTTGCTTTCTGCTACAACAGAAGTGTTGAGTAGTTGTAACAGAGACTGTGTGACCCACAAACCTGAAAATATTTAGTATCTGGCTCTTTACAGAAAAAAGTTTGCCAGCCCCTATTCCATATCAGCAGATCTCAGCTCGAGGCTGTATTGCCAGATAACATTTTCCAAGGGCCATTGTGGATGTTCCAATCATCGTGAAGTTCCACAGGGTCAGGGCTGATTAATGTCATACAAAGTTGAAGTCCCACGATAAGAAGGATATCCTCACCCAAAATATCTATAGTGACTTTGTTGAGAAATACTACTCATACCTAAAATAACCCTTAATTCTATGCTATGTCTTGGGCCACATGAATATTTTTTTCACATTACACCTACCATCACAAGTGTGGTAAGTTTACCAGCTCAGGTAAATAACAAATTAGAAGTATATTGCAGAACACACTATTGATCCTCATTAGATATTTGTTGATTAATTAGAGGAAATATATGTATTGTTACTTTAGGAGATACTTTTAAAATTAAAATTTTCTGTTTTAGGGGCTCATTTAGATATAAACAGAACACTCCAAGTTCTGTTCTAAAGTACAAGT
The DNA here is from genome assembly GCF_964341445.2 of Mesoplodon mirus. Taxonomy (NCBI): domain Eukaryota; kingdom Metazoa; phylum Chordata; class Mammalia; order Artiodactyla; family Ziphiidae; genus Mesoplodon; species Mesoplodon mirus. The sequence continues at coordinate 5,215,898 of NC_138990.1, read as the reverse complement.
TGGCTCAGCACACAATTTTTATTGAAGCATACTTTATTTTACATTCATGAATTTTTAAGTGCTTTCTATTTCAGTTTTAAGGAGTGATTGTAATTTCTTTGGAGTTCCTTTTATATTAAGCAGTATTTTATAAATAATGATAATTATTCTAATTCCTGCTTTAATAAAAAGACCTTAAAATATTTTCATTGGAAGGAATTAAATTAGCCTCAGTATAGAGACCTGAGATCTGAAAGAAAAGCACATGCACCTGAAACCATTGGAACTGTTTCACAATCAAGAAATATATACTCTTAACTGCACAGTCAGCTGAAAGTGAAAATTATAGGGGTATAAAAATATGTGAATTGCATTCATAAAAACAATTCAAGGGATATAAAACAAATCTATCTTCAGTGGAATATACCACAGGTCCTAGAAATCTTAACTCACCTAAAATTGTTATTTCAATCAAGACACTGCAAAACTAACGACTAGGAAAATCAGGCTGAGGCACTGCTTCAGTGAGACCAGAAGGGTGATGGAGTTAGTGGTTTAGGCATTTAGAAAATAAACAGATAGCACTTCACCTTTTCAGATTTAAGCCAATTGTATTGTTTCTGCTTTGCAGAATATGGAAGACAATAAGAGGAAGGCATTAATGTGCTCTGAACTTCATTTGTCACAAATATTATCCCAGTTTACTAATTCCTTTCATGTTCTTTGAGAGTTAGGGTTTCTTGTATATTTATAGGCCAAAACCACCAAAAGATTTTCTCAGTATTCATGAAAGAAGTGCCACCAACTCCTCTCCTATATAAAATGGCTGCACTGTATATATGAAAATGATTCACTATGAAACAACCCCCTGGTTAGACAGCAAACACTGTTAAAGTACTTCTGCTTGGGAGACATGCAGCGGTTCTGTGACTCTGGGCAGTGGAAAAGTCATTTCAGCTTGGACTCCAAATATGAATAACCCTGCCCACACAAAACACACAAAAGAAGTGTAAAAAAAAGTGTAAGAGCATACACCTCTTGTGGGCATACAGGACATTGATCCTAACAAGCATGTAGCTGGTGGAGATAATACATGCAGGATGATACATCCACATTGACAGAACTGGTTGAACAGACAGATAAAAGCAAAATTTAGGACTTAGCATATCAGGCATACAGCATTATGAACACAGCATAGGAGAGAAAAGGGAACCCTCAAAACGACTGTGTTTGGAGAGAATGCTGAGAAATACACCAGAGAAACTCAGAGCCTCAGTAAAATGAAGCAGAAAAAAAAAAAAAAAAAAAAAAAAAAACCTGCCATGGAACACACAAAACAGGATCCCACAACATAGGAGAAAAGAACACAGCCTGGAAGAGAGCTTGCACAATGAAGCATTTTAACCAGTTTTTAGTGACCAAGAAGTGGAAATTGTTATCCCAATATACTATCGATTATTTGTGCTTTGTTGCATTTATGTGTATAGTACAATGTCGATAATTCTCAGTTTAGAGACAAACTCAACCATTTGCAAAGGGAAAAAAACTTTAGTCATAGAAAGAAGTTGAAGGCTCACCCACACAGTGTTGTTTGGTTTATGTACCTGGATCAGTGGCTCCTCCGTCACAGTCACAATCAAGGTTTTAATGCTCCAAAGGTGCAGAAGTTAGGTTAAGTGACACCACCTTTAAAGTTTGAATCATACAAAATGATTCATAATAATTGGAAAAGGAGTAGGCAATACATATAAACAAAAAGAAAGGTTTTCCCAAATTCCGCTCAACATTTTGATGTATTTCACGCCAGACTGTTTGTTTCTGTGTCTCACACTGTGTATGCTGAAAGTTTTTCTTTAAAATTGGAAACAGCATGTACACTGTTTTACACTGTTTTAAACAACCTGATTTGTTTGTTGTTTCTTTTACATGGTAGATTGGTTTTCAATGCTACTGTGTTTCTGTGTATAAAAGCTACATAGTAGGCTATTTTATTTAATTTTCCAGCCCAATTCTTTGTTGTTAGACACACACAGCATCTCTCCCTTGTTGTAAATGTGCCTGGGATTTAATTCACAGAGGTGACTGCGTTATGGAGAAGTCAGTGCCATTGAAAGAAGCTTTATTACAGTTACCAAGAAAAGGAGGCATGCTATATACCACAGGGCCACATGGGGAAGCACTGGGGTTTGTCAGGAGGCAGAAAGGGATGAGGGGAGAGCAGGGTCCAGAGACTTTATCATGGTTTCCAAGGGAAGAAATGGGTGACTCAGGATAGGTAAGTCCAAGTAAGTGTAGAATTGGATAGTTTGAATAATTTCAGCAGGCTCTAAACTATAGGGGTTGGTCCACAGTTGTCTGATACCTAGCCCTGGAGTGATTTAGGACAGGAGAAATATTGGCTTGGTGTGTGAGAGTTAGATAAATTAGGTGGTTGCATCCGTGGGCTTTGTATTGGTTGGTTTACACATGAAAGGCATGCTCCCAGGCAAGTTATTTACTGTCTTTATGAATCAGCCAGCCCTAGGAGGGAGGCTCTCCAGGACTAGTAAGGCACCAAGATGTTAAAACATCATAAAATACAAAAAAAAAAAAAAAAAAAAAAAAAAGATTAATACAGCCATACAAACAGATACTTAGTGGGCATCCCTTCAACAGTCTCTCCTCCCTGTATCATCTGTCAAGACACTAGGATCCAATTCACCTATATCACTGATGCCTTCATCACCTGGCACCATTATCTTTAACCTTTGGTATTATTCTTTTTTTTTTTTTTTTTTTTTTTTTTTTTGTGGTATGCGGGCCTCTCACTGTTGTGGCCGCTCCCATTGCAGAGCACAGGCTCCGGACGCGCAGGCTCAGCGGCCATGGCTCACGGGCCCAACCACTCCACGACATGTGGGATCTTCCCAGACCGGGGCACGAACCCCTGTCCCCTGCATCGGCAGGTGGACTCTCAACTACTGCTCCACCAGGGAAGCCCTAGACAGTTGTTTTGAGGGCAAATTGGTACTCTACTTTTTCAATTGAAATTTTTAATTTTCATATATTTTACCTCTGAAATTCAAATTCCAGTCATTTATTTCACTGATAAAATTTATAAAACATGATTCTCATTATGTTTATGTTCTCATAATGTTTGGGCAACTGCACAAAGGCCAGTGTGGCTAGAGCACAGAGGAAGAGGGAAAGGGAAGAGATGGGACAATTTGGAGTGTTAGATGATTTAGACACAGGACTTTGAGGGAATTTGAGAACTGGGAAGAGGACAGGTCACAGGAAGCCTCACAGGACAAGGGCAAAAATCTGGACTTTATTCTCAGTGCAAAGGGAAACAAACATGGGGTTTTTAGCAGTAGAGTGAACCCCAAAGGCAGAGTTGTCAGGTTTCTGAAAAATACGCCTGAAGGGGCACAGCTGTGAAGAGGGGGAAAAAGAACAAAGTTGCTGCCAATGAGATAAGAGAGAAAAATCTCTTGAAAACAATGTAAAAGGATAGGAATAATATTGTCAAGTGGAAGAAAATAAAAACAATAAAGAAGTTGGTGAAGTTGGGAGAAAGTAAGTCAGAGGTTATCTAAAAGCTACAGGAGAAAAATTCCATTGGGGAAAATATCTTAACAACAAATTAAGTGATATCGCTGGCAGAAAAGAGAAATCAGTAGGAATAATCTGTATTTGTTCCCTGGAACAAAAACTAATTCAGTCTGGACCATACTCTTTAGAGAAATGTTAATAATTCTTTAATGCAAAAATAATAAAACTTTTATAAAGAAAAAACTTCAGTTGTTCTACAATTGACAACTTCACCAACTTCAGGCAACTTCTCTGATTTTAAATTGTTAATGTAAAAAAAATATGTTTTTGAAATTGGAAAAACCTAAGTCAAAATATCAACTAAGTTCCACAAGGACCTGAAGAATGACTTAAAATCACAAGTAGACTATTTTTTAAAAAAAATAATCTGCACTATGGAACTATACATTCAATCTATCAAGCAAAGAATTCATCATTCCATATTATAACATCCTTACAATTTGGCACAATGTCAAGGCTATTCAAGCAGTATGTATCCTCTCATTAAGTAGAATGTCTGTATTAAAAAAAAACATGTTTTTAAGACATCAAGTATCAAAAACCTTGAATAAGAAATGTTAACATTTTCAGGATGTGTAGTTAAATACTAAATAAACTAACTATAGCTCCAAAAATAAATAATCAACTGAATATGTTTAGACAGGGAGTTACATGAAAAATTTCTAAGCCATTTGAAGCACAAAAGATGAACCATCAAAATATACCATAGTGGAATTCCATTTTGATACCAACAACAGAAAGTATAATTTAACAGAGTAGTACCATGATATAACAAGGGAGTTTGACCGTATGTTTATGGAGACAGAATTTAAACTGTGATGTAATCACAGTTAAGATATAACCAGCCAAAAATAGTGAAATTGCACTTTATCTGTTCTACCAGATTGGTCACACACCCATTGGAAATCTGCTACTAGGAGGAGGTGGCAGGCAGCTCTGTACAGGGTATTTACAGGATATTAATCATCCCACAAATTTCCCCTAAAGTTGCTGTGAGAACATGGATGTGTAGCATTATTATTATGGGTGTCAAACCCTCCTTGGCATATTTCAAACAACTCTGGGAGCTTCTATACTCCTTGAATTCATGTGCTAACTTGTTTTTATGGTTTATGGCAAAACAGAAGGCCATAGCTGAAATAAGTAAGAACGATAGGCTTTTAGAGTTGGAAGAAATCTGTTTTTTTTTTTTTTTTCGAAACAACACATTCTTCCCTTGGAAAAACCATCTGTATCTTTAGAATCAACTCTGTAACTCTTTCCTTCATGTTTAAATGGTGATCTCATAATGTAGGACCAAAATACATTCCCAGAGCTACAGTATCCAGAACTTCTGCCACAGAAGCAGTCTTGAGGAGAAAGAGTTACACAGAAGGTAAGACCCAGGGAAAGGAGAACTTGGAAAACCTGAATCTAACTACACATCTTTACCAAAATGAATCAATATTCACTACCTAAGCAAAAATATTAGGTATTTAAAATTGCTAGTTATATAATATTTCTATAAGTGTTCTGGAAATGTTTCCTACTGTAAAATCTCCATCTCCCTGCCCCAATCTCAGACCTCTCCATATAGCCTACTGCACTAGCCCCAGAGAAATTGTTCTAAACTACAATCCAATGATGTATTTTAAAAGACAACCTAAGGGCTTCCCTGGTGGCGCAGTGGTTGGGAGTCCGCCTGCCGATGCAGGGGACACGGGTTCGTGCCCCGGTCTGGGAAGATCCCACATGTCGTGGAGCGGTTGGGCCCGTGAGCCATGGCCGCTGAGCCTGCGCGTCCGGAGCCCTGCTCTGCAACGGGAGAGGCCACAACAGTGAGAGGCCGGCGTACTGCAAAAAAAAACAAAAAACAAAAACCAAAAAAAAATAAAAAAATAAAGGACAACCTAAAATCCTTCAGCTACTTGCCATCATCTCCTATCACATAAGGTTGTTCATCATCTAGCCCTGCTTTCCCATCCACGCTGCTCTTCAGGCCTCCTCCATCATACTTTCTAGCTTCACATTCATTTTCCACACCTTTTCCATCTCAGCAGTCCAAACACACACACACACACACAAACACACAAACCCATTTGCTATTCCTAGGACACATATGCTGACTCAAATATACAAGATTATGCAAAACCGCTCTCTGTGTGGGTCTCTCTTGCCCAGCAGACAAACTCCCACTGATCTGCCACGTCTCAACAAAAGCATGCTTTTTTCAGTCTTCTATGTTTCTTGGTTCACGAAGCATTTCTAGGCAGAGATTTGACTACTTGGCACAGAAAATTATTCTTTACTTTAATTAGGTGTTTATATATTCTCCCCTCAAATAGGCAGAGTCTCATGCATCTTCACATCCTGGAACCAAGCGCACTGCCCATTATACAGGACACTTTTAAATCAATGTGTTGATGAAATCAATAATTCAGTGCATACATGTATCTATGAACTTGAAAAATTCATTTCTACTTATTCTGCTTTTATTATATATGCTTGCAAATTAGAAAATGATGCAAAATAAAACAGCTCTATTTCATTGGAAGATGACAGCCTTCCCCTCTATACAGCAAATAAAAGACAATCCTTATGCCCTGGACATTTATTACATCTTACAGATACTTAAAAGAGAAAAGAGAGGTAGAACACTGAATTCATCTTTCATTATTAGTTGTATAATAATATTGGAAGACTCCTCGTAAACTTAGAGTTTTAAGAAGTGTGTAATTTTTCTTTTTTACCTTTAATTTAGATACATATATATTTGTTTATTAAGACTTTATTTTTAGAGCAGTTAAGGGTACAACAAAATTGAGTGGGAGGTACAAAATTTCCCACATACGCCTTGTAACCCCATATGCATAGTACTCTGCATTATCAACATCACTCACCAGAATGGTACATTTTTTACCAACAATGAAACTACACTGACTCATCGTAATAACCCAGAGTCCATACTTTACCTTAGGGTTCACTCTTGGTGTTGTATTATCTATCGGTTTGAATAAATGTATAATGACATACGTACATCATTATAATATACAGAGTATTTCCACTACCCTAAAAACCCTCTGTCCTTGCCTATTCTTCTCCCACCTGGCCCCCCACAGCTCCTGGCAACCAAGGGTCTTCTTATTGTCTCCATAGCTTTGTCTTTTCCAGAATGTCATATACTTGGAATCATATGATAGGCAGACTTTTCAGATGAGTTTCTTTCCCTTAGCAATATGTATTTAAGATTCCTCCATGTCTTTCATGGCTTGATAGCTCACTTCTTTTCAACACTAAATAATATTCCATTGTCTGAATGTATCCCAGTCTATTTACCCGTTAACACACTGAAGTATATCTTGGCTGCTTCCAAAACTCGGAAGTAATGAGGAAAGCTGCTGTAAACATCCTTGTGCAGGTTTTTTTTTGTGTAGATATAAGCTTTCAACTCCTCTAAGTACCGAAGGATGTGATGGCTGCATCTTATAAGAGTATGTTTAGTTTTGTAAGAAACTTCCAAAACTGTTTCCCAAAGTGGCTGAACCACTCTGCATTCCCCCCAGCAATGAATGAGCATTCCTATTGCTCCACATCCTCAAAAGCATTTGGCATTGTCAGTGTTCAAAACTGTGGCTATTCTAGTAAGTGTGCACTCGTATCTAATTTTTGTTTTGATTTGCATCTCCCCAAAGACATATGCTATGCAGCATCTTTTCATACACTTATTTACTATCTGTATATCTTCTTTGATGAGGTACCTGTTAAGATCTTTGGCCTATTATTTAATTGGGTTGTTTGCTTTTTATTGTTGAGTTTTAAGGGTTCTCCGTATATTTTGGATAACTGTCTTTTATCAGATGTGTCCTCTGCAAATATTTTCTCCCAGTCTGTGGCTTATCTGCTAATTCTCTTGATAATTATCTTTTGCAGAGGAGAAGTTTTTAATTTTAATGAAGACCAGTGTATTTTTTTCTTTCATGGATTGTGTCTTTGGTGTCATATCCAAAAATTTATCACACGCCCAAGGTCATCTAAGTTTACTCCTGCTATCTTCTAGGAGTTTTATAGTTTTGAGTTTTATATTTAAGTCTCCAATTCATTTTGCATTAATTTTTGTGAAGAGTATAAAGTCTGTGTCTGGATTCATTGTTTTTGTACGTGGATGTCCAATTTTTCTAGCACCATTTGTTGAAAAGAGCATCTCTGCTCCATTGTATTACCTTTGCTCCTTTGTCAAAGACAGGTTGACTATATTTATGGTGGTCTATTTCTGGGCTACAAATTCTGTCCCACTAATCTATTTATCCGGTCTTTCACCAATACCACACTGTCTTGATTTCTATAACTTCATAGTAAGTCTTAAAGTTGGAGAGTGCTAATGCTCCAACTTTCTTCTGCTCCTTCAAAATTGTGTTGGCTATTCTGGGCCTTTTGCCTCTCCATACAAACTTTAGGACCAGTTTGTCAATATCCATATAATAACTTGGTATTTTGATTGGGAATGCATTGAATCTATAGACCAAGTTGGGAAGAACTGACATTTTGACAGTATTGAGTCTTCCTATCCCTGAACTTGGCATATCTCTCCATTTATTTAGTTCATCAAAGTTTTGTAGTTTTGCTTATAAAGATCTTATACATATTTTGTTAGATTTTTACCTAATTATTTAATTTGGGGAGGTACAAATGTAAATGATACTGTGTTGTCAGTTTCAGATTTCACTTGCTCATTGTTAGTATATAGAAGAGCAAATGACTTTTGTAGATGAATGTTGTAGCCTACAACCTTCCATAATCATTTATTAGTTCCAGGAGGGTATTTTTGGTTAATTCTTTTGCAGTTTCTACATATATGATTGTCATTTGCAAACAAAAATAGCCTTACATCTTCTTATCCCATCTATTTACATGTTATTTCCTTGCCTTGCCTTATTGTATTAGCAACATTTTCCAGTATGATTTTGAAAAACAGTGGTGAACAGGCACCACCCTTGCCTTTTATCTGATCTTAATGGGAAAGCTTCAATTTTCTCACTATTACATTTTTTGTCAACTGTAGATTTTTTTTGTAGATATTCTTTATCAAGTTGAGAAAGTTCCCCACTATTCTTAGTTTACTGAGAGTTTTATTAGCGATGGGTGTTGGATTTTGTCTAATGCTTTTCTGTACCTATTGATAGGATCACGTGATTTTTCTCTTTTAGTCTGTTGATGTGATGAATTACATTATTTGATTTTCAAATACTGAGTTCAACTATGTTATTACTGATTTTACTGCCTGCTGGATCTGTCCATTTCTGAGAGAGGTGTGCTGAAGTCTCCAACTATGACAGTGGATTTATTGGATTCATCTATTCCCCTTGTGGTTCTATTTATTTTGCCTCATTTGATGTTTTCTATTTAGGTGCATACATGTTAATAAGTGTTATGTCTTCTAGGATAACAGACACGTTTATCATGATATAATGCCTCTATTTAACCCTGATAACTTTCCTTCTTTTGAAGTCTCCTTTATCTGAAATTAATAAAGCTATTCCTGCTTTCTTTTAATTAGTACTAGCATACTATGTTTTTCTCCACCCATTTACTTTTTTGTTTGTTTGTTTTTTGCGGTACACGGGCCTCTCACTGCTGTGGCCTCGCCCATTGTGGAGCACAGGCTCTGGACACGCAGGCTCAGTGGCCATGGCTCACAGGCCCAGCCGCTCTGAGGCATGTGGGATCTTCCCAGACTGTGGCATGAACCTGTGTCCCCTGCATCAGCAGGCGGACTCTCAACCACTGCACCACCAGGGAAGCCTCCACCCATTTACTTTTAATCTATATGTGTTTTTATACTTAAAGTTGGTTTCTTATACACAATATAAAGTTGGGTAATGCTCTTTGATCCATTATGAAAATCTGTGTCTTTCAGTGATGCATGACATTCTAATATTGTTGACATAGTTGGATCAGTATCAACCATATTCATTCACTGTTTTCTATTTGTTGCCCTTGCTCTCTGTTCCTATTTTTGTGTTCCACTCTTTTTCTGCCTTTGGTGGTTTTAATTGAGCATTTCATATGATTTCAGTTTCTCTCCTTTATTAGCATATGAGTTATACTCCTTTTTCTTGCAATTGTATTTTAATTTTTTAACCATTTTTAAAATTAAAAATTAATCCATGTTTATTGTAACTGGTGAAAAAGGCATAAATATATGAAGAAAAATTGAATAAGTTTAGTCCAACTCATTCTATCACTGCATCCCTTAGGAAACATGGAAACTATCTCAATTGTACTCTTCCATGGTCTTTCTCAGAACACACAAACATCAATGTGTATTTATTGATATAATTTTGTTTGCTTTTATATAAAAATGAGATTACACTGTATAGAGGAAGTACTCTTCAATTTATCAATATAAAATGAACATTCCTTCAGGTCACTAAATAAAGACCTAGATAATTATTTCTGATAACTTTATGCAGTGGACAGACTCCTCCCTCTCAGCATTCATATATTATGTAATCATTTTGCTTAAATGCAGGAACGACCTGGCTTGCTTCTAAGAAGAATACAATGATGATGGGCTGAATGTGATTATGTACACATGACTATGTACATAAGATTATAACACCTGTCTTGCTATGAGAAACACTGTCGTTTGCTGGCTTTGCAGAAACAAGCTGCCATGTTGTGAGCTGCCCTATAGAGAGGACCATGCATCAAGCACCTGAGGGCCACCCCTAACTGCCACCCTCCATCTGGCAGCATGGAAGGGAAAATATGTTACCAACAAACATGTGAGCTTGGAAGTAAATCCTTCCCCATCTGGTCAGAAAGAGCTCCAGGTGACACCATGATTGGAACTTTATGAGATCTGAAACAGAGGATCCAGCTAAGCCATGGCTGGACTTCTGATCCACAGAAACTATGAGATAATAAATGTCCATGATTTTGAACCACTATGTTTGTGGCAATATTGTTACACAGCAATAGAAAATTAATACACTACATAATATTCTATAGTTTGGATATGCCACCGTGTATACAAACATTCTGTTGACAGACATCCTGGTTTCTAGGTTTTGCTATGATGTAATAAGCATCATTGAAGACCTTTGCTTATTTCTATGGGATACACTTAGAAAAGAGATAGCCACATCAAAAAATATGTGAAAAAAAGAGATAATTTTCATTTTAAAATACGTTCATGGTCTTCCCTGGTGGCGCAGTGGTTGAGAGTCCACCTGCCAATGCAGGCGACACAGGTTCGTGTCCCGGTCCGGGAAGATCCCACATGCCGTGGAGTGGCTGGGTCCGTGAGCCATGGCCGCTGAGCCTAAGCGTCTGGAGCCTTTGCTCCGCAGCAGGAGAGGCCACAACAGTGAGAGGCCCGTGTACCGCAAAAAAAACAAAAAAAAAAAAGTTCATTTTTTCTGTCAATATTACTGTTCCATTCCTCTATTCTCCTGTGCCCTAATTTCTTCTAAAATCTCCTAACAGGTCCCTTTTCTCCAATCCACAATCTACAATGTATTTTTCATGCTACAGCTAGAGTGAGCTTTGTAAAATTCAAATATGATTATCTAATTTTGCTTTTTAAACCATTTTAATGGCTTCTCATTGTTCTAAGGATAAAGTTGAAACTCCTTACCACTGCTCCTATGTCTGTTATGACTGGTCCCTAATTTATACCCTCAAACAAATATCTCACTTATATCATCAGTCAGATACCTTTACTGTAGTAGTAAAGTCATTCTCCACAACTTGAACTTGCCATGTGCAAATTTCACGAGTCCTGTGTGTATGTAGTTCTTTTTCTCAAAAATATGTGCTGTTTCACTTCCCCCACTCCATTCTCCATCCCTGGGCTAATGTCTAATTATGGTTTAACATCAAATTTACTCATCTCTTATACGGAAAGCCTCACCTGAAGTCCCTGCTCTGGGATTGCTGTGGAATCCTGTTTCTAAGCACAAAGCACATTCTATTAAAACTGAAGATACGAGGGTCACCATAGAAGGCTCACTTGCTGTCTTGTATAAAATGCCGTTTAAAGATGTGATTGCTGAGATTAACTTTCTAGCTCGCAGACCTAAAAGAGGATGTAGGTCTCATAGGAAATTTGTTTTCTCACCAATCAAAGCAGATGGAGCAGAGTTAAATGCCCCTCCTAATACATGCATGCAACTACTCCTTCCCTAATTTCCCCAAACTGAGCCAGAAAGAATATAGATCTCATCCAACAAGCCCAGAAATCTCCAAGCCTATCAGAGGGCCAATGAGAATCTCTGAAGTTTGCAGAATATAAGCTCATTAATTAACCATCTGAAAAGGGCAGATACCTATTCTGAGCTAACCATTATTCTAAATTTATCTTCATCACAACCAAGGAAGTACCTGGAGGACTTGAGATTTGTGTCACTTTGGGACTGAGGCATGGGTGTCCACGTGGCCACTACAGTCATCAGTTTGGCTCTGATGCTGATGGTTCTTACTTCAGGCTCAGGAGTAAGACAGCCAAACATATACAGATCCTGGTGTCCTCATGTTTCCCCTGGTTCCTTCTTGGCATGTAAACTACCAGGAAACCGGTCCTCCCCATTACAGTGACTTTCAGGACTCTTTGACACCAACCCACAGTAAGATAAACATCTTCCATGTCCATCCAGGGCACACAAACATGTATCTGTATAATCAGAATAAAAGTTTTACAGTACCTACTTTTTCAGATGCTCTTTTCTGTTTTATTCTACTTTTTATCATTAATCAGGCCTCCACATATAGATTTCATGGTCCATTAATATGGATTTACCCCCTTAGAAAAACACTGATATTTTTTAAAGAGGTGTAAGTATCTTAGTTACAGTATTGAGAGCCATAATCTTCTAGTTCTCAATTACAGCAACTATCATATCACAATCTATGACTCATTCATCAAACAAATATTAATTGAGACTCTATTATATGATCCAAAGAGTCCTTTGTTGATCATCCTCTCTCTTTCTGTGTATCTCATTTTATAATATCACTCCATCAATGGTTAAACTCTAGCAATGCTGAATTTACCTTAAATTTCTTTCCTATCTTTTGATATTCTGTGCAAAACAATCATGGACTGTCTCCCCAAATATGTCAATTTGCAGACCATTGCTAACCCTTCTGGACTTTGGATTCTACCTCTCCTTTTGTGTGCCTTCCCTAACACATCAGGGAATGATTTGGCACTCCTAGTATACTCTCCATGCAGCAATACACTGGCACATATTGCCATAAGAACAATAATTATGCTCCACTGTAATTACCTGCATAGCCAGCCCCTGAAGCAAGAACAAGGGCCATCTAGATGATCCCATGGCCAACCTGGGTCAGAAATCTCTTTCCCCACCCACCACGCACACCCCACACAGTAATACTCCACAGAACTGCATACTTATCACCATAACTATAGTTAATTACATTTTATTCCTAGTTCCCCTTCTAGAGTATATACTGTTTGATTACAGAAATGGTGTTCCCAGCAATTATCTCCCATGATCTGGCACAGAAGTCAAAGCTTAAATCAATATTGATTTAATTAATTAATTAATGCTCACCACCAAAAACATACTGGTGACTTAGCTTCCACATGCTAATCTTGAACCAGCATCGTCTACTTGATTGAAATCCTCCCCCACATTACTTTGCCTAAAATATCTTCCCAATTGTAGTGTGTTCCCTGAATTGCTCTTCTTTTCACATTTTCCAATCCCTTTTCCTGGCTCGGTTTCATCTACTTCCCTCACCTGGTAAACATTCTTCAATTTTAATTACATGCTTATTGTGATGAATCACAACTGAAGTAATTTTAGAAGGTGAGATATTTGCTAACTATAAAGGAAAAAAGCCTAATGAAATTCAAATATCTTTCCTTGCTTATTACCCAAATTTACAGCTGTTTGCATAGCTCTACCTAATGAATATAGCTATTTTCATATCCAGCTGAATCCCTAATCTCTTTCTTGTTTCTGTTTAAAACAGTCCATCCTCCCCCAGAAATCAGGACATAACCTTTCTTTTTTTTTTAAATTGATTTGCCTAGAGCTTCCCTCACATTTGCTATGGAAGAAATATTAAAACATATTTTGGGAGTTCCCCTAAAAAACAGTAGAAGAAAAGAAGGAAAACAAGAAGGGAGCAGGTGAGGGGAGAGATGGGGGGTGCGGGACGAGAGAGAGAGAGAGAGAGAGAGAGAGAGAGAGAGAGAGAGAACTCTTCCATATGGCTCAAGAATTCTTATTTGTTTATTTATTTATTTATTTATTTTTGTGGTACACGGGCCTCTCACTGCTGTGGCCTCTCCCGTTGTGGAGCACAGGCTCTGGACGCGCCGGCTCAGCGGCCATGGCTCACAGGCCCAGCTGCTTCACGGCATGTGGGATCCTCCCATACCGAGGCATGAACCCGCGTCCCCTGCATTGGCAGGTGGACTGTCAACCACTGTGCCACCAGGGAAGCCCTCGAGAATTGTTTCACAACTGATGAAAGTCAAATTATGGAAATACTACTAAGAATGTGCCTGAGATGATGGATTGCTCCAGGTTTTGTCAAAGCTCTAATAATCTAAATTGTAAAATTTGAAACAAAGTAAAATCACAGTGAAATTAATCTTCTAGCTCTTTCAAACTAAACTGAATTTTCTTTCCTTCCATTTATTGTCAATCATGAAAAATTCAACTTCTTGCATAAAAATGTTTATTTATAGAATATACTGTATACATCATATTTTTTGCATACTTGTCTGCAATAGTAAAAATTAGTTACTTAACATTAAAGGTCTAAATTCCATAATTTTAGTAATTTCCCTAACCCCATGTTGAATCTAAGGAGCCCATATAAAAGAACTTGTTAAATCTGTAATGATTATAAGACATTTTATGTCCAGAGTCATGCAAATTTCAGGCTTATGGTATTTCAAAAGGATCATCAGCATTTACTTGGAATGGAAGGAATGGATGGGTTGTGATAGGACAGACTCTTACAAAAGCCTGGAAGCACAAAAGGCTGATTAGTCTGGTTTATTGTTTTCTTTCTTAAGTCCCTGGTAAAATCTCTTCCTGGGCTACTTGCCCCTCTAGGTGTATATGCCTAAGTCTGTATGGATAACGCTAGTTGGCCTCCCAGGAAATGCAACAGTCACAATTGCACAGAAAATGGATGAGCACACATTTCTCACCATCATCAGAAAAATGTCAAGTACACACACAAAATTCAGAACATCCTCTCTGCATTCAATAGCCAACACAGCATTATTAGCTTTAGGACAATCACAGGCTTTTCTCATAACAACAAAAATAAAATGCTGATAGACTATGATTCATGAACATCTCCCTCCTACAATCACCCCTAAAAAGCATTTAACTTTCCCTAACTAATATACCAATTGAAAAATAGTGTTTTCGTAGCATTGTTATTTAGATAAATGTTTTTGTTTGTTCATTTTCTTTGCTAGGAGGGATGTTGAAAATGTCATTTATCAAACATCCATCATAGTTTAAATGATCATGAAATAAATTCTTTCTCCTCTTAAGAGCTGTTATGTAATTTATGTATGGCGTTTTCAGAGTCTAACGTATCCAGCTTGGAAAGACTGAAACTTTCAGCAATGAAAGGGAGTAATACACAAGAAATTCATAAACAAAGCAGGAAATTTAAGAAAATGAAATAAATTCTAGCCACTGGATCCCTAATAATTTCTTAAATACTGAGGCAGACTCATTCTTCAAATTCATATTGAACATTGGTAAAGTTTGGAGAGAACTGAAAAAGACTCTCCATTTTTAAGGAGCCTTTTTTGTTTATTTGTTTTGAGTAAAGAATATACCTTATTCAGATTTCCTCAGTTTTTATCTAATGTCCTTTTTCAGTTCCAGGATCCCATCGAGGGTAGCACACTGCATTTAGTTGTCATATCTCCTTAGTCTTCTCTAGGCTGTGACAGCTTCTCAGATGTTCCTTGTTTTTGATGACTTTGACAGTTTTGAGGAGTACTGGTAGGGTATTTCATAGAAAGCTCCTCGTTTAGGGTTTGTCTAATATTTTCTCATAATTAGACTGGGGTTATGTGTTTTGGAGAAGATGACCACAGATGTAAAGTGCCACTCATATTGCATAGGCTATCAACGTGACATCACTATTTATGTTAAATTTTATCACCTGGCTGAGGTAATATTTGAAAAGTTTATCCACTGTAAAATTACTCTCCTTTTCCATACTGTAGCCTTTAGAAGGAACTATGTGCAGCCCATGCTTAAGGAGTAGAGAGTCATGCTACATAAATTATTTTAAAATTTTCTGCATGGGAAATTTGTCTATTCTTCATCATTTATTTATTTATTCAATCATGTATTAACATCAGAATGGCCTTATGGATATTTTACACTTCATGTTATAAAACAATACTAGTTTATTTTATAGCTCAGATTGTCCCAACTTTGTCCACAGGGAGCTCTCTCAATTGGCCCCTGTGTCCCTTTCACATGTCCCCATTTGATTTATTTTATTTTATTTTTAACATCTTTATTAAAGTATAATTGCTTTACAATGTTGTATTAGTTTCTTATATATATAACAAGGCAAATATTTATATAACAAGGTGAATCAGCTATACATATACATCTACCCCCATATCCCCTCCCTCTGCGTCTCCCTCCCACCCTATCTATCCCACCCTTCTAGGTGGTCACAAAGCACCTAGCTGATCTCGCTGTGCCATGTGGCTGCTTTCCACTAGCTATCTATTTTACATTTGTTACTGTATATATGTAAATGCCACTCTCTCACTTGGTCCCAGCTAACCCTTCCCCCTCCTCATGTCCTCAAGTCATTCTCTACATCTGGATCTTTATTCCTGTCCTGCTACTAGGTTCATCAGAACTTTTTTTTTTTAGATTCTACATCTGTGTCTTTATTCCTGTCCTGCTACTAGGTTCATCAGAACCTTTTTTTTTTTTTTTAGATTCCATATATACGTGTTAGCATATGGTTTTTGTTTTTCTCTTTCTGACTTACTTCGCTCTGTATGACAGACTCTAGGTCCATCCACCTCACTACAAGTAACTCAATTTCGTTTCGTTTTATGGCTGAGAAATATTCAATTGTAAATATGTGCCACATCTTCTTTACCCGTAATTCTGTCAATGGGCATTTCAGTTGCTTCCATGTCCTGGCTAATGCAAATAGTACTGTAATAAACATTGTGGTACATGAGTCTTTTTGAATTATGGTTTTCTCAGGGTATATGCCCAGTAGTGGGATCGCTGGGTCATATGGTAGCTCTATGTTTAGAGTTTTAAGGAACCTCTATGGTGTTCTATATAGTGGCTGTATCTATTTACATCCCCACCAACAGTGCAAGAGTCTTCCCTTTTCTCCACACCCTCTCCAGTGTTATTGTTTGTAGAGTTTTTGATGATGGCAATTCTGAGTGGTGTGAGGTGATACCTAACTTTAGTTTTGATTTGCATTTCTCTAATGATTAGTGATGTTGAGCATCCTTTCATGTGTTTGTTGGCAATCTGTATATCTTCTTCAGAGAAATGTCTGTTTAGGTCTTCTGCCCATTTTTGGATTGGGTTGTTTGTTTTTTTGATATTGAGCTCTATGAGCTGCTTGTATATTTTGGAGGTTAGTCCTTTGTCAGTTGCTTCGTTTGCAAATATTTTCTCCCATTCTGATGGTTGTATTTTCGCCTTCCTTATGGTTTCCTTAGCTGTGCAAAAGATTTTAAGTTTCATTAGACTGCATTTGTTTATTTTTGTCTTCATTTCCATTTCTCTAGGAGGTAGGTAAAAAAGGATCTTGTTGTGATTTATGTCAAAGAGTGTTCTTCCTATGTTTATCTCTAAGAGTTTTATAGTGTCTGGCCTTACATTTAGGTCCTTAATCCATTTTAAGTTACTTTGGGGGTATCATATTAGGAAGTGTTGTAATTTTATTCTTTTATATGTAGCTGTCCAGTTTTCCCAGCACCACTTATTGAGGAGGCTGGCTTGCTTCCTTTGGCAAAGATAAGGTGGCCATATGTATGTTGGTTTATCTCTGGGCTTTCTATCCTCTTCTATTGACCTATATTTCTGTTTTTGTGCCAGTACCATACTGTCTTGATTACTGTAGCTTTGTAGTATAGTCTAAATTCCAGGAGCCTGATTCCTCCAGCTGTTTTTCTTTCTCAAGATTGCTTCAGCTATTTGGGGTCTTTAGTGTTTCCATATAAATTGTGAATTTTTTTGTTCTAGTTCTGTGGAAAATGCCATTGGTAGTTTCAAAGGGATTGCAGTGAATCTGTAGATTGCTTTGGGTAGAATGGTCATTTTCACAATGTTGATTCTTCCAATCCAAGAACATGGTATATCTCTCCATCTATTTGTATCATTTTTAACTTCTTTCATCAGTGTCTTATAGTTTTCTGCATACAGGTGTTTTGTCTCCTTAGACAGGTTTATTCCTAGGTATTGTATTCTTTTTGTTGCAATGATAAATAGGACTGTTTCCTTAATTTCTCTTTCAGATTTTTCATCATTCATGTATGGGAATGCAAAAGATTTCTGTTCATTAATTTTGTATTCTGCTATGTTACCAAATTCATTGTTTAGCTCTAGTAGTTTTCTGGTAGCATCTTTAGGATTCTCTATGTATAGTATCATGTCATCTGCAAACAGTGAAAGTTTTACTTCTTTTCTAATTTGGATTCCTATTATTTCTTTTTCTTCTCTGACTGCTGTGGCTAAAACTTTGAAAACTATGTTGAATAATAGTGGTTAGAGTGGGCAACGTTGTATTCTTCCTGATCTTAGAGGAAACGGCTTCAGTTTTTCACCATTGAGACCAATGTTGGCTGTGGCTTTGTCATATATGGCCTTTATTATGTTGAGGTAAGTTCCCTCTATGCCTACTTTCTGAAGAGTTTTTATCATAAACGGGTGTTGAATTTTGTTGAAAGCTTTGTCTGCATCCATTGAGATTATCGTATGGTTTTTATCCTTCAATTTGTTAATATGCTGTATCACATTGATTGATTTGCATATATTGAAGAATCCTTGCATTCCTGGGTTACACCCCACTTGATCATGGTGTATGATCCTTTTAATCTGTTGTTGGATTCTATTTGCTAGTATTTTGTTGAGGATTTTTGCATCTATGTTCATCAGTTATATTGGCCTGTACTTTTCTTTTTTTGTGACATCTTTGCCTGGTTTTTGTATCAGCGTGATGGAGAACTCATAGAATGAGTTTGGGAATGTTCCTCCTTCTGCTATATTTTGGAAGTTTGAGAAAGACAGGTGTTAGCTCTTCTCTAAATGATTGATATAATTTGCTTGTGAAGCCATCTGGTCCTGGGCTTTTGTTTGTTGGAAGATTTTTAAACCCAGTTTCAATTTCAGTGCTTGTGATTGGTCTGTTTATATTTTCTATTTCTTCCTGGTTCAGTCTTGGAAGGTTGTGCTTTTCTAAGAATGTGTCCATTTCTTCCAGGTTGTCCATGTTATTGGAATATAGTTGCTTGTAGTAATCTCTCATGATCCTTTGTATTTCTGCAGTGTCAGTTGTTACTTCTCCTTTTTCATTTCTAATTCTGTTGATTTGAGTCTTCTCCCTTTTTTTCTTGATGAGTCTGGCTAATGGTTTATCAATTTTGTTTATCTTCTCAAAGAACCAGCTTTTAGTTTTATTGATCTTTGCCACTGTTTCCTTCATTTCTTTTTCATTTATTTCTGATCTGATCTTTATGATTTCTTTCCTTCTGCTAACTTTGGGTTTTTTTCATCCTTCTTTCTCTAACTGCTTTAGGTGTAAGGTGAGGTTGTTTATTTGAGATTTTTCTTGTGTCTTGAGGTAATATTGTATTACTATAAACTTCTCTCTTAGAACTGCTTTTGCTGCATCCCATATGTTTTGGGTCGTTGTGTTTTCATTTGCCTTTGTTTCTAGATATTTTTTTTTTAATTTTTTTGGATTTCTTCAGTGATCTCTTGGCTATTTTGTAGCATATTGTTTAGCCTCAATATGTTTGTATTTTTTACAGTTTTTTCCTGTAATTGATATGTAGTCTCACAATGTTGTGGTCCAAAAAGGTACTTGATAAGATTTCAATTTTCTTAAATTTACCAAGGCTTGATTTGTGTCCCAAGATATGATCTATCCTGGAAAATGTTCCATGAGCACTTGAGAAGAAATTGTATTCTGTTGTTTTTGGATGGAATGTCCTATAATTGTCAATTAAGTCTCTCTTGTTTAATGTGTCATTTAAAGCTTGTATTTCCTTATTTATTTTCATTTTGGATGATCTGTCCACTGGTGACAGTGGGGTGTTAAAGTCCCCTACTATGATTGTGCTACTGTTGATTCCCCCTTTTATGGTTGTTAGCATTTGACTTATGTATTGAGGTGCTCTTATGTTGGATGAGTAAATATTTACAATTGTCATATCTTCCTCTTGGATTGATTTCTTGATCATTATGTAGTGTCCTTCTTTGTCTCTTGTAATAGTCTTTATTTTAAAGTCTGTTTTGTCTGATATAAGAATTGTTACTCCAGCTTTCTTTTGATTTCCATTTGCATGGAATATATTTTTCCATCCCCTCACTTTCAGTCTGTATGTGTCCCTAGGTCTGAAGTGGGTCTCTTGTAGACGACATATGTACAGGTATTGTTTTTGTATCCATTCAGTCAGTCTATGTCTTTTGGATGGAGTTTTTAATCCATATACATTTAAGGTAATTATCAATATGTATGTTCCTATTACCATTTTCTTAATTGTTTGGGTTTGTTTTTGTAGGTCTTTTTCTTCTCTTGTGATTTCTGCCTAGAGTAGTTCCTTTAGCATTTGTTGTAAAGCTCATTTGGTGGTGCTTAATTCTCTCAGCTTTTGCTTGTCTGTAAATGTTTTAATTTCTCTGTCAAATCCGAATGAGATCCTTGCTGGATATTGTAATCTTGGTTGTAGGTTTTTCCCTTTCATCACTTTAAATATGTCCTGCCACTCCCTTCTGGCTTGCAGAGTTTCCACTGAAAGATCAGTTGTTACCCTTATAGGGATTCCCTTGTATGTTATTTGTTGCTTTTCCCTTAGTGCTTTTAATATTTCTTCTTTTTATTTAATTTTTGATAGTTTGATTAATATGTGTCTTGGCCTGTTTCTCCTTGGATTTATCCTGTGTAGGACTCTCTGTGCTTCCTGGACTTCTGACTATTTCAACTAAAATCTCTTCAGATATTTTCTCAGTTCCTTTCTTTTTCTCTTCTGCTTCTGGGACCCCTACAATTCAAATGTTTGTATGTTTAGTATTGTCCCAGAGGTCTTTGAGACTCTCCTCAGTTCTTTTCATTATTTTTTCTTTATTCTGTTCTGCAGTAGTTCTTTCCACTATTTTATCTTCCAGGTCACTTATCTGTTCTTCTGACTCAGTTATTCTGCTATTGAATCCTTCTAGAGAATTTTTAGTTTCATTCATTGTGTTGTTCTTCATTGTTTGTTTGCGGTTTAGTTCTTCTAGGTCCTTGTTAAACGTTTCTTGTATTTTCTCCATTCTATTTCCAAGTTTCTGTATCATCTTTATTATCATTACTGTGAATTGTTTTTCAGGTAGATTGCTTATTTCCTCTTCATTCGTTTGGTCTGGTGGGTTTTTGCTTTTCTCCTTCATCTGCTGCGTATTTCTCTGTCTTCCCATTTTGCTTATCTTACTGTGTTTGGGGTCTCCTTTTCGCAGGCTGCACGTTCATAGCTCCTGCTCTTTTTGGTGTCTGCCCCCAGTGGTTAAGGTTGGTTCAGTGGGTTGTGTAGGCTTCCTGGTGGAGGGGATTGGTGCCTGTGTACTGGCGGATGGGGCTGGATCTTGTCTTTCTGGTGGGCAGGGCTGCCTCCTGTGTGGTGTGTTTTGTGGTGTCTGTGAACTTATTATGATTTTACACAGCCTCTCTGCTAATGGATGGGGTGGTGTTCCTGTTTTGCTAGTTGTTTGGCATGCAGTGTCCAGCATTGGAGCTTGCTGGCTGTTGAGTGGAGCTGGGTTTTAGTGTGGAAATGGAGATCTCTGGGCGACCTCTTGCCGACTGATATTACATGGTGCCGAGAAGTCTCTGGTGGTCCAATGTCCTGAACTCGGCTCTCCCACCTCAGAGGCTCAGGCCTGTCACCAGGCTCGAGCACCAAGACACTGTCAGCCACATGGCCATGTACATGGGGAGTTTCTTACCTTTTGGGAAGTTGAGGTCTTCTGCCAGTGTTCAGTAGGTGTTCTGTAGGAATTGTTCCACATGTCAATGCATTTTTTATGTATTTGTGGGGAGGAAGGTGATCTCCATGTCTTACACCTTCACCACTTTAGTTTGATCTTTTTCCCCTTATTTTCTGGCACTTTAGGACACTCTAGGCTCATGTTGTATATTTCTGGCTCAAACCTAGAATCAGCCATTTCTCGAAGGAGTCCTGGTTCCTTTTATTGGAGAATTTTATGAGAAACCAAGTTCTGAGTGCTGGCATGCTCATTGTTTCTAAGCCCTCTCAGCTATTAGAAAATGGAAAACTGCATGTGTATACTAACCCAGGTATATACACATATCTATAAACATTTCTATAGGTAACCACCTTTATCTATAGAAGTAAACATGATTTTATTCCAACTGTTTCCCATCTGTGGTTTTCCTCCCCAAAACCCATAACTCCAGTCTAATCATGAGAAAAAAAAAAATAGTGATTCAAATATTCCATACTCCTTTCACAAATTACAATGCAACAGGCAGGCAATATATTTTTGGTAGGCACTGCCAACAGCACTGTTCTTCAGTGTCTCATGCCACAGCCTTCAAGGTGTTCCAGGGTCAGGGTCAAAGCCATAGCCATGACCTCAGATCAACTGAGGTGAGAAGTTAGAAAGCTGGAAGGGGCTGGAATGAGTGGGCTTCATAGGCTGTGATCAGGAGTTTGTAAATTATCAATGGATGATGGAAGTTAGTGAGGAATATTAAAACACACAGTGACATAAATACATTTTCTGCAAATCCTGGCTACAAACATTTTAGTGCTGTGGGTACAGAGAATGACAAAACCAACTCAGAACACATCACACTGAGAAAAATATCTTTTTTACTTACTAAGGAAAAGAATCACATAGTATAGCATCCTACTCATGTTACTTATTGTAGATTGTTACCATTTAAATTGCAAAAATAGCTTCAAAAATCTGAAAATCAAGTGAGTCAGTAAAAAAGAGAATTTTACCTTCCTTTCTTTATAAGTACACCTCCTATCTTCAAGGGAAAAATGTTCAAGTCTGCCGTTAAGTGCTGTATTGATGGGCAAATTTTCTGGCTCTCACGTAAGATGCATCTGCTTTAAAGTCAGTGACATTATGAGATGCAGAATCTGTCTGAAGCATTCAATATCAGTAAAGCAGGCAACAGCAGCAGGGGTAGTTTTCATGACACAGCTATTGAAATGTGGTGCTATGTTCAAAAACATTTTTTCTTTCTTTCTTTCTTTTTTTTTTTTTTTTTTTTTGCGGTACGCGGGCTTCTCACTGTTGTGGCCTCTCCCATTGAGAGCACAGGGTCCGGACGTGCAGGCTCAGTGGCCATGGCTCACGGGCCCAGCCCCCATAGCATGTGGGATCTTCCCAGACTGGGGCACGAACCCATGTCCCCTGCATCGGCAGGCCGACTCTCAACCACTGCGCCACCAGGGAAGCCCCAAACACTTTCTTAATGACAACCATTCACCCACAATATTAAGGAGCCTCAAATTAGGTGTTTTAAAATCTGGAGATTCAACTCTTGAGTCAAAACAACTCAATTCGTAAAGTGAGAATCACTATTTGGAAACTAGAAAATTAATAAAATTAGAAAACTGCAATAAATGATGTCAGCAGGGCCCACTGCAACCAAGGTTAAACAATCTGTTCTTCAGGAATTATTAAGGCAGTGAGATCTCAGTCATGCTAGCATTGCTGTTGTGGGCACAACCTCAGACAGCTGGAGCTGATACCCAATTATCACTCTTGGTGTAGGATCTGGCATGGCAGGGCCCTTCTTCTTCTTTTATAATTTTCGTCACCAGGTAAGGAGAGCATGTGCTCATTCTCTTCAAAGCTGATGGAGTATGGTGGCCAGCACCCTTTATTTAATGCTCATCTACATATTTTTGTGTGCATATCCCTTCTCTCCAGCTGCAAACTGAACCTCTAGAAGTCTAGCCCGTGAGTGAAACACTTGGGAACTTTCATAGTGTTTAACACAGGGATGGGCCCTTATATGCACTGTTGCTCCAATTTACTTCAAGGCTTAATTTACTGAATGGCAATTTTGGAGTCCAGAAATAAGAAGGGAATATACAAAGTCCTAGAGACTTGGGGAAGAAAAACAAGAAGGGAAGATGAGGGACCCATTCAGGGAACATATGTTACAGAACTTACATGAAAGAACATTTAAGAGCATACACTGTCCTCAGGGTTTGAGAGACTTATCTCAGGCATTTTTTTAAAAAATCATTTTATTCAAGTATAGTTGATTTATAATGTATTAATGTCTGCTCTACAGCAAAGTGATTCAGTTATACATATGTATACATCCTTTTCCATATTATTTTCCATACCTTATTTGAGGCTCTTTAATATTGTGGGTGAAGGGTTAGCATTAAGAAAGTGTTTGAATATAGCATCACATTTCAATAGGTGTGTCATGAAAAATACCCTTGCTGCTGTTGCCTGCTCCACTGATACTAAATGGCTGATATTATATCACTGAATATAGTTCCCTGTGCTATACAGTAGGACGTTGTTGTTTATCCATTCTCTATATAATAGTGTGCATTTGTAAATCCCAAAGTCCCAGGCATATTTTTTTTTCCTTTTTTCTCCTCAGCAAACTAAACCTCCCACTGACATAGGAATTAAATTTTCATACCTGAAAAGTAACCCCAAACCATTACCCTTAAGAACTGGTTCTGAACCAGTTAGGCAGATGAAGGGAATCCTTTAACTATCATACAAAGAAGAATTCTTGCAGGGAAAATAAAAGGGAAAGGAAATGTGACAAAATCTTAAGCAAAAATTTTAATATACATTGGGAAAACTCACCTATGAGGAAATTCAAACAAAATAGGATCTTTGAAAAAGATTTTAAAATAAGTACATGGCAGACATATTGGCTGTTGCCCAAAGGACACACCCCTTTCCTCCATGCCCCAGACATTAGGTGTCCAGCCTTGGCACATCCCTCAAGGCTTAAGGCTTACCTAACTCCTTCCTGTTTACCAATCATTGGTCTAAGGGTGTGTGTCTGTGTGTGTCGTGTGTGCAGGCCTCGCTCTGATTAAAGGTACACGAAGGGCCTAAAACTGGAGAGATTTTCCTCTCTGATTGGACAGAAAAAAAACTTTTTGACACCATCCTCCTTATTTAGTGCTTTGAAACCAACTTACACATGAGAACAGGAGAGGAGTTGAGACAGTCATTTTTTGACCCCTAAGAGGAACTAGCACTCTAGAGTGATGCCAGAAGAACAAAAAGCAGCTGGGCCCCTGATGGCCTCATGGGGCCCCTAACCAAACTTGGCCTGCTTTCCTCCAGATGTCTCATTCATGAACAATAAAGCTGCATGATTTTATCACTATTGATCAAGCTCTCTGCTCTCTGTAAATGCATCCAAACTTATACAGTATGTTTAAAGCCCTTAGAAATATAAAGTAAGGAGTAATAAACATAAAGCAAAACCATGAATTATTTAGCGGAATGGTGAATAAGAGTCAGATACAGTTATATTATATTATATTTATATTAAACATAAAAATCTGAAAATGAAAAATGTAATCATTAATGAAGTAGACTGGATAAATACAAAACTAAAGAGAAAGTAAACCAAAAAAAAGCATAGAAAGATCAATCTATGAAAAGTAATGAAGAAAGTTAAAAGAGAATATATTAAGCAACTCCAATATAAGCCTAATAGGAATTCCAAAAACTAAGAAAGAAAGAAATATTGGGGAAGTACTTCCTGAAGAGATAATGGCTGAGAATTTTACTGATTTACTATAATAGATGAGAAAGAAAATATTTTTATTCCTAGATAGAGAATGTGGGGACTTCAGAATACCAAGGAAAAAATAAATAAATATTAGATGCTATTTGGAAAAGAGCAGGAGGAAATGACAAATTCCACAGGACAATGTAATAATAATTACAAATTACATAGGGGATATAACCACCAATCAAGCATTTTACTAATGAGTTAAATTCTCATTCTAGAGTGACAGAAAATGTAAGGCCTTTTTGGAAATATAAAGACTCTCACTGAAATATTTATTAGGTAAAAAGAAAAGGGAACCAAGAGGAAGCTTTGGGATGCAGGAAACTATGAAATGCAGGCAGATATGAATAGGTGGTTAAGTAGGCAATTGGTAGATAGATGGTAGAGTAGGAGGGCAACAGCTTGGTCATTTTTATTTTTTACAATATTAAGATTTTATTTTTTAATTAATTCTATTTTAAACGTTAATAGTAATATATGTTAATTGCAACAAAAACTAATCATTGAACATATTGAACACTGCATTCAGATACCAAAGAGTTAATTTAAAAGTACCTGCCATTCTTTAAATTTCATGCCCACAAACAATCACTGTTCACATTCTGTTGTACATCCTCCATACCTAAGTCTCCTTAGAAATCATAAATATGTAATGATTTGGAGATGAAGAGGGTATTCCAAAATATTTCCATTATGCATATTGTTCAGCTACTTATTTTTCTTAATCTAACAATATCTCAAAGATATAATTACAAGTGCACAATATCATTCTATTTTATTATTTTTAAATAGTGCATAGTTTAGACGAGGGTTGGCCAACTTTTTCTGTAAAGGGCCAGAAAGTAAATATTTTCGACTCTGTGAGATATAAGGTCTCTGTTGTAATGTGTCAACTGTTAGGTTATAGCACAAATGTAGCCACTGTCCGTATGTCTTTCCACTCAGCTCTCCGCTCCCCTCTGTCCCTCTTCCCTTTGTAGCAGGTGCATGGCACGGCCAGGGTTTCTGGCATGTGGCTAAGGGAAAGTTGAGTTAGGGGTATAGTTAGTTTGGATGTCATAGGATATATTTACATGGCTCAGAGTCACCTGCATGTATCGCTGAGTGACTGTTAGACATTGCCCCACAACCCCCTTTCACGGTGCAGAGATGAGGAATTCTCCTCCCATCCATTTGGCAAACTCAAGTGGCACTGTGACAAGAAAGGGCTTGGCCAGAGATCATAGAGTGATAGGGATGTGCTTTACAGAAGCACATGTACTGTGCCCAGAAGCATATATGTGTATAGTGTAGAAGTGTAAATATGTGGCTAATGGAGGAAAAACGAAGTTTAAAATGTACAATATCAGAACTTATTCTAGGGAAAATTCCTCCAAACATCATAGGTATAAACCTGTACACAGAGGATCAGCTTTCATTTCCACCTCCTCAAAACAGTTCTCTCCTGTCAGGAGAGGAATGCCAAGAATATATAACAGAGCATGTATAATTTAAAATGCACTATATTTTTATTACTGTTTTGATGGAAATGAAATATTTAATAAAACTCAAGTATTCCACTGCAAATTAAATCTTGGAATATTTCAGTATTGCAAGAGGGCCATATGGGCTCAAGTTGTTTGTAGAGAAAAGTCAGCTGTTTAAGTCATCTTTGAATCCATTTTTGAAAAACTGAAAGAATATTCAGGAGAAAATTTAATGGGTATGGGACAAAGGTGACAAACATAAGCAATGAAATCAAGTCAAAAGAAACTATTCTGACATTTAGAAATAAATTATACCAAACTTCGTCAGATTATGCATAACTTTATTAAGAAAAAAATATTCAAATAAAAATAATTAACAGGTACTTTGGTTATTTGAGAATCCAATTAAAGAAGAAGACAGAATTATGGACATACTGGAAAAGCATTAAATTTCTTGATAATTTTACACAAAATATTGACGTCAACAAATACTACAGAAAACACTAAATACGCTTTCTCTTCAGCCACAAGCTGGCTAATGAGTGTTATAAAATCAGAATATTTAGGATTAGTCACTGCTTAGGAAACTGAAATCCCCTGAAATCTAACAGCTCATGCATGAAAGAAACCTGAGAGAAGTTTACCCAAATGTAAAAACACTCTCATTAATTTATATATAACTTTATGAAGAATTAGTTGTAAAGCTAAAAGATACTTTTCTAAACTGGTAATAATTATACATACACCCACTTCAATCAATTATGCTAGAGGAAAGACTGAATTATCATTTCATTTTTTCTATAGAAAATATAAAATTTTGCATATGAAGAGGTGATCAAAAGGTATGAAGCCAAAAATGTGGGGAAAAAATATAATATTGATAAGTTAGGTCGTTAGTAAGAATATTATTAAGTTTGCTGAATTTTGAGACATTTGTAATATTTATCAGTCTTTTAAAATTTGTATTTTGTTGTGACTTTTTCTCATTCTGAATATACATCCACATTTCTACCTGTTTTCATATTCCTAATTCTTATTCATTTTCTTGAGTAATCAGGGCCTGAAATTGAATATTTTCTAGGCCCCACAAAACCAGGATCTTTCCCAGAGAGAGAATTGGTTATAACCAATCAGTTCCTAGGAAAATGCTTACAAGTATTAAAACAGGATTTTTATCTCTTTAGATAAAGAGCTTTTGACACTTTAGAATAATGAATACACATAATATAATCCAAAGTGCTTCAGTCAGGTTAGTTAATGAACATGCAAAAAATACCTCTGAGCACAGAAATGAAGCCACACTTACATGGGCAATTAATCTATGACAAAGGAGACAATAATATACATTGGGGGAAAGACAGACTCTTTAATAAATGGTGTTGGGAAAACTGGACAGCTACATGCAAAAGAATCAAACTGGACTACTCTCTCACAACATGCACAAAAATAAATTCAAAATGGATTAAAGACTTAAATGTAAGACCTGAAAATCATAAAACTTATAGAAGAAAAAATACTCAGTAAGCTCTTTGGTATCAGTCTTAGTAGTAGTTTTTTTGGATATGTCCTCCTCAGGCAAGAGAAGCAAAAGCAAAACTAAAATGCTACTAGGTCAAAGTAAAATGCTTTTGGACAGGGAAAAACTATCAACAAAATGAAAAGGCAACCTATTTAATGGGAGGATATATTTGCAAATGATGTATCCGATAGAGATCAATATCTAAAATATGCAAAGAATGCACATAACTCAACATCAAAAAATACCCCAAACAACCCAATTAAAAAATGAGCAGAGGATCTGAACAGACATTTTTTCAAAGAAGACATACAGATGGCCAACCGGCACATGAAAAAGATGCTCAATGTGGCTAATCATCAGGGAAATGTGGATCAAAACCACAGTGAAATATCACCTCACACCTGTCAGGCTATTATCAAAAAGACAAGAAATAACAGTGTTGGAAAGGATGTGGAGAAACGAGAACGCTCACACTGTTGGTGGGAATGTAAATTGGTGTAGCCACTATGGAAAACAGTAGGGAGATTCCTCAAAAAATTAAAAATAGAACTACTATATGACCCAGCAATTCCACTCCTGGGTGTTTATCTGAAGAAAACAAAAACACTAATTCTAAATGATATATACATCCCTGTGTTCACTGCAGCATTATTTACAATAGTTAAGATATGGAAGCAGCCTAACTGCCCATCAATAAATGAATGGATAAAGAAGATGTGATATATATGATATATATATAATTATATAATTATATATATATATATATAACATATATATATATATATATATATATATATATATATATATATATATATATATAAATCTCAGCCATAAAAAAGGATGAAATTTTGCCATTTTCTACAACATGGATGGACCTAGAGGGTATGATGCCAAGTGAAATAAGTCAGAAAAAGACAAATACTATATAATTTCACTTATATGTGGAATCTAAAAACAAATGAACAAACATAACATAACATAAACAGATATAGATACAGAGAACAAAGAGGTGGTTGTCAGAGAGGAAGACAGTGGAAGAAAGAAACAGGTGAGGGAGATTAAGAGGTACAAGCTTCCAGTTGCAAAATAAATGAGTCATGAATATGAAGTGTACAGTGTGAGGAATATAGTGAATAGCAATGTGACATCTTTGCATGGTGACATAACTAGACTTATCCTGGTGACCATTTTGAAATGTATAGAAATATCAAATCACTGCGCTGTGTAACAGGAACTAACATAGTGTTGCAGGTCAACTATACTTCAGAAACAAACTCATAGAAAAAGAGATCAGATTTGTGATTATCGCAGTCAGAGGTCAGGGAGGGGGAACTGGATGAAGGCAGTCAAAAGGTACAAACTTCCAGTTATAAGATAAATAAGTACTAGGGATGTGATGTACAACACAGTAAATATAATTAATACTGCTGTATGTTATATATGAAAGTTGCTAAAAGGGTAAATCCTAAGAGTTATCATCACAAGGAAAAATATTTTTTTCTTTCTTTAATTTTGTATATATATGAGATGACAACGCTCACTAAACTTACTGTGATAATGATTTCACGATGTATAAGTCAAATCATTATGCTGTATACCTTAAACTTAATACAGTGCTATATGTCAATTATATCTCAATAAAACTGAAAGAAAAAATACCTCTGAAATGTACTGCGATTTTCTTGTTTTTCAACACCAGGTTATCCTTATACTGTGACTCAGTAGAAATAAATAGTACAACATAAAATATGAGTAGAGAAGACATTGCTGTTAACATTCAGCTTACTTTTTAATGTTATACATCCACCATCAGTCTCACAATTACATAATGATATGTTTCATTTTCAATCTCTGTGCATTATCTCCTTGGTCAGATCTTTTGGAAGAATTCCTAGGTCTCCCAAGACAACAATTTCAAGAGCAGATTGCTTGCTAAATTGAATGTAGTACCTATTTTGTTCATTCTCTTATCATAAGATTTACAGTAAATGGGATTCTCTATCCTGTACTTACCATGAAAAATGCAAAAATATGAATAGGCAAAAAGTGGGATTTAGCCTACATCTAGCTACCAAGTCATCTCATTTACAGTAATGTATATTTAATGAACTCAGTACATTTGCTTAGTACTAGAGCTTCACAAAACCAAGGTGCTGATCATCAGCAGTAGTACAGCCTCGTGTGGAGAGGGTAGGCTGTGCAATTATTAGACTGCTTGCTCTTGTTTGAATCCAGACCCTGCTTGTGATAGCTCGCAGACCTAGAGCAAGTTATTTAACCTGACTATATTTCATTTCCCAATGATCAAATGAGCTGGAAATAATAGTGCCATTATCATGAGGTTGTTGTGAAGATCAAACTGAATAATCCAAGTATACTGCTTAAAAAAAATATGGCACATAGTAATTAAACCCCTGATAAATGTTAGCTTTTATTATTATCAATCATAATCCCTCTCTATCATCTGGTCTTTAATTGTTATTTAAAGTATTTAAAGTAAAAGCCAACCACATGATATACTACCTGAAATACAGGGAAGCAAGCACAGGAAGTTTGTCTTGAACACAGCAGATCAGATTCAACTATTGTTATATTGTATATATATTTTTTACACCAAGAATTATATAGGCTGTTGACTAAAGGTATTAGAACTACCTCTAAAACTTGTAGCTATCTCTTCCTACTAAAGAAAAAGGGCTGTGAGACCCCAAACAAAGACCATGTTATGTACGCTTTCTGAAAGTTTCAAAACAGTCTTACTGAAAACAGTAGGGTGATAAATAAGCCCAGAAAAATTTGTAAGGCTGATATAACTTCGTAGGTTGAAGCTTGACCACACATTCTCATTCTTAAAAGGAGATATGACTCAGCATGTGTGTAAACAGCATATTTTGGTCTAAACATTAGACAGTGTTAACATAATGGTGGATGTTTTCATCTTAGCAAAATTGGGTGGCCAACTAGAGCATTACCAAAATTGCTTTCAGAACTTATTTGTGATGAAATCTATTGAAGTCAACTCCCAAGCAAAACGAGTAGTATTATCATGATGGTTTAAAGATGCAAAATCATGTAAAATTAATTTGAATCACTAACAAATGCCATTGTAGTCCAATGAAATTTATTAATTTTTATATAAGAATGTTTCTTAAAGGTGGATATTTTACATTCTTTTGCCATGCTTACAAATTTAGGAAAACAATACCACACAAATCATATAAATAGAAATCGGCCATCTCACAAATCTTTAATAAGAATATGAAGATTAACTTCTGATCCAAGGATTTAAATTTGCATTTTTATGAACCCTAGATCCATGACTTCCTCAATTTAAATGCTTCACAGCAAATGTAACAAAAGATAACTTAAATAACAATTTTCTGTACTGATAGTTAAAATGGGTAATCCATCAGATTTTCTTAACATTTTCCAAATTTGATTCATTCTTTAAATTGCTAGGTTATTTTTCTATTGATATTAGGCTTAAATCATTTTTAAAAATAAAGCAAATGCTTTCTTTATTCCATGCTCTCATCCCCACTAACTTAAGTCAAGCAACATAACTTGTTTAAGAGTAATCTGAATACATTTTTCCCTTAAAACAAGTGTAAGTTAACATTCAATGTGAAATCCTCACTTATCTTTTTAAAGAAACATCTTTTTAAATAGTGTACTATATTGCATCCTAATAATGAATCATTGGTACTACAAAGTGTGGGTTGACTCTACACTAATGAGGCAAGACATAATATAAAGCAGGTGCTCACACGCTGGTTTGTTATGAAAACAGTCTACCTAACAATAAAAACAGCCATGTCCCCCACAAAAACAAGCCACGGATTCTGATTTAGAAACTGCTGTTCACAAGTATTTGAGGTCAGCATTTATTAAAATCCAAACAGCTTCCCCCTTAGTTACCAGTAAAGCAAATATGAAATGTGTGCTACATTGTATATCTTGGTCTGATTCGGATTAGTCAGAAGGTATTCAGGGAAGAATGACCATTTGGGCCAGTCACTGGCATATGGAATATTGCACTCAGGATACATTTGTTCTACCAGTACTGTCTACTCAACCCTGATCATATTTTTGAAATAATCAAACAGTTGCTACGATCACCACACTGGCACCGTGGAAAATGTGCTGACTGTAAAGCATCCTGGCATAACATTTTCTGCACTGTAGGTGAAAACTTGGCCTGTTTTTCAGGGTTCAAGCAACCAGTTAAACTTTGGCATCTAGGAGAAATCTACTACATGGGAGAGAGGTAACATAAGTGACACACCATCAGCCTTCCCATGTCAATATACTGATTTTTAATCCATGATTAACTCGTAATGACAAAAATCGGAATTAACCTAATTTAAAAGTGTGGATAGTTATTTATATCATTGATTTGTACAATTCAATTGAAAAAATGAAAAACACATTCTTAATAACATCAAGGCTTATGCCTCTCTTACTATAGTGAATAAAATGTCAAAAAAAGACTAACTGTGGAAACTGTTATGTGAATGAACACAGTTGCGAGTCCCTCTTCAAATTCGCTCTTCAGAACTTCGAGCCACGTATCTCACTGCAGCCCCACCTGCAGCCCCACTGCCTAAGACTATTCCACCTTACCTCACTGTGGACATCTTGCCAATTCATAGAAGCTTTTCCTGACCTCCGGACATTAGGTACCCCCAATATATGATCTCACAACACCCGTACTTCACTTTTACAGTGCTTTTCACAAATTTAACTGAATAATTGTCTGTTTAATTCTGCACTTAATGTCTTTCTCCTCCCTAGATGAGCGGCTCCCTGAAGGCAGGGGCAGCCCTTCCCTTCTTCACTGGGTGTCAAATGCTCCGGGCAAAGGGCCCTTGGTGCACAGGTCCTCACGTAGCTTGTTGGATGGCTGTTAACCTGTGAACCGAGCCAGGCTTACAAAAAGGACAGACATTAACAGAATAGAAGCTTATCTATGTTCTCACCCTCAAAACAGCTAATCAAGAGTGTGCCAAATTTTTAAATATATTTTTAAAAAAGAATTATTTCGAAACAACTAAAGCTTCATCCCATCCCTTCTCGCTCCTTTCCAGGAGTGACCTCTCGCTTCAGTTGGTGTGTATTGACCCCATATTTTATAGCAAATGATTTCCTTAACTCAGTGGACACCTATGTATTCATTAGGCATGCAAATCATGGTTCTGCTTAACTGAAACTTACATATTTAAGTTATATACATAAATGGTATAGTATATGTATTCATTTGTAGTTATTATATTTTTGAGATATATCTATGTTGGATACATATAAATCCAGGTTATTGTTTTATGTGCAGGTGTTACTGGTTCTTCAGAGTCATATTGTATCCACTATTTTTCATGTTAACAGCTTTATTCAGGTATAAATGCACATATGCAAAGTCTACAATTTGCTAAGTTGTGGCATATGTGAAACCATAACCACAAGCAAGATTATAAACATAGCTGTCACCGCCAAAACTTTCTTCTGCTCCTTTATACCCATTTCCATCCCTATCCCTTCTACCTAGACAATCACTGATACATTCTCCGTCAAAAGTTACTTTACAATTTCTAGAATTTTATATAAATGGAAGCATATCTTCTTTCATTCCACATAATTATCTTGAGATCCATACATGCTGTTTGTATCTTAGTTCACACATCATAATTGCTGAGTAGGATTCCATTACAAGCTTGTACCACAATTTGTTTATCCATTCTCCTGTTGATGGACATTAGACTAATTTCCAATTTTGGCTCTTATAGAAAAAGCTGCTATAAACATGCACTTGCAAATCTTTGCATAGACATATGGTAGTGTATGTTTAACTTTTTAAGAACTTGCAAACTGCTTTCTAAGTGATTTTATTATTTCACTTTCCCAGCAGCAGTGTATGACAGTTCAAGTTGTCACACATCCTTACAAAAACACTGCATGATTAGTCTTTTTAATTTTAGCTACTTGAATAGTATATATCACATTGTGATACTGATTTGCATATCCTTAATGACAAAAATTTTGAATTTATTTTCATGTGCTTATTTGCCATTTTTATATCTTCTTTTTTTGTCTTCAAATTTTTAGTCCACTTTAAAATTGGTTTATTTCTTTTATTATTATTTCTTATTATCAAGAGTTGCAATTATGTTCTAGATACAAGTCCATCGTCAGATATATAATTTCCAAAGATTATCTTCCAATATATGGCTGGCAGCCATAACAATTCCTTTCAAATTTTTTTTTTACTTCTGATGAATTCCCAATTTATTGATTTGTTTCATGGATTGCACTTTTTGTGTTGTATCTAAGTTCACAAAGATTTTTCTCCTATGTTTCCTTCTAGAAGTTTTAGAGTTTTAGGTTTTATATTTAGACTATATTCCATTTTAAATTAATTTTGTTATAGAGTGAGAGTCACAGACTGACAATATTTCCATATACAGATTTCTAAATGTTCTAGCACCATTTATTGAAAAGACTATTGATTCTCCAAAGAGCTGCCTTTGCACATTTGTCAAAATCACTTAACCATAAACCATATATGTGTTGGTCTATCTCTGGACTTTGTTTTCCTACTCTGATCCACTTGTCCATATTAATATCAATACTGCGTTGTCTTCATTACTGTCTGTACCTTTATAATAAGACGAAGTCACAAATTGTTATTCCTCTAACATTGCTCTATCTTTTCAAAGTTATTCTGGTTTTTCTGGATCCTTGGAATTTCAGCATGAATTTTAGAATACGTTATTTTTACATAATTTTGCTAATTTTTACCAGAAATCCTATTGGGATTTGTATTGGGATTGTGTAGAATCAATCTGAACTGTTGACAGATTTAGTAAATAAAAACACAGAAAGGGATACACTTATTCTAAAACTTTTAATTGTTGCATTAAATTTAAGTCAGTGTCCTGCATTTTTTCTGGCAACTCTAATTTGAGAATTAACATCTTAATAATACTAAGTATTTTGACCCAGAGTTTATTTACTTAGATCTTCTTTGATTTCTCTCAGTAAAGTTTTGCAGTTTTTAGTGTACAGATCCTGCACATTTTTGTCAGGTTTATCTCTAAGTAAGTGATATGTTTTGATGCTGTTACCAATGATATTAATTTTTAAATATAAATTTCTGATTTTCCATTGCTAGTACATATATATATATATATATATATATATATATATATATATATATATATATATATATCCTACAACCTTGCTCAACTCACTTGTTAGATTCTGTGTAGATCCCATCACACTTTCTTCATAGACAATCACATTTTATCCAAATTAATTATTTTCCCAATCTGGATATCTTTCATTTCTTTTTCTTGCCTAACTACACTGGCTAGATCCTCCAATACAATGTTAAATAGAAGTGGTAAGAGCACACATAGTATCTTACTCTTGATCTTGAGAAAAATGTATTCATATTCATCAGTTCTTTACCATTTAATTTTTGTTTGCTATAGGTTTTATGTAGATGCTCATTATCAAATTGAGGAATTTTCCTCTATTCCTAGTTTACTGAAAGTTTTATAAAAATGGATATGATTTTCAAATATCTTTTCTATAGTGATTGAGGTGATCACATGGCTTTGCTTTAAAGATTTATTATGATTACACAGATTGATTTCTGAATAGAAAGCCACCTTTGCATTCCAGGGATAAAGCCTAGTTGGTAGAATGTACTCTCATTTTTATATTTGATTGAACTCAATTTGGTTAACTGTAGCCTTTTGTATCTATGTTCATGAAAAATATGGTTCTGTTTTTTTCTTCCTTATGATATTTTCATCTGAAAATTTGGTATCAGGCTGATACTGACCACATAGAATGAGACAGGAATTACCACCATCTCTTCAGTTTTCAATGAGAGTTGTGTAGAAATGGTATTATTTCTTCCTTACATGTTTGGTAGATTTCAACAATGGAGCCAGAGGACCTGGAGATATTTTTGTGGGAAGATTTCTAAATACAAAATAAAATTTTAAATAGCAGATTATTCAGGTTATCTATTTCTTCTTAACTGAGCTTTGGTAGTCTGTGTTCTTCAAGGAATTTATCCGTTTCATTTATATTGTCCAACTTATTTGGCATAAAATTGTTCAAAATATTTCCTTAGTATCATTTTATACCTGTAGACCTGTTAGCAATTAAACCACTCTGATGCCTGCTATACTAATATATATATTTTTTAATTTTTCCTTTTAAGTCTGGCTAGAGATTTACAAGTTTATCAAACTTTTCAAAGAACCTGCTACCGTTTCCACTATTTTTTTTCTATTGTTTCTGTTTTCCATTTCACTGACATCCATTTTGACCTTTATTATGTCATTTCTTTTGCTTACACTGGTTTTACTTTGCCCTTTTTTCCTAGTTTCTTAAATTGAAAACTGAGGCAATTAATTTGAGGTATTTCTCTTTTCTGATATGTGTGGAGTGCTGGGAATTTCCTCTCCAAGTCTGACTTTAGAGGCATTCCACAAATTTTTGTTTGTTGTGTGTTTCACAGTTCCTGTTTAAAACATTTTAAAATGTCCCTAAGAAGTTGGTCTTTGACACATGGAATATATAGACATGTATTTAGTTTCTCAATATTTGGGGAATTTTCCAGATTTCTTTCTGTTATTGATTTCTAATTTAATTATATTATTTCCAGAAACATACTTATTAATTAACTTAGTTTAATTAACTTACTAATTAATTTATGCCTGGAATTCTTTTGAATTCATTGAGATTTATGTACCACAATGTGGACTACCTTGGTAAATGATCCATGTGCACTTGAAAAAAACTGCATTATTTTAAATGAGAAAAATCATGTCATCCTTATCTTAGTTTCACTGTATTTAATGTATCTTTCTTTCCTCTGGCTGCTTTTTCTTCTATTCCATTATGAAAAGTTTCTATTGCTGTGTCTTGAAGTTCATGAATTTTTTTTTCCTGTCATGTCTATCTACCATTAATACCATTCAGTGTATTTTTCATCTCATTAACAATAGTTTTCATCTCTAGAAGTTAGTTTGGGTCTTTTTAATTTCTTTGATATCTCTACTTAACTATTCAAGTATCTGAATTACATTTCTAATACATGTTTTAACATCCATTTCTGCTACTTCTAATATCTATGTCAGTTCTGAATCAGTTTTGATTGACTGATTTTTGTCCTTATTAAGGGCCATATTTTTCTACTTCTTTCCTCACCTTGTAATTCGTGATGAGATGCCAGACACTGTAAATTCCACCTTGTTTGGTGCTGGTTATTTTTGTATTTCTATATATGTTCTTGAGCTTTGTTCTGGGACACAGTTAAGTTATTTGAAACAGTTTCAGCCTTTTGGGTCTTGCTTTCAAAATTTATTAGGCAATACCAAATTGTTGATAAATCTAGAGTTAATTATTCCTCAATACTGAGGTAAGTTCCTCTTGAGTCCTACAACCAATGCCTCATAATTCATGAGATTTTTCCAGTCTGGCTGGGGTAAACAGGTGTTATCCCTGAATGTGTGTGAATAGCAAGCACACTTCCTTCTAATCCTTTTAGTGATTCTTTACCCAACCTCAGGTATTTTCCTCACAAGTGTATACTCATCAGGACTCAGCTGATTACAAGAGGGAAACTCTGAAAATCTCCAGAATTCTTTCTCCGTGATGCTCTCTCCTCTCCAGTATTCTGTCCTACAAACTCTAGGTACCTCAGTCTCCCCATAATCCCAGCTTGGTTTCCTCAACTCAGCAAGTCCACTGGTGTATGACTGCATTCATATGCCTCCAGTGTGCACTGAAAGCTCTTGCCAATGTAGAAATATGGGCAATATTATGGCTCATCTCTTTTATTGCCCATCTCTCAAGGATCACTGTACATTCATGTCTAACGGCCATTGCCCTGAAAACTGTTGTTTCACATATTTTAAGGCAGGAGCTAAATCTTGTCTCTGTCACTCCATCTTAAACAGAAGTGGTAATCCCCACTGGGTAAGCCTCCTCTTCCTCCAAATGAGAACATGGTTTATTTTCACTATTAAAAATGGTGCTGCAATCAACAAGCCTATATGTCTCTTTCTGGCTCCTGTTTCTAGGGCATATGACTAGGAATTGAATTTTAGGATCACAAGGTACATACATCTTCAGTCTACTGAAAAATTGTTCTCAAAGTCAGCTGTACCAATCCATATGACCACCAGTAATTTAAGGAAATTAGTGTTCCCCCATATCTTCACCAGCAATCCATCAACAGTAGCAGTTTTAGTAGTTTATACTAATCTGCAATTTGCACTGTCCAGATTATCAGTTTAATATATATTGGGATTTCTTCCTCTGAAAGTTGCCTGTTCCAAACCTTAGCACATTTTTATTTGAAGTATAGTTAATTTACAGGGTTATGTTAGTTTCAGGTGTACAGCAAAGTGATTTAGTTCTATATCTATCTATCCATTCTTTTTCAGATTATTTTCCATTATAGGTTATTACAAGATATTGAATATAGTTCCCTGTGCTTTATAGTATATCCTTGTTGTTTATCTATTTTATATATAGTAGTGTGTATATGTTAATCCCAAACTCACAATTTATCTCTCCCTCCCCCACCCCCACTATCCCCTTTGGTAACCATAAGTTTGTCTTCTGTCTATAAGTCTATTTCTGTTTTGTAAATAAGTTCTTTGTATCATTTTTTTTAGATTCCACATATAAGTGATATCATGATATTTGTCTTTCTCTGTCTGACTTACCTCACTTAGTATGATCATCTCTAGGTCCATTAATTTTGCTGCCCATGGCATTATTTCATCTTTTTTTTATGGCTGAGTAATAGTCCAGTGTGTGTGTGTGTGTGCGTGTGTGTGTGTGTATATATATATATATATATAGATAGATAGATAGATAGATAGATAGATATGTATGTATGTATGTATACACACCACATCTTCTTTATCCGTTCGTCCTTCAATGGACATTTAAGTTGTTTCCATGTCTTGGCTATTGTAAACAGTGCTGCTATGAACATAGAGGCACATGCTATCTTTTTGAATTAGAGTTTTCTCTGGATATATGCCCAGGAGTCAGATTGCTGAATCTTACAGTAACTCTATTTTTAGTTTTTTAAGGAACCTCCATACCATTCTCCCTAGTGGCTGCACCAATTTACATTCCTACCAACAGTGTAGGAGGGTTCTTTTTTCCTAAGGATGATTCTTAAAGTGATGATTTTTAAAGTACTCATTGCTTCCATGATTATTTGGAGTTTTTAATATAAAATGAGTGATAATCCATTGTGAGTTATGTTTTTCAAATATCTTCCCCAGTACCTGAGGCTTTTCTTCTCAGTTTTTGAATTGTAGTTTTTGTCACTCAGAAGTTTTAAATTTTAAAATAGTTGAATACATCATTTTCTCCTTTATCATCTATGTTTGTCTGTCTTGTGTAGGAAATCCTTCTCTAATTCAGGACTTGAAGGCTCCCTTCTAAGATTTCTCTAAAATGTTTACTTTTGTAAATAATGCTCCAATGAACATTAGGGTGTGTATATCTATCCAAATTAATGTTTTTGTTTAATAGATGAATAGGCAAAGAAGATGTGATACACACACACATACTACACACACAACCACAGACACACACACACGCACACAATGGACTATTGCTCACCCATAAAAAAAGAATGAAACCTTACCATCTGTGACAACATACATGGACCTGGAGGGTAATATGCTAAGTGAAATAAGTCAGAGAAAGACAAATACTTTCATGTGGAATCTAAAAAACAAGACAAACAAATAAATATAACAAAACAGAAACAGATTCACAAAGAAGAAAAATCTAGTGGTTGCCAGAGGGGATGGCGTGGAGGAATGGGTCAAAGAGGTGAAAGGAAGGAACTAAGAGATACAAAGTACCAGTTATAAAATAAATAAGTCACAGGGATGTAATGTACAGTACAGGGAATATAGTCAATAATATTATAATAACTTTGTATAGTGCACTATCTATAAAAATATTGAATCACTATGTTGTACACCTGAAACTAATATAATATTGTAAGTCAACTAAATTCTTAAAATTTTAAAATAAAACATTAAATGATTACTTTTAGCATTAGGTCTTTAATCCATCTCCAACTAATTTTTGATATGTGGTAGATCTAAATTATCTTTTTTTCCATAAGGATAGCCAGAAGTCCCAGCATCATTTACTGCACTTTTCCATCACTATGTAATGTCTCTCATTCATATGTAGAAACATTCTTGGCTCTTTTGTTCAGTTAGTCTATTTGACTATTCCTGCACTAATATACCACTGTTTTAACTGCTAAATATTTAAAATAAAGTTCCATTACTGGAAAAGCAAATCTTGACTATTTGGGGAATTTTGACTTCTATGAGAATTTCAGATTCATTTTGCCACATTCTATGAACAACTTGTTTGGATTTTTATTGAAACAACATTGAATTTATGGATTAATCCTTGATTTCTCTCATTCACAAATATTATATACATTTCTTGTTTCTTTAGCTCTTCTTTCATGTCTTTCAATAAAGTTTTACAATTTTTTTCCATGAAGGTCTTATAAAACTTTTGCTCGATTTATTAATAGTCTTCAATTATTTGTTTCAGGTATAGAGGAGTGCTGCTGTTTTTTATGTTTTGGTCTAATATCCAGCAACCTTACTTTTCTCTAATTAGTTCAAATAGCTTGTCCCTATTTTTTTTTTAATTTTAAGAAAACGTATCATCTTATAATGAAGAGTTTTGATTATTTGTTTTGGATTCTTATTTTTTTTTTTTATTTTTCATGTCTCACTACCATGGCCAGAATCTTCAGTCAGTGGTAAGTAAAAGGAGTGATAATGGGCCTCAATTTCTCCCAATTTCAAAGAAAAATTGTCTTGCCTTTTAGTTGTGTTATTCACTATAGATGTTTAGTGGATTCTCTTTATTACATACCTAGTGTTTTTCTTTTTATTCATGAATGGGTGTTAAATTTAACAAATGAATTTTCTGGATGGTTAATAGGATGATAATATGTTGTCATTTCAAATAGTATTTTATTGTGATGAATTATTGGTATTTCTAATACCAAGCCAACCTTGAATTCCTGAGATAAACCCTACATGGTCATTATATCTTTCCATTTTTTACATATAACTGTCTAACTATGCCTTATATTTTTAATTGGAATTGTATCATGCACAGTATCTATTACCTGAGAGCTTCCATGCCATGGGAAAGTTTTTTGTGTCTAACTACATAGCTGAAATATTTATATTTTATGAGTAGCTTGCTTTTCAATACCCAGTGTTAAATATTTTTCTCTCTTAAATAATATGGTATTTATCAGGTAATGAATATTTATACTACTCAATACAAATGTCTCACCCAGATATTCTTGAACCACTTTTTCCAATTTTGTGGGCTTTAGGAGCTTCTGCATCTAACAGCTGACACAACTTCTATATCTGCACATGACCCCATCCCTTAACCAATGACTGACAGTTGCAGAGTATGAAAGCCCAGCTCCCCAGCCTCAGATCAGGAAAATCCTGAGGAGTACTCATATGCCAGAGTTCCCAAGGCACCCTCTTGCAGGACTTCACCTGTGGTCATGCTCTCTCCACTGTCCTACTTCTCCTATTTGCCTGTCAATCACCCAAGGAACAATTCCTTAGTAAATCACATGTACATGAATCCCTAATCTCAGGGTCGGCTTCTGGAACCCAACCTCAAAGAATATATTATAAATAAGATTGTACCTTCTTGGAAAAGTACATTTTAAGGCTTTTGACATATTTTTCCCTATCAAAGTTGGTAAATTCTTATTTCTATCAGTAATATGAGTTACTGTTTCTCCTCATCCTCACTAACATCAGAGATGTGTATATGCATGTATGTCTGCACACACACACATACATTTTAATCTTTCCCAACTGAAAAATGAAAATGGTATTTCATTGTTATTTATATTCTTTATTTGATCACTAATGAGGTTGAACGTAATTTGTACATTTTTACTTCCATGTATAGTGAAACTCTCACCTACTGCATGAATCTACTCCACACAACTAGTCACACATCTACTGTTAATAGCCAAGTGGTGAGGGAGCTCACTGCCTTTTGGTATAGTTTAACTCAGTGTGCAAATCTTACTATTATCACCCCCTCCCTATCAATGGGGAGTGATGGATAACTAGGTTTTAATCTGCATTTTGAAAGTAACACAAAATTAGTCTAATCTATCTGTCACACAATGACTGCTCAGATATGTGGAGAAATAGACCACTTCCCCCAGTCTCTGTGTTTTGCTCCCTCAAGATTTCTTACTTCCAGGCCAAAACATTCTTATATCCTTCAATTTTCCTCACAAGACTTGGTTAGGAATTCAATTAACATCTCTTCAAGATCTAGTCATCCAGGTGCCAAAAAGGATGCTTTCTCAAAAAGTCAAAGTAAAAATGGCAAAGGACACTTTCCCTCAGTATAAGGAAAATTCATTGCCTAAATAAGTATTAAAGATTTTCTTTGAAATTTCTTACTTAAAAATTCTCAGATTTTTCTAAATTTATTTTCTGTATCCTATAACTACAGATAGAGTTTCTATTTCCACCATTTCTGACAATTAATATACTTTTCCAATTTTATTTAAGAATGCTGGAGAAGGGCATTCAGTTCAAACATACAATTCCAGTAGCAGTGATGTACAAAGACAGCCTATTGCAGATAAAATCACATTGAATATAGGTCCCAGAGAACCTTTTTGTAGTCAATATTAAAATGAAATTTAGTTCTGTGTATTATTTATTCATAAAAATATTATAATGAGATTTATTTTTGTCAATGTTATACATACAGCAATAGTCTAAATACTTATTCATATTTCTCTATTTATATCCTTAATATTTACAGGTTTATTTTGCTCATCATCTTAATATACTTTTAAAAATATTTTAAACTTTTAAAAATATTCTAAACATAGAATAGCCAACTCAATACCAAAAAAAAAAAAAAACCAAAGTCAGGGGACTGACACACCCAACTTCTAGACTTACTATAAAGCTACAGTTATCAAGATAGTGTGGTGTTGGTGAAAGAATAAACAAACAGATCAATGGAACAGAATAAAGAGTCCATAAATATATCAACTGATATACATCAACTGATCTTTGATAAGGGAACAAAGGTAATGCAATAGAGCAAAGATGGTCTCTTCAACAACTGGTGCTGGAACAAATGGAAATCCACATTTGTTAAAAAAAAAAAAAAAGGAAAGAAAATGAACCTAGACACAGACTTGGTACCCTCCATGAAAATGAACTCAAACTGGATCACAAATCTAAATGTAGAATGCAAAACAATAAAACTCCTAGAAGATAACAGAGGAAAAAAAACTAGATGAACTTGGGTGCAGTGGTGACTTTATACATAAAATATCAAAGGCATAATCCATGAAAGAAAGAATTAATAAGCTGGGCTTCATTAAAATTAGAAACTTTTGATTGCAAAAGACACGTCCAACAGAGAACTATTATCCAAAATATACAAAGAACATTTAAGACTCAATAATAAGAAAATGAACAAGCCTATGAAAATACATGCCAAAGACCTGAACAGACACCACACCAAAGAAGATATACAGATGGTAAATAAGCATATGAAAAGATGCTCCAAATCATATGTCATCAGGGAAATGCAAATTAAAACAACAATGAGATACCCACTACACACCTATTAGAATAGCCAAATCTGGAACACTGACAACACCAAATGCTGGTGAGGATGTAGAACAACAGGAACTCTTATTCATTACTGGTGGGAATACAAAATAGTAGAGGCACTTTGGAAAAAAGTTTGGCAGTTTGTTACAAAACTAAACATACTCCTATCTTCCAATCTAGCCACTGAAATCCTTGGTATTTACCCAGGGGATTAAACCTGCACAGGGATGTTTACACTAGCTTTGTTCATAATTGTCAAAAACTGGACTGAACCAAGGTGTCCTTTAGTAGGTGAAATTAGCTGGAGTACAGTCAATGGAATACTATTCAGCACTAAAAAGCACTAAGCTATCAAGCCATGAAAAGACATGAAGGAACCTTAAATACTTGTTGCCAAGTCAAATAATCCCATCTGAAAAGACCACATTTTGTACGATTCCAACTATATAACATTATGGAAGGAAAAGGTGAAACTATGGAGACCATAAAAAGGTTATTTAGGGGGAAAGTTAGGGGAGTTGGGGGAAAGGAGGATTTTAACAGGTAGAGCACAGAGAAATTTTAGGGCATGAAACTATTCTGTATCATACTATGATGGTGGATATATATCATTACATATTTGTGCAAACCCATGTG
Organism: Mesoplodon mirus; assembly: GCF_964341445.2. Taxonomy (NCBI): domain Eukaryota; kingdom Metazoa; phylum Chordata; class Mammalia; order Artiodactyla; family Ziphiidae; genus Mesoplodon; species Mesoplodon mirus. Next base: position 5,170,953 of record NC_138990.1, on the reverse strand, counting down.
TAACACAAATGTGAATATAACAGCACCAAGAGTAAACCCTAATGTAAACTATGGACTTTGGGTGATGAAAACGGGTCAGTGTAGGTTCATCAATTGTAACAAAAGTACCACTCTGATGGGGGATGTTGATAATGGAGGAGGCTATGTGGGGATGGGGGAATATGGGCAATGTCTGTACCTTCTCCTCAATTTTGCTGTGAACCTAAAACTGCTGTAAAAAATAAAATTTATTTATTTAAAAAAATTCAGAGGACCTTGCAATGGAAGAGATACCAAGCTGACCTAAGGTCCCAGTGTACTGTTTTCACATCTAATTTGAGTTCAGTTCCCATTCTTGCAGATCTTCTGATCAAACTCTCTAACGGACATCTAATGTTTCTAAGGAGTAAAAAAATGTAGAATATTTCAGTTCTTCACACAAAAATTTAAATATTTATTTATTTATAAATATTTATATATATATTTATTTATATTTATATATTTATTTATATAAACAAATATATATATATATATACACACACACATGCAGTTTATTATATGAATATTTAATATTGTTTCTAACTGACCCATACATCAGAGGTCCCATTACCATAACAGGGGAGTCCTCTGCCTCTCTAGGCAAAGCAGGACTGCCCAACTACACTTTACAACCACTGAGCAGGTGATTCCAATGATCCTCCAAGATTTACATTCCCTAGTATCCTTCAGGAAACAAGAATAAGGCTCAACAATTCTGTAAAACATCACTTTGGTTTTTGTTTTGTCTGTTTTCTGCAAGAAAAGCCTTGGAGAAGAGCATAGCACTGAAAGGTTTTTGCACTGGAGACTGGCTGTAGGCCAAGGTTGTTTTTGGTGCAGCTAAGAGCAGGCTAAAGAGAATGCAGCTTGAGCTCAGGGCTCTTTGATTACATGATTTAGAGATATGAAAGTATCTGGCTTTTTAGTATCATTAGTTAGCAGAAACATGCAAAGCAGCTGTGAAGAAAGGTCTCTTTCTTTATTCTCCAGATGCTCTCTGACATTTCCACTACTTAGAGTTTTCTCGCTCACAAGGTTGCCCTTTTCTTTCTGTTACCACCCTTCACTGTCATTCTCCGGGTGTACTGGGCAGCAGTGCTTCAAGGCTATTCTTTCCTTCCTTTTCTAGTGTCATTCTCCATTGTTTTCCTATATCTTTGGATCTATTTCTTCATGCTTTCTTCCTTTCTTCTCCATGTGGAACCCATATCATTTGATCTACTGACAGTTTTCTTTCTTCTTTGATACCCTCTTACTTCACCATTTTTCCTATCTTCACTCTGAGCTACAGAGACAAAGTATCTCCTACAGAGAAGACTTAGTTCTAAAATTCATTTAAACATTCACTAAGTGCCTACTAAGTTCTGGCAGTGTTCTGGGTGTTAGGAATACAGGAATGCACAGAGCCCTTTGGGAATCCATATAGTTCCAGGTCAGTATGATAACTACCATCTACAAAGCACTATGAAAAGTAAAAGAGAGTAAATCAATGTTTACAATTATGAATGATTTGTGAAAGCCTTCCCCAAAGAGAGCAATTGGGCTTGGTCTGGAAGAATAAATAAAAGGTTGCCAGAGAATAGAAATAGGTAAGTTTACCACAGTCAGGGACAACGTAATAGGGAAGAACAAATCTGACTTCATATTAGATCTGCTTCTTTTACTTGAACCTTTGTATTCTATTGTGTTTGCTTTAAGTTAAGAATGTTGCCTATAGTCTGAAATAAACAGGAGAGCCCATTCTCAAGGCTCTGACCTTTAAGGGCATAACACTTTTCCATTAATATAGAGATAAAAAGTTGCAGAACAGAGAATAACATTTGTCTTGCTGGAGGTTTACAGAAACATTGTGACCTGACCTACCTGGACAGCTGCAAGAACAAAGGATTCCGACATCAAGACGTCTGCAGCAACCAACCACAGCCCTCCATCTCCTTGCCTTTAAAAGTGCTTTGCTGAAACTCTGGAGAGTTTGGGGTTTTGTGGGGCATAAGCAACCTGTTCTCCTTGCATGGCCTGCAATAAAACCTTTCTCTGCTCCAAACACAAACGTTTTGGTACTGTTTGGCCTCGCTGTACATCAGACACACAAACTTGCATTTGGAACAACAAGGCATGTAGGCATTTAAGAGAGAGCATCATATGGAGGAATAGATCTGTACCATTTGATCATTTAGGGGTTCTGACCAGAACTGAGATTGGGGGTGGATGGTGAAGAATACTGTATATTACAAGAGCTGGATCATAAAATGGGGAGCCATCTAAGAAGTTTAAGACAAACAGCACATAATCAGGTCAACGTTCTAGAAGTGTAACTGTCAACTATACATTAGATAGATCAGATAGCAGGTGACATCAGGAGAAAAATCCATTCAAAGATTCTTATAATAGCTCAGCAAAGGAAAATGAAGACCTCAAGCAAGGCAGTGAGAGTGGCTGAGGAAGAGAGAGATGTGAGATACAATTTTAAGTATCATGATATAAATAGGGGCTTGTACATTGAATACAAGGAGAGGAAGGACTCTAAGAGGAACACCTGGTTTCTGTCCTGGGCTCTTTAGTTTCATGGTGAAGGCATCCACCAAGGTAAAATTCTGGAACAATATGACAATTGGGAATAGAAAAAGTTTAATTTTAGATGTACTGAATTTGGGATGCCTATGGGTGTTCACATCTGTGAAATAGTTGGATAGAGGTCTGAAAGCTCAGGAGAGAGTTTGAGGCTAGAAATAGAGATTTCTGAGTCACTAGCATATCCGGTAAACAGTATATAAATGATGGGAATAGATTAAATTACCCCAGGGAACATATATAGAGAAGGATCAGGGTGAGACATGGGATGTGGGGGGAAAGCATATATTTAGGAAATGTGAGTTAGACCTAAGAAAGGAGACAAGGAGAAAGTCTGACCTGGAGCAGAACCAGGTGAGAGTGGGATGGTAGATACAGAACTTACATCAGGAAAGTCAAAACTGGCTATAGTGTAAAATCCTGAAGAGGGTCAGAGTGTACCAAGGACAGAGAGCAAATTTTTGAATATGACAAACAGCTAATCCTTGGCTTCCTTATTCAGTATCAGCAAATTGCAGTCAGAGCCAGAAGGCATTGCATTAAGGAGGAAGACTAATCTTTTCCAAAAAATCTACATGAGAGAAGAAAAGATAAAGAAAGGACCTGGGAATATGAGGAATTATCAGAGGAAGATGCCTTTTATTCATGTTTTTCTGATAAGGATGGTGATGATGATAATAAGCATGCTTTTATTGTTTTTAGAATGGGAGATATTTTAGTATGTTTATAGGCTCAGGATATAGATTGTGCATCAAGGAGTAGATTTAAGATGTAGAAGAAAAAGAAAGATAAAAATGAAGCTAGGCAGGAGGCAGGAAGAAGCAAAAAGGATGATCTATTAATGCATCATTTCTGAGAATGAAGAAAATGAGTAAGACTGGATGAGCTGCTGACAAAATCATAGGTATGTATGGAGGATGGGAAAAGAGATATGAGGCCTAAAAGCCTCAATATTATAAATGATAAATAACACACTTGCATAGTTCCTCTTATGTGTCAGGTGCTATTTTAAGTGCTTTCAACCAACATCAACTTATTTGATCCTTGAAAACATCTCTGTCAGATAGAAGCCATTACTATCCCCAATTTACAGATGAAGACAGAGAGGCAAAGAGAAGTTAAATTATTTACCCAGGATCACAAAATAACTTGCAGAGCAAGGGTTTGAACACAGCCTAGATGTGTCCCTGCTCCTAACCTCTGTGCTATACTGCTGCTCTAAACAATAATGTATCAAGTGGAAGAAGGTGGGGATCAGTAGGGGGATTTGGAAAAAAAATGCCAAGAAAATGATTTGCCACAGACCAATAAAGAACAAATAAAAAGAGAGAAGAATGGGTTAAAGACTTAAACATAAGACCTGAAACTGTAAAAACTCCTAGAAGATAACAGAGATAAAGCTTCATCACATTGGTCTTCACAATGATTTCATGAATATGACACCAAAAGCAACAAAAGCAAAAATAAACAACTGGGACTACATCAAACTAAGAAGCTTTTTAACCTCCCTGACAACTTTGAGGTCAAAACTATTACCAAGAGGGTATTTTACTCACACCAATTTAAAAACATCCTTCTAAGTCAGGGATTAAGCCCAATATTATTATTATCCCTCTCTTTGATTGACCTTCTGTTTTTGAATATTAATTCTACCTCTCTTTGACTGTAGGATTTTAGTATCATTAAAGGGCTACATAGCAAATCCAAAGGTAGACTTAAAAGAAAAAAATCATATAATTCCAAATCATTTCAGGGGATTAAAAAACAACACTAAGAAACTTCTACACAGCAAAGGAAACAATAAACAGAACAAAAATGTTACCTACAGAATGAGAAAATATTCATAAACCATATATCTGGTAAGGGGTTAATATCCACAATATATAAAGAACTCCTACAACTCAATAGTAAAAAGAAAAAAAAGTAACAATAATGACCAGCTTAAAAATGGGCTAAGGACTTGAATAGACATTTCTTCAAAGAAGCCACACAAATGACCAACAGGTATATGAAAAGGTGCTCAATATCACTAATCATCAGGGTAATGCAAATCAAAATCACAATGAGATATGACATCACACCTGTCAGAATAACTATTAACAAAAAAAACAAAAGACAACAGCTGTTGTCAAAGATGTGACGAAATTGGAATCCTTGTGCACTGTTGATGGGATTGCAAAATGCTGCAGTCACTATGGAAAACAGTATGGAGACTCCTCCAAAAATTGAAAATAGAACTACCATATGACTCACCAGTCCCACTTCTGAAACTGAAGGGGTTTTTTTATCCAAAAAAACCCTGAAATCAGGATCTCAAAGAGATGTTAGCACTCCTCTATGTTCACTGCAGCACTATTCACATTAGCCAAGATGTAGAAACAACCTAAATGGACATGGACAAATGAATAATAAAGAAAATACATACATACAATGGAATACTATTCATCCTTTAAAAAGAAGGAAATATGCAACAACATGGATGAACCTTGAGGACATTATGTTAAATAAAATAAACCAGTCACAGCACGATAAATACTGAATGATTCTACTTACAGGAGATATTTAAAATAGTCAAATTCATAGAGTCAAAATGTGAAATGGTGGTTGTCAAGGCAGAGGGAGGGGAAAGGGGCAGTTACTAAATCAATGGGCATAAAGTTTCACTTAAGCAAGATGAATAAATTCTAGAGATCCACTATACAACATTATTTCTATAGTCAACAACAATTACCATTAATTTAAAAATTTAAGACAGCACATCTCATTTTGTGTTCTTACCACAAAAAATAAAATTGTTTTAAACGAAGCAAGTAGGTCTCAGAACAAAAAAAAAAAAAAAAAAAAAAAAAGAAGTAAAAAAAAAAAAAGGGCATCACTGGAGCTCAACTGTAGTTGATGACCATGAATTTGTGGTGAAGCCAACCTACATTGTTGTTTATCTCCTCAGAAGTGATGGACACATGGGTACAAGAAATAAGAAGGTAGAAGTACTGATAGGTGTTGGAATTGTGCTGTAAAGGTAAGGCACAAAAGTAGGGGAAGTAAAGGACAGGAGGAAGATGGCAGGTCAGCAATTCAACTGAATTGCCAGAGAGAAGGTCAACAGGGAATAGGGAACAAAGAGAAACCAGGAGCATGATGGAGTAAGAAGGTTAACAGCCTGGAGATACAGTTCAAGGGAGAAAAGTCTGGGAGATAACAGTTCAAGGGAGAAAAGTCTGGGCAATAAGAGTGAAGACACACTGCAAGTGCGGCAAATAAAGAAGGCTGTGATCAGAGTGAGATGTTATACTTAAGAATTCTGAAGGTGAGCGAGATCTAGTGTTGATAGTTATGTATTCACTGAAGACTGCTCCTTGTGTTCTACAACTGTAACCCAACTGTGTCCCAACGTTCTACAACTGTAGCAATGCACCTGAGGTTCAGGAGAAATTCAAGTGAAAGGCTATATTGTTCGAGGTTTGAGGAACATCTAAGTAAAACATACTGATAAAGGGGACAATGGAACTGAAGTGCTCCTGAGTGTTCATTAGAGACATTCAGCCTCAACCGTGATGTCCAGGTAGAGTAGGGAAGAAAATAAATTCGGGAGAGCTCTGACAAACTGAAATTAAGGTGGAATTAGAATGTCTGTAAGGGTTTTATAGAAAGGTTAAAAAATATAATTCCATCTTGTCAAACTATTCCTATGTTTACTTCCTTTGACCAAATGGGCCTTAATCTCATTGTACGGACAGAAAACTGCACACAGTTTGGCTTCTCCATATCCTAATATTCTGGGGTTGTTGTGTAAGTACTAAATAAATACTTGCTGGGATGAACACATCACTGAATTTACCACTGAGAGCCTCCTTAGAAAAAGAGCCTTTAGGCATCATCTCTTCTTGCAAATCAAAAAGGAAGCTCAGAGAGGACTTGACCTCATAGAAAAATGAATTAGATACAGAATCAGACCATCTGAGGGCCAGAGACAATCACTGATTGTCTCCTTTCTGCTATGAGTTATAAACTTTTTCTTTGGGTCCATACAAAACTTAACACAGCATTACACTGGCATATGGTATATAACCCTTTAGGAAAAACACCATATTCTAGAAGTAGTCGCCTTCCCTTCCTTTCCCACAGTCATTGGACCTAAAGATTCCCCCAGGATCTTGAGAGCTATCCCTGGCTCCCTATGTGACTCAAACTAGCTCCTGGCTCCAGCCTGGGATGGCAAATCCCTAAGACTCAAATGAAATATTTGAGACCTTGAATGACACCTATGTATTTAAAAATCCAGAATTTGCACATCATTTCTAACAAGATCAATGGAAATGGACATGATTGTTTCTCTCACTGGTAACTGCACCTGGCAAATTCTGCTACTCCACTTTCAATCATCATGGTTCAGAGCAGGCTAAGGCCACTCCTGTGCCATGTGACAAAGCCTGGCCAATTAGAGGATCACAGCGTGGGAGCCACAGCAATAGGCTCAAAAACAGCATTGTTCCTGGCTTAGCTGGGAACAATCAGAGATTGGCTGTGATATTGATGGAGCTTTTACGGAAAAGTTGTTCACTTTCTGCTGGAGCTGCCAGAGGTGAGCAGGTAAAACACCACACAGAGCCTGAGAATGAAGGTAACAGAGATGAAAGCAAGCCCGAGAGATAGAAACAGACCAGGGTTCAGCGAAGTCTAAAGCCATGCAACCCTTGGCCACTGTGGTTACAAAAACTAAAAAAATCCCTTTTTTCATTAAAGAAAGATTTTTGACTTATAAAGGCAAGAGTTTGCTTGGTGTGTGTGTGGTATGTGTGAAAGAGATGGTATTTTTTGAACGTGGAAGAAGATCAGGAAATTAAACTTTAAAAAATAAAACAACTCCAATCTCAAAACTGTCTCACACACACAAAAAGGAATTTCCATACGCACATTATCAACTGGTCATCTGGCATGACTGCAAAAAGCAACTCATTGGCTCACACTCTTTCAAGAGACAGCAGAAAAGAGAAGTGAAAGTGAGAGGGAGATAGATAGATGATTTAACTTTTCAAATCCAGAAAAATAATACATTAAAACCAGCTCTAATGACCACCTTTGGGGAAAAAATGAAAAGTAAAAAGAAACCAAACAAGTTAGTCAATATCAAAAGAAACAACCAAAAAGTAAATGCTTTCTATATCATACTCTTAGAACAGGCTACTCATATATAAAATGCAGATTCATTTTCCTAAAGCAACACCAGCATCTCTCAAAATCTCTCTCAGGACACCAATATCCCGGCAAAACTGTTAGTCTTTTAAGCTCCGAAAGATTGGCAAAGTTAAAATAAGATGGAAATATGATCCACGGAGAAGCAGTCATCAGCAGAATTCTTTCTGTGATTTTGATGGGAAGGAACTCAACATAGGTATCCCCTGCTTTTTGAAAGTTCACTTTATGCCACCTCACTTTTATGAAAGACCTACATTAGTACCTGGTTTTGCTAATAGAAAGAGATCTGAAAAGGATTTTCACTTTTACAAACAAAGGTGAAAATCAAAAACAGCGCACTCAGCATGTGTTGTGTAGGGAGCCCTTACAGAGGGAGGGCACCCTGAGCAGCAAGAGTGGTTCCACCAAGCTCCTTCCTGGGAAATACGCTCACATCTCAGCATCAAGCCTTGAACTGTGTCTGTGAGCATCTGTGGTTTATCTCTATTGTGCATCCTGTTAGCAAGTTGTGTTCTAAGGTATTTGTTTCTTTGTTTTAAGCCCAAACCATTTCAGCTTACAAAAGGTTTCATAGGAATGCTCTACTTTTGGATAGCAGGGAAAACCTGTGTAAGAAATGTCACTGGAAGATTTTTGTATAAATAAATGCAAAACAGTGATGGGAAGCTTAAATAATTAAAGTTGAATCTTATGACACAGTTGCTGTTTTGCCCCCTGCAGCATGTCTTTCTTCATGAATGTGCCTAACAGATAGTCAACCGTGTCATTTGGGGTGATAACTGCATTCATGTCAGAAAAATTCCATCATAACACCCTTTTCAATCTGTTTTTCCATCATAACACCCTTTTCAATGTGTTGTTCTAAGTCATGGTTAAACATTCCTCAAAATAACATTTATAAATATATTCTATTGACAAGCCTCTTTCACATAAATTGTCTCATTTTATGCAGTACGTTCCCAAATAGTGTTCTGGTACAAACCAGAATACTAGGTTCAATGATCCAATATGAGGCAACTTAAACTAAAATTGCACAGGAAAAATTCAAATGATCATATTCATTGATGGTAGACTTTTATGATGATTTGCTTCTTTGAAACAATAAAAGCCTTGGTTATTGCACTCATTTTTTTATGCTGAAGTTTTGAATTTATACACCAACAGAAATATGTCCCACATCTCTTAAAGCAATACAAATACACTAAAGAACAGAGAAGGAGAAGGAGATAAAACAACACATTGCATTCAGTCCTTGTGCTTAGAGCAAAACAAAATGGTGAAACTGATTACTCAAGAATAGGTGATGTCATCTGAAATGACCAAAAATTAAGTCATTTTTATATTACAAGATTTTGATGATATCTCATTTTACATTTAATTTCAAATAAAATACAGCTTTTCCTTCATCTGATACATTTTTCAAAAAGCAAATTATCAATCATGCCAGACAATAATGTTTATTGTAGCTCTAGTCATCCTGTATCAAGAAAAAAGTAATAGAGTCACATGTTCCCGACAAACAGGCCTCTATCAGCCACAGAAAAAGTCTTGTCCTGAAAGAGCAAATGTAATTTTTTTTAAAGAACAAAGCATAAGTATTAAAATAGGAGTATAATGTGTTTATGAAAAAGATTAAGAAAATGCTAGAAAAGAATAATGAAGGATATTCTGTCATCTACTAATTCCTTTGGAATGCAAAGTTCATATCAATATATTATATTAAGTATCTCCCCATCAGTTAGAAAACATCAACTGGCTCCTGAATACCTGAAGACATTTAACAAACTAAAGTACAGTAGGTTTTCATCATATTTGAATAAATAAGGACAGTAGCTGAAGAACTATTTTAAAATACAATAATCTTGGGCTTCCCTGGTGGTGTAGTGGTTGAGAGTCTGCCTGCTGATGCAGGGGACATGGGTTTGTGCCCCGGTCCGGGAAGATCCCGCATGCCGCGGAGCGGCTGGGCCCATGAGCCATGGCCGCTGAGCCTGCGCATCCGGAGCCTGTGCTCCGCAACAGAAGAGGCCACAACAGTGAGAGGCCCGCGTACTGCATAAAACAACAAGAAAAAACAAAACAAAACAAAAACAATAATCTTTGTATTCCCTGAGAAGTACTACAAAAAAACCTAGGGCCAAAAAAAAAAAGTCCTTTCTCATATACATATAAGTTTGCAAAATATGGACCAGCATAGCATGATTAAACATATGTGTTTCAAAAAGTCTCCAGGAAAAAAGCTCACAAGCTTCCTCAAAGGAGCAGTTACAGCAGGTGTAACAAGTGAAACCTGTTTTCACTAGGATTTAAAGAAACCTTTACCTTTATATTCCTTTGCAGTCAAACTTGTAACCACTGGGGGAAAGGCGGGACATGAAGGGTTAAGTACTCAAAGGTTACAGAAAGCCAAGTGTCATCTACAGTGAAGATACTTAACTTTGATTGTGTATACCTACAAGAGGGAGTTATAAGCTTTGCTTTCTAATTAAATTTGAAGACTGAACACATTTTTGTTCTTGCCAAGATCGGTCTTCAAATTCCTGGAGAGAAGTTAGGAGACACCTGAAGCTCAGTGAGGCAGTGATCTTTGTCAATTTGATTTAAGCCTTCAATAGTCACTGCTTAGTTTCCACTCATTCCTAATACTCTGAGGAGTAAATTGGTGTCTCGGGGTAAAAAAATACAAACCTGAAAATCGCCGCAGAAAAACAACTGTGAATCGAGATGAGCATCATTCTTTCCTTAATCCACAAGAATGCATATATTTCACTTCTTTCTTTTTAATACTGAGTTCCCAACGTTTCATTTTCTTGGCTAAGCTTAGTCTACGAAATGTCTTAAACACAGTTCTTCCCAGTAATATGCCTCCTATTTTCTAAATGGCAATGGGGGTTAATGAACTTTACTATAGAAAGAAAAAAAAGGACACTAGTGGAGACAATTCAGACCCTTTCATTAAGTATATAAGGATAATATTTAGGACACAAAACACACACATTTCTAATTTATAAGCCAATGGATACTGTGATGAGGAAAACTGAGAAATTATTTCTTTTAAAATAAAAAAGACAGGGCTTCCCTGGTGGTGCAGTGGTTGAGAGTCCGCTTGCCGACGTAGGGGACACGGGTTCGTGCCCCAGTCCAGGAAGATCCCACATGCTGTGGAGCGGCTGGGCCCATGAGCCATGGCCACTAAGCCTGCGCATCCGGAGCCTGTGCTCCACAACGGGAGAGGCCACAACAGTGAGAGGCCCGCGTACCGCAAAATAAATAAATAAATAAATAAAATAAAAAAGACAAATCATTTTCCAGGTTAAAATTAAATAATGTATATTTTATTACTCAAAACACTAACTCATCACCATTCTAAGCAGTGGCACAGACCTAAAACTACTTTCGAAGAGTAGTCTTGGCTTGCTGGAGGCATGGCCTTGGCTCACTCTGGAAAAAAGTAATGGCCTTCTACTCAGGCATGTGGCCTGCTGAGATGCCTCAATTTTCAGGATAGAATGTCATTCCTCCCAACTAACAGTTTAAAATGTACAGCTCATAACACAGAATTAGGAATATTTCAAACCCTCTGATCATTATTAGTAATACTGACTGCTAAAATGATTGAGGTATTACTATGTGCTATCATTTTGCTCAGCCCTTTGACCCATCGCCTACTGAGCCCTTCAAATACCCTATGAGGAAAGTGCTATTCTTTTCCTCTGTTCATAATCTCTTCATTAATCTATCTGAATCATCAAAGGCTAAAAGGTCTTATATCTCCCTGACTATATGTTATCCTCTGTACCTCTCATATGGTACTTATGTAAGTACCACTATTGTTTTCCAGTATTCCATGTGTCAGTCTTTACTGTTGCCCCAAGAGCCTTCAAGCCTTGTGCAGAGTGTTCCATAGCACAGGAAACTCTAAAAACTTGTTGAATGGATGGTGCTTACCATCTCTTTTCCTTTCAGGGTAATTATACAACTTTTTTCTCAGTACACTTTCTGTACAATTACTTATTGTATAAAATCCATATACTTATCAAAAAACACATTTTCCCATTCTATAAGAGGCCATATTTTTATCAGTTTCTAGAAATGATTATCAACTTCAAAGATTTCATTTAGCTGCAAAATAACTGAGAACAACAGGAACTCAAGATAGATTTTCTGATAAAAAGAAATATAAAAATGCTAAAATAAATGCAAATATATCTTAACTAGAAAGCTCAACCCAAAGCTAGAGATCTGCTCTTACAATAATTTAGTGGTAAGAAGTGAAATTACAAAAGATGAGGAAGAAGATAATAAAGGCTTTTCCAAGTGAACTTTCATATTTAAATTAAAAACAAAAGTAATAACAAAAAAGGTAAGTGCTGGAAAAAAACCCTAAACTAAAAAAAAGGAAGGCTTTGTGGAAAAGAAAAACTATAAACTTTGAAAAAAAGGGATAAAACACTTTTATGTTATACACTTAAAAAATAGGGAGCCTGCCAGAGGCTGAATAGGGGAATAAGAAGCAGGGGGCCAGACTCCAAAATAGAACACATCCGACCGCAAAGCTGACAGCGCTGACAATAATAAATAAGAAGGGAGGCCATGGTTTTAGGAGGTGATGTTCTTGACAGAAAATAATCAAAAGAATGCTACACTCTTGACAGTTTGGTAATATTTGAAAATTTACTGCACAGCAGAGAAGCAGACAGCAGAGCAGTGATGTGCAGAGAGCTACAGCGTCCTCAGCACCCATGCCAACAGCAAGTGAGAAAATGGGGGCACCAGATGCCCAAGGGGCCAACGACCACTTCAGGAGTCCCATTTTCCTCTAGGGGATTGTTTTATTCTAAAAATGAAGGGTGTGTTTTCAAACGAGTATTAGGCACAAATACACTTAAATACATTATTTTCTGAGTCTCTTTTAGGGAAAGAAAACCAGAATGTAGGCTAAGAGGAGGGGGAAACGAGGACTGACTCCAGAGGCCTGTTTAGACCTGTTGCCTGACACAATAGGGGCGCAGTGGGGGTGAGAGGCAGCTGTAGCCAGCACAGAGAGCAAGTCAGGTCAGCAAGCATGCCCAGCTGTGCAAGTGCATTCCCTGCTGCACCAGGAATTAAAAGGGAAAAAAATCACATCACTGACACATTTTCTCATTAAAATGCCATTTGCAGTTGCCGGCCAGCTCTGAGACAAAGTATCCTGTATTAAAACCAGTCTCATATTCCCATTCTTTACATATTACAGTCATGTAACAATAAAAGCCAACTCTTCCTTAGTGGGGAAAGGCAAGAAATATTGACAGTAAACTCAGGAATAAGAAATGTATGTCCACTATTGCCACCACTATTTACTTAACGTTGCCTTGGAAGTGTAATCCAACACAGTTAAAACAATTGGGCACATGAGAATTAGAAAAGAAAAGGCAGGATTATCTCGCACTACAAATAAATGTCTTGAAAGCCAAGTGAAAAACTACTGCAAACAATAAAAGATACCAGTAGCCTTCATACATACAAATAAAAATACACAATTTTAAAATCTAATGGAACAAAAGACATGACTTAAAACAGCAACAAAAAGACAAACTACTTAGAAATGTGAAACACTTGCATGAAGAAAATATTTAAACACTCCTGAAAGATCGAAAAACAGACTTGAACAAGAAATGATGGTGTTCTTGGATAGAAATACCTGGTATCATAACAATGTCAGTTCTTCCTAATTTATTAATTTATATCAATCCCCATGAAATACTACCAGGTTATTTTTCTTTTTCTGGAGCGAGATAATTTCATGAATGTGAGATTGGTGCATGCATTATATACAAATCAAATAACCATAAAAAACGTCCAGGAATCAGATCAAAGTACATATAAAAATCTACGGACATCTATATTTTGCTTTTCTTTTTTACCTCATTAATATAACCTGAATTTGAACTAAGCAGGAATCACTGAAATCGACTGAAACACACTGAATATACAAAAATCATGAATTCATAATGACATGCAATGATCAAGACAACAAGAAGGAAGAAAAAAATTTACTCCCACCACGACCATCACCCATTAATTATCACTGGAAATTTCAAGGAATCTAACTCCTTCCTCTAAAGGTTATCAATTCCAACTTTTCTAAATAAACTCTAAGGTAACTTGGTAGCCCTAGTGAGGAAAACTCTTCATTTACAGAAGAAAACCAACCAATAAATACAGAGAAAGGGGAAAATTAGAATATATAACTCCTGTTTGTAACACCTAACAAGATAACTGATTCAAGAAAAGGTAAATGGATGAAACTATTAGATGAACAGTTGATGAGAAGTTTTATTTATTTATTTATTTATTATGTATTCATTTATTTTTGGCTGTGTTGGGTCTTCATGGCTGTGCACGAGCCTTCTTTAGTTGCAGCGAGTGGGGGCTTCTCTTCGTTGTGGTGCACAGGCTTCTCATTGTGGTGTCTTCTCTTGTTGTGAAACATGGGCTCTAGGTGGGCGGGCTGCAGTAGTTGTGGCCCCCGGGCTCTAGAGCACAGGCTCAGTAGTTGTGGCACAGGAGCTTAGTTGCTCCACAGCCATGTGGGATATTCCAGGACCAGGGCTCAAACCCATGTCCCCTGCACTGGCAAACAGATTCTTAACCACTGCGCCACCATGCAAGTCTTGATGGGCATCTTTATAATGAAGGAATAACACTGTCAGCATCTGAACCCAGTGTCAATCAGATGTTAGGTGCCTTCAGAAGTGATACAATATGAAACAGATGGCCTGTGAAACATTCCATCAAAAACACATATCCGAAACCTAATTTAGAAGCTAATTTTCTGCTTATAAGAATGATGAAGGATAGGGGATCATGTTAAACAACAAATGAAGAAGAAACAAGATTTTCAGTTTCCTCAACCAAACAATTGAATCGAAAAAAAAAAAAATGTGTGGGAGACAGGCTGGTCTTGACTAAAAGAGGGGTCAGAAAAACAGGCACATTTAGATTCTCAAGGTCATTAGTAATCAGGAAATGCAAATTAGAACTACAATGAGGCATCACTTTATACCTTTTTGAATGGTCAAATAATAATAAAAATACTGAAAATAACAAGCACTGACTAAAATGTAGAGCAAACAGAATTCTCATATATTGCTTTGGAAATGCAAAATGGTACAGCCACTCTGGAAAACAGTTTGCAGTGTTGTAAAAAGTTAAACGTGCATTTACCATGTGACCCAGCAAACCTAGATAAATACTCCTGAACATTTACCCCAAAGAAAAGACATATATCCACACAAAACCTACTGTGAATGTTTATATTAAGATTTATTCATAATCACCCAAAATAACCCAAATGACAAACATTCCAAATGTCCATGCACTTGTGACTGGATAAACAAACTGTGGCAACAACCATCATCCATATGATGGAATAGTGCTCGGCAATGAAAAAGGTACAAGCAACAACCATCATCCATATGATGGAATAGTGCTCAGCAATGAAAAAGGTACAAGCAACAACCATCATCCATATGATGGAATAGTGCTCAGCAATGAAAAAGGTACAAGCTATGATAAAGGGAACAACAAGACCAATTTCAGAATAATTATGCTAAGTGAAAAAAGCTAGACTTAAAATGTTAGACACTGCATGACTCCACTTATAGGATATTCTGGAAAAGAAAAAACTATGGGGACAGATAAAAATATCAGTTGTCTCAAGGAACTGTGGTAACAGGGAGGGAATAGACTAAAAGGTGCATGACAGAACTTCTTGATTATGCTGGTGGTTACACAAATAGATAGATTTGTCAAAATCCATAGGACTGCACACCTAAAAGTAGTAAAATTTGCTGAATATGAATTACATCTCAATAAAACTGAACTTTAAAAGAGAGCAAGAGAGAAAGGGAGAAGGGGCTAGGAAACATAACAAATGCAATATATGGAATTTGTTTGAATTCTGATTCACACAAATAACTATGAAAATATATTTTTAAAGCAAATTGGAACACCTAATTGTGGCCTGAATATTAGCTGAAACCAATAAATTATTTTACATTTTGCTATATGGGACAATGACAAAATGCTTATGTTCTTTTAAAGCCCATATTTTATATTTTTAAGAATAGCGTTTAGGGGTAAAATGACATGCTTTATAACATCCAGACAAAAACCTAAGAGACAAAAAAGAGACACATTTAAAAACTGGCAACATTTGTATAATCCTAGGTGAGGAATAAACCCAGGTGAGGAATATATGACAGTTCATTATAAAAAAGAAACAAGCTAGTCATATAAGCAACTCTATTTTGTGTATGTTTGAAAATGTTTATAATTAAAGATTAAAATAATAGCAAACATTTGTTGAGCATTTATCCTGTGTCTGGCAATGCTTTAACTACTTTATAGGTTAACACATTTAATGCTCATTGCAAACCTAAGTACAATTATAATCTCCCTTTTATAAATGAGAAGACTGAGATCCTCTAAAGTCTAAAAATTGTCCCAATATGAAGTAACCAGTAAGAGGCAAGCAGGCTCAGCCTACATTCTTAACCACTTCTAAGTCATAATATAGGTTACAAGGTCTGCTTATAATCTGTCTATATTATTTCTCTTAAATCAGTTATCATGTTGACACATTCAGCTATATATCTTCATGCTCATCATTTTTTTTTAATTCTGTGATTTCACACTAAAGTAGAAAAACCATACCATCTGCAATTCTCTAAACAGTAACAACAGACCTAGTTAGATTATGGAAGAAACAAAATGTGAAAGTTAATTTCGTATATAATTTGGAATAAGATAAATCCATTTGAACTACTACTGTTTTTTGCCAGGAGAATGATTTAGTAAGTGATAAAACTGATTTACTCCACTGGTTCCTTTTCAGTTTCATATGCATACCTTCAATTCAATTTTCCCATCTGCGTTTTCTATTACTGAAATGAAGAAGTGTACTACACCATAAAACTATCCTGATCAGGCTCATGAATATTTAGTAAGATGTTTTTGTATAGATATGGCTAATCACTGTCAGCTGAAAAAAATGGGAAATGGCAAAGAATTTGTCAACCCCTGGACTTTCACTTTTCCCTGTCTTTTTTATCCTTGGGAAAAAGTATAAACTCTAAAATCTAGCAAAATCAAAGTCATAGCAAAGACTAATGTTTCTCTTTCTGGATTTGTCTCCACCGACAGGAAGTTAAAAATAACACAGGGTTGTATTGTGATCCTTCTCTGAGGTACATCTCCAAGAGGAATATTTAAAAACAAGATTATGGAGGGATTTGATTTACACATGAAAGTTTAGCCAAGACACATTGATCTAGGGAATAATTTGGGGTGATCTTAATAGCAGTTTGCTTTTCAGAGCAGCCCAAAAAGTTAATCAACTAACATTTTGGGAAGTTAAATACAGCTCCTTTTTCACTGAAAAGGGAACACAATGATAAAATCAAATCACTCAGCATCAAAACTCAAAGTTATAAATGAATTTTTATTTGAATGGAGGGTTCTGACTTTTTTCCTCATACTTATTACCTACTAATCAGGAAATACACACTACGAAAATATTATTTAATTCAGATTACATAAATTAGTCAACACTTTGTTCTTCTTCAGATAAGAAAAATGTTATATTTAAGAATGAGATATCTTCATAAATTTTATTAGATTTCTCCTTTGTATCCATGACCATTTTAAAGGGAAAAATCAGTTACCCTTTGCATAAATTTTCTATCACTGCTATAACAGATTACTACAAATGTAGTAGGTTAAGCAAACACAAATTTATAACCTTAAAGTACTGTAGGTCAGAAGTCCAGAATGAGTCTCAGCAGACAAAAGTCAAGGTGTCAGCAGAGTTGCATCTTTTCCAGAGGCTCTAGAGAAGAATCTGTTTCTTTGTTTGTTGAGGCTCTTCCCTGAATTCAGTCCTTAGAGGTTGTAGAACTGACTGCAGTTTCTTGCTGGCAATCAGCTGAGGCCCATTCCCAGCTTTAGATGCCACTACATCCCTTGGTTCACAGCTCTTTTTCTCCATTTTCTAAACCACCCATATAATCCAGGAATATTTCCCCAGTTCATGGTCTCTAACCTTAATCACATCTGCAACATTCCCTTTGCCATGTAAGAGAACATATTCACAGGCTCTGGGGATCAGACAGCGGACAACTCTGAGGGACCATTACTCCGCTTGTCATACCTTTTGATACTACAACATCCAAATCTGCATTAAATTTCTGTTTGCTCAATATAACCTTTCAGACATCCTTGCCTTGGCTGTATGCATCAAGCACCTGGTAATACTGAGAGCAGGTAACAAGGCAATGGATAGTGGGGCCATTTCAATCACTGAATTTTTTCCAAACCTTCTCACCAACAAGGACCATAAAGAAGCCATTAACCAACCTGCGTTACTCACCAAATTATTACTCTTTAAAAAGTATTCAAAGGCATAGATGATTATGGTCAATTCCAGACTTCTGATCACCGAAAATGTTAAGCATCACCAGGCTGCCCTTACAAAATTTCATGCAAATACAAAGAAGACTGTTGCTTTAGTTGATTCTCATATGTATGCTACATAAAGGTACAGCTGCCACTAGCTTTCTTGAAACATTGAAATCATCACTAAATCCACTGCCCACTAAGATTCTCACGAACTGGTATGGAAAGATATTTCACAGCTGCCAGTATTCAATCCCTCTGGCATTCTTGAAAATCAAAACATCAGTTTTCAAGTGTAATAAATCAGTTTCTTCTATGAGAGGAACAGAAGCCAAAAATTAAATTAGGTGTGTCTTCCTAAAATGAACATCACTGGGAAACTGCCAAAGTCATTGTATATAAAATGCCATTATCATTGTGGTATTTTTCTCCCTCTACAGGTGGGAGGGTGAAACAATTTTCATTTCTGCCTAATTTTTGTCACTTAGCTGTCTTCCAGTCAGGATTCCACCCCACATCCCTTTTTACTTTCCCAACATACATTTATTTAATGACTCCTGGGAGCCAGGCACAGTTCTGGATATTAGAATTTGGCAGACTCAAAGATAAGATAAAGATATTTCATGAATATCTCGAAAAAGGTGACAGAGGAACTGGTGAATTTCTGAAACGTCTCCACCTTCAAAAAGCAGATCCTAACTGGACAGCTGCATGTAAATCAATGAAGTTAGAACACACCCTCACACCATACACAAAAATAAACTCAAAATGGATTAAAGACTTAAGTATAAGACATGAGACCAAAAAGCTCCTAGAAGTTAACATAGGCAAAACATTCTCATACATAAATCATTGTAATATTTTCTTAGATCAGTCTCCCAAGGCAAAAGAAATAAGAGCAAAAATAAATGAGACCTAATCAAACTTACAAGTTTTTGCACAGCAAAGGAAACCCTAAACAAAATGAAAAGGCAACCTGTGGACTGGGAGAAAACATTTGCGATGGACAAGGGCTTAATTTCTAGAATACACAAACAGCTCATACAACTCAATATCAAAATGAACAACCCAATTAAGAAAAAAAAAAAAAAGAAGCAGATCCTAAAATACATGGAGTTCTAAAATCTAATCAGGAGATGGGGTTGCTACAATGGGCATTTCTTGAGCAAAGCTCCAATTCAGACCTACTTGCCTTTCCTGAAATAGTGGTAACTTTTGTAGTAACATCTGAGAGCCCATTAAATTTTCTGTCTTCAGTGTCAGATGGCCCACAAGCTTGTGGAAACTTTGTTCAAAAGAAATATCCTTCCTTTGTGCTGAAGAATAGCCAAAGATTTGGAGGTTAAACCATATTCTCCTGACTTCTCCCCAAACAAACATGCTGTCTATTTTAAAAGCCAAGGCAATAAAAATATTTAATTTGATGACAAAGGGAGGATTGAATAAAGATTATATTAAACTGGCCCACTGGTGGAAGAGTTCAGATGTCTAATGGACCCTGTAGGCATCTTTAAACACAGGATTAAATCTTTAATGAGACCTTGAAAAAACAGTGAATTTCTGTGGCTGTGAGGGAGATCCAGGCCCTCAAGACATACCAGCATTACTACATATTGTTTAGAACCTGGCCTGGTACCTGATTACAAGATGAAGAGAATTCTAAGAAGAAAATAAAAAGTAGGGTAAAAACTTAAAAAAGACAGAATCGAAGGAAAAATGTACAACCTATGCTATTAGTAGTAATGTCAAATATGACAGGAATCCTAAGCAAAATGAAAGTAGGCTACAGTAAATTATTAAAAAGCAGAGATAAAAAAATTGGAAGTTTGGGATTGACATATACACACTACTATATTTCAAATAGATAACCAACAAGGACTCACTGTACAGCACAGGGAACTCTGCTAAATATTCTGTTATAACCTAAAGGGAAAAACAACTTGAGAAAGAATAAACACATGAATTTTAAGGGAAAAAAAAAAAGAAAAAGAATAGATACATGTATATGTATAACCGAATCACTCTGCTGTATACCTGAAACTAACACAACATTGTTAATCAACTATAATCCAATATAAAATAAAAGTAATAAAAAAAGAATGCACCAAAAAAAAAAGCAGAGATAGCCAGTGTGGCTCTTAAATATACAGTGATATACCATTTAACGGACAACATATTTAAAATACAAAAAGACTGAAAGAAAGGAAAATATGCACCATGTGGAAAATTAGATACAATACTTATCTGGCTAGATATTAAGGCTTATTACAAATCATCAATAATGATAAAATATACTGACTTGGAAATTGTCCAACAAACCAGGACAGAAGAGACATCCCAGGAGCAGATCTATGCTACGTGGAAAGTCAATGTGGACAGAGGGTACATGGCAGATGAGCTTGCAAAAACAGACTACATGTGCTTCCCTGGTGGTGCAGTGGTTAAGAATCTGCCTGTCAATGCAGGGGACACGGGTTCGAGCCCTAGTTCAGGAAGAGCCCACATGCTGCGGAGCAACTAAGCCTGTGCGCCACAACTACTGAGCCTGCACTCTAGAGCCCGTGAGCCACAACCACTGAGCCCGCATACCACAACTACTGAAGCCCACATGCCTAGAGCCCGTGCTCCGCAAGAAGAGAAGCCACCACAATGAGCCCACAAACTACAACAAAGAGTAGCCCCCACTCGCCGCAACTAGAGAAAGCCCGTGCAGAGCAACAAAGACCAAACATAGCCAAAGATAAGTAAAAATAAAGTAAATTTATACAAGAACAAAAAAAGTAAAAACAGACTACAAATGCTACTGGGGCAATTGTATTCATCCACACAATGAAAAACATAATTAGATTCCTACCTAACTCATATTTAAAAATATATTCCAGACAAATGATAGATTTGAATATAAAATGAAAAAAATGTTTAAACTAAAAAGAAAATACAATGAAAAAATGTTTAAACTGAAAAGAAAATATCGGAAAATATTTTCTGTCCTTAAGATTAGAAAAGAATTCCTAAGCAAGATGCCCTCCACTAAAAAGGAAACCCACAAAATGCAAGTTAAAACAATGATAAATTATTTATCTCAAAAATAGCAGCACCAAAAGTCCCCATTAAATTAAAAATGGCAGAAAATAGTTGAACTTTATACAACCAACAAAGGAATATTATCTTGAAAATATAATGAAATGCCACATGTTAATAAGAAAAAGACAAATGACCTAATAGAAAAAAAGACCAAAATATATAAACAGAAAATTTAAAAGCAAAGTAAGTAGTGAAACATGTATTCCTAGCTATGGAGCTACTGAGTGTTGGGGTATTTTTCACTCATTTACAATCTCCATTCAGTTGTTGGACTGTCTGGGCCCACTAGTCCACATGAGGATATCTACATGGCAGCTATTCACACCTCAATGACCACACCTGATTAAAGGCAGTGATGACGTTAGTATAGCCAAGTGTCATCTAAATAGTCTATTCAAATATTTTCCACTTACATTTATCAAATGAATTTATACAATTTTACATTAAAGTATCAGATAAAAAGGACACAATATCACCTTCCTAAACAGAGGGACTGAATTAAACTTAGATTCTCCCATTTTTATAACAGCAAATGTATTCAGCTCAGAGTGACTGCATGAAGCAAAACTGTCATAAACACATGCAGAGTGCCAGCACTATTAAACTGGTAACACCTTAAAATACCACTTACCTTTATACACCTGACCTAATTGGATTTCAAAATCATAGGGGAAAAGTCAGTGTATTTTAAAGCACCAAGTTAATTAATGGTTTAAAATAAATTTTAGGCTATCTACAATAAATGATTTAGAAAGGATGAAGGTACTTCTTCCGCTAATCAAAATATTATATAATATTTTTTGTAACTTCTTCAAACCTGAAATAATTTGTAATAGTGTTCCTACAGTTTGAAAGGGCAAACGTCACTGACTTTCCAGTACCTTGTCATATCATTGCAAAATGACCTAAAATAACATTTCTAAATGAGAGCTATGTCTTTCTGATATGAATCAATATTTTTACAAGACTCATCTAAATAAATATATATTTTTAAAATCCCTAAGTAGATTTTGATGTCATTAAATGCCATTTAATGTAATATTGGAAGATTTTATCTGAAAACAAATAAGTGAAATTAAACTAAAAATGCATCATTCCTTCAAAGAATGAAGAAAGCATTAAACATTCTGAAACTATTTGTGGTGGTAAGCAACCATCATACAATGGAGTCCAATTATAAGAACTTACAGGTGATCCTAACATCGTAATATTATGTAAAACACATGCCTTAAGCAACCGAACTATGGTTCTCACATGAACATATGAAATGCACTAAGATCAAAGAGGAAAATCATTAACTCAAAGAAAGCTTAAAATGTAAAACCAACATGAAGAACATGGCTGTAGATTGGTATACTCACATTTTCAAATGAGTAAACTTAAGTAAAATAAATTTAAGTTAAGTGGAAGTTATGCTTTAAAGTTTTTAGTAGACATATTTCCTAAATGATGCATAATAACTCCATTTCAGAAAACAAGGAAATCTCTGAACTTCTTCATTTATGAATGAAATAATATGTTATTTTAATACCAAGTTTAAATGCGTAAGGCTTTTAATTTAAACTCTATAAAAAACTGACCCACATATTTTACAACAGGCTCAATGCCTAGTGAAGTTGTAGGTTCAAAAATGAGAGAAAAGCAAACACTAAAAATGAATGATATTATCTATCAATGAGCATGCACACCCCATAAATTTAATCTCAGATATACTAATACCTGGTCTTATAAACAATACATAAATAAATATAAGAGCCTTGACTAACAAAATAATGAGATTCTTGTTCTGGACTCTTTAGGTGGAATCAAACTAAAGTAGAAGATAAAACCTTTAAAAATACTATATAAAGTAATGTGGGTGCTTGTTTAAACTGAGGTATATTATACTTCATTTTATTTGTTTGTTAACAAATAAAAGGCACAGATATATTTAGTATGTTTAGTTTTAAAAATTGTATACACTGGTGTAACCACCACCCAAAACAAAATATTAAATAGAGAAAATGTCCATCTCCCATAAAATCCCCTTTACCTCCTTCTATTTAATTCCTCTCCTCCCCAACTCAGGTAAATGTGGTTGATTTTTTTTAACAAAGCAAACAGAAGTAGACATCTAAATATCTTAACTGGCAATTTATTGAATTGAAATTGTCATTACTAACAAATGTTTGATCTCATTTAGAAGTGTTTTCAGAGCCTGAATAGTGACAAACTTTCATCCTTTAAATGTTGGATTATTGAGAAAAAATTCCAAAGTCATTCATAAATAAGTCTGAAAAAAAGGTAATTACAGAGAAGAAAAAGGAGGTAACATAGTCCAGACACCTAAGTGCCAAGCGCTGGGCTAACCATTTTAGACTAATGCGCTCATTTGATCTTCACAGCAATCCTGAGAAACAGTTATGATTATCTTTATTTTGGAAATGAGGAAATTGAGATTCAATAATGTTAAGTCATTTGGCCAGGATTCCTCACCTCATTTGTAGACCCAGGATTCAAGTTCAGGTCTTTTCCTCCATAAGAGATGCTCTTGTACTAAACTCCAAGGAGACTCTTTACAGTGGTTAATACTGTTTGGAGGGAAAATGAAGCCTCGGGACTCCCTCTCTTTCTGTCTGTGCTTTCAGTACACTTACCCAGCTGTGTGGTGACGGAAGGAAAGCCAGGCAGCAGCAGAATCTAGGGAGATGGACAAATGCCTGTCCTGGGAAAAGTCAGACCTACCGGAAGCAGTTCATGAAAAACCGGGCTTCTAGGAGCAAACCAGAGCAGCAGGTCCATCTTCCTGAGGCTGATGTGGATCATCCATGGGCAGGACTCTTGAGAGAGCTAGTGACGGGTTTCACCCCACTATCTCCAGCAACATGACCAAAGGTATGCAAGTGCTTATAGATTTCAAGAGAAGCTTTGTAGTCCTTGAGGAGGTAATTCAAACCAACTCAATAAAGACAAGATGATGACAGCTGACAGCCCTGGCCACCCATGGCGGCCCAGGGAATGGTGACAATGCCAGGTTTTTGTTTCATTTTCTTCAATATTTTTCTGCTATTAGGGCACAGTGGACAGATGGAAGCACATGGCAACCATGGGTAATTTCAGCTGGGTGAATCTGTACAACTATTTCCTTGAGAATGGATAAGCTCGAAGAGCCAGATACATTCCATCACAAGAGGATATTCTGCTTTGCAGAATACCTAACAAAATATTCCTAAGTACAACTTTGAAACTTACTACATTCCTATCAAAATGTCTGATGTAGGCGGTCAAAGGTCAAAAAGGAAATGTCGGTTTGGATGCTTCCTTATTTCTTCCAGTGAGTTTGACCAGATGGTAGGGAAGATAGATGACCAATGCCTTACAGAATCTCTGAGCATTTTTGAAAGGACTGTCAATAACCAGGTTTTCAGCAATGTCGCCATAATTCTCTTCTTAAATGAGACAGAATTGCTTGAGGAGAAAGTGCAAACGTTGAGCCCCAGAGATTATTTCTTAGAATTTGAAGAGGATTCACACTGCTTAAGAGACATCTAAAAACTCCTGGGGGAATGTTGCTGTTAACAAATGCCAGGACCAGCAGCAAAAGCTCTTATACCAGCGCCTCACAGTACTCTCAACATGGAAACACCCACCTTATTTTCCAAGATGTGCCAGGTACTATACCTCATGACGACTTTAAGCACCTTATTCTACAGTGATGCACACAAAAAACTTGTTATTCTAGTATCTTCTCGTGTTTTTATTTTTTTTAATTTATTTAATTTATTTTTGGCTGCATTGGGTCTTCGTTGCTGTGCACGGGCTTTCTCTAGCTGTGACAATCGGGGGCTACTCTTCGTTGTGGTGCGTGGGCTTCTCATGGCAGCAGCTTCTCTTGCTGCAGAGCACAGGCTCTAGGTGCATGGGCTTCAGTAGTTGTGGCATTCAGGCTCAGTAGCTGTGGCTCACGGGCTCTAAAGTGCAGGCTCAGTAATTGTGGCGCACAGGCTTAGTTGCTCTGCAGCATGTGGGATCTTCCTGGACCAGGGCTCGAACCCGTGTCCCCTGCATTGGCAGGTGGATTCTTACCCACTGCACCACGATGTGAGGTGGTAACTCATTGTAGTTTTGAGTTGCATTTTTCTAGAATTAGAAAAATCTTGATTGTATGCTTAACTTCTTGGAAATCTTAGTCCCTCATCTGCAGACTTTGGTTTGTGGCTAAAACCTGCTGAATAACATAATCTGCAAAGTTCAGGATTTGATCTGTTTCACTATGGCTATGATTTGAGTTAAGTGGTAATCTCCTAGCAGACCTCAAACTAGGTAAACTTCCAGCTGTAAATTTTTCCACTTTTAAAACTGAATACTCTGTTGGTGTCAAATACTGGCATCCTTAAATACTATAGGGATGAGGTTAAGGACAAGCAAAACAAGCAAGATTAAGATCTTTCCTCTGCCTTACATCTGTTACCTATCTGCATGGTGGCCTCCTACTTTGGAAAAGATATTGGAAAAAAATTGATCTAAGGAATGACATTCTCTAAGTTTACACAGATATAGCCTTCATGTTTTTTAAACTGCTTGTACCCCCACCTCACCTTGTTTTTGAATTCTGTGGTTTTTGAAGACAACGTTCTCAAGCTTTTAAAGTTTATACAAGGATTTCTGGTATGCTAATGAAGGGTTTGCAAGTGGTACCAAAGAGCAAAACGTACATGAACGCCATATATAATGTTTTGATCAAAAGGAAAGAGTGGAAAAGAATTTGCCTTTTTCATATTTAATTATTATGTAATTAATGTGCCATATGTAGAACATTCTGGCCATAACAGCAACTAAAAACTGCAAGCAACTTCATAATAGAATGGTCTAAATAAATATATACTTTCCATAAACATTTTTTAAAAATAAAAAAAAAATGAGATGTCACTATATTTTAATCAAGCTAACTTTCTTAGCGTCCTCAACTTCTACAGTGGAAAAGATGTAAGGTAATATGTGTTGACCTTGTAATTTTTTAAATGAGGAAACTATAGTAGAAGACGGTGAACAGTTAAAACTGGACATAAAATCCACTCTCTTTATTCCAAATCTGGGTTCCTCTCCAAGTTTTCTGGGAAAACTCATTCACAGTTTTCAAACATCTTTAGTCTGAATGCTTTTCTCAAAAGTAATCAAATGCATAAATTTGGTATAAAAACAGATCAAAGCAGAGGTGTTCAGGTAGAAGCTGTTGGGGAACCACAAATTCCAGTCTACATCCTCTCCCTCCCCAGTCATATTTCCAGGAATCCCTAAGATTTGGTGGAATACAGCTAGAAAGCTATATGCTCTATACCATATCAACTCATAAAATAAATCGGGAAGATAGCCAAGTATTAAAATGTGAAAAAAAAGTTAAATATCAATACAAAAGACAAATTACAATTCAATATAACAATCTGAGAACTGTCCCAAGTTAGCTCAGGATTATGCACCAAATGAATGAGGCTGAAAATGGGCACCCATAAGGGTTCAGGAAAGGAAGCGTCACAGTATGCTGGGTGTGGTCTGGAGTAATTTACCAAAGAGAGGACTGGGAGGTAGGAGGTAGACGGAGCCCTGGGTGAACAGCTGGAGTCTGTCAAGTGGAATAAACTGGAGCTTTGTTTTCCCTAGATACTTCAAGGATAAAGTTAATGGCAGGAGTTGAGGTCTGCTGGAGTAAAGAGATAAAATGACCACATCTATCACTCCTGAAGTCAAGAAAACCTCCCTAACTGTACATGCACAGGAAGGCTCCTTGGGGGGTCAAAAAGGGAGGGGTTGTCACTCCAGAACAGGTGGCGTCAACCTCCCATAGGCCTCTGCACTGGAATCCATATTTAAAAAAAAAATATGTGCATGCATACTGGGGAGGACCCTAAGACAGGTCAGATGTGGGAAAAGAAGTGAGATAATTGGCCAGAGGAGAACAAAGACCCAGAAGAGCTGCCCTTATATAAATGATTTAACTGCCTCTTTACTATGTTCCTCCTCAGTAAGGAGGATGCCCACACCCTTTCTCTCTGGGTGTGTATTCCTGCTTTGCTTCTGTCTAAAGAAACTGCTTCTTCTCTGCGTGCTCTCCCACATGTTGTGTTGTGCTAATAATAATAATAAACTTTGTACCTGTTTTTACAGTTTTTGCCTCCTTAAAACATTCTTATTTTTCATTGGGGGCAAGAGCCAGGACAACTTTTCTTCTAGCCTCTAGCCCCTGGTGGACTAGCAGTTAGGATTCCTGGTTTTCATACAGCCTTGCCAGGTTCAATTCCTGGGCAGGGAACTAAGATCGTCCTTCAAGCCACCACTCACTGCTGTCTCCCCAAGGTCAACTTCACTCTTAAGATATGTGTAGTATTTAAATAAGAGGAGAGTAGTAGTGAAAGAGGAAGAGGTAAGGGAAGTAGCAACAGCAATAACACTAGAACAAGAAAGAACAATATAATTTCAGCAAAAGTAAGTAGACCAACTAAGCTCAAAGGATGGGCTGGGGAAGCTGAAAAAGGTGAAGTTAAACACAGAAATATATGTTGAGCTAGAATATTTCAAGTTAATGAGTTCTGATTGTATCCTGCAGGCTACAGGGAATTACTGAAGGTTTCTGAATCAAGGTAGCAATATGATCAAAGTGTTTCAGGAGTTTTACTGAAGCAGTGGTGTAAAGATATTCTAGGAAAGAAAAAATTAGAGAAGAAAGATCAGTTAGGAGGCTATTTGCAGACATCCATGCATGATGACGACCAAAACCAGATTAAAAGCTGAAAGGACAAGTGTATCAATCAGGAAGTAAGATTTAAAAGGACTTAGAAAGTTACCTGTCATTCCAGATATTAAAAAAAAATAGTCTGGATATTTATCAGAGATCTTGTAAAGAGGATGCATATCTCAGATAATTGAACTATATGACCTCTAAGGTTCCTCTCCAGTTCTGAGATTAAAATTCTATGTAATAGACTGAATATGTTGATAAGAGGTGGGCGTGGGTAGGAGCCCAACAAAAATTAAAAATTTAAAGCTTGGTGACTACATAAATGATGGATATCATTTCTAAGGTGAGACATGTATTATTGACCATTCCAAAAAAGAAATAAAAAGTAGGCCCAATTACTTTTAAAACACTGAAATAATTTAAGCCAAAAAATTCAAGTAGCATATTATGGTACATAATCCTCTAGGGTCAATTGCTTCTAATGATTTAATGATCCACATTTTCCCAGGCTATATTCATCAAGGAGATACCTCAGAAGAAAGTGAACTGGGTTGTTATCAGTGCTGATATAAAATAGAGCAAAATCATTTAACATTTGGTCCTTTCAACCAGCCACACAGGCACTCAACAGTAGGCAAATTACCCTGAGTTTGAATGAGAATATAGATACTTTATAGTTTGGACCTTTCATATTTATATTTTTTTCATTAGTTCATTGGTCTCCTGAGGGCAGCATTATATTGTTTCATTTTCTTTGTAACTCTGCATAGCACTTAATCTACACATTCTATGCAAAAGAAGAGTGACTAATTCATGTTCAATTTTAGTTCACTATTATCTCTAGATCTTTTTTCAGTTATTAAACTTATAGTGTGTCATTCTCATTTTCTAAATTTATAGCTTATTATTATTCTGAAGGATACTTCCCGGAATGTGCCCCCAATTAAATTTACTATCAAAATTTCTCATCTCTTTTTCAATTTAGAAAAGTGCTTTGAATTCCACATTAGCCTGAAGTATTCCCAGTGTGATCTACAAGTACCATCATACTTCCTAAGCTGACAAGTTAAAATCGGCAGATTTCATCATCAGGTTCTTAATTCCTTTATCTAAATTGGATCATACAATTTTTATACATCAGTTATTTGTGAGAAATTCTTTTCCATGTTTATAAAGACTTCAACAACAGTATCTTACTTTATATCACTGAAATATGTAAAGGAAAAATTATTCCTGGGATTTGCCAAATACCTGGGATTGTGATACCAAGACCTTGCCCAACACTACTTAAGAAATGCCAGTTATCTCATCAGAAGGAAAACTGTCTACTAGAGGAATGCAACAGTGAACTGATTCACTGAACAGAGTACTGAAGCTATGTTCCTGAAGACCTTTCAAGAAATAATAGATCAGGGGGCTTCCCTGGTGGCGCAGTGGTTGAAAGTCCACCTGCCGATGCAGGGGACGCGGGTTCGTGCCCCGGTCCAGGAGGATCCCACATGCCATGGAGCGGCTGGGCCCGTGAGCCATGGCCGCTGAGCCTGTGCGTCCGGAGCCTGTGCTCCGCAACGGGAGAGGCCACAACAGTGAGAGGTCCGCGTACTGAAAAAAAAAAAAAAAAAAAAAAAAAAAAGAAAGAAAGAAAAAGAAAAGAAATAATAGAACAGGATAGACAATTATCTGCTCTGGGTTATTTAGACATCACCTGTCATAATTTAAAAGACATATATCAAGGTTTCTGACATAATTCTAACTCATTAAAACTTTCTGAAGAATAAAATCTGCAGAATACCAATAAATGGTAGAGTAGTTCCACCTTTCTTTAGATTTCAGGAGCAAATGATAGCTGTGAAAACCCCTGAAGTTATGTCCTTGATTATAAACAGCAACATCATTAACACATGTGAATTTAAATTTATCTATCACTTGAAAGTCCTGGTTTAACACATTTACAAGTCAAGACACAGAATAAATTCTCTAAGTATTACAAGGCAATGCTGTTATAATGTGAGGATTGTACATAATGATGCCAATTTACTGGGTTGAAGAGGACATTACTGCAATTTAACCAGTCATTATAAACCATGGTCTCATTTTAGTTCAGCTGTGTTAATTTAGAAAGTAATAAAATGTGTTTTTAGAATTTATGGCCTGGTTATCTCCACAATAAATATCAACACATTCAATTCCAAAGGGGCTTTGGCATGAGAAGTAATTATAATGTTTTATTTGTACCTTAATAGATTTTATAAATGTCTCAGTCTACATATGTTGCTTAAGCCTAGCTGACACTTAATTTAAATTTGCTAAAGACGTTATTAAATAGGAATATGGAGTTTCCAGTGCAGACACAAGCATTAAGTGACTGGTGATTATATTTGTGACAGTGGTATCAAGTCCTCCATTAATTCCTGGATGGTTTAATGTTTTAAGACCTAATAGATTCCTAGAAGCACATATGGGATAGGACATCAAAAATTAGGTGGAAAATAAAGTAGTGAAGAACAAAAGAAATTCACTTAGAATTCTTTTATAAATCCTTCAGTCCTTCTGAAGACAAAGAATCAAGTTCAAATTCTTTAGTATAGCATGCTTTCATGATCTGACCCCTCTTTGCATTTGCTCTCTCCTACCTTTTCAATCCCCAGTACACTCACCTACCAAACCATTTCCCCTACATTCACATGCATTTTTGCCCCATGACTCTCCTGGCAGCCTCCTGCTCATTCCTCCACCCAGCTAAAATGGACTCTTTAGCCTCTCCCTGAGAGTATAGCTATTTCCAGAAGGGCTCCCACAATGCCCCATACAGAAACCTGTCACCATACTTAATGCAACCATAATAACCATTTACTGTTTGCTTTCTCATATAGATGGTGAAATAAGCACTAATTTTGCTTCTCTGTATAATTACCAAGATATAGTTAATATTTACTTTTTAAATGAATGAATGAATGATTTAATGAACTTATAAAATTAGAAATGTCACTATGTCACACTTCCATATATAATGGGTTCAACATTTACTAAATAAATGAACAAATATTTACTTAGCACTTATGATATGCCCGACATTATACTAAATGAAGAACAAAGAAGAATACAATAAAAACATGACTATGAAGACTCTTACATTTATCAGATGAGATAAAAATGTATCATCCTACTACATGTAAATGGTATAAGAAGCATGACTTGATGTCTGAAAAAAAGGTCTGGTGTCCTCCTCAGGTCAGTGTCTTTAATGCCTACCTTCTGCTCCATCAAGTCTGCAGGCATCTTCTAAGAACAGTCCAGTCTTCTCTGGTTTAGTGATTTTTTTTCAGGTACCATCCCTCTCCTCAATTTTAAAACCTTTGTTCTGTTCTGATTGGAGCCTACAGTTTGCACCATCCCTCAAAGCCTAACCCTTTGGAGTTGATGAGTCATTGCCTGATTTTGGCTTCTTCCCAGGATGCTGTATTGTAAAACACATCCCTTGGTTCCAGCTTCTGTGGCCTCTCCATAAGCAATGGCCACCTGACCTCAGACTGCAATTCCAAGGAATTCATCTAACATCTCTGCCTCTACTTGACTGGGAAGGGGGTTGGGGGTACTCATCAAGCCAGAATAAAGAGGAAGGATTAACTCATTCTGACTAGGATGAAAAGTGAAGACTACACAGGGGCAATGACACTTGAATTGGCCCTTACCTGTTGAGGCAGGTGGAAAAAATAAGAGGCAGAAGGTAGAGGTGCCTTCCTGCTTCAGCAATGGTATAAAACATAAAACTGCAAGGCCTCTTCAGGTAAAGTCAAGCAGACTTGCCTGCATTGGTCACACTCAATCACATATCCACTAAATGTGGAAACATTAAAATGTTGTAAAAGCCTTAGGAGTGCCAGATTAAGGTCTATAAGAAATTCAAGGAAAATTCCATCTTTTAGAGATAAAAGATGAAATACATTTGGGAAAGAGAATGTATTACAAGTGATAACACCATAAGGAAAAAGGAGCAGCAGGGCTTTATGAAACTGGCCTCATGCAATCTCAAGGCTATTTGAGTTGTCAATGTACCTTAGTCAAATAAATTTCCTTCTTCCAATTCAGCTTTCTTGTCTACAAAATGAGTAATTTTCTTTCTAAATTCTAGTTTAAAAATTAGCTACTATATTGAATTTGGTAGGCGTTTTCTATGTGTTTATCCAAATATTTGTTCAGTATAGTATTTTCTTTTTATTTAAATTCTTGTCAGTGTTGAACATTTGACATTTTATTATGTTTCATTGATTAAAGCAAATCATAAATATGCTATTTCTGTGTTTAACATATCATTTTAGTAAGAACTTTAAGTACAGGAGAAATTCTAATGGCAAGAAATTAAAGTAGGATTCAATTTCCAAACACAATGTAACTTGAAAGTATTTCATTTCATCACAATGGACAGGTATGAATTGTATACTGAGTATCAAACTAAGGAAAATAAAATAATACTAAGATTGGATTTCCATTTTTCCTTCAGTTTTCAATTACATTTTCTCATCATTTTATGCAAAATATTACATTTTCTTTCATCCAAATAATTGTAACTATCTCATATGACTGTCTGCCTAACTATGTGCACAGCCAACATCAAGAAAGTAAAATGAAAGAAATCAGTTAAGTGTGTCAGCATTTCAACTTTTGGGTCTTTTCATATCAAGATATATCTTCAATATGCAGATTTAGCTTTGCTGAAAATAAAAGTGGAGAACCACTTTGCTTGGCAACCTTATAAAAATTTCCATTTTTCTCCTAATGAATGAAATTATTCTTCATGGAAAAGAATGTTTTCCCGAGAATTATACATTTGGACCTGAATACAGAAAAGATAGCTCTTCATTTACCTTGTTTTTCCCTTGCAACATGGGAAAGGTCTTTTAAAGGGGGGAAACAGAAGGCACAACCTGTATTAGATTATCAGGAATTAACTGTGGCGATTTCTTTAATGAAATACTTTGAAAGCTGGTGGCAAGCACTTACTGGGTTGGTTTGAAAACCACACTCACATAATAGGCTCCCAATAAATGCTGTTTCAATAAATGTCTAATAGATTTCTCCTACTCAGTTCCTCTGCATCATCTTGTACTGTTGGTCACAAACTTTCTGATATGCTCTTCTCATGGCACATCACGTGCCTGGTTCTCTGCCTACCTCTCTGGATGCTACTCATTTTGTCTTCTTGGGCTCTATTTATGGAACAAATGTCAACAACCCTCAGAGCTCAACCCTCAGTCTTCTAGTCTTCTCTTTATATTTTTCCTGTAAAATATCCCTAACTATGGCTTCAACAGCCAATTATGCTTTGATAAACTTAAACCCTATTATCCTCAGCATGGATCTCTCCCCTGAGTTCTAGATTCCTATCTCCAACAACCTACTGGATATTTCTTCTTGATGGCCTTCAGGTACATCACATGAAACAAACTCCTAGTTGAACTCATTGTGTTTCAGAAAAAAATATTTGTCTCTCCTCACACATGATTCCATTAACTGCACAAAAAGAAACCTGAGGATGGTCCTGCACTCAGCCTTTCCCTCACTAATTACATCAATCAAACACCAAGTCCCATGGATTCTACCTCCTTAATACTGCTTACATTAGTCCATGATTTTACAATCTACTAACAAGATCTTAAATTGGGCCATCATTATCTCTTACTAGATCAGCTTTCTAAGTCCTCTCCCTGCCTCCAGACATGCCCCCACCACCAGACCACCATGATCTTGCTCTGAACTCTAGCCATCTTTAAATTAAGATGTAAATCTGATCAGGTTATTTCCCCACTTAAACACTTGTTCTCCCCCACTGCCTACAAGATAAAGGTTTACATTTTAGTATGATCTGTCAGGTCCTTTATGATCACTATAAGCCCCTGACTATATGGAGTTTACTATTTTAGTGGGAGAAGCGGAAGATAAAAAAATAAGAAAATAAAATAGTGCTTGATTAAAACAGCTCAACTGAAATAAATACCTGAAGAGATGTCAGAACTTACAAACTATTAGCTGTTAACATCACTAGCATGATGACTGAACTCTAGAGCAAAAGAGAAAAAAAAATTAGGATATGTTCTAAGGAACAGAGAAGTATTGAGAGGCCATTCTTTCTACTCTTTGTCCCATATATTAAATTAAATTTAAGCATACTTGTGAAACAAGTGTGAGCTCACCATTTAAAAAAAAAACTTGAATGTGCAATACAAAGGTGTTATAAATTACAATAATGTGATAGGGTATGAATCAATTTCACTTTTGTCCCACAAAAGTCAATGCAAATGTGTATGGTCTGAAGAGCAGGATTTCTAAAATAAACTAAGAATGTATAAACTCCTCCATTTAAAAAGAAAATTCAATCATCTTCACCTCTCTCAGCTTAAAATATTGTCTCCCTCCTTAAGGAACCTCTGTTAAAACGTGTCAGCAAGCAGTGACTTTTGTTAGGTCACCTTTTGTCTCCAAAAGGTTATCTTCCACTAACATGTATGTTACAGTATGCAATATCTAGTTGCACAGAGTAAAGACCTGAGTTTGCCGTTGGCATTTATCTAAACAAACAGCTGAATTTTCAGAATTACATAATAAAAACTCTGAAATGAAATTTAATAGGATATTTTTTACAACATCAGCTCAAAATGCATTTTTTATCACCTCCTTGTAACAGGGTAGCTGCATTCCTATTTCGAGTGATGGTGAAAGTGGGCAACATATACATAAATCTACACGTGGCAGAGCCCAAATGGGCTGGAAGGAAAAGAATGCTTCTTGCACCATCCCCACAGGTGCACTCTGGTCAGACCTGCTCCAGGAATGCCTCCTGGAGATGGCCTCCATTATTATGATGGGACACAACACCACATGTTCTATGTCAACAAAGACTGGAACGTGGGAGCAGAAACATACCATTCAATCTTGCCTTCAACTGCATCTGATATGATGACTCTGAATGACCAGTGTATAATTCACCAAACCATGCTGTTTCCAAATTAATGAAAGGTAAATAAATGTTGCACCAGTATACTTGGTGAGTGTGACAGAGCATAATTATAAGTTGGTTTAAAGAACAACGTGTGATTCAAAGGCCTGTCCACCTTTAGAACAGGATTTGTAAAATGAAATTCATAAATTATATGTGGAAATAACTATTTGCATAATTAGTTCCAAATTTTATATGCCTATTTTCCTCATAGAGTAAAATAAGACTATTTTGACCAAATAAGGACCCCATTCCATCCTTACTCCTGCATTTATAAACCACCACCCACTGGAAAACAGCAATGATGTTGAGAGAAAGGGATGCAATTTGAGCTGTGTAATTACACCTTTCACTACACAATGAATTTGAAACAAAACCAATTAATTGTAGTGTACGGTCTTGATGGTTACATATAAAATACAACTTTTTTTAAATCTATTTTTGCTATAAAGAGACAAAGGATATGTTGTTACCTAGAGCCTGATGGGGGGGGGGGTCAATCCAGACCAAACAACTCTGAATCCCATCATAAATTATATGAGAATAATTAATGCATTTTTCATACAAATACATGCACACACACTAAATGACAAATAAATGACATACACTCAGAAGAGAAAACAACATTGAAAGAAGGAAAGAATATACAGATCCTATTATTAGATGTGATTTTTTCCCAAATGTATAACAAAACAATGTCTTCAAAATATGATGAATCACATACCTGATCTTATCAGCTGGATTTGCACTTCACCCATCACATTCAATGTACTATACCGTGAATAAACACATTCCTGGCATGTGAGTGCATATATTGTTTGCATATTTTTATTACTCATGTTCATATCTTAGAAAACAGCAATGTCTTAGAAAGTAAGTTCATTAGTATTCTTGTTCTCCCTTTCTCCCTCTGTCACACACAGATACATCACAATTTTAGTATCAAACAAGGACTCTGGTTTTTTAACATCTAACTCCAATTTATCTACATTTATTCTTTCAGATTAATAAAAAGGAAAGTGATATAATGCTGCTTTTTTCACATATGAATAACTGCATGAGTACAGCTAAACAAAATATGGATATATTATATGTATATAATATATCCAAAGCTTCTCTTTTCATGCTACACAGGTTTCTAAAAGGAAACCCATAAATGCTGTTTAAAATAACTTTATAATCCAATCAGCAACAAATAATATTCAAATTATAGACCTGAATTGCTGAATAATATTTTACTTTTTCTAGAATTTCTACAACCACAGCCATCAATTTCTCTTCAGAGTTGTAGTTTCCATCTAGGCACTTTTCCTCTGTCTCTATTCAGAGAAATTAAGGCTGCAAAGTCCTAACAAGTTTTCAGCCAGGGAGACTAAAAGTATCAACTTTCAGCCAAGGTGACTAAGAACAGAAACTAGCAAATAATTCTGCCTAATTATATTATTAAAAAACACAAACTTTAAATTGGCAGTCATAAGTTTTACGGTATTTAATATTAAAAGGTAGTATTATTTCAAAACTTCCTACAAAGCTGCTGTAATCAAAACAATACAGCATTGATATAAACATAGACATACTGATAAATTGATTAGAATTGAGAGTCAAGAAATAAGCCTTACATTTATGGTCAATTAACTTTTGAAGACAAAAAGTACTGAAACAATTGGATATCCACATGCAAAAGAATGCAAGTAGACTCGTATCTCACACCATATACAAAAATTAACTAAAAATAGATCAAATATGTAAATATAAAAATTAAAACTATGAAACTCTTTAGAAGGAAACAGAGCTGTGAATCTTTGTGACTTTGGAATAGGCAATTATTGTTTGGAAACAACACCAAAAGGGCAAGCAATCCCTCCCAAAAAAGAGATAAATTTGACCTCATCAGTATAAAAACATTTGTGCTTCAAAAGACACCATCAAAAAGTGAAAAGACGGGGGGATCAATCAAGATGGTACAGTAGGAAGAAGTGAACTTGCCTCCCCCAACAAACACATCAAACATACATCTACATATGGAACAATTCTCATTCAAACTGGAAACTGTAAGAAAGACTCCTGTACAAACAAGGCTGTAAGGAAGAGCTACACAGAATCGGGTAGGAAGGGAAGAGAAGCAATCAGGTCAGGACCTGTGCCCCTGGGAGGGGACTCAGAGGGAAGGGGTGAAGATTTGCCATGGTGAGTGAGCTTTTCAAACCATGTCTCAGGCAGCCCAGTCCTGGAATCTGACAGAGGGAAGACAAGCCCACTTGGCTGGTCAGAGAGCCAGTGGAACTCACAGAAGGGCCGTGAGAATTCTGGACTCCACTTGCGAGGAGCATGCGAGCACTGGCTTACTCCCAAGGCGGGGCAGAGGGCTGACTGAGGACTGCTCCAGTGGCTGCCCAGATTCCTGTGACCACCCCAGTATGTGCCCCAGCCTGAACAAATGCTCTGCACTGGAGCACTGGAATGCTCCAGCCACACTTACTTCATCTCACAGCTCCGCACTGGAGTGAGGACTGCCAGGACCTGAGAGAGAGCTCACTAAGGGGATACAAAGACAACTTGGACCCTGGGTGGCATCTGATGGGACCGTGGCATGGTGGGGGCTGCCACTGCTGACACTTACACAGGCAGCACATCAGGGGTGGTCCCAATCTGTGACAGCAGCCAGACTGCCACAGCCTGTGTCCTGATACATGCTGAGAGCCCATGTAGCCCACGTGGGCCCCACCTGCCCTGCCTCCTGGCTCCAAAACTAAGCATGGTTGGAAGAGGCTACAGGGAGTGATTGGCTGTGATGGGGCAAAGGAGACTCAGATGCAGCAGGGGTGGTACACTGGAGACAGCCCAGACCTCTGTCTGCAGCTGGCACACTACAGCTCGAAACCTGTCACGAGCCGAGAGCCTGCATGGGCCCCTCCTGCTCCATCACTGCCCCACTCTGGGGAGAGGGTGCCTGTGCTGGGAGAGAGGAGAGCACATGCTTAAAGGAAACATCTAGCTCAAACCTGAGTCATAAGACTTCTGTTCCATCAACTTGGGATGTGACCCTGCCCTGATAGGGCAGTAACAGCCACTGAGCAGAGGGGAAGGCCCACCCCATACAGGGCTCCAGCCATAGCCCCCCCCCCCATCTGCAGCCCTACCAAGGTGATAGCTGACAATATACCCTGAGGAAGGACATGACTTCTGTTCACATCAAATCCAGATCTTCCACCAAAGGCACTGGGCTCATGCACACTGTTTACAAACACTTCCGCATAAAGACACCGCTTTAACACTGTTATAGGTAACGGCTCCACCAAAATTCACAGAGACAGAAAAAGTTAAGTAAAATGAAGAGACAGAAGAGCTATTCTCAACGGAAACAGCAAGAGAAAACCCCTGAAAATTCAAATGATGAAACAGAAATAAGCAACTTACCAGATAAAGACTTCAAAGTGTTAGTATTAAGAACGCTAACTGAATTAGGGAAAATAACAGATGAACACAGTGACAATTCTAACAAGGGACTAGAACATATTTTAAAAAACAGAACTCAAGAATACAATAATTGAAATGAAAAACACTGTACAAGGAATGAATAGCAGACTAAATGATAGGGAAGAACACATAAGTGATCTGGAAGATAGAATAATGGAAGTTACCCAATAAGATCATCAAAAAGAAAAACATGAAAAAAAGTGAGAACAGTTTACGAGATTTTTGGGGTAACAAACATACCAACATTCACATTTTAGGGGTCTCAGAAAAAGAGAGAGAGAAGGGTGTTGAAAATGTATTTGATGAAATCATAGCTGAAGACTTCCCAAATCTGAAGAAGGAAACACATATCTAGGTACAAAAAGCACAGAAGGTCCCAAACAAGATGAACCCAAGCTGATTCACACCAAGACATATCACAATTTAAATGGCAAAAGTTGAAGAGAGATTTCTAAAGGCAGAAAGAAAAAGCAGAGTCATATACAAGGGAACCCCCATAAGGCTATCTGCTGATTTCTCTGCAGAAACTTTTCAGGCTAGAAGGGAGTAGCATGATATATTCAAAGTACTGAAAAGGAAAAACCTGCAACCTAGGATACTCTACCCAGCAAGGTTATCATTCAGAATTGAAGGAGAGATAAAGAACTTCTCAGACAAGCAAAAATGAAGAGAGTTCAATACTAAACCTACCCTAAAAGAAATGTTAAAGGATCTTCTCTAAGTGAAAAGGCTATAAAAAGAAGTATCTATAGGAAAGGAAAAATTCCACTAGGAAAGGCAAATATATAGCAAAGGCTAAGGATCAACCACTTAATTAAGCTAGTACAAAGATTAAAAGTTAAAAAAATTGTCTACAATAAACAGTGAAGGGATAAACATAAAGATGTAAAACATGACATCAAAAACACAAAATGTGGGTGAGGAGAGTAAAAAAGGTAGATATTTTAGAGTATGTTTGAATTAAATGACTACCCATTTAAAGCAAGTAGATACAGTTATAGTCAACATATATAAATCCCATGGTAACCGCAAATTAAGAACCTACAGTAGACACCCAAAAACTAGAGGGAAAGGAACAAATGTATACCATTAAAAAAATCATCAGAGCACAAAGGAAGAGACTAAAAGACGAAGAAAAAAAAAAAACAGAGAACTACAAAAACAACCCGAAAACAAGAAACAAAACTGCAGTAAGTACAAATATATCAGTAATCACTTTAAATGTCAATGGACTAAATGTTCTAATCAAAAGAGTATTTATGGTGGCTGACTGGATAAAAAAAAAAAAAGACCCATTTATATGCTGCTTACAAGAGACTCACTTCAGAGCTAAATAAACACACAAACTGAAAGTGAGGGGATGGAAAAATATATCTCATGCAAACAGAAATTGTAGGTAGCAACAGTCATGTCAGACAAAATAGATCTTCCCTTCTTTGTGGAATTAAAAATGGACAAAGGATTTGAATAGAACTGACTCAAAGAAGAGATATAATAGCTAATAAGTACAGGAAAAGATGGTTGACATCATTATTGAGTAGGGAAATGCAAATGAAAACCAAGATGAGACACCTCTTCACACCCACTAGGATAGCTATAATCACAAAGATGGAGAGTAAAGTGTCAGCAAGGATGTGGAGAAGTTGTAACCTTCATACACTGGTGGAGGGAATGTAAAATAGTACACTTGCTTTAGAAAATAGTTTGGAAGTTGCTCAAAAAGTTAAACACAGAATTACCATATGACCAAAATTCCACTCCTAATTATATACCCAAGAGAAAGGAAAGCATATCTTCACACACACACACACACAAACTTGTACTCTAATGTTCATTGTAGCATTATTCATAATAACTCCAAAATGGAAATGACCCAACTGTCCATCAACTAAAAAATGGATAAATAAAATGTGGTCTACCCCCATATAGTGGAATACTATTCATTCATAAGTATAAATGAAGTGCAGATATATGCTATAACATGGATAAGCCTGGAAAACAGTATGGTAAGGAAAATAAGCCAGACACAAAAGGTCACATATTGTATGACTCCATTTACACAAAATGTCTGGAATAGACAAATCTGTGGAAACACTGTAGATAGTGGGGCTGAATAGAGGGGGAGATGGACGGTGATTGTTAATGAGTATGAGGTCTCTTTCAGGGGTTAGAAAAATGTTCTGGAATTAGATAGTGGTGATGGTTCTATAACTTTGCAAATATTCTAAAAATTGTTCTACTGTACACCTTAAAGGGCAAATTTTATGGTATGTTATTTATATCTCAAAAAATGAGAAAAAGCAATATTAAAATGATAAAATTGGGGAAAAAGATACAAGGAGGTGAAATCTGGGATCCTTCTTCTCCATGAATGTCCAGCCCTGAGATTGAATAAATAGCTCATCGTGAGCATTTCCTTCTGGTTAAGGCATTTCTGGGATATAGTCACAACTCAGCTTCTGTCTGTGGCTCTTAAGATCATTTTCTGCTTAACTATTCTTTTTCTACCATACTCACACTTTATTGTCTGGAATTGAGAGGCTTAAGAGATATGTCTTTTCTAGGAAAAGGCATTTCTTTTGCCTTTCCAATATCCATCCTCTTTTTTTCCTTAATAGCAAGAGTATAAAGAGACAAAGTCACATCATTATCCATCCAACCACCCACACTTGCCACATTCTCCAATTGTTTTTTTCCTACCCATAGAAGTCAGCAACCTGAATTAAAGCCAATTTCAATGACATTTTTACAGTTATGCAACACTCAGATTCTTCCAAGCCTATTTCTATATTTTAAAAGTGTGTGAACATTTTCACCCTGAACATTCACAGACAGGGCCTCTCCTCTTTCTTTTCCATAAACATCAACCTGCTGATAGCGCTGCTACACTCAACCTCTCCTGGTCTCAGAAGACAGACTTCTACCTTGTATTCTGTCTTCTTCCATCTCCATTTCTCTGAAATTCTAAACTCAGAGGTTGCTAACGACCTCCTAATTGCCAAAACCGGTAGATTTTCTCAAGTTCTGATACAAATTTACTTCTCTGAAGCAATTATTGCTGTTTAGAAAACTACTTTCTCCAAGTTGTCACTTTCTCTTTCAGGTAAGTGAAAAAAATCTCTAGCTGATCTTTCTTCACTGTTTTGTCACCATGGCACAAAGATTTTTTGGAGTCGTGTGTCAAGTGCTGGAGTCATCAAAACATATACACCACACATTCACCCATTGTTGATCACAGGAAAACGAAATTCTCTGAGTCCTAATTTTTTTTTTTTCTGTAAGTTGGGGATCTCCCAGGGTTTTTGTAAGGATGATGTTAGAAACTGTATGTAAATTTCTTAGCAGCAGCCTGCTACATAAATGGTACTTTTATAATGGTAAGTAGTATTTAAATTTTCAT
Source organism: Mesoplodon mirus (assembly GCF_964341445.2). Lineage (NCBI taxonomy): Eukaryota > Metazoa > Chordata > Mammalia > Artiodactyla > Ziphiidae > Mesoplodon > Mesoplodon mirus. Next base: position 5,129,061 of record NC_138990.1, on the reverse strand, counting down.
TACCATCATAATCACTATTATTATACACTTTCATAAGAATCAGCTTTAAACTTTTTTTTTTTTTGTGGTACACGGGCCTCTCACTGTTATGGCCTCTCCCATTGCGGAGCACAGCCTCCGGACGCGCAGGCTCAGCAGCCATGGCTCACAGGCCCAGCCGCTCTGTGGCATGTGGGATCTTCCCAGACCGGGGCACGAACCCGTGTCCCCTGCATCGGCAGGCGGGCTCTCAACCACTGTGCCACCAGGGAAGCCCTCAGCTTTAAACTCTTAATCCCCAGTTATGTGCTATCCTCTCTTACAGGCAACCCTGGGACCCTCTTCTGGACAGAGATCCTGGATGTCCTCCTAGCTCCTCCCACTCTCTCCCTCTATCCAAAGCACAATTAACATCGCTGTCAACAACCATTAAACACCACTGCTTCACTGATGATATCACCAGCCTCCCAGCATCAGGATTGAAAGCTGATGTCAGTTTTGATTATTTCCTACCATTAGGAAAGAATTTGTTTGCAAGTTTACTCAACGATATCTCTGTAACATTTTCTGAGTACATCCCCTGCCCTCCATTTCCACAGGAAAATGAGGCCAGGCCCTCATTATATCTCATTTATAAGTGGTTCCCAGACCTGGCAAGTTATCACAATCAAATCCAGATCCTTGGCACCGCACACCTACCAAATCATAATCTCCAAAGAGTAAAGCTTAGAAGTCAATCAGGTTGAAAAATTTCCAGGTGATTAGCATAAATTGCCAGATGTAGAAGTTAGTGGTATACACTGGGGAAACAACCTCTGACCATGTAACTCTGGTATCAGCTCTTTTCAATGTTTCTTCTTACGTAATGATGTCAGTTCTTATTTTTCCCAAATTTCACCTTCCCAAAGTACTAGCCTAAAACAAGCTCTATCTCTCCACTACCTATAAAGTTGCATCTTGATTATTCAACATTCATTCATCAACATCTGTTTTATCACCTCCAATAATAGATGCTGAGTATATGAAAACCAAAGATTAAAGATTTGATGAGCTAACAATCTAAAGATAGCAAGACAGAGGCAGAAGGATAGGGGTGTAAGGACAAAAAGAGAGAGAGTGAGAAAGAGAGAGAAAGCATATAGGCATCTATTCAATACCCATAACATGCTAAACAAAGAACCTACAGTTGCAACTAATTTTCTCCTTAGCTTGGCATTCAAAGACTTCACTGTCAGGCTTCAACCTTATTTACCACCATTACCCAAGCTCCAATCAAAATGAAGAGTTCCCCCAGTTTCCACAAAAACTGCATATAAATTTTGGCTTACAGTTTGTTCTTCGGCTAGAACATCTCCCTACACTAGTCCATTTCATGTTTCATGTCCTAGCTAAGCCCTTGTTAATTCCCCAAACAGGAAATTAGTTCTTCCTGCTATTCCAAGCTTCTAAAGCTCTATGTGGTATTGAGTACCTTCTACACTATATAATAGATGGTTTATATTTATTATCTTTCCTATTACAACAAAAGGCCCTTTAGGGCAGGACTCATAATGGGTCTTTCATTAAGCCCTCACAGCACCTACTGTAAACCATAAATACATGTTTAATGAATGAACATAGATAGATACATAACTAATACTTTCATAAAATCTGAATTCTGTTAACTATTAGGAGATTTATTAGAAGAAGAAAAGTTCACTAAAATGACATTATCAATATAAAATGATAGTTGATTAAGTTACAGTTAACAATGGGGTATGGATATAATCATTTTTTCATCATTAGATGGCTGGATCAATCAGCATAGTAGTGCCATGTTTAGCAGTGAGTTAGTAACAATTATGTGCATGTTTAATTGCAGACTAAGCTTTGCATAAGAAACTACCTAAACACACCAAGAATATTATCTAAATTTCTTGAGAAAAACCTATACAGAACTAGAATATGCTAATAACTATATTCTGGTCTGAAATGTAAGACTGTTCTCTGTATGAATGTTTATATGTGTGTATATCTAGATATGTGTAAACACTCTGGAGCTTCTGTGCAATGCTGTCAATTTAGCTTCATACTTAAAAACAAAGCAAAACAAAATCAAGCCCAAGCCTCACCAGGAAAATCCTATGCACAGCTAAACAGGTAATTCTACTGAACCAAAAGTCCTCACTTAATTAGGTTTACACTGCAGTAGTATGCTTACAAAATAAGAGGTTTTAAAGCCGTTTGAGGAGCCGACCCTGTGTAAACACAGGTGCACAGCAGCCAGTTAATCTGTACATATGAACACAGGGTTTAAAGAAATAAATTACAGGATGGATTTTATAGTCACCTGACTTCATATGGAATATGCCACCACAAGCAGAGCCATCATGTTGAAAGCAAAAGACAGCCAGAGCTAAAGAGCCTGACACAATCCTCCAAGGGCTTAATAGGTTCTGTATGAGTCTTTCATACCCAGGGAATAAAAGGTTCAAATTTTAGGTAATAAAATGTATATGAGACCATTAGAAAGGCAATGAGTTTAAAACTAAACAGGCAAATTGTAAACATAGGTCATTTTTTTTAAACTAAGGGGACCTAAAAAGTGAATTACATTTAATTTTCAAATGTGCATTGCTACTAGCTACTCTAAGACATCTCTCCTGGATATTGACTTAAATTCCAACATTGAAAGCTCACCCAACACATTCTGTCTCCAGTTTCTGAAACAAAGGGCTTCTCGCTGACAATCACCAAGGACAACACATGCCAAGAAAATAAATACATTACATCAAAATTAAGAGGGATACCTGAGGCCCTGAACTCTCCCGACAGGCAAAAGTTTTAGGTTATGAAGAAAAGTAATCTAAAGGATAACTAAGTCATCATTTAAATTCACTTCTAGGGTTACTATAAGCATAATAAACATGAGTTGCACGGAAAAATGAATTTAAATTTCAGCAGCACCATCGATTTAGATCAGATATGAGAAAGAGTTTCCTGACTATGACTGCTGTTAGTTCTGGAATACTCTGCCAAAGAGGCTTTAGAGTTCCCCTCTCTGAAGACCTTTAAGGATCAGACTGCATCTACGTAAGGAGACTCAACCCAGAAGATAAAGATAGGTAATTTCAGTGACTCACAGAGGTCCTTCGAATTTTATGTTCTAGAAAACTAGGTAAGCCAAGAAAACTTTTTTAAATTCCTCCAATAAAAACTAACATTTCCAAACACCTGCTTTTATCATTTAATAATAAAACCAATCAATGTGTATTTTATAATACACACACATATATAAAATACCATTTCCAGATTTAAAAACTGGAATCATGTAACTCAAATAGAGGCTACATAATTAACATAATTTGGGGGGGTCAGTATTTAAAGCTACACTTGTCTGGCTTGAAATACCATTTCATTGCACTATTCTACATAGAAGAAAACAAGGGATGTTAACACTTGGTTACTTTTGCATTGGGGAATAGCTAGGGTATCAGGGGCTGCATTTCAGGCAGGCAGGTTTGAGCACCGTAGAGTTTCAGAACACATACTCATCACACATCATTCGAGTGCCCAGTTTATACACAGCAATGCAACTAGGAATATATCAGGGCACTGGTTTTATTTCAAGCACTACAAGAAGCCACCATTATCATATACGTTTGAAGATGCTCTAGACCAAAAAGTCAGCCATGCCTCCTACTTTTCAGATGCACGGTGAACCAAGAATAAAAGGGCTAGTCGGGTCAGTACACACAGTGGTGCATTCTGCCAGGGAGGTCAAGGTTACCACTATAAATCTTCTGCAAACTAGATAGAATCACATGGAAAAGTATCTCTAATCCTCAGTCATGGGCTCAGCTGTAAGCCTGCCAAGTTTCTAAGCAAACGGTAGCGGCAGATCACATTAAATGACAGAATTGGGACAGCTCAATACAACCTATATTCTTAGTCCATTCAGGATGCTATAACAAAACATCACAGACTGGGTAGCTTATAAACAATAGGGATTTATTTCTCACTGTTCTGGAGGCTGGAAGTCCAAGATCAGGGTCCCAGCATGGTCAGGTTCTGGTGAAGGCCCTCTTCTGGGTCACAGGCCGCTGATTTCCCTCTGTGTCCTCACACGATAGAAGGTACAAGCCAGCTCTCTGTCCTTTATAAGGACGTTAATCTCATTCATGAGGGCTCTGCACTCACGACCAAATCATCTCCCAAAGGCCCACCTTCTAATACTATCACATTGGGCATTAGTATTTCAACATATGAATCTTAGGGGGACAGAAACATTCAGACCATAGCATCTCATTATTATTAGAAAATTAACTCATAGCGCTTGTTCTATTAATGATGAGTCAGAAGAGTATTCTATTATATAAAGGATAATGCACTACTTAATCAGAAAAATAAGGCAATGGTAAATAAACCTACAAGGAAGGACTATAGCCTTATTCTCTTTGAAACTTGAGGTTAATATGTCTCGACAATAATTGGATTGAAAAAAAGAGACCTTTACAAAAATTGTAATGGACCGATTTATAGAACCAGAAAGGTGTCAGAGCAGGTGAATTTCTTAAGTTTCAATGAGAAATTAAATCCTCACAACTGCCAATGAAAAGATTTACATTTTTCACATTTGATTACTTATTGAGCTCAGTCTTTGAAAGGAAATGCATGAAGTCTTTCTTTAGTCAAGGTCAGTGGAAAACACAGTGAGCTGTGTTTGAAGAATAAGTGTTCATCTTATCTTCTGAGTAACTGTTATATTAGTCGACCTTGGCAAAGTCTAATGTGAAAAATACTCTTGCCAAGTGGAAATGACACATAACCAACGATGAGAGCCAATGCTCTAGTCAGAATTCTGTCCATAATAGAGGATATGGTGTCTGTTTCTTACACAAAAAGAAATACTTCTGAAGGTATGAAAATAAAGTTATATATTCAGACACAATTCAAATAAAATAGAGCAGTTGAAATGTTAAAACAAAACAAGGAACTTCTCAAATGAGATGGCTGATCGCCTTTTCTAAATTAGTGATAAACCCATATTAATTATGGAATCATATAACATGAATGGGAGATCTGAAGTAAAACTCTCTTTCGTGGCTTAGTGTGAAGCCAACCTCACACTCACCTCTCCTTCCCAGCATTGAACACCTCCACATTCAGGGGCACACATGGCGCACGGCATGGGGTGGGGGCAGAGGGCAGGCTGCTGGCTGTTTTCTCAGCCACTCTATACTCCACTGTATGCCCTTAAACAACAGTTTTCACATTTTGCTCTTGGAAAGGCAAAATAAATTTGCCAAAAAAGAAGAAAAGAGATAGGAACAGTTTTTGTTTTTTGTTTGTTTGTTGTCACCTACATAGCTTAAAGCACTGTGTTGCTTTGCAGTCCCATCTGCATACAAAATATAACCCACAAAGTAATGGGCTCTAAGGCAACAAGAGCACTACACCCAACTACTAACCAGCTGAGTGACACGGGGCCTCAGCCTTTGCAGGGCGCTTTGGGGTTTCATCTTTAAAATGAGAAAAGGCAATTACAGTTGACCCATGAACAATGCAGAGATTGGGGATGATGAATACCTCCCCCATCCAAGTAAAAAATCCCTGTATAACCTTACAGTTGGCCCTCTGTATCTATGGTTCCATATCTGAGGATTCAACCAACCATCCATCTTGTACTACTGCAGTATGTATTTACTGTAAAAAAATCCACATATAAGTGGACCCATGCAGTTCAAACCCATGTTGTTCAAGGGCCAACTGTATATGATTTCAAAATGATCTTTAAAACACACTGATACCAAAAATCAATAGGTTTAATATCCATTTTGCTCTCTGGATTTTGTTTCATGCCTCTTTGGTGTAGGACAAGGCAAAGCCACAAATAAAGAAAACAAAAAGAAGAAGGAAACGAAGACCATGGAAGTATCACCATTTTCCTGTCATGAAATAAGAACAATAATTCCCACTTTTGTGGGGCTGTTTTGAGAAGAGGATTCATTTAGATAAACAGAATGTCTAGTACAATCTGATGCTTTGCATGAGGTAAGTCAAGTCTCCTTTCCTATTTTTATTTTTTACAGAGACATTCATATAGGAACCTTGACAGCTGAACAGGAGTTGGATCCAGAACCACTGGGCTATTTGATTCTGGTACATCAAAACTACCTCAATAAGTCAGAGTGTCAGTCCCACCAGAAGGCAAGATCTAGAATTATCCCTGGGCTGACCTCAGTGTTCTCTGAAACAAAGTGCACAAAACTATATTTTAACAGTATGTAGCCTATGTCCTCTAAAAATGTTAAGGATCTCTGTACATACATTTTTTCCCCTAAACAATCTTAAAGGAGATACTTCCAGCAATTACTGCAAAATAATGTTGAGTGATTTTCCTCAAATGATGCTGCAATGTCATTTCACTTCAACATATAGGAAGCTCTTAATGCTGTTTCTAATATACATCCTCAGCCACTCAAACAAAATTTCATGTACCATCAGACATCAATGTTTATGAAGAGGGCCCAGCAGATGAGTGACAAGCAATTCTCCATCCACCTTTGCTAAATGCAGCCAAAGCTCTACATCAACAGTATGTTATACTCCAATAAGATTTTTTTTTAAATCCCCTTCAAAAAAAAAATAATAATAACAGTATGTCACATTGAAGAATCAGACAGCAGATCAAGTATAACCATTCAACAACCAAAATCTATTTGAAGAATTTATATTGACACATAGTATAAAATACTAAAAGACACAACTATAAGAACAAGTTGTGGGCTTCCCTGGTGGCGCAGTGGTTGAGAAACCGCCTGCCGATGCAGGGGACACGGGTTTGTGCCCCGGCCCGGGAAGATCCCACATGCCACGGAGCGGCTGGGCCCGTGAGCCATGGCCGCTGAGCCTGTGCTCCACAATGGGAGAGGTCACAACAGTGAGAGACCTGCGTACCGCAAAAGAAAAGAAAAAAAAAAAAAAAAAAAAGAACAAGTTGCAAATTGCTCTCATTTCCTAAAGTAATAATAATTCTTATTTATCTAAACGCCCCTCATTGACTTGAATCACACATCCAATGTACTCTATTTCTCCACTTTTTAAGCAATAACCTTGGTTAAGGTTCTCTACAAGACCTTTAGTTTGGAAGCAGTCCTTGGAAGCAGACCCGGGTCCTACCTGTCACTCTCCCAAACAACGGTAGGATCCCTAACCTTGCTCACAACATAAGGTATTTGGTATAAAGAGTTAATGAATGTGTGAATGTTATATTCAGTGACATTATGATAATACTACAAGGTGAAGCTTGAACAATTTGATATTTGGCCTTCTCGCTACCTTATTTCTTTTCTTATATTTCATTGCATTCTGCTATTACAATCTGGCTATAGTTTTGTAGTGGATGCTGTGGTGTGTTGCCTAGATCCCCTTTTCAGGACCAAAATACTCATTTCTCCAGATATTAGGAGAGATATCTATTGGTGGCTTATGTCTGAGTCCCTGTCTGGAAATTGCCTTTGACTGCAGGAAGATGCCTTGCCAAGGTTATGGCTTCTCCCCAGGGAATGACTGCATCCAGTGACTGTTCCATCTAGGGGTTCAAAGATGTGGTCCTTTTACCTCAAACAGAACAAGTCTGAGAGACCATTGTAACTTGAGAGTACCCAGTGGGATCAGCTGAGGATCAGTCGTTTATAAAGACAGCCACACAGTATAGAAAGGGGAAAACCAGACATTTTGAGAACTGTTAGACACAGAGTATGAAATGACATTGCTCTCTAGGGACTGGAAACACCATTATGCCCTCCCCCCATTAGAGTGGGGATCTCTGGGAGTCAGGTAACAGAAGGAATCCTAGTACAAGTCTGGTTCATAGAGACTCCACTGGGTCTATGGATCCAGCCAGTGATCATTGTCAGTGGTCTCTGAAAGTACAATTGAAACAAACATACTTGCAGATAGCAGAACTCCCAGTTGGGCTCATGTCCTTTAAAATGAAATGTTAGAGAAGGAAAGGCCCAGTAGAAGTCTTGGATACTGCTCTCCTCCTTGTTCTTTCAAGATGGTGTATAAAAACAATATCCCTTAATAGGGGGAATAGCAAAAATTACTGTGAACCATACTGTTCTAAAGGATCTAGGGGTGGTGGTCCCCATCATGTCCCTATTTATTTCAGAAGACTGACCTCTACAAAAACCACGTGGGTCATGGAAGATGGCAGTAGGCTACCACAAATGTAATCAAGATGTTACCCCAAGTGCAGGTGCAGTGTGAAATGTGGTATTTTTACTAGAACAGATTAACACAGACTCATGTATGCAGTCGTCGAACTAGTGAATATATTCTTTTCTAACACTCTTAAGAAGTATGTTCGGAAGCCATTCATATTTACATGGGAAGGAAAACAGCATACATTTATGGTCTTGCACTAGGGTAATGTTAACTCTCTTGTCTTCTGTCACACTGAAGTCTGAAGAGAGCTGAACCATCCTGGATGTTCTGAAAAACATGACACCTGTCCCCTATGTCAATGAAATTAAGTTAATCAGACCAGATGAGCAAGGAGAAAACCTGCCTTGAGCTCTGCAGGCAGCATATTCCATACTTTAAGAATCCTGCCCTTTTCCATGTGCCAAGTGTCAGGGTAGTTATGGCAACCCTAGGAACTGGACAATAAAACTCCACCCAAAGACATCTAAGTTAATTGTTTTAAAAACCACTCTGTTGGCTAAACCAGGTTTCAAATCTCTATGTTATAATACCCTACATTTTAAGTCAGTAATTGAGATATAAAAAAGAGAATTTAAAATAATTAGTTTTTGTATGAGTAATCAGAAGTAGATCTGAGTTCTAAAACATTATTATATTTTGCATGACCTGTGGACACAAAATCCTCATGTCACAACAGATCTTCTTCAGGATAAATAGCCTTTTCTTTAAAAGACATTTCTATGTAAGTTGGCAGCACTGGGCATGGGTCAGCCTGAGTGCCTGGGAGTGGGGGTAGGGAGGTGACACAGAGAAGGCTGCAGCAGCTGGACCGCAGCACGCGTGAGTCAGGTCAAGAGGTGAAGGCACTGTTGGGGCAGGCCAAGCCAAACCGCACCTGTCCTGATGGGAAGTGTTGTATTTTCAGGTCTCTCCACTTACTCAAGAAATCTCGATCAAGGAAGAGGAGGCAACAGAAGCTGAGTTATGAACTGTCTAGTTCCAGACACGGGTGACCTTCAGGAACGTGGCTGTGAACTAGAAAAAGGAGAAAGAAGTAAGAGCTGTTGTACGCTGCTTAGCACATCATTTACAGAAACGTGATGCTTGAGAAATACAAGGACCTGGTTTCCTTGGGGCATCAGCTTTCCAAACAGATATAAATCCTCCAGTCAGAAAATGTGGAAAACCAAGGCTGATAGAGAAAAGGAGTCACCAAAAGACCTGGCCAGATTCAGAGACTGTAGTTGAAATTACATCATCAATTTTCAATAATAACACTTCTGAAGATAAAAAGTTCTATGACATTTAAATGGAAGAAATGGTAAGAAATAAGCTCTGGTAACTATCATGAAGAGTCTGGAAACGTAAAGACAAATTGAACAATTATTGAAAGAATGAGGAGAGGCACTTCAGGCAAGTTGCATTCATACAAAAGAAAGTACTTAGGAGAGTCTATGGAAACGGTAAATATTGAGGAGATCATATTCTTCCTGCTCAGCTATGCTTAGGGAGTAGGTCTGTAAAATATGGCTTGTGTTAAAAGTTTAATACATAATTTAGCTTACTGGACATCAGGAAAGCTATGTAAGTAAGAGAAATAAATATAGTCAAATCTCTTGTTAGAAGAGTCACTTTGTTCAGTTTGCAAGAACTCCAGCAGGAGATAACTGAACAAATGATAGTGATAACTTTCTTACTCGTAGTACATCCCTTGGTACATGTGAGGGTATAACTAAAAACACAAGCCCTATGAATGTAAAGAATACAGGCAAACCTCAGATATACTGCAGGTTTAGTTCCAGCTCAATGCAATAAAGCAAATATTGCCACAAAGCAAGTCACACGAATTTTTTGGTGCATATTAGAGTCACATTTACATTATACTGTAGTCTATTAAGTGTGCCGTAGCCTTTTGTCTAAAAAAAACAATATACATACCTTAAGTAAAAAATACTTTATTTCTTAAAAAATGCTAACCATCTGAGCTTTCAGCAAGTCATAGTTTTTTTGCTGGTGGAGGGTATGAAATATTTCAAGAATTAACCAAAATGTGACACAGACAGGAAGTGAACAAATGCTATTGGAAGAAAATGGCACTGATAGACCTACTTGGTGAAGGGTTGACACAAACCTTCCATTTGTAAAATAACACAATACACTGAAGCATGATAAAATGAGGATGCCTGTAGGCAGCTAGAGTTCTCACTACACTGACATCTCATAAATACTAGTGAAGGACCTATGAATGTAAAGAATGTGGAAGTATGTCCAAAAGTCTTTACTGCTTCTATCTTTTTTTTTTTCACATTGGAGAATTCATACTGGAGACAAACTCTATACATGCAATCAATGTGGGAAAACATTTTTTTCATATTTATAGGCTTATTGGATATAAGATAACTCATACCAGAGAGAAACCTTATGAAAGTCCTAAATGTGGAAAATCTTTCAGACAGAACACCCACTTCGTAATGTATCAGAGAACTCATATGTAAGAGAGAGTTTCTGTGAATGAAATGACTGTGGGGACTCTTATTTTTTTAAATTTATTTATATAATTTTTTGGCTGCACCGCCACACCACAGGGCTTGCAGGATGTTCTCTGACCAGGGATTAAACCCAGGCCGTGGTAGTGAAAGCCTGGAATCCCAACCACTAGGCCATTAGGGAACTCCAAATGTGGGAACTCTTAAGGCCAAAAATCTCATCTCATTATGCACTACAGAATTCACAATTGGATGAAACCATGAATGCAAAGATTATGGAAAATACTTTGACACTGTCACCTTTTTTCACATCAGACAACCCATGCAGGAGAGAAATCACATGAATGTCATCAGTGTGGGAAATTCTTTAGCCAGAGTTCTGCCCTTCTTCTGCCTCAGAAAATTCATCTGGAGAGCAATTATATGGATGTTGTCAATGTTGGAAAGACTTCATCCATAAGAAAACCTTACTGAGCATCGAAGAATGTATACTGAAAGAGTATGTAACCAATGTGGAATTTTCTTCAGCCAGAACTCTCTATTTGTACTCTTGTTAATGGCTTTAAGACTGTTAGGTACCAGAAGTCATACTGGAGAAAACACTTATTAATATAATAAATATGAAAAATTAGTCACCAATAATTTTGCATCAAAGAAATCATTTTGGAGAGTAGCTCTGTAAATTTCATCTATGTGGAAATATTTTAAATCAATAAATCATGTTATTACCCCTACTATGCCTTAGAGAACTGGTCCTGGAGACAACCACACATACACACACACACACGACACACACACACACACACATACTACATGTCAACACTGCAGTAAACACATACATCAGATTTTCTTCTTTTCAAATATTCCATTAATTCATATAAAAGTAATTGGTCTGGAAGCATTTTTATTTATTTATTTATTTATTTATTTATTGCGGTATGCGGTTCTCTCACTGTTGTGGCCTCTCCCATTGTGGAGCACAGGCTCCGGACGCGCAGGCTCAGCAGCCATGGCTCACGGGTCCAGCCACTCCGCGGCATGTGGGATCTTCCCAGACCGGGGCATGAACCCGTGTCCCCTGCATCGGCAGGCAGACTCTCAACCACTGCACCACCAGGGAAGCCCTGGAAGCATTTTTCAATTGATGTACAGTTGACATACATAATGTTAGTTTTATGTGTACAACATAGTGGTTCGGCATTTAAATACATTAAGAAATGATCACCACATTAAGTGTAGTAACCAGCTGTCACCATACAAAATTATTACAGCATTACTGACTATATTCCTTACACTGTATACTACATTCCCATGACATTTATTTTATAACTGGAAGTTTGTACCTCTCAATCGCCTTCACATATTTGCCCAACCCGTCACCCACTTCTCTCTGGCAACCACCAGTTTGCTTGCTCTAAGTCTGTTTCTATTTTGTTTTGTTTGCTTGTTTATTTTGCTCTTTTAGATGCCACATAGAAGTGAGATCATATGGCATTTGTCTTTCTCTGTCTGATTTATTTCACTGAGCATAATACCCTCTAGGTCCATCCATGTTTGCAAGTGGCAAGATTTCATTATTTTTTATGGCTGAGTAATATTCCATTGGATACTATATGCATCATATACTACATCTTCTTTATCCATTCCTCTGCTGATGGACACTTAGGTTGCTGGTCTAAAGCATTCTTGACCAAGACTTAAGGCTTAAATCGGAGAATGAACCTTTTAGTAGGCAAGTTGTTGTTGAGAGATGATCCAGGTTCATTATCTTCTTTAGAAAGACAAGTAAATAAAAATGCTTCTGGAGGGAGTGTTGTTGCTGAGAAGGCCAATAATTGTATATAGTTCTTAAAATAAAAGTAAGAAAATAATATTCCAGTGAGTTAATATGCAATTGTTTACATGACTGCTCCACCTTCAATCTGTTATATATGTCTGCTCAAAACCACATTCTGGTTAGCAACAGAGAAATGTAAAGCAATCAAAGAGAAATACACACTACTCTTAGTATCTCTTTTAAATATATCTGCGTATGGATAAGAATTGAATGAACACCTACAGATAAATGAACAGAAGTAATTTAGTAAATAAAAGTATTAAAAGGAAGTTTCTTTTTATAATTTATTCAGAACTACTGTAATAATATGTTTAATAAAATTTTAAATATTTAAAAAAGGATATCTAGTTTGTCTATAATAAGGTCAAGAAAGCTTAGATACAACTTGCTAGGAAACTGTCCTGTGAATTCTAAGTTGTTTTAGGTCATAGTTAGAGTGCTATTCTCTGAGACATGGTTTTAAAACTTCTGAGAATTAAAGAACCCAGTAATTCTCTGTAATTTGGGACCTAGAAGAAACAATAGACAGTTCAGGGAAAGGTATCATTTGAGTGGAAACATGTACCTGGATAATATACATAGTAATTGTGCTAAAATAATAAACACAACACTGCATAAGCTGCCCCCATGCCCAACCATTCTCAACTTAGTCTTTAATCTTCAAAAAGAAAACATAGTTAAGAATAGAGACTTGAGCCTGACTGCCCAGGTTAAAACCCCACCTCTTCCCCTAACTAGCTGGGTGATCTTGGCCATGTGCCTGAATTACACATTTCCTCTTTGCTTAAATAGGGATACTAATAGTACTGATCCCACAGGCTTATTGTGAGTATTAAATCAGTAAATAAATGGCTTAGAATAGTGTCTGACACCTATTAAGTGCTTATAATTACTATTAATTTATTATATTTATTAATAAATATAATTAATATTCATTACTGTTATTCATATTATTATTGCCCTAGCCTAATTTAAACCTGCTTGAGTACTTACCTCACTTCCAGTCACACATGTTTTCCCTCTTTGCTGAAATCAGGAGTTTCTAACTTGGGAGATCCCTGACCCTTTGTGGGTATATGGATTCACTTTTGAAAATCAGTAAACCACTTTTAACATTATTTTTAAAAGGAAAAAAAAGACATTCTCCAATTACACAAAAGTATTGTTTTCACTGTTTATCATCTTAATATATTGATATTTAAGGTGTTGATGTAGTTAGGATACCAGGTCAGCTGCTATGACAAAAGGCAACAGAGCAAGTGATTAAAGAAGCTTTTTCTCTCTCATGTAACAGTTGGAGCGAATGCCGTTCATAATTGATATGGTTACTCCATGTCATGGACCCAGGCTCCTTCTATCTTATTGCTCAATAGGCAGCTTCCATCTTGTGCTCTTAATCTCATTAGCATAACTCCACCCAGCCTTTGGATAGCAGGGAAGGGGAAGAGGAGTCATGCCTTTTCTCTCTAAGCCTGGGGCCTAGAAGCTGCACACACCATGGTTTACACTTTATTGGACATAACTTAGTCAATGATCACATCTAGATACAACAGAGGCTGGGGTATATATTATCCTACATCTAATTCAGGGATTCCATTCTTTCCAAAGGAAGAATGTGAGAATCCATATGGGGGCTAAAATGCTCTCTCTGAAGCAGTGGTATTCTATGAAGCCCAATTTAAATATCATATAGATATTTGGAACTAAAGAAAAACCTGAGTCTGCATGACCTATAAGATTCATATTGATATTATCCACTTTAAACAAGAATTTATAATGGAAACATAGCTACAGTGTTGCATATATGATATCATAGCATTCATCAAGACATGGATGATATTACTAGCCTAGTATTCCTTCTAGGATTAATTGACATATTGCAACTAAAGCAACCACTCCCAAGTAGGCACTCAATATAGGTTTGTTCTCTTCCCTTTCATCTTCCTTCTGGATATCCCTAGCCTGTTGCCAATTAAATAGAACAATTATCTTATGCTCCAACTGGAGTATAATCAGCTCCTCCCTAGAGAGTAAACAGTTGGTCTTCAAGAGGAGTCTTTTAATTGACAGCCACTTGCTTCCTATTCCAATGTCCACCTGTCTGAGCTTGGAAGTCCACCCAGAACTCAAGGAAAGAAAAAAGCCAAGAAAATATTTCTGTTAGGCCATGTGGACTCTAAATACCTGCTCAGCACTTTCCTCGGTGATCCACAGAATTTAAGAAGTGATCTCTATCTCCATACTGTGCCCCATGAAAAATCCACCCTCTTAATGTCACCATGAAATAGCTCTGAAGATATTATACACTCCTATCATGTCACTAACACCTAGTCTAGATGTTCCTGAACTGCTTATCAACAAAGCCACATGAACTTGTCTATATCTTCTACACCACAGAAGAGACTTGTATTGGCATCCAACATAGGAACTAGTAGAGTTACCTTCTAATCTCAGAATCTCCCCACTTGATGGAATTACCAAATTCAATTTTGACCCATTCCCTTTATCCAAAAGAATTTGTTTCAACTGCTTCACTTACAAAAAAGAATGTCATATTTATAGGTTCTCATGCCAAAAAAGCCACTGTGTGCTATGTCTCTTAATCTCAGGAGGTTATAGACTGACTTTTCTGGAACTGACCTATACATTCAACTGATGTATTACAACTATTCAGTTGTATTTTTCTACTTTAATAATTTTATAACAAGAATTCTAAATTAAGTAGTCTTTTCTTTATTATTTAATATTTCCAAAATTTTGATGTTAATTAAATTTTGATTTCATGATAAAGGTATAGAGTAGACCTGGTAAAACAGATAGATACAATGTATTATTTCCAGATAGTTCTGCAATATTGGGTAGCTTATGAAATAATTTCTATTATAAAATCACATTTTCAAATATGGTCATCAATAAAGTGATCTGCTCATTTTCTAGTCAAGTATAAAACCAATGTGTTAAAAAAAGGTCCAACCAGGTTGATGGAAGTAGCTGAATTACTGAAAACAACTTGGCAGAGGGAAAATGGTGAATACAAGGTAGTCAAAATAATTGCCCATAAATAAAAAGAGAGCATTTATAAATGGTTGAAAAGGCATTAGAAATTTTTAAAAACATAGGAATTCTATTTTTTAAATGACAAAATACACACCAAACTATTTTGATACTCACTAAATTTACTAAACTCCTCCAAATTCTGATTATATGTTAAAATTTCACAGCAGCATATTAAGGGCAGAAATGCATCATGATGAAAAAAAGACACTAAATTATAAATGTTTCTTCTTCAAAGTTTTGACTAATTTACTAGGAGATAGTGAGATTACCTTTTGGCAATAAATAAATGTGTGTGTGTATAAGATTTCCCAAAGTCAAAATAGCTACATTCTACTCTAACATATGTAAGATAATAATTTATGATAATGTTTCAAGTACTGTGCTATGAATTTTATATACATTATCTCTAATCATTATGACAACTCTGCAGGTTAGCATTATTACCTCATTTTACAGATAAGTTAATTAGGGCTCAGAAATGTTCATTAAATCTGTCCAGCACTAGTGCGCAATGGAGCTAAGACTGAAATCTAGGAGTTTTGCTCCAAAGTTCAAGACATACAAAAAAATGGAGATATTCTGTTTAAAAGTTTGCAACTTAATTTCAAAACTTTTGATTCACAGGAACAAAAAAAGTCAAATAATAAATACGAAAAGTAAGTTCTGCTGCTTACGTCTGCAAAACTCAACATAAAGAATTCTAAATAGAATAGTTATTTTAGAATAAATCATTTCCTTTTAATGTCAGATAATACAACGGTGCATTTTGTAATACAACATTTCTTTCTTTCAACATTGAAAGGCTGACGACAATAGCCTATACAGGGGGATGAAAATGTGGGCTAATACTGGCAGTAGGAAATTGCAGCAGGCAGACAGAGCCCTTCAGGTCATCATGGCAAGTTTAAAAGTGCTAAGAATGTTCACACAATATATAGTACTTTCGGTCTAAAAGGTTAGGCATATTTCAGTTGTAGAAATATAAAGCATAGTTTTTTAAAAGCTAAAGAAAAAAAGAAGTTAGAAGGCCAGAAAGCTCTCAGTTCAATGGCAGTATTAGTTTTCTAGCATTATGAAAAACTATCACCACAAAGACCAGGTGAAATATTCCATAAAAATCATGAAGATTGGGGAAATGCAAATTTCATCCATTCTCAAAGGTATCATTCTAGTAAACTGAGGCACTAAGCGCTATGCTATCTATTTAATCAACTCCTAAGCCCTAGGAATTTGGGCTAGGTATCAGGAATCCACTCCATTATTAAGCATATTGACTAGTATAAACTTCAAAGGTTGAAAATGTTGACAAAACACACATAGATAAGCACAATTACAATTTTAGATTTAAAACCTAACAAAGAAATATTCCCTCAGGCCATGTCTCATGAACATTTTACAAGGTACAAAATCGCAGGCAAACAAAACAAAACCCTTTGATCAATATGACATTAAAATTACACATTTAATCATACCAATCAGAAAGCTATTAAGTAAATACTGCCAATTTCCTACTCTCCAGACAGCATTAAGATGTCTAAAGCAGCTTCTCTGGTCAAACCTGTGGTAAGTAGGAAAATTTTTCAATACTAAAAAATATTCAGAAAAAAAAAATCATTAATGACTTAAATGGTGTCCAGAAACTACACAAAGCACACTCATAGAATCCAACAGGTTTTTTTTTTAACTTTTAAGTGACTTCATTAATATATAAGAAAATTGAGTCACATATAATTCATTTATATATTTACCATGAAAACTATTTACTTTAGCTTCTTTGTAATGAAATCATCTATTTAATGTACTAGTTATGAACACGTAGCTATTAATTAAACATTCATTTATCCTGTGAATCAGCTAAAACAGAGCAAGTGGCCTTCATACCATAGTTTAGGGGACTCCAGTGTAAGAGATTACAACAAGAATGCAGTGAAGATTAGTATAATTTTGACTGAGGAGACAAAGTGTGGATATTCCAAATGGAGAAAGAGTCAACTTAAACAGCAAAACTCTGTTTCTGTTCTATTCATTTTAAGGACATATACTGCACTTACTCTGTGCCAAGCACTGTTTTAGGTGCTTTACAAATATCAAGCTTTTGATTCTCACAGCAATCCTAAGAGGTAAGTAATATCATCACATCCATTTTACAGATGAGACAGTTGAGGCACAGAGAGGTTCAGTAACTTGCTCAAGCAAGTAGGTGGCAGAGTCAGCATTTGGACCCAAACAGAGTCCACACCACTAAGATGTGCTGCCTCTCTTTGAATGGTCCAAATCCGGCCCGGAGATTTGACATGCGTTTCTGTATTCCCTCTTTGTCTTACTCATTCCCTTTTGTGATAGAGGCATAATTATTATTTCATACAACAAATATTTATATAGGCTCTTGGGAAACAGCAGGCAAAAGCAGACATTGTTTCTGTTCTCATGGAGGTTGCAGTCTGGTGGGGAAGACAGGCATTATAGAATAATTACACAAATGAGTGTATAACTGCTCATTAGGAAAACTGCTATGAGAAAAAGCACGTGACGAGGAACCTGATACGGTCTGGGCAGTCAGGGAAGGTTTCCTTGAAAAGTGACACCAAAGGGACTTTCAAATGCTGCCTAGCAGAGGGGTCCATACAAGTATGATGAGATGACAGGATCAGACAACTGAAGGCAAACATAGACCCAGCTGGGGGTAAAGGTAGCACTTTGAGACCTCCTTTTTTCTTCCTCTCCTAATAAAGCCCCCCCCCACTACTTATTATGTTAAGGATAAAAGTGGGAGGAAATTATGACTAATGCAGAGGGCCTTTTGTGAAAGCTTAGTTCTTTCAGCTGTTAGAATTGACATTAAGAACCTCCATGGCACCAATGGGTCTCACAAGGTCGAAAAAGGTTTACTGTGAATTAGCTTTATCTCAAGGACCTTGTTATCTCCATCATTTGAACTGGCCTTCTCTAGGTCTCCCTCCACTTCCTAAACAACCTCTTGAAATGTGAAGACCAATGGATTCCACAAGAAAAGTAAAAGTTTGAACAATGATGCACACAGCAGAAAGGCCACTTCCTGCCATGTGCATGCCTCACTCCTATTAATATATTTCTCAACAGTGTTGGTTCTGTTTTTTTTTTTTTTTTTAATAACAGCACAACACTGCTGACTCACATTCACCATATGGTCCTCTTGGACTCCCAGGTCTCTGTCTGCTGTACTTGTGCCTGCCTAGTTAGTCTTTTCTTAACCATTATCTGTGCAAATACTTGGATGTTTTCATGCCTATGAGAACCTTGGATTTATCCTTATTGATGCTGATTTTGGTTTCAGCAGATCACCTCTAGATTATTCCATTCTCAAGCACACTGCCCGTGTTCAGGCCCCCATAAGGCCTCACCTGACCTACTACAAGAGCCTCCTAACTGATTTCTCTGCCATCACCTTTCCCAGTTATGATTCTCTCTTTGCACAATCATCATGTCATGCTTCAGACATTAGAACATATTAATTAGACAGCTTTCCCTTGTGGAAAAGTGAAGCCCAAATCCCTCAGCCGAGGGTGGGAGGGAGGGAGACACAAGAGGGAAGAGACATGGGCACATATGTATATGTATAACTGATTCACTTTGTTATAAAGCAGAAACTAACACACCATTGTAAAGCAATTATACTCCAATAAAGATGTAAAAAAAAAAGTCAATAATCAAAAAAGTGAAAAAAAAAACAAAAACAAAAAACCTCTACATCTGCTCCCAACCATTTCCCTACCAAACTCTGACCCCACAGAGCCTAAGTTACCAAGTACACAAGCCTCCTCACCTCTCCACAACATTCCCTGAGCTCCTTTGGTTTTGTTCGTACTCTCCCCCCTATTTCTACTCTCAAAATCTTCTCAATATTAAGGCCATATTCCATATTTTTCCCAATCACCCCATTCAACATGTCCTGCCATCCACTGTGCTTGCACAGTATTTTGGATCACTATTTCAAGCCAGCAGTTGCTCAAGAATTCTAAGGGTCACTGAATATCATGGCTGGAATAATAAGGACTGGCCTGCTCAAGTTCTGAGAGAAAAAAAGGGGGGGGGGGATTAGGAAGAAATATAATATTTTTAGATTATAAAAGTACAGTAAGTATAAGGTTCTTAAAGATACTTCTTTTTGATACTTTGCAGTTAAAAGTACAGACAAGGTACTTCCCTGGAGGTCCAGTGGTTGACTCCACACTTCCACTGCAGGGGGCGTGGGTTCGATCTCTGGTCGGGAACTAAGATCCAGCGTGCCATGCAGCACAGCCAAAAAATAGAAAAAAAAAAAAAAACAAAAAAAAACCACACACACATTTTTGTTTTTGTTTTTGTTTTCCAAATAATCTTTGTTATGTAACTACTGCTGCAGCATCATCCTTCTATAAACTGACAGCTCCACAATTTTTAGGTTATGGACAAAACACCTTAGTTGCCCTGCCAGGAAGCCAGTTGGGTTTTACTCAAGTTGGGTTTTCCTAAGGTCAGATATGTGATTCCTCTCACTATTGGAAAATACAGGAAAAAAATTCCAAACATAGACACTGGAACCATAGGATCAAAAGGATAAAAGGATTAAATGTGATGCAAGGACATAAGAAATAGCATGAAGTGACAGGAAGGCAAGAACAGAGCATGGGCAGGGCATTCTGAGAGATGAGATGACAAAATCCCAGAAGAGCAGAAATCTGGGGGAAAGCGTTGGGAAATAAAGTAGGATTATTAGTACTGGGTTCTAATTTCTAGAAATAGTGGTCATTTCATGGCAAGGCAGATTGGTGGATCGAGCAGGTCAAATCACTCAAGGAGTTATTTTCTCGATTCACCAAGAGAACCACTTTCAGTGGAGTTTTTGAGCCCACTACGTACACATGAAAAGGGCAGAGACACTGCAGGATAGAATGGTCAATTCAGCCAACAATGACAAAGTGAGATGAACCACATTAGAATCCCAGGTAAAGAACAAAAGGCAAATATGAAGACCAAGAGATACAGGTGAACTTCCACTAAAATCCATGGGGCCAACATAGTAGGAGAGGATGAGCTGAAAGCAAATGTGTGCACACACTGCCTCCCCCACCCCACCCCCACACACACCCCTTCCTTATAGATACTTATATATATTAATTTTAATCACTCAGAAAACTTTGCTATAATTTTTGTCCATATTGAACAATTTTATTAGTCAAAAAATATTTGTCACAATTTTGGAATCTTAAAATGGTAGTGTAGTATCAGGGACAGCTGAATCTATTTGGATCTTACCATTTCAGCTGAGGCTGTATTATCAGCTATGATAGTCTATTGAGGAAATAGATTGAGTGAATCTGCCCACACTTTTCCTAGCAATCCGGAGAGTGACAAACCATACTGTTTGCATCTTAATAGGGATGAATATACACTCAAAATCAACAGAACAGTGATCATGCTATCGCCTGATTAATTCCACCACTCAGCTCTTGACAAACTACAAAAAAACCTAGCTACTCAGGAAAGTGAGGCTAGCGATGTGAATTCAGATACAGTTTTCTATTGCGTCTGTTTTGATGAAAGCCTTAACTTTTGGTTTCAAGGTTCGTAGGATTCGCTGGCAAAATAACCTCTACACTCAGTTAAACGAGAATTTAGAGCGAGTTTATTGAATTAACAAAGATTACAGTATACTAACTAAGAACAGTTTAACTAAGAAAGAATAGCAAAGACAGAGGTTTATACATCACCGAATTGGGGAAGCACCTACATCCAGATACAAGTAGCGCTGGGAAGTCACTTGAACAGCAATCTGGAGTCCCAGTTGGGAAGGTCCCGGGCAGTGCATCCACCCCACAGGTGAGACTTCAGTTTGCCACTCAGAGAGCCCAGCTTTTAGCACCAGGACGCAGGCTGATAACAATCAGACTGTAAGTTTTTGGCTCTGGTTGTTGTCATAAATGCCTTGGTCTTAACTTGTAAGTTTTGGAATGTTCTTGATCCCCAGGGGCTGGCCAGACTCTCAATGTGCAAGAAGTCCCATGACTTACTCTCTGTCTTATCTAGTGGTTTACGATGTGTGCTGGTGCCACCCCTGCTGGCCTGGGTGTAGCTCAGCAGTTTGGCATGTAGCCAGCTTTAGCATCATTGTCTGGTCAGAGAGAGGCCTGGTGCTGCCTCTGAAGCCGGAACAAGACTACTTTAGTGGCTTCCCCAACACTGACTTTTTAGCAACCTCTCTTCGCATTTCAGCCGACACTGTTCAGTGCCCTACGACCCTGGGCCAGTCATTGCAGGTTTGGCCTCTCTGAAAATTATTTATCCACATGGCCTCTCCTCAAGAAACTTAGGTACCATCTACTTAACATGATAAATGTCTAAATCAGGAGAGAAATTGAGAACTAGTCTCTTATGTGTCTTTTGAGACATTCTAATAACATTAGTGATATTTTCTGGCATGGCAGCTCTAATCATGGTAATTGGGTGGGTTTTTTCTCAACTCTTCAACAGAGCTGACAACGTGTAGTCATACAGGAGCCTGGGAGAAAAAGAAAATAAGAATCTTAACTTATCATCACTATCTTTAATTCTTTCTGGAAATACCCATTCAGCACCTTGTTTGGCTCTCTCTTCATATTTGATCTATCTCTTGAAACTCAGACTCCGCTAGCATTTATATCTGATGTTACTGTTTAGTTTAAAAAAGAGTGTTTACTTAAAGTAAGATTGTATCATTATACAGTAAGAATAAATGACTTAGAAAGGTGGCACAACTGCAAAATCCTACCTTTATGTTCTATTTATCACAACTTTTTCCTGATTATAAATTTTCTTTTTTCCTGATTATAAAAGAAAAACATGTTCACTGGAATAAAAGCTTATGCATTTTTTTTTTCTGCAAAGGGCTTTTTACTTACTGATCTGTAAGAGATCATTAACTACGAAATAGACTAAGACTTATACATAATATATTTCAAAATTTTTTTACATGTATAGTTTACTACTTTATTTTGTCTTTTTTTTACTATTTAAAAATGTATGTCATATTTAATCTATCAGTTGTTTACTTTTAAATTCCTTCCTTTTTTATGCTTAGAAAGGCCTTCCTTGCTTGCTATCAAATAAACAGTAATATATATTTCTTTCTAGGTTATTTTTGCAAGAATTTTTCACAAATCAGTTTTTCAAATAATTTTTACCAATTGGCCATAATGAGATAACACAGAAAAATCTAGAAATGGAAAAAAAATTCCTCTAAAACTTGATATTTTTTAAAGAGGAGCCTGTAATGACACAAATGGAAAGCTACTTAAAATATAATTGAGAAGTTATCACAAAGTCATGAACAATGTTATATTTGAGAAATTGGAGAAAACAAGAACAATATCAAAAATGCAATGAGTGGCTCAGGACAAAAAGCGCTATAGGTACTAGAACAAATACATCTGTGTCTAGATGGTCATGGGTTAAAAGCAGCAAAAGTTATTTGTAAATCATTTTTATAATAAACTAATTTTCGTCTATATCAGCTTGCAGAATAAAAATGCCTGTTCACAAGTTTCCATTTCATGTCAATTAAGTTGAATAGAATATCTGTTGCTGGCATGACAGTAGAAGGCCTGGGTATAATCAAACACCACAGGAAGCTATATAAACTGATCCAACAGTTACAGCAAACAATATGGCCATAAGCACTAGAGCCTTCAACTCCTATCTGTAGTCTTAGGATTTGTACACTGATTTTTTAATAGAAAGCTATGCACACAAAGGTGTTCATTTCTAAATTGTTTGCAAATGAGAATCAGAAATAATCTAAATAATTTTAAATGCAATGAAATATATAGCCATTAATTGATAATTACAAAATGTATATAACAATAGGAGACTACTTATAAATTTTAGAAATAACCATATGCATGGTATGGTTACAATAAAATGCTGAAAATGAACATGAACAATCCTGAAAGGCAACACAGAAATGGGAATAATATATGCCACAGTGGTGACACAAGGGTTACAATTTCTCCTTTTAGAAATAGTTCCTTGGCTACAATATTATTTGTGCAACAAAAATAATTAATAGAAAGCTTTATAAATGCCTCAGATCAGTTATTTCCTCTGGTGTATTTTGCAGGATGCCAGTTTTTCCAGCAGGATTGGGCACAAGAGGGTAGACTGTTAGAGTTGTTTTGTTTTTGTTTTTTTGTTTTATTTGCCAAATGACTATAAGTATCTGGATGTCTAATATTTAAATGTAGTTCAACTGCATTTGGTTGTTTGCTTTTGGGGCTGTTTATTTGCCTGTTTACTGACAGAAACTCTCAAACACTATTAAAAAACAAAAACCAGCAAACAAAAAAAAACATCATTTCCCAAGTTTAGTTGTCTGCAGAACTTGCTTTGAATGAAGAATTGGTCAGGACTAGTCTCCCACAGAAGACATAGTCTCTGTGCTGCTCTAGATACGCCCAAATCATTACAAACATATGGCATTATTAAGATCAGTTTACGGGTTACTTCTGTCACTCATAATCTATAGCATAATTACCAAATTATGTATTCTTTAATAAACTCTGGTTGATAAAATGCAAACGTTATGATCTTAGATAATTATGCAAGACTATACAACACAATAATGCATGGGAACTCACTGAGTTTTTTTCTAATTCTCAAAGAATAACTGTCAACTTTTAGATACTGTAATGTTGATATTTCCAAATACCCTCAAATTTATACAAACTTC
Source organism: Mesoplodon mirus (assembly GCF_964341445.2). Classification (NCBI taxonomy): domain Eukaryota; kingdom Metazoa; phylum Chordata; class Mammalia; order Artiodactyla; family Ziphiidae; genus Mesoplodon; species Mesoplodon mirus. The sequence goes on along the minus strand of NC_138990.1, from coordinate 5,104,787 downwards.
CATTCACTTCATGTCTTAGAAGGGTGAACATACTTAAATTCAGTAAGTTTACTAAACTACTCTTATACTTATTGAACATATATTAAATTACGGACACAGACTGAAAGGGATACTTAGATGAATATAACTTATCCCCGCTTTAAAGACATTCACAGTCAACTGTGTAGGCTGTGTACTGGGATATGTAGCCAGGGCAACAAATACAGCAATACATCTAAGACAAGGTATAACATAGGTAGGGTACCAAAAATGGATCTAGATGTTAGGAGAGTGAGATGGAATCATTTTAAGGGCTCAGATACAGGGTCATCAAGAAGGGAGGATGCATACTAGATGGACTTAAAGAACATGTAGAATGTCTCCTGGTAGACAGCAAAAATGAGTCTCAGGGGCCCGTGAAGGAGAAAAGGGGTATAATGAGAGAGCAATGTTGCATACATGCCAGAACACAGGCTTCACATAGAGGAGCATGCGAATATATTTTTGGAATAAGAGATTGACTTTGGAACGTGGGAGCTCTGAGTGGCAGGCTAAGGTACTTAGATTTAATTTGGTAGCCACAGAAGTGCACCAAATGTTTTTCAGTAAGGAAAATTAGGACTATGAAAAACTAATCTGGTGCAGGTGTGTGTCAAGATTAGGAGATGTAACACTGGAGAACTGACACTCAGGAAAAGAGAGAGGGAGAGAGGAGGAGTGAGGGAGAGAGAGGAGATTAAATTATGTGACAGGAGGACAGTATAGAATTAAGTAGCAGCCTGGAGGTTTTTGGATGGTTCAAAAATCTATCATCAGAAACCAGCAAGAGAAAGGAGTGTAGAAAGTTCACATGTCAAGAATAATCAATGATGGTGAAAAGCAATCAATTATTTAACCAGAAGAATGTGGTCAGAAAGGAAATTTTAAAAGGATTGAAGCACATTCAATGAATCCATCTAAAATCATCTTTAAATTTAATTCTATCACAGTAGTACTTTTGCAAAATAACACAATCATAATATACATTTGGGACAAAGGCTAGGAGGAAGTAAGACAAGAGAGCATTCTCTCTCATCCGCCAAAATCACTGGGGTCAGAAAACTCCAAAAAGCTTATTTAAGCATCTATGAAGTCACTCCCTAATCTCTAGGGCAGAATTACTCCCTAGGGATTTGAGTCCGCCTGTATAATTTTATTTCCTGAGACAAAGTAGGTTGAGAGGGCAATATCTGTTGATCCATTAACCCTGTCCATTTCAAGAGAAGTGAAGCAGAAATTAGTTACTTCAGCATCCTCAAGCACACTATGACATGGTGGGAGAACTCTTGAGACTGGAGAAATCATTTACCAAATCCAGTGTATGTGACACATTTCAGGAAAGTCCTTTAGGTCTTTTCAATATCATTACTCATTTGGTGGGTTAATATTTAAAATATTTATTAATATTATTTTAGCAACTCAAATATCATTTTTAGAAATGCAGTAACACCCCCTGCATGCATACTCCTGTGTCAATACCTACACATCTTGCCTGTCGAGGACCCTAGGCTACTATTCTTGGACACCCTGTTATCTATTATTGCAGGCATAAGGCAAACATGCAAGGAGACAGTTTCTGTTGCCATGGAAATATCATTTAATATCCTAATTAGTAGGTATATAAATGCAAGACCATAACACTTGCTTACCTTCCAAGTTTGGCAACCGAGTCTCTTCTTCATGTCTGAAGACAAATTCCTAATATCTTCAACACTTTTTTTTTTTAAAGAATTAAGAACATAGCCTGTCTGGCATTTTAATATTTACAAATTGATCTGTTGTACACAAGAGAAATGAGAGAATGGAACAAAAAGCATATGTAAGTCATAAATTTTTCTCCTTGAACAAACTATATGAAAATACCTGTTTACTAACAAATAAAAAAAGTCATAGCATTAACTTTAAAAAAGGGATTTCTTTAAATCATAACTTCCCTTATAGCTAGGATTTACAAAAGGTAATGATAATTACAAAACTGGACTTCAGCAATTTATCCGTCATCCAAAGCAAGGCATAACTGACATCTTCTTTCCACCCCTCCACCAAGGTTTGTCTAATTTGGGCTTTGCAATCAGGTAGAAATAAGAGAAATTGCGGAGATGAAGCACAAAATTTTAAAAAGTGGTAGCATTCTAAAACTCACTGCTTTCTACCTACTACCTAATTTGCCAGTGAACTCCCTACGCCCAGGCTCAAGCTGCTCCATTGAGAATGAAGCAAACGAAACTTTCCCTTTCTAGTATCCCTTCCCAATATCCCTTCCCTCGCCTTTCAGCATCCAACACTGCCAGACAACTTTGGAAACACACAATTTTCAGTTTCCTTCTTTTTAGTCACTCCTGTTTCAGATTTCTGAGCTGACCATTTTCCTGAAACTACTTTGGCGAAGAGCATCATGACATCAGCTTCTTATTGAACAACTGGAGTGGCCTCTCTTTAGTCTTGACCCTCCCTGATCTCTGGACAGCATCTGGTGATCGCCTTTCGCCCCTGGGAACAATACACACTTGGGAAACTCTTTCTTCTCATCCGAGAAAAAGTTGAGGAAAACCAATTAACGGTGAGCTCACCTCCACCCGCTCCCACAATAAAATCACAATCCCTCTGCCTGTGCACAGAACAATGGTGTGAAAACAATTTGGCAGGGGCCAGATATATGGGGACATGTTTCCTCTTTACTGATAAACTATTTCTGCTAATTATAGGGGCACTATTAGAAAAACACCTTTATTTTTTGCTGGAGACACAGGCACACTGTTAACAAGAGATACAGCTTTTCCATCCTACTGAAAGCATATTTTGCACAAACCACACATAAGAGTGATAGTTAAAACCTTACCCATGCCAATAATCGATTAGTGAGTGTAGTGGTAAAGAATGTAACTAGAAGGAAAATTCTGCCAGCTTTAATATCAGAAATCAGGATGAAGAGAAACCAAATCTAACACCACAGGCAGCCTTCTAAGCAGACCATGTGTTGGTCATGGGGTCATCATTTAGCTGCTTATCTAGCCACGTCTCACTGCCTCTTCTCATCATCAGCTGAGATCCGGGGGCCCCTAAGACCAGGCTGCATGACTTCTGAAATCCTAAAGCTTTGGCCACAGAAGAGCCTCCCGGCTGACTGTGCCATCTCTTACCCTTCTTCCTCCCACTGGCTCTCAAAACCCAGAGACCTCATGCATGGAAGAAATGAACAAATGCAAGATTTTATTTTACAATCTGCCTTTCTTTCCCTCTGTATGTTCTGGGTAAAAATCTAAACCAAGTGTTCAAAGTGAGAGTAACAGTTCTCTCTCTGCCATCGTTTGTTTTGTTTTGTTTTCACTTTGCTGATTTCCTTGACTTCAATGGTAAATACCCTGATATATTTTCTCACTTTCTCATTACATGTTTTTCATTCTTTGTTTTCCTCTTAAGTGATTGGTGTTCTTGGGAAATCAGGATCCCATATTTGTTATAGCACTTCAGACAACCTCTGGGACACTTCATCTACTTCCATGGTTTTAACGGCCACCTTCATCTTTGCTCCAAAGTTTCTAATTTGAATACAAACAACTCAGAAGTCCAGACCTTATTCATAAATGTCGACTGAAAATTTGTGTCCTTTAAGCTCTTCAAATTTAACATCACCCAAACCAAACATCAGTTTACTCCCAAATTACCTTTTACACCAAGAGGACAAATGATAAAAATCAGAGTTACCCTTGTCTTTGCCTTTGTCCTCTGTCTCTCACATTAGATGGTTCCCAAGCCCTCTGAGTCCTGTGTAATCAGTGCTATTTCCTCCACCCTTCCTGCAACCTCATTCACCTGCCCCCCTCTAAGCACCATGGCAACTGTATTATTTGCTGGTCCCTAAATTTATAATCCCACTTTCATGCTTTCTCCTTAGCCTGGAATGCTATTTCCTGATTTTTCTTTATGAGAAATTTCTACGTTTTTCAAGTTTGCATCCAAATGTGAATCTTCTAGACCTTTTTCTACTTTTGTTTGACCTTAAATACCCCTTCATTATTGCTATCTAGAACTCTTGTCTATACCTCTACTCTCTATCATACTCTTTAGTTATTTGTTTAAGGTCTGCCTTTCCTACTATACCATCAGATGTCCTAAGAGTAGAAACCATGTCTCACACATCTTGGTATTCTAAATAGGGTATCTTATCTAAGAAAGACAAGTTAAAAATGTTTTCAGCTAGATGTGAGTACAATAGATAAATATCATTTTCAAAGTAAAATATTCCTTTTCATGATAACAGGAACACAATAAAAGTCTACTCTATAATGTGTATTAGCTTTCAGTTCATCTCTTGTAAAAAAATATATGATTTAAAATTATGACGAGTAATTCTACTTTCCAAATGGACAAAAATAAAACCACAAATAATTCTTTGGCTCGCTAGCCTTATTATTTTTATTGAGATATAATTCACATGCCATGATGTTTGACATTTTAAAGTGTACAATTCAGTGTTTTTTTTTTTTTTTTACTATATGCACAACCAGTAGGTGTGACCATCACCACTACCTAATTCCAGAACTTTCATCATCCCAAAAAGAAAACTCATACCCGTTAGTATTCACTCACCACTCCTCCTTTCCCCAACCCTGGTAACCACTATCCTATTTTCTGTTTATATAGATTTGTCTATTCTGGACATTTTATTTAAATGGAATCATACAATATGTGATGTTTTGTGCCTGGCTTCTTTCATTTAACATAATGTTTTCAAGGTTACTCATGTTTTCACATGTATTAGTACTTATTTCTATTTATGACTGAATATTACCCCAATGTATGGATATACCACATTGTTTGTCCATTCTTCAACTGATGGCCATCACTTTGTCCCACTTTTTGGCTATAACAAATAACACTGCTATGAATGTTGGTGTACAGGGCTTTGTGTGGATTGATGTTTTCATTTTTCTTGGGTATATTCCTAAGAGTAGAATTGTTGGGTCATAGGCAACTCTGTTTTTGAGGAAGTACCAAACTGTTTCCCAAGGAGGCTGTGCCATTTTACAGTTCCACCAGCAATCTATGAGGATTCCAATTTCTCCACATCCTCACCAACATTTGATAGGTCCCTCTTTTTTATTAGAACCAGCCTAGTGGTTATTTATAGCTATCTCATTGTGTTTTAGATTTGCATTTACCTAATAATTAATGATGCTGAGCATTTTTTCATGTGCTTATTTGCCATTTGTATATATTCTTTGGAGAAATATCTATTCGAATACTTCTCCCAAGAAAAATTAGGAATTTGTCTTTTTATTATTAAATTGTAATAATTATTTATATATTTTAGATACTACACTCTCATCATATATATGACTGTAAACGTTTTCTCCCATTCTGTGGGTTGTCTTTTTACTTTCTTGAAAGTGCCTTTTGATACACAAAAGTTTTTAATTTTGATGAAGTCCAATTTATCTGTTTTTTCTCTTTTGCTTCATATCTAAGAATCCATTGCTTGATCCAAGGTCATCAAGATTTACACCAACGTTTCTTCTGAGAGTTTTATAAGTAGCTCTTACATTTAGGTCTATGATGCATTTTAAGTTACTTCTTCTATATGAGGTGAGATTTGGTCCAAATTCATCCTTTTGCTTGTAAATATTCAGTTGTCACAGAACCATTTGTTGAAAAGACTACTTTTCTTCCAATTGCACTGTCTTGTCACCCTTGTTGAAAAATAAGTTGGCTATAAAAGTATGGGATTTTTATAGCTGCTCAATTCTATTCCATGGACCTACATGTCTATACTTACACCAGCACCACTCAGTCTTGATTATTGTATAATAGTTTTATAGTGAGTTTTGAAACTGAGAAGTGTGAACCCTCAATTTTTTTAAAAGTCTTTATTGAATTTGTTACAATTTTTGCTTCTGTGTTTATGTTTCCATTTTTTGGCCATGAGGCATGTGGGATCTTAGCTCCCCGACCAGGGATCGAACCCACACCCCCTGCATTGGAAGGCGAAGTCTTAACCACTGGACTGCCAGGGAGGTCCCCTGAATCCTCAAATTTTGTTCTTTTTAAAAACCGTTTTTGGCTATTCCTGTTTCGTGTGAATTTTAGGGTTGTTTGTCACCTTCAGAAAAAAGGCAGCTGGGATTTTGATAGCAATAGCATTGACTCCGTATATTAATTGGGGAAATACTACCACCTTAACAATATTAAGTCTTCCCACCTGTGAACATGGATGTCTCCATTTATCTAGGTCTCCTTCAATTTCTTTCAATATTGGGGGGGGGGGATTTTCAGCATACAAGTGTTTGATTTTTTTTTTTTTTTTTTTTTTTTTTTTTGCGGTACGTGGGCCTCTCACTGTTGTGGCCTCTCCCATTGCGAAGCACAGCCTCCGGATGTGCAGGCTCAGCGGCCATGGCTCACAGGCACAGCCGCTCCGTGGTATGTGGGATCTTCCCAGACCGGGGCACGAACCCGTGTCCCCTGCATTGGCAGGTGGACTCTTAACCACTGTGCCACCAGGGAAGCCCTGATATTTTTATAGAACTAGATATTTGCAGTTTCTTGAATGAAAGGCAAAATAGTAACAGTTCGAGTTGTTTCATAATAAGAATAGAAATGAAATCTGCTCAAAGTTAACACTCTAATAAAATGTTTAATGATATTACATATTTATAATTTTGATATGAAATATTTTAAATACTCAGAAAGGAGTATTTTTGTATATTAACTTGTTTTCATTAAGAATAATTCTGTAACTGTAAGTTAGGACAAGCAAAAATAAAATGTAATATATCTGCATTTAAGAGATTAGCTATTCATAACAGCAATGGCAACAAAATTCTTTCCACAGCCAGCCAGGCATCAAGAAAATTTCCTCAGATAAACAGATCTATCTCAAATTATTCAAGCAAGCTGGAACAGAAAACAGGTATATGCTGCTCATTGATATCTTTGCTCAAACTTATGATATCAATCACATTGTAACTTACACTTATTTGTATAATTCTTTAGGAAAAACAGAACTATTATAAAGTCAACCACATTTCTTAGAGCTAGATTTAGTGATTCAGCATTAACACAAATATCTTACAATTCTATGAATCATTACTTGCCACTTGCTACTAATTTCACAACCATATTCAATATTCTACAGAGAAAAATCACAGTTTTCAATATTAAATTTATATCATCTATTTACAGTATCTTAGTGTGGATCATAGGATTTTAAGGTGATGGGTTTATTAACGATAAATCAATACTGATATGTATGCATAAGGCCTAGACCAGATGAATAATTACAATTCAAGGCAATTTGCCCATATTCTCAATTGCAGAATCAGTGAAGCATTTCCATTCAAAATAATAATTTTTCATGATAAAAGAAGATCATGAAAATAAAACCAAAGTTAAGCTTCCCCTCAGGTTTGAAAAAAAAAAGATGTAGTGCCAAAAAATTAAATTCTAGGCAGGAAATGGAGACTTCCAAAGCTTCTTAGTGGTGCTGAACTGGCCACTGTCTTAGTATTTATGCATTTCTAAAAAAACAGTGCTGCCTGTAGGATGGAGATGGTATGTAACACAACAGCTTCAATAGGAAAGTGATGCCAAAATAATATTTAAGGTATCAAATAGCCAAATAATAAAGTCATTTAGATAAACATTTAAAGTTTATTGATATCATGAGCATTATCATAAGCATGTTATCACTGTCATCAGAACACTGCTCAATCAACTTAGTCCAAGATCTAGAGAAGACAAAGCCCATGCCTTTGAAGGGTTACACACAAAAATGTTCATAAAGGCCTAGAAAAGCACTAAGTGAATAGTTGGAAGTGAGTACATGAATCCGTGTATACACTGCATGTAGAGAAAGGCTCAAAACATACTGATATTGGTATAAATATAAAAATATACTTGGGTTACTATGGAAGAAACAAATATTGAGAATAATTTTAAAAACAAAAAGGTGTGTTTAGACTATCGTATAATGTATTTCACATATGAAGAATGACTCAGTCATACTAAATCTAACAGAAGAAAAAATATTTTATTTAAAATTAGAAAAAAACTAAAAAGAAAAAATGAGCATTATATTATTATTTTCATATATGTATCATTTGAACCATGAATTGTTATCATACCATATAAAGAGGTCATACAAACTGGTAAGAAAAACACAAGATAAAGAACAAAATTTTTGAATAAAGTATTTCAACAAGGCGACTGGGTTTAAATCCAAATATAAAAATCAAAAGGAACAATTTCTACATCAGCAATACCCTTTTAAGAAATGTAAAAGAAAAGTAAACCTTTTCCAAACAGCAATAGAAACTACAAACAAGATGGTAATAAACTCAAGGGACTTCCCTGGTGGTCCAGTGGTTAAGACTCTATGCTCCCAATGCAGGGCGCACAGGTTCCATCCCTGGTCAGGGAACTAGATTCCGCATGCCACAACTAAGAGCCTGCATGCTGCAACTAAAGATCCCGCATGCCACAATGAAGATCTCGCATGCTGCAACTAAGACCTGGCACAGCCAAATAAATAAAGATTTTTTTAAAAAGATGGTAATAAACTCAAGATGAAACGAGAAAGACTTTTACTAGGAAGAAAATTCATAACACTGAAGGGCACAAAAAATGGCCTTAATAAATGGAGAGACATGGCAATGGAAAGGCTACGAGTTAGAAAGTTGTTATCCTTCCCTCAAATCATCTTAAATTAAATACCATACCAGTTAAAATACCAAAGGTGTTATTAATGAATTTGATAACCTGGCTATCATATCCTTCTGAAGAAATGGTACAAAAGTAGATAAGGAACTTTGGAAAAAGAAAAACCATCACTTACTGGATATCACAGTATACTCTATAATAGTTAAAACAGTATAACAACAAATGTTTTATACCCAGAGAATAAGTCCTATAAATTAAAATAAGGTAAATAATCCACTAGAAAAACATGGGCAGAGATGTGAACACACTCATGACAGCAGAGGCAAAACTTGGCCATTAGGCAAAAAAATCAAATGAAAAGATAATCAACCTTTCTAGAAATCAGAGAAACAACCTCTATGACAAAGACATACCATTCTTACCTATTCAGTGGTAAACTTTTCCAAGTTTAAAATTACCAAGTATTAGTAAAAGAGTAAGGACATATGCACGTTCATAGCTGCTGATGGAATATGAATTAGTACTACCATTTTGAAGAGTAATTAGGCATCAACTACTAAAATCTAAGATGCACATATCTCACGACCCAAAATTACAGTGATCAATCTACCTTTCAAAAAATATACTAATACATGTGGGAAAGAAACCAATGTAAGGGTGTTCACCACAACATTGTTTGAAATAGCAAAATAGCAGGAACAAACTAAATGTCTATGAAAAGATAAGGATTAAATAAAGCATGGTATAATCACACTATAAAATAATAGGCAGCAGTGAAAATATAATGGTGATAACTCATGTTACCAGCTAAGCTGTATGTGAAATAAAAATGAGGTATACAATACCACGTTACCATTTAAGTAAATATTATATATACTTAAAATATTATATACATATATACACACTGACCATCTATATCTTTGAGGCACTCTCATGGTGCCCCCAAAGTCAACCTCAGCCCATATTTGAAGGCAGATCAATGCAAACATTTCATCTCTGTACACAGCCAAAAACTAGAAACTTAAATTCCAATCAATGTAATATTACACAGAAATTAACATAAAGGAAGATTCTTTTTATTATCTCAGTAAATGCTTAGATATGTTTAGTTTAAAAAAAAACAGGACATAAAATTATATCTCAGCTTTGCTTTAAAAGACCTCTACGTGACAAATTCAGATATACTCAAAGGGGAAAAAAGCCCAAAATTCGCCAAATGTTCACTGGATAGATGGACTGCAGTAATTTTTATTTTCAAGTTTCTTTTTCTGGTTGCTTTCTAGATGTTCTACAATGGGCATGTATTGTTGAAGTGTCAAAGACAAAACCTGTTCCTTCTGAAACAGTGTATCTTCTGTTATTACATTCTTGAGATACCTTTATACAGAAAATGCCAAAATATTTCTCTACTCCCAGCCTATCACCTTCACTGCAGTCCCACTTTTCAGCTGCCTACTGAGCAGTTATCAGCATCCCAGCTTCAGTTATCCTGGATGTGACTGCACCTCTCCCACTGCTGTGCTCACTGATCCCATCTTCCTGCTGGCTCAGCCCTGTCCCAGTTCCCAGACCAAGGCAGGACTGAATTTACAAGTACTAATACAAGGTCATCCCCTCCTCCATCTCTCTCCCATCCTTTGTGAGAAAATGTTTCCTATTTGGGGCTGCCTGGACTTTTGATCCATGCCCCTGAGAAGTCAGTACCACACTGTAATACACTTTGTATCATACTCTGGTATTAAACCATTCAGGTACTTTTCACCTCTACTAGATTGTCAACTCACAGGGTCAAGTACTATATCTTACTCATATATGGATCCAGGGCTGTGTCCCCCAAAACAGCAATTTGAATAATTTGTAAGAAAGTATCTGATGAATGACTGCAACATCTGTTTAACCAGAAAACCTGTCTGATTTGTTCAAAGACAGAATGAGTTTGGAGACTTAATTCAATCAGCTAGTATTTATTAAGAAACTAATGGGGGCCCAGGATTATAACAGGGAAATATTAGAAAAAGCAAAGGTATGGTTCCTCTGCTTGACACAGAATCTAAAGTGCTTGACACCTTTAAAAAAAACAGAAAATAATTACTGTTTTAGCTTCTGCCTTAACAAGCAAAACATGAAAATCTTCTTGCCTGAGGTCCTGATTTCACAGATGGGCAAACTGCAATCGAGTTTGCCTGCCTGGATTCCAGACTACTGCCAGCACTGACTTTTGCCTCCTGTCCCAACTCCATGGGCCCCAGTATGCCTAGCTCTGCTTGTCACTATGTGTATGCTTGCCCACTTTGAATGATCCCCATGGATCTAGACTCCCCCGCTTCCCCCGGTTCATGCTGTGTGCTAGGATCTAAATGTTGCCCTTCCTCTTTTCCTAGGGTACCTCTGTCACCTGTTTCTGTATGCATTCCCACAATAACAAGCTGTGACTACAGTCCTAGTTTTCTGCTTCAACCTCTTCCCCACAAGACTGACAACATCATGGCAGGCCTCTAAAACCGTAACAAACACTGCTGCTTGCTGACCCAAGATTCATTTCCCTTTTTCTTAACTGCCACTTACCTCAGCCATCCCCTTAACCTCCTCCACACAGCCAGGAGCTTCAGGGAAAGCGGACCTCATCCCGGCCCCAGCAGGTGGATTCCTCATTAGCCTAAATCTATCATGTATGGTATTCCTTTTCCCCTTACTGTTGACTGGATTGGGGATCCAGTGCTGGCCAGTGAGATCAGAGGTGAGGGAGAACTTGTGGCAAAAGATTCCTCGCTTTTTTCTGGAAGAGATGCCACTGCTGCGTGATGGTGTGCTCAGAACTGCAGCAGCCAAGACACCAATGCTGAGGATGAGGTCTAGACACAGAGGGATCAGAGAGAAGGGAAGAGGGGATATTGACCGAGGTCTTATACCTGGAGCCACCCATCCTCTGCATTTCTTGGCACTTTTACAAATCTTTTTGAATGCGTTCCCTTTCCTCTGCTGCCAGGTTACAGATAAGTAAAGGGCATATTTCTAAATAAAATACATCAGCAGCTTTGTTTTCTACTTCAAAAAAGTAACTTTAAGATGGGGATTTGTCGGGGGGCTTCCCTGGTGGCGCAGTGGTTGAGAGTCCACCTGCCGATGCAGGGGACACGGGTTCGTGCCCCGGTCCGGGAAGATCCCACATGCCGCAGAGCGGCTGGGCCTGTGAGCCATGGCCGCTGAGCTTCCGCGTCCGGAGCCTGTGCTCCGCAACGGGAGAGGCCACAACAGAGAGAGGCCCGCGTACCACAAAAAAAAAAAAAAAAAAAAAAAAAAAAGATGGGGATTTGTCGGGTATTTGGGTTTTTTTAGTTTCAAGCTATTATGAGAAAAGCTGTTATTAATTTTCATGTAAATACCTTTGTGCGTGTTTTCATTTGTCGGGTATTTGGTTTTTTTTTAGTTTCAAGCTATTATGAGAAAAGCTGCTATTAATTTTCATGTAAATGCCTTTGTGCATGTTTTCATTTCACCTGGGAGTGGAATTTCGGGGTTATACTTTTAAGAGTATTTTTAACATTAAGAGAAAAATGTTTCCCAAAGTGTTACATTCCCACCAGCAACGTATGAAGGCTTCACTTGCTTCACATCCTCTCCAAAACTTGATATTGTCAGTCTTGTTAAATTTAGCCATTCTAGTGTTGGTACAGTGGTAACATATTGTGGCTTTTAAATTTCATTATTTGGGTGACTGATAGAATTAATTACCTTTTCATGTGCTTACTGGTCACTTGTGTCTCTTTTTTATGAAGTATTTCTTCAGATATTCTGTTCATTTTTTTGGTTAGATTGTTTGTTTTACTGAGATGTAAGAGTTCTATATACAATTAGTCCATTTTCAGATATATAGAGATAGAAATAAAGATACATAGATCTAGCAAGTCTTGAGTCTTTTGAAGAACAAAAGCTTTTTTTTTAAATTTTGATAAAGTCTAGTTTATCTTTTTCTTTTAACTTTATGATTAGTGCTTTTGGGGCCCTATCTAAGACATTTTTACCTAACCCCAATTCACAAAGAGTTTCTCCTATAATTTCTTGTAGAAGTTTATATACTCTAAACCAGACAAATCTCAAACACATGTATACTCAATGAAAGACGGAGACAAAAATGGGTACATATTCTACGATTCAATCTATATTCACTTTTGGAACAGGAAAAACTAATCTATAGAGACAGAAAGCAGATCAAGTGGAAGGGTATGTTTTAGAGCAAAGGAAATATTCTACATCTCGATTGCAGTGGTGGTTACATAGGTATATTTATCAACACACAACAGTATTTAAAACGGATGTACTTTATTATATGTAAAACATACCTCAACAAATTTGAGCATAAAAAATTTTAATGGGAATTTGGAGCTGGATTGGTTGAAAGACAGGTGACCACACAGTCCTATGGGATAGGATTTAGGGGAAAAGGCTTTGCTTGTGCCTGAGGCAAAAATATTAACCTTAGAGTATATGTAACTACTTAAATAAATATTACCTAATTCTAAACTCATTAATGCCATATAGCATTTCAAAGACAGTGGCATTACTCCAACAGGCCACACATATACTGAACTAGTCCCTATCCAGAGGTAGCAACTGACTTGTATCTCCAGTCCAGGAAGGAATTTTAAAAAGGAGAGAGAGGGAAGGAGGGAGAGGTTAAGAAAGGGACAGATTTCTTAGTTCTTCCTTGGCCCAGAGACACTGTGAAGCTAAATCTGAAGTTTTCTTGGGAAAGGGAAAGCACATGACCCTGAAGGTAAAGAGTTTTCTTGAGTAGCAAGTTTGTGTTTCAAAAAAAAAAAAAAAAAAAAAGTTGGGGGAGGGACACAGGAAGAAATAAATCATTATGCCTTGAAATTTTAAGGGAAATTCACATATGGAATTATAGAATTTTATAGCTAGAAGACACTATATCATCTGGTCTAAGTCACTTAAAATACAGATTCAATAAACAAGCCTTGGAGGGTTTGAGGCTTGTTTAGTCATATAATTAGTTAGCTGGTTGAAAATATGGAGGAAAAACCCAGGTGTCCTGATTCCTGATTCAGTTTTGCTATGAAATTATACTTTCTAGCCCAATGCTGTGCATGGAGCAGACATTTAAAAATGCCTGTTGAATGAATTCATGTTAGGTAATATGATTTTTAAAATACATAGAAAGCATAAGTAAACAGAGGGATAAATTTAGATGCAGATCTTTTTTTCCTAGTGAATTCTGTATATACTTCTTTATGACATTTCTGCATTTTAGAGGGAAAAAGCAAGTGTATCTTGTGAAATTACTCTGGCAGATAGCAATGCCTGAAGAAAAATATTGAGCACAACTGGTAAACCCTCAAGAATTGTGGGACACCCTTTCTTAGAAATAGTTGAGGGCAATTAGCTCTTTCTGAGGTAGTTAAGGACACAGTAAGAAATCTACCTCCTCACTAAAAGATGCATCAATGATGTTTAATAACTGCCTCAGGCCCTACAAATTTAAGATAAAGTTGGAAGACGGGATTCTCACCAAACTGTTGTCTAACCACAATTAAAATCAGACGGGAATGAGGACTTCCCTAGTGGTCCAGTGGTAAAGAATCTGTCTTCCAATGCAGGGGACGCGGGTTCCATCTCTGGTCAGGAAACTAAGATCCCACATGCCGCGGGGCAACTAAGCCCACATGCCACAACTACTGAGCTCGCAGGCCTCAACTAGAGCCTGCGTGCAGCAAACTACAGAGCCCACGCACCCTGGAGCCTGCGCACCACAACTACAGAAGAGCAAACCCACACCCCAAAACTAGAGAGAAGCCCTCGGGCACCACAACAAAGAGCTCTCGCACCGCAGTGAAAGATCCTGAATGCCTCAATGGAGATCCTGTGTGCCGCAACGAAGACCTGACACAGCCAAAAATAAATTAAATAAATAAATCAATAATAAATAAATCTTAAAAAAAAATCAGATGGGAACAAACCATACCCTTTATCTTAAAGCTCAAGGCCCATAAGGTAGAAGCAAGATGGAAACAAAATGATACACGGAAAACACCAAGATTGCTCTGAAATGTACCAGGGAAACTGCAGATTTGGAAACAACTTGCTGACAGCCCCTCTCACAGGCACATTGAGGGACTAAAATGACGGATAGAGAGCTCTGGATGTTACAGGCCGACCCCATGTTACATAAGAAAACCGGCTCCCCCGGTGAATAGGCATAAAGACCAGCTGAAACTGCTGGGCAGAGAACTACTGAAACTTACATGAAATCTACACTTAGTTTTCATCCCTCATTTCTGAGCCTTCTTGCCCTCTTGCTCCCTACTTCCAAAATAAATACCCCACTCAAAAGCTGATGGAGAGACAGATCTGAACTTTACCTCCTGTCTCCTTGCTTGGCCACCCTGCAATAAAGCCTTGTTTCTCTGTAAAATACCAATGCCTCAGCATTGGTCTTTCTGTTGCTCATTGGGCAACGAACCCACTTGTGCTGGTACAGGAACATCAATCCTCTGGTCTTTTAGGGAGTCGTTGTGGTTTCTGAGTAGGCTGTGGGAGAACTGGCATGCCCCCATTAAGAGTTCATGACTTCAGCTGTGAAACATCAAGGTGCCATATAAAAAAAGATATTGGATTTACTGCAGGTACGTAATGAACAATATGAACCCAATTTACACATATAAGCATATTAAAAGTGTCCTATTAATTGAACAGGCAGTTATAAATTTTTCAGCTCAATAGATGAAACAAAATTAATTAATTTTATCTCATCCTTACTCCACAGTACCCTGTTCTCTATAAGTTAATGTCACCACCTTAACTTACAGAGAACACAGGTGCTTCTTTTTCACTCCCTTTAATGCACACTGTCTTCACATCTGAAAGATAACAGTCTGAGTTGTATACACAGATATGGCCTTTAAATAAGAAGGAATAAAAGCCCTATAAAATTAAGCTTTATAAGGTCACACTATCACTTTTTTATAATGTGTTACAAGTAATGATCTCAAAGAGTTGTAGAGTGTGTATCTGTGGTTGAGTTAGAATTCATCTCCAAGATAAAAATTCACTTATGAGGAAAATCAAAACATCTGAAAGTAGTTTGTCAAAAATCACTGGTGCTTTAACATGAAACTGACTAGACGTGATACATTTGAAAATGTTTTACTTAGATCCGCTGCATCTTTAAAACATCAGAATATTAAGAAAACTTCCAAAATGGAAAATAAAAATGCGATAGTCTATGGTGCTAAACTTCTAGCTTTTGGAAATACATTCACATTTTTAGCTATATATCTTAACATAATATTCATGAGACTAATTTTGTATATATTAGAACTACAAAAAATAATTATAAGAGTATTTTACTATTTTGGAGAAAGGAATGAAATTACATCTATCTATTAAAAATGAATTAAACATGAGCACTATAAACACTGAAACTTGTAACTTGCAGGTAAATTTTTCTGAAAATCCTTTTTTGATAAAATAATTCAAATCATTCATGCTTTTGGATACATGTTTCAGGGATATATATTTCAAAATAGTTAATAAATACCAGCCAAAAATAAAGGTGTGTCAACAGACATAGACAATGAGCAACTATCACCCCACACTGAGCAGATATTTAAACTGCTTAGTGTACAATCCCAGACAGACCCTCTGTTGTCATCACACCCTAGTCTCCCAGTAAACACTTGAAAGGGCATAACCCATTTGGAATCATTAATAATCTTGAACACCAAAAAAGGAAGAGAAAAAAGGGCCTGTGGTAACAAGGAAAAGTCAACAACGAAGTAAAAATAAAGTTCCTGGAAATACAATTACCCTTACAATTACCAGCTTTATGTATGACAAAAAAAAAATAATCATGGTTACTATTCTCCAAGTATATATTCTGGAATATTCGTGGGTTAAGGCAAAACAAGAGAGACGTGATAATCATGATATTAAATCTTTATTGTCTAGAAAGCTCAACTTTCTCTCTGCCTTGAAGTTTAAAGAAAAGAGAAAGAATACTCTGGGTCCTCCTTGTGACACAGACCTTGAATTCTGCATCTTGGTGTGGGGCTTTGCGTGAGACAACGAACTAAAATAGGTCCTCTGGGTAGCTGCACATTCTGTGATAAAATGGATCCCACAATACAACAAGTTGTCTTGTCCCAAGTGATAGTGTAATTACTCTGACTGTATATGTTTAATACCGTTTAATACACTCCCTAGTATTCAAGTAATTAGCCTTCCCAAACACAGGGTGCTTCTCTCCTCTCTGCTTTTGCTCCAGCTGTGGTACCCACCCTGCATGAAATCCTTCCCAGGAATCTCTGTCCAAGCCCCAGTGCTACTCCTGAATATAATTTTTCTCTGGCTACATAAACAAACGTCCTCTTCAGAATCCCTCTAACTACTTGCTTTTCATTTCTTTCCAGTAAATCATCATATATTGTCTTGAATTGTTTTTAAGCCATTTCTCCTAGTTATAATAATGCTTAAGACACACTTTGTTTATTCCAAGTACTGTGTTTAACACATTTAATTAACCCTTAAAGCAATCTTAAGAATCAGGGTCTACCATAATTCCCATTTTGTAAATGAGGAGAAAGACTTAAACACTACAAAAGGGCACAACACTCTACTACTTAAGTGGAGCATGCACTAAAATTGAAAGCTCTCTCCAAAGGTCTTGTTCTTTGCCACTGTGAAATATGACCTCATACAAATGCCTGTTCTCCTCAACTAGGCTGTAAGCTAAGGTTAAAGAGAGTGTCTTTGACATTTTTTGAATAGTGCATATACTTAGGTGAGGGTTGAGCAGGTTTTAAGAACTCTGAGAAAGGCACAGAGAATGTTCCAGCATATTTCCTACAGGGTCCACAAGATGTTGTACTGGGTCTTTGTCTGTACCATACATTCTTAATGGTCCAGTGAACCAAAGGCAGAAACCTCCAGAAATTAAATTCTTCAGAGGGAGTTGGTCTTTAACTGTAAACTGAATAATGATCAGAGTAGCAGGCTGCTCTTTGAAGACGCCAGTTCTTCTTCCGTTTCATATTTTATTCATTTTAACTCAACTCTCAAAATCTTGCTGTAAACAAATGTTTTCTATTTGTTAATAACCTCATAAATTTTGTTTTCACTAAGTAGATGAATGTTTACAAAGTAGACAAATAAACAGTATCTTTGTTTCCATAGTAAGCACAGTGTTTAAAACAGAGGCATACACTCACATCACTCTGTATAGCAAAACTGCAATCAAGAAGAAGCAGGGCTGACTGAGGGGCTGCCTCTTCCCCACACTCACAACCATGAAGCTCCACAAAGAAAGAACAGGAGAGATGCTGGATGGGGAAAAGTCACGTGAAAGTACAATAGGATAAAACTAACTTATTGTATTCATATATAATTACTATCAACGTCTTTCACTAGCTTCATGGCATTCCAGGGAAATGAACAAAAACAACAACAGAACACACCTACCTACAACTACGTCTGCTATTAAGTAACGTAACCACTCAGATATGGACAGGGTTGATGGCAATTCTGCATTAGAATGTTGGTAACACTGACAATTCGACCAAGCTTCAGCCACATGGCTTCAGTCAGCCAAGCCATTTATGGAATTGCATTCCTATCAAGGGGAGCTGGGGCAGGGGCTAGATCCATCATTCCTAATATCACACACTTCCCCAAAACAGATGCAGATGATTAACTGTGTCAGCTTTTCATCAAATCAGCACTCAATCACTTTGGAAGGTAATTCACTTCATCTCAACTTCTACTTTACATTCCCATAAAATGTGAAAGTGCATATTGCACTACTGACATATAATAACTTAAATGAAGAGAAAAAAAAATCAGTAATTTGCTCCACAGCATAGTTTCTTACTGGCAGCTTCACTGAATCCACCATTAATTTCAGTCCCTCCCCAGATACTCATTAAGCATAAAACGTAGCTATTTATAGATATTAAGGGTTTTTTATATTTTTTATTTTTTATTTTTATTTTTCAAAGAGAGTATAGATAGAACAAAATACAGGCTTCTAAATATTCCATTTCTGAGTTATACTGTTTGTTGGACCTTTCTGAAATGATGAATACACTAAAAATTCTGAGACAGGGCTGTCCCGCCATGTATGAGTAAACTTTTCAGCAACAATGCTTGCAAAAAGGAACATTGCCAAATCACTACTAATATATGTAATAGAAGGCGTCGGAGTGTAAGCTAAAGAAAGCAAAGTAAAATATATCATTTGGTGAAAACAAATGGTGCAAAACCAACTGAAATTTTAAATTGTTAATGATGGTCCCAGAGCTAATTTAACTTTTCCACTGGTGTAAACACAGACAAAATCACACAGTATGTTTCCAACATCTTCCCAATTTTTGTAACGTAGATGAAAAAGGGTAAGGCTATCTGCTAAAGGTATAATGCAGCTAATGCTATCAAAATGGTATATTTCTAAGCCTGTGGAGTATAACCTCATTACTCCAAACTGTCCATTGTCCTCCTTTAGAAGTTAACTCATGATGAACGAAAGTGCATCTCTTCCACTCTTCTGCTCCCTGTTTTCCCAAATCAATCTACCCTAGTGTTTTGTATGCTGACCAAAACATTCCACAAATAATGCTGTGGTGCACACACATTAAAGTTTAGAGAGTTTCTGCCTCTGAAGTATAGATAGTGACAGAACCAAGGACACAAGGGTTCAATTCCAAGGCAAATATTAGGCGGGTGGTTTGAAAATATCAACCCAAAGAGGCCGAGGGGGAAAGGATACAAGCATCCACTGTCACCACCCTGCCGCTCCCCTCCCCTCTTCCTCTCTTGTTCTCTTTCTCTCTCCTCTTCCCTCCTTGTGGCTTCTCACACAGAGACAATCAAAGCCGGGAAAGCTGGATTTAAAATTAGTGAGACACACACTGGGAATATGTAATTCCCAGAAGAAAAAAGAAACTGCTACAGAGAGGAGTGGGGGGTTGTTGGCAACATGTCTAAGTGACAACCCTCCCCACCCCCACCCTAATACAGCAAAAATCCATAGATTCCTCCTCGACCGACCCTCTTCGCCTTCCAGATCCCAGTACTCTATCCAACTTGACCCTTAACCCAAATAACATTGAAATCCACAGGGCATCCACTGTGCAAGAGTGTGTCTCTCAGTATATGTACCCAATTTTTTGGAAGCCCCTGAATCCGGACAGTTGTGCCAGGCAAGGGATCTCCCACCGGGGAATGGGTGAAGAAAGGGGGAAAAAAGAGATGGGATCAAAAGGAAAGGGAGGGAGAGCTGCGCTCTAGGGCGAGTGGCTGCAAGGAAGACAGGGAAGAATGAAAGGGTGGGAAGGAAGTGGGGCTGGGAGAGAGGAAGAAAGGGATGAAAGAAAGGCTGGAAGGGAGAAAGGAGGGGAGAGGAGAGAGGGATGTTGGGAAGGATGAGGGCGGGAGGGCTGGGGAGCTGGGAGGGAGGGGAGGATGGAGAGGATGGGAGGGAGACGGGGAGGGAGGGCGGCAGGCAGGGATGGAGAATGCTCTGCCCGGGACTCACCTCTGTGGGTCGGTGGGAGTTTCTCGCCCTCCTCCTCTTTCTCGCCCGTTCCCAGCAACTGGAGGGGTAATCACAGAAGGGACTGGAGAGGCGGCGGCGGGGAAGAGGGCAGCCGCTGCTGCAGCCGCCTCTGGCCGAGGTGCGCTGCCTCCTGCTCCGCCCGCCAGCCCGGGTCTCCGCCTCACTCGGGGCTGGAAGCGAAGCCGCTCCCCCCTCCCCCCGCCCGCCCCTCGTCCTGCCCAAGCGCGAGCGGCAGCGGCCCAGATCGCCGCTAGGGGAAGAGGCCAGTGCGCAGGCGCGGCCGCTTGCTCTCTCGCGCGTCCTCGCGGCCCCGCTGCTCCCGCGTCTCCGCGCTCCGCGGGGCTGGAGAAGGCGCGGGGTGGGGGCCACCTGCGCGCGCGGCCTGGGGAGCGCCGGCGGGGCGGGGAGGAGCTGGGGAGGCGAGGCCGGCCGCGCCGCAGGTTGGGGGGGAGGGGACGGTGGCGAAGGGGCACCGCCGAAGGGCGCAGGTGCCGTGTCCATGACAACCGCGTTACTCCGGGGCGGGGGACGCGGTGAGCCGCCAGAGGACCAGGGACAGACACCCAGTGCGGGAGAGGTCCTGGGGGAGAAGGGGACGGGGGTTGCAGAGCAGGATGAAAGGGAGAGCCCGAGAGGGCGCGTGGCAGGACGAGGGCAGGGCCCCAGCGCAGCGAAGGTAGTGACTGACGCAGGAGGGAGGTTTGTTGCGATCTGGAGGACCAAGAGAAAGAGGATTGGACTTTAAAAGGGACTAGGAGAGGATGGAAGTGTTCAAACAAATGGCACAATTGCTCATTTCACATGCCTTCATTGAGTGCTGTCTCTGTAGAGGGCATTGTGGTTCTTTTATTGATTCAAAGAATATTACTGAGCCCTTAATTTGTCCTAGGCACTCTACTTAGGCATGTTGAGATGTCCGGAAATGTTTAGTATACGGTGTTTGTCCTCGCGGAGGTTGTACTTTAACTGAGGGACTTACACAGAGATTTCAGGGAGCAAGTGCTCTTCCAACCACCATCAACTGGGGCTTGATGGTGGTGGAATTAACTGTTACAGAAGTGCTAGAACGGAAAAGGGTGCACAGCTTTATCAAATACGAAAGGTAAGTTACACTTACCTTTGTTCTGCCACAGTGCCAAGTGACTTTTCAAATCAAGAGAGAAAAATAGAGACAAACAAACCTATGGCAGTTTGGTGTGACACAAATGATACTGCATTCACATGAGGCAAACTGGCCTTCTCGCCTACAAGCATCAGTGTGTTTGCTCATGCCAACAGCTGCACGGATTTATATCACATGGTGCACGCATTTTTTCCACTCCTTCACTGGCAACGTCAGCTATGTTACATCCCTCCTTCATTCCCAAGCTGGTATCTGCTGCAATTGTTTTAAGATTGTGTCAAACCCATGTGACTTATTCTCTCCAGGCAATGACTTAGACCTCTATCTCTGTCCATTCCTCTATCTTTCCCACCCAATATCTTTTTGCCTTTCTTTTTTAGTGACACCACCACTGTACCAAATTAAAAATCCCTGAGAGAATATGGACAGGAATCACCAGATGTAGGGTTAAGAAAAAAAAAAAAAAAACCGTAGCCTAGAACGATGTTTCAGGACCATGGACAGTGCTGTCGCATGCTCCTCCCACCAAGCTTTATCCTTAGGCTCAGCCTATGGATTCAGGAGAAAGACGCTAACAAGGTACAGTGTGCTTCAATAAGTAAATGCCGAGTACCAAATGATTTGTGACAAAAGGTAGGAACAGAGTAGAAAAAGAGAAAAGCATACCGTGGACTGGAGCAAGTAGAAAGCAAGGGAACCCAGATAGACTTTGAGTAAAGAATGGGTAAGATTTAGGGAGGCACCACAAGGCCCTAAAGTGGTAAGAGGGGGATAGTTTAGAGAGGGAGGTGCTTGAATAAAAATAGGGATACTTCATGCTACTGCTATACTGTATCTTCCTGGAGTCAGAGGACACCTCTGACTTCAAATGGTCCAAGAATGTGGAAAGGGGAAAAGTAGTTCCAGTTAAATGAGGTAGAATAATCTCTCAAGGATGTTTTGTCATTGTTACTCTGATTTTTCATTCTCTAGTCCAGCTGGTAGGGGATAAACCAAAAACTACAGGCCAAAGAGTTATCAGACCTCTCTTTAACGTTGAGAGCATTCATTTATAGCTTTGTGTGTTGTTTTAAATTAAGCTTAAATTTATAATTCTATGTTTTAATTGGCAGCAGACAGACAGGAGGAAAAAAAAAAAAAAAACTAATGTAGACCAAGTGCTTTCTTGTCAAAATGAGATGTCCCTCGCTTTTGTCTTGTAGTGACTTTCAAAATTATTAGATATTATTGAGAGAACTTTAAAAGTCATTTGTAAAACATTTACAGGGTTTTTGTCCATGCAATTGCTTTAAATTAGAGTTAGTAAAAATAACGGCATAAAAGCCATCCCTTATTTCTCAGACCCCTGGTCCCCTTATTCTTCCTTCAAAATGCACCAGACTGTTGTCTGTCAGTCAGATAATGATAAGAAATTACTCTGGCAATGCGTTTAAGTCACCAGCAGGCAAATGACAGCTGAAATTTTCATTCTCTGTCTCCAAAAACTTTGCTAACTCTTTTATATTTTGAATGAAGGGGAAATTCCAACCCCTACCTACTTCATGGAAACATCCAAATTGAGTATTATTTTAGCTATATTTATTTCTCTCAGATAACAGTCTAAACATCCTTGTATAAATAATGGCTATCATTTGATACTGAAAAGCTATCATTTTATTTGTCCCCATTCTAAACCAAGAGGAAATGTTTAAACTTTATTTCTTTTGTTTTGAGACTGCTTGTGAGTCTGGCTGCTTTTAGTTTTCTCGGTTTAAGTATTGTCCTTCATTTCAATGACATAAACATAGACAGACCTAAGAAAAACAAGCAGTTTTTCCCTTCCCCCATTCATATTAAAGATTTATGCCAAGCTAAATAACAAACAAAAAGAGTACTGTTTAAAGTGCATTATTGTGTACAAATGGAAAAACATACTGTATGTTACTAAAATACTGTTTTACCTGCAGTGATATGACATCTAGATTTTTAGAATAGTCTCCAAACCAATACTGGCAAATTCTAAGTAAAATTATCACTAGTGCTTATACATTTAAATATCAGGTCCCTACACACTGGGACCCTCATTCAGTCTGTCAGTTCCTGAAATATCTCTATCAAATCCTCCTGAGATATTCATTTTTTTAAATTGGAGTATAATCGCTTTACAATGTTGTGTTAGTTTCTGCTGTACAACGAAGTGAATCAGTTATATGTATACATATATCCCTTCCTTCTTGGACCTCCCTCCCACCCACCCCCATCCCACCCACCTAGGTCATCGCAGAGCACTGAGCTGAGCTCCCTGCGCTATACCACAGGTTCCTACTCGTTATCTATTTTACACATGGTAGTGTATTTATGTCAAAACGAACCTCCCAATTCATCCCACCATCCCCTTCCCTTAGACTTTATATTTTATAGCAGTTTTAGATGCACAGCAAAATTGAGCAGGGAATACAAAGAATATCCATATGTACCTCCTGCAACCACCCACGCAAAACTTCCCCCCACTACTGACACCTCGCCAGTGTTACATTTGTTAAAACCTATGAACCTACACTGACACAGAGCTATCACTCAAAGTCCATAGTTTACACTAAGGTTCACTCTTGCTGACCTTTCTATAGGTTTTGACAAACGTGTAAATAACACGTATCCACCACTGTTTCATACATAATCATTTCACTAGTCTAAAAACCTTCTGTACGCTGCTTATTCATTCTTCCTTCCCCCAACCCCTGGTGACCTCTGATCTTTTTGCTGTATACATAGTTTTCCCTTTTCCAGAATGACATATAGTGGGAATCATATAGTATGTAGACTTTCAGATTGGCTTCTTTCACTTAGTAATATTCACCTAATTTCCCTCCATGTCTTTTCATGACTTCATAGCTTATTTCTTTTTAGTTCTGAATAATAATATTCCATTGTCTGGATGTTCCAGGTTGTTAATCCATTCACCTACTAAACGACATGTTGGATGCTTCCAGCTTTTGTCAATTATGAATAAAAATAATATAGAAATTTTACTTTTTAATAACCTCCTAAATATGTCAGAACTTGTCATGGTATTTTTGCGTATGAGTACCCCAGGACTTCTTATATGTTTCAACTTGTTCTCACAAACCTTGCTACAGATTTCTTCTATTGTCTAAAAAATATCAGCCGATGAAACTCTCACTTTTGTTTTTATGTACTCCATTCATTATTTTTAAAAATATCACTAAATATCTTGTTTTAGAATTCTTATTTACTACCTATCAACTCTAACTTCCCTTTGTCAGCATATTTATCATTCATATCCCTAGAGTGTGTGTATATGCTGCTTTAATGTTTGCAAATAAGTACAATGGGTGTTTTAGGAATCACATATATAAAATTTCTTTCTTTTGAATTTTGAAACTTTTCAGCTGCAATGTTATATAGATAGATTGTGGTAGGCAGAATAATGGACCCCTAAAGATTTCCATGCACCAATTCCTTGAACCTGTGAATACATTACATTACATGGCAAAAGGAACTTTGAAGATGTGATTAAGATTATGAAATTTGAGAATGGAAGATTTTCCAGGATTATATGGATGGGTTGAATACAATCACATGAGCTCTTGGCTAGATTCAAGAGGTGTATCAGAGATATGAGGCAGAAGAAGAGTCAGAGAGATTCCAATTGTTATAGTGACTTGTGCAGCTTTGCTGAATTTGAAGGAGACCTTAAACCAGGGAATGAGGGCAGCCTCTAGAAGCTGAGAGTAACCCCTGGCCAACAGCCAGCAAGGAAACAGACCTCAGTCCTACAACCACACAGAAATGAACTTTGCCAACAACTTGAAAGAGCCCAGAAATGAATTGTTCACCAGGGCCTCCAGAAAGGAACATAGGCCTGCCAACACTTTGATACTGTTCTTTTAAGGCTCTAAGCAGAGAAACCAGTGTAGCCCATAAGATTTCTAAACCACAGAACTGTGAGATAAATTTGTCTTAAGCCATTAAATCTGGGGGAATTTGTTAAGGGAGTGATAGAAAACTAATACAGAGAGATTTTATATCAATTATCGTATTTGAAAAAAAAAAAAAAAAACAACTTCATTGGATGGCACTTATGAGTGCTCTTAAATTCCAGCATTACCGTATTCTAGTTTTTGACATTGGGCAAGTTACTTAGTGTCAGTCAGACTTAGTTCCACAGTCTGTAAAACAGTGACCTTTTTTATCTGTGCTCCTGACTTCGTTGTAAGAAATAAATTGTCCATAAATTGCTCTTTCTTTAGTTAATATTTCTAATATGAATGAGGAAATGAATCAGACATTAAAATAAGATTATTCCTTGTTATATTTTGACCACTTTGGATCTGTTTCCATATTTTTTTATTTCCAAATAAAAGGAAATATCAGAGCTTCCATGGTGGCACAGTGGATAAGAATCCGCCTGCCAATGCAGGGGACACAGGTTCAAGCCTTGGTCCGGGAAGGTCCTACATGCCACGGAGCAACTAAACCCATGTGCCACAACTACTGAGCCTGTGCTCTAGAGCCCGCGAGCCACAACAACTGAAGCCCGTGCACCTAGAGCCCATGCTCCACAACAAGAGAAGCCACCACAATGAGAAGCCTGTGCACAGCAGCGAAGAGTAGCCCCCAGTCACCGCAACTAGAGAAAGCCCGCGCACAACAAAGACCCAATGCAGCCAAAAATAAATAAATAAAATAAATAAATTTATTTTTAAAGAAAAAAGGAAATATCTTTTATCTTTTCAAAGGAAAAAAATAACCAGTAATATGTCTCCTCAAACTAAATATGTCACTCCTGTCTTCAGGCTCCCTAATAGACCCAGGATCCCTTAGAGGAAGATGGGGCAACTCCTTAAAAATTTCCAGATTTTGTCATTTTACTCTCAACTGTTATCCTTGAAGAGCATTTTTCTAAACTCTGTTCTAAGGAAGAATAGTTCCAGTCTGAATTATTTCAATAGCAAATGACTGCAATCCAACTTAAATTGGTTTGACTAAAAGGGAAATTTTGGCTCACATAGCTGAAAAGCCTAAAGTGTGTCTCAGTAAGGTTCAGCTAGATCCAGGTGGTCATCAAAAATATTAATCACGGTGAAGGCTCTGATTGGTTTTGCAAAGGCCTTGTGTTCATCTATGAACCAATTACTATGACCAGAGGAATGAGATACTCTCATTCATATGCCCACCCTTCTGACCACATACAGGAGAAGGAACAATTACCAAAAAGACTTTGAGAAACGACATGGGAAAGCATACTGCATAAACCAAAAGTACAGCTGCCCAGTGCAGTACTGTGAAATTATTTAAAAAGTGATCTCCACCATGAAATTTTATTGGTAAATGCTGGGTGAAATGCATTTTAAAGCTTTCCTTCATGAATCCTTAGAATGTCATAATGTTCATGAAGGTTATTTAAGAGAAAGCTATCATATGTAGTGTTTCCTATATTTATTTGATCAGGGAACCCTCTGTCACAAAGTATCTCTTGCAATGAGAGTTCTAAGAAACATGCTTTGGGAAGAGCTGACCTTAGATTTTGCCACACTCTGCAGTTCTTTGATTCTCACAGCTTATTAATGAGCTTATTTCTGTTCTTCTTGATTTGTAAAATATCTGATCCTCACTGCCATTATTATTATTATTATTATTATAGAACTCAAAGAGTCTTTACTGATAATCCTTCATCTGTGGCTTCCTTATTTTGCAGATGGAGAAACTGAGACTCAAAGTGTTTTTTCTCCCATAATCATGGAGCTAGTCAATTCGTGTATGAATCATCTGGACTAGGTTATGCTGAGGTAACAAATAACCCCAAGATCTCAGAGGGTCATGTGTTAGCTCTGTTTTATATAATTATCTTTCTGAGACCCACGCTAACTGCACAGCCACTACCGAGATTCTAATTCATCATCGTTACAGAGGGAGAGAAAGCAATTAATTGTTCTGGCCCAGGAATAACTTGTGTATTGGATCCAAACTAGTCACACAGCCCACATAACCACAAGGAACTTTGGAGTGCAAAACTGCCATGAGCCTGGAAATACAAGGAAGCTGAAATGTTTGGTGGACAATCCTGATTACTACAGGGGAAAACATGTTGGGGCAGGATCTTCTGACTTACTTCTCTCTACCACTTTTGATTTTCAAATGTGATTTGGTGATGCATGGTGATAATGATAGGTATCATTTACAGAATATGCTAGTGCTAAGGACTTATTAAGAATTTTCCACATATTGACTTATGAGA
This sequence comes from Mesoplodon mirus, assembly GCF_964341445.2. NCBI lineage: Eukaryota > Metazoa > Chordata > Mammalia > Artiodactyla > Ziphiidae > Mesoplodon > Mesoplodon mirus. Next base: position 5,077,184 of record NC_138990.1, on the reverse strand, counting down.
TCACTTATATTATCCACATTTTTACAGTGAGGTATCTGAAACACAAGGTGTTTTAATAAGGGTTGCCCCAACTAAAACACGAAAGGTGCCTCATATGTTTAGGGCTCTGGGTGTTAATTCTTGCACCAGGTCATAGAGTGGTGGGTGGTGGAGGTGAGCTTTTAATCTATACAGTCTGGCTCCAGAGTCCACACTACTCTTCACAGCATTCTACTACCTTCCCACTGATGGAAGAAAAATAACTCCTTCTTACAATTCAAAACACTAAGTTCTTAGTTCAGCTCTGAGATGGCTGAAGCAGATTCATTTCTTTTTTAACTTAACACATGCATCAAAACATGTTATGAAGGAGCTTTAGTAATTTAAAAAATAAAACAATGAATACTCCATCAAGCAGAAGATTTATACTACCTGAGAAATATCTACAGTCCTTATTCTACATACAAATGCACCCACCCATGAACACATGTCTTTCCTTTAGTATTTTGTTTGAAAATATTCTCTGACAATCAGAAATATAAAGGCCAGTGAACAAGCAGATCTCCAATTCTACAAATACTATTGTCCCAAGTGCCAGTTTGCATTGTATAGTATTATATATAATGTTCTAACTAAAAGTTCAAACTCATCCTCGTTAAGAACAAATATTCGGAGGCCTTGGCACATTGATTTATTCATCCATTCAAGAAACTTTTGACATTTGCCTATTGACAGTCAAAATTCTCAATGTAGATTATTTAGATAAAAGACAGAGTTTGCACCATTAATGACCTCAGAGTATAATGAAGCAAACTGACAAAGAAGCGCAGTTTAATGTAATGAGGGCTACAGAGCACACTGTTTATTGCTTAACTAGTATCCATTCCACTCTGTTTCCATTCTAACAGCTCTGTACCTCTCCACCATGCAGCCCAGGTGCTTTAGGCTGAGGTTAACCTCACCTCTGGCTCCAAGACCGGGCCTGATCTAAGGGGAAATCCTACTGACCTTGTCACAGGCATTAGTTCAAAAGTTCAGGACTAAGCTCAATGTCCCATTTCATTACCTGGCCAGAGAAGTTGATTTAGGAATTAACATATGATGGAATATGTACAAATGGGACAAAAAAGTTTTCAGTGGCTTCCAATAAATAACTTTCTTTTCAAGAGAGCTAATAGAAGAAATATCTACTTTTGTTTGGATTTAAGTGGCAAATGGGTATAAAGTAAGGAAATGACACAGTATTTTTAGGTATAGGAAGGAAAAGATAGACCACTACAGATGATAGCTTAAACAAAAAAGGATTTAATACAGGGAATTGATTTACACAGGTGTTGGAAAGATTGAGTGAAGGAGAGAAAATGAAGTAATTTAGACACTGTCATTATTCCATACATTAAAAAAGAGAAAATAGGGCTTCCCTGGTGGTGCAGTGGTTGAGAGTCCACCTGCCAATGCAGGGGACACAGGGGTTCGTGCCCCGGTCTGGGAAGATCCCACATGCCGTGGAGCGGCTGGGCCCGTGAGCCATGGCCGCTGAGCCTGTGCATCCGGAGCCTGTGTTCTGCATCAGGAGAGGCCACAACAGGGAGAGGCCTGCATACCACACACACACACACACACACAAAAAAAAAGAGAAAATAAGGAAATTAATTAACATTTAAAAGTATACACATATATGTCATGCTCTAGAACTCACATATGCATAACTTCCTTTATTTACTACCCATTCAATGCTTACTTTGCCTGCTGCCAGGATCTCAGCTAATATGGTCCTTAAACAGATGAAGGTAAGCCAAATTTTCATTCCTGAGGGTGTGAGTTTTAGGTGGAGCTGTCTCTTTGGGTTGTATAGACTTCCATTAATTTTTCAACTGAACATTAAAGTACTAAGATCCACTCTGGGAAACCTCCTTGTTTCCAGACATAATCTGACTGTCTCCTCTATGGAGGAGTAACCCAACTTCTCCTTGGTAAGCACTCCATAAATCATAGTAGCCCAGTATTTGGCTGTTGTTTCAGTGGAATAAGAAGCCCAAAATCATCAAGTGGAAGACTTAACTTCCATTTCATTGAAAGCATTATGTCTCCTGGTTAAGACAGTTTTCATTATGGAAATAAGACCACTCAACCAACAGACCTTGCAGTTGTGTGTACGGGGAAAGATTATTGAGGTGCACTTCTCTTCTTAATGAATGGATTAAGAGTAAAACAATTTCATATGTGGTATCTAATAGAAGCTGGTACTATGTGATGTAGGAAAATACTCCAAATTTTAAAATTCATGTCCCTCAGCTGACACTGTATCTAATAATCCAGGAGGACATTCTATGTCTCTGTTAAGGCATCTGCATCTGGGCCAAGCAGTATATGGTAAGATCAGTGAATTGTATGAGCCCATAGCTGCCTGCCTTTTGCTTTGTAATAAGTCCTTCAGTCAGAAGCAGTATTGTATAGAATATCTTGATGGTGAACAGAGCACTCTAGAAGTCTTCTGATATTGGTGCTGAAAGAGGCATTGAAGCAGGAAAAGCAGATCCAGCATCCAGAATAAGTTTCAGTTCCCCTGAGGGCAAAGTCATTTACCATTTCTAGCTGGAAGAAGTCCAAAGCAATCAATCTGATACCAGGTAGTTGGCAGGTCTCCACAAGGAATGGTGCCATATCAGCGTCTTAAGTTTGACCCTGTAGCTCCTGTACACTCAGCAAGGATGGTAGTCAAATATCTTTGTAAAGAAGGACCATACTGTTGAGCCCTTGGAGAACGCCTGTGCTACTTTGCAAACAAGCCCATTGAAAGGGCATTGGAGAGGCTAGAAAACTGGGGGCTGGGTGACATCCACAGACCAGGCCATCATGTACACTTTTCCTCTAGGAGTTAAGCACTGTCACTTGGCTTCTGCCATTCAGGGATCCCATTGTTTCCACTGAAATCAGGGAGCCTATTTCAAAATTGGTCTCTTGCAATGTCATACTCAGAGAACAAAAGATAGCCACCAAAAAACTCATTTTCTTTAATTTTATTATGGATAAGTCCAAAAATATGTAAAAGAAGAGGAATAGTATAATTAATCCATGACTATTTATCATTCAGCTTCAATAATTATCAGTTCATAATAAATATTGTTCCATCTATACCCATATCCACCCCTGAATCACAGAGTTTTTGTGGATTGTTTTACTTCTCTCACTAATGTACTTTACAAATGTCTTTAATGGAGTATTCTCTGGACTCATATAGGAACATATTAGGGGATGGCCGAGTTACAAATAACAGATACACTCTGTTACTTCTACTTCCCTAAGCCTTGGAATATTTCTTCATTATGTCAGGGAAGTTGTAGACTCTGAATTTCATTAACTGTAGGTCACATTAGAGTCTGATGTGTTCACAGCTGAACCACTCCTATCTGCCTAAGATAGCACGTTGGATGCAGAATCTCTGTAAATGGCCATTTGTTCCAAAATACTTAGAATCATTTCCCATACATATACTCCAAATTTAAGCTAATATGAATAAAAAAATAATAATCTTACAATTCATTTTTGTATATGTCATGTCTCCCTAGATAGATTTTGCTCTTGCCTCCTAACATATGCCAAAATCTGACTCAAGTCGTATGTCTGAAGGCAATGAGGCATGGTGGAGATCAGTCTTATCAACAGGCATCCACTTGCAAAGCAACTTCCTTATAGGAGGTTATTACAGGGTCTCCAAAGAGAAAAAGGCTAATAGCCTTTGATATAGGAGATTATTTCTACTATCAATGGAAGTTCAAAGAGATTTGCCGGTTTAAGGTCCTCAGTTTCATCCATGTCTAACCAGTTATCCATTCTTTCCCAATAAATGCTCAAAAGTTCACGTAAGATACGTAGTGAGGCAATGAATTCAATTTACATTGTAGTTCTAGAATTTTCACTTTTAGATATGGGATGAGATTTAGGATCTCCCCTATAGCTGCAGTAAATGAGACATTGTTTTAAGAACACAATAAAACCTCTGTGAGTCTCTGGCCTGCCTTGAGCTAAGAGATTAAAATCCTGGGCTTGTCAATTTCTCTCTATAAGCAATCAAGGACAGTCTCAAAAAAGCCTTGCCCCACAGGTTTTGTCATCATTACCACTATAGTTGTCAAATGAACTAATCACTTGATTTCCCAGAGCTTTGCCTTCAGTAGGCCTATCATCTAAAGCAACAACAGATAAGAGTTTGGTAAATGAGATGCCTCTGCATGTCATGAATTAGCAGTAACTGGTTTTCCACTGGTGGTAAGATCATCACTATATTCTAGCTAGTTAATGTACCTAACTCAAGAATCCCATCTTTGAAGTCTGTTTCCTGGAACCTGAATAAACAGAAAGCACTCTGATGATTTCAGATAACAGACTTTAATTCTGGGATCTAATTCAGGAATATTATAACATATGTATTAGAAATTCTTTTTTTTTTAGTTTTTATTGGAGTGTAGCTGCTTTACAATGTTGTGTTAGTTTCTACTGGACAGCACAGTGAATCAGCTATACATATAAATATATACCCTCTTTTTTGGACTTCCTTCCCATTTAGGTCACCACAGAGCACTGAGTAGGGTTCCCTGTGCAATACAGTAGGTTCTCATTAGTTCTCTATTTTATACATAGATAACTATCACTAAAAAAGGGGATGGAGATGTGGTACACCAGAGATTAGTAATTGCTGAAAGCAGCTACTTCTTCTAGTTCTTGGAGAATGAAAGGAATAAGATGGTGTAATCAGAGCCCCAAAGAACACTCACTGCTTCCCTGGTAGGATGACGTCTAGATAGCACAAGTATGGAAAAGGGGCCTGAAACTTGTGCTAGAACTATGGAAGAGGTGCCATTGAAGCTGAAGCTGCATTGCTGAGGGATGGAAGAATGCAGTTGCTCAAATACTCTTCAAGAAGAAGAGCAAGAGAAAAGAACAATAGCTTCTCTATTCCTCCAACTATCTGATGCCCCACTAGTATCCTCTATTGGAAGAATATAACTAGAGGTTAGCTAGGAAACAAGGCCAAGAAACGTACTTTGTAGAGCCCTACCCCCAGTATTTCAGAGCAGAGAAGATGGGGGCTGAGAGACAATGGACCATGCAGCCAATGTAATGTAGAAAAATCTTGCAATTATTTTTGTACATAAGTCATCTTCCTTAGGGTAAGAAAGATTGGTTTGTTCCCCCCACAATGTGAATATAAAAATCTAATTCAAGTTTGTTAAGCACCTACTATATAGGAAGTGCTGTTTATATTCCACAGACACAGTCGCAAATTAGAATAATATTGATACTCTAGAAATGGACACAGATGAAAAGTACATAACAAATAAATATGTAGTATAATTTTCAATGTTGATAAAAGCCATGAAGAAAAGTAAAGTGTGGTAAAGAGATAGAGAGCAGGAATTGGTAGAGGCTTTTAAGAGCATTAGGGTATTTCTGTCTGAGAAAGTGACAGATGAGTACAGATCTGAAACAGTATGTAAGTGTGATGGTTAACTTTATGTGTCAACATGAAGGGTGTTTTAGGATGACATTAACATTTAAATTGGTGAACTCTGAGTAAAAAAGATTGTCCTTCATAATGTGTGGGGGCCTCATCCAATCAAATGAAGGGCTGAATAAAATAAAAAGACCAGCTTCTCAGAGAAAGAAGAAATTCCCCAGCAGATTGTTGACTCCTGGCCCACACTACAGATTTTGGACTTACCAGTCTCTATTATTGTGTGAGCTAATGCTTTATGATATTTATATCTTCTATTAGTTCTGTTTCTCTGGAGAACCCTCACTAGTACAAGGAACAATGCTTGCAAGTCTCCAGGTAGGATCGTTTGGGGCATAAGAAGAAGCAAATGTCAATAAAAACTTTTAAAAAAGAAAGAAGCAGCAAATGTCAAGGTCCTAAGGTAGGAACAAGCTTGTCACATTGAAGGAACATTGAAATGGAATAGTATGGCAGGAGTGGAGTGAGTTAGAAAAGAGCAACAGGAGATAGAGCTGGAGAGATCTAGAAGGACCTTATTACAAAGAGTGTCTGAGGTGATGGAAAGAATTAAGGATTTTATTCTTTCTTCTAATGGGAAGCAACTGAAGTGTTTTGGTCAGGAGAGTGGCATAACTTGATCTTAATTTTCAACAGATCACCATATGACTACTAAATGGATAATTGACTTAGGGGACCCACTCGGAAGCACAGATACAAGGTAGCAGGACATTGTATCAGTCTAGGAAAGATGGGGTGGCTTTGTGAAGTCCATCCTACCTCTGACCTTTGACTTACATGATATGATTTATTTTCTTGTTGTTTAATATAGCTTGACTTGAGTTATCTATTACTTGAGCTATAGTGATCCTGGCTGATGCAAAATTTGGTAACAAGTGTATGGTGCTGAACCAAGGTAGAAGGAGGTCAATGAAAAAAATCTTCCCCTCTTGGACTAGGAAGTTGGTGATATTTGTTATGTAATTATAGAAAAGTTGGCTAAAATGCCACTTCTTCTATCTTAGGAAAAGACCATGTACTTATAAATGGTGACATATAGGGTGACTGAGAAGAAAAAGTCAGGACGTCAATCTGTTTTGGGTTAGTCTTCCAGCCTCCAGTGAAGTCTACAAAAAAAAATATGGCTTACTTTAAAGGGAACTTTCTGAAAATAGGGAAGAGAAAGATTGGAAGAAAATACCATTCTTTTCTTCCTATGGACTGAAAGCCAAACTCTTTCAAACCCCAAACTAAGGTTTTTGCTACGAGGACAGAATGGTGGGAGACATTAGGATAAGATAAGCCTAGCTCCTCAGACCTCTCACAAGGATATTCTGCTAAGCATTTTCAACTGGTTAATCATGTCATTGTGAAGGTGCAGGGGGAATTTAACTTGTGGTAATTATGACAGTTTTGGTGCCTTATCATCTAAGTTTTATTTTTTAAATTGCTCTGAGACAGAGACCAAGATGAAAGTGCCATTCAGTTCCAAGGCATTACACAGAAGCTTGTTGCTAAGATAATGAAATGATCAGAATCAGACTTTGACCAGGTAAACTACCGTGTGTGGTTACCATGCTTGCAAATTTTTTGCAAACAAAAGATCAAAACCTGTTAATTTTTCAAGCAAGCTGAACTGCCAAAGAAATTCTAAACCAGGCTAAAAACAGTCTTTGATTTCTTAAACCCAGAAAAATCTTCAGATCCTCAAACTTGAATCACCTGGGACTGGACTGCAAAACCATACCATCACTACAAAGGACATTCCCTTCATGGCCATTTAAAATATGACTAGGGAGTAAAATAGACAAAGAACACCCATCCCAAAATTTGAACTGGGTACTGTCAGTTTGGCTGACCAAGGATCTCACTTCTCTTGCAAGTCATAAAATAGTTGATATTTCTGTCCAAGAGGATGCGGTATCTATTTATCAACCTGTGACACTAGTGTTTCTTACCCCACTCATCCCCTTTTTCAACAGAGGTTTATTTTGTTTTATATCTTGTTGTTTTTATTTATTTTTTAAAATTTATCTTATAGCAGTATAATTGATTCATAATGTGTTAGTTTCTGGTGTACAGCAAAGTGGTTCATATATAGATAGATAGATAGATAGATTCTTTTTCATATTCTTTTCCATAATGGTTTATTACAGGATATTGAATATAGTTCTCTGTGCTATACTCTAGGACATTGTTGTTCATCCATTCTATATATAATAGTTTGCATCTGCTAATCCCAAATTCCCATTCCATCCCTCCCCCAGCAATCCCAAATTCCCATTCCATCCCTCCCCCAGCCCCCACTCCTTGGCACCACAAGTCTGTTCTCTATGTCTGTAAGTCTGTTCCTGTTTCATAGATAAGTTCATTTGTGTCATATTTTAGAGTACACATGTAAGTGATATCATATGGTATTTCTCTTTATTTTTCTGACTTACTTCACTTAGTATGGTAATCTCTATGTCCATCAATGTTGCTGCAGATGGGATGATTTTATTCTTTTTTATGGCTGAGTAGTATTCAATTATACACACACACACACACACACACACACAAACACACCACATCTTCTTTATCCCTTCATCTGTCATGTTTGTTTTAATAATGGCATCTAGTTCCCTTACTACCACAGTATGTTGAGGTGAATACTAACAGCATGAAAAGCTACATCTAGATCTGAGGGAAGAGAATGGATAAATCTTCAGGTTGTTTTCTTTGGGCATGGGCACTCTTGCAAGTGTTATATATAGGAGGAAGGATATGTGCAAATGTTTAGTGGTTAAAACATTAGACTGTGCTTAATATTGCTGAGTGTTACTAGTTATCAGTCTTCTCTTCTCACAGAATTGAATATATTTATTCAGGTGTTCATTCCTTCCCATATAATACATGTGATCTCCGTCCCAAACCCCAGGTAGTCATCACCAAAAGAGTACTTTATACTATCTTTTTCACAGTGATTGATTTAAGTTCCTAGATGTAATAATAAATGTGTGGCATTCCTCTAGATACAAATTATTTTTAAAGAAATGTTCATGTGTCTTAATTGAGGCTATGAGAATAAGTGAAGTTTTGTTGGATGTTTTGGGGAAATCTTTTTCTAACTTTTAAATGTTAGTTTTCTTCTAATGGAAACCACAGTAGATGAAGATGAAACCAGGAACTGCCACAGCTATTTTTCCACTATGAGGAGTATATACTTAGAACAAAGTCAAAGAAAAAGAGAATATAGATTAAGGGTCTAAAGAACAAAAACAAGATCTAGGACCACTGAATGAACTTGTCCCACCCTGAAGTCTCGTATAAGTCAAGAAGAGAGAGAGTAGCATTGAAATATATATACTACTAAATGTAAAATGGATGGCTAGTGGGAAGCCACTGCATAGAATAGGGAGATCAACTCAGTGCTTTGTGACAGTCTAGAGAGATGGGATAGGGAGGGTGGGAGTGATGGAGATGCAAAAGGGAAGAGATATATGTATACATATAACTGATTTGCTTTGTTCTACAGCAGAAACAGTCACAATATTGTGAAGCAATTATACTCCAATAAAGATGTGAAAAAATAAAAATAAAAGAGCAATTTTTGAATGTAAAAAAAAAATACAACACTTAATGAAGGTTTGGAATGGGTTTTCTGTTACTTGTATCCAAATTCACCCTGATATTGATATACAGGTTAAGAATTGGATATCATGCAAATGCAGATTATTACAGAGTGTAATTCCTGGAAGAGATGTTCCCTGAGATGAAACTGAAAGGAAAGTGGTACTTTACCAAAGACAAGGGAGAGAAACTATAAGCAGACTAATAGCATTTGGAATACTGTAATACCCTTTTTTACTGTGGGGTCTTCTAGTGGGACATAGCCTAACTCCACTTCAGTAAGACAAGAATCATGGGTGTACCTAAGTTAGCTTCACAACACTGAGGTGAATGAGTTTACAAGACATTGAGGATTTTAAATTCAAGTGAAGTTTGGTTGACATCATCTGATGTAACATCATTCTGTACAGAACAAAGAAGTGGAGGGACAGAGAACTAATAACCATTTGATGATACAGAAGATGGCAACAGCATGAACAAATGCTAGGAACAGTGAGTCAATATCAATGTGGCAACTAATAGAGCAAGACATTAAACCCAGAGCTGAGGACACAACATCAAAAGCCTAGGGGTAACTGAATCAATAAAGCCAGAAATGTGTAAGATGGTAAGTGGCAACTAGCAACTGACACCCAGCCATAGTGTTGGGGAAAACAAAGAGATATTGAGGGCTGTGCTGAACAGGATAACACATGTTCATATAAAGAAACTGCTGCTACTCAGCTCTGGCAGGCTCCTTCCATGCAGTACTGTGGCTGAAATTGCCAGAGCTTTCGATTTGTGATAAACTCTGGAACTCCAGATTTTTATGAGAAATCTCCCTATTATAAATTTTGACATATAACCGAATGTAAAATAGATAGCTACTGGGAAGCAGCCACATAGCACAGGGAGATCAGCTCCGTGCTCTGTGACCACCTAAAGGGGTGGGATAGAGAGGGTGTGAGGGAGGGAGATGCAAGAGGGAAGAGATATGGGGACATATGTATATGTATAACTGATTCACTTTGTTATAAAGCAGAAACTAACACACCATTGTAAAGCAATTATACTCCAATAAAGATGTTTAAAAAAAAAGAATATATACTTGTATAATATTAACATGGGTTCAACCAAAATCAGAAGGAGAAAATAGTAATACACCAATAAATGAAAAATTAGTCAAACACTACACTTTAAAGATCTTTCCTATTTTTTCTTAGATTCCACATATAAGCGATATCATATGATATTTGTCTTTCTGTGTCTGACTTACTCAGTATGACAATATCTAGGTCCATCTATTTGCTGCAAAATGGCATTATTTTGTTCTTTTTATGACTGAGTAACAGTCCATTGTACATATGTATCACATCTTTATCCACTCCTCTGTTGATGGACATTTAGGTCACTTCCATGTCCTGGCTATTATAAATAGTGCTTCAATAACATTGGGGTGCATGTGTCTTTTTGAATTATGGTTTTCTCTGGGTATATGCTCAATAGTGGGATTGCTGTGTCATATGGTAGTTCTATTTTTACTTTTTAAGGAATCTCCATACTGTTCTCCATAGTGGCTGTATCAGTTTATATTCCCACAAACAATGCATGAGGGTTCCCTTTTCTCCACAACCTCTCCAGCATTTATTGTTTGTAGATTTTTTGATGACGGTCATTCTGACCCATGTGAGGTGATACCTCATTGTAGCTCTGATTTGCATTTCTCTAATAACTAGTGATGCTGAGCCTCTTTTCATGTGTTTTTTGGCCATCTGTATGTTTTCTTTAGAGAAATGCTAGTTTCTATTTAGGTCTTCCTCCAAGTTTTGACTGGGTTGTTTGTGTTTTTGATGTTGAGCTTCATGAGCTGTTTGTATATTTTGGAGATTAATCCTTTGTCAGTTGCTTTGTTAGTAAATATTTTCTTCCATTCTGAGGGTTGTCTTTTTGTCTTGGTTATGGTTTCCTTTGCTGTGCAAAAGCTTTTCCATTTAATTAGATCCCATTTGTTTATTTCTATTTTTATTCCCATTACTCTAGTAAGTTGGTCAAAAAAAATCTTGCTGTGATTTATGTCAAAGAGTGTTCTGCCTGTTTTCCTGTAAGAGTTTTATAGTGCATCACCTTATATTTAGGTCTTTAATCCATTTTGAATTTATTTTTGTGTATGGTGTTAGGCAATATTCTAATTTCATTCTTTTACATGTAGCTGTCCAGTTTCCCCAGCACCACTTACTGAAGGGGATATCTTTGCTCCATTATATACTCTGGCCTCCTTTGTAAAAGATTAGGTGACCGTAGGTGTATGAGTTTATCTCTGGGCTTTCTATCCTGTTCCATTGATTTATATTTCTGTTTTTGTGCCAGTACCATACTGTTTTTTTGTTTGTTTGTTTGTTTGCTGTATGCAGGCCTCTCACTTTTGTGGCCTTTCCCGTTGTGGAGCACAGACTCCAGACGCGCAGGCTCAGCAGCCATGGCTCACGGGCCCAGCCGCTCCGCTCCTCTTAACAAATTTTTAAGTGCACAATACAAAATTGTTTATTACTTTTTTGCCTTCTATACCATCTCAAGAAAAGGGACTTTGCCTACTATCACCTCTCACTGCCTCAACACACCTAGATTTGTCCTGTTCATGACTAAACAAAAATTTCCTTCTCCAGATTATCATCATTTTGAAAATGACAAAGCAAGAGGAGAGGGACAGTGACTATGAGGAGAAGCAGAGCATCTTTTTATTGTTTTTTCATTAATGTATAATTATAGAAACATACTTTTAGGATGCATTTTGCTAGAGGGAAAATTCAGGGGCACTTTACCCACAATGATTTTGTGTAGCTCACATAATTTCTTCTAATGAAAGAATTATAATTGCATTTTAATCAGGGACTGGTGAAAGTGCTCTTTAATGTTCACTTTATTCATAATTAGGTTTAGATTTTTTTTTTATTCATGTGAAAAATTAGTGTGACTTTTGCAGTTCTGGGAATGAATTATAATATTTCCATTGAAATAAAAGATGATAGCCAGTTGCCTTTGGTCCATTTTTTAAAATACTGCATTAAAGACATTAATTTGGAGTAGGTATATAATCAGAGAATTAAATATTTATCATAAGACTGAAAATAATTCAGCTGAAAGGAAACCAATTGACCCTCAAAATGATGGGATTAACACAATAAACCAGGGTAAACTTCAAGAAAATTGAAAATCGTTTTCTCAATGAAATTCAAGTAGTTGCTGCATTAGAAGAGACCATGTTGCCATGGAAAAAGGAGGAAATGGAATATCAGAGTGCATAGTATGAAACATTATTGCCAAAATTAACCAGAAACATATATACAATGAACAGAATGGATGTTTCTAACAGAGATTAGTAAATTAACTTGAGGAATTATATAAGAATTCAGAGGAATAATAAATTGAAATCCGAAAAATGATGAGAAAGATAAAAGATATATCTGAGAATCTTGATATCTATATGCTATCAATAGAATTTACAGAAAGACAGCACAAAGTGAATACCATAGAATCAATAATTTAAAGAGTATAATAGAAGATAATTTCCCTGAATTGAAGAAAGATTTGAGTCTTCAGACTGAAAAATTCAGATTAAGTTTATGAATCCCCATGGAAAAAATAAATTTCCTAAATGCATACAGTGAGAAAGAGAGATAGAAATAGAGGGAGGGAGGGAGGGGGAGAGAGAAAGAAATAAAAATCAGACAGGAACTTGGTTTTATATTTGCAATATGAAATGCTAGAAAACAATGCAGCAATATCTAAAAACTTCTGAGAGAGAATCATTGGGAGCTCTAGAATTCTACATTCTGGTAAGTGTATTGTTTTATATCTGAAATTCCATATGAAGTAGTAAAATACGAAGATATAATATTTCAAAGAGAGGTACAAGATCAAATTGGAAATTTTCAAGTGATTTAGCTAGAAAAGTATTTCCACAATTCTTGAACACCTCACATTGAGTCAAAGAGGGTTGAGGGTTCATGGTGAAAGGAAAAGGACATTTTGGAGGGAGCTCCTTGTGTGCTGTGAGTTCCACTCAAGAGGATACTGGGTCATGGGATCCTGTCCTTCAGCTCAAGTTGAGTGAGAATGGTCAACAAACTTCATTGAATGCAGAGTTAATGCATAAAACAAAGCCCATTTAATAATTGTAAATGGATTATTCAACGACCTTCAGGAAGGTAGCATCAATGAAATATGACCAGACACTCATGATAAAAGAGAAATTAAAGACCATAAGTTCTCAGTACAAAAAAAAAAATTGTTAAAGCAAATGCACACACACATTACATACACATAATTGATAGGTTCAGTAAAGTAAATACATTAAGCTTGTGTCAGACTCTTACTTGGAAAATCTAAAAGGAAAAAGCAGACTGGAAACGTGTTTTGAAGGTAGGGATAAAGACAATGAAGGCAAGATGATAGTGTTTTATGACCTGTGTTCTCAGACTTTTTTGGAGCAAAGGATATGTGAATGTTTCCAGTGGATCAGATAAAGGCCATGCATGAAACAGAATCGGATGGGTGATTTCTTGTATGATACATCTAGGATAAGAAGGGAGAAGCTAAATGTAAATCCAGATTCCCAAAAACTGTAGACAAAGTAAGCTATCAGTAAGATGAGCATGTATCAAGAAAACTGTTAGTGAGAGGCATAGGGCAATATCCAAGGGGTATGTTCCATGAACAACCATATTTCTTCTAGCTAAGTATAAATATTCATTCCTTTTTTATTGTTACTCTATCCCAGTGTTAATTAAGGTAGTTTACCCTAGCTACCAAAACAAATGACCCCCAATCTAAATGGTTTAATACTATAATGTCTCATTTCCATCACAGTTCAGTTGAGTGTTAAGTTTGCAGCCTTCCATCTGGTGACTGATTGACAAAATCAGCCTCCTTTCATTTATGACTCTGCCTTGGAGTGCCCCACTGGGTTTTCTACATCTGGTCAGAAGATGATGTAGATCCACCACACTGCTATCTTAACAACCATCACTACTAATGATCCATCATTTCCACTTGCATTTCATGAGGGAAAGCTGGTCACATGGCCCAACCGGGATGAAGGGAAGTGAGATGCCCAGGAAGAAGAAATGGGTTTGATGAGCACCTAGCTGGTCTCTTCTATCCTACAGCCTCCAAGCCCTAACCCTAAAATTGTTGGAAACTGGAAGAGGAGGAATTTGGAATTAGAGCAGAAACCTTTCATTTTTTTCACTTGCAGCTGTTCTGAGTTGAAGGTAGAGGAGTAACTGCAACTCTAAATGAATTTGAAAGATTTGCTTAGATATGGGATTGGCCATTTTAAGTAGCAATTTGAGATTATGATTTGTGTCTTGAAATAATCTCAGAGCTTTACATCTCTTTAAAATAATTATAAAAATATATAAATGCCAGATTTTTCATTGCTAGGGCAAAACTAGTCCCACTGAGCAGCTAAAGAAGAGTGAGGAAGCAAAATTAAATTGTCTTGTGATTTCATCCCACCAGTTGGGCTAGTTTAGCATACTGGTTACATAAATTCTTGTTCATTCATTTGAAACAGTAACTGGCATATTTTGTTCCTCTCCCCTGTGCCTACACCCATTCATTTTTAGAGGTCCCCCTGGGATTCAATTAACTCCAGAGGGAGTTGTAAGCTCACAGGCCAATAATCAAAGATGACACATTCTTGACTTCTTGGCCAACAGAGGCACCATCCAACTGTGAGACAACAAAGAGTGCCTAGGGAATGCAAACAAGCAGAAGATTTTTCCAAGGCATTCTTTTTGTTTCCTACTTTACACACACACACACACCAGAGATCTGGAAGGTGAAAAAAGAGTTGGAAGCAATGCAGGGAATTCATTTCTCACCATAATTAATCTGTCAAGGGGATATTGTGATAGATTTTCCCTTGATATTCATGGGGTACAAGTTCCAAGCTCTGTATTCTAGAGTAGGGTATTTTGAAGGCAGCAGATTAGTAGAAGAACCCCTGGCCAAGGTGATAGGAAGGTTAGTAAAGACATCTTCTTGGGGTGTCTAGGCATGAGAGAGGCTTGAGATATCTCACCTATTTCCAGGGGCACTGAGTTTTGTCAAGTACAGATGAGTTTACTGATATGAAGGTAACTGAGAAAAAGTGCCAGTGGCTAGAAAAAAATTGTCATAAGGTAAGATAAAGAGACTCTAGCAGCAGAAACTTCAAGGACGGGAGGTGACAAGCTGAAATCAGGAAAGTGACAATGGGCTGAGATCTCAAAAGATGATACGATCTAGAGTTGAGGCATGAGTCAAGGTGGCAGTAGCAAAATGGAACAGTGTGCATATTATACTTCCTTATGTAGATGAGAACAACCACAGACCAGACACATTTTCTCCCCATTCCAGAGCCTTTGTGTGTGTGTGTGTGGTACGTGGGCCTCTCACTCTTATGGCCTTTCCCGTTGCAGAGCACAGGCTCCGGATGCGCAGGCTCAGCGGCCGTGGCTCACGGGACCAGCCGCTCCGCGGCATGTGGGATCTTCCCATACCGGGGCACGAACTCGTGTCCCCTGCATCGGCAGGCAGACTCTCAACAACTGCACCACCAGGGAAGCCCTCCACAGCCCTTTTATGACACCTACATTTAAGTTTAAATTACCAGCAAAGTTCTGAAAAATTCATTGCTACCGTTAGTGAATGGCTAAAGCTTGTGATATAGACTGAAAGTTTGTGTCCTCCCAAAATTCATATATTGAAACCTAATCCCTTATATGATGGTATTAAGAGGTGGGCCCTTCGGGAGGTTATTAGGTCATGAAGGTGGAGCCTTCATGAATAAGATTAGTGTCCTTATAGAGGAGATACCATAGAGCTCTCTTGTCCCTTCTGCCATATGAGGACCCAGTGAGAAGACAGATGTCTGTGAACCAGGGAGCAGGACTTCACTAGACAATGAATCTGCCGGCACCTTGGTGTTGCACTTTCAGAACTGTGAGAAATAAATGTTTGTTGTTTAGCCGCCCAGACTGTGGCATATTTGTTATAGTAGCCTGAATGAACTAGGACAGACTGCTTTAACAAAATATGAGCTAATGGCTCCCAGAATTGTCCCTGGGGAATATCCATACTATAACCTAGGCTCCCCTCTGCCCAGTTCTCTTGGATTTCTCTTTTCCTTCTGTGAGTCTCTGAACCAGAGGAAAAAGCTGTATCTATACTCCAGGCTTCTGGCTCTACCAGCTTCCTTTCTTGTATTACTGAAGAGCTGAGCCTTCTTCTTCCATCCTTGCATGGTCTGGATGGTATTTCTGGCCCTGTACATAATACTCCTACCATCTCCACTCCATATCTTGGTCCTTAATTTTCAAAATCACATTGCTTTTGCTTCTTAACTTCTGATTTGACACTGAGCGATCTTAGACTTAGTTCCTACTCATTGATGCTCTCTGCATATTGGGAAATTATGGTAAAATAATTGATATTAATTCCATAAATAGAAATGACATCATTCCTGAAATCTAGATAGCTGTTGAATTAAACTATTAACATTTTCTTTACAGAAGTGAATTTGCTATGGCATGGCACTCAGAAAATGCATTCAATCCAGAGTTGGTCAAGTTCCCTTCATCTACCTTATTTTAGCTTTTCCTTTTTGCACTTCAGTATCCTCACCAATGTTGATATTACCTAGCACAGTAATGGACCAGTAGGGTATATTATGGACTGTTAGTATTCAATCTCATCCAAGGTGCTTTATAATGATGAATAATTAGAATATTTTGCTGAATATAATAAAAGAAACTCACATAAAGTAAAAATACATTCACAAATTTAAAATGAGGTATGTTCAAAATCAGAGTATTTGAAAGATGTCAGTAAGATTCATACCAAGGGGCAATTTTTATAGTATTGACAATGCTTCACGGTACATATTCATGTGGAATTTTGATTTGTCCTCTCCTTTGATGTTTCCCATTAGATTGTAACCTCCATAAAGGAAGGTACCATATCTGCTTTATTTACTGCTCACATAAAGTGAAAGTTCATCAAAAGTACTGAATAGGTGCTCCCTAAGGGGAAAAAGTGAGAATAACTTCTGTCACCTCCTGTTCCACTACTTTACCTTTTTTTGCCTGGACTTGTACCTAGAACAAAGGGGAAAAAAAAACTGCTATCTCTATCTAGAAGACAAGTTTCTGGCCTTACTTTTCTCTCTGTAGGAGGTTTTCATCTTTAGACTCACAAATTATGAAGAGAATACCTTAGACAGGCATTTCTTATAACATGTGCAATAGAATCTTAATTAAAAAATGGTTGGAAAAAAGATTTGAAAGTGAAAAAGTTTATGGGAAACTGAGACAAACCAAGGAGGTTTCTTCATGGGAGAATTCCTAGGAGTCTTTCTTTGTATTAGATATAGAGATCACTTTTTTTCAATGTCATATTGTGACATTTTCATCCTTATTGATAAACAAAGAAGTCCCCTTGAGGTTGATGTGCCTGCATGAAGTTTTCTTTCCTGTGTCATTCCTCATGGAGAGCTGGAAGAATCTCAGACCCTCTACTGGAAAGAGCCTGCATGCTGGAGGAGGAGCAGCATAGTGGGAAGAGAGACTGGAGAAAATAAAAGCACTGAATGGGGGTGTGGAGAATAGGAGGAAAGACCCGTGAGAGAAGGAATGTCTAGATCACCAACCTAAAAGGATTGATAGGTGACTTAACTCGAAAGGTAAAATAATATTTTAAACCATACTCCTGATTCTGGATTCATAGTAACTTATTTTGGAAATGAACTATATCTTAGGCACTAAAGGCATTTCATTAATACATATTAAAATTTAAATATAATGATTCTTCTCTTTTATAAATCTTACTACTTTGGCTATCATAGGGTTTTTCACATCTTTAATTAAAGTATAATTAAGGTACGATGAAATTTACCTTTTGGTAAATTGTGTATAGACACACTATGCCTTGCTACGCTTTTTGATTTAGACAATGTTAATTTTTAGAGCTTCACATTTAATAAAGTAGCCACTAGCCACATGTGACTACATTTAAGTTAATTGAAATTCAATGAAATTTAAAATTTGGTTCCTCAGTAACACTTGCCATATTTCAGGTGTTCAACAGCAATGTGTAGCTAGTCTTACTGACAGCACAGAAATAAACAGTTATATCATTACAGGAAACACTATTGGACTGGGATGTTTTAGAGCATTAAATTAAGAAAATTTGTATTTAACTTCTTTTATGCCATTTCTTTCTGTAGATCCAAGTTTTTGTTTAAAATTGTATTGCTTCTGCCTGATGATTCTCCCTTAACAATTTTTTGGCAGTACAAATCAACTACACATACAATAAATTTCCTCAGTTCCTGTTTTAACAAAAAAATCTCAGCTTCTTCATTATTGAAAGATATTTTTGCTTTGTGTAGAATTCTTAGTTGACAATAGTTAATTTTACCTTTCATCACTTTAATGATATCATTCCATAGTTTTCTGGCATACATAATTTCTTTTTATTTATTTACTTTTGACAAATAGGGTGTTTGATATATGTATACATTGTGAAATGATTACCACAATCAAACTAATTAACACACACATCACCTTCCACATTTACTTTTGTGTGCATGTGTGTATGTGTGTGTGCATGTGTATGTGGGGGGTGGGTTGAGAATACTTGAAATCTACTCTCTTAGCAAATTTCAAGTATACAATACATTATTATTAACTATAGTCATCATGCTGCCCATTAGATCTGCAGAATTTATTCATCTTGTAATCAAAAGTCTGTATGCTTTGATCAATATCTCCCTATTTCTCCAACCCCTACCGTCTGGTATCCATCATCCTACTGTCTGTTACTATGAGTTCTACATTATTATTATTTTCTTTTTTTGGTTTCCACATATACATGAGATAATCCTATATTTGTCTTTCTGTATTTGTCTTTATCACTTTTCCTCCAGTTTTAACCATGTTGTTGCAAATGGCAGGATTTCCTTCTTTAGGACTTAATAATATTCCATTGTGTGTCTGTGTGCTTATATATAAATATATAATTTTCCTTATTCATCTGTCAATGGACATTTAGGTTATATCCATATTTTGACTACTGTGAATAATGCTGAAATGAACATGTAATTGCAGACGACTTCAATATAGTGATTTTTATTTCTTTTGGACATATACTGAGAAGTGGAATTGCTGGATATTATGGTGGTTCCATTTTTAATATTTTGAATATTTTGAGGTACCTCCATATTTTTCTCCATAATGGCTGTAGCAATTTATTTTCCTACCAACAATGCACAAGTGTTTCTTTTTCCTTTCATCCTCACCAACACTGTTATCTTCTGACTTTTTGAAAATAGCCATCCTAACAGGTGTGAGGGGATATCTCACTGTAGTTCTGATTTGCATTTCCTTGTTGATTAGTTATGTTAAGTACCTTTTCATGTACCTGTTGGCCATTTGTATACCTTCTTTAGAAAACTGTTTGTTCAACTCCTTTACCCATTTTTAAATCAGGTTATTATTATTATTATTTTTGCTGAGTTATATTTGTTCCTAATAAATTTTGTAGATTAATCCCTTTTCAAATATATGTTTTTTTAAAAAAATATTTATTTATTTATTTGGCTGCACCAGGTCTTCATTATGGCATGGGGGATCTTTTAGTTGTGGCATGCAGCGTTTTTAGTTGCGGCATGCAAACTCAGTTGTGGCATGCAACTAAGGGATCAAACCTGGGCCCCCTGCATTGGGAACGCAAAGTTGTAGCCATTGGACCACCAGGGAAGTCCCTCAAATATATGGTTTACAAATATTTTCGCCCATTCTGTAGGTTGCCATTTCATTCTGCTGTTTCCTGTGCTGTACAAGAATTTTTTAGTATGGTGTAATCTCATTTGTTTATTTTTGCTTTTGTTGCTTGTGCTTTTGGTGTGAAGTCATTGCCAAGACCTATGTGGAAGAGATTACCCCTTATGTTTTCCTCTGGGAGTTGTAGGGTTTCAGCTCTTGCAATTAAGTATTTAATCCATTTTGACTTCATTTTTGTGTAAGATGTAAGATAAAAACCCAGTATAATTCTTTTGCTTTTGTATCCTGTTTTCCCAAAACCATTTATGGAAGAGACTATCCTTTTCCCATTGCATATTCTTGGTAACTGTAGAAAATTGGTTAACCATATATTCACGCACTTATATGGGGGCTGTCTATTCTGTTCTACTGGTGTATGTGTCTGTTTTTTTTTCCCAGTACTACACTGTTTTGACTAGTATGCTTTGTAATATACTTGAAGTTAGTAAGTGTGATGCCTCCGGCTTTGTCCTCCTTGATCAAAATTGCTTTGCCCATTTGTGGTCTTTTGTGATTCCAAACAAATTTTAGGATTGCTTTTTCTATTTTCATGAAAAATGCCATTGGAATTTTGATAGGGACTGCATTGAATCTCTGTATTGCTTTGGGTAGAATGAACATTTAGCAATATTAATTCTTTCAATCCATAAACATAAGAGGCCATTCAAGTTATTTGTGTCTTCTTTGTTTTCTTCCATCAATGTTTTATAGTTTTCAGGATATAGATCTTTTACTTCCTTGGTTAAATTTTTTCCTAAGTGTTTTAATCTTTTTGTTGTTATTGCAATTGAGACTATTTTCTTAATGTTTTTTTCCCAACAGTTTACTGTAAATGTATAGAAGTAGAAGTGATTTTTATAGGTTGATTTTATATCCTGCAAATTTACTGAATTCTTTTATTAGCTTTAACAGTTTTTGGCAGGGTTTGTAGGGTTTTCTACATATAAGATCATGCCATATGCAAACAGACATTTTTACCTCTTCTTTTCTGATTTGGATCTGGCATACATAATTTCAAATGTAAATATACTATAATTATTTTCTTTGTCATTCTGTATGCTATGTGTCTGTTTTTCTCTGGCCACCTCCAAGATTTTAAAATTTATTTTGTTTTTCAGCAGTGACTATGTTGTGTCTATGTGTGTGAGGGTGTGGTGTATGTGTCTGTGTCTCTGTGTGTGTAAGTTTGTTATTCTCTGAGCTTCTTGGATCTGTGGCTTTGTGTCTTAAAGAAAGACACAAAAATTTTTCAAAATTCTTAGACATTATCTTTTTAAATATTTCATTTTCTCTTTCCTCTTTCTCTTCTTCTTCTGGTATTCCAATTACAAGTATGATAGATGATTTCATTTTGTCCCATAGTTGTTAGATGCCCTATTCTGTATTTTTTACTCTTTTTAATTTGTGTTTTAGTTTGGTAATTTTTACTAGTCAGTTTTTAAATTCATTGATTCTTTCCTTGGTTGGTTGAGTGGTCTGATTTGCTTTTAAAATGCATTATTCATCTCTGTTATCATGTTTTAATTTCTAGCATTTTAATTTGATTCTTTTTTTATAGTTTTTATCTCTTTGCTTAAGTTCTCCATTGATAATTCTTGTCCTCTTTTCTTTTTTTTTTTTCATTAGGGGCTTTAACATATTAAACAGTTATACCCCATTTGATAGTCCTTATAAATATAATATAATATAATATCTGGATCTGATCTTATTTATTGATTTATATCTTGATAATGTGATTTTTTTCCTGACTTTTTTGTGTCATAATTTTTTTTTAAAGTCATAAATATTTTGTAGGACAATAGAATCTGAGATAATTATTTACACCTGGAAATAGACTCACTTTGTCTTTTTCCAAGCCTTAGTGAAGGAGTTTGAACCCATCTAATCAGAAGTTGGATTGGATTTGCCTTTTTTGTTGTTGCTATAGTTATCCTTAGAACACCACAGTCCTCAAATTCTTCTCATATTATCTTGTCTTTAAGATAGTGGCAGGTTTGCAAGAGGTTTTATCTCAAGTTCTGCTACACTTTCAACTTCAGATTCCCCATTTTGCTTATATCTCAGAGAAGGTCTCCTCCTATGCTCTTCATCTCTCCCAGCAGTAGATTGCTGCTACTGTTACTCAATGCTTGCTAGCCTAGTTATGGAAAGCAAGTAAGGGGAGGGTGTTCTCTGTTATTATAGCTCAGCATAAGTCTTATGGGAGCATTGGACCCATTTGTTTTGGAGGTGGGTCCTTCCCTGTTGTCCTGCATCTCCCCAAAGGAGGTATTTAATGGTTTGATCCCAGAATATATTTCTACCTCTCTTGCAGGAGTACTGGATTCTCCCAGTTGCAATGGATCTTCACTTTTACTCTGAAGATAATAAGGTAATAAGGTTTGCTGCCTTGTCCTAAACAGCTTGAGACATTTGTTTTATAGAGGACATTGTAAAAAAGGCTCCATGCTTTGTCTTCAATGACTGTTTTTTCTTTCCTCCAGGGCTGAACCATGAAGGTAGAATTCTCACACTACCTCCAATTTTTTTTTGTGAGCCTGAGAATGGATGCAAGTTTTCTCTGGTGTCTGTGACTCTTAGGAATTGTATATCCTTTCACTGGCCCATGATTGGCCTTTAGCTGTTTGTTTAAAATTTTACCTGAATTATTTCCCCAGCTTGTATGTTGTTGCCTGTCTACTGTAGCTAAACACGTGATTGTGCCCTGTCTCTCTTAGAGGTGCCTGTCTTTATATTTTGGTAAGGCTGGTTGCCCTGAACTTCAGTTCTCCTATGAAAAGAAGGTTGTGATTTTGCAAAGTAGCAAGTTTTCCTTTTGTTATAGGCATGGACCATAAAAGATCCAGTTACTCTGTACTCTCAGCAGCTCCAATTATTATTTTCTTAATCTTGGCCAATATGAAGCTGTGAAATCATAACTCACTTTGGTTTTATTTGATTTTCCTGACTGCTAATGAAGTAGAATATGATTTTTCCCCCACGCTTTTACTTTTAACCTTTCTGTGACTTTATATTTAATGCATGTGTCTTGTAATTAGTGTACAGGTAAATTTTATTTTTATCACTGCAGTTTGACCATATGATTTTGGATGGAATTTTTAGTCCATTTGAAGTTCATTAAATTACTGATATACCTAGGTTTGAATATACAATATTAGTACTTGTTTCCCATAATCTGTTCTTTGATCCTTTCACTCTTTTTTTGCTATTTGTTTTTAGTTCATTTATTTCTCTCCATACACTTGTTAATTACACATTATTGTTGTAGTGGTTGTTCTAGAGATTACAAAAGTAACTTTTGACTTGTTTAGAATCAGTATCAGATTATCATTTTTACCTCTTCCTGGACTATACATGTAACTTATAACGCATTAACTACATTTATTATCTTTTTACCTTTTGTGCTATTGTTGTCAGTTATTTCAAATCCACATATATTATGAATTCTAAAAGACATTATTTGGTGTTTTAAAAATCTCAATATCATTTAATTTTCCCCATTTATGCTTTCTTGTTCTTTATTGCATTTTTATACTGAATTAATTTAGGAAATATTACATACTGAAAAACATTTTCTAAATATGACTTTATTTCACCTTTATATAAGAATAATATTTTCACTGATTATAAAATTTTAGATTTGTAATTATTTTCTTACATGTTTTTAAAGATATCCCACTGTCTTCTAGCTTCTTTCTTATTTAGAACTCATTTATCTGCTTTATTGTTGCTTCTTCTTCTTCTTCTTCTTTTTTTTTTTTTTTTTTTTTTTTTTGCAGTACACAGGCCTCTCACTGTTGTGGTCTCTCCCATTGTGGAGCACAGGCTCTGGACATGCAGGCTTAGTGGTCAAGGATCACGGGCTCAGCCGCTCCATGGCATGTGGGATCCTCCCAGACCGGGGCATGAATCCATGTCCCCTGCATTGGCAGGTGGACTCTCAACCACTGAGACGCCATGGAAGCCCCTATTTTTGCTTCTTTTAAAGTAATGTGTCCTTACCATAAGCAAGATGAAAAGACAACCCTTAGAATGGGAGAAAATATTTGCAAACAAAGCAACTGACAAAGGATTAATCTCCAAAATATACAAGCAGTTCATACATCTCAATATCAGAAAAACCAACAACCCAATCAAAAAATGGTTGGAAGACCTAAATAGATATTTCTCCAAAGAAGACATAGAGATGGCCAAGTGGGGCACATGAAAAGATGCTCAACATCACTAATTGTTAGCAAAATGTAAATCAAAACTACAATGGGGTATCACCTCACACTGGTCAGAATGGCAATCATCAAAAAATATACAAACAATTGGGCTTCTCTATACTCTATGAAAACTTAATTAAACAATTTATTTTCATTATTTGAATTGTTATAAAACCTTCAATCTTTCAGCAACATCCTATGATATCACTTGACCTTCCTTTAAGTGTGAACCCTACATATAAATACAAAGTCAGGCACAGAAATTATATGACTGTATTTTATGAAGTGGCATTGTGTATATGTTTATATTAACCTTTTAAACTATCAAAAATGCAAAAACACAAAATGTAAGATTTTGCAAGAATGTTAGAGCCCTAAAAATATGTCTGAATGACCCCATGTGTGTGCCAACTACAGCTTTAGAAACACTGTGGGCCACCTTAATGAGAATGAAATAAGAAATATCTACAACAGTCAGACCAATCACTATCGCTGATTCTAAAATGGAGGTGGGGACAATGGATGCCTGAGAACCACTGAAAGGAGTGATTCAAAATACCCAAGCTCCTCTCCTACCTATACCTGATGCTCTGATATATTCTTGGGAAGAAGAAAACACCCAGCATGTCGATTCTGGAAAAAAGTTCTCTTGTATTCTGATAATTATTACCAACTGAGAGTCAGAATTCAAGCTCAAGATCAACATTTCCTCAAGTAAAATCTCTCACATTAAATGAAGAACTCTCCAAACTGAAAGGAAGCATCTGCAAAATTAACATGGGCTGCTCCGCTACTGAATTATTTGCCTTTTTGAATATTTCTGTTTCCTTTGGTTCTCAACTTGCCATTACCTCTGGACTTTGGATTTACAACTATATCTGGAAAACATTTTGATATTGCATCATAATTTCTGCTGCTCAATACCACATGCCTCCCAGATCATCTGACATCCATTCACTATTTTGGTAAAATAAAGCTGATAAAATTGCTTCTTGAACTCTGTTTAATCCTAGCCAATTTGTATTATGATAACATTATTTTTCCAAGCTTCCAATTTCTTTATGTAAGACAATAAAAATGTTTCCATTTCTACCATTCTATGGTGAATTTATTTGTAAAGCAAACTAATTGCCTCTTGATAAGAGGTGCTATAGTACTTGACCTGTTGGGAATATATGGCTGTATGGGCACAAGTCACACTAATGCTGACCCTTCTGGCAATGACACTACTTCCACTCTCAAGACTTTATCATGGCCTGATGAGAACAGCAGGCCTCTTTCTCCAAATAATCATTTTCTCAAAATATTAGAGAGATTTATATCTCCAATATATCAAGTGGTTTTCATATCCCTATTTGACTACATTGTTGAGAAAAGAAGAAAGGTGAATGGTCCTACTCTTATAAGATCAGATCCAAAGGAAGAATACTATAGCTGGCTGCCCTTCCAGTCTGGAGCTAAACATTATATACACACTCAATAGGGAAGCCACCACCACATATGTTGACTCATGAAAGTTTCAAATGCCTAACCATAACATTTACAGTTACATTATTACACCATTATGCTAGTACACTCTTCCACTTGGCCCCAAATCTAACTTATGACCTGATCCTAGAGAAAATGGAGACAGCTTCCCATCCAGAAAAAGTTGGTAAGCATGAATATTCTAGCCAATCTCTGCACTTAATCACTTTAAAATGATGTGACACTTAGATCCTTCCTAACAGGGGAGCCTGGTACTGAAGAGCACATCCCAGCTTCCACTCAAAATGTAACCAATGCAGTGAACTTTCCAACCAAAGACTAGCTAACAATACAGTGGCAACGTGGACTCTATCTGTACTTATATCCTCAGTCATTGGCTTTTTAGCTCCAGTCCGTGCCTAACATAGACACCCAATATGTGTTTGTTGAGTTCTACTAAAGAAAACTTTCTGCTAGAAGGTACAGCTGTTTCCCTCACCTCTTGCCTTTATATCGTTCAATCAAAAATACTTATCTATCTGCACCAGGCACTGTGCTAGCTACTGAGGGTGTTGCAATGAGCAAAACGTATGTTTCCTGCCTTCATTTCGCTTATTTATTACTATTCTGTGTCATCCACTCTGGCTGCTTCTCCAAATCTAGATGAAATGTGCAACCAGAGAGTCCTTTGAAGAATCAAGTTCATTAGGAACTTTTATCATTTGAAATTCAGCTCTCCACAAATGACTGACCAAGTGAGCTAAACTAGATTAGCTGTTCTTGTAGGCTGTAATTTCACAGTTCCTGCAGGGAGGGCAACACATAGAATGTCCCTTCTTTGAATCTCTAGGTAGATGATCTTGAGGAAAGACATGTCCTCAAATTATTATTTTTTCCAGGAAATGTTTGAGAGTGGTGTGCTTTTTGAGCCCTTCTATATCTGATATTCTTCTGTTGTCTTTACCTAAAAATGTCACCTTGACAGGATGCAGGATTCTTCAATCATAACTATTGTCCCATAGCTCTGTGAGGTTTTCTGCAGTTTTTGACATTTATTTTTGTGACAGAAACGTTTGAAAACAATCTATTTTTTTGTTTGTTTATAAGTAATTTATCCCTTTCATGTTTCTTTATT
Organism: Mesoplodon mirus; assembly: GCF_964341445.2. Classification (NCBI taxonomy): domain Eukaryota; kingdom Metazoa; phylum Chordata; class Mammalia; order Artiodactyla; family Ziphiidae; genus Mesoplodon; species Mesoplodon mirus. Next base: position 5,050,448 of record NC_138990.1, on the reverse strand, counting down.
ATTGAAATTCATAAATTTGGCAAAAATGCACACGTTCTACATTTTTCCTGGTGACTCTCTCCTTCCTATGAACTAAAATTTTTGTTTTTAATTAAACATTTTTTGCTTTTATACATTGAATACTGCCTTTGCTCCATCTACTGTTGTTCATTTTTAGGAACGAATCTCCTAATCATGGAGAATTCCTAAATTGTCTACTAAAATGGCTTTGTTTATTGTTTCTCAATATTTTTAATATTTTATTATTTTCTTCCATTAAATTTAAACTTTATAATGCTGATTTGATTTCATGCTCTTTTCAGGGTAGATGTAAATTTGGTATCTGTGTTTTTGGTCTCGTTATGGTCCATGTTAACTCATGACTACTGATGGGCAACCAAACTTTGTATGTTAAGTTGCACTCCTCCTCAGATAGGTGTGATGGCCTCAACTAAATCATGTGGTTATGGCAGAGTTACCTATCCAGGTCTTGATTAAATGATTAATGGTGTTGGTGTTGATTTCAGACATTTATAACAACGTGGGACAGAAGCCACCTGATTCCCACCGCTTCATCAGGGACCCTTACACAAGATACCGATGGAAACTCTATCGACGTTCTTATGTCATACACTCAGATGTTTGGAACCAGCCAAGTCAAAGATGAGATTGTACACTATCAGAGCACTGGCATTCTCATGGTGCTAGGGAAACCCTCTTTCCCTGAAGGGTCCAAGTGAAGAGCAGGGGAAAATTTTTAATTAATGATCATCAGTAAAAAGGATTGTTCTTTTACTTATTTTTTAAAGCAGAGGTTAGAATAAGCACATTTCTTGTATCTTACTTAAGTGACACAGGCAAATTTCATAGGATAATTTCAAAGATGTTTCAGAATATATTTTAAAGCCATTTTTGTTCACTCTGCCACTCTAGATAAAATTAGTGGCCCAAAGAACACTGCAAGTTCAACTTGATATTTTTGGTAAAGGTAATGTTGGGGAAACTATGGAGTGAACAGGTGAGTGGGGTGGAAATAATTCTGAATCCTTTTCCATCAAAGATCTGGTACTAAGCTCACCAGGCCAGATGTAAGGAGAGTAGAGAATGGAAAAAATCACTCAGACAACACTGTGGATAATGGATAGAAAAAAGGAAGAGTGAAGGCAGAAAGCTTATTTTGAAAAAGTCATAATTCAGGCTTCCAAACCACAGTAGGATTGACCTGTTGTGATGGCAGTGTAAATGGAGAAGATATCAGAATTTTAAGAGATATTTGGATAAGAGAATGAAGAAAATTCAGTAAACAAATGATTGTACGAGAACTATATAAAAGAATTTTACAGTAACCTCTGGTTTCTGGCCTATGTGACAGAGTAGATATTAAAATCAAAGGAGATATAGGAAAAAGGGAAGACTTTGAGGCAATAGGTTGAAAGAGGGGCTGAATGTGGAACATAATAAGTTCTCTTTGGACATGGTGTGTTTAAAATGAATACAAGATTCCCAGTTAGAGGTATTCAACTGGAGGTTAGATACATGGCTCTAGAGTTTTAGACAGAGGATTAAAATGAAGATATAGATTATGAGGTTGGAAGCATACTAATGCTTGGAAAAGAGCCAATAGAAGATGCCAGGCACAGTCCTAGGGACATAGGATGTAATAGTGGAAAGAAAGACCAGGTTCCTACCCTGGCGAAGCTCATGTATCAAATAGTAATAGTCAAATAGACAAATATGTATGTAATGTAACTTCAGACTGTTACTAAAAAAGGCCAAGAATAGATTCCCTAAAAACCGTGAAAATTTAAGATTTCAATAAATGGAAAAAAGTTATCTGCAAGGAACCAAGAAAGAGAGGTAGATCCAAGTGATTGTAGGAAAATCGAGAGCCAGAAAGCCTCATTGTGTCAAGTAGGAGTGTTCAAAAGAAGCAGTGCTAAAATTATTGAACAATCAGTAAAATTTCTCCTTGATTTTGTTCAAGGGTCTATGGCTCTGCCTTTGCAATCAGAGCTGCCAGAGTCAGCATATGGGATGCTGGCTTTGCCATTTTGATTGCTCATTTTCAAACAAATCTCACATTTCTGATCTTTCATTACCAAAATGTTCCCATGAGTAAAACTGAGTCATTTTAAAGGGATTAAAAAATCATATATTCTTTGTTCAAATTAACTATAGCTTTCTCATTTCTCAGGCAAAGAAATCCTTGCTCCCTCAAGCCAAGTTGATGAAAATGGATATATTCTGGTGTCACTTTCTTTTTTTTATTGAAGTATAGTTGAGTTACAATGTTTTATTAGTTTCTAGTGTACAGCAAAGTGATTCAGTTATATATATATATATATATATATATATATATATATATATATATATATATTCATTATAGGTTATTACAAGATATTGAATATAGTTTCTTGTGCTATAGAGTAGGACTTTTTTTTAACTATTTTATATATTGTATTTTGTATCTGCTAATCCCAAGATCTTAATTTATCCCTTCCCTTTGGATCCATAAGTTTGTTTTCTATGTCTTTGAGTCTTTATCTGTTTTGTAACTAAATTCATTTGTATCGTATTTTAGATTCCACATATAAGTGATATATGATATTTGTCGTTGTCTGACTGACTTCATTTAGTATGACAATCTCTAGGTCCATCTGTGTTGCTGAAAATGACATTACTTCACTCTTTTTTTATGGCTGAGTAGTACTCCTTTGTATATATGTACCACATCTTCTTTATCCATTCATCCATTGATGGACATTTAGGTTGCTTGCATGTATTGGCTATTGTAAATAGTTCTGCAATGAACATCGGGGTGCAGGTATCTTTTTGTATTAGAGTTTTCTCTGGATAGATGCCCAGGAGTGGGATTGCTAGATCATATGATAACTCTATTTTTAGTTTTTTAAGGAACCTCCATACTGTTCTCCAGAGTGGCTGCACCAGTTTACATTCCCACCAGCAGTGTAAGAAGATTCCTTTTCTCCACACCCTCCCTAGCATTTATTATTTGTAGATGATGTCATTCTCTGAATAAAGAAAAACATTTTCAGTCACAATACTTAAGTATTCTTCTCTTTGCAACTATGGAAAATATTTTTCTATACACTTCCAATGATCTTAAGAGTAAACTAGATTATTTTATGTTCCTAGGAATATGAGTTGAAGTTGACAGTACTATTTTTATGTACAATGTATTTGTTTGCTTAGATGTTGAATGTGATACCTTGAAGATTCTTTGAGATGTGTGATTTTGTCCCTCAAATTCATTATTTATTATTCAGCTGCCTTTCTGTGTTGCTTAGAATAGAATCAGTATGAGAAGTTATCATCTTGAATGCACTTCAGGTATAATTATATTTTAAATTCCGTCAGGTTTTACTAGTACTGTTAATGCATTTAAGTGTGCATTAAAACCAAATCCTTTCCATCCATTTCTTTTTCACAGGCAAGAATTATAGTGTCAAGATAGTTATTTTCTGGATTAGCTGTAAGCCAGGCAAGAAGCTTTACTGTGGCATGCATTTTTTTTTTTAGAAATGGCAGAGAAACAAATTTCACAGTGGGCAGCATCACTTTGAAAACATGATTATTAATCTTTTTCTGAACAAAAGTGCAATAGATAAAGAAATTAGTTTAGCAGGAGGAGAGCCTAAACATTTTTTGGTATTTGTTTCATGGTGTGAAATGGAAAAGAAAATAGATAAAGTTACAGCCAAAATTAATTTTCCCTGGAAAGTTTTGACTATACTGCAATGCAAAATATATAATAAACTTTATCTTTTTCCTTTTGAATTTTTGAGGGCACTGGCTGTTCACTTTGTCAAGTGACTTTTTTTTAAGTTTTTAATTTTATTTTTTTCTTCTTTATAACAAATTTAATCAGTTATACATATACATATGTTCCCATATCCCCTCCCTTTTGCGTCTCCCTCCCACCCTCCCTATACCACCCCTCCGGGCGGTCACGGTCACAAAGCACCGAGCTGATCTCCCTGTGCTATGCGGCTGCTTCCCACTAGCTATCTACCTTACGTTTGGTAGTGTATATATGTCCATGCCGCTCTTTCGCTTTGTCACAGCTTACCCTTCCCCTATGGAATTTAAGAAAAAAAAATGTCAAGTGACTTTTGATGGGTTTGTGCCAGATTGAAATAGAGGATACCCACATCATTATTGCCAATCCTATGGTGATGAAATATTAAGTGAGTGGAAGAATTTTGTTATATCACTTCATGGTCTTTCTAACAAAAAACTCACTAATTTCCACAGGTAACTAGTATCTAGCAAAACTACTGCCCAAGAAAGTGCTTGGCCAGTCATACTTGCTCACTCTAGCCATGCTTGTTGTTAAGCTATATTAAGGAATTTTTTTTCTTCAAAGCTCACTCACTTTATTAAAGAGACAATATCATGACTATTATAGAAATAAAATTGTATTGTTTTAGTATTTTGCCAGGGGACATAGGTATGTTCAAATTATGTGAAGACATGAGAAACTACCACATCCAAAAGCACTGAGGATCTGTGAGGAACTTTCTATAATGAGGCAAAGTAACACTATATTTTCTGCTGAGGCTTTGGTCCTAATCTTCAAAACCAATCCCAACTGAAATGTTCAAACTCCATGGAAAGTTTACCTGTGATGGCTAAGAGAAGGTTTCCTGAGCTTAAGGTTTGCTCTGGAAATTGCCAGCACAAAGCCTACAGCTGAATTTTAGATAGTTTCTTCTCAGTGTGAGGAAAGGGCACTGGTGCCAGAAATAGCCTGTTTGCCAGGAGCTAGCCTGGGTACAGTGCTTCAGGCACTTTTAGGTCAGGGTAACAGCTCCTCCATCAGAAGCTAGTGGAGAGTGAAAGGACGGTGGGGTGAGAGAGAGGGAGGGAGAGAGCGAGCAAGTGGATCTATGATCTTTTACTTTCATGTCATCATTTCTCTCTCCAATAAACCAATGGACTAAGTTCTTAAACCTGGTTAATCTATCACACTCCCTTCCTTCCTCCCTTCCTTTCTTTCTAATATGTATTTATTTATTTGGCTGCATTGGGTCCTAGTTGTGGCATGTAAGGTCTTGCATTGTAGCACATGGGCTCTTTGTTGCAGCACACGGGCTTCTCTCTAGTTGTGGTGCTCAGGCTTTTTGCCTCATGGCATGTGGGATATTAACTCCTGACTGGGGATCAAACTCGTGTCCCCTGCATTTGAAGGTGGATTCTCAACCACTGGACTACCAAGGAAGTCCCATTTCTTCCTTCCTTCCTCCCTCCTTCTCTCTTTCTTTCTTTCTTTCTTTCTTTCTTTCTTTCTTTCTTTCTTTCTTTCTTTCTTTCTCTCTTTCTCTTAAGGAAACAGTGAGAGAGTTTCAGTGAATAGGCTAGATAGGAAAAGACTTTGCCATTTCTCCAGAAGCTAATCTTCAACATACATTTTTTATAAGAATCTTATAATTTTCTTTGGTTTCATTGGACATGTGATTCAAAAGTTGATAACATTCTACATCTAACGTAATGAAATACAGCAATTTTTATGTTTTCTATAGAGGACTTGAGTTACTTGTATTTACAGTCATCTTTTCATGTTTGAAAATTAAGGTCTCACTTTTTTTCTACTAGAAAAATATATCAAATCTTTCTTCACTGTGAATTGTGGGCCTTATAAATGTAAGAATTGGAAGAAGTATGTTACACATGCATGTTTGCTATAGGTTTAGGGGAGGAAAGAATTTCATGGTATCTCTTTTATCCTTCCTTGAATGCAGTGGATCTAAAATAATTTGTTTTTAACTGCACACTTTGAATTCTTATTATTTAACCATTTGAAATTTTCCATCTGCTTTTACTCCATCTGTATACCATATATTTAGATTTGTCTTTTCCGTCTTTCGACAAGAGGGAGGAAAAAAAAAAAAAACATGAGATTGCTCTATTGTGGGTAAATCTCTGGTGTTGGGATCACAGGATTAGCAATTTCAGCACTCTAAGCAAGTATCCTTTTACTGTCTAGATTGCAATTGTTGCAGGAGTGGCAAAAAAATCTTGCCAAAAACACATGCCAGAATTTGGGACAATAGTGGGCCCCTGTAAGATACAACAGAATCCACATAGTGATGCCAATTTGCCTTGAAGAGACTAGAGAAAGTCAAAGATTTCTCAGAAGAAACAATACCCAATTTTCCTCTGTTTTAATATAGCACCAGATGAGATGTATTTTTTTAAAACTTAGAACACCATCACATAAAATAACTCTAATTGGTTTGTGGTTGTATTTAATGTTTATGTATTTAATTATTGCAAAAATATGAATAAAATGACCTAAGGATTACATTAACTTCTGACTTTACAAAAGTTTAATTACTATCTGTAGCAAAAAATAAAAGAACAGCTTTTTGTGCTAGTGATAGAATCTCAAGTTCTTTTTAGCTGTTGTAGAGGGGCCTTTAATGAGCAAAAGACAATTTCAGTTTTAGGGGATATTGTGAGCCGACTGATTTAGTGATTTTTGTGACCCAATTTACCTTGAAATAAAAAAGTTACTTTTTAATTTGTATTTCCTTATGAAGATATCCTTAACATTTGTCAAATATTTCCAGGCCTGAGTGGTTATATTTTAAAGTCATCCCTGGATGTTAGCCCTAACAAATTCATAATTCATCCTCAGTGGGTCCCACTTCTCCAAATTTCAAAGTTAAATAGTGAGAATATGGGTCACAGCACCTAAGAGTATAAAATATTATACATGGCATAACAATTCCCCAAACCTTGAGTGGGTCATAGTAAGGAAATGGCCAGAGTTGTGATGACTATTACCTGCATGTGAGACTTTTTTGTGTAATTATTTTCTTGACCCTTCAATGGATCAGAGTCCTAGCAGGAAACTGATGGCATATACAAACTGAGTACTTTGAAGAGTGTTTTAAAATAATCTATTTGTAAACGTGTGTGCAGGTAACAGAGAATCCTGGAGCTGGTAAAGGAAGGTTGATGTAACCCCTGAAAAGAAATGAGTATATTGGCTAGAACCTGGAAACGGTGAAGTATGTGCAGTGGGTGGCCTGATAGGAATGGAAACCTTTGGCCATGAGGCACAGCCAGCCCATGGAATTCTCCCCACCCCCTCCCTCATCAGGAAGCTCAGGAATAAGTACAATGACCTCACTCTTCTCCCTTCCTCGAATCACCTTTTTTTTCTCTCTATTGGCTGAACCCAACCTGAAGTGCTGGTGCTATACAGCAGCGAATAGATATGTAGGTGCATAAACAAGAGACTGAGCACATCCCCTAATGTAAAAATGCTGTAGATCCTGTGCTCTAGATTTCGACTGTGGGTATGGAGTAAATATGACTGAAGAATGATTTTTTTGCCTCAGACCCAGGAATTCTTAGTTACGTCCTGTAATGCACGATAAGCATATGATTTTTAAATCTCTCACCATTCCACTCTCACTCAATTGGACATTCCTTCATTTCTAACCATTCTAAGTTTCAGATCAACTTTTCTACCGTTACCTCATTTGGTGACATGTACTGAACATAATCTATGGTTGCAAAACTGTGTTAGGTCTGTGGGTGAGGAGATGATATGACCCAGTCTCGGCTACTGCACTGTCTGGTAGACAAGATGAATACAGAGATAAAATTTCCTAATATTATACTGTAACAAGAAAGATATGAACAAAGATTCATAGGTCTGTATCTGTAGGGTGGCATCTTTGCAGCCACATTTCATAGAATACAAAAAAGATTTGAGTCTACACTCAAGGCAATATATTTCTCCTTATTTAAATTAATAAAATGGCAAACTAATTATGATTAGGCCTCTCCTATTGATTGGGGTGGGGGGCGTGGGATGTGGCAGCTTGAAGCAGGATCTTAGTTCCCTGACCAGGGACTGTATCCAGGCTGCAGAGGTGAGAGTGCTGAATCCTAACCATTAGACCATAAGGGCCCACAGGCTTGATGGAGGACCTTGGTTCTTGTCTTATTTGAAGAAAGAATTCATCAAAAAGACAAAAGTAGAGAAGCAGGTAAAGCATTTATTTGAAACAAAGTACATGTGGAAAAACATACGTGCAGGCTCAGAGAGAGTTGTGCTTTTGGAGTGGCTTAAATGCTTATATGAGGGCAGTCTTCCAGGTTCCCTCTAGCCAATCATCTTGCTTCGTCTAGCTTTGTGCCCATATTTGGTCTGACTCAGGGCCCTTCCCAATGCACGCACACATCTTTTAGCCAAGATGCTTTCCAGCGCAAGGGTCTCTGGGAGGTTGGCAGGACACATTATGGACTAGTGCCCCCTCCCTATTTTGACCCCTGAAGAACCTTTTTATGTATGTATAGTCTGGGAGGTCTCATTGACCTAAGAATGAAAAATGTGGTAATCTTATATTTTTACTCAAGCAGAGATCAGCTCCTCTCTGTTCCTGCCTTTATCTTTTCCTTGAAGTGTCAGCAGGAGACAAGCTCCAGCTGTTCAGTCTGGGGCCCATCTACATCCTACCTCACTATGAGTCTGCATGTGAAAAACATATATGTTGGCTATGTAGATTGAATTATTTAAACTCCAGAAAATTTGTTTTTCATTTGAGTTTGGTTAATGTGAGTCCCTACCGGAAAGTTAGATTTAATGTTAATGTGATGGTATTTTGAGACTTCAAGAGTGGGGTAGGATCCTGGAGCAGGGTGATTTTCCTAAGAAGTTTTAGGCCATTTTCAGAGGGCTCTTAGGAGAAAGTGTGCAAATATGTTCCAAGTAAGTGCTTACACTCTCCAACATTGTAGCATATCAATTTCTTATTTAGATTATTATACTATCAGCATAACATGAAAGAGGCATGGGAGAGTTATGAAATTATAAAATGCATGTGTTTGTAAGACAGAAAGTGGGGGAGTGGAGAAAAGGAGATTGTAAGTACTGGAAATGTGCTAAGAATTGCCAAATTTTATGAAATTATTGACTTAAAATATAAATTATAATTCAGTCATAAATCAGAATATGAGATTGAAATTGTTCATAGGACAAAATTTAAAATAAAACAAAGCAAACTGTGAGAAATAGGATAATTTGGGTAGAAATCACTATATCCTAGTGATAAGGACAGAGTAAAGTGATAAAGTAGATGATTAAATAGTTAACTTCGGGGCTTCCCTGGTGGCGCAGTGGTTGAGAGTCCGCCTGCTGATGCAGGGTGCACGGGTTCGTGCCCCGGTCTGGGAGGATCCCACGTGCCGCGGAGCGGCTGGGCCCGTGAGCCATGGCCGCTGAGCCTGCGTGTCCGGAGCCTGTGCTCCGCAACGGAAGAGGCCGCGACAGTGAGAGGCCCGCGTACCGCAAAAAATAAAATAAAAATAAAAATAAATAGTTAACTTCATTAAGGGATCATAAATAGAGAAAAAAATGTGGGAGATCCCTGGAAGGTAATGATCACTTAAACAGACTTGCTTAGCAAAAAAAAAAAAAAAAAAAAAAAAAAAACAAGCTAACTTGCTTGGCAACAAAACCATGCAAAAGAAGCATAAGACATGCCCCAAAACAATAAAACAATTGTGGAATAAAACTTACATCCTGCCTATTGAAGTCAGCATGTTAATGATCCTTGAGAAAGGGTTTTTTTCTGCATATAGTAAGAGCAGAAATCTAGGGGAAAGGTGACATTATACTGAAACCTGAGATGATTTACCATATTTTAGTATATGCTCCTACCTTTTTGCTCATGTCCATAGCACCATGTAGGGACATGACCATGTAGGGACAAGAAAACCCCTGCCTGACGTGGAGGAGGAGCTGATGATGGAAGGTTGACGTCTACTCAAGAATGAGGAAGAAGGTGGTCTTCTCCCTCTCCCCAGTTTTCCTTTGATTATAAAAATGTAGCCCACTAAGTTCTTGGGGTGGCACTCCCTTGCCTGCCCGCTTGTATCTCTCACAAACATCCTATACTAATAAACGCTTACCTGTCACTCTGCCTCTCATTGAATTCTTTCTGCACCAAGACAGAAGGACCAGTACCCTACTGAGTCCCAAAATGCGTTGTGCAGTTTCACTGGGGTTAACAGAACAAGTCTGCACATGCAGACTATTAGGGCCATGAAAGGTAACATACATACCTTACACTCTCTCGGTTATCTATATGACCTGGGATGAGATGCTGTTCCTGATCTTATTTCTAATAACTTAATAGAACTTGTGCAACTTCTTTCTTCTAGAACTGTGAAGTTTCATCCATAATAAGATAATAAAAATGGGTTTTCAAACTTGTGTTTGCATCTGCATTGTTTATTATCTTGCATAGAAGCCCACACAGTTAGGGTGACTGCTCTTGTTTGAATCACAGTGCAGTTACTGATTCTAACTACCTCTACTTTCCTATTCTTGCTTCCACGGTCTCTTTGGATACATATCCAAAAATGACAGATTGAAAATCACTGAACTAATGATTTAAGAATTTTTTTTCAGTATGAGATTCTTGGGATAAAGCAGAAATAGCTTGACTAAATAGGAAGCTTGCCTTCAGTCTTGATTAGATAAAGACGCACCTTCCTCTGTTGTAAAAAAAAAAAAATGTATGTTATCAGTCCTGTAAATAACTTCTCACATCTGAGGAAAAGAAATACCTGAACCCTTACCTCTTAGAGAAAGCCAAGCATACTTATTTTGTTAAAGAGTCACATGTGACATGTGACTTGCTCTGAGCAGATTTGCTTCTGGGTCAGTTGGGTTCTCTTGCGGTGCTACAGAGGATGAATAATTTTTACTTTACCTGGCTGTACACATTTTTAACAGCTTGTAAATTTTTACTGCCCCTGTTTTCACATTTCATTGTCACATTCATAGCATGTCAATTACTTGAATTAAAGTACCAAAGTCAAGGGTCATATTTGAACTTTCTATTTAAAACAGATACTGCCCACCTCACCGTTTCCTTAGGGCAGAGTTAATTGTTTTCTTTCTTTGTTTCCCTGAGTCAGCCTTATTTGAATCCTTTAAAATTAACATCAGTTGTCCACAAAGCAACACCTTACCATAGAAATATGCCCAAAGTGCATAGAGTATTTATATAGGACATTGATTTCTTTTTATCTTTATTGTAGTATAATTGCTTTACTACGGTGTGTTAGTTTCTGCTTTATAACAAAGTGAATCAGGTATACATATACATATATTGCCATATCTCCTCCCTCTTGTATCTCCCTCCCACCCTCCTTATCCCACCCCTCTAGATGGTCACAAAGTACCGAACTGATCTCCCTGTGCTATGCGGCTTCTTTCCACTAGCTATCTATTTTACATTTGTTAGTGTATATATGTCCATGCCACTCTCTCACTCCATTCCAGCGTACCCTTCCCCATCCCCGTGTCCTGAAGTCCATTCTCTACATCTGTGTCTTTATTCCTGTCCTGCCCCTAGGTTCTTCAGAACCTTTTTTTTTCTTTTTTTAGATTCCATATATATGTATTATCATACAGTATTTGTTTTTCTCTTTTTTGACTTACTTCACTCTGTATGACAGACTCTAGGTCCATCCACCTCACTACAAATAACTCAATTTCGTTTCTTTTTATGGCTGAGTAATATTCCATTGTGTATATGTGCCACATCTTCTTGATCCATTCATCTTTTGATGGACACTTATGTTGCTTCCATGTCCTGTCTATTGTAAATAGAGCTGCAATGAACATTGTGGTACATGACTGTTTTTAAATTATGTTTTTCTTAGGGTATATGGTCAGTAGTGGGATTGCTGGCTCATATGGTAGTTCTATTTTTACTTTTTTAAGAAACCTCCATACTGTTCTCCATAGTGGCTGTACCAATTTACATTCTAATCAACAGACAAGAGGGTTCCCTTTTCTCCATACCCTCTCCAGCATTTATTGTTTGCAGACTTTTTGATGATGGTCATTCTGAGTGGTGTGAGGTGATACCTCATTATAGTTTTGATTTGCATTTTTCTAATGATTAGTGATGTTGAGCATCCTTTCATGTATTTGTTGGCAACCTGTATATCTTCTTTGGAGAAATGTCTGTTTAGGTCTTCTGCCCATTTTTGGATTGGGCTGTTTGTTTTTTTTTGATATTTAAGGAGACAAAAGACCTGTATGCAGAAAACTATAAGACACTGATGAAATAAATTAAAAATGATACAAACAGGTGGAAAGATAGACCATGTTCTTGGATTGGAGGAATCAACATTGTGAAAATGACAACACTACCCAAATCAATCTACAGATTCAATGCAATCCTTATCCAACTACCAATTACATTTTTCACAGAACTAGAACAAAAAATTTCACAATTTGTATGGAAACAGAAAAGACCCCGAATAGCCAAAGCAATCTTGAGAAAGAAAAGTGGAGCTGGAAGAATCGCACTCCCTGATTTCAGAGTATACTACAAAGCTACAGTAATCAATACCGTATGGTCCTGGCACAGAAACAGAAATATAGATCAATGGAACAGGATAGAAAGCCCAGAGGTAAATCCACACACATATGGTCACCTTATTTTTGATAAAGGATCCAAGAATATACAATGGAGAAAAGACAGCCTCTTCAATAAGTGGTGCTGGGAAAACTGGACAGCTACATGTAAAAGAATGAAATTAGAACACTCCCTAACACCATACACAAAAATAAACTCAAAATGGATTAAAGATCTAAATGTAAGGCCAGACATTCTAAAACTTTTAGTGGAAAACAGGCAAAACATTCTATGACATAAATCACAGCAAGATCCTTTTGACCCACCTCCTAGAGAAATGGAAATAAAAAAAAAATAAACAAATGGGACCTAATGAAACTTAAAAGCTTTTGCACAACAAAGGAAACCATAAACAAGACGAAAAGACAACCCTCAGAATGGGAGAAAATATTTGCAAATTAAACAACTGACAAAGGATTAATCTCCAAAATATACAAGCAGCTCATTCAGTTTTCTTTACTCTAGTTCCTTCACCCATAAAATGAGATGTGTGAAACAACAGTGATTACTAACCTGTGTGCATGGGTTCCTGAAAGATGTAGAATTACTTTTAAAAGGTCTCAATTCCAAGTTTTATTTATAAATGGTCTAATGATTTACTCACTTAAGCAAAACACACAGTGTATTTAATATAATAAAATGTATTTAACATACTAAAGTGAAGTGCATTTAATGCAATAAAATTTTTCAAAAAGCATTTCTCAATTTATAGTAGCTATATCTCATAATGTAGTTTGTCAAACAATTACACTACTATCAGCAACTGCTCATCCATAAGATTTTTTTTTATTTTGATCGTAGAAAGAGGTCCTCATATTTGAACATGTTTGGCAATCACTTGAAGATATTATCTTTCAAGTCACTTCCAACATAGTGATTTGAGGATAATTTCATCATTTCTACCTTAGCCTGATTCAAATGTAAAGTAAATCTGGCAAAATGAACTCTATTTTATGGAGTAGCTGTGTAATACATATTCTCTGACACTTAAAATGTGAATTTTTTCTTGCCACTATGGTGATGACCATGATTGAAAATCTCTTGGTCTATTACATTTATAATGTTTGACATAAAAATACAGTGGAGCTTGTATCTAAAGTATGGGAGGGATGGTTGAGTGTCTATAGGACAATGCCTTGATTATGTATGACTTGCACACAAGTGGACCATGGCATGATTCTTTAATGTTAAATCTGATAATCATTCCTTTCTTTAACATTTTAATATATAAATAGTAATCAAACTTTTTCAAGGCTGGTATCAAATTTCTTTTTGACTTATGTCAATAAAAAAGGAAAAATTTTAATGATCTTTCTACCTCTTCTGGACCTCAGCTCTGTGGTATGTTTCTGAGGCATCATCATTCTAGAAAACATAAGAATGTCATGTTAATTAGTGTTCAGTCTCAGACATTGCCCACAGAATTGCAAAACCTCCAATACTTTCCCTCCCTCATTTTCTCTGAACTGGTACTAGAAGAAACCAGTTTAGGAAATATCTGTATGGTGGATTTTTGTTGGACTATCTACACTCACAATTAGATTTTTCCTCATAAGAATTTTTATTTGGGTCACTAGGATGCTGGTAGATTAATGTCTCTGGAGCTAGATGTTGAAACAGCAAGGTAGTGCTCATTTTCCACAACACTCTTAGTGAAACAAAAATGGTCAATTTTCAGAGAGAATGAAAGCATAGTATAGTGAGAAGAAGAAATATAAAAGCAGGAAGACTGTCTTCTGAACTCTTTTATTTTATCAATCCAGTAAATGTTGTTGGCACTTCCTCATTTAAGTTTCATGAGTTATCCCTGTACCTGCCAATGTGTTCCTCCTCCTTGTGCTTGTATGAATGGATGTCTGCCACTTACAGTGAAAAAAGACTTGATTCACCCATCCTATTCTCATATGCTAGAGCATAATTCTATCGCAGTCCACTGGTGTTGTCCCCAGTATTACCATTTTGCTTCCAATGTTGGCATGTGGCTCATTCTCTCCAAGCTCCCTGGGAAATGTTGTTACCTATACATAGAAGATCTTCTGTCTTTTTTCTATTCCAAAGAATGATGTACTTTTCAATTTATTGCTTCCATTCTCTTGTACTGAATTGGGAAAAATGATCTTTTTTCACTTGATTAGCATGCTTAAAAGTCCTGCTGCCGTATACTTCCAATCCCTGTAGAGATTTCTGTGTGCTGAACCTTTCATTCTAAAATTATTTTTTTGTTGTTGTTGACAGACTTCTCAAAACATTGAGGAACGAGTCACAGAACTATTGATATCTTGAGTACCAACTTGAATAGAATGCATCATTCAGTTTTAAAACTGGCTCTCTGCTTCAATCAGAATCTACTGACAGTGAGTCAAATGTGTGCTTTTGACTCTCCTTTCTTTTTTTTTTTTTTTTTTTTTTTTGCTGTACGCGGGCCTCTCACTGCTGTGGCCTCTCCCGTTGCGGAGCACAGGCTCCGGACACACAGGCTCCGCGGCCATGGCTCGCGGGCCCAGCCGCTCCGCGGCATGTGGGATCTTCCGGGATCGGGGCACGAACCCGTGTCCCCTGCATCGGCAGGCGGACTCTCAACCACTGCGCCACCAGGGAAGCCCTTGACTCTCCTTTCTTAAGATAACTTCCCATAAGGTCCCTTGATTATCGATACACATATACCTTTAAAAAAATATATTTATTTATTTATTTATATTAATGGCTGCTTTGGGCCTTCGTTGCTGCACGCGGGCTTTCTCTAGGTGCGGCTAGCGGGGGTTACTCTTTGTTGCTACTTCTCATTGTGATGACTTCTCTTGTTGTGGAGCACAGGTTCTAGGTGTGCAGCCTTCAGTAGTTGTGTCACATGGGTTCAGTAGTGGTGGCTTGGGGGCTCTAGAGCTCAGGCTCAGTAGTTGTGGCATATGGGCTTAGTTGCTCCACTGCATGTGGGATTTTCCCAGACCAGGGCTTGAACCTATGTCCCCTGCGTTGGCAGGTGGATTCTTAACCACTGCACGACCAGGGAAGCCCCACATATAGCTTTAGTGAGCTCACTTCAACAATTTTTTAAAGCATGCTCAGACAAGTCTGAATGCATAGAGTCTATGGAACCTGAGCTCTCAATCATGATTTCCATTGAACCATTTGGTTATCAAATTCTCATAACACAAGAAGTTAGCCCTATGTGTCTTTGAGGTGTCAGAATAGTTGTCACATGAACCAGAGCTGTCAATTACCGATTGCTCATCTCCATTTCTGAATATTGCTTATTTCTGTATTCCTAGACTTTGTATTCTGTCAACCTATTCTAACTACCCCATATTGGCACTCATAGAAATCAACAACTGCTGTAACTAAGAATTGCTCATCAACAACTGCTGTAACTAAGAATTGCTCAACATTGGTCTCATCTGTGGCTACTTTTTTTTTTTTGACAGGCACACTGGAGGTCTACGGCCTTCTGCTCTACCCCAGCTTCTAATTCAATAAGCATGTCACTTTGTCCTCACCTGGGTCATTGAAAAATATCTAATAATCCTTTGAACAGAAATGAAAGAACCCGTAAGCTTTTGATGATTAGATTAAAGATTGTTACTATTCTCTAAGTTACAAAATAAATACATCAAAACATTGTTTACACACAAACTATTACTTAAAATAAGAAAAGTCTACCAGAACTTAAAGAAACAGTTCATGAAGACTACAGATATTGTATAATAAATGATAGAAGAAATCAAGATCTGAAAACATGGAGAAAGTTTTCTTTACTCTAGTGCAAATCTACAGTAGTATGTGGTAGGGTGTAGAATGGCTTATTTGAGATTCACCAGCATCTCATCAGAAGTATTATGAGAATTTTAAAAATTATTTTTATTGCCATAAATCCTAGATTGATGTTCTGTACACCTAGGAACATCATTTATACTGCTTACAAGAAAATCTAGTGAAACACTCCTAGCCTAGCATGTCTGGAAATTAATTTTAGGACTTCAGGTATCAAAAATTATTCTCCCCTCCCAGTCCCACCACATCTACAGAATTGCCCAATACAAGCTGGGACCAAAAATTCTTTGGTATTATTTACAAAAGGGCTGTGGGACAGAGATTTAACTTTTTCCCTCCTCCTCTAATTAGATCAATGCTTCCAGAAACTTACAGTACAAGTTACAGTTTACAAGTGGTAATGGGAACAGAATTCACTCATTTTAAATTCAGATGTACTGGTCATCTATTGTGAGCTAATTACTTTTCCATAAAATGTGGTTTCCAGCCCTCACAGGAACCCAGTAACTTAGGTCTCATGCTCTCTTTTCAGATGAGATCACCGCTAGTGAGTGGTAGGTCTGGGACTGGAAACCCAGTGTCTTTGGCATTTCTGCATTTCTGCATTTCTGCAGCTCCTATTCAGAGGGAAGATCCTGTAGAGCAGGGGGTAAATTGCTGAGGAACTAATTAGGAGGCGCTGGACTTAACCTTGAAAGATCACTTTATAGTCCCAGTACATTAGGTATAGGTAGTTTCTTTCCTGGTCTCCTACTTAACACATATTTGGTTTTCGTTATCCAGGTACTTACTGTCTTACTACCTTGTCTTTGGGGAAGACAGCAGGAATACCATTCTTAAAGTTGTGTTACTTCAGAAATGAGCATGAAGATGAAATGTCGAGTTCTCTGGAAAATTATTTTTATAGCATAAATCAAATGTCCCTTCAGTGAATGAGAGTTTATAATAATGGCTTGGAGGAAGCAGTAGCAATAACCTGGTCAATTTAGAGATCAGGTAGTACAGCCTTTTCATTTTTCCCATGAGAAAATCAAAGCTCCAAAAAGGGTAATGAACTTCCTAAAGCCCTCTAGCTGGATAATGACAGTACAAGGACTCAGGTCTAGGTCTCTTGACTGCCTGATGAGACTTTTTCTTAAGTTTATGACCCAACATTGCTCTTTGTATAAGTGGATCCCTAAGAGTATGTTGGCTCTCCTATTTAAAACTGAGCATCTATATTTTCAGGCAACCATTTATCAAAGTCATTACAGAGCCAAAATACAGATTTGGTAACAAATAACAGGGCAGGTTATTTTCTTTAATCCAACTTGGAGGAAAAAAAATAAACAATAGCTTAAAAAGTAGCTTTAAAGGAAACCAAACAGCATTGTCTGATTATTGGCATAAGACCTATTTGGTATTAGAGGTTTTGGCACAGCTTCAGCATTAATTGGTCAAAATCTCAAGTTCACTTTTTATATCAGCCACAGCATAATAGCTTTGGGTTTGTTTTGCAGGTCTTTCCAACCTAGTTCATTCACAGGGCTGAAAGCTGGAGCCCCTTTGAATACTGGAAGTCAATTGCACGTTATATTACATCAACATTGTGGGCACATTGAACTCCATTCTCCATCGTTGAAAGGAATAGGCCAGCAGAGGGTTTTGGGCAGCCTTGGCTTATACTTAAGTTTATGTGAGACTGAGGATAATGTAATTCTGTTTCTGTGTGAGAGATTTGTACTTCCCTAAGCAAATTGGCTTGAAAGAACCACTGTGTTGTCATCTGCTATGGAACACAATTTCTTCTGCAGCAATTCTGCATCTGTAACTACTGTGCTTCTGAATAGAAGCTTCTTCTAAATCCTGGTGAAGCAAATACTTAGAAAATTGCCAATGGGATTTGCAGAAAACCCTGGAGAGCCATCCTTCTCTTTTCTAATCTTCCATGTGAGGACCCTCTAGGGTATCTTTTTGGGGGATCAAATTATTCCACATTTTTCTAAGAATATTGTGAAGCAGCCCAGTCCTTAGTTCATTAATCTAATACATTCTGCAAGTACTCATCAAGCACCAAATATGTGTTATGTTAGGTGCTTCAGATATAACAGGAAATAAGACATCTTTGCTGACCCCATGAACTCTCTACAGAAAAGAATAAAATAAAAATATAAGAGTTTCCTTTGTCCAAGTACACACTGCCTGTAACTGATCTGAGCTCAGAGTCTGATCCTAGAATCCAAATTCTTAACTACTCTGTTATACTGTTTTTGAGCTCAGTGTCTGATCCCAGAATCCAAATTCATAACTACTCTTCTATACTGCTTTTAAGTGATGTGTCAGAACTTCACCTTCTCTAGAAGTCTTTCTAGCTCCTTTTGAATGTGTCTGTGGGTTGCTTTCTGGCATTTAAAGAATTTTCTTGGCCTGCTGGATAGGAATTATTCAACAGTGTAAGTAAAAATTATTTGAGGAAAAAAATGCTAATAGAATATATAATTGCTCTTGTTTTATTTTATGTTGTTAATGGAAATTTCAAAATACATATTCTATATTTGCTTAGGAGCAATTAAATCACAAGAAGAACAATATTTTAAAATTCAGGCAAATTTCATGTAACATTTGCTTGGGAGGACTGGAGTTGTGAGAGGGACTATTGGGGAGGATGCCATCATAGTCATAGTTTTATCCTAGACTACTCTGGATATGAGCTTGCACTGTGGCCATTCATATTTGCTGTTTCAGACATCCCACAATTGAATTTTTAGAACCACTAGTCAACAAGTGATTAGGTCAAAACTGAAGCTTGATATGTTTGAAGTTAATTTTCACCTAAATGGAAAATTGTATAACATCTGATAGAAGCTAAAAGGGAACACTTGTCACAAAGGCTTTAAGATATTATTTAATTCCCACCAAATCACTTTGTGGCTCAGAATTTTCATCTCCATTTCACAGATAAATAGGAGAGGAATCATGCGAGGTTCAACATCTGGCCCCAGGCCATGTAAAAAATCAATATCAGCATAGAGATCAGAACTTTGCAAACTTGGATCCTTTTGACTTCTCTTCTTTGAGGACAATGCATCTTGTAAACTGACCCAGTCTTTGAAAAGTCAGGCTTCTTGGTAAAGTCCCTGTATCCTTTGCAAGTCAAAACTTTCTGACTTGTATTTCAGGCTCTTTGGTAACTCGCTTCTCTCCAAA
The DNA here is from genome assembly GCF_964341445.2 of Mesoplodon mirus. Lineage (NCBI taxonomy): Eukaryota > Metazoa > Chordata > Mammalia > Artiodactyla > Ziphiidae > Mesoplodon > Mesoplodon mirus. Next base: position 5,031,036 of record NC_138990.1, on the reverse strand, counting down.
AGACATTGAGGGTTGGGGGAGGGAGTATCAAAGAATCATGGTGGAAATTGAACTGATACAAAGCACTATAAACCTGAGTTATGTATTAACCATGCCTCTCTAGCATCTTCAAAACCAAAATACTGCATTATTTGGCAAAGTATAACATCTTAATTTACCCCAATAGTATTTCTAATGTCCTGTGTTGACTGAAAAAAAAAAGTACAACCTAAGCTGAGAATTATGTTTTATTCAGTGGACTTTCTGACAACTCAAGCCTGAGAGGCAGCCTTTCAGCTCTGAGGAACTGCTGTGAAGAGGTAAGGGAGGAACCAGGATACATAGGGGTTTTGCAACAAAAACCAGGTAGTTGGAACATCAAAAGATTACTGTTAATTAAAGAAAACCAGACTTCTCAAATTAATGAATTTAGCACTTTTCTATGTATGGGAAGATGCAAGAGTCTTGGCTCATTGAAATCATTCCTTTGATATGCACCTTAACTATCTAGGGCCAGTATACCCCTTTTCTCCATCCTAAATCCACTCAGGGTTCACAGTCAGGGCTTGCTGCAGTGGCTGCTGACTTGATGTTCACAGCATCCTTTGTTTACTGATACAGCAGGCAACATTCTTCAGCCACAACTTCTAGCTGAACTTTGAGAAGAACTTTTTTTCTAACACAACACCAGGGCAGAAGTAAACAAGTAACTAATAATACCAATAGAACTTCATCATTAACATCTAAGTGATGACTTAATTAACCTTTTTCTCCATGGAGAGATATTCATGCTACACTCAATCTCATTTGGAGCAAAATGCAGATGATGTGTGTACAACCTCATCATTTGACCCATATTCACATTGAGAGTCTTGGGAATCAAAAGACCACTAGGGCTAATTAGAGCAGAAAAGACTGCTTGGAAACCACCAGGGGGTTCATAAGATAGGAAATAGGATGGAAAGGCAAGACAGGCAGAGTGGGTAGCAGCAGAAAGAAAAGTAGCATTTGTAGAATATCAGTTGGTACCTTGTGAATAACTGCAGGAAAATAAATCTTTGTAACTACTTCTGTTCCTGTGCACTTTGCCCCTTACACTCCACTCCTTTCACCACAGTTATGTTTCCTTGAATTGCACATATTATTATAAAATATTTCTTAAATTCCTTTTTATGACTATGTAACCATGCTTGAAATTTTCCTATGGAACATTATTATTTTTCTCCCTTTAAAAAAGTTAAACAACATTATATATATATATATATATATGTTATATGATATATCGATATGTCATTATATATATATATATATATATATATATGCAATCTATTACTGTGGATCAACTTATCCCTGAATGTACCAGCTTAAAGTAGCACACATTTATTATCTCATCATTTCGTGAGTCAAGAATCTGAGCACAGTTTAGCAAGGTCCTGTGCTTTAGGGTCTCTCACAGGCTGCAATAAATATGTCAGCTGGATCTATGGTCTCATCTGAAGACTCAACTGGAGAAGGACCACTTCCAATCTCACTCAGTTCCTTGAGAGCTGGTAGACTGAGGGGCTGCATTCCTCACTAGTTATCACTACCTTAAGGTCCTTGCCAGGTAAGCCTCCCCAGCTTGCTTTATCAGAATAAGCATGTGGGAAGAACCAGAGAGAGAGAGAACAAACAAGAACAAGTTCACCATCTTTTGTAATCTGTTCATGAAAGTGACATCCCGTCATCTTTGCAGTACTCTATTCATTAAAAAAAGAAAGTCACTAGGTCCAGGTCACACTCCAGGGAAAGGATTATCAAAGGTTTGAGAGTCAGAAGGTGGGGAATCTTTAGAGACAGGTCAGAAGCTGCCTACCACAGTATATTTTGGTTTTAGCTAGCAACTATGTTTTGCTTAAAACATGTATCTGAGAGAAACGTATTCAACAACTCAATTTTGTCAGAGAAGTTTTGAATCATACAATTAGTAAAATTCTCTCTAAGTTAAGACAGATAAACTAATAGGAAATATATCCTATCCTCAACTCCTCTGATTGATAGGATGAAATATGTCAAGAAGAGATGAGCCCTCACTTCTCATATATTAATCTTGACGAGGAAGGATACATAAAGAGTTGTCCCAGTTTTTGATGATCATGAGCATAAATGTGTGTGGGATGGAGGTGGGGTTCCTATTGGGGATGATGGAACAGTATGGCAGGAAGATCAAGTTCTGTGTGTAGTAGGCCTGCTCTGCTTTGAAGTCAAGTTCAGCCTCTCACAACATGCCTCGTGTAAATATACAAAGCAATCTAATAGGGTCCAAATATGTTTGTTGTCATTGAACATAAAATGGACCATGTTTAACCTGAGAGAGTGTTCCTTTTGAGCCTCTTATAATAAAGGGTGGAAAAAAAAAAAAGGAATCGTTGATTTGATTATATTTTTACCTACTAAATCTAATAGTAATAGTTTCCTGACCTTTTTTTAAAATGTGTGACATTAATAATACTTATTTCTTTTTAATCACATAGAAAGGTTAAGAAGGATTTAGATAAACTAGTTCTTAATTTCTCACACTACATTGTAAGCCATTTTGTAACAGCAGAACATATATATATATATATTTATAATGATTTTCAAAAAAGAGGAAAAGCAGAGCAAAACAACTGAATCAGCTTTGAGAATTAGGCTTTGTGTTATTGCCTTGACAACTTCAATGAGGGCTCCTTATGTCAGTTCACTAATTAGCATATGTTTTTATATGAGTGGCACTATATGTACCTTGGATTGCTGAACAATAAATAGACCAGCTTTTATTCTTTAGGAGCTTATGGAGAACAAAAATATATGTTGATTCATTTGTTAAATATATATTTATTGAGAGCTTATTTTATGAGAGCTATTTGAACTAATCATTCAAGGAAAAAAATAAAATATACTAACAAGTTCCTTGCTTTAGGAAGCATATGTTAATGTCAGGAAAACACATATGAACAAGTAAACAAATATATACTTAAAACAGATCATAATAAAGTGTGATGAAGAAAAATAAACTGTGTGGTGTAATAGAGAACAGTAAGAACTAATTGGTCATGGAAAATGCCTCTGAAGAGGTGACTTTTAGGCTGAGCACTGAAAGATGAGAAGCCATATGAGAACTATGGGAATGCTATTTTATGGAGATGAGACAGTAAAATAGAAGCTCTGTATAGGCAACAGTTGACTTGTTTTAGGAATGGACAATAAGGCCAGTGTTACCTTTGGATCCATAATTAGCAGAAGAACGATTGCTAAAGACAGATTTTATGGTGTCTTTCAGGTCATGTTAAAGATTTTGAATTTACTCCAAGTACAATGGGAAGCAATGAAAGGTTTTTTTTTTTTTTAATTGGGGAGAGCTATCTGATATATATTTTTAAAAGATAACTTCATTGTTTGTGTAATGGATTAAAAGGGGACAAAGCAGGATGATCATGTAGCAGGACATTGAAGGTGTCCAGGCAAAAGATGGTAGTGGTTTAGACTAGGTGGTGATGGCTACCATGGAAAAAAGGGATAGATCCAAAATATATTTGGAAGTATAACTACTAGGACTTGCTGGTGTTTTGAACGAGATAAAGGAAAAAGTCAAAATATTGTTCCCAGGTTTTATGCTTTAGTACCTAGGTATATGATAGCATCATTCACTGAGATGGAGACATGTACATGGCAGAGGACTATTGGGAATTCAAATATATTCTGCTAATGCTTTTACAATATAAATATTGCACACTGCATAAAACTATAACATTATAATAATCAAGGAAATGTTTTGAGTTACAGAGGTCATACTATCAGATAATTGGCAAAGCTGAATTTGGTACTGCTTCTGAAGTAGGTTGTACTTAGCCATAGTCTAAAGGATGAGATGGATACCCCATGGACAACAGGAGGAATAATATTCCTTGTATGGGACAATTTAATACTCATATTTAAATTAGTTCAGCTCATTGGACAAGAAAGTATTTGCTCAGGAAGTGAACTGGTCCATTCTGGGGTGTGTAAATGCTTTTACAACAGTCAGTGCCTGGATGGAGTCCTCGCTCAGAGATGGTTCTAAGGAGAACATTGCTTGGCACTAAACCACTCCTTACCATAACTTGTACAAATAGTTTGAATGAATTAATTAAAAGATGGAGTTTGTGTTTCAATGAAGTGGAAAATATGAATCTCATTATGGTGCTTCATGGAAAGCCAGGAGACTAGCAGGGGCAGACAAGGCTGGAAGATGGTTGCTAGAGACAACTGGCTGTGTATTATGGAGTTCTATCTAATTTGTGGGGTGGTCAGTCATTGATAAGCAGAAAGACCTAAGTCTTCTCAAGGCTAAAGCTCTTCTCTGGCAGCAAATTAGAGATGCAGGGGAGCACTTTCACTCTCCAGACCAGGAGAAGTTCTTTAGTGAATAAAGAACTCAGGATGACTTAATGAAGTGGATGTCTCACTTAGGCTGTGAGGGCACTTATGTGTATGAATGACTGTTATTGAGATTCCAGATGTATTAGGCTCTATAGAATTGAATCCCTAAGTACAAGGTCTTTGTATTAGAGCCTCAATCTTCCCCAGGAAAACAGACAGATAACAAACAAACAAAACACGGAACAATTTTTTTTTCTTATTATAATGAAAATAACAGTGGATCTAACATTAAAAATAGAAATTCTCTTTTCCTCCTGTGAAAGGACAAAGTACTGAGCCATCACGTATAAAAAAGATGATACGGCCAAGAGATAAGACTCTCCAGTCCCCTGGTTCCAGAGCTGAGAATGTATTCCAAGAGAGACAGTATCTTGGTCTTTCATTTCTCTCCAAAAATATTCTCACTTTTTCCTTTCCTTTCTAAGCATTCTTCTCTATTCATTTCCTGTTCCCTCATGCCAAGCAGCATGTCATAAGTGGATATCTTATATATGATGTTAGAACACACATACCAATATGCAAAGAGGTGGTCAAGTGTGCTTTCTCACATCACATTTTTTTTTTTTTTTTTTTTTTTTTGTGGTACGCGGGCCTCTCAGTGTTGTGGCCTCTCCCGTTGCGGAGCACAGGCTCCGGACACGCAGGCTCAGCGGCCAAGGCTCATGGGCCCAGCCGCTCCACGGCATGTGGGATCCTCCCGGACCGGGGCACGAACCCGCGTCCCCTGCATCAGGGGGCGGACTCTCAACCACTGCGCCACCAGGGAAGCCCACATCACATTTTTGAAGCAAGGGAATTGTAGCTTTTAATGGATTCTTATACTACATCATAAACGAAGTATTATGGGGCCAACCCAGGGTCCCCAAACTGTAAGGATAAAATACCTTTATACTAAGGTTTCTTCAGTTATGAGGCTTATTTCTTTAAACTAGTACGACTTATGCTAAACTAAATGATTTACTTAAATGTCTTTTTCTTAGTAAAAATCAAATATTTATCACAACGTATTAAAATGTTTGCATACAAGGTGAAGAAGAGTCAGGGTGGGAATAGCCTGGGCAGTAGTTCTCAAATATTAGCACACATCAAAGTGACCTAAATAACATATCACCCTAGAAAATCAGACCCCACCCCAGGATGACTGAATCAGAATGCACATTTTAACAAGTAATTCTTTTTTAAAAATAATAACTTTATTGATAATTCACATGCCATACAATTCACCCATTAAAAATGTACAATTCAGTTGGTTTTAGTATATTTACAGAAATGTGCATCTATCCCCTCTAACTAATTTTAGAACACTTTCATAATTCTCAAAGGAAACCTCATAACCATTACCAGCCACACATTGTATCTCCTCTCCCCCTCCTAAACCTTGGAAACCACAGATTTAATCTGTTTCTATGAATTTGTCTATTTTGGGTATGTCATATAAATGAAATCATACAATATGGGGTCTTCTGTGTCTGGCATTAATATTTTAAACGTGTATCCATGTTGTATCACATATCAGTACTTCATTCCTTTTTATGGCTTCATAATACGCCATTGTATGCATATACCACATTTGTTTATCCATTCATTTGTTGATGGACTTAAGGATTGTTTCCACCTTTTGGATATTATAAATAATGCTGTTATGAGCATTTGTGTACAGGTATTGTCTGGACTTATTTTTTCTTTTAAGGCTTTTCTTTTGATGTGGACCATTTTTAAACTCTTATTGAATTTGTTACAATATTACTTCTTTTTTTTTAGGTTTTGGTTTTTTGGCCACATGGCACGTGGGATCTTAACTCCCTGACCAGGGATCGAACCCATACCCTCTGCATTGGAAGGCGAAGTCCTAACCACTGGACCACCAGGGAAGTCCCTGGACTTATGTTTTAAATCCTCTTGGGTACCTACCTAGGAGTGGCTTTCTGGGCCATATAATACCTGTATGTTTAACATTTGTAAACATGTTTAACATTTTAGGACCTTCTAAACTATTTTTCAGAGTGGTTCCTCTAGTTAACAACCCTACTAGCCATGTATAATGGTTTCAATTTCTCTATATCCTTGACAACATTTATAATTGTCTGTCTTTTTTTATTTTAGCCACCATAGGACATGAGAAGTCGTATCTCATTTTAGGTTTTAATTTACGTTTTCTTACATACTGATGCATTTTAGCATGTTTTTTGGTGTTTCCTGGCCATTTTATGTACTCTTTGGAGAAATGTCTATCCAAATCTCAAATGATTCTTACGTGAATTAAAATTAGAGAAGTGCTCCCCTAGGAGAGGTTTCAGATTACACAGTCACTTATACCTAGCACAGTGGCTCTCAACTGGGGGTGATTTTGCCCCCTTAGAAGACACTTGACAACTTCGAGAGGCATTTTTGGTTGTCACATCTGGAGGCGTCCCACTGGCAACAAGTGAATAGAGGTCAGAGATGCTACTAACCATCCTGTAACACATAGGATAGACACTCACAAGAAAAAATTATCCAGACCAAAATGTAAATAGTGACAACATTAAAAAAAAAAAAAAAAAAAAAAAACCTTGATCTAGAGTAGCCAACCATCCTTTTTGCCAGGGACTAAGGTGTTTCCTAGGAGGTGGGACTTTCAGTGTTAAAAATGGGACCATTGCTGGCAAAGCAGGATGCTTGGCCACCCTTCTTCACAGGGCTGGGTTATCCAAGGTTCTCAGATTTTAACACTATTGGGTGAAAGAGAGACCACAGTATGAAATAAAGGCTGAGGATCTGGAAAGGCAGCTTCTCAGGGACTCACCCACACTCATCCTTCTAAGTTTCAAGGTGCTTCCTGCCAGCCAGACCCTTGCAGGGAATCAGGGCTCCGTAGAGACTTCTGCCTCTGTGTCTCCATGCACTGTGAACTGGGCCCAGCTGTCAGTGGTTACTGACTTCAAGGGAACTGCATGACTCCTGCCTGCATTTGAGGCTCACTGACGCCTTTGCTCCTCTCATTCTTTCCTTAAAAAGAGGTATAATAATAGGCACAATACAGCCCAGGGTGGGCTGAGTGCAGTCCAGGGACATAGGCACAGAAACCATCACAGCTTCTCTGGTTGGACAAGGGTGGGATCACAGACAGTAAGAAGCAGAAAAGGCCCTGGAGAGCACATTCAGCCCCTCATTTCATGAAGCCTGCATGGCTCAGTGCTTGAACAAAGAGCAGTGTGTTGAATTCATTACCATGTGGGAGTTGTGTGAGACTAATGCCCTTTAATCATCAAGATGGAGAAAGAGAACCAAAACCTTCCCTTTATAAATAAATCCTAGATGCCCCACTGGGGAAGGTTCAGTCATATTTAAAGACTGAAGTGTTCGCGACCCAGCTTGGCCAGGTCACACAGTGACGGGTGTTTCTGTCATGGAACAGAGCAGACGTTCCCAGATTTGAGTGTGGAGCAGAACCACCTGCTGGGCTTGTTCAAACACAGCGCCCCCCTCAAGGCTTCTGATTCAGTAGATCTAGGGTGAAAGCTGAGAATTACATTTCTAACAATTTCCCAGCCCTGGAGTAGAGGGAGAGACTCTGGCCTTCCCAAACCTTGCTACTCAGTGTGTTGAGCCCAGGCCAACATCATCCATGCCACCTGGGGGCTGTGAGAAACGAAGACCCTCAGGCTGGCTGAAACAATCTGCATTTTGACACTATCCCTGGTTGAATTGTGTGCACATTCAAGTGTGAGAAGTGCTGTCAAGATTATTTAATCCAGGGGCCCATGCTCTTGCTGATCCTTTAAACCAGAGGTTGACTACACTGTAGAATCATTTGAAGAGATCTAGAAACGCCCCCTGCCCAGGACATACCCCAGGCCATTAAATCAGAACTGCTGCCGGTGGGACTGTGTTTTTAGAGTCTCTAGGTGATTTCAGTGTGGCCACGTTTTGAACTTCTGTTTTAAATACAGTCAACCTCCCCAACACACTTAACCCCGGGGGACACTAGAAACACCAGCCAGATTCAGAGGCCCAACCAGGAAAGCCTGCTCACCTGCTCTGCCAGTTTTCTTGTGATTGCCCCCAGGTTTCCAGTCACTTGCTTTGAACTTTGAGTCACACCATCTGCCCTCCTCATGTTTGACAATCTGCTCTGGCTTCTCAACCTTTTGTCCAAGTTTACTCTCTTGATTCCAATGCAGGTGGAAAGTATAATAGCATCACCTTTAATATTCATGATGAATGCTAATCAAGCTCGTGGCTAGACCACTTCAGAATCACTTATGGTGCTTCTTAAAAATGCAGACTCCAGGTGCCACCATAGACAGACGAACCAGAAGATTTGGGGTGTGTTCAGGGACCTGCTTAATTTCACACACAACCCCGGTGGTAAGATGCACATAACAGGGCACTAATGACCCAGACCTTCTGGTATACCTTCATCCCTTCAGCTTTATTGAACTTGTAGTAAACTTGGTATCTAGGAAATGTTCTGCTTAAGTACATGAATTAAGAACTGCACATTAGTGAGTGTGTTCTCAGCTCCCTCAGAAAAGACTAGACAGGGTTATCTGTGCTGCTCAGGCAAAAGCCAAGGCCTGAGTCAATCTGACACCATCTTCCCTCTCACCCAGCCTCTCTAGCAGATTTTCTGGGTGCTACCTCAGACTCCATTTCCCTGCTGTATTTGTTGTTACCGGTGAAAGTCAGGTTCACAGGGTTAAAACGTCCACATTCTGTTGCCTCTTGTAGCTTTGTTTTCTTTTTAATGGTTTTCTTGTTTCCCCAATAATATTGCAAGTTTCTGATTACAAGTTTTCTATGTCCTGGCATCAATTTATGTTCTCTTCTTCGGGCAAGAGATTGTTTTTCTTCTGAGACAGAGTAAGCTCACCTTGGCAGTGATTTTCCAGTATGGAGGAATGAAACAAGCCACAAAAATATAAAGTTTGTCTCATTGGGCTCGACCAGCATCATAGGAGACTTTTATCATAGGCCTGAAGGTCTACATATAGTTTCAAAACAAGCAAAGCAACAAACAGCATCATCCAATCAACTTTCTCTCTTAGGTACAGGGTGGCTCACAGGAGCAACCTCCCAGTGAGTCCTGCATGTTATCTGCTGTAGCTAAAATCTTGATTCTACCTTTGTGGGTGAACCTCTCACGTGAGACTCAGGAGTAGTTTCTTCCGGACTTGTTCCTGTCCCCAAATAGATAAACAACAAGGATGTACTGTATAGCACAGGAAACTATATTCAATATCTTGTAATAACATATAATGGAAAAGAATCTGAAAAATATATATATACAAAGAATCACTTTGCTGTATACCAGAAATTAATGCAACATTGTAAATCAACTATAATTCAATAAAAATTAAAAAAAAATTAAAGAACCAGTTCTGGTGTTCTTGGGAGGTAAATTCAGTTCTGAAGCAATTAGCTTAAAAAAGTCTTTAATTATCTTAGGTTATTTAGAAAAGAATAACATTAGAAGATTGAGTTAGACTGAAACTGCCTTTTGAGCGTTCTTTTTTTTAATCAAATAATATTATACATCTACTGTACTACAGATGAAAACTGAAATTTGATTCATTTAAAAAATAAATTGGCATTTGTAAAAAAAAAAGTATGTAGACACTGGGAGGAAATACATCAAAATTCTAATGATGATTATCTTTGGGGGGGTGAGAATTATGGGCTATTGCTAAGTTTTACTTTGTTTTTATGTATTTCTAGTTGCCTGCAATGTACGTTTGCATTGTATTGCTTGTAAAATTGGAAAGAAAACAATAAATATCATTAAAAATGGAAAAAAAAGAGAAAAGAATTTAGGTCTACACGTTTCTTTTCAAACCGAAACAATGATTCGAAAGAATGTCTAGATTTGAAAATACAATCAAAGTGAGAAGCAAGCATAAAGTTCTATAAAAACATCAGGCTGGTGCTAGGAGAGTGAGCTGTGAACTGGAGGATGGAATCCAGCCATTGGAACAATCTCGGGAAAGCTGGCTCCATTTCCCTCATGCCACATGCTGGCATCAGCTTCTGTGTAAGCGGCAGCTGAAGCGTACACTCCAATTACTATTTGAAAACAGCCTTGCTGACGAACAGGAAGAGTCCAGGCTGTCTTTATCCAACTTTGCCATTTGTTTCCCATAGACCAATTAGGTTTGGCTGGAGACTCACTTAAATAGTGATATGATTTTCTGTTGAAGATTAAATTGGTCAGAGAGCCTCTCTTATTGGGGAGTAGATGACAGTACAAAAAAGCTTTGAGTTTTATCAGAGCTGACCCCTGATACAACTATGACAGAGAATAAGTTTCTCTTTGTTGACTTCCTGGCAACACCACAGCTTTCCTAAGTGAAAATAAACCTGCAGATCTCCAAAGCTGGCACTAAAATAGAAACATACTAGTGGGAAGGGGTAGTAGATCTTTGACTCTGAAACTTTCCCAGACTTACCTTTGTGAATTCTCACTGATTAGTGTTTCCAATCTCCTCCCATTGGGGAGGATACAGTACTTTTTTTAATGCTCTGGCAAAAAACAGGTAAGTGAAACAAATGGAAGTACCATGAAAGAACAACTAAGGTAAGGCCAAAGTCTTCAAACAACACATCACATAAAAACTAGAAGATAATAAAAGGTAATGTCATAAATCTAGGTAATTCCAACTAACAGTGTATAAGTACCCAAAAAAGTACCATGACTTGTGGTTTACTCTAGAGGACTCCAAAAATCTTCTTCTTTTGTAACTATTGATATTTTCCATGTAGTTGAAACATTATGTAGTGGAATAGACATAGATTTTGGAGTCAGGCAGATTTGGGTTGGAATACTGGCTCTGGTTACCTAACCTCAAATGATGTAGTTAACTTCATTGAGCTACCATGTTCTCAGCCTTAAATGGTCATGATAACAGTGTGTACTATGTTTTAGTTGTGGTTGATCATAATCCTATTTGCCAAGCATTTCACTTGGCATTCTATTCCATACCCAGTGTTATTAAGCCATCTTTGGAGATTTTGCAGCCAGAGCAAAAAAATAGCCTATGGTACAAATAGATAAATTGGTAAGAGAAGTTGGGGCTTCTAACAAATATAAAAGTGCTAAAATATGGAATCAGGACCTACTCAAGAACATTCCACATCTCCGTTAAAATTCCCAAATAACATCTTCCCAGTGCTATTTTGAGATTATTATGGACCAGTTACTTCTATGAGCCTTACATTTTCACATTTTCACATGGGAGGCTTTATTGCAGTTATTCTCTCTTTGTCCCACAGTTGAATATTGTGTATGTAAGGAAAGATAATATCTTTCTGTTCACAAGAGGAGCAATGCCCAGGCCTATGGTTAGAAAACTGTGCATCACCTAGACATCCTGGACTTTAAGCTAGCAGTGGTGGCTGAATGGGAATTTCAGGTTGTTTCCTTAGGGAAAGAGGTGTGTTTTGCATGTGGGAGGGGAACCAAGTATTTAATAGCTAAATAACACACTGCTCTGCTGATTGTACTTCTATTGGTCATGTACTCCATTTACCCCTCTCTTTCCTTACCTGCAGGAGGGTTATGCTTCTCCTACCTACAGAAATTAGGAGTGACTATCTGACTTACTTGTCCAACAAATGAGGGCAGAAGTATTCTGTCATGTATGAGCAGAAGTTTAAGAGCCAACATATTTTTTCTGTGTCTCTTTCTCCTCTGAAGTTTTCCATTCAGAAGGGTTTTTTCTGCCTACATCCCAGAACACTCATTTTAGATTCCAGGACAACAACAAAAAATGTGGAGTAGAGCTACAGCTGATCTGCATTAGATCTAGAGCAAAATAAAAAATAAATCTTTGTTGTTGTGTGTCACTAAGATTTGGGTCTTTCCTATCTCATGTTACCAAACTCAGGTTCAACTGCTTGCCACTCAGAAGCCAATAATCAAGGGTAAATGTTGGTAGAAAGGAAATATGCTTATTCAGAAAAGCTGTAAATCTGGCAATCTGGGGAGAAGGTAGACTCATGTCCAGAGACCAGCTCTGAAGATTCTGCTCAGCCATGACAATTTTTAAAGGAGAAATAGGGAAACAATCCCAGTTAATCATTAAGGTAGGAGGTCAGATTCTTTATCATTTTTCCATCGTGTGCAGAACCACTGACTTCTCCTGATCTTCTTTTGGATGCTGTCTTGCTTGAATTGTCCACCTGCAAATTTGCTAAGGGGGAACTGGAGGTAGAGAGTCAGTCATTCTTTAACTACTTAATTCTTCATTCTTTCTCCTTTTAATCCAAGAAAGGAATCAACAGGTTAGGCAAAGCATTGTGTACACTCAGTAAAGCAAATTCAAGAGTTAGGTTAAATGTTCCTTAGTGATTTCATTTTTATGATTAAGGTTTAAGAGGAACAGAAATAAACAAACACAAAAGAGGCAAAAAAGCTGCTTACAAATCCCCACTTGTCAGACACCATTCCATTTCTACGAGATTAGGTCTATCTTTTGTAACTTCTTCATTCTGACATAGGTTGCAATATTCTTAGAGTAGAAGATGTTGACATGGATCTGTAGCATCTCTGTTGACAATTTTAGTTGCCCACTTACACACATGAGCAGAGCAAACTATAATTAATCTAATGCCCACAAAGATATAGATTGTTATGAGCAATAGTGTTAATGTCATTCTTTCATCAGACACTGAGTCTGTGACTCTATTGTCCTAATCATTAACTGCTCAAGCCTGCTCTTTTGTGACTCTGGGAGGCCTGAGAAATTTTGGCTTTTCTACAAACAAGAGGCAGGAGATGTGGAGGTGACTTTGTGCTTGGGGAGTCCTGCAGAGTTCTCCTTGGTTTCACTTAGTGTCACCTAGATTAGGCTGATTGATACAGTAGTTGAAGCTATTATGAATATCAAATAAGAGAGCAATGTTTACCAGTTTCTAGACCAGTGTCTGACATACAATGAGGGTTCAACAATTTGTGTTACAATAAAGTGGTGGGTATAACCTTTAGCCTACCTAATAGGGAATATATACCTAATTATTTGAATCCCTCAAAGTCCATCCTCAAAGAGGCTCAGTCTGCTCTGTTGCATCCTAGGTCATTAGTACTAGGGACAATCTCAGTCTTCCAATAATGTTTGCCTTCCTTTCCATAGGAAAGGAAATCTTCAAATAAGTGATAAAAATGTGATAATGAGGTGTAGTAATTTTAATTTACCATTTTAATATATCAAAGACATGCATAAGATATCATATACTATATAATGGATTCTATATGTAACAATTTTTAATAGCCATTTTTTGCCTGGAACATGCCTATCTTTCTTTGAATCTTGGGAAGTAATGTGAACATAACTAAGGAATTAGCTGAGAAGGAATGATACCTTACATGGACGTTTTTATAGGCATAGGGATTTTTGTAACCTTAGTCAAACCAAATAACCTCTGCATACCTCGTCTTCTCCATATATAAAATGAAAATGAAAATATATTCTTTAGAGAAATGTGAGGGTAGTACATTCAAAAGGTCTAGGAGAACACTTAGCATATAGTTGACACTCAATACAACCACAAATCCTTAAAATCCAAATAAATGAATCTCTAATGGTGAAATGGTAATTAGTGGTATTGCTTTTGTTGTTGTAGAGTTTTTGAAGGTGCTGTCTTAAACTCAAACTATTACTCATTTTTGCCTGCTCTTAAGGCCAGCCCTTCTAGGTATAACAACGTATTTTCTCTTATGACAGAATGTCCTGGATTTCTCCAATGAAAATTACCAACCCTTGGAAAATTAGAGCTTGTAAATGATTGGACAATGATAAGAAGCCCTGATGTGTTATATATTTCAATTTCATAAAAATTGCTTTCCCTCTATCCCCTGAGCCTTTGAAGCAAGAACATTTGGACAACTTCCCTGAATTATAGCCCTTTTGGTATAGTTTAAATCATCATCAGTCACAGAGGTAGAGACCATGACTTATAGGATTAAGACACGGGTTAATAATGTCCTAGCCTTGGGATTTCAGATTCTTGCCTTTCTCAAGCCCTGTGACCCTGCATATGTCACTTGACCTCCATCTACTTATATTTCCTTTGCTGAAAAATCATATTTTCTTCCTCTTGTATTTGTTGTTTGAGGAAATGTAGAAAAATGGTGTAAAGCCTTTTGTAAGTAATAACATTCTTAAATATGTTAAATAATACTTTTAAGAAATAAAGATGACTGGCTTTCTAAATAGATGTTAGGTGTAATCTTAAGGCACACAGACATGGTTGTAAGATGTACATTTTAATGCCAGTTTTGTTGAACTTCATATACTCAATTTTCTTTTCACTAGTTCAGTTTTATTATTGGATTATTATTTAATTATATTTTATGGTCTTCCTCTGGGATAAAATCACATTCACCCTTGGAGTTTCATTTGAAAACTCTTGTTCAATTTAAATCTGCATATTTCCTACTGCACAAAATCTACCCTCATAGTTTCCTAACATCCTTGTGTTTTACAAGGAGAGTTTCATCCACAGTGAAATTCTTATATTTCTGTTTAATTTGGAATCCTTGTGTCATTGCAGAATGAATTATGATTTTCAGCTTTTTACTGGGAGGGACAAAGGATGTCTAGTTAAATTAAATGAACGTTATAAAAATGATATGGTGTAATGATGATGATGATGATAGCTGATATTTATTGACTACAAACTACATATCAGCAGTGAACTGATTATAAGTTTAAACATTTTATATTATTTATTTTGAACAAAAGCCTTCTAAATTAGATACTGTTGATATCCAAATTTTATTGATGAGGAGACTGAGGTTTAGAGCATTATTTGCAATAGTCGCAGATCTAAAAATTGGAGCAATCAAGCTCTTCAGCAAATTAATAGATTAAAAATGTCCACAAGCTTACCTTGTTTTTTTGCATAAAATGTTTCAAACAAAATAACCATTTAAAAAATATTTTTCTTTGATTCTTTGAAGTCCTAAAAGAGTCAGTTTGAGGAATGGATGAATTGACCTATCTTGGTAGTCTATTGTGGTTAGGAATAATAAACAAGGAGAAATGGAGGCAATTGAATTACAATAGCTTGAAATAATCAGACCCTCCAGGCTGGAAGGAAGGTCATTGTGTTTACCAACATGAGCTCTTGCCCTAGTCCTAGCCTCTCCCTTGCTGTTTAATGGTGGCCTCATGCCTTTTGCAAATATAGTCCCTTTTCTCCCTGGGATCCATGAAAGTTTGGCTCTCTCATTTACTCAACTCCACTAACTAGCAGGCTTGGACATGGCCTTTGCCCCCAACATACTCAAGGGTGGTATTATGTTTATTGGACATTATTGGTATATGCTTACAGTCCCTATAGAGGTGTAGTTATCTACTAACCCACTTGTGAACAGGTCTGTTGGGTAAATTTTTTTTCAATACCTATCATGGCTGTAATATCTAGGGTGGGTACCAATTGGGTATCATGCTGAGGTTTGCATTCCATAGTTCCTGTGAACCCCATTTACCCAAGTCGGACATTTTTCTACATACTGCTATTTCATCTCAGGTTGTTTTTCAAGTGTTTTTACCCTCTCTACCCGCACTTTCCAATCCATGGCCCCAGGGCAGAACTGCCTTGATGGAGCTGGATCTGTGATTGCTCTTTACACCCTGGTAAGCAGGGTGTCTGGAGGGTGACCATAGTGATTGCCAGATGTTCCAGCTGACCTTCTGCTCCTTCCTGTTTTCTCACCTTCTAGTGTAAAGCACTAGAAGAAAAGACCACAAAGTTATCTAGTAGCATTACTGGGCCTGTAGCAGAAAATAAAATCACCATTTAAAATAGTGAAAACAATTAACTACTGCCATTTTCATATTCAAATGAAGCTCCAGAATTTACATCAGGAAGAAATTTACTCTTTTATTGAGGAAAATATTTATTAAGTGTTTTGGTCAAAGAAAACAAACAGAGCTAAACTGCTCTCCACAATAAAATAAAGAACAGGGACTTCCCTGGTGGCCCAGTGGTTAAGAATCCAAGTGCCAATGCAGGGGATACGGGTTCGAGCCCTGGTCTGGGAAGATCTTACATGCCATGGGACAACTAAACCCATGCACCACAATACTGAGCCTGCGCTCTAGAGTCCGCAAGCCACAACTACTGAGTCCATGTGCCACAACTACTGAAGCGCGTGTGAGTAGAGCCCATACTCTGAAACAAGAGAAGCCACTGCAATGAGAAGCCCATGCACCACAATGAAGAGTAGCCCCTGCTTGCCACAACTACAGAAAACCTGCATGCAGCAATGAAGACCCAATGCATTCAATACATAACTTTATTTAATAAATAAATAAATAAAATAAAATAAAGAAGATGATGCTTGGTGTTTTGAGGACAGATCAGAAAGATCTGCCTTAAGAGGAACTTAAGTCAACAAAAAGCAAAACTATGAAGGAGTTCTCATGGTTTTTGAGGAAGGGAGTGCCAGAAAGGCAATGTATTAGAAAAGTGACAGAGTGAGGTTGACAGAATTTAAGACTAATGATGTCAGATAAGCAACTACCTTATTCTGTAATTTCCCTTCATTTTCTTCTCAAGTATCCAGCAAAGATCTATTAATCAGTATTAGTATTAGCTTTGGGTTAGCCCTTCCTTTAGGAAGAATAAAAATATTTTGTTTTGGGAGAAACAGAACAATGAGTCATAGACTACCCTGGAGATGTGGTAAGAAGATGTAAGGAAATGAATGAAAAGATTATAGATGGTGGAGAAAACAGTAGCTGCTGGAGCTCAGAGTAAGAGTGGGCAAATGACAACCAGGATGAGTAAGATGTGTTGGGAATAATGAGAAAATCTGGGAGAAGACTCAGTTTCCTTGTTGGTCCAGTTATTAGGGGATTAGACTCATTTATTTTCTTTAAATATTAAAGAAAATCGTGTTCTCAGAAGGCTGAAGGACTTGAGGTCCCTTGGCTTCATAGATCACAGAATCTGATAGAGAATGGAAAGAAAAACGGATTCAGATAACATTTGGATAAATACATAGAGTAGATTCATTCAAAGAATGTCAATCAGAAGTTAGTAAATGTTATTAAAAGTTATGAAAGTATATTAATAGAAATTAATGAGGTTTTAGTAATACTTCCCAAGCCTTGAATACAGATTACAAAAAACTCACAACTTCCCATTCTTCCCATATTACTGAGAACAAATATCCAGTAGGATGATACACCCAAAATATTCATGTAAAATTATACACAGAGCAATGAATGGTTAGCATCTACCATTGTTCTCTTTAATGACATAATGTTTCTTTCTTATGTACTTTTCATAGTATAAGTTTTCCTTATTTGCCTATTGCCTGAATCTGATCACTAACATTTAATCTCCTTGAGGGCAAGACCTAATCTATATAGCTCGCTGCTATATATCTGGAGACCAGAACAGTGACTGACAGATAGCATATGCTCTATAAAAATTCATTAACCTGAATGAATGAAGTTATAAAGCTACAGAAGTTATAGACTTTAATACAGGTATTAGTTAATGGAACAAAAGACAAAAAGTAATGTTACAGGTAACAGAAAGTGAAAATAATTGTACTACACAAGAGCATGATACAGATATCCATAACCTGGCATCAAGGCCAATAATGCAATGATTTATTCATTGAGCATAGAGACTATTTTCTTTAATGCCTGATTAATGTACTGCCTGTTCCTGTCTGTGCCATCTGGCACTACAGTTTTTTTAATAGAAATATATGGGTTGGGCTTTGGCATTTATGAGTCAAGTATATTTAGAAACTGCTCAAAAATAATTACAATTTTGAAAAATTCAGAATGTAGGCATATAAATTGTTAGTATATGAATGTAGGCTACTTTCAAGTGCTGTTACTATTGCTCAAGTATTTTGAACATCAATCTTTGAATTGCCTTTAGAATCAACTAAAGAGTCACACACAGTAAAGTCTATTCAGTGTCTATATCCTAGGATTTTTCCCCCAAGCATCACAACTCAATTTGATAACTATTATATTTTCTCAAATAGGCTCCAAAGACGTTTGGCTACTTCAAAAGAATTGCTCTATGTTCATTGTTCAGGAGACTCTAATATTTTATGAGTATATTTCACAAAATGTTTCAGGAGATAGTGGGTTCACTGGATACACTTCGTTACATTGAAAGGCTTAACATCCATTTATAGTTTTAGTTTTAAAATGTTTGTTAAATGACCAATATTAAAACTTTTCCATGTATAAGTTATAACCATTC
This sequence comes from Mesoplodon mirus, assembly GCF_964341445.2. Classification (NCBI taxonomy): domain Eukaryota; kingdom Metazoa; phylum Chordata; class Mammalia; order Artiodactyla; family Ziphiidae; genus Mesoplodon; species Mesoplodon mirus. The sequence continues at coordinate 5,012,397 of NC_138990.1, read as the reverse complement.
CATAGTATAGGTTTTCTCTGTGCTAATATGTCTGTTGTCAATTCACTAATGTGTTGTTCTTTTAATGAGGACCTAGAAATATTATAATGAAGACTACTGAGAAAGGAAAATGTCTTTATTCTTCATTTCTATAGTGATGTTATAGTGTTGCTTTCAAAATGCTACAATACTCTGTAGATGAGGGAAGATTTCATAAAGACAATTATGCAAGTATATCCCTTTAGTGTTAGAGGATATTCATTCATAATGATGAAATACACAACTTTTTCCAACTGCTAGTAGACACCAACCATTAAGGTACATGTGTACACAAATAAACTGGTCTTCTGTGACTTCCTGCTGGTTAAAGAGCCTTTAGGAACTTTTAAATAATTGTTAATCATCTATTCCTAGCCAGGTTAGCCTACAGTTTCATTTAAAAACTTTTTCTTTCATCTTTGGCCAAGGAGTGAAAGTAGCAGCAAAATTTCTTACTGCCTATGTATTTATTATATACCCATATCTATCTATAAATATCTTTCTATCATCTATCAATCTATCTATCTATCTATCATCTATCTATCTATCAATCTATCTATCTACCTATTTATCTAAAGAGTAAGTGTGTTTTTCTTTTCTCCCTCTGCTTAACAGACATAAACCTAGCAGGAGAAATAAGATTTCATTTTGCTATTGGCTGCCCACTTCATTAAGGCAAGAAGTTCTCATTCTATCTGGATGCTGTCTAGCTTGAGTCTATAAAGTACCCATGACGCTAAAGCTGACATAGTCATTCCTCCATTTCTTTTTTCTTTCTTTCTTTTTTTTTTTTTTTTTTTTTGGTACATGGGCCTTTCACAGTTGTGGCCCTTCCCGCTGTGGAGCACAGGCTCCAGACGCGCAGGCTCAGCGGCCATGGCTCACGGACCCAGCTGCTCCACAGCACGTGGGATCCTCCCGGACCAGGGCACGAACCCATGTCTCCTACATCAGCAGGCGGACTCTTAACCACTGCACCACCAGGGAAGCCCCCTCCATTTCTTTCCTACAAAATTAATTCTACATTAATTAAACAAAAATTTGCTTGCCACAAGACATGGCTACTTAAGACAGCCATGGGTACTAATTTTATTTTTATTTATTTGTTTTATATTTTTTGACTTGCATGGAAGTCATGGCACAGAAACTGAAAGAACTACCCTCCTGTTTGAAGGAGCTGGGTCTTTTCTTCAGAACTGAGTGTCAAGGATTGAACTTGTCTTATTGCTTTTTCCCTTAACATTGGCTTCCAAAAACACTTCTCAGAGCAAAGTCCTCACTTATTCAGGTATCTTTTCAGATTCCTGCATATGTAATGAAGAAAAATACAACAAGAGTGTAAAGGTATATGGTAACTTTCATTTATTATTGGTTAACAGTGTGCTCATTAAGTGCAAAGCACAGTCTCACATTGCATCAAATGATGTATTGTGGCCAAAACAATGGAAGATGGTAATACTGCTTTGTTGTATACTGGCCCATTCAGTAATAAGCCTCAAACTTTAAAAAAAAATGATAATTGAAATATTAAGGTACATAAACAATAATTCAAGGAACTAAGAATATTTTGCCTAGAGTGAGAAAACCCCAGGGAGAATATGATTCTGAATTCCTCATAGGAGGAAGAGAGAATAAACTTATTCTGGACATATCCAGTGGATAAAATTAGAATATATTACAGACTTGGGGTTATTGCAAGGGACACGCCAAAGCAAGAAAGAGCTATTATCCCCAGTGGCTTCATAGCTAGACTTTTTTGGATGCCCCAGTCACCGTGTCTCACTGAGTAATCTGGCTTTGGTTCTCTTTCTTGACATCCTAGAGTTCAATCAATTTCTCTATCAGTACAAACAAACTAAGAAAACACCCCTTCTTTGAACAAATCACAAGCACTGGAAAGTATAAAAAGAGGTTTTTGTTTGCTTGTTTTGTCTTTATTTATTTATTTATTTATTTATTTATTTATTTATTGGCTAAGATCAAAGATAAATCAAGATCTGGCAAAGTTTATAGGCGGAAAAGACAGAGTTACAAAGAATAACAGAAAAGAATATTTGCATTTAACAAGCTTCCCAAATAGTTTGCATAAAAGACCAAGAGAGAAAGCAGATCAAGATGGCAGAGTATGAAGACCCTGAACTCACCTCCCACAGGCCCAACAAAATTACACCTACTTACAGAGAAACTATCTATGAGAATGACCTGAAGGTTAGCAGAGATTTTCCAAAACTAAAGAAGGAACCACAATGAGATAGGTGGGAGGGCCAGAGACATGGTCAAGTCAGGACCCACACTCCCAGGTTGGTGACCTACAAACATGAGGGATGTCACATAGGGATATCCTCTGAGGAGTGAGGGGTCCAAGCAGCACATTGTGTTCCCTACTCCAGGGGTCTTGCATCAGAAAGACCAGACCACAGAAGGCTGGGACTTGAAAACCAATAGGGCTTACATTCAGGAGAGCCCTAGGGTTATGGGAAACAAAAACTCAGCTCTTAAAGGGCATGTGCAAATGTCACACACTTTGAGTCCCAGCACAAAGGTGGTAGTTTGAAATGAACCTGAGGCAGACCTAATTGCTCATCTTGAAATTAATTATAATGAAAAGAAAACCCCTACAAAACCCCCACAAACACATGAAGCCTAAACAAAATGTTACTAAACAAATAATGGGTCACTGAAGAAATCAAAGAGGAAATTAAAAAAAAAATACTTAGAGACCAATGAAAATAAAAACAAAATAGTCCAAAATCTGTGGGAAGCAGCAAAAGCAGTTTTAAGAGAGAAATTTATAGTGATACAAGCTTACCTCAGAAAACAAGAAAAACATCAAATAAAAAATCTAAACTTACACTTAAAGGAACTAGAAAAAGAAGAACAAAACAAAACCCAAAGTTAGTACAAGGAAAGAAACCATAAAGATCAGAGCAGAAATAAATGAAATAGAGATGGAAAAAAAAATCAGTGAAACTAATAGTTAAGTCTTTGAAAAGACAAGCAAAATTGATAACCCTTTAGCCTGACTCATCAAGAAAAAAAGAGAGGGGCCAAATAAATCAAATCAGATATTAAAGAGAAGAAGTTACAACTGACACCATATAAGTATAAAGGATCATGAGAGATTGGTACAAACAACTATATGACAATAAAGTGGAAAACCTAGAGCAAATGGATTAATTCCTAGAAACATAGAGCTCTTGGAGAATTCCCAAGACTGAATCAGGAAGAAAGAAAATACAAACAGACCAAATACCAGTAATAAAATCGAATCAGTTAAAAAACAAAAAACAAAAACAAAAACTCACAATAAACAAAAGTCCAGGACTAGATGGATTCAAAGCTAAATTCTACCAAGCCTGGAAAGAGGAGATAACACCGATCATTCTCAAACTATTCCAAAATATTGAAGAAGAAGGAACACTTCCAAACTCATTCTACAAGGTCAGCATCACTGATTCTAAAATGAGAAAAAAACACCAACAGAAAGAAAATTACAGGCAATATTATTGATGAACAAAGATGCACATTTCCTCAACTAAATATTAGTAAACAGAAGCCAATAATATCTTCAAAAGGATCCTAAACTGCAATCAAATGGGATTTATCCCAATGATGCAAGGATTGTTTAATATTCACAAATAAATCAATGTGATACACGACATTAACAAATAGAAGGAAAAAAAAAACACAAAGGGTTATCTCAATAGATGCAGGAAAAGCTTTTGAGAAAATTCAACATCCATTAGTGACACAAACTCTCAAGAAAGTTAGTATAGAGGGAACATAACTCAATATAGTAAAGGCCATATATAACAAACCTACAGCCAATATTATATTCAACAGTGAAAAACTGAAAGCACTCATTTCTTCTTTCTTTCTTTCTTTCTTTCTTTCTTTCTTTCTTTCTTTCTTTCTTTCTTTCTTTCTTTGTGGTACACAGGCCTCTCACTGTTGTGGCCTCTCGCATTGTGGAGCACAGGCTGCAGACGTGCAGGCTCAGCAGCCATTGCTCACAGGTACAGCCGCTCCGCGGCATGTGGGATCTACCCAGACTGGGGCACAAACCCGTGTCCCCCGCATTGGCAGGTGGACTCTCAACCACTGCACCACCAGGGAAGCCCCTGAAAGCATTCATTTCTATCATCAGGAGCAAGAAAAAGATACCCACCCTTGCTCCTTTCAATTCATAGAGTATTAGAAGTCCTACATTGGTCCAACAGAGTCCTCCAGGCTCCATGTAATATCAAAGGGTGAAAGCTCTCCCAGAGATCTCCTTCTCAACATTAAGACCCAGCTCCACTCAATGACCAGCAAGCTACAGTGCAGGACACCCCATGCCAAACAACTAGCAAGATAGGAACACAACCCCACCCATTAGCAGAGAGCCTGCCTAAAATCATAGTAAGTTCACAGACACCCCAAAACACAACACCGGATGCGGTCCTGCCCACCAGAAAGTTAAGAGCTGGCCTCATCCACCAGAACACAGGCACCAGCCCCCTCCATCAGAGAGCCTACACAACCCACTTTACAAATCATACCCACTGTGGTCAGAAACCAAAAACAATGGGAACTATGACCTGCAGCCTGCAAAAAGGAGACCACAATCATAGCAAGTTAAGCAAAATGAGAAGACAGAGAAATACACAGCAGATGAAGGAGCAAAGTAAAAACCCACCAGACCAAACAAATGAAGGGAAATAGGAAATAATAGTAAACGTGGTCCAAAATTTTGGAAAATGGAGAAAATACAAGAAACGTTTAACAAAGACCTAGGAGAACTAAAGAGCAAACAAACAATGATGAACAACACAATAAATGAAATAAAAACTTCTCTAGAAGGAATCAATAACAGAATAACTGAGGAAGAAGAACAGATAAGTGACCTGGAAGATAATATAGTGAAAAAACTACCACAGAGCAGAATACAGAAAAAAGCATGAAAAGAATTGAGGACAGTCTCAGGGACGTCTGGGACAACACTAGATGCACCAACGTTTGAAGTATAGGGGTCCCAGAAGAAGAAGAGAAACAGAAAGGGTATGAGAAGATATTTGAAGAGATTATAGTTGAAAACTTCCCAATATGGGAAAGGAAATAGTCAATCAAGCCCAGGAAGCACAGAGAGTCCCATAAAGGATAAATCAAAGGATAAACACACCAAGACACATATTAATCAAACTATCAAAAACTAAATGTAAAGTACAGATATTAAAAGCAGCAAGGGAAAAACAACAAATAACATATAAGGAAATCACCTTAAGGTTAACAGATGATTTCTCAGCAGAAACTCTGCAAGCCAGAATGGTGTGGCAGAACATGTTTAAAGTGATGAAAGGGAAAAACTACAACCAAGATTACTCTACCCAGCAAGAATCTCATTCAGATTTGATGGAGAAAGTAAAACTTTCACAGACAAGCAACAGCTAAGAGACTTCAGCACCAAAAAACCAGCTTTACAACAAATGTTAAAGGAACTTCTCTAGTCAGGAAACACAAGAGAAGGAAAAGACTAACAAAAACTAACACAAAACAATTAAGAAAATGGTAATAGGAACATACAGATCGATAATTACCTTAAATGTAAATGGATTAAATGCTCCAACCAAAAGAAATAGACTGGCTGAGTGGATACAAAAACAAGACCTGTATATATGCTGTCTACAAGAGGCCCACTTCATACCTAGGGACACATACAGCCTGAAAATGAGCAGATGGAAAAAGATATTCCAAGCCAGTGCAAATCAAAAGAAAACTGGAGTATCAATTCTCATAGCAGAAAAAATAGACTTTAAAATAGACTATTAAAAGAGACAAAGAAGGCCACTACATCATGACCAATGGATCAATCCAAGAAGAAGATATAACAATTGTAAATATTTATGCACCCAACGTAGGAGCACCTCAATACATAAGGCAAATGCTAACAGCCAAAAAAGGGGAAATCAAAAGTAACACAATACAAGTAGGCGACTTTAACACCCCACTTTCACCAATGGACAGATAATCCAAAATGAAAATGAATCAGGAAACACAAGTTTTAAATGATACATTCAACAAGATTGACTTAAATGATATTTGTAGGACATTCCATCCAAAAACAACCAAATACACTGTCCTCTCAAGTGCTCATAGAACATTCTCCAGAATAGATCATACCTTGGGTCAAAAATCAAACCTTGTTAAATTTAACAGAATTCAAATCATAGCAACTATCTTTTCCAACCACACCACTATGAGACTAGATATCAATTACTGGAAAAATTCTGTAAAAAATACAAATACGTGGAAGCCAAACAATACACTACTAAATAACCAAGAGATAACTGAAGAAATCAAAAAGGAAACCAAAAATACCTAGAAAAAAATGACAATGAAAACATGACAACACAAAATCTATGGGATGCAGCAAAAGCAGTTCTAAGAGTGAAGTTTATAGCAATACAATCCTACCTCAAGAAACAAGAGACATCTCAAATAAACAACCTAAACTTACACCTAAAGCAATTAGATAAAGAAGAATAAAAACCCCACAAAGTTAGTGAAGGAAATAAATCATAAAGATCAGATCAGAAATAAATGAAAAAGAAGTGAAGGAAATGATAGCAAAGATGAATAAAACTAAATGTGATTCTTTGAGAAGATACACATTATTAATTAACCATTAGCCACACTCATCAAGGAAAAAGGGAGAAGACTCAAATCAATAGAACTAGAAATGAAAAAGGAGAAGTAACAACTGACACTGCAGAAATACAAAGGATCATGAGAGATTACTACAAGCAACTATAGGCCAATAAAATGGACAACCTGGAAGAAATGGACAAATTCTTAGAAAAGCACAACCTTCCGAGACTGAACCAGGAAGAAATAGAAAATATAAAGAGACCAATCACAAGCACTGAAATTGAAACTGTGATTAAAAATCTTCCAACAAACAAAATCACAGAAACAGATGACTTCACAGGAGAATTCCATCAAATATTTAGAGAAAGCTAACATCTATCCTTCTAAAACTCTTCCAAATATAGCAGAGGGAGGAACACTCCCAACCTCATTCTACAAGACCACCATCAACCTGACGCCAAAACCAGACAAAGATGTCACAAAGAAAGAAAACTTCAGACCAATATCACTGATGAACATAGATGCAAAAATTCTTAACAAAATACTAACAAACAGAATCCAACAGCACATTAAACGTATCATACACCACGATCAAGTGGAGTTTATCCCAGGAATGCAAGGATTCTTCAATATATGCAAATCAATCAATGTGATACACCATATTAACAAATTGAAGGAGAAAAACCATATGATCATCTCTATAGACTGATAAAAACTTTTGACAAAATTCAACACCAATTTATGATAAAAACCCTCCAGAAAGTAGGCAGAGAGGGAACTTACCTCAACATAATAAAGACCATGTATGACAAACCCACAGCCAACATTGTTTTCAATGGTGAAAAACTGAAACCATTTCCACTAAGATCAGGAACAAGATAAGGTTTTCCACTCTCACCATTAATATTCAACATAGATTCAGAAATTTTAGCCACAGCGATCAGAGGAAAAAAGGAAATGAAATGAATCCATATCAGAAAAGAAGAAGTAAAGCTGTCACTGTTTGCAGTTGACATGATACTATACATAGAGAATCCTAAAGATGCTATCAGAAAACTACTAGAGCTAATCAATGTATTTGCTAAGGTAGCAGGATACAGAATTAATGCACAGAAATCTATTGCATTCCTATACATTAATGATGAAAAATCTGAAAAGGAAATTAATGAAACACTCTCATTTACCAGTGCAACAAAAAGAATAAAATACCTAGGAATAAACCTACCTAAGGAGATAAAATACCTGTATGTAGAAAACTATAAGACACTGATGAAAAAATTAAAGACTATACAAACAGATGGAGAGATATACCATGTTCTTGGATTAGAAGAATCAACATTGTGAAAATGACTATACTACCCAAAGCAATCTACAGATTCAATGTAATCCCTATTCAACTACTACTGGCATTTTTCACAGAACTAGAACAAAAATTTCTCAATTTGTATGGAAAGAAAAAAGACCCCGAGTAGCCAAAGCAGTCTTGTGAAAGATAAACAGAGCTGGAAGAATCAGTTTCCCTGACTTCAGACTATACTACAAAGCTACAGTAATTAAGACTGTATGGTATTGGCACAGAAACAGAAAGATAGATCTTTGGAACAGGATAGAAAGCCCAGAGATAAACCCATGCACATATGGTCACCTTATTTTTGATAAAGGAAGCAAGAATATACAATGGAGAAAAGATAGCTTCTTCAATAATTGGTGTTTGGAAAACTGGACAGCTACATATAAAATAATGAAATTAGAACACTCATTAACATTCTACAGAAAAATAAACTCAAAATAGATTAAAGGCCTAAGTATAAGGCCAGACACTATAAAACTCTTATAGGAAAACATAGGCAGAACACTCTATGACATAAATCACAGCAAGATCCTTTTTGACCCACCTCTTAGAGAAATGGAAATAAAGACAATAATAAACAAATGGGAAACTTAAAATCTTTTGCATAGAAAAGGAAACCATAAACAAGATGAAAAGACAACCCTCATAATGGGAGAAAATATTTGGTTATGAATCAATGGACAAAGGATTAATCTCCAAAATTTACAAGCAGCTTATGCAGCTCATTATCAAGAAAACAAACAACACAATCCAAAAATGGGCAGAAGACCTAAATAAACATTTCTCCAAAGAAGATATACAGATTGCCAACAAACACATGAAAGAATGTTAAACATCACTAATCATTAGAAAAATGCAAATAAAAACTACAGTGAGGTATCACCTCACACCAGTCAGAATTGCCATCATCAAAAAATCTACAAACAATAAATTGTGGCGAGTGTGTGGAGAAAAGGGAACCCTTTTGCACTGTTGGTGGGAATGTTAATTGATACAGCCACTATGGAGAACAGTATGGAGGTTCCTTAAAAAACTAAAAGTAGAACTACCATACAACCTAGCAATCCCACTACTGGGCATATACTCTGAGAAAACCATAATTAAAAAAGAGTCATGTAGCACAATGTTCATTGCAGCTCTATTTACAATAGCCAGGACATGGAAACAACCTAAGTGTCCATCGACAGATGAGTGGATAAAGAAGATGTGTCACATATATACAATGGAATGTTACTCAGCCATAAAAAAAAATGAAATTGAGTTATTTGTAGTGTGGTGGAGGGACCTAAAGTCTGTCATACAGAGTGAAGTAAGTCAGATAGAGAAAAACAAATACCGTATGCTAACACGGTACTAGAGATTATTATGCTAAGTGAAAGAAGTCAGACACAGAATGAAAAATACCCTATGGTTTCACATATATGTGGAATTTAAAAAACAAAGACACAAAACAAAATGAAAACTCATAAATACAGAGAAAAATGTGTTATTGCCAGAGGGGAGGGGTTTGCGGGGGCAAAGTATATTTAGAGGTGCAAACCTCCAGTTATAAAATAAATAAGCCACAGGGATGTAATATACAACATAATGAATATAGTCAATAATGTAATAACTTTGCACGGGGACAGATGGTTACTAGACTTATTGTGGTGATCATTTCACAATGTATGTAAATGTCAAATCCTTATGTAATACAACTGAAGCTAACATAATATTGGACATCAACTATATTTCCATTAAAAAAAAGAAGAGAGGCAAATAATTCTAACCCAAAACTGATTTAATCTTGCAGTATTTTCATACCTGATGGGAACTTAATTCTGTTTTTTGGTCTTTTCTAAACGTCAAAACTATCCCCCTAGCCACAAACCATGCTATAATATATTATAATTCTGTAGTCTACAGCTCACTTCAATTTAAATAAACAATCTATAAGGTGAAATGTTTACCTACCTTTTTCTTTCTCAGCACAAAGATTTCTTCTCATAGTCAGGTAGAATCCATTAAATTTTCATATGTATCTGTATCAATATCTTGAGAGGGGTTCTTTAATATGCTTTTATATAAATTTAACCAAAATATTTTTCTGTTTATTTGTTACTGATTAATAAACACCACAAAACCTAATGGTTTAAAATAAAAAATATTTTATTATACCTTATAATTTTATAGATCAGGATTTAGGCTCTGTTCAGTTGAGCAATTCTTTTCATGCAGTGTCTACAAAAGTCACTGCATGGTATCAACTGACAGACATATTGGTCTGGAGGGTCCAAGATGGCTTCATTCACATGTCTGCCACCTAGGTGGGGATGGATGGAAGACTGGCTCATTTAGGGATATTGACCAGAGTCCCTACGTGTGACTTTTTCAGTACAGCCATCTTAGGGTAAATTAGAATTCGGTCATGGCTGCTTCAGGCTCTCAAAGAGGGTGTTCCAAGGTAAAGGAAGTAGAAGCTATCAGTCTTTTAAGGCCTGGGCCCAGAAACTGTATTTCTTTGGTCAAACAATCACAAACCTCTGAATTTCAAGTGGAATTGACATGATGCCACCTCTAAATAGAAAGAGAGTGAAATAATTTGCAACCATATTTAACTTTCCACACTACTAACTATAGGAGTCTATGGGGAGGTACATAAAAATATATACAATAAACTGCAACATACACACTCATTTCCATGCTCTTAAAGAATACATGATGATTTGGCTGGCCTTGTGTTCTCTTCTTGCACTGTGAAATCCTGTGTATTTTTCTGCTTCATGTGGTACTTGACTTGTTTCATACCTATTTGTTAGAGGATGCCACCTTTACATCACAATGTCTTATTTTTTTGCAGAAAATTATAATTATCCTTTACATGTGTTCAACATTCACTTTATTGACCACCTTTATTACAATTATTCTGCAGAAGTTTTGTTTCTTTTCAATACATTCTGTGCAGTGCTGGCTTCCAGCTTTAAATTCCTGGGAATGGTGCCCTTATTCCTTTTTATTTGAACTTTTAAAGTTATGTGCTACTTACTTTATTTTTTGCTTGTATTTCAAGATTTTATTTTTTAGAGCAGTGTTAGGTTTACAGCAAATTTGAGAGGGAGGTACAGAAATGTCCCATATACCTCTTGCCCTCACACATACATAATCTGTCACATTATCAACATCACTCACCAGAATGGTAGATTTTTTACTAAGAATGAACCTACATTGACACATCATAATCACCCAAAGTCCATATTTTATTTTAGGATTCACTCTTTGTATTGTAAATTTTATGGGTTTGGACAAGTGTATAATAACATATATCTATCATTATAATATCATACAGAATATTTTGACTGGCTAAAAATTCTCTATGCTCTGCCTGTTTATCTCTCCCTACAACTCCTGGAAACCACTGACCTTTTTATTGTTTCCATAGTTTTGTCATTTCTAGAATGCCATATTTTATTTTACTTTGTTGGCTCTCTGACAGCTATGTCTGTGGAGATGAGAGACATGGAATGCTGTATACTCTAGCAAAAGTTTTCTCAATCTCTACATTGTTAACATTTTGGGAGGGATAAGATTTTTGTGGAGCACTGTCCTGTGCAGTGTAAGATGTTTAGCTGCATCCCTGGCATCCACACACTAGATGTGAGTAGAACTACCTTCTCCCATTGTGCCAGTTGTGTTTAGACATTGTCAGACATGCCCAGTGGCACAATTACCCATTGTTAAGGGCCATCGCTTTAGCAGGGATAGTAACTCCTTGATTAGAATTCAAGATGAAAACAATAATTCTACCACTGGGTGGAAATACAGAACTCACGTAAAACCCTGACACAGGAAAGCAGAAACTTCTCTGTTTAACTTATCAAGACCAAAGTCCAGTGCACTCTGTGCCACTACTCTGTACCTAACCTGATTTCTAGACTCCTTTCCCTGACCCATAGCCCCAGAGTAAGATTACATATAATCTCTCATTCATAGCTACTCTGATTAGTGGTCTCCTCATGTCCTAGAACCCGAGTAATGCCTCTTAGATTCTGATTGCCTCACATTTCTTCCTACTTCAAAGATAGCTATTCTGTAGAAACTTCCATCAAATTCCCTTTCCTGAGATGAAAGATACTAAATTTTAATTAAACCTAGATAAACACATATGGCTGGAATTCCATGAATCAAATAACTTTTCTCCTCTTCCTTCCTGACTTCCATTGATCAATCACAAAGTTTTTTAGATAAACATCTCCATTTAATTTTCAACAAGTTACATGTAAAGAGATAATTAATTTGTTAGAATTTTATAAAATTAGAAAAAAAAAACACCCTCCTCAGTTCTGACCAAGCTGGAGTTAACCCATAAAATGTATTTCCCTTATTAATTAAAACTAAAAACTCTCTATAACATGGAAAAACAATGACCTAAGAACACTAAAAAAACAAAAGCAGAATTGCACACAGGAGTCAAAATTTGACTGTCAGAACATGACCAATTTTAGGTGGATTTCCCACTTTATTATTTCTTCTGACTTGAATGTAATGGAAGGCTGCAGTCATGAATCTGTATGGAAGCAAAATTCTGATAGGAACTCTATCTTTCTGTCCAAATAACCTGGAAAAAGAAACTGCTGTGGTTCAAAGAATTGGAAGGAAATCATGTTAAAATTTTTTCCTCCTTTTTCTACTCCTGGCATGCCACAGGAGACAGGACACAGTAGTAAAGCTTCATGGAAGTTGCAGCATAGGAAGATAAAGCTCTGAGTGAAACTACATAAGTCTAGTCAAAAGAACTGGGAAAATGGGTTTCTGCAGGCCAGGAAATATTGGGAGAATTCTAGTAAAGAGAAAGTTGAAGAAGGAGATCAACTAATTCTGTACATGAACCTGTACATGTCCCAGGCTCACTCAACTATACATTCACAAGACAGAACAAACCAGCATAGCAAAGGCTACCAGAAGTAAACTAAGA